>NW_027488367.1:25477142-26720357 GCF_051014445.1 Colletes latitarsis | reverse complement strand
CAGGATCTAGCCATGAAGTATGAGAGATATGCGAAAGTATGAGCCTGCTGAAGGCAAATCCTAGACCTAACCCAAGCCTAACATGCGTTACCCTCAAATATATTTATCAAGACCAGGTTTAATTGATTGTTTCAATGTGGTCCCACATTACAACGTGATCCAAACCAGAAAAAACCCAGGATCCGTCCAACAAGTATGTGAAGAATGCGAAAGTATGAATCTGATGAGTGAAAATCCCAGGCCTAACCTAGACCTAACATGCGTTATCCTCAAAAATATTGATCGAAACCTGGTTTAATCGACTGTTTCAGTGTGGTACCACATTACTATGTGATCCAAACCAGAAAATAACCCAGGATCTGTTCAACGAGTATGTGAAGTGTGCGAAAGTATGAGTCTGATGAGGGCAAATCCCATACCTATCCCAGACCTAACATGCGTTATCCTCTAAAATATTTATAAAGACCAGGTTTAATTGATTGGTTCAGTGTGGACCCACATTACTACGTGATCCAAACCAGAAAAAACCCAGCACCCGTTCAACAAGTATGTGAATAATGCGAAAGTATGAGTCTGATGAGTGAAAATGCCAGGCCTGTCCTAGACCTAACATGCGTTATCCTCTAAAATATTGAGCGAAACCAGGTTTAATGGACTGTTTCAGTGTGGTACCACATTACTACGTGATCCAAGCCAGAAAAAACCGAGGATCTGTTCAACAAGTATGTGAAAAACGCGAAAGTATAAGCCTGATGAGGGCAAATCCCCAGACCTATCCCAGACATAACTCGCGTAATCCTCTAAAATATTGATGGAAACCAGGTTTAATTGTCTGTTTCAGTGTTGTACTACATTACTACGTGATCCAATCCAGAAATAGCCCAGGATCTAGCCATCAAGTATGAGAAATATGCGAAAGAATGAGCCTGATGAGAGCAAATCCCAGACCTACCCTAGACCTAACTTGCGTTATCCTCTAAAATATTGATCGAAACCAGGTTTAATTGACTGCTTCAGTGTGGTACCACATTACTACGTGATCCAATCCAGAAATAGCCCAGGATCTAGCCATGAAGTATGAGAAATATGCGAAAGTATGAGCCTGATGAGGGCAAATCCTAGACCTAACCCAGACCTATCATGCGTTATCCTCAATAATATTGATCGAAACCAGGTTTAATGGACCGTTTCAGTGTGGTACCACATTACTACGTGATCTAATCCAGAAATAGCCTAGGATCTAGCCATGAAGTATTAGAAATATGCGAAAGTATGAGTCTGATGAGGGCAAATCCCAGACCTATCCCAGACCTAACTTGCGTTATCCTCTAAAATATTGATCGAAACCAGGTTTAATTGACTGTTTCAGTGCGGTACCACACTACTACGTGATCCAAACCAGAAAAAAACCCAGGAGCTGTTCAACAAGTACGTGAAGAATGCGAAAGTATGTGTCTGATGAGGGCTAATCCCAGACCTAACCTAGACCTAGCATGCGTTATCTTCTAAAATATTGATCGAAAGCAGGTTTAATGGTCTGTTTCCGTGTGGTACCACATTACTACGTGATCCAATCTAGAAAAAGCCCAGGATCTAGCCATCAAGTATGAGAAATATGCGAAAGTACGAGCCTGATGAGAGCAAATCCCAGACCTAACCTGGACCTAACATGCGTTATGCTCAAACGTATTGATCGAAACCAGGTTTAATCGACTGTTTCAGTGTGGTACCACACTACTACGTGATCCAAACCGGAACAAAACCCAGGATCTGTTCAACAAGTATGTGAAGTATGCGAAAACATAAGTCTGATGAGGGCAAATCCCAGGCCTAACCCAGACCTAACTAGCGTTGTCCTCTAAAATATTGTTGGAAACCAGGTTTAATTGAATGTTTCAGTGTGGTACCACATTACTACGTGATCCAATCCAGAAAAAACCCAGGATCCGTTCAACAAGTATGTGAAGAATGCGAAAGTATGAGTCTGATGAGTGAAAATCCCAGACCTAACATGCGTTATCCTCAAAAATATTGATCGAAACCTGGTTTAATCGACTGTTTCAGTGTGGTACCACATTACTATGTGATCCAAACCAGAAAAGAACACAGGATCTGTTCAACGAGTATGTGAAGAAAGCGAACGTATGAGTCTGATGAGGGCTAATCCCAGACCTATCCCAGACCTAACTTGCGTTGTCCTCTAAAATATTGATGGAAACCAGGTTTAATTGATTGTTTCAGTGTGGTCCCTCATTACTACGTGATCCAAACCAGATGAAACCCAGGATCTGTTCAACATGTATGTCAAATATGCGAAAGAATGAGCCTGATGAGAGCAAACCCCAGACCTAACCTAGACCTAACATGAATTATTCTCTAAAATATTGATCGAAACCAGGTTTAATTGACTGTTTCAGTGTGGTCCCACATTACTACGTGATCCAAACCAGAAAAAACCCAGGATCCGTTCAACAAGTATGTGAAGAAAGCGAAAGTATGAGTCTGATGAGGTCAAATCCCAGACCGATCCCAGACATAACTTGCGTTATCCTCTAAAATATTGATCGATACCAGGTTTAATTGAGAGTTTTAGTGTGGCACCACTTTACTACGTGATCCAAAGCAGAAAAAACCCTCGATGAGGTCAACATGTATGTTAAAACTGCGAAAGTATGACACTGATGAGGGCAAATCGCAGGCCTAACCTAGACCTAACATGCGTTATCCTCTAAAATATTGATCGAAACCAGGGTTAATCGACGGTTTCAGTGTGGTACTACATTACTACGTGATCCAATCCAGAAAAAGCCCAGGATCTAGCCATCAAGTATGAGATATATGCGAAAGAATGAGCCTGATGAGAGCAAATCCCAGTCCTAACCTAGACCTAACATTTGTTATCCTCAAAAATATTGATCGAAACCAGGTTTAATGGACTGTTTCAGTGTGGTACCACATTACTACGTGATCCAATCCAGAAAGAGCCCAGGATCTAGCCATGAAGTATTAGAAATATGCGAAAGTATGAGCCTGATGGGGGCAAATCCTAGACCTTACCCTGACCTAACATGCGTTATCCTCAAAAATATTTATCAAGACCAGGTTTAATTGAATGTTTCAGTGTGGTACCACATTACTACGTGATCCAAACCAGTAAAAGCACTGGATCCGTTCAACAAGTATGTGAATAATGCGAAAGTATGAGTCTGATGAGTGAAAATCCCAGGCCTAACCTAGACCTAACATGCGTTATCCTCAAAAATATAGATCGAAACCAGGTTTAATCGACTGTTTCAGTGTGGTACCACATTACTACGTGATCCAAACCAGAAAAAAACCCAGGATCTGTTCAACAAGTATGTGAAGTATGCGAAAGTATGAATCTGATGAGGGCTAGTCCCAGGCCTAACCTAGACATAACATGCGTTATCCTCTAATATATTGATCGAAACCAGGATGAGTGGACTGTTTCAGTGTGGTACCACATCACTGCGTGATCCAAACCAGGAAAAACCCAGTATCTAGCCATCAAGTATGTGAAACATGCGAAAGAATGAGCCTGATGAGAGCAAATCCCAGACCTAACCCAGACCTAACATGCGGTATCCTCAAAAATATTGATCGAAACCAGGTTTAATGGACTGTTTCAGTGTGGTACCACATTACTACGTGATCCAAACTAGAAAAAACCCAGGATCTGTTCAACAAGTATGTGAAAAACGCGAAAGTATGACCCAGATGAGGGCAAATCCCAGGCCTAACATAGACCTAACATGCATTATCCTCTAAAATATTGATCGAAACCAGATTTAATGGACTGTTTCAGTGTGGTACCACATTACTATGTGATCCAAACCAGAAAAAACCCAGGATCTGTTCAAGAAGAATGTGAAAAACGCGAAAGTATGAGCCTGACGAGGGCGACTCCCAGACCTATCCCAGACCTAACTTCCGTTATCCTCTAAAATATTGATCGATACCAGGTTTAATTGAGAGTTTTAGTGTGGCACCACTTTACTACGTGATCCAAAGCAGAAAAAACCCTCGATGAGGTCAACATGTATGTTAAAACTGCGAAAGTATGACACTGATGAGGGCATATCCCAAGCCTAACCTAGACCTAACATGCGTTATCCTCTAAAATATTGATCGAAACCAGGGTTAATCGACTGTTTCAGTGTGGTACTACATTACTACGTGATCCAATCCAGAAAAAGCCCAGGATCTAGCCATCAAGTATGAGAAATATGCGAAAGAATGAGCCTGATGAGAGCAAATCCCAGTCCTAACCTAGACCTAACATGTGTTATCCTCAAAAATATTGATCGAAACCAGGTTTAATGGACTGTTTCAGTGTGGTACCACATTACTACGTGATCCAATCCAGAAAGAGCCCAGGATCTAGCCATGAAGTATTAGAAATATGCGAAAGTATGAGCCTGATGGGGGCAAATCCTAGACCTTACCCTGACCTAACATGCGTTATCCTCAAAAATATTTATCAAGACCAGGTTTAATTGAATGTTTCAGTGTGGTACCACATTACTACGTGATCCAAACCAGTAAAAGCACTGGATCCGTTCAACAAGTATGTGAAGAATGCGAAAGTATGAGTCTGATGAGTGAAAATCCCAGGCCTAACCTAGACCTAACATGCGTTATCCTCAAAAATATAGATCGAAACCAGGTTTAATCGACTGTTTCAGTGTGGTACCACATTACTACGTGATCCAAACCAGAAAAAAACCCAGGATCTGTTCAACAAGTATGTGAAGTATGCGAAAGTATGAATCTGATGAGGGCTAGTCCCAGGCCTAACCTAGACATAACATGCGTTACCCTCTAAAATATTGATCGAAACCAGGTTGAGTGGACTGTTTCAGTGTGGTACCACATCACTGCGTGATCCAAACCAGGAAAAACCCAGGATCTGTTCAACAAGTATGTGAAAAACGCGAAAGTATGACCCAGATGAGGGCAAATCCCAGGCCTAACATAGACCTAACATGCATTATCCTCTAAAATATTGATCGAAACCAGATTTAATGGACTGTTTCAGTGTGGTACCACATTACTATGTGATCCAAACCAGAAAAAACCCAGGATCTGTTCAAGAAGAATGTGAAAAACGCGAAAGTATGAGCCTGACGAGGGCGACTCCCAGACCTATCCCAGACCTAACTTGCGTTATCCTCTAAATTATTGATCGAAACCAGGTTTAATGGACTGTTTCAGTGTGGTACCACTTTACTACGTGATCCAAAGCAGAAAAAACCCTCGATCGGGTCAACATGTATGTTAAAACTGCGAAAGTATGACCCTGATGAGGGCAAATCGCAGGCCTAACCTAGACCTAACATGCGTTATCCTCTAAAATATTCATCGGAACCAGGTTTAATGGATTGTTTCAGTGTGGTAACACATTATTACGTGATCCAAACCAGAAAAACCCGAGATCTGTTCAACAAGTATGTGAAAAACGCGAAAGTATGAGCCTGATGAGGGCGTATCACAGACTTATCCCAGACCTAACTTGCGTTATCCTCTAAAATATTGATCGAAACCAGGTTTAATCGACTGCTTCAGTGTGGTACCACATTACTACCTGATCCATTCCAGAAATAGCCCAGGATCTAGCCATGAAGTATGAGAAATATGCGAAAGTATGAGCCTGATGAGGGCAAATCCTAGACCTAACCCAGACCTAACATGCGTTATCCACTAAAATATTTATCATGACCAGGTTTAATTGAATGTTTCAGTGTGGTACCACATTACTACGTGATGCAATCCAGAAAAAGCCCAGGATCTAGCCATCAAGTATGAGAAATATGCGAAAGAACGAGCCTGATGGGGGCAAATCCCAGACCTAACCTAGACCTAACATGAATTATTCTCTAAAATATTGATCGAAACCAGGTTTAATCGACTGTTTCAGTGTGGTACCACATTACTATGTGATCCAAACCAGAAAAAACCCAGTATCCGTTCAACAAGTATGTGAAGAATGCGAAAGTATAAGTCTGATGAGTGAAAATCCCAGGCCTGACCTAGACCTAACATGCGTTATCCTCAAAAATATTGATCGAAACCTGGTTTAATGGACTGTTTCAGTGTGGTACCACGCTACTACGTGATACAAACCAGAAAAAACCCAGGATCTGTTCAACAAGTATGTGAAAAACGCGAAAGTATGAGCCTGATGAGGGCGAATCCCAGACCTATGCCAGACCTAACTTGCGTTATCCTCTAAAATATTGATCGAAACCAGGTTTAATTGACTGTTTTAGCGTGGTACCACATTACTACGTGATACAATCCAGAAACAGCCCAGGATCTAGCCATGAAGTATGAGAGATATGCGAAAGTATGAGCCTGCTGAGGGCAAATCCTAGACCTAACCCAAGCCTAACATGCGTTACCCTCTAAAATATTTATCAAGACCAGGTTTAATTGATTGTTTCAGTGTGGTCCCACATTACAACGTGATCCAAACCAGAAAAAACCCAGGATCCGTTCAACAAGTATATGAAGAATGCGAAAGTATGAGTCTGATGAGTGAAAATCCCAGGCCTGACCTAGACCTAACATGCGTTATCCTCAAAAATATTGATCGAAACCTGGTTTAATGGACTGTTTCAGTGTGGTACCACGCTACTACGTGATACAAACCAGAAAAAACCCAGGATCTGTTCAACAAGTATGTGAAAAACGCGAAAGTATGAGCCTGATGAGGGCGAATCCCAGACCTATGCCAGACCTAACTTGCGTTATCCTCTAAAATATTGATCGAAACCAGGTTTAATGGACTGTTTCAGTGTGGTCCCACTTTACTACGTGATCCAAAGCAGAAAAAACCCTCGATCGGGTCAACATGTTTGTTAAAACTGCGAAAGTATGACCCTGATGAGGGCAAATCGCAGGCCTAACCTAGACCTAACATGCGTTATCCTCTAAAATATTCATCGGAACCAGGTTTAATGGATTGTTTCAGTGTGGTAACACATTATTACGTGATCCAAACCAGAAAAACCCGAGATCTGTTCAACAAGTATGTGAAAAACGCGAAAGTATGAGCCTGATGAGGGCGTATCACAGACTTATCCCAGACCTAACTTGCGTTATCCTCTAAAATATTGATCGAAACCAGGGTTAATCGACTGTTTCAGTGTGGTACTACATTACTACGTGATCCAATCCAGAAAAAGCCCAGGATCTAGCCATCAAGTATGAGAAATATGCGAAAGAATGAGCCTGATGAGAGCAAATCCCAGTCCTAACCTAGACCTAACATGTGTTATCCTCAAAAATATTGATCGAAACCAGGTTTAATGGACTGTTTCAGTGTGGTACCACATTACTACGTGATCCAATCCAGAAAGAGCCCAGGATCTAGCCATGAAGTATTAGAAATATGCGAAAGTATGAGCCTGATGGGGGCAAATCCTAGACCTTACCCTGACCTAACATGCGTTATCCTCAAAAATATTTATCAAGACCAGGTTTAATTGAATGTTTCAGTGTGGTACCACATTACTACGTGATCCAAACCAGTAAAAGCACTGGATCCGTTCAACAAGTATGTGAAGAATGCGAAAGTATGAGTCTGATGAGTGAAAATCCCAGGCCTAACCTAGACCTAAAATGCGTTATCCTCAAAAATATAGATCGAAACCAGGTTTAATCGACTGTTTCAGTGTGGTACCACATTACTACGTGATCCAAACCAGAAAAAAACCCCAGGATCTGTTCAACAAGTATGTGAAGTATGCGAAAGTATGAATCTGATGAGGGCTAGTCCCAGGCCTAACCTAGACATAATATGCGTTATCCTCTAAAATATTGATCGCAACCAGGTTGAGTGGACTGTTTCAGTGTGGTACCACATCACTGCGTGATCCAAACCAGGAAAAACCCAGTATCTAGCCATCAAGTATGTGAAATATGCGAAAGAATGAGCCTGATGAGAGCAAATCCCAGACCTAACCCAGACCTAACATGCGTTATCCTCAAAAATATTGATCGAAACCAGGTTTAATGGACTGTTTCAGTGTGGTACCACATTACTACGTGATCCAAACTAGAAAAAACCCAGGATCTGTTCAACAAGTATGTGAAAAACGCGAAAGTATGACCCAGATGAGGGCAAATCCCAGGCCTAACATAGACCTAGCATGCATTATCCTCTAAAATATTGATCGAAACCAGATTTAATGGACTGTTTCAGTGTGGTACCACATTACTATGTGATCCAAACCAGAAAAAACCCAGGATCTGTTCAAGAAGAATGTGAAAAACGCGAAAGTATGAGCCTGACGAGGGCGACTCCCAGACCTATCCCAGACCTAACTTGCGTTATCCTCTAAATTATTGATCGAAACCAGGTTTAATGGACTGTTTCAGTGTGGTACCACTTTACTACGTGATCCAAAGCAGAAAAAACCCTCGATCGGGTCAACATGTATGTTAAAACTGCGAAAGTATGACCCTGATGAGGGCAAATCGCAGGCCTAACCTAGACCTAACATGCGTTATCCTCTAAAATATTCATCGGAACCAGGTTTAATGGATTGTTTCAGTGTGGTAACACATTATTACGTGATCCAAACCAGAAAAACCCGAGATCTGTTCAACAAGTATGTGAAAAACGCGAAAGTATGAGCCTGATGAGGGCGTATCACAGACTTATCCCAGACCTAACTTGCGTTATCCTCTAAAATATTGATCGAAACCAGGTTTAATCGACTGCTTCAGTGTGGTACCACATTACTACCTGATCCATTCCAGAAATAGCCCAGGATCTAGCCATGAAGTATGAGAAATATGCGAAAGTATGAGCCTGATGAGGGCAAATCCTAGACCTAACCCAGACCTAACATGCGTTATCCACTAAAATATTTATCATGACCAGGTTTAATTGAATGTTTCAGTGTGGTACCACATTACTACGTGATGCAATCCAGAAAAAGCCCAGGATCTAGCCATCAAGTATGAGAAATATGCGAAAGAACGAGCCTGATGGGGGCAAATCCCAGACCTAACCTAGACCTAACATGAATTATTCTCTAAAATATTGATCGAAACCAGGTTTAATCGACTGTTTCAGTGTGGTACCACATTACTATGTGATCCAAACCAGAAAAAACCCAGTATCCGTTCAACAAGTATGTGAAGAATGCGAAAGTATGAGTCTGATGAGTGAAAAACCCAGGCCTGACCTAGACCTAACATGCGTTATCCTCAAAAATATTGATCGAAACCTGGTTTAATGGACTGTTTCAGTGTGGTACCACGCTACTACGTGATACAAACCAGAAAAAACCCAGGATCTGTTCAACAAGTATGTGAAAAACGCGAAAGTATGAGCCTGATGAGGGCGAATCCCAGACCTATGCCAGACCTAACTTGCGTTATCCTCTAAAATATTGATCGAAACCAGGTTTAATTGACTGTTTTAGCGTGGTACCACATTACTACGTGATACAATCCAGAAACAGCCCAGGATCTAGCCATGAAGTATGAGAGATATGCGAAAGTATGAGCCTGCTGAGGGCAAATCCTAGACCTAACCCAAGCCTAACATGCGTTACCCTCTAAAATATTTATCAAGACCAGGTTTAATTGATTGTTTCAGTGTGGTCCCACATTACAACGTGATCCAAACCAGAAAAAACCCAGGATCCGTTCAACAAGTATATGAAGAATGCGAAAGTATGAGTCTGATGAGTGAAAATCCCAGGCCTGACCTAGACCTAACATGCGTTATCCTCTAAAATATTGAGCGAAACCAGGTTTAATGGACTATTTCAGTGTGGTACCACATTACTACGTGATCCAAGCCAGAAAAAACCGAGGATCTGTTCAACAAGAATGTGAAAAACGCGAAAGTATAAGCCTGATGAGGGCAAATCCCCAGACCTATCCCAGACATAACTCGCGTAATCCTCTAAAATATTGATGGAAACCAGGTTTAATTGTCTGTTTCAGAGTTGTACTACATTACTACGTGATCCAATGCAGAAATAGCCCAGGATCTAGCCATCAAGTATGAGAAATATGCGAAAGAATGAGCCTGATGAGAGCAAATGCCAGACCTACCCTAGACCTAACTTGCGTTATCCTCTAAAATATTGATCGAAACCCAGGTTTAATTGACTGCTTCAGTGTGGTACCACATTACTACGTGATCCAATCCAGAAATAGCCCAGGATCTAGCCATGAAGTATGAGAAATATGCGAAAGTATGAGCCTGATGAGGGCAAATCCTAGACCTAACCCAGATCTATCATGCGTTATCCTCAATAATATTGATCGAAACCAGGTTTAATTGACTGTTTCAGTGTTGTACTTAATTACTACGTGATGCAATCCAGAAAAAGCCCAGGATCTAGCCATCAAGTATGAGAAATATGCGAAAGAACGAGCCCGATGAGAGCAAATCCCAGACCTAACCTAGACCTAACATGAATTATTCTCTAAAATATTGATCGAAACCAGGTTTAATTGACTGTTTCAGTGCGGTACCACACTACTACGTGATCCAAACCAGAAAAAAACCCAGGAGGTGTTCAACAAGTACGTGAAGAATGCGAAAGTACGTGTCTGATGAGGGCATATCCCAGGCCTAACCTAGGTCTAACTTGCGTTGACCTCTAAAATATTGATGGAAACCAGGTTTAATTGACTGTTTCAGTGTTGTACTTCATTACTACGTGATGCAATCCAGAAAAAGCCCAGGATCTAGCCATCAAGTATGAGAAATATGCGAAAGAACGAGCCTGATGAGAGCAAATCCCAGACCTAACCTAGACCTAACATGAATTATTCTCTAAAATATTGATCGAAACCAGGTTTAATCGACTGCTTCAGTGTGGTACCACATTACTACGTGATCCAAACCAGAAAAAACCAAGGATCCGTTCAACAAGTATGTGAAGAATGCGAAAGTATGAGTCTGATGAGTGAAAATCCCAGGCCTAACCTAGACCTAACATGCGTTATCCTCAAAAATATTGATCGAAACCTGGTTTAATCGACTGTTTCAGTGTGGTACCACATTACTATGTGATCCAAACCAGAAAATAACCCAGGATCTGTTCAACGAGTATGTGAAGTGTGCGAAAGTATGAGTCTGATGAGGTCAAATCCCAGACCTATCCCAAACCTAACTATGCGTTATCCTCTAAAATATTGATCATAACCAGGTTTAATCGACTGCTTCAGTGTGGTACCACATTACTACGTGATCCAAACCAGAAAAAACCAAGGATCTGTTCAACAAGTATGTGAAAAACGCGAAAGTATGAGCCAGATGAGGGCGAATCCCAGACGTATGCCAGACCTAACTTGCGTTGTCCTCTAAAATATTGATCGAAACCAGGTTTAATTGACTGTTTTAGCGTGGTACCACATTACTACGTGATACAATCCAGAAACAGCCCAGGATCTAGCCATGAAGTATGAGAGATATGCGAAAGTATGAGCCTGCTGAAGGCAAATCCTAGACCTAACCCAAGCCTAACATGCGTTACCCTCAAATATATTTATAAAGACCAGGTTTAATTGATTGTTTCAATGTGGTCCCACATTACAACGTGATCCAAACCAGAAAAAACCCAGGATCCGTCCAACAAGTATGTGAAGAATGCGAAAGTATGAATCTGATGAGTGAAAATCCCAGGCCTAACCTAGACCTAACATGCGTTATCCTCAGAAATATTGATCGAAACCTGGTTTAATCGACTGTTTCAGTGTGGTACCACATTACTATGTGATCCAAACCAGAAAATAACCCAGGATCTGTTCAACGAGTATGTGAAGTGTGCGAAAGTATGAGTCTGATGAGGGCAAATCCCATACCTATCCCAGACCTAACATGCGTTATCCTCTAAAATATTTATAAAGACCAGGTTTAATTGATTGGTTCAGTGTGGACCCACATTACTACGTGATCCAAACCAGAAAAAACCCAGCACCCGTTCAACAAGTATGTGAATAATGCGAAAGTATGAGTCTGATGAGTGAAAATGCCAGGCCTGTCCTAGACCTAACATGCGTTATCCTCTAAAATATTGAGCGAAACCAGGTTTAATGGACTGTTTCAGTGTGGTACCACAATACTACGTGATCCAAGCCAGAAAAAACCGAGGATCTGTTCAACAAGTATGTGAAAAACGCGAAAGTATAAGCCTGATGAGGGCAAATCCCCAGACCTATCCCAGACATAACTCGCGTAATCCTCTAAAATATTGATGGAAACCAGGTTTAATTGTCTGTTTCAGAGTTGTACTACATTACTACGTGATCCAATGCAGAAATAGCCCAGGATCTAGCCATCAAGTATGAGAAATATGCGAAAGAATGAGCCTGATGAGAGCAAATGCCAGACCTACCCTAGACCTAACTTGCGTTATCCTCTAAAATATTGATCGAAACCCAGGTTTAATTGACTGCTTCAGTGTGGTACCACATTACTACGTGATCCAATCCAGAAATAGCCCAGGATCTAACCATGAAGTATGAGAAATATGCGAAAGTATGAGCCTGATGAGGGCAAATCCTAGACCTAACCCAGACCTATCATGCGTTATCCTCAATAATATTGATCGAAACCAGGTTTAATTGACTGTTTCAGTGTTGTACTTAATTACTACGTGATGCAATCCAGAAAAAGCCCAGGATCTAGCCATCAAGTATGAGAAATATGCGAAAGAACGAGCCCGATGAGAGCAAATCCCAGACCTAACCTAGACCTAACATGAATTATTCTCTAAAATATTGATCGAAACCAGGTTTAATTGACTGTTTCAGTGCGGTACCACACTACTACGTGATCCAAACCAGAAAAAAACCCAGGAGGTGTTCAACAAGTACGTGAAGAATGCGAAAGTACGTGTCTGATGAGGGCATATCCCAGGCCTAACCTAGGTCTAACTTGCGTTGACCTCTAAAATATTGATGGAAACCAGGTTTAATTGACTGTTTCAGTGTTGTACTTCATTACTACGTGATGCAATCCAGAAAAAGCCCAGGATCTAGCCATCAAGTATGAGAAATATGCGAAAGAACGAGCCTGATGAGAGCAAATCCCAGACCTAACCTAGACCTAACATGAATTATTCTCTAAAATATTGATCGAAACCAGGTTTAATCGACTGCTTCAGTGTGGTACCACATTACTACGTGATCCAAACCAGAAAAAACCAAGGATCCGTTCAACAAGTATGTGAAGAATGCGAAAGTATGAGTCTGATGAGTGAAAATCCCAGGCCTAACCTAGACCTAACATGCGTTATCCTCAAAAATATTGATCGAAACCTGGTTTAATCGACTGTTTCAGTGTGGTACCACATTACTATGTGATCCAAACCAGAAAATAACCCAGGATCTGTTCAACGAGTATGTGAAGTGTGCGAAAGTATGAGTCTGATGAGGTCAAATCCCAGACCTATCCCAAACCTAACTATGCGTTATCCTCTAAAATATTGATCATAACCAGGTTTAATCGACTGCTTCAGTGTGGTACCACATTACTACGTGATCCAAACCAGAAAAAACCAAGGATCTGTTCAACAAGTATGTGAAAAACGCGAAAGTATGAGCCAGATGAGGGCGAATCCCAGACCTATGCCAGACCTAACTTGCGTTGTCCTCTAAAATATTGATCGAAACCAGGTTTAATTGACTGTTTTAGCGTAGTACCACATTACTACGTGATACAATCCAGAAACAGCCCAGGATCTAGCCATGAAGTATGAGAGATATGCGAAAGTATGAGCCTGCTGAAGGCAAATCCTAGACCTAACCCAAGCCTAACATGCGTTACCCTCAAATATATTTATCAAGACCAGGTTTAATTGATTGTTTCAATGTGGTCCCACATTACAACGTGATCCAAACCAGAAAAAACCCAGGATCCGTCCAACAAGTATGTGAAGAATGCGAAAGTATGAATCTGATGAGTGAAAATCCCAGGCCTAACCTAGACCTAACATGCGTTATCCTCAAAAATATTGATCGAAACCTGGTTTAATCGACTGTTTCAGTGTGGTACCACATTACTATGTGATCCAAACCAGAAAATAACCCAGGATCTGTTCAACGAGTATGTGAAGTGTGCGAAAGTATGAGTCTGATGAGGGCAAATCCCATACCTATCCCAGACCTAACATGCGTTATCCTCTAAAATATTTATAAAGACCAGGTTTAATTGATTGGTTCAGTGTGGACCCACATTACTACGTGATCCAAACCAGAAAAAACCCAGCACCCGTTCAACAAGTATGTGAATAATGCGAAAGTATGAGTCTGATGAGTGAAAATGCCAGGCCTGTCCTAGACCTAACATGCGTTATCCTCTAAAATATTGAGCGAAACCAGGTTTAATGGACTGTTTCAGTGTGGTACCACATTACTACGTGATCCAAGCCAGAAAAAACCGAGGATCTGTTCAACAAGTATGTGAAAAACGCGAAAGTATAAGCCTGATGAGGGCAAATCCCCAGACCTATCCCAGACATAACTCGCGTAATCCTCTAAAATATTGATGGAAACCAGGTTTAATTGTCTGTTTCAGTGTTGTACTACATTACTACGTGATCCAATCCAGAAATAGCCCAGGATCTAGCCATCAAGTATGAGAAATATGCGAAAGAATGAGCCTGATGAGAGCAAATCCCAGACCTACCCTAGACCTAACTTGCGTTATCCTCTAAAATATTGATCGAAACCAGGTTTAATTGACTGCTTCAGTGTGGTACCACATTACTACGTGATCCAATCCAGAAATAGCCCAGGATCTAGCCATGAAGTATGAGAAATATGCGAAAGTATGAGCCTGATGAGGGCAAATCCTAGACCTAACCCAGACCTATCATGCGTTATCCTCAATAATATTGATCGAAACCAGGTTTAATGGACCGTTTCAGTGTGGTACCACATTACTACGTGATCTAATCCAGAAATAGCCTAGGATCTAGCCATGAAGTATTAGAAATATGCGAAAGTATGAGTCTGATGAGGGCAAATCCCAGACCTATCCCAGACCTAACTTGCGTTATCCTCTAAAATATTGATCGAAACCAGGTTTAATTGACTGTTTCAGTGCGGTAACACACTACTACGTGATCCAAACCAGAAAAAAACCCAGGAGCTGTTCAACAAGTACGTGAAGAATGCGAAAGTATGTGTCTGATGAGGGCTAATCCCAGACCTAACCTAGACCTAGCATGCGTTATCATCTAAAATATTGATCGAAAGCAGGTTTAATGGTCTGTTTCCGTGTGGTACCACATTACTACGTGATCCAATCTAGAAAAAGCCCAGGATCTAGCCATCAAGTATGAGAAATATGCGAAAGTACGAGCCTGATGAGAGCAAATCCCAGACCTAACCTGGACCTAACATGCGTTATGCTCAAACGTATTGATCGAAACCAGGTTTAATCGACTGTTTCAGTGTGGTACCACACTACTACGTGATCCAAACCGGAACAAAACCCAGGATCTGTTCAACAAGTATGTGAAGTATGCGAAAACATAAGTCTGATGAGGGCAAATCCCAGGCCTAACCCAGACCTAACTAGCGTTGTCCTCTAAAATATTGTTGGAAACCAGGTTTAATTGAATGTTTCAGTGTGGTACCACATTACTACGTGATCCAATCCAGAAAAAACCCAGGATCCGTTCAACAAGTATGTGAAGAATGCGAAAGTATGAGTCTGATGAGTGAAAATCCCAGACCTAACATGCGTTATCCTCAAAAATATTGATCGAAACCTGGTTTAATCGACTGTTTCAGTGTGGTACCACATTACTATGTGATCCAAACCAGAAAAGAACACAGGATCTGTTCAACGAGTATGTGAAGAAAGCGAACGTATGAGTCTGATGAGGGCTAATCCCAGACCTATCCCAGACCTAACTTGCGTTGTCCTCTAAAATATTGATGGAAACCAGGTTTAATTGATTGTTTCAGTGTGGTCCCACATTACTACGTGATCCAAACCAGATGAAACCCAGGATCTGTTCAACATGTATGTCAAATATGCGAAAGAATGAGCCTGATGAGAGCAAACCCCAGACCTAACCTAGACCTAACATGAATTATTCTCTAAAATATTGATCGAAACCAGGTTTAATTGACTGTTTCAGTGTGGTCCCACATTACTACGTGATCCAAACCAGAAAAAACCCAGGATCCGTTCAACAAGTATGTGAAGAAAGCGAAAGTATGAGTCTGATGAGGTCAAATCCCAGACCGATCCCAGACTTAACTTGTGTTATCCTCTAAGATATTGATCGAAACCAGGTTTAATCGTCTGTTTCAGTGTGATACCACATTACTACGTGATCCAAACCAGAAAAAACCCAGGATCAGATCCACAAGTATGAGAAGAATGCGAAAGTATGAGTCTGATGAGTGAAAATCCCAGGGCTAACCTAGACCTTACATGCGTTATCCTCTAAAATATTCATCCAAACCAGGTTTAATGGACTGTTTCAGTGTGGTACCACACTACTACGTGATACAAACCAGAAAAAACCCAGGATCTGTTCAACAAGTATGTGAAAAACGCGAAAGTATGAGCCTGATGAGGGCGAATCCCAGACCTATGCCAGACCTAACTTGCGTTATCCTCTAAAATATTGATCGAAACCAGGTTTTATTGACTGTTTCAGCGTGGTACCACATTACTACGTGACACAATCCAGAAACAGCCCAGGATCTAGCCATGAAGTATGAGAGATATGCGAAAGTATGAGCCTGCTGATGGCAAATCCTAGACCTAACCCAAGCCTAACATGCGTTATCCTCTAAAATATTTATCAAGACCAGGTTTAATTGATTGTTTCAGTGTGGTCCCACATTACAACGTGATCCAAACCAGAAAAAACCCAGGATCCGTTCAACAAGTATGTGAAGAATGCGAAAGTATGAGTCTGATGTGTGAAAATCCCAGGCCTAACCTAGACCTAACATGCGTTATCCTCAAAAATATTGATCGAAACCTGGTTTAATCGACTGTTTCAGTGTGGTACCACATTACTATGCGATCCAAACCAGAAAATAACCCAGCATCCGTTCAACAAGTATGTGAAGAATGCGAAAGTATGAGTCTGATGAGTGAAAATCCCAGGCCTGACCTAGACCTAACATGCGTTGTCCTCTAAGATATTGATGGAAACCAGGTTTAATTGACTGTTTCAGTGTTGTACTTCATTACTACGTGATGCAATCCAGAAAAAGCCCAGGATCTAGCCATCAAGTATGAGAAATATGCGAAAGAACGAGCCTGATGAGAGCAAATCCCAGACCTAACCTAGACCTAACATGAATTATTCTCTAAAATATTGATCGAAACCAGGTTTAATCGTCTGTTTCAGTGTGATACCACATTACTACGTAATCCAAACCAGAAAAAAACCAGGATCAGTTCCACAAGTATGAGAAGAATGCGAAAGTATGAGTCTGATGAGTGAAAATCCAAGGGCTAACCTAGACCTTACATGCGTTATCCTCTAAAATATTCATCCAAACCAGGTTTAATGGACTGTTTCAGTGCGGTACCACACTACTACGTGATACAAACCAGAAAAAACCCAGGATCTGTTCAACAAGTATGTGAAAAACGCGAAAGTATGAGCCTGATGAGGGCAAATCCCAGACCTAACCCAAACCTAACATGCGTTATCCTCTAAACTATTTATCAAGACCAGGTTTAATTGAATGTTTCAGTGTGATACCACTTTACTACGTGATCCAAAGCAGAAAAAACCCTCGATCAGGTCAACATGTATGTTAAAACTGCGAAAGTATGACCCTGATGAGGGCAAATCCCAGGCCTAACCTAGACCTAACTTGCGTTATCCTCTAAAATATTGATCGAAACCAGGTTTAATTCGCTGTTTCAGCGTGGTACCACATTACTACGTCATACAATCCAGAAACAGTCCAGGATCTAGCCATCAAGTATGAGAAATATGCGAAAGAATGAGCCTGATGAGAGCAAATCCCAGACCTAACCTAGACCTAACATGAA
Source organism: Colletes latitarsis (assembly GCF_051014445.1). NCBI lineage: Eukaryota > Metazoa > Arthropoda > Insecta > Hymenoptera > Colletidae > Colletes > Colletes latitarsis. The sequence goes on along the minus strand of NW_027488367.1, from coordinate 26,702,317 downwards.
TTATTCTCTAAAATATTGATCGAAGCCAGGTTTTATCGACTGTTTCAGAGTGGTACCACATTACAATGTGATCCAAACCAGAAAATAACCCAGGATCTGTTCAACGAGTATGTGAAGTGTGCGAAAGTATGAGTCTGATGAGTGAAAATCCCAGGCCTAACCTAGGTCTAACTTGCGTTGACCTCTAAAATATTGATGGAAACCAGGTTTAATCGACTGTTTCAGTGTGGTACCACATTACTATGTGATCCAAACCAGAAAATAACCCAGGATCTGTTCAACGAGTATGTGAAGTGTGCGAAAGTAAAAGTCTGATGAGGTCAAATCCCAGACCTATCCCAAACCTAACTATGCGTTATCCTCTAAAATATTGATCATAACCAGGTTTAATCGACTGCTTCAGTGTGGTACCACATTACTACGTGATCCAAACCAGAAAAAACCAAGGATCCGTTCAACAAGTATGTGAAGAATGCGAAAGTATGAGTCTGAAGAGTGAATATCCCAGGCCTAACCTAGACCTAACATGCATTGTCCTCAAAAATATTGATCGAAACCTGGTTAAATCGACTGTTTCAGTGTGGTACCACATTACTATGTGATCCAAACCAGAAAATAACCCAGGATCTGTTCAACGAGTATGTGAAGTGTGCGAAAGTATGAGTCTGATGAGGGCAAATCCCAGACCTATCCCAGACCTAACATGCGTTATCCTCTAAAATATTTATCAAGACCAGGTTTAATTGATTGTTTCAGTGTGGACCCACATTACTACGTGATCCAAACCAGAAAAACCCAGGATCCGTTCAACAAGTATGTGAAGAATGCGAAAGTATGAGTCTGATGAATGAAAATCCCAGGCCTAACCTAGACCTAACATGCGTTATCCTCAAAAATATTGATCCAAACCTGGTTTAATCGGCTGTTTCAGTGTGGTACCACATTACTATGTGATCCAAACCAGAAAATAACCCAGGATCTGTTCAACGAGTATGTGAAGTGTGCGAAAGTAAGAGTCTGATGAGGGCAAATCCCAGACCTATCCCAGACCTAACTTGCGTTGTCCTCTAAAATATTGATGGAAACCAGGTTTAATTGACTGTTTCAGTGTGGTACCACACTACTACGGGAGCCAAACCAGAAAAAACCCAGGATCTGTTCAACAAGTATGTGAAGTGTGCGAAAGTATGAGTCTGATGAGGTCAAATCCCAGACCAATCCCAGACCTAAGATGCGTTATCCTCTGAAATATTTATCCAGACCAGGTTTCATTGAGTGTTTCAGTGTGGTACCACTTTACTACGTGATCCAATCCAGAAATAGCCCAGGATCTAGCCATGAAGTATGAGAAATATGCGAAAGTAAGAGCCTGATGAGGGCAAATCCTAGACCTATCCCAGACCTAACTTGCGTTATCCTCTAAAATATTGATCGAAACCAGGTTTAATTGACTGTTTCAGCGTGGTAGCACATTACTACGCGATACAATGCAGAAACAGCCCAGGATCTAGCCATGAAGTATGAGAAATATGCGAAAGTATGAGCCTGATGAGGGCAAATCCTAGACGTAACTCAGACCTAACATGCGTTATCCTCTAAAATATTTATCAAGACCAGGTTTAATTGAATGTTTCAGTGTGGTACCATACTACTACGGGATCCAAACCAGAAAAAACCCAGGATCTGTTCAACAAATATGTGAAAAACGCGAAACTGTGAGCCCGATGAGGGCAAAACTTAGACCTAACCCAGACCTAAGATGCGTTGTCCTCTAAAATATTTATCCAGACCTGGTTTCATTGAATGTTTCAGTGTGGTACCACTTTACTACGTGATCCAAACCAGAAAATAACGCAGGATCTGTTCAACGAGTATGTGAAGTGTGCGAAAGTATGAGTCTGATGAGGGCAAATCCCAGACCTATCCCAGACCTAACATGCGTTATCCTCTAACATATTTATCAAGACCAGGTTTAATTGATTGTTTCAGTGTGGACCCACATTACTACGTGATCCAAACCAGAAAAAACCCAGGATCCGTTCAACAAGTATGTGAAGAATGCGAAAGTATGAGTCTGATGAGTGAAAATCCCAGGACTGACCTAGACCTAACATGCGTTATCCTCTAAAATATTGAGCGAAACCAGGTTTAATTGACTGTTTCGGCGTGGTACCACATTACTACGTGATACAATGCAGAAACAGCCCAGGATCTAGCCATGAAGTATGAGAAATATGCGAAAGTATGAGCCTGATGAGGGCAAATCCTAGACGTAACCCAGACCTAACATTCGTTATCCTCTAAAATATTTATCTTGACCAGGTTTAATTGAAAGTTCAGTGTGGTGCCACATTACTACGTGATCCAAACCAGAAGAAACCCAGGATCCGTTCAACAAGTATGTGAAGAATGCGAATGTATGAGTCTGATCAGTGAAAATCTCAGGCCTTACCTAGACCTAACATGCGTTATCCTCTAAAATATTGAGCGAAACCAGGTTTAATTGACTGTTTCGGCGTGGTACCACATTACTACGTGATACAATGCAGAAACAGCCCAGGATCTAGCCATGAAGTATGAGAAATATGCGAAAGTATGAGTCTGATGAGGGCTAATCCCAGACCTATCCCAGACCTAACATGCGTTATCCTCAAAAATATTGATCGAAACCAGGTTTAATCGACTGTTTCAGTGTGGTACCACATTACTACGTGATCCAAACTAGAAAAAAACCCAGGACCTCGTCAACGAGTATGTGAAGTGTGCGAAAGTATGAGTCTGATGAGGGCTAATCCCAGACCTATCCCAGACCTAACATGCGTTATCCTCTAAAATATTTATCTTGACCAGGTTTAATTGAAAGTTCAGTGTGGTACCACATTACTACGTGATCCAAACCAGAAGAAACCCAGGATCCGTTCAACAAGTATGTGAAGAATGCGAATGTATGAGTCTGATCAGTGAAAATCTCAGGCCTTACCTAGACCTAACATGCGTTATCCTCTAAAATATTGAGCGAAACCAGGTTTAATTGACTGTTTCGGCGTGGTACCACATTACTACGTGATACAATGCAGAAACAGCCCAGGATCTAGCCATGAAGTATGAGAAATATGCGAAAGTATGAGTCTGATGAGGGCTAATCCCAGACCTATCCCAGACCTAACATGCGTTATCCTCAAAAATATTGATCGAAACCAGGTTTAATCGACTGTTTCAGTGTGGTACCACATTACTACGTGATCCAAACTAGAAAAAAACCCAGGACCTCGTCAACGAGTATGTGAAGTGTGCGAAAGTATGAGTCTGATTAGGGCTAATCCCAGACCTATCCCAGACCTAACATGCGTTATCCTCTAAAATATTTATCAAGACCTGGTTTAATTGAATGTTTCAGTGTGGTACCACATTACTACGTGATCCAAACCACAAGAAACCCAGGATCTGTTCGACAAGTATGTGAAAAACGCGAAACTGTGAGCCTGATGAGGGCAAATCTTAGAACTAACCTTGACCTAACGTGCGTTATCCTCTAAAATTTTTATCCAGACCAGGTTTCATTGAATGTTTCAGTGTGGTACCACTTTACTACGTGATCCAATCCAGAAATAGCCCAGGATCTAGCCATGAAGTATGAGAAATATGCGAAAGTATGAGCCTGATGAGGGCAAATCCTAGACCTAACCCAAACCTAACATGCGTTATTCTCTAAAATATTTATCAAGACCAGGTTTAATTGATTGTTTCAGTGTGGTCCCACATTACGTGATCCAAACCAGAAAAAACCCAGGATCCGTTCAACAAGTACGTGAAAAACTCGAAACTGTGAGCCTGATGAGGGCAAATCTTAGACCTAACCTTGACCTAACATGCGTTTTCCTCTAAAATATTGAGCGAAACCAGGTTTGATGGACTGTTTCAGTGTGGTACCATACTACTACGGGATCCAAACCAGAAAAAACCCAGGATCTGTTCAACGAGTATGTGAAAAACGCGAAAGTATGAGTCTGATGAGTGAAAATCCCAGGGCTAACCTAGACCGTACATGCGTCATCCCCTAAAATATTCATCCAAACCAGGTTTAATGGACTGTTTCAGTGTGGTACCACACTACTGCGTGATACAAACCAGAAAAAACCCAGGATCTGTTCAACAAGTATGTGAAGTGTGCGAAAGTATGAGTCTGATGAGGTCAAATCCCTGACCAATCCCAGACTTGACTTGCGTTATCCTCTAAAATATTGATCGAAACCAGGTTTAATTCGCTGTTTCAGCGTGGTACCACATTACTACGTCATACAATCCAGAAACAGCCCAGGATCTAGCCATCAAGTATAAGAAATATGCGAAAGAATGACCCTGATGAGAGCAAATCCCAGACCGAACCTAGACCAAACATGAATTATTCTCTAAAATATTGATCGAAACCAGGTTTAATCGACTGTTTCAGTGTGGTACCACATTACTATGTGATCCAAACCAGAAAATAACCCAGGATCTGTTCAACGAGTATGTGAAGTGTGTGAAAGTATGAGTCTGATGAGGTCAAATCCCAGACCTATCCCAAACCTAACTATGCGTTATCCTCTAAAATATTGATCAAAACCAGGTTTAATCGACTGTTTCAGTGTGGTACCACATTACTACGTGATCCAAACCAGAAAAAACCCAGGATCCGTTCAACAAGTATGTGAAGAATGCGAAAGTATGAGTCTGAAGAGTGAAAATCCCAGACCTAACCTAGACCTAACATGCGTTATCCTCTAAAATATTGATCCAAACCAGGTTTAATGGACTGTTTCAGTGTGGTACCACACTACTACGTGATACAAACCAGAAAAAACCCAGGATCTGTTCAACAAGTATGTGAAAAACGCGAAAGTATGAGCCTGATGAGGGCGAATCCCAGACCTATGCCAGACCTAACTTGCGTTATCCTCTAAAATATTGATCGAAACCAGGTTTAATTGACCGTTTCAGCGTGGTACCACATTACTACGTGACACAATCCAGAAACAGCCCAGGATCTAGCCATGAAGTATGAGAGATATGCGAAAGTATGAGCCTGCTGATGGCAAATCCTAGACCTAACCCAAGCCTAACATGCGTTATCCTCTAAAATATTTATCAAGACCAGGTTTAATTGATTGTTTCAGTGTGGTCCCACATTACGTGATCCAAACCAGAAAAAACCCAGGATCCGTTCAACATGTATGTGAAGAATGCGAAAGTATGAGTCTGATGAGTGAATATCCCAGGCCTAACCTAGACCTAACATGCATTGTCCTCAAAAATATTGATCGAAACCTGGTTAAATCGACTGTTTCAGTGTGGTACCACATTACTATGTGATCCAAACCAGAAAATAACCCAGGATCTGTTCAACGAGTATGTGAAGTGTGCGAAAGTATGAGTCTGATGAGGGCAAATCCCAGACATATCCCAGACCTAACATGCGTTATCCTCTAAAATATTTATCAAGACCAGGTTTAATTGATTGTTTCAGTGTGGACCCACATTACTACGTGATCCAAACCAGAAAAAACCCAGTATCCGTTCAACAAGTATGTGAAGAATGCGAAAGTATGAGTCTGATGAGTGAAAATCCCAGGCCTAACCTAGACCTAACATGCGTTATCCTCAAAAATATTGATCCAAACCTGGTTTAATCGGCTGTTTCAGTGTGGTACCACATTACTATGTGATCCAAACCAGAAAGTAACCCAGGATCTGTTCAACGAGTATGTGAAGTGTGCGAAAGTATGAGTCTGATGAGGGCAAATCCCAGACCTAACCTAGACCTAACATGCGTTATCCTCTAAAATATTGATCCAAACCAGGTTTAATGGACTGTTTCAGTGTGGTACCACACTACTACGTGATCCAAACCAGAGAAAACCCAGGATCTGTTCAACAAGTATGTGAAAAACGCGAAAGTATGAGCCTGATGAGGGCAAATCCCAGACCTATCCCAGACCTAACTTGCGTTGTCCTCTAAGATATTGATGGAAACAAGGTTTAATTGACTGTTTCAGTGTTGTACCTCATTACTACGTGATGCAATCCAGAAAAAGCCCAGGATCTAGCCATCAAGTATGAGAAATATGCGAAAGAACGAGCCTGATGAGAGCAAATCCCAGACCTAATATAGACCTAACATGAATTATTCTCTAAAATATTGATCGAAACCAGGTTTAATCGACTGTTTCAGTGTGGCACCACATTACTATGTGATCCAAACCAGAAAATAACCCAGGATCTGTTCAACGAGTATGTGAAGTGTGCGAAAGTATGAGTCTGATGAGGTCAAATCCCAGACCTATCCCAAACCTAACTATGCGTTATCCTCTAAAATATTGATCAAAACCAGGTTTAATCGACTGTTTCAGTGTGGTACCACATTACTACGTGATCCAAACCAGAAAATAACCCAGGATCTGTTCAACGAGTATGTGAAGTGTGCCAAAGTATGAGTCTGATGAGGTCAAATCCCAGACCAATCCCAGACTTAACTCGCGTTATCCCCTAAGATATTGATCGAAACCAGGTTTAATCGACTGTTTCAGTGTGGTACCACATTACTACGTGATCCAAACCAGAAAATAACCCAGGATCTGTTCAACGAGTATGTGAAGTGTGCCAAAGTATGAGTCTGATGAGTGAAAATCCCAGGCCTAACCTAGACCTAACATGCGTTATCCTCAAAAATAATGATCGAAACCTGGTTTAATCGACTGTTTCAGTGTGGTACCACATTACTACCTGATCCAAACCAGAAAAAACCGAGGATCCGTTCAACAAGTATGTGAAGAATGCGAAAGTATGAGTCTGATGAGTGAAAATCCCAGGCCTAACCTAGACCTAACATGCGTTATCCTCAAAAATATTGATCGAAACCTGGTTTAATCGACTGTTTCAGTGTGGTACCACATTACTATGTGATCCAAACCAGAAAATAACCCAGGATCTGTTCAACGAGTATGTGAAGTGTGCGAAAGTATGAGTCTGATGAGGGCAAATCCCAGACCTATTCCAGACCTAACATGCGTTATCCTCTAAAATATTGATCGAAACCTGGTTTAATCGACTGTTTCAGTGTGGTACCACATTACTACGTGATCCAAACCAGAAAAAACCCAGGATCAGTTCAACAAGTATGTGAAGTATGCGAAAGTATGAGTCTCATGAGCGAAAATCCCAGACCTAACCTAGACCTAACATGCGTTATCCTCTAAAATATTGATCCAAACCAGGTTTAATGGACTGTTTCAGTGTGGTACCACACTACTACGTGATCCAAACCGGAAAAAAACCCAGGATCTGCTCAACAAGTATGTGAAAAACGCGAAAGTATGAGCCTGATGAGGGCGAATCCCAGACCTATGCCAGACCTAACATGCGGTGTCCTCTAAAATATTGATCAAAACCAGGTTTAATCGACTGTTTCAGTGTGGTACCACATTACTACGTGATCCAAACCAGAAAAAACCCAGGATCAGTTCCACAAGTATGAGAAGAATGCGAAAGTATGAGTCTGATGAGTGAAAATCCCAGGGCTAACCTAGACCGTACATGCGTTATCCTCTAAAATATTCATCCAAACCAGGTTTAATGGACTGTTTCATTGTGGTACCACACTACTGCGTGATACAAACCAGAAAAAACCCAGGATCTGTTCAACAAGTATGTGAAGTGTGTGAAAGTATGAGTCTGATGAGGTCAAATCCCAGACCTATCCCAAACCTAACTATGCGTTATCCTCTAAAATATTGATCAAAACCAGGTTTAATCGACTGTTTCAGTGTGGTACCACATTACCACGTGATCCAAACCAGAAAAAACCCAGGATCCGTTCAACAAGTATGTGAAGAATGCGAAAGTATGAGTCTGAAGAGTGAAAATCCCAGACCTAACCTAGACCTAACATGCGTTATCCTCTAAAATATTGATCCAAACCAGGTTTAATGGACTGTTTCAGTGTGGTACCACACTACTACGTGATACAAACCAGAAAAAACCCAGGATCTGTTCAACAAGTATGTGAAAAACGCGAAAGTATGAGCCTGATGAGGGCGAATCCCAGACCTATGCCAGACCTAACTTGCGTTATCCTCTAAAATATTGATCGAAACCAGGTTTAATTGACCGTTTCAGCGTGGTACCACATTACTACGTGACACAATCCAGAAACAGCCCAGGATCTAGCCATGAAGTATGAGAGATATGCGAAAGTATGAGCCTGCTGATGGCAAATCCTAGACCTAACCCAAGCCTAACATGCGTTATCCTCTAAAATATTTATCAAGACCAGGTTTAATTGATTGTTTCAGTGTGGTCCCACATTACAACGTGATCCAAACCAGAAAAAACCCAGGATCCGTTCAACATGTATGTGAAGAATGCGAAAGTATGAGTCTGATGAGTGAATATCCCAGGCCTAACCTAGACCTAACATGCATTGTCCTCAAAAATATTGATCGAAACCTGGTTAAATCGACTGTTTCAGTGTGGTACCACATTACTATGTGATCCAAACCAGAAAATAACCCAGGATCTGTTCAACGAGTATGTGAAGTGTGCGAAAGTATGAGTCTGATGAGGGCAAATCCCAGACATATCCCAGACCTAACATGCGTTATCCTCTAAAATATTTATCAAGACCAGGTTTAATTGATTGTTTCAGTGTGGACCCACATTACTACGTGATCCAAACCAGAAAAAACCCAGTATCCGTTCAACAAGTATGTGAAGAATGCGAAAGTATGAGTCTGATGAGTGAAAATCCCAGGCCTAACCTAGACCTAACATGCGTTATCCTCAAAAATATTGATCCAAACCTGGTTTAATCGGCTGTTTCAGTGTGGTACCACATTACTATGTGATCCAAACCAGAAAGTAACCCAGGATCTGTTCAACGAGTATGTGAAGTGTGTGAAAGTATGAGTCTGATGAGGTCAAATCCCAGACCTATCCCAAACCTAGCTATGCCTTATCCTCTAAAATATTGATCAAAACCAGGTTTTATCGACTGTTTCAGTGTGGTACCACATTACTACGTGATCCAAACCAGAAAAAACCCAGGATCCGTTCAACAAGTATGTGAAGAATGCGAAAGTATGAGTCTGAAGAGTGAAAATCCCAGACCTAACCTAGACCTAACATGCGTTATCCTCTAAAATATTGATCCAAACCAGGTTTAATGGACTGTTTCAGTGTGGTACCACACTACTACGTGATCCAAACCAGAGAAAACCCAGGATCTGTTCAACAAGTATGTGAAAAACGCGAAAGTATGAGCCTGATGAGGGCAAATCCCAGACCTATCCCAGACCTAACTTGCGTTGTCCTCTAAGATATTGATGGAAACAAGGTTTAATTGACTGTTTCAGTGTTGTACCTCATTACTACGTGATGCAATCCAGAAAAAGCCCAGGATCTAGCCATCAAGTATGAGAAATATGCGAAAGAACGAGCCTGATGAGAGCAAATCCCAGACCTAATATAGACCTAACATGAATTATTCTCTAAAATATTGATCGAAACCAGGTTTAATCGACTGTTTCAGTGTGGCACCACATTACTATGTGATCCAAACCAGAAAATAACCCAGGATCTGTTCAACGAGTATGTGAAGTGTGCGAAAGTATGAGTCTGATGAGGTCAAATCCCAGACCTATCCCAAACCTAACTATGCGTTATCCTCTAAAATATTGATCAAAACCAGGTTTAATCGACTGTTTCAGTGTGGTACCACATTACTACGTGATCCAAACCAGAAAATAACCCAGGATCTGTTCAACGAGTATGTGAAGTGTGCCAAAGTATGAGTCTGATGAGGTCAAATCCCAGACCAATCCCAGACTTAACTCGCGTTATCCCCTAAGATATTGATCGAAACCAGGTTTAATCGACTGTTTCAGTGTGGTACCACATTACTACGTGATCCAAACCAGAAAATAACCCAGGATCTGTTCAACGAGTATGTGAAGTGTGCCAAAGTATGAGTCTGATGAGTGAAAATCCCAGGCCTAACCTAGACCTAACATGCGTTATCCTCAAAAATAATGATCGAAACCTGGTTTAATCGACTGTTTCAGTGTGGTACCACATTACTACCTGATCCAAACCAGAAAAAACCGAGGATCCGTTCAACAAGTATGTGAAGAATGCGAAAGTATGAGTCTGATGAGTGAAAATCCCAGGCCTAACCTAGACCTAACATGCGTTATCCTCAAAAATATTGATCGAAACCTGGTTTAATCGACTGTTTCAGTGTGGTACCACATTACTATGTGATCCAAACCAGAAAATAACCCAGGATCTGTTCAACGAGTATGTGAAGTGTGCGAAAGTATGAGTCTGATGAGGGCAAATCCCAGACCTATTCCAGACCTAACATGCGTTATCCTCTAAAATATTGATCGAAACCTGGTTTAATCGACTGTTTCAGTGTGGTACCACATTACTACGTGATCCAAACCAGAAAAAACCCAGGATCAGTTCAACAAGTATGTGAAGTATGCGAAAGTATGAGTCTCATGAGCGAAAATCCCAGACCTAACCTAGACCTAACATGCGTTATCCTCTAAAATATTGATCCAAACCAGGTTTAATGGACTGTTTCAGTGTGGTACCACACTACTACGTGATCCAAACCGGAAAAAAACCCAGGATCTGCTCAACAAGTATGTGAAAAACGCGAAAGTATGAGCCTGATGAGGGCGAATCCCAGACCTATGCCAGACCTAACATGCGTTGTCCTCTAAAATATTGATCAAAACCAGGTTTAATCGACTGTTTCAGTGTGGTACCACATTACTACGTGATCCAAACCAGAAAAAACCCAGGATCAGTTCAACAAGTATGTGAAGTATGCGAAAGTATGAGTCTCATGAGCGAAAATCCCAGACCTAACCTAGACCTAACATGCGTTATCCTCTAAAATATTGATCGAAACCAGGTTTAATCGACTGTTTCAGTGTGGCACCACATTACTATGTGATCCAAACCAGAAAATAACCCAGGATCTGTTCAACGAGTATGTGAAGTGTGCGAAAGTATGAGTCTGATGAGGTCAAATCCCAGACCTATCCCAAACCTAACTATGCGTTATCCTCTAAAATATTGATCAAAACCAGGTTTAATCGACTGTTTCAGTGTGGTACCACATTACTACGTGATCCAAACCAGAAAATAACCCAGGATCTGTTCAACGAGTATGTGAAGTGTGCCAAAGTATGAGTCTGATGAGGTCTAATCCCAGACCAATCCCAGACTTAACTCGCGTTATCCCCTAAGATATTGATCGAAACCAGGTTTAATCGACTGTTTCAGTGTGGTACCACATTACTACGTGATCCAAACCAGAAAATAACCCAGGATCTGTTCAACGAGTATGTGAAGTGTGCCAAAGTATGAGTCTGATGAGTGAAAATCCCAGGCCTAACCTAGACCTAACATGCGTTATCCTCAAAAATAATGATCGAAACCTGGTTTAATCGACTGTTTCAGTGTGGTACCACATTACTACCTGATCCAAACCAGAAAAAACCGAGGATCCGTTCAACAGGTATGTGAAGAATGCGAAAGTATGAGTCTGATGAGTGAAAATCCCAGGCCTAACCTAGACCTAACATGCGTTATCCTCAAAAATATTGATCGAAACCTGGTTTAATCGACTGTTTCAGTGTGGTACCACATTACTATGTGATCCAAACCAGAAAATAACCCAGGATCTGTTCAACGAGTATGTGAAGTGTGCGAAAGTATGAGTCTGATGAGGGCAAATCCCAGACCTATTCCAGACCTAACATGCGTTATCCTCTAAAATATTGATCGAAACCTGGTTTAATCGACTGTTTCAGTGTGGTACCACATTACTACGTGATCCAAACCAGAAAAAACCCAGGATCAGTTCAACAAGTATGTGAAGTATGCGAAAGTATGAGTCTCATGAGCGAAAATCCCAGACCTAACCTAGACCTAACATGCGTTATCCTCTAAAATATTGATCCAAACCAGGTTTAATGGACTGTTTCAGTGTGGTACCACACTACTACGTGATCCAAACCGGAAAAAAACCCAGGATCTGCTCAACAAGTATGTGAAAAACGCGAAAGTATGAGCCTGATGAGGGCGAATCCCAGACCTATGCCAGACCTAACATGCGTTGTCCTCTAAAATATTGATCAAAACCAGGTTTAATCGACTGTTTCAGTGTGGTACCACATTACTACGTGATCCAAACCAGAAAAAACCCAGGATCAGTTCAACAAGTATGTGAAGTATGCGAAAGTATGAGTCTCATGAGCGAAAATCCCAGACCTAACCTAGACCTAACATGCGTTATCCTCTAAAATATTGATCGAAACCAGGTTTAATCGACTGTTTCAGTGTGGCACCACATTACTATGTGATCCAAACCAGAAAATAACCCAGGATCTGTTCAACGAGTATGTGAAGTGTGCGAAAGTATGAGTCTGATGAGGTCAAATCCCAGACCTATCCCAAACCTAACTATGCGTTATCCTCTAAAATATTGATCAAAACCAGGTTTAATCGACTGTTTCAGTGTGGTACCACATTACTACGTGATCCAAACCAGAAAATAACCCAGGATCTGTTCAACGAGTATGTGAAGTGTGCCAAAGTATGAGTCTGATGAGGTCAAATCCCAGACCAATCCCAGACTTAACTCGCGTTATCCCCTAAGATATTGATCGAAACCAGGTTTAATCGACTGTTTCAGTGTGGTACCACATTACTACGTGATCCAAACCAGAAAATAACCCAGGATCTGTTCAACGAGTATGTGAAGTGTGCCAAAGTATGAGTCTGATGAGTGAAAATCCCAGGCCTAACCTAGACCTAACATGCGTTATCCTCAAAAATAATGATCGAAACCTGGTTTAATCGACTGTTTCAGTGTGGTACCACATTACTACCTGATCCAAACCAGAAAAAACCGAGGATCCGTTCAACAAGTATGTGAAGAATGCGAAAGTATGAGTCTGATGAGTGAAAATCCCAGGCCTAACCTAGACCTAACATGCGTTATCCTCAAAAATATTGATCGAAACCTGGTTTAATCGACTGTTTCAGTGTGGTACCACATTACTACGTGATCCAAACCAGAAAAAACCCAGGATCAGTTCAACAAGTATGTGAAGTATGCGAAAGTATGAGTCTCATGAGCGAAAATCCCAGACCTAACCTAGACCTAACATGCGTTATCCTCTAAAATATTTATCAAGACCAGGTTCAATTGAATGTTTCAGTGTGGTACCACATTACTACCTGAACCAAACCAGAAAAAACCCAGGATCCGCCGAACAAGTAGGTGAAGTATGCGAAAGTATGAGTCTCATGAGCGAAAATCCCAGACCTAACCTAGACCTAACATGCGTTATCCTCTAAAATATTGATCCAAACCAGGTTTAATGGACTGTTTCAGTGTGGTACCACACTACTACGTGATCCAAACCGGAAAAAAACCCAGGATCTGCTCAACAAGTATGTGAAAAACGCAAAAGTATGAGCCTGATGAGGGCAAATCCCAGACCAATCCCAGACCTAACTGGCGTTGTCCTCTAAGATATTGATGGAAACCAGGTTTAATTGACTGTTTCAATGTTGTACTTCATTAGTACGTGATGCAATCCAGAAAAAGCCCAGGATCTAGCCATCAAGTATGAGAAATATGCGAAAGAACGAGCCTGATGAGAGCAAATCCCAGACCTAACCTAGACCTAACATGAATTATTCTCTAAAATATTGATCGAAACCAGGTTTAATTGACTGTTTCAGTGTGGTCCCACATTACTACGTGATCCAAACCAGAAAAAACCCAGGATCCGTTCAACAAGTATGTGAAGAATGCGAAAGTATGAGTCTGATGAGTGAAAATCCCAGGCCTAACCTAGACCTAACATGCGTTATCCTCTAAGATATTAATCGAAACCAGGTTTAATCGACTGTTTCAGTGTGGTACCACATTACTACGTGACCCAAACCAGAAAAAACCCAGGATCAGTTCAGCAAGTATGAGAAGAATGCGAAAGTATGAGTCTGATGAGTGAAAATCCCAGGGCTAACCTAGACCTAACATGCGTTATCCTCTAAAATATTGATCCAAACCAGGTTTAATGGACTGTTTCAGTGTGGTACCACACTACTACGTGATACAAACCAGAAAAAACCCAGGATCTGTTCAACAAGTATGTGAAAAACGCGAAAGTATGAGCCTGATGAGGGCGAATCCCAGACCTATGCAAGACCTAACATGCGTTGTCCTCTAAGATATTGATGGAAACCAGGTTTAATTGACTGTTTCAGTGTTGTACTTCATTACTACGTGATGCAATCCAGAAAAAGCCCAGGATCTAGCCATCAAGTATGAGAAATATGCGAAAGAATGAGCCTGATGAGAGCAAATCCCAGACCTAACCTAGACCTAACATGAAATATTCTCTAAAATATTGATCGAAACCAGGTTTAATTGACTGTTGCAGTGTTGTACTTCATTACTACATGATGCAATCCAGAAAAAGCCCAGGATCTAGCCATCAAGTATGAGAAATATGCGAAAGAATGAGCCTGATGAGGGCAAATCCTAGACCTAACACAGACCTAACATGCGTTATCCACTAAAATGTTTATCAAGACCAGGTTTAATGGTCTGTTTCAGTGTAGTATCCCACTACTACGTGACCCAAATCAGAAAAAACCCAGGATCTGTTCAACAAGTATGTAAAAAACGCGAAAGTATCAGCCTGATGAGGGCAAATCCCGGACCTATCCCAGACCTAACTTGCGTTATCCTCTAAAATATTGATCGAAACCAGGTTTAATTGAATGTTTCAGTGTGGTACCACATTACTACGTGATCCAAACCAGTAAAAACCCTGGATCCGTTCTACAAGTATGTGAAGAATGCGAAAGTATGAGATAGATGAGTGAAAATCCCAGGCCTGACCTAGACCTAACATGCGTTATCCTCTAAAATATTGAGCGAAACTAGGTTTAATGGACTGTTTCAGTGTGGCACCACATTACTATGTGATCCAAACCAGAAAATAACCCAGGATCTGTTCAACGAGTATGTGAAGTGTGCGAAAGTATGAGTCTGATGAGGTCAAATCCCAGACCTATCCCAAACCTAACTATGCGTTATCCTCTAAAATATTGATCAAAACCAGGTTTAATCGACTGTTTCAGTGTGGTACCACATTACTACGTGATCCAAACCAGAAAATAACCCAGGATCTGTTCAACGAGTATGTGAAGTGTGCCAAAGTATGAGTCTGATGAGGTCAAATCCCAGACCAATCCCAGACTTAACTCGCGTTATCCCCTAAGATATTGATCGAAACCAGGTTTAATCGACTGTTTCAGTGTGGTACCACATTACTACGTGATCCAAACCAGAAAATAACCCAGGATCTGTTCAACGAGTATGTGAAGTGTGCCAAAGTATGAGTCTGATGAGTGAAAATCCCAGGCCTAACCTAGACCTAACATGCGTTATCCTCAAAAATAATGATCGAAACCTGGTTTAATCGACTGTTTCAGTGTGGTACCACATTACTACCTGATCCAAACCAGAAAAAACCGAGGATCCGTTCAACAAGTATGTGAAGAATGCGAAAGTATGAGTCTGATGAGTGAAAATCCCAGGCCTAACCTAGACCTAACATGCGTTATCCTCAAAAATATTGATCGAAACCTGGTTTAATCGACTGTTTCAGTGTGGTACCACATTACTATGTGATCCAAACCAGAAAATAACCCAGGATCTGTTCAACGAGTATGTGAAGTGTGCGAAAGTATGAGTCTGATGAGGGCAAATCCCAGACCTATTCCAGACCTAACATGCGTTATCCTCTAAAATATTGATCGAAACCTGGTTTAATCGACTGTTTCAGTGTGGTACCACATTACTACGTGATCCAAACCAGAAAAAACCCAGGATCAGTTCAACAAGTATGTGAAGTATGCGAAAGTATGAGTCTCATGAGCGAAAATCCCAGACCTAACCTAGACCTAACATGCGTTATCCTCTAAAATATTGATCCAAACCAGGTTTAATGGACTGTTTCAGTGTGGTACCACACTACTACGTGATCCAAACCGGAAAAAAACCCAGGATCTGCTCAACAAGTATGTGAAAAACGCGAAAGTATGAGCCTGATGAGGGCGAATCCCAGACCTATGCCAGACCTAACATGCGTTGTCCTCTAAAATATTGATCAAAACCAGGTTTAATCGACTGTTTCAGTGTGGTACCACATTACTACGTGATCCAAACCAGAAAAAACCCAGGATCAGTTCAACAAGTATGTGAAGTATGCGAAAGTATGAGTCTCATGAGCGAAAATCCCAGACCTAACCTAGACCTAACATGCGTTATCCTCTAAAATATTGATCGAAACCAGGTTTAATCGACTGTTTCAGTGTGGCACCACATTACTATGTGATCCAAACCAGAAAATAACCCAGGATCTGTTCAACGAGTATGTGAAGTGTGCGAAAGTATGAGTCTGATGAGGTCAAATCCCAGACCTATCCCAAACCTAACTATGCGTTATCCTCTAAAATATTGATCAAAACCAGGTTTAATCGACTGTTTCAGTGTGGTACCACATTACTACGTGATCCAAACCAGAAAATAACCCAGGATCTGTTCAACGAGTATGTGAAGTGTGCCAAAGTATGAGTCTGATGAGGTCAAATCCCAGACCAATCCCAGACTTAACTCGCGTTATCCCCTAAGATATTGATCGAAACCAGGTTTAATCGACTGTTTCAGTGTGGTACCACATTACTACGTGATCCAAACCAGAAAATAACCCAGGATCTGTTCAACGAGTATGTGAAGTGTGCCAAAGTATGAGTCTGATGAGTGAAAATCCCAGGCCTAACCTAGACCTAACATGCGTTATCCTCAAAAATAATGATCGAAACCTGGTTTAATCGACTGTTTCAGTGTGGTACCACATTACTACCTGATCCAAACCAGAAAAAACCGAGGATCCGTTCAACAAGTATGTGAAGAATGCGAAAGTATGAGTCTGATGAGTGAAAATCCCAGGCCTAACCTAGACCTAACATGCGTTATCCTCAAAAATATTGATCGAAACCTGGTTTAATCGACTGTTTCAGTGTGGTACCACATTACTACGTGATCCAAACCAGAAAAAACCCAGGATCAGTTCAACAAGTATGTGAAGTATGCGAAAGTATGAGTCTCATGAGCGAAAATCCCAGACCTAACCTAGACCTAACATGCGTTATCCTCTAAAATATTTATCAAGACCAGGTTCAATTGAATGTTTCAGTGTGGTACCACATTACTACCTGAACCAAACCAGAAAAAACCCAGGATCCGCCGAACAATTAGGTGAAGTATGCGAAAGTATGAGTCTCATGAGCGAAAATCCCAGACCTAACCTAGACCTAACATGCGTTATCCTCTAAAATATTGATCCAAACCAGGTTTAATCGACTGTTTCAGTGTGGTACCACACTACTACGTGATCCAAACCGGAAAAAAACCCAGGATCTGCTCAACAAGTATGTGAAAAACGCGAAAGTATGAGCCTGATGAGGGCAAATCCCAGACCAATCCCAGACCTAACTGGCGTTGTCCTCTAAGATATTGATGGAAACCAGGTTTAATTGACTGTTTCAATGTTGTACTTCATTAGTACGTGATGCAATCCAGAAAAAGCCCAGGATCTAGCCATCAAGTATGAGAAATATGCGAAAGAACGAGCCTGATGAGAGCAAATCCCAGACCTAACCTAGACCTAACATGAATTATTCTCTAAAATATTGATCGAAACCAGGTTTAATTGACTGTTTCAGTGTGGTCCCACATTACTACGTGATCCAAACCAGAAAAAACCCAGGATCCGTTCAACAAGTATGTGAAGAATGCGAAAGTATGAGTCTGATGAGTGAAAATCCCAGGCCTAACCTAGACCTAACATGCGTTATCCTCTAAGATATTAATCGAAACCAGGTTTAATCGACTGTTTCAGTGTGGTACCACATTACTACGTGACCCAAACCAGAAAAAACCCAGGATCAGTTCAGCAAGTATGAGAAGAATGCGAAAGTATGAGTCTGATGAGTGAAAATCCCAGGGCTAACCTAGACCTAACATGCGTTATCCTCTAAAATATTGATCCAAACCAGGTTTAATGGACTGTTTCAGTGTGGTACCACACTACTACGTGATACAAACCAGAAAAAACCCAGGATCTGTTCAACAAGTATGTGAAAAACGCGAAAGTATGAGCCTGATGAGGGCGAATCCCAGACCTATGCAAGACCTAACATGCGTTGTCCTCTAAGATATTGATGGAAACCAGGTTTAATTGACTGTTTCAGTGTTGTACTTCATTACTACGTGATGCAATCCAGAAAAAGCCCAGGATCTAGCCATCAAGTATGAGAAATATGCGAAAGAATGAGCCTGATGAGAGCAAATCCCAGACCTAACCTAGACCTAACATGAAATATTCTCTAAAATATTGATCGAAACCAGGTTTAATTGACTGTTGCAGTGTTGTACTTCATTACTACATGATGCAATCCAGAAAAAGCCCAGGATCTAGCCATCAAGTATGAGAAATATGCGAAAGAATGAGCCTGATGAGGGCAAATCCTAGACCTAACACAGACCTAACATGCGTTATCCACTAAAATGTTTATCAAGACCAGGTTTAATGGTCTGTTTCAGTGTAGTATCCCACTACTACGTGACCCAAACCAGAAAAAACCCAGGATCTGTTCAACAAGTATGTAAAAAACGCGAAAGTATCAGCCTGATGAGGGCAAATCCCGGACCTATCCCAGACCTAACTTGCGTTATCCTCTAAAATATTGATCGAAACCAGGTTTAATTGAATGTTTCAGTGTGGTACCACATTACTACGTGATCCAAACCAGTAAAAACCCTGGATCCGTTCTACAAGTATGTGAAGAATGCGAAAGTATGAGATAGATGAGTGAAAATCCCAGGCCTAACCTAGACCTAACATGCGTTATCCTCTAAAATATTGAGCGAAACTAGGTTTAATGGACTGTTTCAGTGTGGTACCACACTACTTTGGGATCCAAACCAGAAAAAACCCAGGATCTGTTCAACAAGTATGTGAAAAACGCGAAAGTATGAGCCTGATGAGGGCAAATCCCAGAACTATCCCAGACCTAACTTGCGTTGTCCTCTAAAATATTGATGGAAACCAGGTTTAATTGACTGTTTCAGTGTTGTACTTCATTGCTACGTGATGCAATCGAGAAAAAGCCCAGGATCTAGCCATCAAGTATGAGAAATATGCGAAAGAATGAGCCTGATGAGAGCAAATCCCAGACCTAACCTAGACCTAACATGCGTTATCCTCTAAAATATTTATCAAGACCAGGTTTAATTGAATGTTTCAGTGTGGTACCACTTTACAACGTGATCCAAAGCAGAGAAAACCCTCGATCAGGTCAACATGTATGATAAAACTTCGAAAGTATGACCCTGATGAGGGCCAATCCCAGGCCTAACCTAGACCTAACTTGCGTTATCCTCTAAAATATTGATCGAAACCAGGTTTAATTGACTGTTTCAGTGTTGTACTTCATTACTACGTGATGCAATCCAGAAAAAGCCCAGGATCTAGCCATCAAGTATGAGAAATATGCGAAAGAATGAGCCTGATGAGGGCAAATCCAAGACCTAACCCAGACCTAACATGCGTTATCCACTAAAATGTTTATCAAGACCAGGTTTAACTGAATGTTTCAGTGTAGTATCACACTACTACGTGACCCAAACCAGAAAAAACCCAGGATCTGTTCAACAAGTATGTGAAAAACGCGAAAGTATGAGCCTGATGAGGTCAAATCCCAGACCAATCCCAGACTTAACTCGCGTTATCCCCTAAGATATTGATCGAAACCAGGTTTAATCGACTGTTTCAGTGTGGTACCACATTACTACGTGATCCAAACCAGAAAATAACCCAGGATCTGTTCAACGAGTATGTGAAGTGTGCCAAAGTATGAGTCTGATGAGTGAAAATCCCAGGCCTAACCTAGACCTAACATGCGTTGTCCTCAAAAATAATGATCGAAACCTGGTTTAATCGACTGTTTCAGTGTGGTACCACATTACTACCTGATCCAAACCAGAAAAAACCGAGGATCCGTTCAACAAGTATGTGAAGAATGCGAAAGTATGAGTCTGATGAGTGAAAATCCCAGGCCTAACCTAGACCTAACATGCGTTATCCTCAAAAATATTGATCGAAACCTGGTTTAATCGACTGTTTCAGTGTGGTACCACATTACTATGTGATCCAAACCAGAAAATAACCCAGGATCTGTTCAACGAGTATGTGAAGTGTGCGAAAGTATGAGTCTGATGAGGGCAAATCCCAGACCTATTCCAGACCTAACATGCGTTATCCTCTAAAATATTGATCGAAACCTGGTTTAATCGACTGTTTCAGTGTGGTACCACATTACTACGTGATCCAAACCAGAAAAAACCCAGGATCAGTTCTACAAGTATGTGAAGTATGCGAAAGTATGAGTCTCATGAGCGAAAATCCCAGACCTAACCTAGACCTAACATGCGTTATCCTCTAAAATATTGATCCAAACCAGGTTTAATGGACTGTTTCAGTGTGGTACCACACTACTACGTGATACAAACCAGAAAAAACCCAGGATCTGTTCAACGAGTATGTGAAAAACGCGAAAGTATGAGCCTGATGAGGGCGAATCCCAGACCTATGCCAGACCTAACTTGCGTTATCCTCTATAATATTGATCGAAACCAGGTTTAATTGACTGTTTCAGCGTTGTACCACATTACTACGTGATACAAACCAGAAACAGCCGAGGATCTAGCCATGAAGTATGAGAAATATGCGAAAGTATGAGCCTGCTGAGGGCAAATCCTGGACCTAACCCAGACCTAACATGCGTTGTCCTCTAAAATATTGATCAAAACCAGGTTTAATCGACTGTTTCAGTGTGGTACCACATTACTACGTGATCCAAACCAGAAAAAACCCAGGATCAGTTCAACAAGTATGTGAAGTATGCGAAAGTATGAGTCTCATGAGCGAAAATCCCAGACCTAACCTAGACCTAACATGCGTTATCCTCTAAAATATTGATCGAAACCAGGTTTAATCGACTGTTTCAGTGTGGCACCACATTACTATGTGATCCAAACCAGAAAATAACCCAGGATCTGTTCAACGAGTATGTGAAGTGTGCGAAAGTATGAGTCTGATGAGGTCAAATCCCAGACCTATCCCAAACCTAACTATGCGTTATCCTCTAAAATATTGATCAAAACCAGGTTTAATCGACTGTTTCAGTGTGGTACCACATTACTACGTGATCCAAACCAGAAAATAACCCAGGATCTGTTCAACGAGTATGTGAAGTGTGCCAAAGTATGAGTCTGATGAGGTCAAATCCCAGACCAATCCCAGACTTAACTCGCGTTATCCCCTAAGATATTGATCGAAACCAGGTTTAATCGACTGTTTCAGTGTGGTACCACATTACTACGTGATCCAAACCAGAAAATAACCCAGGATCTGTTCAACGAGTATGTGAAGTGTGCCAAAGTATGAGTCTGATGAGTGAAAATCCCAGGCCTAACCTAGACCTAACATGCGTTATCCTCAAAAATAATGATCGAAACGTGGTTTAATCGACTGTTTCAGTGTGGTACCACATTACTACCTGATCCAAACCAGAAAAAACCGAGGATCCGTTCAACAAGTATGTGAAGAATGCGAAAGTATGAGTCTGATGAGTGAAAATCCCAGGCCTAACCTAGACCTAACATGCGTTATCCTCAAAAATATTGATCGAAACCTGGTTTAATCGACTGTTTCAGTGTGGTACCACATTACTACGTGATCCAAACCAGAAAAAACCCAGGATCAGTTCAACAAGTATGTGAAGTATGCGAAAGTATGAGTCTCATGAGCGAAAATCCCAGACCTAACCTAGACCTAACATGCGTTATCCTCTAAAATATTTATCAAGACCAGGTTCAATTGAATGTTTCAGTGTGGTACCACATTACTACCTGAACCAAACCAGAAAAAACCCAGGATCCGCCGAACAATTAGGTGAAGTATGCGAAAGTATGAGTCTCATGAGCGAAAATCCCAGACCTAACCTAGACCTAACATGCGTTATCCTCTAAAATATTGATCCAAACCAGGTTTAATCGACTGTTTCAGTGTGGTACCACACTACTACGTGATCCAAACCGGAAAAAAACCCAGGATCTGCTCAACAAGTATGTGAAAAACGCGAAAGTATGAGCCTGATGAGGGCAAATCCCAGACCAATCCCAGACCTAACTGGCGTTGTCCTCTAAGATATTGATGGAAACCAGGTTTAATTGACTGTTTCAATGTTGTACTTCATTAGTACGTGATGCAATCCAGAAAAAGCCCAGGATCTAGCCATCAAGTATGAGAAATATGCGAAAGAACGAGCCTGATGAGAGCAAATCCCAGACCTAACCTAGACCTAACATGAATTATTCTCTAAAATATTGATCGAAACCAGGTTTAATTGACTGTTTCAGTGTGGTCCCACATTACTACGTGATCCAAACCAGAAAAAACCCAGGATCCGTTCAACAAGTATGTGAAGAATGCGAAAGTATGAGTCTGATGAGTGAAAATCCCAGGCCTAACCTAGACCTAACATGCGTTATCCTCTAAGATATTAATCGAAACCAGGTTTAATCGACTGTTTCAGTGTGGTACCACATTACTACGTGACCCAAACCAGAAAAAACCCAGGATCAGTTCAGCAAGTATGAGAAGAATGCGAAAGTATGAGTCTGATGAGTGAAAATCCCAGGGCTAACCTAGACCTAACATGCGTTATCCTCTAAAATATTGATCCAAACCAGGTTTAATGGACTGTTTCAGTGTGGTACCACACTACTACGTGATACAAACCAGAAAAAACCCAGGATCTGTTCAACAAGTATGTGAAAAACGCGAAAGTATGAGCCTGATGAGGGCGAATCCCAGACCTATGCAAGACCTAACATGCGTTGTCCTCTAAGATATTGATGGAAACCAGGTTTAATTGACTGTTTCAGTGTTGTACTTCATTACTACGTGATGCAATCCAGAAAAAGCCCAGGATCTAGCCATCAAGTATGAGAAATATGCGAAAGAATGAGCCTGATGAGAGCAAATCCCAGACCTAACCTAGACCTAACATGAAATATTCTCTAAAATATTGATCGAAACCAGGTTTAATTGACTGTTGCAGTGTTGTACTTCATTACTACATGATGCAATCCAGAAAAAGCCCAGGATCTAGCCATCAAGTATGAGAAATATGCGAAAGAATGAGCCTGATGAGGGCAAATCCTAGACCTAACACAGACCTAACATGCGTTATCCACTAAAATGTTTATCAAGACCAGGTTTAATGGTCTGTTTCAGTGTAGTATCCCACTACTACGTGACCCAAACCAGAAAAAACCCAGGATCTGTTCAACAAGTATGTAAAAAACGCGAAAGTATCAGCCTGATGAGGGCAAATCCCGGACCTATCCCAGACCTAACTTGCGTTATCCTCTAAAATATTGATCGAAACCAGGTTTAATTGAATGTTTCAGTGTGGTACCACATTACTACGTGATCCAAACCAGTAAAAACCCTGGATCCGTTCTACAAGTATGTGAAGAATGCGAAAGTATGAGATAGATGAGTGAAAATCCCAGGCCTAACCTAGACCTAACATGCGTTATCCTCTAAAATATTGAGCGAAACTAGGTTTAATGGACTGTTTCAGTGTGGTACCACACTACTTTGGGATCCAAACCAGAAAAAACCCAGGATCTGTTCAACAAGTATGTGAAAAACGCGAAAGTATGAGCCTGATGAGGGCAAATCCCAGAACTATCCCAGACCTAACTTGCGTTGTCCTCTAAAATATTGATGGAAACCAGGTTTAATTGACTGTTTCAGTGTTGTACTTCATTGCTACGTGATGCAATCGAGAAAAAGCCCAGGATCTAGCCATCAAGTATGAGAAATATGCGAAAGAATGAGCCTGATGAGAGCAAATCCCAGACCTAACCTAGACCTAACATGCGTTATCCTCTAAAATATTTATCAAGACCAGGTTTAATTGAATGTTTCAGTGTGGTACCACTTTACAACGTGATCCAAAGCAGAGAAAACCCTCGATCAGGTCAACATGTATGATAAAACTTCGAAAGTATGACCCTGATGAGGGCCAATCCCAGGCCTAACCTAGACCTAACTTGCGTTATCCTCTAAAATATTGATCGAAACCAGGTTTAATTGACTGTTTCAGTGTTGTACTTCATTACTACGTGATGCAATCCAGAAAAAGCCCAGGATCTAGCCATCAAGTATGAGAAATATGCGAAAGAATGAGCCTGATGAGGGCAAATCCAAGACCTAACCCAGACCTAACATGCGTTATCCACTAAAATGTTTATCAAGACCAGGTTTAACTGAATGTTTCAGTGTAGTATCACACTACTACGTGACCCAAACCAGAAAAAACCCAGGATCTGTTCAACAAGTATGTGAAAAACGCGAAAGTATGAGCCTGATGAGGTCAAATCCCAGACCAATCCCAGACTTAACTCGCGTTATCCCCTAAGATATTGATCGAAACCAGGTTTAATCGACTGTTTCAGTGTGGTACCACATTACTACGTGATCCAAACCAGAAAATAACCCAGGATCTGTTCAACGAGTATGTGAAGTGTGCCAAAGTATGAGTCTGATGAGTGAAAATCCCAGGCCTAACCTAGACCTAACATGCGTTGTCCTCAAAAATAATGATCGAAACCTGGTTTAATCGACTGTTTCAGTGTGGTACCACATTACTACCTGATCCAAACCAGAAAAAACCGAGGATCCGTTCAACAAGTATGTGAAGAATGCGAAAGTATGAGTCTGATGAGTGAAAATCCCAGGCCTAACCTAGACCTAACATGCGTTATCCTCAAAAATATTGATCGAAACCTGGTTTAATCGACTGTTTCAGTGTGGTACCACATTACTATGTGATCCAAACCAGAAAATAACCCAGGATCTGTTCAACGAGTATGTGAAGTGTGCGAAAGTATGAGTCTGATGAGGGCAAATCCCAGACCTATTCCAGACCTAACATGCGTTATCCTCTAAAATATTGATCGAAACCTGGTTTAATCGACTGTTTCAGTGTGGTACCACATTACTACGTGATCCAAACCAGAAAAAACCCAGGATCAGTTCTACAAGTATGTGAAGTATGCGAAAGTATGAGTCTCATGAGCGAAAATCCCAGACCTAACCTAGACCTAACATGCGTTATCCTCTAAAATATTGATCCAAACCAGGTTTAATGGACTGTTTCAGTGTGGTACCACACTACTACGTGATACAAACCAGAAAAAACCCAGGATCTGTTCAACGAGTATGTGAAAAACGCGAAAGTATGAGCCTGATGAGGGCGAATCCCAGACCTATGCCAGACCTAACTTGCGTTATCCTCTATAATATTGATCGAAACCAGGTTTAATTGACTGTTTCAGCGTTGTACCACATTACTACGTGATACAAACCAGAAACAGCCGAGGATCTAGCCATGAAGTATGAGAAATATGCGAAAGTATGAGCCTGCTGAGGGCAAATCCTGGACCTAACCCAAACCTAACATGCGTTATCCTCTAAAATATTTATCAAGACCAGGTTCAATTGAATGTTTCAGTGTGGTACCACATTACTACCTGAACCAAACCAGAAAAAACCCAGGATCCGCCGAACAAGTAGGTGAAGTATGCGAAAGTATGAGTCTCATGAGCGAAAATCCCAGACCTAACCTAGACCTAACATGCGTTATCCTCTAAAATATTGATCCAAACCAGGTTTAATGGACTGTTTCAGTGTGGTACCACACTACTACGTGATCCAAACCGGAAAAAAACCCAGGATCTGCTCAGCAAGTATGTGAAAAACGCGAAAGTATGAGCCTGATGAGGGCAAATCCCAGACCAATCCCAGACCTAACTGGCGTTGTCCTCTAAGATATTGATGGAAACCAGGTTTAATTGACTGTTTCAATGTTGTACTTCATTACTACGTGATGCAATCCAGAAGAAGCCCAGGATCTAGCCATCAAGTATGAGAAATATGCGAAAGAACGAGCCTGATGAGAGCAAATCCCAGACCTAACCTAGACCTAACATGAATTATTCTCTAAAATATTGATCGAAACCAGGTTTAATTGACTGTTTCAGTGTGGTCCCACATTACTACGTGATCCAAACCAGAAAAAACCCAGGATCCGTTCAACAAGTATGTGAAGAATGCGAAAGTATGAGTCTGATGAGTGAAAATCCCAGGCCTAACCTAGACCTAACATGCGTTATCCTCTAAGATATTAATCGAAACCAGGTTTAATCGACTGTTTCAGTGTGGTACCACATTACTACGTGACCCAAACCAGAAAAAACCCAGGATCAGTTCAGCAAGTATGAGAAGAATGCGAAAGTATGAGTCTGATGAGTGAAAATCCCAGGGCTAACCTAGACCTAACATGCGTTATCCTCTAAAATATTGATCCAAACCAGGTTTAATGGACTGTTCCAGTGTGGTACCACACTACTACGTGATACAAACCAGAAAAAACCCAGGATCTGTTCAACAAGTATGTGAAAAACGCGAAAGTATGAGCCTGATGAGGGCGAACCCCAGACCTATGCCAGACCTAACATGCGTTGTCCTCTAAGATATTGATGGAAACCAGGTTTAATTGACTGTTTCAGTGTTGTACTTCATTACTACGTGATGCAATCCAGAAAAAGCCCAGGATCTAGCCATCAAGTATGAGAAATGTGCGAAAGAATGAGCCTGATGAGAGCAAATCCCAGACCTAACCTAGACCTAACATGAATTATTCTCTAAAATATTGATCGAAACCAGGTTTAATTGACTGTTGCAGTGTTGTACTTCATTACTACATGATGCAATCCAGAAAAAGCCCAGGATCTAGCCATCAAGTATGAGAAATATGCGAAAGAATGAGCCTGATGAGGGCAAATCCTAGACCTAACACAGACCTAACATGCGTTATCCACTAAAATGTTTATCAAGACCAGGTTTAATGGTCTGTTTCAGTGTAGTATCCCACTACTACGTGACCCAAACCAGAAAAAACCCAGGATCTGTTCAACAGGTATGTAAAAAACGCGAAAGTATGAGCCTGATGAGGGCAAATCCCGGACCTATCCCAGACCTAACTTGCGTTATCCTCTAAAATATTGATCGAAACCAGGTTTAATTGAATGTTTCAGTGTGGTACCACATTACTACGTGATCCAAACCAGTAAAAACCCTGGATCCGTTCTACAAGTATGTGAAGAATGCGAAAGTATGAGATAGATGAGTGAAAATCCCAGGCCTGACCTAGACCTAACATGCGTTATCCTCTAAAATATTGAGCGAAACTAGGTTTAATGGACTGTTTCAGTGTGGTACCACACTACTTTGGGATCCAAACCAGAAAAAACCCAGGATCTGTTCAACAAGTATGTGAGAAACGCGAAAGTATGAGCCTGATGAGGGCAAATCCCAGAACTATCCCAGACCTAACTTGCGTTGTCCTCTAAAATATTGATGGAAACCAGGTTTAATTGACTGTTTCAGTGTTGTACTTCATTGCTACGTGATACAATCGAGGAAAAGCCCAGGATCTAGCCATCAAGTATGAGAAATATGCGAAAGAATGAGCCTGATGAGAGCAAATCCCAGACCTAACCTAGACCTAACATGCGTTATCCTCTAAAATATTTATCAAGACCAGGTTTAATTGAATGTTTCAGTGTGGTACCACTTTACAACGTGATCCAAAGCAGAGAAAACCCTCGATCAGGTCAACATGTATGATAAAACTTCGAAAGTATGACCCTGATGAGGGCCAATCCCAGGCCTAACCTAGACCTAACTTGCGTTATCCTCTAAAATATTGATCGAAACCAGGTTTAATTGAATGTTTCAGTGTGGTACCACATTACTACGTGATCCAAACCAGTAAAAACCCAGGATCCGTTCTACAAGTATGTGAAGATTGCGAAAGTATGAGTCTGATGAGTGAAAATCCCAGGCCTAACCTAGACCTAACATGCGTTATCCTGAAAAATATTGATCGAAACCTGGTTTAATCGACTGTTTCAGTGTGGTACCACATTACTATGTGATCCAAACCAGAAAATAACCGAGGATCTGTTCAACGAGTATGTGAAGTGTGCGAAAGTATGAGTCTGATGAGGGCAAATCCCAGACCTATCCCAGACCTAACATGCGTTATCCTCTAAAATATTTATCAAGACCAGGTTTAATCGATTGTTTCAGTGTGGACCCACATTACTACGTGATCCAAACCAGAAAAAACCCAGGATCCGTTCAACAAGTATGTGAAGAATGCGAAGGTATGAGTCTGATAAGTGAAAATGCCAGGCCTGACCTAGACCTAACATGCGTTATCCTCTAAAATATTGAGCGAAACCAGGTTTAATGGACTGTTTCAGTGTGGTACCACACTACTATGTGATCCAAACCAGAAAAAACCCAGGATCTGTTCAACAAGTATGTGAAAAACGCGAAAGTATGAGCCTGATGTGGGCAAATCCCAGACCTATCCCAGACCTAACTTGCGTTGTCCTCTAAAATATTGATGGAAACCAGGTTTAATTGACTGTTTCAGTGTTGTACTTCATTACTACGCGATGCAATCCAGAAAAAGCCCAGGATCTAGCCATCAGGTATGAGAAATATGCGAAAGAATGAGCCTGATGAGAGCAAATCCCAGACCTAACCTAGACCTAACATGGATTATTCTCTAAAATATTGGTGGAAACCTTGTTTAATTGACTGTTTCAGTGTGGAACCACATTACTACGTGATCCAAACCAGAAAAAACCCAGGATCAGTTCAACAAGTATGTGAAGAATGCGAAAGTATGAGTCTGATGAGTGAAAACCCCAGGCCTAACATAGACCTAACATGCGTTGTCCTCAAAAATATTGATCGAAACCTGGTTTAATCGACTGTTTCAGTGTGGTACCACATTACTATGTGATCCAAACCAGAAAATTACCCGGGATCTGTTCAACAAGTATGTGAAGTGTGCGAAAGTATGAGCCTGATGAGGGCAAATCCTAGACCTAACCCAAACCTAACATGCGTTACCCTCTAAAATATTTATCAAGACCAGGTTTCATCGATTGTTTCAGTGTGGACCCACATTACTACGTGATCCAAACCAGAAAAAACCCAGGATCCGTTCAACAAGTATGTGAAGAATGCGAAGGTATGAGTCTGATGAGTGAAAATCCCAGACCTAACCCAGACCTAACATGCGTTATCCTCAAAAATATTGATCGAAACCTGGTTTAATCGACTGTTTCAGTGTGGTACCACATTACTATGTGATCCAAACCAGAAAAAACCCAGGATCCGTTCAACAAGTATGTGAAGTGTGCGAAAGTATGAGCCTGATGAGAGCAAATCCCAGAATTAACCTAGACCTAACATGAATTATTCTCTAAAATAATGGTCGAAACCAGGTTTAATTGTCTGTTTCAGTGTGGTCCCACATTACTACGTGACCCAAACCAGAAAAAACCCAGGATCCGTTCAACAAGTATGTGAAGAATGCGAAAGTATGAGTCTGATGAGTGAAAAAACCAGGCCTGACCTAGACCTAACATGCGTTATCCTCTAAAATATTGATCGAAACCTGGTTTAATCGACTGTTTCAGTGTGGTACCACATTACTACGTGATCCAAACCAGAAAAAACCCAGGATCAGTTCAACAAGTATGTGAAGTATGCGAAAGTATGAGTCTCATGAGCGAAAATCCCAGACCTAACCTAGACCTAACATGCGTTATCCTCTAAAATATTGATCCAAACCAGGTTTAATGGACTGTTTCAGTGTGGTACCACACTACTACGTGATACAAACCAGAAAAAACCCAGGATCTGTTCAACAAGTATGTGAAAAACGCGAAAGTATGAGCCTGATGAGGGCGAATCCCAGACCTATGCCAGACCTAACTTGCGTTATCCTCTAAAATATTGATCGAAACCAGGTTTAATTGACTGTTTCAGCGTTGTACCACATTACTACGTGATACAAACCAGAAACAGCCGAGGATCTAGCCATGAAGTATGAGAAATATGCGAAAGTATGAGCCTGCTGAGGGCAAATCCTGGACCTAACCCAAACCTAACATGCGTTATCCTCTAAAATATTTATCAAGACCAGGTTCAATTGAATGTTTCAGTGTGGTACCACATTACTACCTGAACCAAACCAGAAAAAACCCAGGATCCGCCGAACAAGTAGGTGAAGTATGCGAAAGTATGAGTCTCTTGAGCGAAAATCCCAGACCTAACCTAGACCTAACATGCGTTATCCTCTAAAATATTGATCCAAACCAGGTTTAATGGACTGTTTCAGTGTGGTACCACACTACTACGTGATCCAAACCGGAAAAAAACCCAGGATCTGCTCAGCAAGTATGTGAAAAACGCGAAAGTATGAGCCTGATGAGGGCAAATCCCAGACCAATCCCAGACCTAACTGGCGTTGTCCTCTAAGATATTGATGGAAACCAGGTTTAATTGACTGTTTCAATGTTGTACTTCATTACTACGTGATGCAATCCAGAAAAAGCCCAGGATCTAGCCATCAAGTATGAGAAATATGCGAAAGAACGAGCCTGATGAGAGCAAATCCCAGACCTAACCTAGACCTAACATGAATTATTCTCTAAAATATTGATCGAAACCAGGTTTAATTGACTGTTTCTGTGTGGTCCCACATTACTACGTGATCCAAACCAGAAAAAACCCAGGATCCGTTCAACAAGTATGTGAAGGATGCGAAAGTATGAGTCTGATGAGTGAAAATCCCAGGCCTAACCTAGACCTAACATGCGTTATCCTCTAAGATATTAATCGAAACCAGGTTTAATCGACTGTTTCAGTGTGGTACCACATTACTACGTGACCCAAACCAGAAAAAACCCAGGATCAGTTCAGCAAGTATGAGAAGAATGCGAAAGTATGAGTCTGATGAGTGAAAATCCCAGGGCTAACCTAGACCTAACATGCGTTATCCTCTAAAATATTGATCCAAACCAGGTTTTTATGGACTGTTTCAGTGTGGTACCACACTACTACGTGATACAAACCAGAAAAAACCCAGGATCTGTTCAACAAGTATGTGAAAAACGCGAAAGTATGAGCCTGATGAGGGCGAATCCCAGACCTATGCCAGACCTAACATGCGTTGTCCTCTAAGATATTGATGGAAACCAGGTTTAATTGACTGTTTCAGTGTTGTACTTCATTACTACGTGATGCAATCCAGAAAAAGCCCAGGATCTAGCCATCAAGTATGAGAAATATGCGAAAGAATGAGCCTGATGAGAGCAAATCCCAGACCTAACCTAGACCTAACATGAATTATTCTCTAAAATATTGATCGAAGCCAGGTTTAATTGACTGTTGCAGTGTTGTACTTCATTACTACATGATGCAATCCAGAAAAAGCCCAGGATCTAGCCATCAAGTATGAGAAATATGCGAAAGAATGAGCCTGATGAGGGCAAATCCTAGACCTAACACAGACCTAACATGCGTTATCCACTAAAATGTTTATCAAGACCAGGTTTAATGGTCTGTTTCAGTGTAGTATCCCACTACTACGTGACCCAAACCAGAAAAAACCCAGGATCTGTTCAACAAGTATGTAAAAAACGCGAAAGTATGAGCCTGATGAGGGCAAATCCCGGACCTATCCCAGACCTAACTTGCGTTATCCTCTAAAATATTGATCGAAACCAGGTTTAATTGAATGTTTCAGTGTGGTACCACATTACTACGTGATCCAAACCAGTAAAAACCCTGGATCCGTTCTACAAGTATGTGAAGAATGCGAAAGTATGAGATAGATGAGTGAAAATCCCAGGCCTGACCTAGACCTAACATGCGTTATCCTCTAAAATATTGAGCGAAACTAGGTTTAATGGACTGTTTCAGTGTCGTACCACACTACTTTGGGATCCAAACCAGAAAAAACCCAGGATCTGTTCAACAAGTATGTGAAAAACGCGAAAGTATGAGCCTGATGAGGGCAAATCCCAGAACTATCCCAGACCTAACTTGCGTTGTCCTCTAAAATATTGATGGAAACCAGGTTTAATTGACTGTTTCAGTGGTGTACTTCATTGCTACGTGATGCAATCGAGGAAAAGCCCAGGATCTAGCCATCAAGTATGAGAAATATGCGAAAGAATGAGCCTGATGAGAGCAAATCCCAGACCTAACCTAGACCTAACATGCGTTATCCTCTAAAATATTTATCAAGACCAGGTTTAATTGAATGTTTCAGTGTGGTACCACTTTACAACGTGATCCAAAGCAGAGAAAACCCTCGATCAGGTCAACATGTATGATAAAACTTCGAAAGTATGACCCTGATGAGGGCCAATCCCAGGCCTAACCTAGACCTAACTTGCGTTATCCTCTAAAATATTGATCGAAACCAGGTTTAATTGACTGTTTCAGTGTTGTACTTCATTACTACGTGATGCAATCCAGAAAAAGCCCAGGATCTAGCCATCAAGTATGAGAAATATGCGAAAGAATGAGCCTGATGAGGGCAAATCCAAGACCTAACCCAGACCTAACATGCGTTATCCACTAAAATGTTTATCAAGACCGGGTTTAACTGAATGTTTCAGTGTAGTATCACACTACTACGTGACCCAAACCAGAAAAAACCCAGGATCTGTTCAACAAGTATGTGAAAAACGCGAAAGTATGAGCCTGATGAGGTCAAATCCCAGACCAATCCCAGACTTAACTCGCGTTATCCCCTAAGATATTGATCGAAACCAGGTTTAATCGACTGTTTCAGTGTGGTACCACATTACTACGTGATCCAAACCAGAAAATAACCCAGGATCTGTTCAACGAGTATGTGAAGTGTGCCAAAGTATGAGTCTGATGAGTGAAAATCCCAGGCCTAACCTAGACCTAACATGCGTTGTCCTCAAAAATAATGATCGAAACCTGGTTTAATCGACTGTTTCAGTGTGGTACCACAATACTACCTGATCCAAACCAGAAAAAACCGAGGATCCGTTCAACAAGTATGTGAAGAATGCGAAAGTATGAGTCTGATGAGTGAAAATCCCAGGCCTAACCTAGACCTAACATGCGTTATCCTCAAAAATATTGATCGAAACCTGGTTTAATCGACTGTTTCAGTGTGGTACCACATTACTATGTCATCCAAACCAGAAAATAACCCAGGATCTGTTCAACGAGTATGTGAAGTGTGCGAAAGTATGAGTCTGATGAGGGCAAATCCCAGACCTATTCCAGACCTAACATGCGTTATCCTCTAAAATATTGATCGAAACCTGGTTTAATCGACTGTTTCAGTGTGGTACCACATTACTACGTGATCCAAACCAGAAAAAACCCAGGATCAGTTCAACAAGTATGTGAAGTATGCGAAAGTATGAGTCTCATGAGCGAAAATCCCAGACCTAACCTAGACCTAACATGCGTTATCCTCTAAAATATTGATCCAAACCAGGTTTAATGGACTGTTTCAGTGTGGTACCACACTACCACGTGATACAAACCAGAAGAAACCCAGGATCTGTTCAACAAGTATGTGAAAAACGCGAAAGTATGAGCCTGATGAGGGCGAATCCCAGACCTATGCCAGACCTAACTTGCGTTATCCTCTAAAATATTGATCGAAACCAGGTTTAATTGACTGTTTCAGCGTTGTACCACATTACTACGTGATACAAACCAGAAACAGCCGAGGATCTAGCCATGAAGTATGAGAAATATGCGAAAGTATGAGCCTGCTGAGGGCAAATCCTGGACCTAACCCAAACCTAACATGCGTTATCCTCTAAAATATTTATCAAGA
The DNA here is from genome assembly GCF_051014445.1 of Colletes latitarsis. Classification (NCBI taxonomy): domain Eukaryota; kingdom Metazoa; phylum Arthropoda; class Insecta; order Hymenoptera; family Colletidae; genus Colletes; species Colletes latitarsis. The sequence continues at coordinate 26,668,267 of NW_027488367.1, read as the reverse complement.
CCAGGTTCAATTGAATGTTTCAGTGTGGTACCACATTACTACCTGAACCAAACCAGAAAAAACCCAGGATCCGCCGAACAAGTAGGTGAAGTATGCGAAAGTATGAGTCTCATGAGCGAAAATCCCAGACCTAACCTAGACCTAACATGCGTTATCCTCTAAAATATTGATCCAAACCAGGTTTAATGGACTGTTTCAGTGTGGTACCACACTACTACGTGATCCAAACCGGAAAAAAACCCAGGATCTGTTCAACGAGTATGTGAAGTGTGCCAAAGTATGAGTCTGATGAGTGAAAATCCCAGGCCTAACCTAGACCTAACATGCGTTGTCCTCAAAAATAATGATCGAAACCTGGTTTAATCGACTGTTTCAGTGTGGTACCACATTACTGTGTGATCCAAACCAGAAAATAACCGAGGATCTATTCAACGAGTATGTGAAGTGTGCGAAAGTATGAGCCTGATGAGGGCAAATCCAAGACCTAACCCAGACCTAACATGCGTTATCCACTAAAATGTTTATCAAGACCAGGTTTAACTGAATGTTTCAGTGTAGTATCACACTACTACGTGACCCAAACCAGAAAAAACCCAGGATCTGTTCAACAAGTATGTGAAAAACGCGAAAGTATGAGCCTGATGAGGGCAAATCCCGGACCTATCCCAGACCTAACTTGCGTTATCCTCTAAAATATTGATCGAAACCAGGTTTAATTGAATGTTTCAGTGTGGTACCACATTACTACGTGATCCAAACCAGTAAAAACCCAGGATCCGTTCTACAAGTATGTGAAGATTGCGAAAGTATGAGTCTGATGAGTGAAAATCCCAGGCCTAACCTAGACCTAACATGCGTTATCCTGAAAAATATTGATCGAAACCTGGTTTAATCGACTGTTTCAGTGTGGTACCACATTACTGTGTGATCCAAACCAGAAAATAACCGAGGATCTATTCAACGAGTATGTGAAGTGTGCGAAAGTATGAGCCTGATGAGGGCAAATCCAAGACCTAACCCAGACCTAACATGCGTTATCCACTAAAATGTTTATCAAGACCAGGTTTAACTGAATGTTTCAGTGTAGTATCACACTACTACGTGACCCAAACCAGAAAAAACCCAGGATCTGTTCAACAAGTATGTGAAAAACGCGAAAGTATGAGCCTGATGAGGTCAAATCCCAGACCAATCCCAGACTTAACTCGCGTTATCCCCTAAGATATTGATCGAAACCAGGTTTAATCGACTGTTTCAGTGTGGTACCACATTACTACGTGATCCAAACCAGAAAATAACCCAGGATCTGTTCAACGAGTATGTGAAGTGTGCCAAAGTATGAGTCTGATGAGTGAAAATCCCAGGCCTAACCTAGACCTAACATGCGTTGTCCTCAAAAATAATGATCGAAACCTGGTTTAATCGACTGTTTCAGTGTGGTACCACATTACTACCTGATCCAAACCAGAAAAAACCGAGGATCCGTTCAACAAGTATGTGAAGAATGCGAAAGTATGAGTCTGATGAGTGAAAATCCCAGGCCTAACCTAGACCTAACATGCGTTATCCTCAAAAATATTGATCGAAACCTGGTTTAATCGACTGTTTCAGTGTGGTACCACATTACTATGTGATCCAAACCAGAAAATAACCCAGGATCTGTTCAACGAGTATGTGAAGTGTGCGAAAGTATGAGTCTGATGAGGGCAAATCCCAGACCTATTCCAGACCTAACATGCGTTATCCTCTAAAATATTGATCGAAACCTGGTTTAATCGACTGTTTCAGTGTGGTACCACATTACTACGTGATCCAAACCAGAAAAAACCCAGGATCAGTTCAACAAGTATGTGAAGTATGCGAAAGTATGAGTCTCATGAGCGAAAATCCCAGACCTAACCTAGACCTAACATGCGTTATCCTCTAAAATATTGATCCAAACCAGGTTTAATGGACTGTTTCAGTGTGGTACCACACTACTACGTGATACAAACCAGAAAAAACCCAGGATCTGTTCAACAGGTATGTGAAAAACGCGAAAGTATGAGCCTGATGAGGGCGAATCCCAGACCTATGCCAGACCTAACTTGCGTTATCCTCTAAAATATTGATCGAAACCAGGTTTAATTGACTGTTTCAGCGTTGTACCACATTACTACGTGATACAAACCAGAAACAGCCGAGGATCTAGCCATGAAGTATGAGAAATATGCGAAAGTATGAGCCTGCTGAGGGCAAATCCTGGACCTAACCCAAACCTAACATGCGTTATCCTCTAAAATATTTATCAAGACCAGGTTCAATTGAATGTTTCAGTGTGGTACCACATTACTACCTGAACCAAACCAGAAAAAACCCAGGATCCGCCGAACAAGTAGGTGAAGTATGCGAAAGTATGAGTCTCATGAGCGAAAATCCCAGACCTAACCTAGACCTAACATGCGTTATCCTCTAAAATATTGATCCAAACCAGGTTTAATGGACTGTTTCAGTGTGGTACCACACTACTACGTGATCCAAACCGGAAAAAAACCCAGGATCTGCTCAGCAAGTATGTGAAAAACGCGAAAGTATGAGCCTGATGAGGGCAAATCCCAGACCAATCCCAGACCTAACTGGCGTTGTCCTCTAAGATATTGATGGAAACCAGGTTTAATTGACTGTTTCAATGTTGTACTTCATTACTACGTGATGCAATCCAGAAAAAGCCCAGGATCTAGCCATCAAGTATGAGAAATATGCGAAAGAACGAGCCTGATGAGAGCAAATCCCAGACCTAACCTAGACCTAACATGAATTATTCTCTAAAATATTGATCGAAACCAGGTTTAATTGACTGTTTCAGTGTGGTCCCACATTACTACGTGATCCAAACCAGAAAAAACCCAGGATCCGTTCAACAAGTATGTGAAGAATGCGAAAGTATGAGTCTGATGAGTGAAAATCCCAGGCCTAACCTAGACCTAACATGCGTTATCCTCTAAGATATTAATCGAAACCAGGTTTAATCGACTGTTTCAGTGTGGTACCACATTACTACGTGACCCAAACCAGAAAAAACCCAGGATCAGTTCAGCAAGTATGAGAAGAATGCGAAAGTATGAGTCTGATGAGTGAAAATCCCAGGGCTAACCTAGACCTAACATGCGTTATCCTCTAAAATATTGATCCAAACCAGGTTTAATGGACTGTTTCAGTGTGGTACCACACTACTACGTGATACAAACCAGAAAAAACCCAGGATCTGTTCAACAAGTATGTGAAAAACGCGAAAGTATGAGCCTGATGAGGGCGAATCCCAGACCTATGCCAGACCTAACATGCGTTGTCCTCTAAGATATTGATGGAAACCAGGTTTAATTGACTGTTTCAGTGTTGTACTTCATTACTACGTGATGCAATCCAGAAAAAGCCCAGGATCTAGCCATCAAGTATGAGAAATATGCGAAAGAATGAGCCTGATGAGAGCAAATCCCAGACCTAACCTAGACCTAACATGAATTATTCTCTAAAATATTGATCGAAACCAGGTTTAATTGACTGTTGCAGTGTTGTACTTCATTACTACATGATGCAATCCAGAAAAAGCCCAGGATCTAGCCATCAAGTATGAGAAATATGCGAAAGAATGAGCCTGATGAAGGCAAATCCTAGTCCTAACACAGACCTAACATGCGTTATCCACTAAAATGTTTATCAAGACCAGGTTTAATGGTCTGTTTCAGTGTAGTATCCCACTACTACGTGACCCAAACCAGAAAAAACCCAGGATCTGTTCAACAAGTATGTAAAAAACGCGAAAGTATGAGCCTGATGAGGGCAAATCCCGGACCTATCCCAGACCTAACTTGCGTTATCCTCTAAAATATTGATCGAAACTAGGTTTAATTGAATGTTGCAGTGTGGTACCACATTACTACGTGATCCAAACCAGTAAAAACCCTGGATCCGTTCTACAAGTATGTGAAGAATGCGAAAGTATGAGATAGATGAGTGAAAATCCCAGGCCTGACCTAGACCTAACATGCGTTATCCTCTAAAATATTGAGCGAAACTAGGTTTAATGGACTGTTTCAGTGTGGTACCACACTACTTTGGGATCCAAACCAGAAAAAACCCAGGATCTGTTCAACAAGTATGTGAAAAACGCGAAAGTATGAGCCTGATGAGGGCAAATCCCAGAACTATCCCAGACCTAACTTGCGTTGTCCTCTAAAATATTGATGGAAACCAGGTTTAATTGACTGTTTCAGTGTTGTACTTCATTGCTACGTGATGCAATCGAGAAAAAGCCCAGGATCTAGCCATCAAGTATGAGAAATATGCGAAAGAATGAGCCTGATGAGAGCAAATCCCAGACCTAACCTAGACCTAACATGCGTTATCCTCTAAAATATTTATCAAGACCAGGTTTAATTGAATGTTTCAGTGTGGTACCACTTTACAACGTGATCCAAAGCAGAGAAAACCCTCGATCAGGTCAACATGTATGATAAAACTTCGAAAGTATGACCCTGATGAGGGCCAATCCCAGGCCTAACCTAGACCTAACTTGCGTTATCCTCTAAAATATTGATCGAAACCAGGTTTAATTGACTGTTTCAGTGTTGTACTTCATTACTACGTGATGCAATCCAGAAAAAGCCCAGGATCTAGCCATCAAGTATGAGAAATATGCGAAAGAATGAGCCTGATGAGGGCAAATCCAAGACCTAACCCAGACCTAACATGCGTTATCCACTAAAATGTTTATCAAGACCAGGTTTAACTGAATGTTTCAGTGTAGTATCACACTACTACGTGACCCAAACCAGAAAAAACCCAGGATCTGTTCAACAAGTATGTGAAAAACGCGAAAGTATGAGCCTGATGAGGGCAAATCCCGGACCTATCCCAGACCTAACTTGCGTTATCCTCTAAAATATTGATCGAAACTAGGTTTAATTGAATGTTTCAGTGTGGTACCACATTACTACGTGATCCAAACCAGTAAAAACCCTGGATCCGTTCTACAAGTATGTGAAGAATGCGAAAGTATGAGATAGATGAGTGAAAATCCCAGGCCTGACCTAGACCTAACATGCGTTATCCTCTAAAATATTGAGCGAAACTAGGTTTAATGGACTGTTTCAGTGTGGTACCACACTACTTTGGGATCCAAACCAGAAAAAACCCAGGATCTGTTCAACAAGTATGTGAAAAACGCGAAAGTATGAGCCTGATGAGGGCAAATCCCAGAACTATCCCAGACCTAACTTGCGTTGTCCTCTAAAATATTGATGGAAACCAGGTTTAATTGACTGTTTCAGTGTTGTACTTCATTGCTACGTGATGCAATCGAGAAAAAGCCCAGGATCTAGCCATCAAGTATGAGAAATATGCGAAAGAATGAGCCTGATGAGAGCAAATCCCAGACCTAACCTAGACCTAACATGCGTTATCCTCTAAAATATTTATCAAGACCAGGTTTAATTGAATGTTTCAGTGTGGTACCACTTTACAACGTGATCCAAAGCAGAGAAAACCCTCGATCAGGTCAACATGTATGATAAAACTTCGAAAGTATGACCCTGATGAGGGCCAATCCCAGGCCTAACCTAGACCTAACTTGCGTTATCCTCTAAAATATTGATCGAAACCAGGTTTAATTGACTGTTTCAGTGTTGTACTTCATTACTACGTGATGCAATCCAGAAAAAGCCCAGGATCTAGCCATCAAGTATGAGAAATATGCGAAAGAATGAGCCTGATGAGGGCAAATCCAAGACCTAACCCAGACCTAACATGCGTTATCCACTAAAATGTTTATCAAGACCAGGTTTAACTGAATGTTTCAGTGTAGTATCACACTACTACGTGACCCAAACCAGAAAAAACCCAGGATCTGTTCAACAAGTATGTGAAAAACGCGAAAGTATGAGCCTGATGAGGGCAAATCCCGGACCTATCCCAGACCTAACTTGCGTTATCCTCTAAAATATTGATCGAAACCAGGTTTAATTGAATGTTTCAGTGTGGTACCACATTACTACGTGATCCAAACCAGTAAAAACCCAGGATCCGTTCTACAAGTATGTGAAGATTGCGAAAGTATGAGTCTGATGAGTGAAAATCCCAGGCCTAACCTAGACCTAACGTGCGTTATCCTGAAAAATATTGATCGAAACCTGGTTTAATCGACTGTTTCAGTGTGGTACCACATTACTATGTGATCCAAACCAGAAAATAACCGAGGATCTATTCAACGAGTATGTGAAGTGTGCGAAAGTATGAGTCTGATGAGTGCAAATCCCAGACCTATCCCAGACCTAACATGCGTTATCCTCTAAAATATTTATCAAGACCAGGTTTAATCGATTGTTTCAGTGTGGACCCACATTACTACGTGATCCAAACCAGAAAAAACCCAGGATCCGTTCAACAAGTATGTGAAGAATGCGAAGGTATGAGTCTGATAAGTGAAAATGCCAGGCCTGACCTAGACCTAACATGCGTTATCCTCTAAAATATTGAGCGAAACCAGGTTTAATGGACTGTTTCAGTGTGGTACCACACTACTATGGGATCCAAACCAGAAAAAACCCAGGATCTGTTCAACAAGTATGTGAAAAACGCGAAAGTATGAGCCTGATGTGGGCAAATCCCAGACCTATCCCAGACCTAACTTGCGTTGTCCTCTATAATATTGATGGAAACCAGGTTTAATTGACTGTTTCAGTGTTGTACTTCATTACTACGCGATGCAATCCAGAAAAAGCCCAGGATCTAGCCATCAAGTATGAGAAATATGCGAAAGAATGAGCCTGATGAGAGCAAATCCCAGACCTAACCTAGACCTAACATGGATTATTCTCTAAAATATTGGTGGAAACCTTGTTTAATTGACTGTTTCAGTGTGGAACCACATTACTACGTGATCCAAACCAGAAAAAACCCAGGATCAGTTCAACAAGTATGTGAAGAATGCGAAAGTATGAGTCTGATGAGTGAAAACCCCAGGCCTAACCTAGACCTAACATGCGTTGTCCTCAAAAATATTGATCGAAACCTGGTTTAATCGACTGTTTCAGTGTGGTACCACATTACTATGTGATCCAAACCAGAAAATTACCCGGGATCTGTTCAACAAGTATGTGAAGTGTGCGAAAGTATGAGCCTGATGAGGGCAAATCCTAGACCTAACCCAAACCTAACATGCGTTACCCTCTAAAATATTTATCAAGACCAGGTTTCATCGATTGTTTCAGTGTGGACCCACATTACTACGTGATCCAAACCAGAAAAAACCCAGGATCCGTTCAACAAGTATGTGAAGAATGCGAAGGTATGAGTCTGATGAGTGAAAATCCCAGACCTAACCCAGACCTAACATGCGTTATCCTCAAAAATATTGATCGAAACCTGGTTTAATCGACTGTTTCAGTGTGGTACCACATTACTATGTGATCCAAACCAGAAAAAACCCGGGATCCGTTCAACAAGTATGTGAAGTGTGCGAAAGTATGAGCCTGATGAGAGCAAATCCCAGAATTAACCTAGACCTAACATGAATTATTCTCTAAAATAATGGTCGAAACCAGGTTTAATTGTCTGTTTCAGTGTGGTCCCACATTACTACGTGACCCAAACCAGAAAAAACCCAGGATCCGTTCAACAAGTATGTGAAGAATGCGAAAGTATGAGTCTGATGAGTGAAAAAACCAGGCCTGACCTAGACCTAACATGCGTTATCCTCTAAAATATTGAGCGAAACCAGGTGTGATGGACTGTTTCAGTGTGGTACCACACTACTACGGGATCCAAACCAGAAAAAACCCAGGATCTGTTCAACTAGTATGCGAAAAACGCGAAAGTATGAGCCTGATGAGGGCTAATCCCAGACATATCCCAGACCTAGTTTGCGTTATCCTCTAAAATATTGATCGAAACCAGGTTTAATTGACTGTTAAAGTGTGGTACCACATTACTACGTGATCCAAACCAGAAAAAACCCAGAATCTGTTTAACAAGTATGTGAAAAACGCGAAACTGTGAGCCTGATGAGGGCAAATCTTAGACCTAACCCAGACCTAAGATGCGTTATCCTCTAAAATATTTATCCAGAACAGGTCTCATTGAATGTTTCAGTGTGGTACCACTTTACTACGTGATCCAATCCAGAAATAGCCCAGGATCTAGCCATGAAGTATGAGAAATATGCGATAGTAAGAGCCTGATGAGGGCAAATCCTAGACCTATCCCAGACCTCACTTGCGTTATCCTCTAAAATATTGATCGAAACCAGGTTTAATTGACTGTTTCAGCGTGGTACCACATTACTACGTGATACAATGCAGAAACAGCCCAGGATCTAGCCATGAAGTATGAGAAACATGCGAAAGTATGAGCCTGATGAGGGCAAATCCTAGACGTAACCCAGACCTAACATGCGTTATCCTCTAAAATATTTATCAAGACCAGGTTTAATTGAATGTTTCAGTGTGGTACCACATTACTACGTGATCCAAACCAGAAAAAACCAAGGTTCCGTTCAACAAGTATGTGAAGAATGCGAATGTATGAGTCTGATCAGTGAAAATCTCAGGCCTTACCAAGACCTAATTTGCGTTGTCCTCTAAAATATTGATGGAAACCGGGTTTCATTGACTGTTTCAGTGTGGTACTACATTACAACGTGATGCAATCCAGAAAAAGCCCAGGATCTAGCCATCAAGTATGAGAAATATGCGAAAGAATGAGCCTGATGAGAGCAAATCCCAGACCTAACCTAGACCTAACATGCGTTATCCTCTAAAATATTGAGCGAAACCAGGTTTAATGGACTGTTTCAGTGTGGTACCACACTGCTTCGTGATCCAAACCAGAAAAAAACCCAGGATCTGTTCAACAAGTATGTGAAAAACGCGAAAGTATGAGCCTGATGACAGCAAATCCCAGACCTATCCCAGACCTAACTTGCGTTGTCCTTTAAAATATTGATGGAAACCAGGTTTAATTGACTGTTTCAGTGTTGTACGTCATTACTACGTGATGCAATCCAGAAAAAGCCCAGGATCTAGCCATCAAGTATGAGAAATATGCGAAAGTATGAGTCTGATGAGTGAAAACCCCAGGCCTAACCTAGACCTAACATGCGTTGTCCTCAAAAATATTGATCGAAACCTGGTTTAATCGACTGTTTCAGTGTGGTACCACATTACTATGTGATCCAAACCAGAAAATAACCCAGGATCTGTTCAACGAGTATGTGAAGTGTGCGAAAGTATGAGTCTTATGAGGACAAATCCCAGACCTATCCCAGACCTAACATTCGTTATCCTCTAAAATATTTATCAAGACCAGGTTTAATTGATTGTTTCAGTGTGGACCCACATAACTACGTGATCCAAACCAGAAAAAACCCAGGATCCGTTCAACAAGTATGTGAAGAATGCGAAAGTATGAGTCTGATGAGTGAAAAAACCAGGCCTGACCTAGACCTAACATGCGTTATCCTCTAAAATATTGAGCGAAACCAGGTTTAATGGACTGTTTCAGTGTGGTACCACACTACTACGGGATCCAAACCAGAAAAAACCCAGGATCTGTTCTACAAGTATGTGAAAAACGCGACAGTATGAGCCTGATGAGGGCAAATCCCAGACCTATCCCAGACCCAACTTGCGTTGTCCTCTAAAATATTGACCGAAACCAGGTTTAATTGACTGTTTCAGTGTGGTACCACATTACTACGTGATCCAAACCAGAAAAAACCCAGGATCTGTCCAACAAGTATGTGAAAAACGCGAAACTGTGAGCCTGATGAGGGCAAATCTTAGACCTATCCCAGACCTAAGATGCGTTGTCCTCTAAAATATTTATGCAGACCAGGTTTCATTGAATGTTTCAGTGTGGTACCACTTTACTACGTGATCCAATCCAGAAATAGCCCAGGATCTAGCCATGAAGTATGAGAAATATGCGAAAGTATGAGCCTGATGAGGGCAAATCCTAGACCTAACCCAGACCTAACATGCGTTATCCTCTAAAATATTTATCAAGACCAGGTTTAATTGAATGTTTCAGTGTGGTACCACATTACTATGTGATCCAAACCAGAAAATAACGCAGGATCTGTTCAACGAGTATGTGAAGTGTGCGAAAGTATGAGCCTGATGAGGGCAAATCCCAGACCTATCCCAGACCTAACATGCGTTATCCTCTAAAATATTTATCAAGACCAGGTTTAATTGATTGTTTCAGTGTGGACCCACATAACTACCTGATCTAAACCAGAAAAAACCCAGGATCCGTTCAACAAGTATGTGAAGAATGCGAAAGTATGAGTCTGATGAATGAAAATCCCAGGCCTGACCTAGACCTAACATGCGTTATCCTCTAAAATATTGAGCGAAACCAGGTTTAATGGACTGTTTCAGTGTGGTACCACACTACTACGTGATCCAAACCAGAAAAAACCCAGGATCCGTTCAACAAGTATGTGAAGTGTGCGAAAGCATGAGCCTGATGAGAGCAAATCCCAGACCTAACCTAGACCTAACATGAATTATTCTCTAAAATATTGGTCGAAACCAGGTTTAATTGACTGTTTCAGTGTGGTCCCACATTGCTACGTGACCCAAACCAGAAAAAACCCAGGATCCGTTCAACAAGTATGTGAAGAATGCGAAAGTATGAGTCTGATGAGGGCAAATCCCAGACCTATCCCAGACCTAACTTGCGTTATCCTCTAAAATATTGATCGAAACCAGGTTTAATTGACTGTTTCAGTGTGGTACCACATTACTACATGATCCAATCCAGAAATAGCCCAGGATCTAGCCATGAAGTATGAGAAATATGCGATAGTAAGAGCCTGATGAGGGCAAATCCTAGATCTATCCCAGACCTAACTTGCGTTATCCTCTAAAATATTGATCGCAACCAGGTTTAATGGACTGTTTCTGTGTGGTACCACACAACTACGTGATCCAAACCAGAAAAAACCCAAGGATCTGTTCAACAAGTATGTGAAAAACGCGAAAGTATGAGCCTGATGAGGGCAAATCCCAGACCTATCCCAGACCTAACTTGCGTTATCCTCTAAAATATTGATCGAAACCAGGTTTAATTGACTGTTTCAGTGTGGTACCACATTACTACAAGATCCAATCCAGAAATAGCCCAGGATCTAGCCATGAAGTATGAGAAATATGCGATAGTAAGAGCCTGATGAGGGCAAATCCTAGATCTATCCCAGACCTATCTTGCGTTATCCTCTAAAATATTGATCGCAACCTGGTTTAATGGACTGTTTCTGTGTGGTACCACACAACTACGTGATCCAAACCAGAAAAAACCGAGGATCCGTTCAACAAGTATGTGAAGAATGCGAAAGTATGGGTCTGATGAGTGAAAATCCCAGACCTAACCTAGACCTAACATGCGTTATCCTCTAAAATATTGATCCAAACCAGGTTTAATTGACAGTTTCAGTGTGGTACCACATCACTACGTGATCCAATCCAGAAATAGCCCAGGATCTAGCCATGAAGTATGAGAAATATGCGAAAGTATGAGCCTGACCAGGGCAAATCCTAGACCTAACCCAGACCTAACATGCGCTATCCTCTAAAATATTTATCAAGACCAGGTTTAATTGATTGTTTCAGTGTGGTCCCACATTACTACGTGATCCAAACCAGAAAAAACCCAGGATCCGTTCAACAAGTATGTGAAGAATGCGAAAGTATGAGTCTGATGAGTGAAAATCCCAGGCCTGACCTAGACCTATCATGCGTTATCCTCTAAAATAATGAGCGAAACCAGGTTTAATGGACTGTTTCAGTGTGGTACCACACTACTACGGGATCCAAACCAGAAAAAACCCAGGATCTGTTCAACAAGTATGTGAAAAACCCGAATGTATGAGCCTGACGAGGGCAAATCCCAGACCTATCCCAGACCTAACTTGCGTTGTCCTCTAAAGTATTGATGGAAACCAGGTTTAATTGACTGTTTCAGTGATGTACTTCATTACTACGTGATGCAATCCAGAAAAAGCCCAGGATCTAGCCATCAAGTATGAGAAATATGCGAAAGAATGAGCCAGATGAGAGCAAATCCCAGACCTAACCTAGACCTAACATGAATTATTCTCTAAAATATTGGTCGAAACCAGGTTTAATTGACTGTTTCAGTGTGGTCCCACATTACTACGTGATCCAAACCAGAAAAAACCCAGGATCTGCTCAACGAGTATGTGAAGGGTGGAAAGTATGAGTCTGATGAGGTCAAATCCCAGACCTATCCCAGATCTAACTTGCGTTATCCTCTAAGATATTGATCGAAACCAGGTTTATTCGACTGTTTCAGTGTGGTACCACATTACTACGTGATCCAAACCAGAAAAGACCCAGGATCAGTTCAACAAGTACGTGAAAAACGTGAAAGTATGAGCCTGATTAGGGCGAATCCCAGACCTATCCCAGACCTAACATGCGCTATCCTCTAAAATATTTATCAAGACGAGGTTTAATTGATTGTTTCAGTGTGGTCCCACATTACGACATGATCCAATCCAGAAAAAGCCCAGGATCTAGCCATCAAGTGTGAGTAATATGCGAAAGAATGAGCCTGATGAGAGCAAATCCCAGACCTATCCCAGACCTAACTTGCGTTATCCTCCAAAATATTGATCGAAACCAGGTTTAATTGACTGTTTTAGTGTGGTACCACATTACTACGTGATCCAAACCAGAAAAAACCCTGGATCTGTCCAACAAGTATGTGAAAAACGCGAAATTGTGAGCCTGATGAGGGCAAATCTTAGACCTAACCCAGGCCTAAGATGCGTTATCCTCTAAAATATTTATCCAGGCCAGGTTTCATTGAATGTTTCAGTGTGGTACCACTTTACTACGTGATCCAATCCAGAAATAGCCCAGGATCTAGCCATGAAGTATGAGAAATATGCGAAAGTATGAGCCTGATGAGGGCAAATCCTAGACCTAACCCAGACCTAACATGCGTTATCCTCTAAAATATTGATCGAAACCTGGTTTAATCGACTGTTTCAGTGTGGTACCACATTACTATGTGATCCAAACCAGAAAATAACCCAGGATCTGTTCAACGAGTATGTGAAGTGTGCGAAAGTATGAGTCTGATGAGGGCAAATCCCAGACCTATCCCAGACCTAACATTCGTTATCCTCTAAAATATTTATCAAGACCAGGTTTAATTGATTGTTTCAGTGTGGACCCACATAACTACGTGATCCAAACCAGAAAAAACCCAGGATCCGTTCAACAAGTATGTGAAGAATGCGAAAGTATGAGTCTGATGAGTGAAAAAACCAGGCCTGACCTAGACCTAACATGCGTTATCCTCTAAAATATTGAGCGAAACCAGGTTTAATGGACTGTTTCAGTGTGGTACCACACTACTACGGGATCCAAACCAGAAAAAACCCAGGATCTGTTCAACAAGTATGTGAAAAACGCGACAGTATGAGCCTGATGAGGGCAAATCCCAGACCTATCCCAGACCCAACTTGCGTTGTCCTCTAAAATATTGACCGAAACCAGGTTTAATTGACTGTTTCAGTGTGGTACCACATTACTACGTGATCCAAACCAGAAAAAACCCAGGATCTGTCCAACAAGTATGTGAAAAACGCGAAACTGTGAGCCTGATGAGGGCAAATCTTAGACCTATCCCAGACCTAAGATGCGTTGTCCTCTAAAATATTTATGCAGACCAGGTTTCATTGAATGTTTCAGTGTGGTACCACTTTACTACGTGATCCAATCCAGAAATAGCCCAGGATCTAGCCATGAAGTATGAGAAATATGCGAAAGTATGAGCCTGATGAGGGCAAATCCTAGACCTAACCCAGACCTAACATGCGTTATCCTCTAAAATATTTATCAAGACCAGGTTTAATTGAATGTTTCAGTGTGGTACCACATTACTATGTGATCCAAACCAGAAAATAACGCAGGATCTGTTCAACGAGTATGTGAAGTGTGCGAAAGTATGAGCCTGATGAGGGCAAATCCCAGACCTATCCCAGACCTAACATGCGTTATCCTCTAAAATATTTATCAAGACCAGGTTTAATTGATTGTTTCAGTGTGGACCCACATTACTACCTGATCCAAACCAGAAAAAACCCAGGATCCGTTCAACAAGTATGTGAAGAATGCGAAAGTATGAGTCTGATGAATGAAAATCCCAGGCCTGACCTAGACCTAACATGCGTTATCCTCTAAAATATTGAGCGAAACCAGGTTTAATGGACTGTTTCAGTGTGGTACCACACTACTACGTGATCCAAACCAGAAAAAACCCAGGATCCGTTCAACAAGTATGTGAAGTGTGCGAAAGCATGAGCCTGATGAGAGCAAATCCCAGACCTAACCTAGACCTAACATGAATTATTCTCTAAAATATTGGTCGAAACCAGGTTTAATTGACCGTTTCAGTGTGGTCCCACATTGCTACGTGACCCAAACCAGAAAAAACCCAGGATCCGTTCAACAAGTATGTGAAGAATGCGAAAGTATGAGTCTGATGAGGGCAAATCCCAGACCTATCCCAGACCTAACTTGCGTTATCCTCTAAAATATTGATCGAAACCAGGTTTAATTGACTGTTTCAGTGTGGTACCACATTACTACATGATCCAATCCAGAAATAGCCCAGGATCTAGCCATGAAGTATGAGAAATATGCGATAGTAAGAGCCTGATGAGGGCAAATCCTAGATCTATCCCAGACCTAACTTGCGTTATCCTCTAAAATATTGATCGCAACCAGGTTTAATGGACTGTTTCTGTGTGGTACCACACAACTACGTGATCCAAACCAGAAAAAACCCAAGGATCTGTTCAACAAGTATGTGAAAAACGCGAAAGTATGAGCCTGATGAGGGCAAATCCCAGACCTATCCCAGACCTAACTTGCGTTATCCTCTAAAATATTGATCGAAACCAGGTTTAATTGACTGTTTCAGTGTGGTACCACATTACTACAAGATCCAATCCAGAAATAGCCCAGGATCTAGCCATGAAGTATGAGAAATATGCGATAGTAAGAGCCTGATGAGGGCAAATCCTAGATCTATCCCAGACCTATCTTGCGTTATCCTCTAAAATATTGATCGCAACCTGGTTTAATGGACTGTTTCTGTGTGGTACCACACAACTACGTGATCCAAACCAGAAAAAACCGAGGATCCGTTCAACAAGTATGTGAAGAATGCGAAAGTATGGGTCTGATGAGTGAAAATCCCAGACCTAACCTAGACCTAACATGCGTTATCCTCTAAAATATTGATCCAAACCAGGTTTAATTGACAGTTTCAGTGTGGTACCACATCACTACGTGATCCAATCCAGAAATAGCCCAGGATCTAGCCATGAAGTATGAGAAATATGCGAAAGTATGAGCCTGACCAGGGCAAATCCTAGACCTAACCCAGACCTAACATGCGCTATCCTCTAAAATATTTATCAAGACCAGGTTTAATTGATTGTTTCAGTGTGGTCCCACATTACTACGTGATCCAAACCAGAAAAAACCCAGGATCCGTTCAAAAAGTATGTGAAGAATGCGAAAGTATGAGTCTGATGAGAGAAAATCCCAGGCCTGACCTAGACCTATCATGCGTTATCCTCTAAAATAATGAGCGAAACCAGGTTTAATGGACTGTTTCAGTGTGGTACCACACTACTACGGGATCCAAACCAGAAAAAACCCAGGATCTGTTCAACAAGTATGTGAAAAACCCGAATGTATGAGCCTGACGAGGGCAAATCCCAGACCTATCCCAGACCTAACTTGCGTTGTCCTCTAAAGTATTGATGGAAACCAGGTTTAATTGACTGTTTCAGTGATGTACTTCATTACTACGTGATGCAATCCAGAAAAAGCCCAGGATCTAGCCATCAAGTATGAGAAATATGCGAAAGAATGAGCCAGATGAGAGGAAATCCCAGACCTAACCTAGACCTAACATGAATTATTCTCTAAAATATTGGTCGAAACCAGGTTTAATTGACTGTTTCAGTGTGGTCCCACATTACTACGTGATCCAAACCAGAAAAAACCCAGGATCTGCTCAACGAGTATGTGAAGGGTGGAAAGTATGAGTCTGATGAGGTCAAATCCCAGACCTATCCCAGATCTAACTTGCGTTATCCTCTAAGATATTGATCGAAACCAGGTTTATTCGACTGTTTCAGTGTGGTACCACATTACTACGTGATCCAAACCAGAAAAGACCCAGGATCAGTTCAACAAGTACGTGAAAAACGTGAAAGTATGAGCCTGATTAGGGCGAATCCCAGACCTATCCCAGACCTAACATGCGCTATCCTCTAAAATATTTATCAAGACGAGGTTTAATTGATTGTTTCAGTGTGGTCCCACATTACGACATGATCCAATCCAGAAAAAGCCCAGGATCTAGC
This sequence comes from Colletes latitarsis, assembly GCF_051014445.1. Lineage (NCBI taxonomy): Eukaryota > Metazoa > Arthropoda > Insecta > Hymenoptera > Colletidae > Colletes > Colletes latitarsis. The sequence goes on along the minus strand of NW_027488367.1, from coordinate 26,651,811 downwards.
CATCAAGTGTGAGTAATATGCGAAAGAATGAGCCTGGTGAGAGTAAATCCCAGACCTAACCTCGACCTAACATGAATTATTCTCTAAAATATTGATCGAAACCAGGTTTGATTGACTGTTTCAGCGTGGTACCACATTACTACGTGATACAATCCAGAAACAGCCCAGGATCCAGCCATGAGGTATGAGAAATATGCGAAAGTATGAGCCTGATGAGGGCAAATCCTAGACCTAACCCAGACCTAACATGCGTTATCCTCTAAAATATTGATCGAAACCTGGTTTAATGCACTGTTTCAGTGTGGTACCACACTACTACGTGATCCGAACCAGAAAAAACCCAGGATCTGTTCAACAAGTATGTGAAAAACGCGAAAGTATGAGTCTGATGAGGTCAAATCCCAGACCTATCCCAGACCTAACTTGTGTTATCCTCTAAAATATTGATCGAAACCAGGCTTAGTCGACTGTTTCAGTGTGGTACCACATTACTACGTGATCCAAACCAGAAAAAACCCAGGATCCGTTCAACAAGTATGTGAAGTGTGCGAAAGTATGAGTCTGATTAGGGCAAATCGCAGACCTATCCCAGACCTAACATGCGCTATCCACTAAAATATTTATCAAGACCAGGTTTAATTGATTGTTTCAGTGTGGTCCCACATTACTACGGGATACAATCCAGAAACAGCCCAGGATCCAGCCATGAAGTATGAGAAATATGCGAAAGTATGAGTCTGATGAGGGCAAATCCCAGACCTATCCCAGACCTAACTTGCGTTATCCTCTAAAATATTGATCGAAACCAGGTTTAATTGACTGTTTCAGTGTGGTACCACATTACTACATGATCCAATCCAGAAATAGCCCAGGATCTAGCCATGAAGTATGAGAAATATGCGATAGTAAGAGCCTGATGAGGGCAAATCCTAGATCTATCCCAGACCTATCTTGCGTTATCCTCTAAAATATTGATCGCAACCTGGTTTAATGGACTGTTTCTGTGTGGTACCACACAACTACGTGATCCAAACCAGAAAAAACCGAGGATCCGTTCAACAAGTATGTGAAGAATGCGAAAGTATGGGTCTGATGAGTGAAAATCCCAGACCTAACCTAGACCTAACATGCGTTATCCTCTAAAATATTGATCCAAACCAGGTTTAATTGACAGTTTCAGTGTGGTACCACATCACTACGTGATCCAATCCAGAAATAGCCCAGGATCTAGCCATGAAGTATGAGAAATATGCGAAAGTATGAGCCTGACCAGGGCAAATCCTAGACCTAACCCAGACCTAACATGCGCTATCCTCTAAAATATTTATCAAGACCAGGTTTAATTGATTGTTTCAGTGTGGTCCCACATTACTACGTGATCCAAACCAGAAAAAACCCAGGATCCGTTCAACAAGTATGTGAAGAATGCGAAAGTATGAGTCTGATGAGTGAAAATCCCAGGCCTGACCTAGACCTATCATGCGTTATCCTCTAAAATAATGAGCGAAACCAGGTTTAATGGACTGTTTCAGTGTGGTACCACACTACTACGGGATCCAAACCAGAAAAAACCCAGGATCTGTTCAACAAGTATGTGAAAAACCCGAATGTATGAGCCTGACGAGGGCAAATCCCAGACCTATCCCAGACCTAACTTGCGTTGTCCTCTAAAGTATTGATGGAAACCAGGTTTAATTGACTGTTTCAGTGATGTACTTCATTACTACGTGATGCAATCCAGAAAAAGCCCAGGATCTAGCCATCAAGTATGAGAAATATGCGAAAGAATGAGCCAGATGAGAGGAAATCCCAGACCTAACCTAGACCTAACATGAATTATTCTCTAAAATATTGGTCGAAACCAGGTTTAATTGACTGTTTCAGTGTGGTCCCACATTACTACGTGATCCAAACCAGAAAAAACCCAGGATCTGCTCAACGAGTATGTGAAGGGTGGAAAGTATGAGTCTGATGAGGTCAAATCCCAGACCTATCCCAGATCTAACTTGCGTTATCCTCTAAGATATTGATCGAAACCAGGTTTATTCGACTGTTTCAGTGTGGTACCACATTACTACGTGATCCAAACCAGAAAAGACCCAGGATCAGTTCAACAAGTACGTGAAAAACGTGAAAGTATGAGCCTGATTAGGGCGAATCCCAGACCTATCCCAGACCTAACATGCGCTATCCTCTAAAATATTTATCAAGACGAGGTTTAATTGATTGTTTCAGTGTGGTCCCACATTACGACATGATCCAATCCAGAAAAAGCCCAGGATCTAGCCATCAAGTGTGAGTAATATGCGAAAGAATGAGCCTGGTGAGAGTAAATCCCAGACCTAACCTCGACCTAACATGAATTATTCTCTAAAATATTGATCGAAACCAGGTTTGATTGACTGTTTCAGCGTGGTACCACATTACTACGTGATACAATCCAGAAACAGCCCAGGATCCAGCCATGAGGTATGAGAAATATGCGAAAGTATGAGCCTGATGAGGGCAAATCCTAGACCTAACCCAGACCTAACATGCGTTATCCTCTAAAATATTGATCGAAACCTGGTTTAATGCACTGTTTCAGTGTGGTACCACACTACTACGTGATCCGAACCAGAAAAAACCCAGGATCTGTTCAACAAGTATGTGAAAAACGCGAAAGTATGAGTCTGATGAGGTCAAATCCCAGACCTATCCCAGACCTAACTTGTGTTATCCTCTAAAATATTGATCGAAACCAGGCTTAGTCGACTGTTTCAGTGTGGTACCACATTACTACGTGATCCAAACCAGAAAAAACCCAGGATCCGTTCAACAAGTATGTGAAGTGTGCGAAAGTATGAGTCTGATTAGGGCAAATCGCAGACCTATCCCAGACCTAACATGCGCTATCCACTAAAATATTTATCAAGACCAGGTTTAATTGATTGTTTCAGTGTGGTCCCACATTACTACGGGATACAATCCAGAAACAGCCCAGGATCCAGCCATGAAGTATGAGAAATATGCGAAAGTATGAGTCTGATGAGGGCAAATCCCAGACCTATCCCAGACCTAACTTGCGTTATCCTCTAAAATATTGATCGAAACCAGGTTTAATTGACTGTTTCAGTGTGGTACCACATTACTACATGATCCAATCCAGAAATAGCCCAGGATCTAGCCATGAAGTATTAGAAATATGCGATAGTAAGAGCCTGATGAGGGCAAATCCTAGACCTATCCCACACCTAACTTGCGTTATCCTCTAAAATATTGATCGAAACCAGGTTTAATTGACTGTTTCAGTGTGGTACCACATTACTACATGATCCAATCCAGAAATAGCCCAGGATCTAGCCATGAAGTATTAGAAATATGCGATAGTAAGAGCCTGATGAGGGCAAATCCTAGATCTATCCCACACCTAACTTGCGTTATCCTCTAAAATACTGATCGAAACCAGGTTTAATTGACTGTTTCAGTGTGGTACCACATTACTACATGATCCAATCCAGAAATAGCCCAGGATCTAGCCATGAAGTATGAGAAATATGCGATAGTAAGAGCCCGATGAGGGCAAATCCTAGATCTATCCCAGACCTAACTTGCGTTATCCTCTAAAATATTGATCGCAACCTGGTTTAATGGACTGTTTCTGTGTGGTACCACACAACTACGTGATCCAAACCAGAAAAAACCGAGGATCCGTTCAACAAGTATGTGAAGAATGCGAAAGTATGGGTCTGATGAGTGAAAATCCCAGACCTAACCTAGACCTAACATGCGTTATCCTCTAAAATATTGATGGAAACCAGGTTTAATGGACCGTTTCAGTGTTGTACTTCATTACTACGTGATGCGATCCAGAAAAAGCCCAGGATCTAGCCATCAAGTATGAGAAGTATGCGAAAGAATGAGCCTGATGAGAGCAAATCCCAGACCTAACCCAGGCCTAACATGCGTTAGCCTCAAAAATATTGATCGAAACCTGGTTTAATCGACTGTTTCAGTATGGTACCACATTACTATGTGATCCAAACCAGAAAATAACGCAGTATCTGTTCAACGAGTATGTGAAGTGTGCGAAAGTATGAGCCTGATGAGGGCAAATCCCAGACCTATCCCAGACCTAACATGCGTTATCCTCTAAAATATTTATCAAGACCAGGTTTAATTGATTGTTTCAGTGTGGACCCACATTACTACCTGATCCAAACCAGAAAAAACCCAGGATCCGTTCAACAAGTATGTGAAGAATGCGAAAGTATGAGTCTGATGAATGAAAATCCCAGGCCTGACCTAGACCTAACATGCGTTAGACTCTAAAATATTGAGCGAAACCAGGTTTAATGGACTCTTTCAGTGTGGTACCACACTACTACGTGATCCAAACCAGAAAAAACCCAGGATCCGTTCAACAAGTATGTGAAGTGTGCAAAAGTATGAGCCTGATGAGAGCAAATCCCAGACCTAACCTAGACCTCACATGAATTATTCTCTAAAATATTGGTCGAAACCAGGTTTAATTGACTGTTTCAGTGTGGTCCCACATTGCTACGTGACCCAAACCAGAAAAAACCCAGGATCCGTTCAACAAGTATGTGAAGAATGCGAAAGTATGGGTCTGATGAGGGCAAATCCCAGACCTATCCCAGACCTAACTTGCGTTATCCTCTAAAATATTGATCGAAACCAGGTTTAATTGACTGTTTCAGTGTGGTACCACATTACTACATGATCCAATCCAGAAATAGCCCAGGATCTAGCCATGAAGTATTAGAAATATGCGATAGTAAGAGCCTGATGAGGGCAAATCCGAAATCTATCCCAGACCTAACTTGCGTTATCCTCTAAAATATTGATCGAAACCAGGTTTAATTGACTGTTTCAGTGTGGTACCACATTACTACATGATCCAATCCAGAAATAGCCCAGGATCTAGCCATGAAGTATGAGAAATATGCGAAAGTATGAGCCTGACCAGGGCAAATCCTAGACCTAACCCAGACCTAACATGCGTTATCCTCTAAAATATTTATCAAGACCAGGTTTAATTGATTGTTTCAGTGTGGTCCCACATTACTACGTGATCCAAACCAGAAAAAACCCAGGATCCGTTCAACAAGTATGTGAAGAATGCGAAAGTATGAGTCTGCTGAGTGAAAATCCCAGGCCTGACCTAGACCTATCATGCGTTATCCTCTAAAATAATGAGCGAAACCAGGTTTAATGGACTGTTTCAGTGTGGTACCACACTACTACGGGATCCAAACCAGAAAAAACCCAGGATCTGTTCAGCAAGTATGTGAAAAACCCGAAAGTATGAGCCTGATGAGGGCAAATCCCAGACCTATCCCAGACCTAACTTGCGTTGTCCTCTAAAGTATTGATGGAAACCAGGTTTAATTGACTGTTTCAGTGTTGTACTTCATTACTACGTGATGCAATCCAGAAAAAGCCCAGGATCTAGCCATCAAGTATGAGAAATATGCGAAAGAATGAGCCATATGAGAGCAAATCCCAGACCTAACCTAGACCTAACATGAATTATTCTCTAAAATATTGGTCGAAACCAGGTTTAATTGACTGTTTCAGTGTGGTCCCACATTACTACGTGATCCAAACCAGAAAAAACCCAGGATCTGCTCAACGAGTATGTGAAGGGTGCGAAAGTATGAGTCTGATGAGGTCAAATCCCAGACCTATCCCAGATCTAACTTGCGTTATCCTCTAAGATATTGATCGAAACCAGGTATAATCGACTGTTTCAGTGTGGTACCACATTACTACGTGATCCAAACCAGAAAAGACCCAGGATCAGTTCAACAAGTACGTGTAAAACGTGAAAGTATGAGCCTGATTAGGGCGAATCCCAGACCTATCCCAGACCTAACATGCGTTATCCTCTAAAATATTGATCGAAACCTGGTTTAATGCACTGTTTCAGTGTGGTACCACACTACTACGTGATCCGAACCAGAAAAAACCCAGGATCTGTTCAACAAGTATATGAAAAACGCGAAAGTATGAGCCTGATGAGGGCAAATCCCAGACCTATCCCAGACCTAACTTGCGTTATCCTCTAAAATATTTATCCAGACCAGGTTTCATTGAATGTTTCAGTGTGGTACCACTTTACTACGTGAACCAATCCAGAAATAGCCCAGGATCTAGCCATGAAGTATGAGAAATATGCGATAGTAAGAGCCTGATGAGGGCAAATCCTAGACCTATCCCAGACCTAACTTGCGCTATCCTCTAAAATATTGATCGCAACCAGGTTTAATGGACTGTTTCTGTGTGGTACCACACAACTACGTGATCCAAACCAGAAAAAACCCAGGATCTGTTCAACAAGTATGTGAAAAACGCGAAAGTATGAGCCTGATGAGGGCAAATCCCAGACCTATCCCAGACCTAACTTGCGTTATCCTCTAAAATATTGATCGAAACCAGGTTTAATTGACTGTTTCAGTGTGGTACCACATTACTACATGATCCAATCCAGAAATAGCCCAGGATCTAGCCATGAAGTATGAGAAATATACGATAGTAAGAGCCTGATGAGGGCAAATCCTAGATCTATCCCAGACCTAACTTGCGTTATCCTCTAAAATATTGATCCAAACCAGGTTTAATTGAATGTTTCAGTGTGGTACCACATTACTACGTGACCCAACCCAGAAAAAACCCAGGATCTGTTCAACAAGTATGTGAAAAACGCGAAAGTATGAGCCTGATGAGGGCAAATCCCAGACCTATCCCAGCCCTAACTTGCGTTATCCTCTAAAATGTTGATCGAAACCAGGTTTAGTCGACTGTTTCAGTGTGGTACCACATTACTACGTGATCCAAACCAGAAAAAACCCAGGATCCGTTCAACAAGTATGTGAAGAATGCGAAAGTATGAGTCTGATGAGTGAAAATCCCAGACCTAACATGCGTTATCCTCTAAAATATTTATCAAGACCAGGTTTAATTGAATGTTTCAGTGTGGTACCACATTACTACGTGACCCAACCCAGAAAAAACCCAGGATCTGTTCAACAAGTATGTGAAGAATGCGAAAGTATGAGTCTGATGAGGGCAAATCCCAGACCTATCCCAGACGTAACTTGCGTTATCCTCTAAAATATTGATCGAAACAAGGTTTAATTGAATGATTCAGTGTGGTACCACATTGCTACGTGATGCAATCCAGAAACAGCCCAGGATCTAGCCATGAAGTATGAGAAGTATGCGAAAGTATGAGCCAGATGAGGGCAAATCCTAGACCTAACCCAAACCTAACATGCGTTATCCTCTAAAATATTTATCATGAACAGGTTTAATTGAATGTTTCAGTGTGGTACCACATTACTACGTGAACCAAATCAGAAAAAACCCAGGATCCGTTCAACAAGTATGTTAAAACTGCGACGGTATGACCCTGATGAGGGCAAATCCCAGGCCTAAACTAGACCTAACATGCGTTGTCCTCTAAAATATTGATCCAAACCAGGTTTAATGGACTGTTTCAGTGTGGCACCACATTACTACGTGATCCAAACCAGAAAAAACCCAGGATCCGTTCAACAAGTATGTGAAGAATGCGAAAGTATGAGTCTGATGAGTGAAAATCCCATGCCTAACCTAGACCTAACATGCGTTATCCTCAAAAATATTGATCGAAACCTGGTTTAATCGACTGTTTCAGTGTGGTACCACATTACTATGTGATCCAAACCAGAAAATAACCCAGGATCTGTTCAACGAGTATGTGAAGTGTGCGAAAGTATGAGTCTGATGAGGGCAAATCCCATGCCTAACCTAGACTTAACATGCGTTATCCTTAAAAATATTGATCGAAACCTGGTTTAATCGACTGTTTCAGAGTGGTACCATATTACTATGTGATCCAAACCAGAAAATAACCCAGGATCTGTTCAACGAGTATGTGAAGTGTGCGAAAGTATGAGTCTGATGAGGGCAAATCGCAGACCTATCCCAGACCTAACATGCGTTATCCTCTAAAATATTTATCAAGACCAGGTTTAATTGATTGTTTCAGTGTGGGCCCACATTACGACGTGATCCAAACCAGAAAAAACCCAGGATCCGTTCAACAAGTATGTGAAGAATGCGAAAGTATGAGTCTGATGAGTGAAAATCCCATGCCTAACCTAGACCTAACATGCGTTATCCTCAAAAATATTGACCGAAACCTGGTTTAATCGACTGTTTCAGTGTGGTACCACATTACTATGTGATCCAAACCAGAAAATAACCCAGGATCTGTTCAACGAGTATGTGAAGTGTGCGAAAGTATGAGTCTGATGAGGGCAAATCCCAGTCCTATCCCAGACCTAACATGCGTTATCCTCTAAAATATTTATCAAGACCAGGTTTAGTTGATTGTATCAGTGTGGACCCATATTACTACGTGATCCAAACCAGAAAAAACCCAGGATCCGTTCAACAAGTATGTGAAGAATGCGAAAGTATGAGTCTGATGAGTGAAAAAACCAGGCCTGACCTAGACCTAACATGCGTTATCCTCTAAAATATTGAGCGAAACCAGGTTTAATTGACTGTTTCAGTGTTGTACTTCATTACTACGTGATGCAATCCAGAAAAAGCCCAGGATCTGTTCAACAAGTATATGAAAAACGCGAAAGTATGAGCCGGATGAGGGCAAATCCCAGACCTATCCCAGACCAAACTTGCGTTATCCTCTAAAATATTGATCGAAACCAGGTTTAATCGACTGTTTCAGTGTGAAAACACATTACTACGTGATCCAAACCAGAAAAAAACCCAGGATCTTGTCATCCAGTATGTGAAGTTTGCGAAAGTATGATTCTGATGAGGGCTAATCCCAGACCTATCCCAGAACTATCCCAGACCTAACTTGCGTTATCCTCTAAAATATTGATCGAAACCAGGTTTAATTGATTGTTTTAGTGTGGTAACACATTACTACGTGACCCAACCCAGAAAAAACCCAGGATCTGTTCAACAAGTACGTGAAGGGTGCGAAAGTATGAGTCTGATGAGGTCAAATCCCAGACCTATCCCAGATCTAACTTGCGTTATCCTCTAAGATATTGATCGAAACCAGGTTTAATCGACTGTTTCAGTGTGGTACCACATTACTACGTGATCCAAACCAGAAAAGACCCAGGATCAGTTCAACAAGTACGTGAAAAACGTGAAAGTATGAGCCTGATTAGGGCGAATCCCAGACCTATCCCAGACCTAACATGTGCTATCCTCTAAAATATTTATCAAGACGAGGTTTAATTGATTGTTTCAGTGTGGTCCCACATGACGACGTGATCCAATCCAGAAAAAGCCCAGGATCTAGCCATCAAGTGTGAGTAATATGCGAAAGAATGAGCCTGATGAGAGTAAATCCCAGACCTAACCTAGACCTAACATGAATTATTCTCTAAAATATTGATCGAAACCAGGTTTGATTGACTGTTTCAGCGTGGTACCACATTACTACGTGATACAATCCAGAAACAGCCCAGGATCCAGCCATGAGGTATGAGAAATATGCGAAAGTATGAGCCTGATGAGGGCAAATCCTAGACCTAACCCAGACCTAACATGCGTTATCCTCTAAAATATTGATCGAAACCTGGTTTAATGCACTGTTGCAGTGTGGTACCACACTACTACGTGATCCGAACCAGAAAAAACCCAGGATCTGTTCAACAAGTATGTGAAAAACGCGAAAGTATGAGTCTGATGAGGTCAAATCCCAGACCTATCCCAGACCTAACTTGTGTTATCCTCTAAAATATTGATCGAAACCAGGTTTAGTCGACTGTTTCAGTGTGGTACCACATTACTACGTGATCCAAACCAGAAAAAACCCAGGAACCGTTCAACAAGTATGTGAAGTGAGCGAAAGTATGAGTCTGATGAGGGCAAATCCCATGCCTAACCTAGACTTAACATGCGTTATCCACTAAAATATATATCAAGACCAGGTTTAATTGATTGTTTCAGTGTGGTCCCACATTACTACGGGATACAATCCAGAAACAGCCCAGGATCCAGGCATGAAGTATGAGAAATATGCGAAAGTATGAGTCTGATGAGTGAAAATCCCAGACCTAACCTAGACCTAACATGCGTTATCCTCTAAAATATTGATGGAAACCAGGTTTAATGGACCGTTTCAGTGTTGTACTTCATTACTACGTGATGCGATCCAGAAAAAGCCCAGGATCTAGCCATCAAGTATGAGAAATATGCGAAAGAATGAGCCTGATGAGAGCAAATCCCAGACCTAACCCAGACCTAACATGCGTTAGCCTCAAAAATATTGATCGAAACCTGGTTTAATCGACTGTTTCAGTGTGGTACCACATTACTATGTGATCCAAACCAGAAAATAACCCAGGATCAGTTGAACGAGTATGTCAAGTGTGCGAAAGAATGAGCCTGATGAGAGTAAATCCCAGACCTAACCTAGACCTAACATGCGCTATCCTCTAAAATATTTATCAAGACGAGGTTTAATTGATTGTTTCAGTGTGGTCCCACATTACTATGTGATCCAAACCAGAAAATATCCCAGGATCTGTTCAACAAGTATGTGAAGAATGCGAAAGTATGAGTCTGATGAGTGAAAATCCCGGACCTAACCCAGACCTAACATGCGTTATCCTCTAAAATATTTATCCAGACCAGGTTTCATTGAATGTTTCAGTGTGGTACCACTTTACTATGTGATCCAATCCAGAAATAGCCCAGCATCTAGCCATGAAGTATGAGAAATATGCGAAAGTAAGAGCCTGATGAGGGCAAATCCTAGACCTAACCCAGACCTAACATGCGTTATCCTCTAAAATATTTATCAAGACCAGGTTTAATTGAATGTTTCAGTGTGGTACCACATGACTACGTGACCCAACCCAGAAAAAACCCAGGATCTGTTCAACAAGTATGTGAAAAACGCGAAGGTATGAGCCTGATGCGGGCAAATCCCAGACCTATCCCAGCCCTAACTTGCGTTATCCTCTAAAATATTGATCGAAACCAGGTTTAGTCGACTGTTTCAGTGTGGTACCACATTACTACGTGATCCAAACCAGAAAAAACCCAGGATCCGTTCAACAAGTATGTGAAGAATGCGAAAGTATGAGTCTGATGAGTGAAAATCCCAGACCTAACCTAGACCTAACATGCGTTATCCTCTAAAATATTTATCAAGACCAGGTTTAATTGAATGTTTCAGTGTGGTACCACATTACTACGTGACCCAAACCAGAAAAAACCCAGGATCTGTTCAACAAGTATATGAAAAAGGCGAAAGTATGAGCCTGATGAGGGCAAATCCCAGACCTATCCCAGACGTAACTTGCGTTATCCTCTAAAATATTGATCGAAACAAGGTTTAATTGAATGTTTCAGTGTGGTACCACATTGCTACGTGATGCAATCCAGAAACAGCCCAGGATCTAGCCATGAAGTATGAGAAGTATGCGAAAGTATGAGCCAGATGAGGGCAAATCCTAGACCTAACCCAAACCTAACATGCGTTATCCTCTAAAATATTTATCATGAACAGGTTTAATTGAATGTTTCAGTGTGGTACCACATTACTACGTGAACCAAATCAGAAAAAACCCAGGATCCGTTCAACAAGTATGTTAAAACTGCGACAGTATGACCCTGATGAGGGCAAATCCCAGGCCTAACCTAGACCTAACATGCGTTGTCCTCTAAAATATTGATCCAAACCAGGTTTAATGGACTGTTTCAGTGTGGCACCACATTGCTACGTGATCCAAACCAGAAAAAACCCAGGATCTGTTCAACAAGTATGTGAAAAACGCGAAAGTATGAGTCTGATGAGGTCAAATCCCAGACCTATCCCAGACTTAACTTGCGTTATCCTCTAAAATATTGATCGAAACCAGGTTTAATCGGCTGTTTCAGCGTGGTACCACATTACTACGTGATACAATCCAGAAACAGCCCAGGAGCTAGCCATCAAGTATGAGAAATATGCGAAAGAGTGAGCCTGATAAGAGCAAATACCAGACCTAACCTAGACCTAACATGAATTATTCTCTAAAATATTGATCGAAACCAGGTTTAACTGACTGTTTCAGTGTGGTCCCACATTACTACGTGATCCAAACCAGAAAAAACCCAGGATCCGTCCAACAAGTATGTGAAGAATGCGAAAGTATGAGTCTGATGAGTGAAAATCCCAGGCCTAACCTAGACCTAACATGCGTTATCCTCAAAAATATTGATCGAAACCTGGTTTAATCGACTGTTTCAGTGTGGTACCACATTACTATGTGATCCAAACCAGAAAATAACCCAGGATCTGTTCAACGAGTATGTGAAGGGTGCGAAAGTATGAGTCTGATGAGGTCAAATCCCAGACCTATCCCAGATCTGACTTGCGTTATCCTCTAAAATATTGATCGAAACCAGGTTTAATCGACTGTTTCAGTGTGGTACCACATTACTACGTGATCCAAACCAGAAAAGACCCAGGATCAGTTCAACAAGTAAGTGAAAAACGAGAAAGTATGAGGCTGATGAGGGCAAATCCTAGACCTAACTCAAACCTAACATGCGTTATCCTCTAAAATATTTATCAAGACCAGGTTTAATTGACTGTTTCAGCGTGGTACCACATTACTACGTGATACAATCCAGAAACAGCCCAGGATCTAGCCATGAAGTATGAGAGATATGCGAAAGTATGAGCCTGATGAGGGCAAATCCTAGGCCTAACCCAAACCTAACATGCGTTATCCTCTAAAATATTTATCATGACCAGGTTTAATTGAATGTTTCAGTGTGGCACCACATTACTACGTGATCCAATCCAGTAATAGCCCAGGATCTAGCCATGAAGTATGAGAAATATGCGCAAGTATGAGCCTGACGAGAGCAAATCCTAGACCTAACCCAGACCTAACATGCGTTATCCTCAAAACAATTGATCGAACCTGGTTTAATCGACTGTTTCAGTGTGGTACCACATTACTATGTGATCCAAACCAGAAAATAACCCAGGATGAGTTCAACGAGTATGTGAAGTGTGCGAAAGTATGAGTCTGATTAGGGCAAATCCCAGACATATCCCAGACCTAACATGCGCTATCCTCTAAGACATTTATCAAGACCAGGTTTAATTGATTGTTTCAGTGTGGTCCCACATTACTACGTGATCCAATCCAGAAAAAGCCCAGGATCTAGCCATCAAGTATGAGTAATATGCGAAAGAATGAGCCTGATGAGAGTAAATCCCAGACCTAACCTAGACCTAACATGAATTATTCTCTAAAATATTGATCGAAACCAGGTTTAATTGACTGTTTCAGCGTGGTACCACATTAGTACGTGATACAATCCAGAAACAGCCCAGGATCCAGCCATGAAGTATGAGAAATATGCGAAAGTATGAGCCTGATGAGGGCAAATCCTAGACCTAACCCAGACCTAACATGCGTTATCCTCTAAAATATTGATCGAAACCTGGTTTAATGCACTGTTTCAGTGTGGTACCACACTACTACGTGATCCAAACCAGAAAAAACCCAGGATCTGTTCCACAAGTATGTGAAAAACGCGAAAGTATGAGTCTGATGAGGTCAAATCCCAGACCTATCCCAGACCTAACTTGTGTTATCCTCTAAAATATTGATCGAAACCAGGTTTAGTCGACTGTTTCAGTGTGGTACCACATTACTACGTGATCCAAACCAGAAAAAACCCAGGATCTGCTCAACGAGTATGTGAAGGGTGCGAAAGTATGAGTCTGATGAGGTCAAATCCCAGACCTATCCCATATCTAACTTGCGTTATCCTCTAAAATATTGATCGAAACCAGGTTTAATCGACTGTTTCAGTGTGGTACCACATTACTACGTGATCCAAGCCAGAAAAGACCCAGGATCAGTTCAACAAGTACGTGAAAAACGTGAAAGTATGAGCCTGATTAGGGCGAATCCCAGACCTATCCCAGACCTAACATGCGCTATCCTCTAAAATATTTATCAAGACGAGGTTTATTTGATTGTTTCAGTGTGTTCCCACATTACTACGTGATCCAATCCAGAATCAGCCCAGGATCTAGCCATCAAGTGTGAGTAATATGCGAAAGAATGAGCCTGATGAGAGTAAATCCTAGACCTAACCTAGACATAACATGAATTATTCTCTAAAATATTCATCGAAACCAGGTTTAATTGACTGTTTCAGCGTGGTACCACATTACTACGTGATACAATCCAGAAACAGCCCAGGATCCAGCCATGAGGTATGAGAAATATGCGAAAGTATGAGCCTGACGAGAGCAAATCCTAGACCTAACCCAGACCTAACATGCGTTATCCTCAAAAATATTGATCGAAACCTGGTTTAATTGACTGTTTCAGTGTGGTACCACATTACTACGTGATACAATCCAGAAACAGCCCACGATCCAGCCATGAGGTATGAGAAATATGCGAAAGTATGAGCCTGGCGAGAGCAAATCCTAGACCTAACCCAGACCTAACATGCGTTATCCTCAAAAATATTGATCGAAACCTGGTTTAATCGACTGCTTCAGTGTGGTACCACACTACTACGTGATCCAAACCAGAAAAAACCCAGGATCTGTTGAACAAGTATGTGAAAAACGCGAAAGTATGAGCCTGATGAGGTCAAATCCCAGACCTATCCCAGACCTAATTTGTGTTATCCTCTAAAATATTGATCGAAACCAGGTTTAGTCTACTGTTTCAGTGCGGTACCACATTACTACGTGATCCAAACCAGAAAAATCCCAGGATCCGTTCAACAAGTATGTGAAGTGTGCGAAAGTATGAGTCTGATAAGGGCAAATCGCAGACCTATCCCAGACCTAACATGCGCTATCCATTAAAATATTTATCAAGACCAGGTTTAATTGATTGTTTCAGTGTGGTCCCACATTACTACGGGATACAATCCAGAAACAGCCCAGGATCCAGCCATGAAGTATGAGAAATATGCGAAAGTATGAGTCTGATGAGTGAAAATCCCAGACCTAACCTAGACCTAACATGCGTTATCCTCTAAAATATTGATGGAAACCTGGTTTAATTGACTGTTTCAGTGTTGTACTTCATTACCACGTGATGCGATCCAGAAAAAGCCCAGGATCTAGCCATCAAGTATGAGAAATATGCGAAAGAATGAGCCTGATGAGAGCAAATCCCAGACCTAACCCAGACCTAACATGCGTTATCCTCAAAAATATTGATCGAAACCTGGTTTAATCGACTGTTTCTACGTGATGCGATCCAGAAAAAGCCCAGGATCTAGCCATCAAGTATGAGAAATATGTGAAAGTATGAGTCTGATTAGGGCAAATCCCAGACCTATCCCAGACCTAACTTGCGCTATCCTCTAAAATATTTATCAAGACCCGGTTTAATTGATTGTTTCAGTGTGGTCCCACATTACTACGTGATCCAATCCAGAAAAAGCCCAGGATCTAGCCATCAAGTATGAGTAATATAAGAAAGAATGAGCCTGATGAGAGTAAATCCCAGACCTAACCTAGACCTAACATGAATTATTCTCTAAGATATTGATCGAAACCTGGTTTAATCGACTGTCCCAGAGTGGTACCACATTACTATGTGATCCAAACCAGAAAATATCCCAGCATCTGTTCAACAAGTATGTGAAGAATGTGAAAGTATGAGTCTGATGAGTGAAAATCCCAGACCTAACCCAGACCTAACTTGCGTTATCCTCTAAAATATTTATCCAGACCATGTTTCATTGAATGTTTCAGTGTGGTACCACTTTACTATGTGATCCAATCCAGAAATAGCCCAGCATCTAGCCATGAAGTATGAGAAATATTGCGAAAGTAGAAGCATGATGAGGGCAAATCCTAGACCTAACCCAGACCTAACAAGCGTTATCCTCTAAAATATTTATCAAGACTAGGTTTAATTGAATGTTTCAGTGTGGTACCACATTACTACGTTATCCACACCAGAAAAAACCCAGGATCCGTTCAACAAGTATGTGAAGAATGCGAAAGTAGAAGCATGATGAGGGCAAATCCTAGACCTAACCCAGACCTAACAAGCGTTATCCTCTAAAATATTTATCAAGACTAGGTTTAATTGAATGTTTCAGTGTGGTACCACATTACTTCGCGATCCACACCAGAAAAAACCCAGGATCCGTTCAACAAGTATGTGAAGAATGCGAAAGTAGAAGCATGATGAGGGCAAATCCTAGACCTATCCCAGACCTAACTTGCGCTATCCTCTAAAATATTTATCAAGACCCGGTTTAATTGATTGTTTCAGTGTGGTCCCACATTACTACGTGATCCAATCCAGAAAAAGCCCAGGATCTAGCCATCAAGTATGAGTAATATAAGAAAGAATGAGCCTGATGAGAGTAAATCCCAGACCTAACCTAGACCTAACATGAATTATTCTCTAAGATATTGATCGAAACCTGGTTTAATCGACTGTCCCAGAGTGGTACCACATTACTATGTGATCCAAACCAGAAAATATCCCAGCATCTGTTCAACAAGTATGTGAAGAATGTGAAAGTATGAGTCTGATGAGTGAAAATCCCAGACCTAACCTAGACCTAACATGCGTTATCCTCTAAACTATTCATCCAAACCAGGTTTAATGGACTGTTTCAGTGTGGTACCACACTACTACGTGATCCACACCAGAAAAAACCCAGGATCCGCTCAACAAGTATGTGAAAAACGCGAAAGTATGAGCCTGATGAGGGCAAATCCCAGACCTATCCCAGTCCTAACTAACGTTATCCTTTAAAATATTGATCGAAACCAGGTTTAATTGACTGTTTCAGTGTTGTACTTCATTACTACGTGATGCAATCCATAAAAAGCCCAGGATCTAGCCATCAAGTATGAGAAATATGCGAAAGTATGAGCCTGATGATGGCAAATCCTAGACCTAACCCAGACCTAACATGCGTTCTCCTCTAAAATATTTATCAAGAGCAGGTTTAATTGATTGTTTCAGTGTGGTCCCACATTACTACGTGATACAATCCAGAAACAGCCCAGGATCTAGCCATGAAGTATGAGCAATATGCGAAAGTATGAGCGTGATGATGGCAAATCCTAGACCTAACCCAGACCTAACATGCGTTCTCCTCTAAAATATTTATCAAGAGCAGGTTTAATTGATTGTTTCAGTGTGGTCCCACATTACTACGTGATACAATCCAGAAACAGCCCAGGATCTAGCCATGAAGTATGAGCAATATGCGAAAGTATGAGCGTGATGATGGCAAATCCTAGACCTAACCCAGACCTAACATGCGTTATCCTCTAAAATATTTATCAAGACCTGGTTTAATTGATTATTTCAGTGTGGTGCCACATTACTACGTGATACAATCCAGAAACAGCCCAGGATCTGTTCAACAAGTATGTGAAAAACGCAAAAGTATGAGCCTGATGAGGGCAAATCCCAGACCTATCCCAGACCTAACTTGCGTTATCCTCTAAGATATTGATCGAAACCAGGTTTAATTGACTGTTTCAGCGTGGTACCACATTACTACGTGATACAATCCAGAAACAGCCCAGGATCTAGCCATGAAGTATGAGCAATATGCGAATGTATGAGCCTGATGATGGCAAATCCTAGACCTAACCCAGACCTAACATGCGTTCTCCTCCAAAATATTTATCAAGACCAGGTTTAATTGATTGTTTCAGTGTGGTCCCACATTACTACGTGATCCAAAACAGAAAAAACCCAGGATCTGTTCTACATGTATGAGAAATATGCGAAAGAATGAGCCTGATGAGAGCAAATCCCAGACCTAACCTAGACCTAACATGAATTATTCTCTAAAATATTGATCGAAACCAGGTTTAATTGACTGTTTCAGTGTGGTCCCACATTACTACGTGATGCAATCCAGAAAAAGACCAGGATCTAGCCATCAAGTATGAGAAATATGCGAAAGAATGAGCGTGATGAGAGCAAATCGCAGACCTAACCTAGACCTAACATGAATTATTCTCTAAAATATTGATCGAAACCAGGTTTAGTTGACTGTTTCAGTGTTGTACTTCATTACTACGTGATGCAGTCCAGAAAAAGCCCAGGATCTAGCCATGAAGTATGAGCAATATGCGAAAGTATGAGCGTGATGATGGCAAATCCTAGACCTAACCCAGACCTAACATGCGTTATCCTCTAAAATATTTATCAAGACCAGGTTTAATTGATTATTTCAGTGTGGTGCCGCATTACTACGTGATACAATCCAGAAACAGCCCAGGATCTGTTCAACAAGTATGTGATAAACGCAAAAGTATGAGCCTGATGAGGGCAAATCCCAGACCTATCCCAGACCTAACTTGCGTTATCCTCTAAGATATTGATCGAAACCAGGTTTAATTGACAGTTTCAGTGTGGTACCACATTACTACGTGATCCAATCCAGAAATAGCCCAGGATCTAGCCATGAAGTATGAGAAATATGCGAAAGTATGAGCCTGATGAGGGCAAATCCTAGACCAAACCCAAACCTAACATGCGTTATCCTCTAAAATATTTATCAAGACCAGGTTTAATTGAATGTTTCAGTGTGGTACCACATTACTACGTGATCCAAACCAGAAAAGACCCAGGATCCGTTCAACAAGTATGTGAAAAATGCGAAAGTATGAGTCTGATGAGTGAAAATCCCAGACCTAACCTAGACCTAACATGCGTTATCCTCTAAAATATTGATGGAAACCTGGTTTAATTGACTGTTTCAGTGTTGTACTTCATTACTGCGTGATGCGATCCAGAAAAAGCCCAGGATCTAGCCATGAAGTATGAGAAATATGCGAAAGAATGAGCCTGATAAGAGCAAATCCGAGACCTAACCTAGACCTAACATGAATTATTCTCTAAAATATTGATCGAAACCAGGTTTAATTGACTGTTTCAGCGTGGTACCACATTACTACGTGATACAATCCAGAAACAGCCCAGGATCCAGCCATGAGGTATGAGAAATATGCGAAAGTATGAGCCTGAC
Source organism: Colletes latitarsis (assembly GCF_051014445.1). NCBI lineage: Eukaryota > Metazoa > Arthropoda > Insecta > Hymenoptera > Colletidae > Colletes > Colletes latitarsis. The sequence goes on along the minus strand of NW_027488367.1, from coordinate 26,632,773 downwards.
GAGAGCAAATCCTAGACCTAACCCAGACCTAACATGCGTTATCCTCAAAAATATTGATCGAAACCTGGTTTAATTGACTGTTTCAGTGTGGTACCACATTACTACGTGATACAATCCAGAAACAGCCCAGGATCCAGCCATGAGGTATGAGAAATATGCGAAAGTATGAGCCTGACGAGAGCAAATCCTAGACCTAACCCAGACCTAACATGCGTTATCCTCAAAAATATTGATCGAGACCTGGTTTAATCGACTGTTTCAGTGTGGTACCACACTACTACGTGATCCAAACCAGAAAAAACCCAGGATCTGTTCAACAAGTATGTGAAAAACGCGAAAGTATGAGTCTGATGAGGTCAAATCCCAGACCTATCCCAGACCTAATTTGTGTTATCCTCTAAAATATTGATCGAAACCAGGTTTAGTCGACTGTTTCAGTGCGGTACCACATTACTACGTGATCCAAACCAGAAAAATCCCAGGATCCGTTCAACAAGTATGTGAAGTGTGCGAAAGTATGAGTCTGATTAGGGCAAATCGCAGACCTATCCCAGACCTAACATGCGCTATCCATTAAAATATTTATCAAGACCAGGTTTAATTGATTGTTTCAGTGTGGTCCCACATTACTACGGGATACAATCCAGAAACAGCCCAGGATCCAGCCATGAAGTATGAGAAATATGCGAAAGTATGAGTCTGATGAGTGAAAATCCCAGACCTAACCTAGACCTAACATGCGTTATCCTCTAAAATATTGATGGAAACCTGGTTTAATTGACTGTTTCAGTGTTGTTCTTCATTACCACGTGATGCGATCCAGAAAAAGCCCAGGATCTAGCCATCAAGTATGAGAAATATGCGAAAGAATGAGCCTGATGAGAGCAAATCCTAGACCTAACCCAGACCTAACATGCGTTATCCTCAAAAATATTCATCGAAACCTGGTTTAATTGACTGTTTCAGCGTGGTACCACATTACTACGTGATCCAATCCAGAAACAGCCCAGGATCTATCCATGAAGTATGAGAAATATGCGAAAGTATCAGCCTGATGAGGGCAAATCCTAGACCTAACTCAAACCTAACATGCGTTATCCTCTAAAATATTTATCAAGACCAGGTTTAATTGAATGTTTCAGTGTGGTACCACATTACTACGTGATCCAATCCAGAAATAGCCCAGGATCTAGCCATGAAGTATGAGAAATATGCGAAAGTATGAGCCTGACGAGAGCAAATCCTAGACCTAACCCAAACCTAACATGCGTTATCCTCAAAAATATTGATCGAAACCTGGTTTAATCGACTGTTTCAGTGTGGTACCACACTTCTATGTGATCCAAACCAGAAAATAACCCAGGATCAGTTCAACGAGTATGTGAAGTGTGCGAAAGTATGAGTCTGATTAGGGCAAATCCCAGACCTACCCCAGACCTAACATGCGCTATCCTCTAAAATATTTATCAAGACGAGGTTTATTTGATTGTTTCAGTGTGGTCCCACATTACTACGTGATCCAATCCAGAAAAAGCCCAGGATCTAGCCATCAAGTGTGAGTAATATGCGAAAGAATGAGCCTGATGAGAGTAAATCCTAGACCTAACCTAGACATAACATGAATTATTCTCTAAAATATTGATCGAAACCAGGTTTAATTGACAGTTTCAGCGTGGTACCACATTACTACGTGATACAATCCAGAAACAGCCCAGGATCCAGCCATGAGGTATGAGAAATATGCGAAAGTATGAGCCTGACGAGAGCAAATCCTAGACCTAACCCAGACCTAACATGCGTTATCCTCAAAAATATTCATCGAAACCAGGTTTAATTGACTGTTTCAGCGTGGTACCACATTAGTACGTGATACAATCCAGAAACAGCCCAGGATCCAGCCATGAAGTATGAGAAATATGCGAAAGTATGAGCCTGATGAGGGCAAATCCTAGACCTAACCCAGACCTAACATGCGTTATCCTCTAAAATATTGATCGAAACCTGGTTTAATGCACTGTTTCAGTGTGGTACCACACTACTACGTGATCCAAACCAGAAAAAACCCAGGATCTGTTCCACAAGTATGTGAAAAACGCGAAAGTATGAGTCTGATGAGGTCAAATCCCAGACCTATCCCAGACCTAACTTGTGTTATCCTCTAAAATATTGATCGAAACCAGGTTTAGTCGACTGTTTCAGTGTGGTACCACATTACTACGTGATCCAAACCAGAAAAAACCCAGGATCTGCTCAACGAGTATGTGAAGGGTGCGAAAGTATGAGTCTGATGAGGTCAAATCCCAGACCTATCCCATATCTAACTTGCGTTATCCTCTAAAATATTGATCGAAACCAGGTTTAATCGACTGTTTCAGTGTGGTACCACATTACTACGTGATCCAAGCCAGAAAAGACCCAGGATCAGTTCAACAAGTACGTGAAAAACGTGAAAGTATGAGCCTGATTAGGGCGAATCCCAGACCTATCCCAGACCTAACATGCGCTATCCTCTAAAATATTTATCAAGACGAGGTTTATTTGATTGTTTCAGTGTGTTCCCACATTACTACGTGATCCAATCCAGAATCAGCCCAGGATCTAGCCATCAAGTGTGAGTAATATGCGAAAGAATGAGCCTGATGAGAGTAAATCCTAGACCTAACCTAGACATAACATGAATTATTCTCTAAAATATTCATCGAAACCAGGTTTAATTGACTGTTTCAGCGTGGTACCACATTACTACGTGATACAATCCAGAAACAGCCCAGGATCCAGCCATGAGGTATGAGAAATATGCGAAAGTATGAGCCTGACGAGAGCAAATCCTAGACCTAACCCAGACCTAACATGCGTTATCCTCAAAAATATTGATCGAAACCTGGTTTAATTGACTGTTTCAGTGTGGTACCACATTACTACGTGATACAATCCAGAAACAGCCCACGATCCAGCCATGAGGTATGAGAAATATGCGAAAGTATGAGCCTGGCGAGAGCAAATCCTAGACCTAACCCAGACCTAACATGCGTTATCCTCAAAAATATTGATCGAAACCTGGTTTAATCGACTGCTTCAGTGTGGTACCACACTACTACGTGATCCAAACCAGAAAAAACCCAGGATCTGTTGAACAAGTATGTGAAAAACGCGAAAGTATGAGCCTGATGAGGTCAAATCCCAGACCTATCCCAGACCTAATTTGTGTTATCCTCTAAAATATTGATCGAAACCAGGTTTAGTCTACTGTTTCAGTGCGGTACCACATTACTACGTGATCCAAACCAGAAAAATCCCAGGATCCGTTCAACAAGTATGTGAAGTGTGCGAAAGTATGAGTCTGATAAGGGCAAATCGCAGACCTATCCCAGACCTAACATGCGCTATCCATTAAAATATTTATCAAGACCAGGTTTAATTGATTGTTTCAGTGTGGTCCCACATTACTACGGGATACAATCCAGAAACAGCCCAGGATCCAGCCATGAAGTATGAGAAATATGCGAAAGTATGAGTCTGATGAGTGAAAATCCCAGACCTAACCTAGACCTAACATGCGTTATCCTCTAAAATATTGATGGAAACCTGGTTTAATTGACTGTTTCAGTGTTGTACTTCATTACCACGTGATGCGATCCAGAAAAAGCCCAGGATCTAGCCATCAAGTATGAGAAATATGCGAAAGAATGAGCCTGATGAGAGCAAATCCCAGACCTAACCCAGACCTAACATGCGTTATCCTCAAAAATATTGATCGAAACCTGGTTTAATCGACTGTTTCTACGTGATGCGATCCAGAAAAAGCCCAGGATCTAGCCATCAAGTATGAGAAATATGTGAAAGTATGAGTCTGATTAGGGCAAATCCCAGACCTATCCCAGACCTAACTTGCGCTATCCTCTAAAATATTTATCAAGACCCGGTTTAATTGATTGTTTCAGTGTGGTCCCACATTACTACGTGATCCAATCCAGAAAAAGCCCAGGATCTAGCCATCAAGTATGAGTAATATAAGAAAGAATGAGCCTGATGAGAGTAAATCCCAGACCTAACCTAGACCTAACATGAATTATTCTCTAAGATATTGATCGAAACCTGGTTTAATCGACTGTACCAGAGTGGTACCACATTACTATGTGATCCAAACCAGAAAATATCCCAGCATCTGTTCAACAAGTATGTGAAGAATGTGAAAGTATGAGTCTGATGAGTGAAAATCCCAGACCTAACCCAGACCTAACTTGCGTTATCCTCTAAAATATTTATCCAGACCATGTTTCATTGAATGTTTCAGTGTGGTACCACTTTACTATGTGATCCAATCCAGAAATAGCCCAGCATCTAGCCATGAAGTATGAGAAATATTGCGAAAGTAGAAGCATGATGAGGGCAAATCCTAGACCTAACCCAGACCTAACAAGCGTTATCCTCTAAAATATTTATCAAGACTAGGTTTAATTGAATGTTTCAGTGTGGTACCACATTACTACGTTATCCACACCAGAAAAAACCCAGGATCCGTTCAACAAGTATGTGAAGAATGCGAAAGTAGAAGCATGATGAGGGCAAATCCTAGACCTATCCCAGACCTAACTTGCGCTATCCTCTAAAATATTTATCAAGACCCGGTTTAATTGATTGTTTCAGTGTGGTCCCACATTACTACGTGATCCAATCCAGAAAAAGCCCAGGATCTAGCCATCAAGTATGAGTAATATAAGAAAGAATGAGCCTGATGAGAGTAAATCCCAGACCTAACCTAGACCTAACATGAATTATTCTCTAAGATATTGATCGAAACCTGGTTTAATCGACTGTCCCAGAGTGGTACCACATTACTATGTGATCCAAACCAGAAAATATCCCAGCATCTGTTCAACAAGTATGTGAAGAATGTGAAAGTATGAGTCTGATGAGTGAAAATCCCAGACCTATCCTAGACCTAACATGCGTTATCCTCTAAACTATTCATCCAAACCAGGTTTAATGGACTGTTTCAGTGTGGTACCACACTACTACGTGATCCACACCAGAAAAAACCCAGGATCCGCTCAACAAGTATGTGAAAAACGCGAAAGTATGAGCCTGATGAGGGCAAATCCCAGACCTATCCCAGTCCTAACTAACGTTATCCTTTAAAATATTGATCGAAACCAGGTTTAATTGACTGTTTCAGTGTTGTACTTCATTACTACGTGATGCAATCCATAAAAAGCCCAGGATCTAGCCATCAAGTATGAGAAATATGCGAAAGTATGAGCCTGATGATGGCAAATCCTAGACCTAACCCAGACCTAACATGCGTTCTCCTCTAAAATATTTATCAAGAGCAGGTTTAATTGATTGTTTCAGTGTGGTCCCACATTACTACGTGATACAATCCAGAAACAGCCCAGGATCTAGCCATGAAGTATGAGCAATATGCGAAAGTATGAGCGTGATGATGGCAAATCCTAGACCTAACCCAGACCTAACATGCGTTATCCTCTAAAATATTTATCAAGACCAGGTTTAATTGATTATTTCAGTGTGGTGCCACATTACTACGTGATACAATCCAGAAACAGCCCAGGATCTGTTCAACAAGTATGTGAAAAACGCAAAAGTATGAGCCTGATGAGGGCAAATCCCAGACCTATCCCAGACCTAACTTGCGTTATCCTCTAAGATATTGATCGAAACCAGGTTTAATTGACTGTTTCAGCGTGGTACCACATTACTACGTGATACAATCCAGAAACAGCCCAGGATCTAGCCATGAAGTATGAGCAATATGCGAATGTATGAGCCTGATGATGGCAAATCCTAGACCTAACCCAGACCTAACATGCGTTCTCCTCCAAAATATTTATCAAGACCAGGTTTAATTGATTGTTTCAGTGTGGTCCCACATTACTACGTGATCCAAAACAGAAAAAACCCAGGATCTGTTCTACATGTATGAGAAATATGCGAAAGAATGAGCCTGATGAGAGCAAATCCCAGACCTAACCTAGACCTAACATGAATTATTCTCTAAAATATTGATCGAAACCAGGTTTAATTGACTGTTTCAGTGTGGTCCCACATTACTACGTGATGCAATCCAGAAAAAGACCAGGATCTAGCCATCAAGTATGAGAAATATGCGAAAGAATGAGCGTGATGAGAGCAAATCGCAGACCTAACCTAGACCTAACATGAATTATTCTCTAAAATATTGATCGAAACCAGGTTTAGTTGACTGTTTCAGTGTTGTACTTCATTACTACGTGATGCAGTCCAGAAAAAGCCCAGGATCTAGCCATGAAGTATGAGCAATATGCGAAAGTATGAGCGTGATGATGGCAAATCCTAGACCTAACCCAGACCTAACATGCGTTATCCTCTAAAATATTTATCAAGACCAGGTTTAATTGATTATTTCAGTGTGGTGCCGCATTACTACGTGATACAATCCAGAAACAGCCCAGGATCTGTTCAACAAGTATGTGATAAACGCAAAAGTATGAGCCTGATGAGGGCAAATCCCAGACCTATCCCAGACCTAACTTGCGTTATCCTCTAAGATATTGATCGAAACCAGGTTTAATTGACAGTTTCAGTGTGGTACCACATTACTACGTGATCCAATCCAGAAATAGCCCAGGATCTAGCCATGAAGTATGAGAAATATGCGAAAGTATGAGCCTGATGAGGGCAAATCCTAGACCAAACCCAAACCTAACATGCGTTATCCTCTAAAATATTTATCAAGACCAGGTTTAATTGAATGTTTCAGTGTGGTACCACATTACTACGTGATCCAAACCAGAAAAGACCCAGGATCCGTTCAACAAGTATGTGAAAAATGCGAAAGTATGAGTCTGATGAGTGAAAATCCCAGACCTAACCTAGACCTAACATGCGTTATCCTCTAAAATATTGATGGAAACCTGGTTTAATTGACTGTTTCAGTGTTGTACTTCATTACTGCGTGATGCGATCCAGAAAAAGCCCAGGATCTAGCCATGAAGTATGAGAAATATGCGAAAGAATGAGCCTGATAAGAGCAAATCCGAGACCTAACCTAGACCTAACATGAATTATTCTCTAAAATATTGATCGAAACCAGGTTTAATTGACTGTTTCAGCGTGGTACCACATTACTACGTGATACAATCCAGAAACAGCCCAGGATCCAGCCATGAGGTATGAGAAATATGCGAAAGTATGAGCCTGACGAGAGCAAATCCTAGACCTAACCCAGACCTAACATGCGTTATCCTCAAAAATATTGATCGAAACCTGGTTTAATTGACTGTTTCAGTGTGGTACCACATTACTACGTGATACAATCCAGAAACAGCCCAGGATCCAGCCATGAGGTATGAGAAATATGCGAAAGTATGAGCCTGACGAGAGCAAATCCTAGACCTAACCCAGACCTAACATGCGTTATCCTCAAAAATATTGATCGAGACCTGGTTTAATCGACTGTTTCAGTGTGGTACCACACTACTACGTGATCCAAACCAGAAAAAACCCAGGATCTGTTCAACAAGTATGTGAAAAACGCGAAAGTATGAGTCTGATGAGGTCAAATCCCAGACCTATCCCAGACCTAATTTGTGTTATCCTCTAAAATATTGATCGAAACCAGGTTTAGTCGACTGTTTCAGTGCGGTACCACATTACTACGTGATCCAAACCAGAAAAATCCCAGGATCCGTTCAACAAGTATGTGAAGTGTGCGAAAGTATGAGTCTGATTAGGGCAAATCGCAGACCTATCCCAGACCTAACATGCGCTATCCATTAAAATATTTATCAAGACCAGGTTTAATTGATTGTTTCAGTGTGGTCCCACATTACTACGGGATACAATCCAGAAACAGCCCAGGATCCAGCCATGAAGTATGAGAAATATGCGAAAGTATGAGTCTGATGAGTGAAAATCCCAGACCTAACCTAGACCTAACATGCGTTATCCTCTAAAATATTGATGGAAACCTGGTTTAATTGACTGTTTCAGTGTTGTTCTTCATTACCACGTGATGCGATCCAGAAAAAGCCCAGGATCTAGCCATCAAGTATGAGAAATATGCGAAAGAATGAGCCTGATGAGAGCAAATCCTAGACCTAACCCAGACCTAACATGCGTTATCCTCAAAAATATTCATCGAAACCTGGTTTAATTGACTGTTTCAGCGTGGTACCACATTACTACGTGATCCAATCCAGAAACAGCCCAGGATCTATCCATGAAGTATGAGAAATATGCGAAAGTATCAGCCTGATGAGGGCAAATCCTAGACCTAACTCAAACCTAACATGCGTTATCCTCTAAAATATTTATCAAGACCAGGTTTAATTGAATGTTTCAGTGTGGTACCACATTACTACGTGATCCAATCCAGAAATAGCCCAGGATCTAGCCATGAAGTATGAGAAATATGCGAAAGTATGAGCCTGACGAGAGCAAATCCTAGACCTAACCCAAACCTAACATGCGTTATCCTCAAAAATATTGATCGAAACCTGGTTTAATCGACTGTTTCAGTGTGGTACCACACTTCTATGTGATCCAAACCAGAAAATAACCCAGGATCAGTTCAACGAGTATGTGAAGTGTGCGAAAGTATGAGTCTGATTAGGGCAAATCCCAGACCTACCCCAGACCTAACATGCGCTATCCTCTAAAATATTTATCAAGACGAGGTTTATTTGATTGTTTCAGTGTGGTCCCACATTACTACGTGATCCAATCCAGAAAAAGCCCAGGATCTAGCCATCAAGTGTGAGTAATATGCGAAAGAATGAGCCTGATGAGAGTAAATCCTAGACCTAACCTAGACATAACATGAATTATTCTCTAAAATATTGATCGAAACCAGGTTTAATTGACAGTTTCAGCGTGGTACCACATTACTACGTGATACAATCCAGAAACAGCCCAGGATCCAGCCATGAGGTATGAGAAATATGCGAAAGTATGAGCCTGACGAGAGCAAATCCTAGACCTAACCCAGACCTAACATGCGTTATCCTCAAAAATATTCATCGAAACCAGGTTTAATTGACTGTTTCAGCGTGGTACCACATTAGTACGTGATACAATCCAGAAACAGCCCAGGATCCAGCCATGAAGTATGAGAAATATGCGAAAGTATGAGCCTGATGAGGGCAAATCCTAGACCTAACCCAGACCTAACATGCGTTATCCTCTAAAATATTGATCGAAACCTGGTTTAATGCACTGTTTCAGTGTGGTACCACACTACTACGTGATCCAAACCAGAAAAAACCCAGGATCTGTTCCACAAGTATGTGAAAAACGCGAAAGTATGAGTCTGATGAGGTCAAATCCCAGACCTATCCCAGACCTAACTTGTGTTATCCTCTAAAATATTGATCGAAACCAGGTTTAGTCGACTGTTTCAGTGTGGTACCACATTACTACGTGATCCAAACCAGAAAAAACCCAGGATCTGCTCAACGAGTATGTGAAGGGTGCGAAAGTATGAGTCTGATGAGGTCAAATCCCAGACCTATCCCATATCTAACTTGCGTTATCCTCTAAAATATTGATCGAAACCAGGTTTAATCGACTGTTTCAGTGTGGTACCACATTACTACGTGATCCAAGCCAGAAAAGACCCAGGATCAGTTCAACAAGTACGTGAAAAACGTGAAAGTATGAGCCTGATTAGGGCGAATCCCAGACCTATCCCAGACCTAACATGCGCTATCCTCTAAAATATTTATCAAGACGAGGTTTATTTGATTGTTTCAGTGTGTTCCCACATTACTACGTGATCCAATCCAGAATCAGCCCAGGATCTAGCCATCAAGTGTGAGTAATATGCGAAAGAATGAGCCTGATGAGAGTAAATCCTAGACCTAACCTAGACATAACATGAATTATTCTCTAAAATATTCATCGAAACCAGGTTTAATTGACTGTTTCAGCGTGGTACCACATTACTACGTGATACAATCCAGAAACAGCCCAGGATCCAGCCATGAGGTATGAGAAATATGCGAAAGTATGAGCCTGACGAGAGCAAATCCTAGACCTAACCCAGACCTAACATGCGTTATCCTCAAAAATATTGATCGAAACCTGGTTTAATTGACTGTTTCAGTGTGGTACCACATTACTACGTGATACAATCCAGAAACAGCCCACGATCCAGCCATGAGGTATGAGAAATATGCGAAAGTATGAGCCTGGCGAGAGCAAATCCTAGACCTAACCCAGACCTAACATGCGTTATCCTCAAAAATATTGATCGAAACCTGGTTTAATCGACTGCTTCAGTGTGGTACCACACTACTACGTGATCCAAACCAGAAAAAACCCAGGATCTGTTGAACAAGTATGTGAAAAACGCGAAAGTATGAGCCTGATGAGGTCAAATCCCAGACCTATCCCAGACCTAATTTGTGTTATCCTCTAAAATATTGATCGAAACCAGGTTTAGTCTACTGTTTCAGTGCGGTACCACATTACTACGTGATCCAAACCAGAAAAATCCCAGGATCCGTTCAACAAGTATGTGAAGTGTGCGAAAGTATGAGTCTGATAAGGGCAAATCGCAGACCTATCCCAGACCTAACATGCGCTATCCATTAAAATATTTATCAAGACCAGGTTTAATTGATTGTTTCAGTGTGGTCCCACATTACTACGGGATACAATCCAGAAACAGCCCAGGATCCAGCCATGAAGTATGAGAAATATGCGAAAGTATGAGTCTGATGAGTGAAAATCCCAGACCTAACCTAGACCTAACATGCGTTATCCTCTAAAATATTGATGGAAACCTGGTTTAATTGACTGTTTCAGTGTTGTACTTCATTACCACGTGATGCGATCCAGAAAAAGCCCAGGATCTAGCCATCAAGTATGAGAAATATGCGAAAGAATGAGCCTGATGAGAGCAAATCCCAGACCTAACCCAGACCTAACATGCGTTATCCTCAAAAATATTGATCGAAACCTGGTTTAATCGACTGTTTCTACGTGATGCGATCCAGAAAAAGCCCAGGATCTAGCCATCAAGTATGAGAAATATGTGAAAGTATGAGTCTGATTAGGGCAAATCCCAGACCTATCCCAGACCTAACTTGCGCTATCCTCTAAAATATTTATCAAGACCCGGTTTAATTGATTGTTTCAGTGTGGTCCCACATTACTACGTGATCCAATCCAGAAAAAGCCCAGGATCTAGCCATCAAGTATGAGTAATATAAGAAAGAATGAGCCTGATGAGAGTAAATCCCAGACCTAACCTAGACCTAACATGAATTATTCTCTAAGATATTGATCGAAACCTGGTTTAATCGACTGTACCAGAGTGGTACCACATTACTATGTGATCCAAACCAGAAAATATCCCAGCATCTGTTCAACAAGTATGTGAAGAATGTGAAAGTATGAGTCTGATGAGTGAAAATCCCAGACCTAACCCAGACCTAACTTGCGTTATCCTCTAAAATATTTATCCAGACCATGTTTCATTGAATGTTTCAGTGTGGTACCACTTTACTATGTGATCCAATCCAGAAATAGCCCAGCATCTAGCCATGAAGTATGAGAAATATTGCGAAAGTAGAAGTATGATGAGGGCAAATCCTAGACCTAACCCAGACCTAACAAGCGTTATCCTCTAAAATATTTATCAAGACTAGGTTTAATTGAATGTTTCAGTGTGGTACCACATTACTTCGCGATCCACACCAGAAAAAACCCAGGATCCGTTCAACAAGTATGTGAAGAATGCGAAAGTAGAAGCATGATGAGGGCAAATCCTAGACCTATCCCAGACCTAACTTGCGCTATCCTCTAAAATATTTATCAAGACCCGGTTTAATTGATTGTTTCAGTGTGGTCCCACATTACTACGTGATCCAATCCAGAAAAAGCCCAGGATCTAGCCATCAAGTATGAGTAATATAAGAAAGAATGAGCCTGATGAGAGTAAATCCCAGACCTAACCTAGACCTAACATGAATTATTCTCTAAGATATTGATCGAAACCTGGTTTAATCGACTGTCCCAGAGTGGTACCACATTACTATGTGATCCAAACCAGAAAATATCCCAGCATCTGTTCAACAAGTATGTGAAGAATGTGAAAGTATGAGTCTGATGAGTGAAAATCCCAGACCTAACCTAGACCTAACATGCGTTATCCTCTAAACTATTCATCCAAACCAGGTTTAATGGACTGTTTCAGTGTGGTACCACACTACTACGTGATCCACACCAGAAAAAACCCAGGATCCGCTCAACAAGTATGTGAAAAACGCGAAAGTATGAGCCTGATGAGGGCAAATCCCAGACCTATCCCAGTCCTAACTAACGTTATCCTTTAAAATATTGATCGAAACCAGGTTTAATTGACTGTTTCAGTGTTGTACTTCATTACTACGTGATGCAATCCATAAAAAGCCCAGGATCTAGCCATCAAGTATGAGAAATATGCGAAAGTATGAGCCTGATGATGGCAAATCCTAGACCTAACCCAGACCTAACATGCGTTCTCCTCTAAAATATTTATCAAGAGCAGGTTTAATTGATTGTTTCAGTGTGGTCCCACATTACTACGTGATACAATCCAGAAACAGCCCAGGATCTAGCCATGAAGTATGAGCAATATGCGAAAGTATGAGCGTGATGATGGCAAATCCTTGACCTAACCCAGACCTAACATGCGTTATCCTCTAAAATATTTATCAAGACCAGGTTTAATTGATTATTTCAGTGTGGTGCCACATTACTACGTGATACAATCCAGAAACAGCCCAGGATCTGTTCAACAAGTATGTGAAAAACGCAAAAGTATGAGCCTGATGAGGGCAAATCCCAGACCTATCCCAGTCCTAACTAACGTTATCCTTTAAAATATTGATCGAAACCAGGTTTAATTGACTGTTTCAGTGTTGTACTTCATTACTACGTGATGCAATCCATAAAAAGCCCAGGATCCAGCCATGAGGTATGAGAAATATGCGAAAGTATGAGCCTGACGAGAGCAAATCCTAGACCTAACCCAGACCTAACATGCGTTATCCTCAAAAATATTGATCGAAACCTGGTTTAATCGACTGTTTCAGTGTGGTACCACACTACTACGTGATCCAAACCAGAAAAAACCCAGGATCTGTTCAACAAGTATGTGAAAAACGCGAAAGTATGAGTCTGATGAGGTCAAATCCCAGACCTATCCCAGACCTAATTTGTGTTATCCTCTAAAATATTGATCGAAACCAGGTTTAGTCGACTGTTTCAGTGCGGTACCACATTACTACGTGATCCAAACCAGAAAAATCCCAGGATCCGTTCAACAAGTATGTGAAGTGTGCGAAAGTATGAGTCTGATTAGGGCAAATCGCAGACCTATCCCAGACCTAACATGCGCTATCCATTAAAATATTTATCAAGACCAGGTTTAATTGATTGTTTCAGTGTGGTCCCACATTACTACGGGATACAATCCAGAAACAGCCCAGGATCCAGCCATGAAGTATGAGAAATATGCGAAAGTATGAGTCTGATGAGTGAAAATCCCAGACCTAACCTAGACCTAACATGCGTTATCCTCTAAAATATTGATGGAAACCTGGTTTAATTGACTGTTTCAGTGTTGTACTTCATTACCACGTGATGCGATCCAGAAAAAGCCCAGGATCTAGCCATCAAGTATGAGAAATGTGCGAAAGTAAGAGCCTGATAAGGGCAAATCCTAGATCTATCCCAGACCTAACATGCGTTATCCTCTAAAGTATTGATCGAAACCAGGTTTAATTGACTGTTTCAGCGTGGTACCACTTTACTACGTGATACAATCCAGAAACAGCCCAGGATCTAGCCATGAAGTATGAGAAATATTGCGAAAGTAGAAGCATGATGAGGGCAAATCCTAGATCTATCCCAGACCTAACATGCGTTATCCTCTAAAGTATTGATCGAAACCAGGTTTAATTGACTGTTTCAGCGTGGTACCACTTTACTACGTGATACAATCCAGAAATAGCCCAGGATCTAGCCATGAAGTATGAGAAATATTGCGAAAGTAGAAGCATGATGAGGGCAATTCCTAGACCTAACCCAGACCTAACAAGCGTTATCCTCTAAAATATTTATCAAGACTAGGTTTAATTTTAATGTTTCAGTGTGGTACCACATTACTACGCGATCCACACCAGAAAAAACCCAGGATCCGTTCAACAAGTATGTGAAGAATGCGAAAGTATGAGTCTGATGAGTGAAAATCCCAGACCTAACCTAGACCTAACATGCGTTATCCTCTAAACTATTCATCCAAACCAGGTTTAATGGACTGTTTCAGTGTGGTACCACACTACTACGTGATCCACACCAGAAAAAACCCAGGATCTGCTCAACAAGTATGTGAAAAACGCGAAAGTATGAGCCTGATGAGGGCAAATCCCAGACCTATCCCAGTCCTAACTTGCGTTATCCTCTAAAATATTGATCGAAACCAGGTTTAATTGACTGTTTCAGAATTGTACTTCAATACTACGTGATGCGATCCAGAAAAAGCCCAGGATCTAGCCACCAAGTATGAGAAATATGCGAAAGAATGAGCCTGATGAGAGCAAATCCCAGACCTAACCTAGACCTAACATGAATTATTCTCTAAAATATTGATCGAAACCAGGTTTAATTGACTGTTTCAGTGTTGTACTTCATTACTACGTGATGCAATCCATAAAAAGCCCAGGATCTAGCCATCAAGTATGAGAAATATGCGAAAGTATGAGCCTGATGAGGGCAAATCCTAGACCTAACCCAGACCTAACATGCGTTATCCTCTAAAATATTTATCAAGACCAGGTTTAATTGATTGTTTCAGTGTGGTCCCACATTACTACGTGATACAATCCAGAAACAGCCCAGGATCTAGCCATGAAGTATGAGCAATATGCGAAAGTATGAGCCTGATGATGGCAAATCCTAGACCTAACCCAGACCTAACATGCGTTATCCTCTAAAATATTTATCAAGACCAGGTTTAATTGATTATTTCAGTGTGGTGCCACATTACTACGTGATACAATCCAGAAACAGCCCAGGATCTGTTCAACAACTATGTGAAAAACGCAAAAGTATGAGCCTGATGAGGGCAAATCCCAGACCTATCCCAGACCTAACTTGCGTTATCCTCTAAAATATTGATCGAAACCAGGTTTAATTGACTATTTCAGTGTTGTACTTCATTACTACGTTATGCAATCCAGAAAAAGCCCAGGATCTAGCCATCAAGTATGAGAAATATGCGAAAGAATGAGCCTGATAAGAGCAAATCCCAGACCTAACCTAGACCTAACATGAATTATTCTCTAAAATATTGATCGAAACCAGGTTTAATTGACTGTTTCAGTGTTGTACTTCATTACTACGTGATCCAAAACAGAAAAAACCCAGGATCTGTTCTACATGTATGAAAAATATGCGAAAGAATGAGCCTGATGAGAGCAAATCCCAGACCTAACCTAGACCTAACATGAATTATTCTCTAAAATATTGATCGAAACCAGGTTTAATTGACAGTTTCAGTGTGGTACCACATTACTACGTGATCCAATCCAGAAATAGCCCAGGATCTAGCCATGAAGTATGAGAAATATGCGAAAGTATGAGCCTGATGAGGGCAAATCCTAGACCAAACCCAAACCTAACATGCGTTATCCTCTAAAATATTTATCAAGACCAGGTTTAATTGAATGTTTCAGTGTGGTACCACATTACTACGTGATCCAAACCAGAAAAGACCCAGGATCCGTTCAACAAGTATGTGAAGAATGCGAAAGTATGAGTCTGATGTGGGCAAATCCTAGACCTAACCCAGACCTAACATGCGTTATCCTCTAAAATATTTATCAAGACCAGGTTCAATTGACTGTTTCAGTGTTGTCCCACATTACTACGTGAACCAAACCAGAAAAAACCCAGAATCCGTTCAACAAGTATGTGAAGAATGCGAAAGTATGAGTCTGATGAGGTCAAATCCCAGGCCTAACCTAGACCTAACATGAATTATTCTCTAAAATATTGATCGAAACCAGGTTTAGTTGACTGTTTCAGTGTTGTACTTCATTACTACGTGATGCAATCCAGAAAAAGCCCAGGATCTAGCCATCAAGTATGAGAAATATGCGAAACAATGAGCCTGATGAGAGCAAATCCCAGACCTAACCTAGACCTAACATGAATTATTCTCTAAAATATTGATCGAAACCAGGTTTAGTTGACTGTTTCAGTGTTGTACTTCATTACTACGTGATGCAATCCAGAAAAAGCCCAGGATCTAGCCATCAAGTATGAGAAATATGCGAAACAATGAGCCTGATGAGAGCAAATCCCAGACCTAACCTAGACCTAACATGAATTATTCTTTAAAATATTGATCGAAACCAGGTTTAATTGACTGTTTCAGTGTTGTCCCACATTACTACGTGAACCAAACCAGAAAAAACCCAGAATCCGTTCAACAAGTATGTGAAGAATGCGAAAGTATGAGTCTGATGAGGTCAAATCCCAGGCCTAACCTAGACCTAACATGCGTTATCCTCAAAAATATTGATCGAAACCTGGTTTAATCGACTGTTTCAGTGAGGTACCACATTACTATGTGATCCAAACCAGAAAATAACCCAGGATCTGTTCAACGAGTATGTGAAGTGTGCGAAAGTATGAGTCTGATGAGGTCAAATCCCGGACCATTCCCAGACTTAAGTTGCGTTATCCTCTAAAATATTCATCGAAACCAGATTTAATCGACTGTTTCAGTGTGGTACCACATTACTACGTGATCCAAACCAGAAAAAACCCAGGATCAGTTCAACAAGTATGTGAAGAATGCGAAAGTATGAGCCTGATGAGGGCAAATCCCAGACCTATCCCAGACCTAACTTGCGTTATCCTCTAAAATATTGATCGAAACCAGGTTTAATTGACCGTTTCAGTGTGGTACCACATTACTACGTGATCCAAACCAGAAAAAACCCAGGATCCGTTCAACAAGTATGTGAAGAATGCGAAAGTATGAGTCTGATGAGTGAAAATCCCAGGCCTAACCTAGACCTAACATGCGTTATCCTCTAAAATATTGATCGAAACCTGGTTTAATCGACTGTTTCAGTGTGGTACCACTTTACTACGTGATCCAATCCAGAAATAGCCCAGGATCTAGCCATGAAGTATGAGAAATATGCGAAAGTAAGAGCCTGATGAGGGCAAATCCTAGACCTATCCCAGACCTAACTTGCGTTATTCTCTAAAATATTGATCGAAACCAGGTTTAATTGACTGTTTCAGCGTGGTACCACATTACTACGTGATACAATCCAGAAACAGCCCAGGATCTAGCCATGAAGTATGAGAAATATGCGAAAGAATGAGCCTGATGAGAGCAAATCCCAGACCTAACCTAGACCTAACATGAATTATTCTCTAAAATATTGATCGAAACCAGGTTTAATTGACTGTTTAAGTGTGGTCCCACATTACTACGTGATCCAAACCAGAAAAAACCCAGGATCCGTTCAACAAGAATGTGAAGAATGCGAAAGTATGAGTGTGATGAGTGAAAATCCCAGGCCTAACCTAGACCTAACATGCGTTCTCCTCTAAAATATTGATCGAAACCTGGTTTAATCGACTGTTTCAGTGTGGTACCACATTACTATGTGATCCAAACCTGAAAATAACCCAGGATCTGTTCAACGAGTATGTGTAGTGTGCGAAAGCTTGAGTCTGATGAGGTCAAATCCCAGACCTATCCCAGACCTAACTTGCGTTATCCTCTAAAATATTGATCGGTACCAGGTTTAATTGACCGTTTCAGTGTGGTACCACATTACTACGTGATCCAAACCTGAAAAAACCCAGGATCAGTTCAACAAGTATGTGAAGAATGCGAAAGTATGAGCCTGATGAGGGCAAATCACAGACCCATCCCAGACATAACTTGCCTTATCCTCTAAAATATTGATCGAAACCAGGTTTAATTGACCGTGTCAGTGTGGTACTTCATTACTACGTGATCCAAACCAGAAAAAACCCAGGATCCGTTCAACAAGTATGTGAAGAATGCGAAAGTATGAGTCTGGTGAGTGAAAATCCCAGGCCTGACCTAGACCTAACATGCGTTATCCTCAATAATATTGATCGAAACCTAGTTTAATCGACTGTTTCAGTGTGGTACCACATTACTATGTGATCCCAACCAGAAAATAACCCAGGATCTGTTCAACGAGTATGTGAAGTGTGCGAAAGTATGAGTCTGATGAGGTCAAATCCCAGACCAATCCCAGACTTAACTTGCGTTATCCTCTAAAATATTGATCGAAACCAGGTTTAATCGACTGTTTCAGTGTGGTACCACATTACTACGTGATCCAAACCAGAAATAACCCAGGATCTAGCCATCAAGTATGAGAAATATGCGAAAGTATGAGCCTGTTGAGGGCAAATCCTAATCCTAACACAGACCTAGCATGCGTTATCCTCTAAAATATTTATCAAGACCAGGTTTAATTGATTGTTTCAGTGTGGTCCCACATTACTACGTGATCCAAACCAGAAAAAGCCCAGGATCTAGCCATCAAGTATGAGAAATATGCGAAAGAATGAGCCTGATGAGAGCAAATCCCAGACCTAACCTAGACCTGACATGGATTATTCTCTAAAATATTGATCGAAACCAGGTTTAATTGACTGCTTCAGTGTGGTCCCACATTACTACGTGATCCAAACCAGAAAAAACCAAGGATCCGTTCAACAAGTATGTGAAGAATGCGAAAGTATGAGTCCGATGAGTGAAAATCCCAGGCCTAACCTAGACCTAACATGCGTTATCCTCAAAAATATTGATCGAAGCCTGGTTTAATCGACTGTTTCTGTGTGGTACCATATTACTATGTGATCAAAACCAGAAAATAACCCAGGATCTGTTCAACAAGTATGTGAAAAACGCGAAAGTATGAGTCTGATGAGTTCAAATCCCTGACCTATCCCAGACTTAACTTGTGTTATCCTCTAAAATATTGATCGAAACCAGGTTTAATCGACTGTTTCAGCGTGGTACCACATTACTACGTGATACAATACAGAAACAGCCCAGGATCTAGCCATGAAGTATGAGAAATATGCGAAAGTATGAGCCTGATGAGGGCAAATCCTAGACCTAACCTAGACCTAACATGCGTTATCCTCTAAAATATTGAGCGAAACCAGGTTTAGTGGACTGTTTCAGTGTGGTACCACACTACTTCGTGATCCAAACCAGAGAAAGCCCAGGATCTGTTTTAGAAGTATGTGAAAAACGCTAAACTGTGAGCCTGACGAGGGCAAATCTTAGACCTAACCCAGACCTAAGATGCGTTATCCTCTAAAATTTTTATCCAGACCAGGTTTCATTGAATGTTTCAGTGTGGTACCACTTTACTACGTGATCCAATCCATAAATAGCCCAGGATCTAGCCATGAAGTATGAGAAATATGCGAAAGTAAGAGCCTGATGAGGGCAAATCCTAGACCTATCCCAGACCTAATTTGCGTTATCCTCTAAAATATTGATCGAAACCAGGTTTAATTGACCGTTTCAGCGTTGTACCACATTACTACGTGATACAATCCAGAAACAGCCCAGGATCTAGCCATGAAGTATGAGAAATATGCGAAAGTATGAGCCTGATGAGAGCAAATCCTAGACCTAACCCGGACCTAACATGCGTTATCCTCTAAAATATTTATCAAGATCATGTTTAATTGATTGTTTCAGTGTGGTACCACATTACTACGTGATCCAAACCAGAAAAAAGCCAGGACCCGTTCAACAAGTATGTGAAGAATGCGAAAGTATGAGTCTGATGAGTGAAAATCCCAGACCTAACCTAGACCTAACATGAATTATTCTCTAAAATATTGATCGAAACCAGGTTTAATTGACTGTTTCAGTGTGGTCCCACATTACTACGTGATGCAATCCAGAAAAAGACAAGGATCTAGCCATCAAGTATGAGAAATATGCGAAAGAATGAGCCTGATGAGAGCAAATCCCAGACCTAACCTAGACCTAACATGCGTTATCCTCAAAAATATTGATCGAAACCTGGTTTAATCGACTGTTTCAGTGTGGTACCACAGTACTACGTGATCCAAACCAGAAAAAACCCAGGATCTGTTCAACAAGTATGTGAAAAACGCGAAAGTATGAGTCTGATGAGGTCAAATCCCAGACCTATCCCAGACCTAACTTGTGTTATCCTCTAAAATATTGATCGAAACCAGGTTTAGTCGACTGTTTCAGTGCGGTACCACATTACTACGTGAACCAAACCAGAAAAATCCCAGGATCCGTTCAACAAGTATGAGAAATATGCGAAAGTATGAGTCTGATGAGTGAAAATCCCAGACCTAACCTAGACCTAACATGCGTTATCCTCTAAAATATTGATGGAAACCTGGTTTAATTGACTGTTTCAGTGTTGTACTTCATTACCACGTGATGCGATCCAGAAAAAGCCCAGGATCTAGCCATCAAGTATGAGAAATATGCGAAAGAATGAGCCTGATGAGAGCAAATCCCAGACCTAACCCAGACCTAACATGCGTTATCCTCAAAAATATTGATCGAAGCCTGGTTTAATCGACTGTTTCAGTGTGGTACCACATTACTATGTGATCTAAACCAGAAAATAACCCAGGATCAGTTCAACGAGTATGTGAAGTGTGCGAAAGTATGAGTCTGATTAGGGCAAATCCCAGACCTATCCCAGTCCTAACTTGCGTTATCCTCTAAAATATTTATCCAGACCATGTTTCATAGAATGTTTCAGTGTGGTACCACTTTACTATGTGATCCAATCCAGAAATAGCCCAGCATCTAGCCATGAAGTATGAGAAATGTGCGAAAGTAAGAGCCTGATGAGGGCAAATCCTAGATCTATCCCAGACCTAACATGCGTTATCCTCTAAAGTATTGATCGAAACCAGGTTTAATTGACTGTTTCAGCGTGGTACCACTTTACTACGTGATACAATCTAGAAACAGCCCAGGATCTAGCCATGAAGTATGAGAAATATTGCGAAAGTAGAAGCATGATGAGGGCAAATCCTAGACCTAACCCAGACCTAACAAGCGTTATCCTCTAAAATATTTATCAAGACTAGGTTTAATTGAATGTTTCAGTGTGGTACCACATTACTACGCGATCCACACCAGAAAAAACCCAGGATCCGTTCAACAAGTATGTGAAGAATGCGAAAGTATGAGTCTGATGAGTGAAAATCCCAGACCTAACCTAGACCTAACATGCGTTATCCTCTAAACTATTCATCCAAACCAGGTTTAATGGACTGTTTCAGTGTGGTACCACACTACTACGTGATCCACACCAGAAAAAACCCAGGATCTGCTCAACAAGTATGTGAAAAACGCGAAAGTATGAGCCTGATGAGGGCAAATCCCAGACCTATCCCAGTCCTAACTTGCGTTATCCTCTAAAATATTGATCGAAACCAGGTTTAATTGACTGTTTCAGTGTTGTACTTCAATACTACGTGATGCGATCCAGAAAAAGCCCAGGATCTAGCCACCAAGTATGAGAAATATGCGAAAGAATGAGCCTGATGAGAGCAAATCCCAGACCTAACCTAGACCTAACATGAATTATTCTCTAAAATATTGATCGAAACCAGGTTTAATTGACTGTTTCAGTGTTGTACTTCATTACTACGTGATGCAATCCATAAAAAGCCCAGGATCTAGCCATCAAGTATGAGAAATATGCGAAAGTATGAGCCTGATGAGGGCAAATCCTAGACCTAACCCAGACCTAACATGCGTTATCCTCTAAAATATTTATCAAGACCAGGTTTAATTGATTGTTTCAGTGTGGTCCCACATTACTACGTGATACAATCCAGAAACAGCCCAGGATCTAGCCATGAAGTATGAGCAATATGCGAAAGTATGAGCCTGATGATGGCAAATCCTAGACCTAACCCAGACCTAACATGCGTTATCCTCTAAAATATTTATCAAGACCAGGTTTAATTGATTATTTCAGTGTGGTGCCACATTACTACGTGATACAATCCAGAAACAGCCCAGGATCTGTTCAACAACTATGTGAAAAACGCAAAAGTATGAGCCTGATGAGGGCAAATCCCAGACCTATCCCAGACCTAACTTGCGTTATCCTCTAAGATATTGATCGAAACCAGGTTTAATTGACTGTTTCAGCGTGGTACCACATTACTACGTGATACAATCCAGAAACAGCCCAGGATCTAGCCATGAAGTATGAGCAATATGCGAATGTATGAGCCTGATGATGGCAAATCCTAGACCTCACCCAGACCTAACATGCGTTATCCTCTAAAATATTTATCAAGACCAGGTTTAATTGATTGTTTCAGTGTGGTCCCACATTACTACGTGATCCAGAACAGAAAAAACCCAGGATCTGTTCTACATGTATGAGAAATATGCGAAAGAATGAGCCTGATGAGAGCAAATCCCAGACCTAACCTAGACCTAACATGAATTATTCTCTAAAATATTGATCGAAACCTGGTTTAATTGACTGTTTCAGTGTGGTCCCACATTACTACGTGATGCAATCCAGAAAAAGACCAGGATCTAGCCATCAAGTATGAGAAATATGCGAAAGAATGAGCCTGATGAGAGCAAATCCCAGACCTAACCTAGACCTAACATGAATTATTCTCTAAAATATTGATCGAAACCAGGTTTAGTTGACTGTTTCAGTGTTGTACTTCATTACTACGTGATGCAATCCAGAAAAAGCCCAGGATCTAGCCATGAAGTATGAGAAATATGCGAAAGAATGAGCCTGATGAGGGCAAATCCTAGACCTAACCCAGACTTAACATGCGTTACTCTGTAAAATATTGATGGAAACCAGGTTTAATTGACTGTTTCAGTGTTGTACTTCATTACTACGTGATCCAAAACAGAAAAAACCCAGGATCTGTTCTACATGTATGAAAAATATGCGAAAGAATGAGCCTGATGAGAGCAAATCCCAGACCTAACCTAGACCTAACATGAATTATTCTCTAAAATATTGATCGAAACCAGGTTTAATTGACAGTTTCAGTGTGGTACCACATTACTACGTGATCCAATCCAGAAATAGCCCAGGATCTAGCCATGAAGTATGAGAAATATGCGAAAGTATGAGCCTGATGAGGGCAAATCCTAGACCAAACCCAAACCTAACATGCGTTATCCTCTAAAATATTTATCAAGACCAGGTTTAATTGAATGTTTCAGTGTGGTACCACATTACTACGTGATCCAAACCAGAAAAGACCCAGGATCCGTTCAACAAGTATGTGAAAAATGCGAAAGTATGAGTCTGATGAGTGAAAATCCCAGACCTAACCTAGACCTAACATGCGTTATCCTCTAAAATATTGATGGAAACCTGGTTTAATTGACTGTTTCAGTGTTGTACTTCATTACTACGTGATGCGATCCAGAAAAAGCCCAGGATCTAGCCATGAAGTATGAGAAATATGCGAAAGAATGAGCCTGATAAGAGCAAATCCGAGACCTAACCTAGACCTAACATGAATTATTCTCTAAAATATTGATCGAAACCAGGTTTAATTGACTGTTTCAGTGTGGTCCCACATTACTACGTGATCCAAAGCAGAAAAAACCCTCGATCAGGTCAACATGTATGTTAAAACTGCGAAAGTATGACCCTGATGAGGGCAAATCCCAGGCCTAACCTAGACCTAACATGCGTTGTCCTCTAAAATATTGATGGAAACCAGGTTTAATTGACTATTTCAGTGTTGTACTTCATTACTACGTTATGCAATCCAGAAAAAGCCCAGGATCTAGCCATCAAGTATGAGAAATATGCGAAAGAATGAGCCTGATAAGAGCAAATCCCAGACCTAACCTAGACCTAACATGAATTATTCTCTAAAATATTGATCGAAACCAGGTTTAATTGACTGTTTCAGTGTGGTCCCACATTACTACGTGATCCAAACCAGAAAAAACCCAGGATCCGTTCAACAAGTATGTGAAGAATGCGAAAGTATGAGTCTGATGTGGGCAAATCCTAGACCTAACCCAGACCTAACATGCGTTATCCTCTAAAATATTTATCAAGACCAGGTTTAATTGAATGTTTCAGTGTGGTGCCACATTACTACGTGATGCAATCCAGAAAAAGCCCAGGATCTAGCCACCAAGTTTGAGAAATATGCGAAAGAATGAGCCTGATGAGGGCAAATCCTAGACCTAACCCACACCTAACATGCGCTATCCTCTAGAATATTGATCGCAACCAAGTTTAATGGACTGTTTCAGTGTGGTACCACACTACTACGTGATCCAAACCAGAAAAAAACCCAGGATCTGATCAACGAGTATGTCAAGTGTGCGAAAGTATGAGCCTGATGAGGGCAAATCCTAGACCTAACCCAAACCTAACAAGAATTATTCTCTAAAATATTGATCGAAACCAGGTTTAATTGACTGTTTCAGTGTTGTTCTTCATTACTACGTGATGCAATCCAGAAAAAGACCAGGATCTAGCCATCAAGTATGAGAAATATGCGAAAGAATGAGCCTGATGAGAGCAAATCCCAGACCTAACCTAGACCTAACATGAATTATTCTCTAAAATATTGATCGAAACCAGGTTTAGTTGACTGTTTCAGTGTTGTACTTCATTACTACGTGATGCAATCCAGAAAAAGACCAGGATCTAGCCATCAAGTATGAGAAATATGCGAAAGAATGAGCCTGATGAGGGCAAATCCTAGACCTAACCCAGACCTAACATGCGTTATTCCGTAATATATTGATGGAAACCAGGTTTAATTGACTGTTTCAGTGTTGTACGACATTACTACGTGATCCAAAACAGAAAAAACCCAGGATCTGTTCTACATGTATGAAAAATATGCGAATGAATGAGCCTGATGAGAGCAAATCCCAGACCTAACCTAGACCTAACATGAATTATTCTCCAAAATATTGATCGAAACCAGGTTTAATTGACTGTTTCAGTGTGGTACCACATTACTACGTGATCCAATCCAGAAATAGCCCAGGATCTAGCCATGAAGTATGAGAAATATGCGAAAGTATGAGCCTGATGAGGGCAAATCCTAGACCTAACCCAGACCTAACATGCGTTATTCTGTAAAATTTTTATCAAGACCAGGTTTAATTGAATGTTTCATTGTGGTACCTCATTACTACGTGATCAAAACCAGAAAAAACCCTGGATCCGTTCTACAAGTATGTGAAGAATGCGAAAGTATGAGTCTGATCAGTGAAAATCTCAGGCCTTACCTAGACCTAACTTGCGTTGCCCTCTAAAATATTGATGGAAACCAGGTTTAATCGACTGTTTCAGCGTGGTACCACATTACTACGTGACACAATCCAGAAACAGTCCAGGATCTAGCCATGAAGTATGAAAAATATGCGAAAGTATGAGCCTGATGAGGGCAAATCCTAGACCTAACCCAAACCTAACATGAATTATTCTCTAAAATATTGATCGAAACCAGGTTTAATTGACTATTTCAGTGTTGTACTTCATTACTACGTGATGCAATCCAGAAAAAGACCAGGATCTAGCCATCAAGTATGAGAAATATGCGAAAGAATGAGCCTGATGAGAGCAAATCCCAGACCTAACCTAGACCTAACATGAATTATTCTCTAAAATATTGATCGAAACCAGGTTTAGTTGACTGTTTCAGTGTTGTACTTCATTACTACGTGATGCAATCCAGAAAAAGCCCAGGATCTAGCCATCAAGTATGAGAAATATGCGAAACAATGAGCCTGATGAGAGCAAATCCCAGACCTAACCTAGACCTAACATGAATTATTCCTTAAAATATTGATCGAAACCAGGTTTAATTGACTGTTTCAGTGTTGTCCCACATTACTACGTGAACCAAACCAGAAAAAACCCAGAATCCGTTCAACAAGTATGTGAAGAATGCGAAAGTATGAGTCCGATGAGGTCAAATCCCAGGCCTAACCTAGACCTAACATGCGTTATCCTCAAAAATATTGATCGAAACCTGGTTTAATCGACTGTTTCAGTGAGGTACCACATTACTATGTGATCCAAACCAGAAAATAACCCAGGATCTGTTCAACGAGTATGTGAAGTGTGCGAAAGTATGAGTCTGATGAGGTCAAATCCCGGACCATTCCCAGACTTAAGTTGCGTTATCCTCTAAAATATTGATCGAAACCAGATTTAATCGACTGTTTCAGTGTGGTACCACACTACTACGTGATCCAAACCAGAAAAAACCCAGGATCTGTTCAACAAGTATGTGAAAAACGCGAAAGTATGAGCCTGATGAGGGCAAATCCAAGACCTATCCCAGACCTAACTTGCGTTGTCCTCTAAGATATTGATGGAAACCAGGTTTAATTGACTGTTTCCGTGTTGTACTTCATTACTACGTGATGCAATCCAGAAAAAGCCCAGGATCTAGCCATCAAGTTTGAGAAATATGCGAAAGAATGAGCCTGATGGGGGCAAATCCCAGACCTAACCTAGACCTAACATGAATTATTCTCTAAAATATTGATCGAAACCAGGTTTAATTGACTGTTTCAGTGTGGTCCCACATTACTACGTGAACCAAACCAGAAAAAACCCAGGATCCGTTCAACAAGTATGTGAAGAATGCGAAAGTATGAGTCTGATGAGTGAAAATCCCAGGCCTAACCTAGACCTAACATGCGTTATCCTCTAAAATATTGATCGAAACAAGGTTTAATCGACTGTTTCAGTGACGTACGACATTACTATGTGATGCAAACCAGAAAATATACCCAGGATCTGTTCAAGGAGTATGTGAAGTGTGCGAAAGTATGAGTCTGATGAGGTCAAATGCCAGACCTATCCCAGACCTAACTTTTTTTTTTTTTTTTTTTTTTTTTTTTTGTCGTGGGGAAAATCTTCGAAAGACTCCCTCCCACCTCCTTGGGGAGAGGTGGGAGGGGTGTGTGGGATTCCCCGCGCCCGTACAACGACAGGCGCGCGACCTACCCACTAAAAACCCCACGGTGACCCTTCGGCACGCTTTGGGAGGATACCGGGAATGGCTCGAAGCATTCTTCCGGTATCCTCCCCGTGCCCGCGCTTTCGCGCCCATCCCCCGGGGCGACAATCGGTCCCACCAGTAGACACACTGCCTCATAGCGGCGGGACGGGGCCACTCCATCCCGCCGCTATCCGTCCCGGGGCATTCCAGACCTAACTTGCGTTATCCTCTAAAATATTGATCGAAACCAGGTTTAATCGACTGTTTCAGTGTGGTACCACATTACTACGTGATCCAAACCAGAAAAAACCCAGGATCAGTTCAACAAGTATGTGAAGAATGCGAAAGTATGAGCCTGATGAGGGCAAATCCCAGACCTATCCCAGACCTAACTTGCGTTATCCTCTAAAATATTGATCGAAACCAGGTTTAATTGACCGTTTCAGTGTGGTACCACATTACTACGTGATCCAAACCAGAAAAAACCCAGGATCCGTTCAACAAGTATGTGAAGAATGCGAAAGTATGAGTCTGATGAGTGAAAATCCCAGGCCTAACCTAGACCTAACATGCGTTATCCTCTAAAATATTGATCGAAACCTGGTTTAATCGACTGTTTCAGTGTGGTACCACTTTACTACGTGATCCAATCCAGAAATAGCCCAGGATCTAGCCATGAAGTATGAGAAATATGCGAAAGTAAGAGCCTGATGAGGGCAAATCCTAGACCTATCCCAGACCTAACTTGCGTTATTCTCTAAAATATTGATCGAAACCAGGTTTAATTGACTGTTTCAGCGTGGTACCACATTACTACGTGATACAATCCAGAAACAGCCCAGGATCTAGCCATGAAGTATGAGAAATATGCGAAAGAATGAGCCTGATGAGAGCAAATCCCAGACCTAACCTAGACCTAACATGAATTATTCTCTAAAATATTGATCGAAACCAGGTTTAATTGACTGTTTAAGTGTGGTCCCACATTACTACGTGATCCAAACCAGAAAAAACCCAGGATCCGTTCAACAAGAATGTGAAGAATGCGAAAGTATGAGTGTGATGAGTGAAAATCCCAGGCCTAACCTAGACCTAACATGCGTTCTCTTCTAAAATATTGATCGAAACCTGGTTTAATCGACTGTTTCAGTGTGGTACCACATTACTATGTGATCCAAACCTGAAAATAACCCAGGAGCTGTTCAACGAGTATGTGTAGTGTGCGAAAGTATGAGTCTGATGAGGTCAAATCCCAGACCTATCCCAGACCTAACTTGCGTTATCCTCTAAAATATTGATCGGTACCAGGTTTAATTGACCGTTTCAGTGTGGTACCACATTACTACGTGATCCAAACCTGAAAAAACCCAGGATCAGTTCAACAAGTATGTGAAGAATGCGAAAGTATGAGCCTGATGAGGGCAAATCACAGACCCATCCCAGACATAACTTGCCTTATCCTCTAAAATATTGATCGAAACCAGGTTTAATTGACCGTTTCAGTGTGGTACTTCATTACTACGTGATCCAAACCAGAAAAAACCCAGGATCCGTTCAACAAGTATGTGAAGAATGCGAAAGTATGAGTCTGATGAGTGAAAATCCCAGACCTATCCTAGACCTAACGTGCGTTATCCTCTAAAATATTGATCGAAACCTGGTTTAATCGACTGTTTCAGTGTGGTGCCACATTACTATGTGATGCAATCCAGAAAAAGCCCAGGATCTAGCCATCAAGTATGAGAAATATGCGAAAGAATGAGCCTGATGAGAGCAAATCCCAGACCTAACGTAGACCTAACATGCGTTATCCTCTAAAATATTGAGCGAAACCAGGTTTAATGGACTGTTTCAGTGTGGTACCACACTACTTCGTGATCCAAACCAGAAATAACCCAGGATCCGTTCAACAAGTATGTGAAGAATGCGAAAGTATGAGTCTGGTGAGTGAAAATCCCAGGCCTAACCTAGACCTAACATGCGTTATCCTCAATAATATTGATCGAAACCTAGTTTAATCGACTGTTTCAGTGTGGTACCACATTACTATGTGATCCCAACCAGAAAATAACCCAGGATCTGTTCAACGAGTATGTGAAGTGTGCGAAAGTATGAGTCTGATGAGGTCAAATCCCAGACCAATCCCAGACTTAACTTGCGTTATCCTCTAAAATATTGGTCGAAACCAGGTTTAATCGACTGTTTCAGTGTGGTACCACATTACTACGTGATCCAAACCAGAAAAAACCCAGGATCTAGCCATCAAGTATGAGAAATATGCGAAAGTATGAGCCTGTTGAGGGCAAATCCTAATCCTAACACAGACCTAGCATGCGTTATCCTCTAAAATATTTATCAAGACCAGGTTTAATTGATTGTTTCAGTGTGGTCCCACATTACTACGTGATCCAAACCAGAAAAAACCCAGGATCTGTTCAACATGTATGAGAAATATGCGAAAGAATGAGCCTGATGAGAGAAAATCCCAGACCTAACATAGACCTAACATGCGTTATCCTCTAAAATATTGATCCAAACCAGGTTTAATGGACTGTTTCAGCGTGGTACCACACTACTACGTGATCCAAACCAGAAAAAACCCAGGATCTCTTCAACAAGTATGTGAAAAACGCGAAAGTATCAGCCTGATGAGGGCAAATCCCAGACATATCCCAGACCTAACTTGCGTTGTCCTCTAAGATATTGATGGAAACCAGGTTTAATTGACTCTTTCAGTGTTGTACCTCATTACTACGTGATGCAATCCAGAAAAAGCCCAGGATCTAGCCATCAAGTATGAGAAATATGCGAAAGAATGAGCCTGATGAGAGCAAATCCCAGACCTAACCTAGACCTAACATGAATTATTCTCTAAAATATTGATCGAAACCAGGTTTAATTAACTGTTTCAGTGTGGTCCCACATTACTACGTGATCCAAACCAGAAAAAACCAAGGATCCGTTCAACAAGTATGTGAAGAATGCGAAAGTATGAGTCCGATGAGTGAAAATCCCAGGCCTAACCTAGACCTAACATGCGTTATCCTCAAAAATATTGATCGAAGCCTGGTTTAATCGACTGTTTCTGTGTGGTACCATATTACTATGTGATCCAAACCAGAAATAACCCAGGATCAGTTCAACAAGTATGTGAAGAATGCGAAAGTATGAGCCTGATGAGGGCAAATCCCTGACCTATCCCAGACTTAACTTGTGTTATCCTCTAAAATATTGATCGAAACCATGTTTAATCGACTGTTTCAGCGTGGTACCACATTACTACGTGATACAATACAGAAACAGCCCAGGATCTAGCCATGAAGTATGAGAAATATGCGAAAGTATGAGCCTGATGAGGGCAAATCCTAGACCTAACCTAGACCTAACATGCGTTATCCTCTAAAATATTGAGCGAAACCAGGTTTAATGGACTGTTTCAGTGTGGTACCACACTACTTCGTGATCCAAACCAGAAAATAACCCAGGATCTGTTCAACGAGTATGTGAAGTGTGCGAAAGTATGAGTCTGATGAGGGCAAATCCCAGACCTATCCCAGACCTAACATTCGTTATCCTCTAAAATATTGATCCAAACAAGGTTTAATGGACTGTTTCAGTGTGGTACCACACTACTACGTGATCCAAACCAGAAAAAACACAGGATCTGTTCAACAAGTATGTGAAAAACGCGAAAGTATGAGCCTGATGAGGGCAGATCCCAGACTTATCCCAGACCTAACTTGCGTTGTCCTCTAAGATAAAGATGGAAACCAGGTTTAATTGACTGCTTCAGTGTTGTACTTCATTACTACGTGATGCAATCCAGAAAAAGCCCAGGATCTAGCCATCGAGTATGAGAAATATGCGAAGGTATGAGCCTGATGAGGGCGAATCCCAGACCTACCCCAGACCTAACTTGCGTTATCCTCTAAAATATTCATCGAAATCAGGCTTAATTGACTGTTTCAGCGTGGTACCACATTAGTACGTGATGCAAACCGGAAAAAGCCCAGGATCTAGCCATCAAGTGTGAGAAATATGCGAAAGAATGAGCCTGATGAGAGCAAATCCCAGACCTAACGTAGACCTGACATGAATTATTCTCTAAAATATTGATCAAAACCAGGTTTAATTGACTGTTTCAGTGTGGTACCACATTACTACGTGATCCAAACCAGAAATAGCCCAGGATCCAGCCATGAAGTATGAGGAATATGCGAAAGTATGAGCCTGATGGGGGCAAATCCTAGTCCTAACCCAGACCTAACATGCGTTATCCTCTAAAATATTTATCAAGACTAGGATTAATTGAATGTTTCAGTGTGGTACCACATTACTACGTGAACCAAACCATAAAAAACCCAGGATCTGTTCAACAAGTATGTGAAGAATGCGAAAGTATGTGTCTTATGAGTGAAAATCCCAGACCTAACCTAGACCAAACTTGCGTTATCCTCTAAAATATTGATCCAAACCAGGTTTAATGGACTGTTTCAGTGTGGTCCCACATTACTACGTGATCCAAACCAGAAAAAACCCAGGATCTGTTCAACAAGTATGTGAAAAACGCGAAAGTATGAGCCTGATGAGGGCGAATCCCAGACCTATCCCAGACCTAACTTGCGTTATCCTCTAAAATATTGATCGGAACCAGTTTTAATTGACTGTTTCAGCGTGGTACCACCATTACTACGTGATACAATCCAGAAACAGCCCAGGATCTAGCCATGAAGTATGAGAAATATGCGAAAGTATGAGCCTGATGAGGGCAAATCCTAGACCTAACCCAAACCTAACATGCGTTATCCTCTAAAATATTTATCAAGACCAGGTTTAATTGACTGTTTCAGTGTTGTACTTCATTACTACGTGATGCAATCCAGAAAAAGCCCCGGATCTAGCCATCATGTATGAGAAATACGCGAAAGAATGAGCCTGATGAGAGCAAATCCCAGACCTAACCTAGACATAACATGAATTATTCTCTAAAATATTGACCATGACCAGGTTTAATTGATTGTTTCAGTGTGGCCCCACATTATTACGTGATCCAAACCAGAAAAAACCCAGGAACCGTTCAACAAGTATGTGAAGAATGCGAAAGTATGAGCCTGATGAGGGCAAATCCCAGACCTAACCCAGACCTAACATGCGTTATCCTCTAAAATATTTATCAAGATCAGGTTTAATTGATTGTTTCAGTGTGGTACCACATTGCTACGTGATCCAAACCAGAAAAAACCGAGGACCAGTTCAACAAGTATGTGAAAAACGCGAAAGTATGAGCCTGATGAGGGCAAATCCCAGACCTATCCCAGACCAAACTTGCGTTATCCTCTAAAATATTGATCGAAACCAGTTTTAATTGACTGTTTCAGCGTGGTACCACATTACTACGTGATACAATCCTGAAACAGCCCAGGATCTAGCCATGAAATATGAGAAATATGCGAAAGTATGAGCCTGATGAGTGCAAATCCTAGACCTAACCCAAACCTAACACGCGTTATCCTCTAAAATATTGATCCAAACCAGGTTTAGTGGTCTGCTTCAGTGCGGTACCACTTCACTACGTGATCCAAAGCAGAAAAAACCCTCGATCAGGTCAACATATATGTTAAAACTGCGGAAGTATGACCCTGATGAGGGCAAATCCCAGGCCTAACCTAGACCTAACATGCGTTTTCCTCTAAAATATTGATGGAAACCAGGTTTAATTGACTTTTTCAGTGTGGTACCACATTACCACGTGATCCAATCCAGAAATAGCCCAGGATCCAGCCATGAAGTATGAGAAATATGCGAAAGTATGAGTCTGATGAGTGAAAATCCCAGGGCTAACCTAGACCTAACATGCGTTATCCTCTAAAATATTGATCCAAACCAGGTTTAATGGACTGTTTCAGTGTGGTACCACATTACTACGTGATACATGCCAGACAAAACACAGGATCCGTTCAACAAGTATGTGAGGAATGCGAAAGTATGAGTCTGATGAGTGAAAATCCCAGGCCTAACCTAGACCTAACATGCGTTATCCTCAAAAATATTGATCGAAACCTGGTTTAATCGACTGTTTCAGTTTGGTACCTCATTACTATGTGATCCAAACCAGAAAATAACCCAGGATCTGTTCAACGAGTATGTGAAGTGTGCGTAGGTATGAGTCTGATGAGGGCAAATCCCAGACCTACCCCAGACCTAACTTGCGTTATCCACTAAAATATTGATCGAAACCAGGTTTAATCGACTGTTTCAGTGTGGTACCACATTACTGCGTGATCCAAACCAGAAAAAACCCAGGATCCGTTCAACAAGTATGTGAAGAATGGGAAAGTATGAGTCTGATGAGGGCAAATCCCAGGCCTAACCCAGACCTAACTTGCGTTATCCTCTAAAATATTGATCGAAGCCAAGTTTAATCGACTGTTTCAGTGTGGAACCACATTACTACGTGATCCAAGCCAGAAAAAAACCCAGGGTCTTGTCAACGAGTATGTGAAGTGTGCGAAAGTATGAGTCTGATGAGGGCTAATCCCAGACCTATCCCAGACCCAGCTTGCGTGATCCTCTAAAATATTGATCGAAACCAGGTTTAATTGACTGTTTTAGTGTGCTACCACATTACTACGTGATCCAAACCAGAAAAAACCCAGGATCTGTTTAACAAGTATGTGAAAAACGCGAAACTGTGAGCCTGATGAGGGCAAATCTTAGACCTAACCCAGACCTAAGATGCGTTATCCTCTAAAATATTTATCCAGAACAGGTTTCATTGAATGTTTCAGTGTGGTACCACTCTACTACGTGATCCAATCCAGAAATAGCCCAGGATCTAGCCATGAAGTATGAGTAATATGCGATAGTAAGAGCCTGATGAGGGCAAATCCTAGACCTATCCCAGACCTAACTTGCGTTATCCTCTAAAATATTGATCGAAACCAGGTTTAATTGACTGTTTCAGCGTGGTACCACATTACTACGTGAAACAATGCAGAAACAGCCCAGGATCTAGCCATGAAGTATGAGAAATATGCGAAAGTATGAGCCTGATGAGGGCAAATCCTAGACGTAACCCAGACCTAACATGCGTTATCCTCTAAAATATTTATCAAGACCAGGTTTAATTGAATGTTTCAGTGTGGTACCACATTACTACGTGATCCAAACCAGAAAAAACCCAGGATCCGTTCTACAAGTATGTGTAGAATGCGAATGTATGAGTCTGATCAGTGAAAATCTCAGGCCTTACCTAGACCTAACTTGCGTTGTCCTCTAAAATATTGATGGAAACCAGGTTTCATTGACTGTTTCAGTGTGGTACTACGTTACTACGTGATGCAATCCAGAAAAAGCCCAGGATATAGCCATCAAGTATGAGAAATATGCGAAAGAATGAGCCTGATGGGAGCAAATCCCAGACCTAATCTAGACCTAACATTGCGTTATCCTCTAAAAATTTGAGCGAAACCAGGTTTAATGGACTGTTTCAGTGTGGTACCACACTACTTCGTGATCCAAACCAGAAAAAAACCAGGATCTGTTCAACAAGTATGTGAAAAACGCGAAACTGTTAGCCTGATGAGGGCAAATCTTAGACCTAACCCAGACCTAAGATGCGTTGTCCTCTAAAATATTTATCCAGACCAGGTTTCATTGAATGTTTCAGTGTGGTACCACTTTACTACGTGATCCAATCCAGAAATAGCCCAGGATCTAGCCATGAAGTATGAGAAATATGCGAAAGTTTGAGCCTGATGAGGGCAAATCCTAGACCTAACTCAGACGTAACATGCGTTATCCTCTAAAATATTTATGAAGACCAGGTTTAATTGAATGTTTCAGTGTGGTACCACATTACTATGTGATCCAAACCAGAAAATAACGCAGGATCTGTTCAACGAGTATGTGAAGTGTGCGAAAGTATGAGTCTGATGAGGGCAAATCCCAGACCTATCCCCGACCTAACATGCGTTATCCTCTAAAATATTTATCAAGACCAGGTTTAATTGATTGTTTCAGTGTGGACCCACATTACTACGTGATCCAAACCAGAAAAAACCCAGGATCTGTTCGACAAGTATGTGAAAAACGCGAAACTGTGAGCCTGATGAGGGCAAATCTTAGACCTAACCTTGACCTAACATGCGTTATCCTCTAAAATTTTTATCCAGACCAGGTTTCATTGAATGTTTCAGTGTGGTACCACTTTACTACGTGATCCAATCCAGAAAATAACGCAGGATCCGTTCAACAAGTATGTGAAGTGAACGAAAGTATGAGCCTGATGAGAGCAAATCCCAGACCTAACCTAGACCTAACATGAATTATTCTCTAAAATATTGGTCGAAACCAGGTTTAATTGACTGTTTCAGTGTGGTCCCACATTACTACGTGACCCAAACCAGGAAAAACCCAGGATCCGTTCAACAAGTATGTGAAAAACGCGAAAGTATGAGCCTGACGAGGGCAAATCCCAGACCTATCCCAGACCTAACTTGCGTTATCCTCTAAAATATTGATCGAAGCCAAGTTTAATCGACTGTTTCAGTGTGGAACCACATTACTACGTGATCCAAGCCAGAAAAAAACCCAGGATCTTGTCAACGAGTATGTGAAGTGTGCGAAAGTATGAGTCTGATGAGGGCTAATCCCAGACCTATCCCAGACCTAGCTTGCGTGATCCTCTAAAATATTGATCGAAACCAGGTTTAATTTACTGTTTTAGTGTGGTACCACATTACTACGTGATACAATGCAGAAACAGCCCCGGATCTAGCCATGAAGTATGAGAAATATGCGAAAGTATGAGCCTGATGCGGGCAAATCCTAGACGTAACCCAGACCTAACATGCGTTATCCTCTAAAATATTTATCAAGACCAGGTTTAATTGAATGTTTCAGTGTGGTACCACATTACTACGTGATCCAAACCAGAAAAAACCCAGGATCCGTTCAACAAGTATGTGAAGAATGCGAATGTATGAGTCTGATCAGTGAAAATCTCAGGCCTTACCTAGACCTAACTTGCGTTGTCCTCTAAAATATTGATGGAAACCAGTTTTCATTGACTGTTTCAGTGTGGTACTACATTACTACGTGATGCAATCCATAAAAAGCCCAGGATCCGTTCAACAAGTATGTGAAGAAAGCGAAAGTATGAGTCTGATGAGGGCTAATCCCAGATTTATCCCAGACCTAACATGCGTTATCCTCAAAAATATTGATCGAAACCAGGTTTAATCGACTGTTTCAGTGTGGTACCACATTACTGCGTGATCCAAACTAGAAAAAAACCCAGGATCTCGTCAACGAGTATGTGAAGTGTGCGAAAGTGTGAGTCTGATGAGGGCTAATCCCAGACCTATCCCAGACCTAACATGTGTTATCCTCTAAAATATTGATCCAAACCAGGTTCAATGGACTGTTTCAGTGTGGTACCACATTACTACGTGATCCAAACCACAAAAAACCCAGGATCAGTTCGACAAGTATGTGAAGAATGCGAAAGTATGAGTCTGATGAGTGAAAATCCCAGGCCTAACCTAGACCTAACATGCGTTATCCTCTAAAATATTGATCCAAACCAGGTTTAATGGACTGTTTCAGTGTGGTACCACAGTACTGCGTGATACAAACCAGAAAAAACCCAGGATCTGTTCAACAAGTATGTGAAAAACGCGAAACTGTGAGCCTGATGAGGGCAAATCTTAGACCTAACCTTGACCTAACATGCGTTATCCTCTAAAATTTTTTTCCAGACCAGGTTTCATTGAATGTTTCAGTGTGGTACCACTTTACTACGTGATCCAATCCAGAAATAGCCCAGGATCTAGCCATGAAGTATGAGAAATATGCGAAAGTATGAGTCTGATGAGTGAAAATCCCACGGCTAACCTAGACCTTACATGCGTTATCCTCTAAAATATTTATCAAGACCAGGTTTAATTGAATGTTTCAGTGTGGTACAACATTACTACGTGTTCCAAACCACAAAAAACCCAGGATCAGTTCGACAAGTATGTGAAGAATGCGAAAGTATGAGTCTGATGAGTGAAAATCCCAGGCCTAACCTAGACCTAACATGCGTTATCCTCTAAAATATTGATGGAAACCAGGTTTAATTGACTGTTTCAGCGTGGTACCACATTACTACGTGAACCAAACCAGAAAAAACCCAGGATCCGTTCAACAAGTATGTGAAAAACGCGAAAGTATGAGCCTGATGAGGGCAAATCCCAGACCTATCCCAGACCTAACTTGCGTTATCCTCTAAAATATTGATCGAAGCCAAGTTTAATCGACTGTTTCAGTGTGGAACCACATTACTACGTGATCCAAGCCAGAAAAAAACCCAGGGTCTTGTCAACGAGTATGTGAAGTGTGCGAAAGTATGAGTCTGATGAGGGCTAATCCCAGACCTATCCCAGACCCAGCTTGCGTGATCCTCTAAAATATTGATCGAAACCAGGTTTAATTAACTGTATTAGTGTGCTACCACATTACTACGTGATCCAAACGAGAAAAAACCCAGGATCTGTTTAACAAGTATGTGAAAAACGCGAAACTGTGAGCCTGATGAGGGCAAATCTTAGACCTAACCCAGACCTAAGATGCGTTATCCTCTAAAATATTTATCCAGAACAGGTTTCATTGAATGTTTCAGTGTGGTACCACTTTATTACGTGATCCAATCCAGAAATAGCCCAGGATCTAGCCATGAAGTATGAGTAATATGCGATAGTAAGAGCCTGATGAGGGCAAATCCTAGACCTATCCCAGACCTAACTTGCGTTATCCTCTAAAATATTGATCGAAACCAAGGTTAATTGACTGTTTCAGCGTGGTACCACATTACTACGTGATACAATGCAGAAACAGCCCAGGATCTAGCCATGAAGTATGAGAAATATGCGAAAGTATGAGCCTGATGAGGGCAAATCCTAGACGTAACCCAGACCTAACATGCGTTATCCTCTAAAATATTTATCAAGACCAGGGTTAATTGAATGTTTCAGTGTGGTACCACATTACTACGTGATCCAAACCAGAAAAAACCCAGGATCCGTTCAACAAGTATGTGAAGAATGCGAATGTATGAGTCTGATCAGTGAAAATCTCAGGCCTTACCTAGACCTAACTTGCGTTGTCCTCTAAAATATTGATGGAAACCAGGTTTCATTGACTGTTTCAGTGTGGTACTACATTACTACGTGATGCAATCCAGAAAAAGCCCAGGATCCGTTCAACAAGTATGAAGAAAGCGAAAGTATGAGTCTGATGAGGGCTAATCCCAGACCTATCCCAGACCTAACATGCGTTATCCTCTAAAATATTTATCAAGACCAGGTTTAATTGAATGTTTCAGTGTGGTACCACATTACTACGTGATCCAAACCACAAAAAACCCAGGATCTGTTCGACAAGTATGTGAAAAACGCGAAACTGTGAGCCTGATGAGGGCAAATCTTAGACCTAACCTTGACCTAACATGCGTTATCCTCTAAAATTTTTATCCAGACCAGGTTGCATTGAATGTTTCAGTGTGGTACCACTTTACTACGTGATCCAATCCAGAAATAGCCCAGGATCTAGCCATGAAGTATGAGAAATATGCGAAAGTATGATCCTGATGAGGGCAAATCCTAGACCTAACCCAGACCTAACATGCGTTATTCTCTAAAATATTTATCAAGACCAGGTTTAATTGAATGTTTCAGTGTGGTACCACATTACTACGTGATCCAAACCACAAAAAACCCAGGATCTGTTCGACAAGTATGTGAAAAACGCGAAACTGTGAGCCTGATGAGGGCAAATCTTAGACCTAACCTTGACCTAACATGCGTTATCCTCTAAAATATTGATCGAAACCAGGTTTAATTTACTGTTTTAGTGTGGTACCACATTACTACGTGATACAATGCAGAAACAGCCCCGGATCTAGCCATGAAGTATGAGAAATATGCGAAAGTATGAGCCTGATGAGGGCAAATCCTAGACGTAACCCAGACCTAACATGCGTTATCCTCTAAAATATTTATCAAGACCAGGTTTAATTGAATGTTTCAGTGTGGTACCACATTACTACGTGATCCAAACCAGAAAAAACCCAGGATCCGTTCAACAAGTATGTGAAGAATGCGAATGTATGAGTCTGATCAGTGAAAATCTCAGGCCTTACCTAGACCTAACTTGCGTTGTCCTCTAAAATATTGATGGAAACCAGTTTTCATTGACTGTTTCAGTGTGGTACTACATTACTACGTGATGCAATCCATAAAAAGCCCAGGATCCGTTCAACAAGTATGTGAAGAAAGCGAAAGTATGAGTCTGATGAGGGCTAATCCCAGATTTATCCCAGACCTAACATGCGTTATCCTCAAAAATATTGATCGAAACCAGGTTTAATCGACTGTTTCAGTGTGGTACCACATTACTGCGTGATCCAAACTAGAAAAAAACCCAGGATCTCGTCAAAGAGTATGTGAAGTGTGCGAAAGTATGAGTCTGAT
Organism: Colletes latitarsis; assembly: GCF_051014445.1. Taxonomy (NCBI): domain Eukaryota; kingdom Metazoa; phylum Arthropoda; class Insecta; order Hymenoptera; family Colletidae; genus Colletes; species Colletes latitarsis. The sequence goes on along the minus strand of NW_027488367.1, from coordinate 26,593,183 downwards.
GAGGGCTAATCCCAGACCTATCCCAGACCTATCATGCGTTATCCTCTAAAATATTTATCAAGACCAGGTTTAATTGAATGTTTCAGTGTGGTACCACATTACTACGTGATCCAAACCACAAAAAACCCAGGATCAGTTCGACAAGTATGTGAAGAATGCGAAAGTATGAGTCTGATGAGTGAAAATCCCAGGCCTAACCTAGACCTAACATGCGTTATCCTCTAAAATATTGATCCAAACCAGGTTTAATGGACTGTTTCAGTGTGGTACCACAGTACTGCGTGATACAAACCAGAAAAAACCCAGGATCTGTTCAACAAGTATGTGAAAAACGCGAAACTGTGAGCCTGATGAGGGCAAATCTTAGACCTAACCTTGACCTAACATGCGTTATCCTCTAAAATTTTTTTCCAGACCAGGTTTCATTGAATGTTTCAGTGTGGTACCACTTTACTACGTGATCCAATCCAGAAATAGCCCAGGATCTAGCCATGAAGTATGAGAAATATGCGAAAGTATGAGTCTGATGAGTGAAAATCCCACGGCTAACCTAGACCTTACATGCGTTATCCTCTAAAATATTTATCAAGACCAGGTTTAATTGAATGTTTCAGTGTGGTACCACATTACTACGTGTTCCAAACCACAAAAAACCCAGGATCAGTTCGACAAGTATGTGAAGAATGCGAAAGTATGAGTCTGATGAGTGAAAATCCCAGGCCTAACCTAGACCTATCATGCGTTATCCTCTAAAATATTGATGGAAACCAGGTTTAATTGACTGTTTCAGCGTGGTACCACATTACTACGTGAACCAAACCAGAAAAAACCCAGGATCCGTTCAACAAGTATGTGAAAAACGCGAAAGTATGAGCCTGATGAGGGCAAATCCCAGACCTATCCCAGACCTAACTTGCGTTATCCTCTAAAATATTGATCGAAGCCAAGTTTAATCGACTGTTTCAGTGTGGAACCACATTACTACGTGATCCAAGCCAGAAAAAAACCCAGGGTCTTGTCAACGAGTATGTGAAGTGTGCGAAAGTATGAGTCTGATGAGTGAAAATCCCACGGCTAACCTAGACCTAACATGCGTTATCCTCTAAAATATTTATGAAGACCAGGTTTAATTGAATGTTTCAGTGTGGTACCACATTACTGTGTGATCCAAACCAGAAAATAACGCAGGATCTGTTCAACGAGTATGTGAAGTGTGCGAAAGTATGAGCCTGATGGGGGCGAATCCCAGACCTATGCCAGACCTAACTTGCGTTATCCTCTAAAATATTGATCGAAACCAGGTTTAATTGACTGTTTCAGCGTGGTACCACATTACTACGAGATACAATGCAGAAACAGCCCAGGATCTAGCCATGAAGTATGAGAAATATGCGAAAGTATGAGCCTGATGAGGGCAAATCCTAGACGTAACCCCGACCTAACATGCGTTATCCTCTAAAATATTTATCAAGACCAGGTTTAATTGAATGTTTCAGTGTGGTACCACATTACTACATGAACCAAACCAGAAAAAACCCAGGATCCGTTCAACAAGTATGTGAAGAATGCGAATGTATGAGTCTCATGAGCGAAAATCCCAGACCTAACCTAGACCTAACATGCGTTATCCTCTAAAATATTGATCCAAACCAGGTTTAATGGACTGTTTCAGTGTGGTACCACATTACTACGTGATACAATGCAGAAACAGCCCAGGATCTAGCCATGAAGTATGAGAAATATGCGAAAGTATGAGCCTGATGAGGGCAAATCCTAGACGTAACCCCGACCTGACATGCGTTATCCTCTAAAATATTTATGAAGACCAGGTTTAATTGAATGTTTCAGTGTGGTACCACATTACTACGTGACCCAAACCAGGAAAAACCCAGGATCCGTTCAACAAGTATGTGAAAAACGCGAAAGTATGAGCCTGACGTGGGCAAATCCCAGACCTATCCCAGACCTAACTTGCGTTATCCTCTAAAATATTGATCGAAGCCAAGTTTAATCGACTGTTTCAGTGTGGAACCACATTACTACGTGATCCAAGCCAGAAAAAAACCCAGGATCTTGTCAACGAGTATGTGAAGTGTGCGAAAGTATGAGTCTGATGAGGGCTAATCCCAGACCTATCCCAGACCTAGCTTGCGTGATCCTCTAAAATATTGATCGAAACCAGGTTTAATTGAATGTTTTAGTGTGGTACCACATTACTACGTGATACAATGCAGAAACAGCCCAGGATCTAGCCATGAAGTATGAGAAATATGCGAAAGTATGAGCCTGATGAGGGCAAATCCTAGACGTAACCCAGACCTAACATGCGTTATCCTCTAAAATAATTATCAAGACCAGGTTTAATTGAATGTTTCAGTGTGGTACCACATTACTACGTGATCCAAACCAGAAAAAACCCAGGATCCGTTCAACCAGTATGTTAAGAATGCGAATGTATGAGTCTGATCAGTGAAAATCTCAGGCCTTACCTAGACCTAACTTGCGTTGTCCTCTAAAATATTGATGGAAACCAGTTTTCATTGACTGTTTCAGTGTGGTACTACATTACTACGTGATGCAATCCATAAAAAGCCCAGGATCCGTTCAACAAGTATGTGAAGAAAGCGAAAGTATGAGTCTGATGAGGGCTAATCCCAGACTTATCCCAGACCTAACATGCGTTATCCTCAAAAATATTGATCGAAACCAGGTTTAATCGACTGTTTCAGTGTGGTACCACATTACTGCGTGATCCAAACTAGAAAAAAACCCAGGATCTCGTCAACGAGTATGTGAAGTGTGCGAAAGTATGAGTCTGATGAGGGCTAATCCCAGACCTATCCCAGACCTATCATGCGTTATCCTCTAAAATATTTATCAAGACCAGGTTTAATTGAATGTTTCAGTGTGGTACCACATTACTACGTGATCCAAACCACAAAAAACCCAGGATCAGTTCGACAAGTATGTGAAGAATGCGAAAGTATGAGTCTGATGAGTGAAAATCCCAGGCCTAACCTAGACCTAACATGCGTTGTCCTCAAAAATATTGATCGAAACCTGGTTTAATCGACTGTTTCAGTGTGGTACCACATTACTATGTGATCCAAACCAGAAAATAACCCAGGATCTGTTCAACGAGTATGTGAAGTGTGCGAAAGTATGAGTCTGATGAGGTCAAATCCCAGACCAATCCCAGACTTAACTTGCGTTATCCTCTAAGATATTGATCGAAACCAGGTTTCATCGACTGTTTCAGTGTGGTACCACATGACTACGTGATACAAACCAGAAAAAACCCAGGATCTGTTCAACAAGTATGTGAAAAACGCGAAACTGTGAGCCTGATGAGGGCAAATCTTAGACCTAACCTTGACCTAACATGCGTTATCCTCTAAAATTTTTTTCCAGACCAGGTTTCATTGAATGTTTCAGTGTGGTATCACTTTACTACGTGATCCAATCCAGAAATAGCCCAGGATCTAGCCATGAAGTATGAGAAATATGCGAAAGTATGAGTCTGATGAGTGAAAATCCCACGGCTAACCTAGACCTTACATGCGTTATCCTCTAAAATATTTATCAAGACCAGGTTTAATTGAATGTTTCAGTGTGGTACCACATTACTACGTGTTCCAAACCACAAAAAACCCAGGATCAGTTCGACAAGTATGTGAAGAATGCGAAAGTATGAGTCTGATGAGTGAAAATCCCAGGCCTAACCTAGACCTAACATGCGTTATCCTCTAAAATATTGATCGAAACCAGGTTTAATTGACTGTTTCAGCGTGGTACCACATTACTACGTGAACCAAACCAGAAAAAACCCAGGATCCGTTCAACAAGTATGTGAAAAACGCGAAAGTATGAGCCTGATGAGGGCAAATCCCAGACCTATCCCAGACCTAACTTGCGTTATCCTCTAAAATATTGATCGAAGCCAAGTTTAATCGACTGTTTCAGTGTGGAACCACATTACTACGTGATCCAAGCCAGAAAAAAACCCAGGGTCTTGTCAACGAGTATGTGAAGTGTGCGAAAGTATGAGTCTGATGAGGGCTAATCCCAGACCTATCCCAGACCCAGCTTGCGTGATCCTCTAAAATATTGATCGAAACCAGGTTTAATTAACTGTATTAGTGTGCTACCACATTACTACGTGATCCAAACCAGAAAAAACCCAGGATCTGTTTAACAAGTATGTGAAAAACGCGAAACTGTGAGCCTGATGAGGGCAAATCTTAGACCTAACCCAGACCTAAGATGCGTTATCCTCTAAAATATTTATCCAGAACAGGTTTCATTGAATGTTTCAGTGTGGTACCACTTTATTACGTGATCCAATCCAGAAATAGCCCAGGATCTAGCCATGAAGTATGAGAAATATGCGAAAGTATGAGTCTGATGAGTGAAAATCCCACGGCTAACCTAGACCTTACATGCGTTATCCTCTAAAATATTTATCAAGACCAGGTTTAATTGAATGTTTCAGTGTGGTACCACATTACTACGTGTTCCAAACCACAAAAAACCCAGGATCAGTTCGACAAGTATGTGAAGAATGCGAAAGTATGAGTCTGATGAGTGAAAATCCCAGGCCTAACCTAGACCTAACATGCGTTATCCTCAAAAATATTGATCGAAACCTGGTTTAATCGACTGTTTCAGTGTGGTACCACATTACTACATGAACCAAACCAGAAAAAACCCTGGATCCGTTCAACAAGTATGTGAAGAATGCGAAATATGAGTCTGATGAGTGAAAATCCCGGGCCTAACCTAGACCTAACTTGCGTTATCCTCTAAAATATTGATCGAAACCAGGTTTAATCGACTGTGTCAGTGAGGTACCACATTACTACGTGATCCAAACCAGAAAAAACCCAGGATCTGTTCAGCAAGTATGTGAAAAACGCGAAAGTATGAGCCTGATGAGGGCGAATCCCAGACCTATGCCAGACCTAACTTGCGTTATCCTCTAAAATATTGATCGAAACCAGGTTTAATTGACTGTTTCAGCGTGGTACCACATTACTACGTGATACAATGCAGAAACAGCCCAGGATCTAGCCATGAAGTATGAGAAATATGCGAAAGTATGAGCCTGATGAGGGCAAATCCTAGACGTAACCCAGACCTAACATGCGTTATCCTCTAAAATATTTATGAAGGCCAGGTTTAGTTGATTGTTTCAGTGTGGACCCACATTACTACGTGATCCAAACCAGAAAAAACCCAGGATCCGTTCAACAGGTATGTGAAGAATGCGAAAGTATGAGTCTGATGAGTGAAAATCCCAGGCCTAACCTAGACCTAACATGCGTTATCCTCAAAAATATTGATCGAAACCTGGTTTAATCGACTGTTTCAGTGTGGTACCACATTACTACATGAACCAAACCAGAAAAAACCCTGGATCCGTTCAACAAGTATGTGAAGAATGCGAAATATGAGTCTGATGAGTGAAAATCCCGGGCCTAACCTAGACCTAACTTGCGTTATCCTCTAAAATATTGATCGAAACCAGGTTTAATCGACTGTGTCAGTGAGGTACCACATTACTACGTGAACCAAACTAGAAAAAACCCAGGATCCGTTCAATAAGTATGTGAAGAAGGCGAAAGTATGAGTCTGATCAGTGAAAATCTCAGGCCTTACCTAGACCTAACTTGCGTTGTCCTCTAAAATATTGATGGAAACCAGGTTTCATTGACTGTTTCAGTGTGGTACTACGTTACTACGTGATGCAATCCAGAAAAAGCCCAGGATATAGCCATCAAGTATGAGAAATATGCGAAAGAATGAGCCTGATGAGAGCAAATCCCAGACCTAATCTAGACCTAACATGCGTTATCCTCTAAAAATTTGAGCGAAACCAGGTTTAATGGACTGTTTCAGTGTGGTACCACACTACTTCGTGATCCAAACCAGAAAAAAACCAGGATCTGTTCAACAAGTATGTGAAAAACGCGAAACTGTGAGCCTGATGAGGGCAAATCTTAGACCTAACCCAGACCTAAGATGCGTTATCCTCTAAAATATTGATCGAAACCAGGTTTAATTGACTGTTTCAGCGTGGTACCACATTACTACGTGAACCAAACCAGAAAAAACCCAGGATCCATTCAACAAGTATGTGAAAAACGCGAAAGTATGAGCCTGATGAGGGCAAATCCCAGACCTATCCCAGACCTAACTTGCGTTATCCTCTAAAATATTGATCGAAGCCAAGTTTAATCGACTGTTTCAGTGTGGAACCACATTACTACGTGATCCAAGCCAGAAAAAAACCCAGGGTCTTGTCAACGAGTATGTGAAGTGTGCGAAAGTATGAGCCTGATGAGGGCTAATCCCAGACCTATCCCAGACCCAGCTTGCGTGATCCTCTAAAATATTTATCAAGACCAGGTTTAATTGAATGTTTCAGTGTGGTACCACATTACTACGTGATCCAAACCACAAAAAACCCAGGATCAGTTCGACAAGTATGTGAAGAATGCGAAAGTATGAGTCTGATGAGTGAAAATCCCAGGCCTAACCTAGACCTAACATGCGTTATCCTCTAAAATATTGATCCAAACCAGGTTTAATGGACTGTTTCAGTGTGGTACCACAGTACTGCGTGATACAAACCAGAAAAAACCCAGGATCTGTTCAACAAGTATGTGAAAAACGCGAAACTGTGAGCCTGATGAGGGCAAATCTTAGACCTAACCTTGACCTAACATGCGTTATCCTCTAAAATTTTTTTCCAGACCAGGTTTCATTGAATGTTTCAGTGTGGTACCACTTTACTACGTGATCCAATCCAGAAATAGCCCAGGATCTAGCCATGAAGTATGAGAAATATGCGAAAGTATGAGTCTGATGAGTGAAAATCCCACGGCTAACCTAGACCTTACATGCGTTATCCTCTAAAATATTTATCAAGACCAGGTTTAATTGAATGTTTCAGTGTGGTACCACATTACTACGTGTTCCAAACCACAAAAAACCCAGGATCAGTTCGACAAGTATGTGAAGAATGCGAAAGTATGAGTCTGATGAGTGAAAATCCCAGGCCTAACCTAGACCTAACATGCGTTATCCTCTAAAATATTGATGGAAACCAGGTTTAATTGACTGTTTCAGCGTGGTACCACATTACTACGTGAACCAAACCAGAAAAAACCCAGGATCCGTTCAACAAGTATGTGAAAAACGCGAAAGTATGAGCCTGATGAGGGCAAATCCCAGACCTATCCCAGACCTAACTTGCGTTATCCTCTAAAATATTGATCGAAGCCAAGTTTAATCGACTGTTTCAGTGTGGAACCACATTACTACGTGATCCAAGCCAGAAAAAAACCCAGGGTCTTGTCAACGAGTATGTGAAGTGTGCGAAAGTGTGAGTCTGATGAGGGCTAATCCCAGACCTATCCCAGACCCAGCTTGCGTGATCCTCTAAAATATTGATCGAAACCAGGTTTAATTAACTGTATTAGTGTGCTACCACATTACTACGTGATCCAAACCAGAAAAAACCCAGGATCTGTTTAACAAGTATGTGAAAAACGCGAAACTGTGAGCCTGATGAGGGCAAATCTTAGACCTAACCCAGACCTAAGATGCGTTATCCTCTAAAATATTTATCCAGAACAGGTTTCATTGAATGTTTCAGTGTGGTACCACTTTATTACGTGATCCAATCCAGAAATAGCCCAGGATCTAGCCATGAAGTATGAGTAATATGCGATAGTAAGAGCCTGATGAGGGCAAATCCTAGACCTATCCCAGACCTAACTTGCGTTATCCTCTAAAATATTGATCGAAACCAAGGTTAATTGACTGTTTCAGCGTGGTACCACATTACTACGTGATACAATGCAGAAACAGCCCAGGATCTAGCCATGAAGTATGAGAAATATGCGAAAGTATGAGCCTGATGAGGGCAAATCCTAGACGTAACCCAGACCTAACATGCGTTATCCTCTAAAATATTTATCAAGACCAGGGTTAATTGAATGTTTCAGTGTGGTACCACATTACTACGTGATCCAAACCAGAAAAAACCCAGGATCCGTTCAACAAGTATGTGAAGAATGCGAATGTATGAGTCTGATCAGTGAAAATCTCAGGCCTTACCTAGACCTAACTTGCGTTGTCCTCTAAAATATTGATGGAAACCAGGTTTCATTGACTGTTTCAGTGTGGTACTACATTACTACGTGATGCAATCCAGAAAAAGCCCAGGATCCGTTCAACAAGTATGAAGAAAGCGAAAGTATGAGTCAGATGAGGGCTAATCCCAGACCTATCCCAGACCTAACATGCGTTATCCTCTAAAATATTTATCAAGACCAGGTTTAATTGAATGTTTCAGTGTGGTACCACATTACTACGTGATCCAAACCACAAAAAACCCAGGATCTGTTCGACAAGTATGTGAAAAACGCGAAACTGTGAGCCTGATGAGGGCAAATCTTAGACCTAACCTTGACCTAACATGCGTTATCCTCTAAAATTTTTATCCAGACCAGGTTGCATTGAATGTTTCAGTGTGGTACCACTTTACTACGTGATCCAATCCAGAAATAGCCCAGGATCTAGCCATGAAGTATGAGAAATATGCGAAAGTATGATCCTGATGAGGGCAAATCCTAGACCTAACCCAGACCTAACATGCGTTATTCTCTAAAATATTTATCAAGACCAGGTTTAATTGAATGTTTCAGTGTGGTACCACATTACTACGTGTTCCAAACCAGAAAAAACCCAGGATCCGTTCAACAAGTATGTGAAGAAGGCGAAAGTATGAGTCTGATCAGTGAAAATCTCAGGCCTTACCTAGACCTAACTTGCGTTGTCCTCTAAAATATTGATGGAAACCAGGTTTCATTGACTGTTTCAGTGTGGTAATACGTTACTACGTGATGCAATCCAGAAAAAGCCCAGGATATAGCCATCAAGTATGAGAAATATGCGAAAGAATGAGCCTGATGAGAGCAAATCCCAGACCTAATCTAGACCTAACATGCGTTATCCTCTAAAAATTTGAGCGAAACCAGGTTTAATGGACTGTTTCTGTGTGGTACCACACTACTTCGTGATCCAAACCAGAAAAAAACCAGGATCTGTTCAACAAGTATGTGAAAAACGCGAAACTGTGAGCCTGATGAGGGCAAATCTTAGACCTAACTCAGACCTAAGATGCGTTGTCCTCTAAAATATTTATCCAGACCAGGTTTCATTGAATGTTTCAGTGTGGTACCACTTTACTACGTGATCCAATCCAGAAATAGCCCAGGATCTAGCCATGAAGTATGAGAAATATGCGAAAGTATGAGCCTGATGAGGGCAAATCCTAGACCTAACCCAGACCTAACATGCGTTATCCTCTAAAATATTTATGAAGACCAGGTTTAATTGAATGTTTCAGTGTGGTACCACATTACTGTGTGATCCAAACCAGAAAATAACGCAGGATCTGTTCAACGAGTATGTGAAGTGTGCGAAAGTATGAGCCTGATGAGGGCGAATCCCAGACCTATGCCAGACCTAACTTGCGTTATCCTCTAAAATATTGATCGAAACCAGGTTTAATTGACTGTTTCAGCGTGGTACCACATTACTACGTGATACAATGCAGAAACAGCCCAGGATCTAGCCATGAAGTATGAGAAATATGCGAAAGTATGAGCCTGATGAGGGCAAATCCTAGACGTAACCCCGACCTAACATGCGTTATCCTCTAAAATATTTATCAAGACCAGGTTTAATTGAATGTTTCAGTGTGGTACCACATTACTACATGAACCAAACCAGAAAAAACCCAGGATCCGTTCAACAAGTATGTGAAGAATGCGAATGTCTGAGTCTCATGAGCGAAAATCCCAGACCTAACCTAGACCTAACATGCGTTATCCTCTAAAATATTGATCCAAACCAGGTTTAATGGACTGTTTCAGTGTGGTACCACTTTACTACGTGATCCAAAGCAGAAAAAACCCTCGATCAGGTCAACATGTATGTTAAAACTGCGAAAGTATGAGCCTGATGAGGGCAAATCCCAGACCTATCCCAGACCTAACTTGCGTTATCCTCTAAAATATTGATCGAAGCCAAGTTTAATCGACTGCTTCGGTGTGGAACCACATTACTACGTGATCCAAGCCAGAAAAAAACCCAGGATCTTGTCAACGAGTATGTGAAGTGTGCGAAAGTATGAGCCTGATGAGGGCGAATCCCAGACCTATGCCAGACCTAACTTGCGTTATCCTCTAAAATATTGATCGAAGCCAAGTTTAATCGACTGCTTCGGTGTGGAACCACATTACTACGTGATCCAAGCCAGAAAAAAACCCAGGATCTTGTCAACGAGTATGTGAAGTGTGCGAAAGTATGAGTCTGATGAGGGCTAATCCCAGACCTATCCCAGACCTAGCTTGCGTGATCCTCTAAAATATTGATCGAAACCAGGTTTAATTTACTGTTTTAGTGTGGTACCACATTACTACGTGATACAATGCAGAAACAGCCCAGGATCTAGCCATGAAGTATGAGAAATATGCGAAAGTATGAGCCTGATGAGGGCAAATCCTAGACGTAACCCAGACCTAACATGCGTTATCCTCTAAAATAATTATCAAGACCAGGTTTAATTGAATGTTTCAGTGTGGTACCACATTACTACGTGATCCAAACCAGAAAAAACCCAGGATCCGTTCAACCAGTATGTTAAGAATGCGAATGTATGAGTCTGATCAGTGAAAATCTCAGGCCTTACCTAGACCTAACTTGCGTTGTCCTCTAAAATATTGATGGAAACCAGTTTTCATTGACTGTTTCAGTGTGGTACTACATTACTACGTGATGCAATCCATAAAAAGCCCAGGATCCGTTCAACAAGTATGTGAAGAAAGCGAAAGTATGAGTCTGATGAGGGCTAATCCCAGACTTATCCCAGACCTAACATGCGTTATCCTCAAAAATATTGATCGAAACCAGGTTTAATCGACTGTTTCAGTGTGGTACCACATTACTGCGTGATCCAAACTAGAAAAAAACCCAGGATCTCGTCGACGAGTATGTGAAGTGTGCGAAAGTATGAGTCTGATGAGGGCTAATCCCAGACCTATCCCAGACCTATCATGCGTTATCCTCTAAAATATTTATCAAGACCAGGTTTAATTGAATGTTTCAGTGTGGTACCACATTACTACGTGATCCAAACCACAAAAAACCCAGGATCAGTTCGACAAGTATGTGAAGAATGCGAAAGTATGAGTCTGATGAGTGAAAATCCCAGGCCTAACATAGACCTAACATGCGTTGTCCTCAAAAATATTGATCGAAACCTGGTTTAATCGACTGTTTCAGTGTGGTACCACATTACTATGTGATCCAAACCAGAAAATAACCCAGGATCTGTTCAACGAGTATGTGAAGTGTGCGAAAGTATGAGTCTGATGAGGTCAAATCCCAGGCCAATCCCAGACTTAACTTGCGTTATCCTCTAAGATATTGATCGAAACCAGGTTTAATCGACTGTTTCAGTGTGGTACCACATGACTACGTGATACAAACCAGAAAAAACCCAGGATCTGTTCAACAAGTATGTGAAAAACGCGAAACTGTGAGCCTGATGAGGGCAAATCTTAGACCTAACCTTGACCTAACATGCGTTATCCTCTAAAATTTTTTTCCAGACCAGGTTTCATTGAATGTTTCAGTGTGGTACCACTTTACTACGTGATCCAATCCAGAAATAGCCCAGGATCTAGCCATGAAGTATGAGAAATATGCGAAAGTATGAGTCTGATGAGTGAAAATCCCACGGCTAACCTAGACCTTACATGCGTTATCCTCTAAAATATTTATCAAGACCAGGTTTAATTGAATGTTTCAGTGTGGTACCACATTACTACGTGTTCCAAACCACAAAAAGCCCAGGATCAGTTCGACAAGTATGTGAAGAATGCGAAAGTATGAGTCTGATGAGTGAAAATCCCAGGCCTAACCTAGACCTAACATGCGTTATCCTCTAAAATATTGATCGAAACCAGGTTTAATTGACTGTTTCAGCGTGGTACCACATTACTACGTGAACCAAACCAGAAAAAACCCAGGATCCGTTCAACAAGTATGTGAAAAACGCGAAAGTATAAGCCTGATGAGGGCAAATCCCAGACCTATCCCAGACCTAACTTGCGTTATCCTCTAAAATATTGATCGAAGCCAAGTTTAATCGACTGTTTCAGTGTGGAACCACATTACTACGTGATCCAAGCCAGAAAAAAACCCAGGGTCTTGTCAACGAGTATGTAAAGTGTGCGAAAGTATGAGTCTGATGAGGGCTAATCCCAGACCTATCCCAGACCCAGCTTGCGTGATCCTCTAAAATATTGATCGAAACCAGGTTTAATTAACTGTATTAGTGTGCTACCACATTACTACGTGATCCAAACCAGAAAAAACCCAGGATCTGTTTAACAAGTATGTGAAAAACGCGAAACTGTGAGCCTGATGAGGGCAAATCTTAGACCTAACCCAGACCTAAGATGCGTTATCCTCTAAAATATTTATCCAGAACAGGTTTCATTGAATGTTTCAGTGTGGTACCACTTTATTACGTGATCCAATCCAGAAATAGCCCAGGATCTAGCCATGAAGTATGAGAAATATGCGAAAGTATGAGTCTGATGAGTGAAAATCCCACGGCTAACCTAGACCTCACATGCGTTATCCTCTAAAATATTTATCAAGACCAGGTTTAATTGAATGTTTCAGTGTGGTACCACATTACTACGTGTTCCAAACCACAAAAAACCCAGGATCAGTTCGACAAGTATGTGAAGAATGCGAAAGTATGAGTCTGATGAGTGAAAATCCCAGGCCTAACCTAGACCTAACATGCGTTATCCTCAAAAATATTGATCGAAACCTGGTTTAATCGACTGTTTCAGTGTGGTACCACATTACTACATGAACCAAACCAGAAAAAACCCTGGATCCGTTCAACAAGTATGTGAAGAATGCGAAATATGAGTCTGATGAGTGAAAATCCCGGGCCTAACCTAGACCTAACTTGCGTTATCCTCTAAAATATTGATCGAAACCAGGTTTAATCGACTGTGTCAGTGAGGTACCACATTACTACGTGATCCAAACCAGAAAAAACCCAGGATCTGTTCAACAAGTATGTGAAAAACGCGAAAGTATGAGCCTGATGAGGGCGAATCCCAGACCTATGCCAGACCTAACTTGCGTTATCCTCTAAAATATTGATCGAAACCAGGTTTAATTGACTGTTTCAGCGTGGTACCACATTACTACGTGATACAATGCAGAAACAGCCCAGGATCTAGCCATGAAGTATGAGAAATATGCGAAAGTATGAGCCTGATGAGGGCAAATCCTAGACGTAACCCAGACCTAACATGCGTTATCCTCTAAAATATTTATGGAGACCAGGTTTAGTTGATTGTTTCAGTGTGGACCCACATTACTACGTGATCCAAACCAGAAAAAACCCAGGATCCGTTCAACAGGTATGTGAAGAATGCGAAAGTATGAGTCTGATGAGTGAAAATCCCAGGCCTAACCTAGACCTAACATGCGTTATCCTCAAAAATATTGATCGAAACCTGGTTTAATCGACTGTTTCAGTGTGGTACCACATTACTACATGAACCAAACCAGAAAAAACCCTGGATCCGTTCAACAAGTATGTGAAGAATGCGAAATATGAGTCTGATGAGTGAAAATCCCGGGCCTAACCTAGACCTAACTTGCGTTATCCTCTAAAATATTGATCGAAACCAGGTTTAATCGACTGTGTCAGTGAGGTACCACATTACTACGTGAACCAAACTAGAAAAAACCCAGGATCCGTTCAACAAGTATGTGAAGAAGGCGAAAGTATGAGTCTGATCAGTGAAAATCTCAGGCCTTACCTAGACCTAACTTGCGTTGTCCTCTAAAATATTGATGGAAACCAGGTTTCATTGACTGTTTCAGTGTGGTACTACGTTACTACGTGATGCAATCCAGAAAAAGCCCAGGATATAGCCATCAAGTATGAGAAATATGCGAAAGAATGAGCCTGATGAGAGCAAATCCCAGACCTAATCTAGACCTAACATGCGTTATCCTCTAAAAATTTGAGCGAAACCAGGTTTAATGGACTGTTTCAGTGTGGTACCACACTACTTCGTGATCCAAACCAGAAAAAAACCAGGATCTATTCAACAAGTATGTGAAAAACGCGAAACTGTGAGCCTGATGAGGGCAAATCTTAGACCTAACCCAGACCTAAGATGCGTTGTCCTCTAAAATATTTATCCAGACCAGGTTTCATTGAATGTTTCAGTGTGGTACCACTTTACTACGTGATCCAATCCAGAAATAGCCCAGGATCTAGCCATGAAGTATGAGAAATATGCGAAAGTATGAGCCTGATGAGGGCAAATCCTAGACCTAACCCAGACCTAACATGCGTTATCCTCTAAAATATTTATGAAGACCAGGTTTAATTGAATGTTTCAGTGTGGTACCACATTACTGTGTGATCCAAACCAGAACATAACGCAGGATCTGTTCAACGAGTATGTGAAGTGTGCGAAAGTATGAGTCTGATGAGGGCAAATCCCAGACCTATCCCAGACCTAACATGCGTTATCCTCTAAAATATTTATCAAGACCAGGTTTAGTTGATTGTTTCAGTGTGGACCCACATTACTACGTGATCCAAACCAGAAAAAACCCAGGATCCGTTCAACAGGTATGTGAAGAATGCGAAAGTATGAGTCTGATGAGTGAAAATCCCAGGCCTAACCTAGACCTAACATGCGTTATCCTCAAAAATATTGATCGAAACCTGGTTTAATCGACTGTTTCAGTGTGGTACCACATTACTACATGAACCAAACCAGAAAAAACCCTGGATCCGTTCAACAAGTATGTGAAGAATGCGAAAGTATGAGTCTCATGAGCGAAAATCCCAGACCTAATCTGGACCTAACATGCGTTATCCTCTAAAATATTGATCCAAACCAGGTTTAATGGACTGTTTCAGTGTGGTACCACACTACTACGTGATACAAACCAGAAAAAACCCAGGATCTGTTCAACAAGTATGTGAAAAACGCGAAAGTATGAGCCTGATGAGGGCGAATCCCAGACCTATGCCAGACCTAACTTGCGTTATCCTCTAAAATATTGATCGAAACCAGGTTTAATTGACTGTTTCAGCGTGGTACCACATTACTACGTGATACAATGCAGAAACAGCCCAGGATCTAGCCATGAAGTATGAGAAATATGCGAAAGTATGAGCCTGATGAGGGCAAATCCTAGACGTAACCCCGACCTAACATGCGTTATCCTCTAAAATATTTATCAAGACCAGGTTTAATTGAATGTTTCAGTGTGGTACCACATTACTACATGAACCAAACCAGAAAAAACCCAGGATCCGTTCAACAAATATGTGAAGAATGCGAAAGTATGAGTCTCATGAGCGAAAATCCCAGACCTAACCTAGACCTAACATGCGTTATCCTCTAAAATATTGATCCAAACCAGGTTTAATGGACTGTTTCAGTGTTGTACCACTTTACTACGTGATCCAAAGCAGAAAAAACCCTCGATCAGGTCAACATGTATGTTAAAACTGCGAAAGTATGACCCTGATCAGGGCAAATCCCAGGCCTAACCTAGACCTAACATGCGCTGTCCTCTAAAATATTGATGGAAACCAGGTTTAATTGACTGTTTCAGTGTTGTACTTCATTACTACGTGATCCAATCCAGAAAAAGCCCCGGATCTAGCCCTCAAGTATGAGAAATATGCGAAAGAATGAGCCTGATGAGAGAAAATCCCAGACCTAACCTAGAACTAACATGAATTATTCTCTAAAATATTGGTCGAAACCAGGTTTAATTGACTGATTCAGTGTGGTCCCACATTACTACGTGATCCAAACCAGAAAAAACCCAGGATCCGTTCAACAAGTATGTGAAGAATGCGAAATATGAGTCTGATGAGTGAAAATCCCGGGCCTAACCTAGACCTAACTTGCGTTATCCTCTAAAATATTGATCGAAACCAGGTTTAATCGACTGTGTCAGTGAGGTACCACATTACTACGTGATCCAAACCAGAAAAAACCCAGGATCAGTTCAACAAGTATAAGAAGAATGCGAAAGTATGAGTCTGATGGGTGAAAATCCCAGGGCTAACCTAGACCTAACATGCGTTATCCTCTAAAATATTGAGCGAAACCAGGTTTAATGGACTGTTTCAGTGTGGTTCCACACTACTACGTGATCCAAACCAGAAATAGCCCAGGATCTAGCCATGAAGTATGAGTAATATGCGATAGTAAGAGCCTGATGAGGGCAAATCCTAGACCTATCCCAGACCTAACTTGCGTTATCCTCTAAAATATTGATCGAAACCAGGTTTAATTGACTGTTTCAGCGTGGTACCACATTACTACGTGAACCAAACCAGAAAAAACCCGTGATCCGTTCAACACGTATGTGAAAAACGCGAAAGTATGAGCCTGATGAGGGCAAATCCCAGACCTATCCCAGACCTAACTTGCGTTATCCTCTAAAATATTGATCGAAGCCAAGTTTAATCGACTGCTTCGGTGTGGAACCACATTACTACGTGATCCAAGCCAGAAAAAAACCCAGGATCTTGTCAACGAGTATGTGAAGTGTGCGAAAGTATGAGTCTGATGAGGGCAAATCTTAGACCTAACCCAGACCTAAGATGCGTTATCCTCTAAAATATTTATCCAGACCAGGTTTCATTGAATGTTTCAGTGTGGTACCACTTTACTACGTGATCCAATCCAGAAATAGCCCGGGATCTAGCCATGACGTATGAGATATATGCGATAGTAAGGGCCTGAAGAGGGCAAATCCTAGACCTATCCCAGACCTAACTTGCGTTATCCTCTAAAATATTGATCGAAACCAGGTTTTATTGACTGTTTCAGCGTGGTACCACATTACTACGTGAAACAATGCAGAAACAGCCCAGGATCTAGCCATGAAGTATGAGAAATATGCGAAAATATGAGCCTGATCAGGGCAAATCCTAGACGTAACCCAGACCTAACATGCGTTATCCTCTAAAATATTTATCAAGACCAGGTTTAATAGAATGTTTCAGTGTGGTACCACATTACTACGTGATCCAAACCAGAAAAAACCCAGGATCCGTTCAACAAGTATGTGAAGAATGCGAATGTATGAGTCTGATCAGTGAAAATCTCAGGCCTTACCTAGACCTAACTTGCGTTGTCCTCTAAAATATTGATGGAAACCAGGTTTCGTTGACTGTTTCAGTGTGGTACTACGTTACTACGTGATGCAATCCAGAAAAAGCCCAGGATCTAGCCATCAAGTATGAGACATATGCGAAAGAATGAGCCTGATGAGAGCAAATCCCAGACCTAACCTAGACCTAACATGTGTTATCCTCTAAAATATTGAGCGAAACCAGGTTTAATGGACGGTTTCAGTGTGGTACCACACTACTTCGTGATCCAAACCAGAAAAAACCCAGGATCTGTTGAACAAGTATATGAAAAACGCGAAACTGTGAGCCTGATGAGGGCAAGTCTTAGACCTATCCCAGACCTAAGATGCGTTGTCCTCTAAAATATTTATCCAGACCAGGTTTCATTGAATGTTTCAGTGTGGTACCACTTTACTACGTGATCCAATTCAGAAATAGCCCAGGATCTAGCCTTGAAGTATGAGAAATATGCGAAAGTATGAGCCTGCTGAGGGCAAATCCTAGACCTAACCCAGACCTAACATGCGTCATCCTCTCAAATATTTATCAAGACCAGGTTTAATTGAATATTTCAGTGTGGTACCACATTACTATGTGATCCAAACCAGAAAATAAGGCAGGATCTGTTCAACGAGTATGTGAAGTGTGCGAAAGTATGAGCCTGATGAGGGCAAATCCCAGACCTATCCCAGACCTAACATGCGTTATCCTCTAAAATATTTATCAAGACCTGGTTTAATTGATTGTTTCAGTGTGGACCCACATTACTACGTGATCCAAACCAGAAAAAACCCAGGATCCGTTCAACAAGTATGTGAAGAATGCGAAAGTATGAG
Source organism: Colletes latitarsis (assembly GCF_051014445.1). Taxonomy (NCBI): domain Eukaryota; kingdom Metazoa; phylum Arthropoda; class Insecta; order Hymenoptera; family Colletidae; genus Colletes; species Colletes latitarsis. Next base: position 26,575,051 of record NW_027488367.1, on the reverse strand, counting down.
TCTGATGAGTGAAAATCCCAGGCCTGACCTAGACCTAACATGCGTTATCGTCTAAAATATTGAGCGAAACCAGGGTTAATGGACTGTTTCAGTGTGGTACCACACTACTACGTGATCCAAACCAGAAAAAACCCAGGATCCGTTCAACAAGTATGTGAAGTGTGCGAAAGTATGAGCCTGATGAGAGGAAATCCCAGACCTAACCCAGACCTAACATGAATTATTCTCTAAAATATTGGTCGAAACCAGGTTTAATTGACTGTTTCAGTGTGGTCCCACATTACTACGTGACCCAAACCAGAAAAAACCCAGGATCCGTTCAACAAGTATGTGAAGAATGCGAAAGTATGAGTCTGATGAGTGAAAAAACCAGGCCTGACCTAGACCTAACATGCGTTATCCTCTAAAATATTGATCCAAACCAGGTTTAATTGACTGTTTCAGCGTGGTACCACATTACTACGTGAAACAATGCAGAAACAGCCCAGGATCTAGCCATGAAGTATGAGAAATATGCGAAAATATGAGCCTGATCAGGGCAAATCCTAGACGTAACCCAGACCTAACATGCGTTATCCTCTAAAATATTTATCAAGACCAGGTTTAATAGAATGTTTCAGTGTGGTACCACATTACTACGTGATCCAAACCAGAAAAAACCCAGGATCCGTTCAACAAGTATGTGAAGAATGCGAATGTATGAGTCTGATCAGTGAAAATCTCAGGCCTTACCTAGACCTAACTTGCGTTGTCCTCTAAAATATTGATGGAAACCAGGTTTCGTTGACTGTTTCAGTGTGGTACTACGTTACTACGTGATGCAATCCAGAAAAAGCCCAGGATCTAGCCATCAAGTATGAGACATATGCGAAAGAATGAGCCTGATGAGAGCAAATCCCAGACCTAACCTAGACCTAACATGTGTTATCCTCTAAAATATTGAGCGAAACCAGGTTTAATGGACGGTTTCAGTGTGGTACCACACTACTTCGTGATCCAAACCAGAAAAAACCCAGGATCTGTTCAACAAGTATATGAAAAACGCGAAACTGTGAGCCTGATGAGGGCAAGTCTTAGACCTATCCCAGACCTAACATGCGTCATCCTCTAAAATATTTATCAAGACCAGGTTTAATTGAATGTTTCAGTGTGGTACCACATTACTATGTGATCCAAACCAGAAAATAACGCAGGATCTGTTCAACGAGTATGTGAAGTGTGCGAAAGTATGAGCCTGATGAGGGCAAATCCCAGACCTATCCCAGACCTAACATGCGTTATCCTCTAAAATATTTATCAAGACCTGGTTTAATTGATTGTTTCAGTGTGGACCCACATTACTACGTGATCCAAACCAGAAAAAACCCAGGATCCGTTCAACAAGTATGTGAAGAATGCGAAAGTATGAGTCTGATGAGTGAAAATCCCAGGCCTGACCTAGACCTAACATGCGTTATCGTCTAAAATATTGAGCGAAACCAGGGTTAATGGACTGTTTCAGTGTGGTACCACACTACTACGTGATCCAAACCAGAAAAAACCCAGGATCCGTTCAACAAGTATGTGAAGTGTGCGAAAGTATGAGCCTGATGAGAGCAAATCCCAGACCTAACCCAGACCTAACATGAATTATTCTCTAAAATATTGGTCGAAACCAGGTTTAATTGACTGTTTCAGTGTGGTCCCACATTACTACGTGACCCAAACCAGAAAAAACCCAGGATCCGTTCAACAAGTATGTGAAGAATGCGAAAGTATGAGTCTGATGAGTGAAAAAACCAGGCCTGACCTAGACCTAACATGCGTTATCCTCTAAAATATTGAGCGAAACCAGGTTTAATGGATTGTTTCAGTGTGGTAACACACTACTACGGGATCCAAACCAGAAAAAACCCGCGATCTGTTCAACTAGTATGTGAAAAACGCGAAAGTATGAGCCTGATGAGGGCAAATCCCAGACCTATCCCAGACCTAACTTGCGTTATCCTCTAAAATATTAATCGAAACCAGGTTTCATCGACTGTTTCAGTGTGGAACCACATTACTACGTGATTCAAACCAGAAAAAAACCCAGGATCTTGTCAACGAGTATGTGAAGTGTGCGAAAGTATGAGCCTGACGAGGGCAAATCCTAGACCTAACCCAGACCTAACATGCGTTATCCTCTAAAATATTTATCAAGACCTGGTTTAATTGATTGTTTCAGTGTGGACCCACATTACTACGTGATCCAAACCAGAAAAAACCCAGGATCCGTTCAACAAGTATGTGAAGAATGCGAAAGTATGAGTCTGATGAGTGAAAATCCCAGGCCTGACCTAGACCTAACATGCGTTATCGTCTAAAATATTGAGCGAAACCAGGGTTAATGGACTGTTTCAGTGTGGTACCACACTACTACGTGATCCAAACCAGAAAAAACCCAGGATCCGTTCAACAAGTATGTGAAGTGTGCGAAAGTATGAGCCTGATGAGAGCAAATCCCAGACCTAACCCAGACCTAACATGAATTATTCTCTAAAATATTGGTCGAAACCAGGTTTAATTGACTGTTTCAGTGTGGTCCCACATTACTACGTGACCCAAACCAGAAAAAACCCAGGATCCGTTCAACAAGTATGTGAAGAATGCGAAAGTATGAGTCTGATGAGTGAAAAAACCAGGCCTGACCTAGACCTAACATGCGTTATCCTCTAAAATATTGAGCGAAACCAGGTTTAATGGATTGTTTCAGTGTGGTACCACACTACTACGGGATCCCAACCAGAAAACACCCAGGATCTGTTCAACAAGTATGTGAAAAACGCGAAAGTATGAGCCTGATGAGAGCAAATCCCAGACCTAACCCAGACCTAACATGAATTATTCTCTAAAATATTGGTCGAAACCAGGTTTAATTGACTGTTTCAGTGTGGTCCCACATTACTACGTGATCCAAACCAGAAAAAACCCAGCATCCGTTCAACAAGTATGTGAAAAACGCGAAACTGTGAGCCTGATGAGGGCAAATCTTAGACCTAACCCAGACCAAAGATGAGTTATCCTCTAAAATATTTCTCCAGACCAGGTTTCGTTGAATGTTTCAGTGTGGTACCACTTTACTACGTGATCCAATCCAGAAATAGCCCAGGATCTAGCCATGAAGTATGAGAAATATGCGAAAGTATGAGCCTGATGAGGGCAAATCCTATAACTAACCCAGACCTAACATGCGTTATCCTCTAAAATATTTATCAAGACCAGGTTTAAATGAATGTTTCAGTGTGGTACCACATTACTACGTGAACAAAACCAGAAAAAAACCCCGGATCTGATCAACGAGTATGTGAAGTGTGCGAAAGTATGAGTCTGATGAGGGCAAATCAGACCTATCCCAGACCTCACTTGCAATATCCTGTAAAATATTGATCGAAACCAGGTTTAATTGACAGTTTTAGTGTGGTACCACTTTACTACGTGATCCAAAGCAGAAAAAACCCTCGATCAGGTCAGCATGCATGTTAAAACTGCGTAAGTATGAGCCTGATGATGGCAAATCCCACACCTATCTCAGACCTAACATGCGTTATCCTCTAAAATATTTATCAAGACCAGGTTTAATTGAATGTTTCAGTGTGGTACCACATTACTACGTCATACAATCCAGAAAAAGCCCGGGATCTAGCCATCAAGTATGAGAAATATGCGAAAGAATGAGTCTGATGAGGGCAAATCCCAGACCTATCCCAGACCTAACTTGCGTTATCCTCTAAAATATTGATCGAAACAAGGTTTAATCGACTGTTTCAGAGTGGTACCACATTACTACGTGATCCAAACCAGAAAAAACCCAGGATCAGTTCAACAAGTACGTGAAAAACGCGAATGTATGAGCCTGATTAGGGCGAATCCCAGACCTATCCCAGACCTAACTTGCGTTATCCTCTAAAATATTGAGCGATACCAGGTTTAATGGACTGTTTCAGTGTGGTACCACATTACTACGTGATACAATCCTGAAACAGCCCAGGATCTAGCCATGAAGTATGAGAAATATGCGAAAGGATGAGCCTGATGAGTGCAAATCCTAGACCTAACCCAAACCTAACATGCGTTATCCTCTAACATATTTATCAAGACCAGGTTTAATTGAATGTTTCAGTGTGATACCACATTACTACGTGATCCAAAGCAGAAAAAACCCTCGATCAGGTCAACATGTATGTTAAAACTGCGAAAGTATGACCCTGATGAGTGCAAATCCCAGGCCTAACCTAGACCTAACTTGCGTTATCCTCTAAAATATTGATCGAAACCAGGTTTAATTGACTGTTTCAGTGTGGTACCACATTACTACGTCATACAATCCAGAAAAAGCCCGGGATCTAGCCATCAAGTATGAGAAATATGCGAAAGAATGAGTCTGATGAGGGCAAATCCCAGACCTATCCCAGACCTAACATGCGTTATCCTCTAAAATATTTATCAAGACCAGGTTTAATTGATTGTTTCAGTGTGGACCCAAATTACTACGTGATCCAAACCAGAAAAAACCCAGGATCCGTTCAACAAGTATGTGAAGAATGCGAAAGTATGAGTCTGATGAGTGAAAATCCCAGGCCTAACATAGACCTAACATGCGTTATCCTCAAAAATATTGATCGAAACCTGGTTTAATCGACTGTTTCAGTGTGGTACCACATTACTATGCGGTCCAAACCAGAAAATAACCCAGGATCTGTTCAACGAGTATGTGAAGTGTGCGAAAGTATGAGTCTGATGAGGTCAAATCCCAGGCCTAACCTAGACCTAACATGCGTTATCCTCAAAATATTGATCGAAACCTGGTTTAATCGACCGTTTCAGTGTGGTACCACATTAGTATGTGATCCAAACCAGAAAATATCCCAGGATCCGTTCAACAAGTATGTGAAGAATGCGAAAGTATGAGTCGGATGAGTGAAAATCCCAGGCCTAACCTAGACCTAACATGCGTTATCCTCAAAATATTGATCAAAACCTGGTTCAATCGACTGTTTCAGTGTGGTACCACATTACTATGTGATCCAAACCAGGAAATAACCCAGGATCTGTTCAACGAGTATGTGAAGTGTGCGAAAGTATGAGTCTGATGAGGGCAAATCCCAGACCTATCCCAGACCTAACATGTGTTATCCTCTAAAATATTTATCAAGACCAGGTTTAATTGATTGTTTCAGTGTGGACCCACATTACTACGTGATCCAAACCAAAAAAAACCCAGGATCCGTTCAACAAGTATGTGAAGAATGCGAAAGTATGAGTCTGATGAGTGAAAAAACCAGGCCTGACCTAGACCTAACATGCGTTATCCTCTAAAATATTGAGCGAAACCAGGTTTAATGGACTGTTTCAGTGTGGTACCACACTACTACGGGATCCAAACCAGGAAAAACCCAGGATGTGTTGAACAAGTATGTGAAAAACGCGACAGTATGAGCCTGATGAGGGCAAATCCCAGACCTATCCCAGACCTAACTTGCGTTGTCCTCTAAAATATTGATGGAAACCAGGTTTAATTGACTGTTTCAGTGTTGTACTTCATTACTACGTGATGCAATCCAGAAAAAGCTCAGGATCTAGCCATCAAGTATGAGAAATATGCGAAAGAATGAGCCTGATGAGAGCAAATCCCAGACCTATCCCAGATCTAACTTGCGTTATCCTCCAAAATATTGATCGAAACCAGGTTTAATTGACTGTTTTAGTGTGGTACCACATTACTACGTGATCCAAACCAGAAAAAACCCAGGATCTGTTCAACAAGTATGTGAAAAACGCGAAACTGTGAGCCTGATGAGGGCAAATCTTAGACCTAACCCAGACCTAAGATGCGTTATCCTCTAAAATATTTATCCAGACCAGGTTTCATTGAATGTTTCAGTATGGTACCACTTTACTACGTGATCCAAACCAGAAATAGCCCAGGATCTAGCCATGAAGTATGAGAAATATGCGATAGTAAGAGCCTGATGAGGGCAAATCCTAGACCTATCCCAGACCTAACTTGCGTTATCCTCTAAAATATTGATCGAAACCAGGTTTAATTGACTGTTTCAGCGTGGTACCACATTACTACGTGATACAATGCAGAAACAGCCCAGGATCTAGCCATGAAGTATGAGAAATATGCGAAGATATGAGCCTGATGAGGGCAAATCCTAGACGTAACCCAGACCTAACATGCGTTATCGCCTAAAATATTTATGAAGACCAGGTTTAATTGAATGTTTCAGTGTGGTGCCACATTACTACGTGATCCAAAGCAGAAAAAACCCAGGATCCGTTCAACAAGTATGTGAAAAACGCGAAAGTATGAGCCTGATGAGGGCGAAGCCCAGACCTATGCCAGACCTAACTTGCGTTGTCCTCTAAGATATTGATGGAAACCAGGTTTAATTGACTGTTTCAGTGTTGTACTTCATTACTACGTGATACAAACCAGAAAAAACCCAGGATCTGTTCAACAAATATGTGAAAAACGCGAAAGTATGAGCCTGATGAGGGCGAATCCCAGACCTATGCCAGACCTAACTTGCGTTGTCCTCTAAGATATTGATGGAAACCAGGTTTAATTGACTATTTCAGTGTTGTACTTCATTACTACGTGATGCAGTCCAGAAAAAGCCCAGGATATAGCCATCAAGTATGAGAAATATGCGAAAGAATGAGCCTGATGAGAGCAAATCCCAGGTCTAACCTAGACCTAACATGCGTTATCCTCTAAAATATTTATCAAGACCAGGTTTAATTGAATGTTTCAGTGTGGTACCACTTTACTACGTGATCCAAAGCAGAAAAAACCCTCGATCAGGTCAACATGTATGTTAAAACTGCGAAAGTATGACCCTGATGAGTGCAAATCCCAGGCCTAACCTAGACCTAACTTGCGTTATCCTCTAAAATATTGATCGAAACCAGGTTTAATTGACTGTTTCAGTGTGGTACCACATTACTACGTCATACAATCCAGAAACAGCCCAGGATCTAGCCATCAAGTATGAGAAATATGCGAAAGAATGTGCCTGATGAGAGCAAATCCCAGACCTAACCTAGACCTAACATGAATTATTCTCTAAAATATTGATCGAAACCAGGTTTAATTGACTGTTTCAGTGTTGTACTTCATTACTACGTGATGCAATCCAGAAAAAGCCCGGGATCTAGCCATCAAGTATGAGAAATATGCGAAAGAATGAGTCTGATGAGGGCAAATCCCAGACCTATCCCAGACCTAACATGCGTTATCCTCTAAAATATTTATCAAGACCAGGTTTAATTGATTGTTTCAGTGTGGACCCACATTACTACGTGATCCAAACCAGAAAAAACCCAGGATCCGTTCAACAAGTATGTGAAGAATGCGAAAGTATGAGTCTGATGAGTGAAAATCCCAGGCCTAACATAGACCTAACATGCGTTATCCTCAAAAATATTGATCGAAACCTGGTTTAATCGACTGTTTCAGTGTGGTACCACATTACTATGTGATCCAAACCAGAAAATAACCCAGGATCTGTTCAACGAGTATGTGAAGTGTGCGAAAGTATGAGTCTGATGAGGTCAAATCCCAGACCAATCCCAGACTTAACTTTTTTTTTTTTTTTTTTTTTTTTTTTTTTTTTTTTTTGTCGTGGGGAAAATCTTCGAAAGACTCCCTCCCACCTCCTTGGGGAGAGGTGGGAGGGGTGTGTGGGATTCCCCGCGCTCGTACAACGACAGGCGCGGGACCTACCCACTAAAAACCCCACGGTGACCCTTCGGCACGCTTTGGGAGGATACCGGGAATCGCTCGAAGCATTCTTCCGGTATCCTCCCCGTGCCCGCGCTTTCGCGCCCATCCCCCGGGGGGACAATCGGTCCCCCCAGTAGACACACTGCCTCATAGCGGCGGGACGGGGCCACTCCATCCCGCCGCTATCCGTCCCGGGGCCGCGTTTAGTGGCGGCTGCGAGCCCCAACTCGCAACCGCCCGCGACCCCGTTTCCACCCCTCGGCGGCCGGGCGTTCATGGCCGCACCAGACCGCCGGGGGTGCCTCCCCTTGCGTCGGACCGGTAGGGGGAGGCACTCCTACCCCCAACCGGTCCGACCCGGCGCCGCCTGGCGGGAGGAGGGTCCCCTCAGGACCCCCCTCCCAGCCTAGGTCATCCGCCACGCCGAGGCGGCCGCCCGCGACGCCTCGCGACCGGGCGACGACCTCGGGCCACCGCACGAGCGCGAGCTTCAGCGCGCCGCTGAAGCTCGCGCTCCCTCCCCGCGGCCTCCTTCTGCAACATTACGTTCTCGCAGAAGGAGGCCACGGCCCTCCACTTCTCCTCGCTGCCGAGCATGGCGCGCACCACGCCCGGCAGCGAGACATCCCGCCCGACGACGCCGACCAGGACACGGCGCTCCCCCTCCCACGCGGGGCATACCTCCAGGGTATGATCCGCCGTGTCCTCCTCAGCGTCGCAGTGGCAGCAACGCGCCGTCGGCTCCTTCCCTATCCGGCACAGGTATCTTCCGAAGCTGCCATGCCCGGAAAATACCTGTGCCAGCCGGTAGGTGAGGCTGCCATGGCCTCTGTCCAGCCACTCCTTCAGGAGTGGCCGAACAGCCCCGACAGTCCGGTGCCCCGCGGTTGGCAGAGCCAGCCTCTCCTGCCACGCGAGCAACACGGACTGCCGGGCCTGGCGCTTCAAATCGCCCCAAGCAGGTTCCTGCCCGCCCGGGACCGCCCCCACCCCCGCGCGACGGTCGACGCGGTGCCGGTACATCACCGCGTGCGACCGCGCGAGCAGGTCCATGGGCGGCATCCCCGCTAGAACCGTCGCCGCCTCATGTGACATGGTCCGATACCCGCGGACGACCCTGAGCGCCATGCGCCTCTGCACCCGACGCAGCATAGTCATGCTGCGCCGGGAGGCAGCCAGGTCGTCCGCCCAGACGGGGGCCCCGTATAGGGCCACCGACTGGACCATTGCCACATAGAGGCGACGAACTCGGCCCGCCGGGCCCCCCAGGTTGGGCAGGATCCGGCCCAGAGCCGCAACTATCCTTTCCAACCGGGGGACCAGGCAGCGGAAATGCTGCTCGAAACGCCAGTGGCTATCGAGGATCAGCCCTAGATACCTGATCTGGGGCTTCACCTCGATGTCAGCCCCACCCACCCGGATCAGAGGGGGTGGCGGATCCTGCCGAGGTGAATGAAACGCAATCACCTCGGTCTTATGGACCGCCACCGTCATCCCCATCCCCCTGATCCGGTCGACGACGCGTTGCGACCCCTCCACCGCGCGACGCATGGCCATCCCCCAGTGCGCCCCGACGGCCAGCACCAGTGTGTCATCCGCATAACACACCGTGCTGACGCCGTCGGGGAGGCCGGCCCGCAACACCGAGTCGTACGCGATGTTCCACAGGAGTGGCCCGAGGACCGACCCCTGCGGAACACCGCAGTACACCTCCCTCCGCATATCACCATCCCGGCCCGGATACTCGATCCACCTGCCGCGGAGATAATCCCCGACGACCGCCCTGAGACAAGGGGGGACTCGATGATATTCGAGCCCCCTCCTTATCTCTTCCCAGGGGAGGGTGTTAAAGGCATTGGCAATATCCAAGGATATTGCCAAAGCCACCCCTCCCCGGGAGACGGCCGCCTCCGAGAGGGCCCTCACACGACCTATCGCGTCGATAGTCGATCGGCCCCCCCGGAAACCGAACTGGCAGTCGGCCAGACCGGGATCACCCCGCGACAGGTGCTCGACGAGGCGGGCAGCAATCACACGCTCGAAGAGCTTGCCCTCCTCATCCCAGACTTAACTTGCGTTATCCTCTAAAATATTGATCGAAACCAGGTTTAATCGACTGTTTCAGTGTGGTACCACATTACTACGTGATCCAAACGAGAAAAAACCCAGGATCAGTTCAACAAGTATAAGAAGGATGCGAAAGTATGAGTCTGATGAGTGAAAATCCCAGGGCTAACTTAGACCTAACATGCGTTATCCTCTAAAATATTGAGCGAAACCAGGTTTAATCGACTGTTTCAGTGTGGTACCACACTACTACGGGATCCAAACCAGAAAAAACCCAGGATCTGTTCAACAAGTATGTGAAAAACGCGACAGTATGAGCCTGATGAGGGCAAATCCCAGACCTATCCCAGACCTAACTTGCGTTGTCCTCTAAAATATTGATGGAAACCAGGTTTAATTGATTGTTTCAGTGTGGGCCCACATTACTACGTGATCCAAACCAGAAAAAACCCAGGATCCGTTCAACAAGTATGTGAAGAATGCGAAAGTATGAGTCTGATGAGTGAAAAAACCAGGCCTGTCCTAGACCTAACATGCGTTATCCTCTAAAATATTGATGGAAACCAGGTTTAATTGACTGTTTCAGTGCTGTACTTCATTACTACGTGATGCAATCCAGAAAAAGCTCAGGATCTAGCCATCAAGTATGAGAAATATGCGAAAGAATGAGCCTGATGAGAGCAAACCCCAGACCTATCCCAGTCCAAACTTGCGTTATCCTCCAAAATATTGATCGAAACCAGGTTTAATCGACTGTTTCAGTGTGGTACCACTTTACTACGTGATCCAAAGCAGAAAAAACCCTCGATCAGGTCAGCATGCATGTTAAAACTGCGAAAGTGTGAGCCTGATGATGGCAAATCCCACACCTATCTCAGACCTAAGATGCGTTATTCTCTAAAATATTTATCAAGACCAGGTTTAATTGAATGTTTCAGTGTGGTACCACATTACTACGTGATGCAATCCAGAAAATAACCCAGGATCTGTTCAACGAGTATGTGAAGGGTGCGAAGGTATGAGTCTGATGAGAGCAAACCCCAGACCTATCCCAGTCCAAACTTGCGTTATCCTCCAAAATATTGATCGAAACCAGGTTTAATCGACTGTTTCAGTGTGGTACCACTTTACTACGTGATCCAAAGCAGAAAAAACCCTCGATCAGGTCAGCATGCATGTTAAAACTGCGAAAGTATGAGCCTGATGATGGCAAATCCCACACCTATCTCAGACCTAAGATGCGTTATCCTCTAAAATATTTATCAAGACCAGGTTTAATTGAATGTTTCAGTGTGGTACCACATTACTACGTGATGCAATCCAGAAAATAACCCAGGATCTGTTCAACGAGTATGTGAAGGGTGCGAAGGTATGAGTCTGATGAGGTCAAATCCGAGACCTATCCCAGACCTAACTTGCGTTATCCTCTAAAATATTGATCGAAACAAGGTTTAATCGACTGTTTCAGAGTGGTACCACATTACTACGTGATCCAAACCAGAAAAAACCCAGGATCAGTTCAACAAGTACGTGAAAAACGCGAATGTATGAGCCTGATTAGGGCGAATCCCAGACCTATCCCAGACCTAACTTGCGTTATCCTCTAAAATATTGAGCGATACCAGGTTTAATGGACTGTTTCAGTGTGGTACCACATTACTACGTGATACAATCCAGAAACAGCCCAGGATCTAGCCATGAAGTATGAGAAATATGCGAAAGGATGAGCCTGATGAGTGCAAATCCTAGACCTAACCCAAACCTAACATGCGTTATCCTCTAACATATTTATCAAGACCAGGTTTAATTGAATGTTTCAGTGTGGTACCACATTACTACGTGATCCAATCCAGAAATAGCCCAGGATCTGATCAACGAGTATGTCAAGTGTGCGACAGTATGACCCTGATGAGGGCTAATCCCAGACCTATCCCAGACATAACTGGCGTTATCCTCTAAAATATTGATCGAAATCAGGTTTAATTGACTGTTTCAGCGTGGTACCACATTACTCCGTGATACAATCCAGAAACAGCCGAGGATCTAGCCATGAAGTATGAGCAATATGCGAAAGTATGAGCCCGATGAGGGCAAATACTAGACCTAACCCAGTCCTAACATGCGTTATTCTCTAAAATATTTATCAAGACCAGGTTTAATTGAATGTTTCAGTGTGGTACCACATTACTACGTGATCCAAACCAGAAAAAACCCTGGATCTGTTCAACAAGTATGTGAAAAACGCGAAACTGTGAGCCTGATGAGGGCAAATCTTAGACCTAACCTTGACCTAACATGCGTTATCCTCTAAAATATTTATCCAGACCAGGTTTCATTGAATGTTTCAGTGTGGTACCACTTTACTACGCGATCCAATCCAGAAATAGCCCAGGATCTAGCCATGAAGTATGAGAAATATGCGAAAGTATGAGCCCGATGAGGGCAAATACTAGACCTAACCCAGTCCTAACATGCGTTATTCTCTAAAATATTTATCAAGCCCAGGTTTAATTGAATGTTTCAGTGTGGTACCACATTACTACGTGATCCAAACCAGAAAAAACCGAGGATCCGTACAACAAGTATGTGAAGAATGCGAAAGTATGAGTCTGATCAGTGAAAATCTCAGGCCTTACCTAGACCTAACTTGCGTTGTCTTCTAAAATATTGATGGAAACCTGGTTTCATTGACTGTTACAGTGTGGTACTACATTACTACGTGATGCAATCTAGAAAAAGCCCAGGATCTAGCCATCAAGTATGAGAAATATGCGAAAGAATGAGCCTGATGAGAGCAAATCCCAGACCTAACCTAGACCTAACATGCGGTATCCCCTAAAATATTGAGCGAAACCAGGTTTAATGGACTGTTTCAGTGTGGTACCACATTACTACGTGATCCAAACCAGAAAAAACCCAGGATCTGTTCAACAAGTATGTGAAAAACGCGAAACTGTGAGCCTGATGAGGGCAAATCTTAGACCTAACCTTGACCTAACATGCGTTATCCTCAATAATATTGATCGAAACCAGGTTTAATCGACTGTTTCAGTGTGGTACCTCATTACTACGTGATCCAAACCAGAAAAAAACCCAGGATCTGATCAACGAGTATGTCAAGTGTGCGACAGTATGACCCTGATGAGGGCTAATCCCAGACCTATCCCAGACCTAACTTGCGTTATCCCCTAAAATATTGATCGAAATCAGGCTTAATTGACTGTTTCAGCGTGGTACCACATTACTACGTGATACAATCCAGAAACAGCCCAGGATCTAGCCATGAAGTATGAGCAATATGCGAAAGTATGAGCCTGATGAGGGCAAATCCTAGACCTAACCCAGACCTAACATGCGTTATCCTCTAAAATATTTATCAAGACCAGGTTTAATTGATTGTTTCAGTGTGGTCCCACATTACTACGTGATCCAAAACAGAAAAAACCCAGGATCTGTTCTACATGTATGAGAAATATGCGAAAGAATGAGCCTGATGAGAGCAAATCCCAGACCTAACCTAGACCTAACATGAATTATTCTCTAAAATATTGATCGAAACCAGGTTTAATTGACTGTTTCAGTGTGGTCCCACATTACTACGTGATGCAATCTAGAAAAAACCCAGGATCCGTTCAACAAGTATGTGAAGAATGCGAAAGTATGAGTCTGGTGAGTGAAAAACCCAGGCCTAACTTAGACCTATCATGAATTATTCTCTAAAATATTGATCAAAACCAGATTTAATTGACAGTTTCAGTGTGGTCCCACATTACTACGTGATCCAAACCAGAAAAAACCCTCGATCTGGTCAACATGCATGTTAAAACAGCGAAAGTATGACCCTGATGAGGGCAAATCACAGACCTAACCCAGACCTAACATGCGTTATCCTCTAAAATATTTATCAAGACCAGGTTTAATTTAATGTTTCAGTGTGGTACCACATTACTACGTGATCCAAACCAGAAAAAACCCTGGATCTGTTCAACAAGTACGTGAAAAACGCGAAACTGTGAGCCTGATGAGGGCAAATCTTAGACCTAACCTTGACCTAACATGCGTTATCCTCTAAAATATTTATCCAGACCAGGTTTCATTGAATGTTTCAGTGTGGTACCACTTTACTACGTGATCCAATCCAGAAATAGCCCAGGATCTAGCCATGAAGTATGAGAAATATGCGAAAGTATGAGCCCGATGAGGGCAAATCCTAGACCTAACCCAGTCCTAACATGCGTTATTCTCTAAAATATTTATCAAGACCAGGTTTAATTGAATGTTTCAGTGTGGTACCACACTACTACGTGATCCAAACCAGAAAAAACCCAGGATCTGTTCAACAAGTATGTGAAAAAAGCGAAAGTATGAGTCTGATGAGGGCAAATCCTAGACATAACCCAGACCTAACATGCGTTATCCTCTAAAATATTTATCAAGACCTGGTTTAATTGAATGTTTCAGTGTGGTACCACATTACTACGTGATGCAATCCAGAAAAGCCCAGGATCTAGCCATCAAGTTTGAGAAATATGCGAAAGAATGAGCCTGATGAGGGCAAATCCTTGACCTAACCCAGACCTAACATGCGCTATCCTCTAAAATATTGATCGCAACCAAGTTTAATGGACTGTTTCAGTGTGGTACCACACTACTACGTGATCCAAACCAGAAAAAACCCAGGATCTGTTCAACAAGTATGTGAAAAACGCGAAAGTATGAGTCTGATGAGGTCAAATCCCAGACCTATCCCAGACTTAACTTGCGTTACCCTCTAAAATATTGATCGAAACCAGGTTTAATCGACTGTTTCAGCGTGGTATCACATTACTACTTGATACAATCCAGAAACAGCCCAGGATCTAGCCATGAAGTATGAGAAATATGCGAAAGTATGAGCCTGACGAGGGCAGATCCTAGACCTAACCCAAACCTAACATGCGTTATCCTCTAAAATATTTATCAAGACCAGGTTTAATTGAATGTTTCAGTGTGGTACCACATTACTACGTGAACCAAACCAGAAAAAACCCAGGATCCGTTCAACAAGTATGTTAAAACTGCGACAGTATGATCCTGATGAGGGCAAATCCCAGGCCTAACCTAGACCTAATATGCGTTGTCCTCTAAAATATTGATGGAAACCAGGTTTAATTGACTGTTTCAGTGTTGTACTTCATTACTACGTTATGCAATCCAGAAAAAGCCCAGAATCTAGCCATCAAGTATGAGAAATATGCGAAAGAATGAGCCTGATAAGAGCAAATCCCAGACCTAACCTAGACCTAACATGAATTATTTTCTAAAATATTTATCGAAACCAGGTTTAATTGACTGTTTCAGTGTGGTCCCACATTACTACGTGATCCAAACCAGAAAAAAACCCAGGATCCGTTCAAGAAGCATGTGAAGAATGCGAAACTATGAGCCTGATGAGGGCAAATCCTAGACCTAACCCAAACCTAACATGCGTTATCCTCTAAAATATTTATCAAGACCAGGTTTAATTGAATGTTTCAGTGTGGTACCACATTACTACGTGAAACAAACCAGAAAAAAACAAGGATCAGTTCAACAAGTATGTGAAGAATGCGAAAGTATGAGTCTGATGAGTGAAAACCCCAGGGCTAACCTAGACCTAACATGAATTGTTCTCTAAAATAGTGATCGAAACCAGGTTTAATTGACTGTTTCAGTGTGGTCCCACATTACTACGTGATCCAAACCAGAAAAACCCAGGATCCGTTCAACAAGTATGTGAAGAATGCGAAAGTATGAGTCTGATGAGGGCAAATCCTAGACATAACCCAGACCTAACATGCGTTATCCTCTAAAATATTTATCAAGACCTGGTTTAATTGAATGTTTCAGTGTGGTACCACATTACTACGTGATGCAATCCAGAAAAGCCCAGGATCTAGCCATCAAGTTTGAGAAATATGCGAAAGAATGAGCCTGATGAGGGCAAATCCTTGACCTAACCCAGACCTAACATGCGCTATCCTCTAAAATATTGATCGCAACCAAGTTTAATGGACTGTTTCAGTGTGGTACCACACTACTACGTGATCCAAACCAGAAAAAACCCAGGATCTGTTCAACAAGTATGTGAAAAACGCGAAAGTATGGGTCTGATGAGGTCAAATCCCAGACCTATCCCAGACTTAACTTGCGTTACCCTCTAAAATATTGATCGAAACCAGGTTTAATCGACTGTTTCAGCGTGGTATCACATTACTACTCGATACAATCCAGAAACAGCCCAGGATCTAGCCATGAAGTATGAGAAATATGCGAAAGTATGAGCCTGACGAGGGCAGATCCTACACCTAACCCAAACCTAACATGCGTTATCCTCTAAAATATTTATCAAGACCAGGTTTAATTGAATGTTTCAGTGTGGTACCACATTACTACGTGAACCAAACCAGAAAAAACCCAGGATCCGTTCAACAAGTATGTTAAAACTGCGACAGTATGATCCTGATGAGGGCAAATCCCAGGCCTAACCTAGACCTAATATGCGTTGTCCTCTAAAATATTGATGGAAACCAGGTTTAATTGACTGTTTCAGTGTTGTACTTCATTACTACGTTATGCAATCCAGAAAAAGCCCAGAATCTAGCCATCAAGTATGAGAAATATGCGAAAGAATGAGCCTGATAAGAGCAAATCCCAGACCTAACCTAGACCTAACATGAATTATTTTCTAAAATATTTATCGAAACCGGGTTTAATTGACTGTTTCAGTGTGGTCCCACATTACTACGTGATACAAACCAGAAAAAAACCCAGGATCCGTTCAAGAAGCATGTGAAGAATGCGAAACTATGAGTCTGATGAGGGCAAATCCTAGACCTAACCCAAACCTAACATGCGTTATCCTCTAAAATATTTATCAAGACCAGGTTTAATTGAATGTTTCAGTGTGGTACCACATTACTACGTGAACCAAACCAGAAAATAACCCAGGATCTGTCCAACAAGTATGTGAAGACTGCGAAAGTATGAGTCTGATGAGGGCAAATCCTAGACATAACCCAGACCTAACATGCGTTATCCTCTAAAATATTTATCAAGACCAGGTTTAATTGATTGTTTCAGTGTGGTCCCACATTACTACGTGATCCAAAACAGAAAAAACCCAGGATCTGTTCTACATGTATGAGAAATATGCGAAAGAATGAGCCTGATGAGAGCAAATCCCAGACCTAACCTAGACCTAACATGAATTATTCTCTAAAATATTGATCGAAACCAGGTTTAATTGACTGTTTCAGTGTGGTCCCACATTACTACGTGATGCAATCTAGAAAAAACCCAGGATCCGTTCAACAAGTATGTGAAGAATGCGAAAGTATGAGTCTGGTGAGTGAAAAACCCAGGCCTAACTTAGACCAAACATGAATTATTCTCTAAAATATTGATCAAAACCAGATTTAATTGACAGTTTCAGTGTGGTCCCACATTACTACGTGATCCAAACCAGAAAAAACCCTCGATCTGGTCAACATGCATGTTAAAACAGCGAAAGTATGACCCTGATGAGGGCAAATCACAGACCTAACCCAGACCTAACATGCGTTATCCTCTAAAATATTTATCAAGACCAGGTTTAATTTAATGTTTCAGTGTGGTACCACATTACTACGTGATCCAAACCAGAAAAAACCCTGGATCTGTTCAACAAGTACGTGAAAAACGCGAAACTGTGAGCCTGATGAGGGCAAATCTTAGACCTAACCTTGACCTAACATGCGTTATCCTCTAAAATATTTATCCAGACCAGGTTTCATTGAATGTTTCAGTGTGGTACCACTTTACTACGTGATCCAATCCAGAAATAGCCCAGGATCTAGCCATGAAGTATGAGAAATATGCGAAAGTATGAGCCCGATGAGGGCAAATCCTAGACCTAACCCAGTCCTAACATGCGTTATTCTCTAAAATATTTATCAAGACCAGGTTTAATTGAATGTTTCAGTGTGGTACCACACTACTACGTGATCCAAACCAGAAAAAACCCAGGATCTGTTCAACAAGTATGTGAAAAACGCGAAAGTATGAGTCTGATGAGGGCAAATCCTAGACATATCCCAGACCTAACATGCGTTATCCTCTAAAATATTTATCAAGACCTGGTTTAATTGAATGTTTCAGTGTGGTACCACATTACTACGTGATGCAATCCAGAAAAGCCCAGGATCTAGCCATCAAGTTTGAGAAATATGCGAAAGAATGAGCCTGATGAGGGCAAATCCTTGACCTAACCTAGACCTAACATGCGCTATCCTCTAAAATATTGATCGCAACCAAGTTTAATGGACTGTTTCAGTGTGGTACCACACTACTACGTGATCCAAACCAGAAAAAACCCAGGATCTGTTCAACAAGTATGTGAAAAACGCGAAAGTATGAGTCTGATGAGGTCAAATCCCAGACCTATCCCAGACTTAACTTGCGTTACCCTCTAAAATATTGATCGAAACCAGGTTTAATCGACTGTTTCAGCGTGGTATCACATTACTACTTGATACAATCCAGAAACAGCCCAGGATCTAGCCATGAAGTATGAGAAATATGCGAAAGTATGAGCCTGACGAGGGCAGATCCTAGACCTAACCCAAACCTAACATGCGTTATCCTCTAAAATATTTATCAAGACCAGGTTTAATTGAATGTTTCAGTGTGGTACCACATTACTACGTGAACCAAACCAGAAAAAACCCAGGATCCGTTCAACAAGTATGTTAAAACTGCGACAGTATGATCCTGATGAGGGCAAATCCCAGGCCTAACCTAGACCTAATATGCGTTGTCCTCTAAAATATTGATGGAAACCAGGTTTAATTGACTGTTTCAGTGTTGTACTTCATTACTACGTTATGCAATCCAGAAAAAGCCCAGAATCTAGCCATCAAGTATGAGAAATATGCGAAAGAATGAGCCTGATAAGAGCAAATCCCAGACCTAACCTAGACCTAACATGAATTATTTTCTAAAATATTTATCGAAACCAGGTTTAATTGACTGTTTCAGTGTGGTCCCACATTACTACGTGATCCAAACCAGAAAAAAACCCAGGATCCGTTCAAGAAGCATGTGAAGAATGCGAAACTATGAGCCTGATGAGGGCAAATCCTAGACCTAACCCAAACCTAACATGCGTTATCCTCTAAAATATTTATCAAGACCAGGTTTAATTGAATGTTTCAGTGTGGTACCACATTACTACGTGAAACAAACCAGAAAAAAACAAGGATCAGTTCAACAAGTATGTGAAGAATGCGAAAGTATGAGTCTGATGAGTGAAAACCCCAGGGCTAACCTAGACCTAACATGAATTGTTCTCTAAAATAGTGATCGAAACCAGGTTTAATTGACTGTTTCAGTGTGGTCCCACATTACTACGTGATCCAAACCAGAAAAACCCAGGATCCGTTCAACAAGTATGTGAAGAATGCGAAAGTATGAGTCTGATGAGGGCAAATCCTAGACATAACCCAGACCTAACATGCGTTATCCTCTAAAATATTTATCAAGACCTGGTTTAATTGAATGTTTCAGTGTGGTACCACATTACTACGTGATGCAATCCAGAAAAGCCCAGGATCTAGCCATCAAGTTTGAGAAATATGCGAAAGAATGAGCCTGATGAGGGCAAATCCTTGACCTAACCCAGACCTAACATGCGCTATCCTCTAAAATATTGATCGCAACCAAGTTTAATGGACTGTTTCAGTGTGGTACCACACTACTACGTGATCCAAACCAGAAAAAACCCAGGATCTGTTCAACAAGTATGTGAAAAACGCGAAAGTATGGGTCTGATGAGGTCAAATCTCAGACCTATCCCAGACTTAACTTGCGTTACCCTCTAAAATATTGATCGAAACCAGGTTTAATCGACTGTTTCAGCGTGGTATCACATTACTACTCGATACAATCCAGAAACAGCCCAGGATCTAGCCATGAAGTATGAGAAATATGCGAAAGTATGAGCCTGACGAGGGCAGATCCTACACCTAACCCAAACCTAACATGCGTTATCCTCTAAAATATTTATCAAGACCAGGTTTAATTGAATGTTTCAGTGTGGTACCACATTACTACGTGAACCAAACCAGAAAAAACCCAGGATCCGTTCAACAAGTATGTTAAAACTGCGACAGTATGATCCTGATGAGGGCAAATCCCAGGCCTAACCTAGACCTAATATGCGTTGTCCTCTAAAATATTGATGGAAACCAGGTTTAATTGACTGTTTCAGTGTTGTACTTCATTACTACGTTATGCAATCCAGAAAAAGCCCAGAATCTAGCCATCAAGTATGAGAAATATGCGAAAGAATGAGCCTGATAAGAGCAAATCCCAGACCTAACCTAGACCTAACATGAATTATTTTCTAAAATATTTATCGAAACCGGGTTTAATTGACTGTTTCAGTGTGGTCCCACATTACTACGTGATACAAACCAGAAAAAAACCCAGGATCCGTTCAAGAAGCATGTGAAGAATGCGAAACTATGAGTCTGATGAGGGCAAATCCTAGACCTAACCCAAACCTAACATGCGTTATCCTCTAAAATATTTATCAAGACCAGGTTTAATTGAATGTTTCAGTGTGGTACCACATTACTACGTGAACCAAACCAGAAAATAACCCAGGATCTGTCCAACAAGTATGTGAAGACTGCGAAAGTATGAGTCTGATGAGGGCAAATCCTAGACATAACCCAGACCTAACATGTGTTATCCTCTAAAATATTTATCAAGACCAGGTTTAATTGAATGTTTCAGTGTGGTACCACATTACTACGTGATCCAATCCAGAAAAAGCCCAGGATCTAGCCATCAAGTATGAGTAATATGCGAAAGAATGAGTCTGATGAGTGAAAATCCCAGGCCTAACCTAGACCTAACATGCGTTATCCTCAAAAATATTGATCGAAACCTGGTTTAATCGACTGTTTCAGTGTGGTACCACATTACTATGTGATCCAAACCAGAAAATAACCCAGGATCTGTTCAACGAGTATGTGAAGGGTGCGAAGGTATGAGTCTGATGAGGTCAAATCCCAGACCTATCCCAGACCTAACTTGCGTTATCCTCTAACATATTGATCGAAACGAGGTTTAATCGACTGTTTCAGTGTGGTACCACATAACTACGTGATCCAAACCAGAAAAACACCAGGATCAGTTCAACAAGTACGTGAAAAACGCGAATGTATGAGCCTGATTAGGGCGAATCCCAGACCTATCCCAGACCTAACTTGCGTTATCCTCTAAAATATTGAGCGAAACCAGGTTTAATGGACTGTTTCAGTGTGGTACCACATTACTACGTGATACAATCCAGAAACAGCCCAGGATCTAGCCATGAAGTATGAGAAATATGCGAAAGAATGAGCCTGATGACAGCAAATCCCAGACCTAACCTAGACCTAACATGCGTTACCCTCTAAAATATTGAGTGAAACCAGGTTTAATGGACTGTTTCAGTATGGTACCACAGTACTACGTGATCCAAACCAGAAAAAACCCAGGATCTGTTCAAAAAGTATGTGAAAAACGCGAAACTGTGAGCCTGATGAGGGCAAATCTTAGACCTAACCTTGACCTAACATGCGTTATCCTCTAAAATATTTATCCAGACCAGGTTCCATTGAATGTTTCAGTGTGGTACCACTTTACTACGTGATCCAATCCAGAAATAGCCCAGGATCTAGCCATGAAGTATGAGAAATATGCGAAAGTATGAGCCTGATGGGGGCAAATCCTAGACCTAACCCAGACCTAACATGCGTTATCCTCTAAAATATTTTTCAAGACCAGGTTTAATTGAATGTTTCAGTGTGGTACCACATTACTACGTGATGCAATCCAGAAAAAGCCCAGGATCAAGCCATCAAGTTTGAGAAATATGCGAAAGAATGAGCCTGATGAGGGCAAATACTAGACCTAACCCAGACCTAACATGCGTTATCCTCTAAAATATTGATCGCAACCAGGTTTAATGGACTCTTTCAGTGTGGTACCACACTACTACGTGATCCAAACCAGAAAAAACCCAGGATCTGTTCAACAAGTATGTGAAAAACGCGAAAGTATGAGCCTGATGAGGGCAAATCTTAGACCTAACCCAGACCTAAGATGCGTTATCCTCTAAAATATTTATCCAGACCAGGTTTCATTGAATGTTTCAGTGTGGTACCACTTTACTACGTGATCCAATCCAGAAATAGCCCAGGATCTAGCCACGAAGTATGAGAAATATGCGAAAGAATGAGCCTGATGAGAGCAAATCCTAGACCTAACCTAGACCTTACATGCGTTGTCCTCTAAAATATTGAGCGAAACCAGGTTTAATGGACTGTTTCAGTGTGGTACCACACTACTTCGTGATCCAAACCAGAAAAAACCCAGGATCTGTTCAACAAGTATGTGAAAAACGCTAAACTGTGAGCCTGATGAGAGCAAATCCCAGACCTAACCTAGACCTTACATGCGTTATCCTCTAAAATATTGAGCGAAACCAGGTTTAATGGACTGTTTCAGTGTGGTCCCACATTACTACGTGATCCAAACCAGAAATAACCCAGGATCCGTACAACAAGTATGTGAAAAACGCGAAAGTATGTGCCTGATGAGGGCAAATCCCAGACATATCCCAGACCTAACTTGCGTTGTCCTCTAAAATATTGATGGAAACCAGGTTTCATTGACTGTTTCAGTGTGGTACTACGTTACTACGTGATGCAATCCAGAAAAAGCCCAGGATATAGCCATCAAGTATGAGAAATATGCGAAAGAATGAGCCTGATGAGAGCAAATCCCAGACCTAATCTAGACCTAACATGCGTTATCCTCTAAAAATTTGAGCGAAACCAGGTTTAATGGACTGTTTCAGTGTGGTACCACACTACTTCGTGATCCAAACCAGAAAAAAACCAGGATCTATTCAACAAGTATGTGAAAAACGCGAAACTGTGAGCCTGATGAGGGCAAATCTTAGACCTAACCCAGACCTAAGATGCGTTGTCCTCTAAAATATTTATCCAGACCAGGTTTCATTGAATGTTTCAGTGTGGTACCACTTTACTACGTGATCCAATCCAGAAATAGCCCAGGATCTAGCCATGAAGTATGAGAAATATGCGAAAGTATGAGCCTGATGAGGGCAAATCCTAGACCTAACCCAGACCTAACATGCGTTATCCTCTAAAATATTTATGAAGACCAGGTTTAATTGAATGTTTCAGTGTGGTACCACATTACTGTGTGATCCAAACCAGAACATAACGCAGGATCTGTTCAACGAGTATGTGAAGTGTGCGAAAGTATGAGTCTGATGAGGGCAAATCCCAGACCTATCCCAGACCTAACATGCGTTATCCTCTAAAATATTTATCAAGACCAGGTTTAGTTGATTGTTTCAGTGTGGACCCACATTACTACGTGATCCAAACCAGAAAAAACCCAGGATCCGTTCAACAGGTATGTGAAGAATGCGAAAGTATGAGTCTGATGAGTGAAAATCCCAGGCCTAACCTAGACCTAACATGCGTTATCCTCAAAAATATTGATCGAAACCTGGTTTAATCGACTGTTTCAGTGTGGTACCACATTACTACATGAACCAAACCAGAAAAAACCCTGGATCCGTTCAACAAGTATGTGAAGAATGCGAAAGTATGAGTCTCATGAGCGAAAATCCCAGACCTAATCTGGACCTAACATGCGTTATCCTCTAACATATTTATCAAGACCAGGTTTAATTGAATGTTTCAGTGTGGTACCACATTACTACGTGATCCAATCCAGAAATAGCCCAGGATCTGATCAACGAGTATGTTAAAACTGCGAAAGTATGACCCTGATCAGGGCAAATCCCAGGCCTAACCTAGACCTAACATGCGCTGTCCTCTAAAATATTGATGGAAACCAGGTTTAATTGACTGTTTCAGTGTTGTACTTCATTACTACGTGATCCAATCCAGAAAAAGCCCCGGATCTAGCCCTCAAGTATGAGAAATATGCGAAAGAATGAGCCTGATGAGAGAAAATCCCAGACCTAACCTAGAACTAACATGAATTATTCTCTAAAATATTGGTCGAAACCAGGTTTAATTGACTGATTCAGTGTGGTCCCACATTACTACGTGATCCAAACCAGAAAAAACCCAGGATCCGTTCAACAAGTATGTGAAGAATGCGAAATATGAGTCTGATGAGTGAAAATCCCGGGCCTAACCTAGACCTAACTTGCGTTATCCTCTAAAATATTGATCGAAACCAGGTTTAATCGACTGTGTCAGTGAGGTACCACATTACTACGTGATCCAAACCAGAAAAAACCCAGGATCAGTTCAACAAGTATAAGAAGAATGCGAAAGTATGAGTCTGATGGGTGAAAATCCCAGGGCTAACCTAGACCTAACATGCGTTATCCTCTAAAATATTGAGCGAAACCAGGTTTAATGGACTGTTTCAGTGTGGTTCCACACTACTACGTGATCCAAACCAGAAATAGCCCAGGATCTAGCCATGAAGTATGAGTAATATGCGATAGTAAGAGCCTGATGAGGGCAAATCCTAGACCTATCCCAGACCTAACTTGCGTTATCCTCTAAAATATTGATCGAAACCAGGTTTAATTGACTGTTTCAGCGTGGTACCACATTACTACGTGAACCAAACCAGAAAAAACCCGTGATCCGTTCAACACGTATGTGAAGAACGCGAAAGTATGAGCCTGATGAGGGCAAATCCCAGACCTATCCCAGACCTAACTTGCGTTATCCTCTAAAATATTGATCGAAGCCAAGTTTAATCGACTGCTTCGGTGTGGAACCACATTACTACGTGATCCAAGCCAGAAAAAAACCCAGGATCTTGTCAACGAGTATGTGAAGTGTGCGAAAGTATGAGTCTGATGAGGGCTAATCCCAGACCTATCCCAGACCTAGGTTGCGTGATCCTCTAAAATATTGATCGAAACCAGGTTCAATTTACTGTTTTAGTGTGGTACCACATTACTACGTGATACAATGCAGAAACAGCCCAGGATCTAGCCATGAAGTATGAGAAATATGCGAAAGTATGAGCCTGATGAGGGCAAATCCTAGACGTAACCCAGACCTAACATGCGTTATCCTCTAAAATATTGATCCAAACCAGGTTTAATGGACTGTTTCAGTGTTGTACCACTTTACTACGTGATCCAAAGCAGAAAAAACCCTCGATCAGGTCAACATGTATGTTAAAACTGCGAAAGTATGACCCTGATCAGGGCAAATCCCAGGCCTAACCTAGACCTAACATGCGCTGTCCTCTAAAATATTGATGGAAACCAGGTTTAATTGACTGTTTCAGTGCTGTACTTCATTACTACGTGATGCAATCCAGAAAAAGCTCAGGATCTAGCCATCAAGTATGAGAAATATGCGAAAGAATGAGCCTGATGAGAGCAAACCCCAGACCTATCCCAGTCCAAACTTGCGTTATCCTCCAAAATATTGATCGAAACCAGGTTTAATTGACTGTTTTAGTGTGGTACCACATTACTACGTGATCCAAACCAGAAAAAACCCAGGATCTGTTCAACAAGTATGTGAAAAACGCGAAACTGTGAGCCTGATGAGGGCAAATCTTAGACCTAACCCAGACCTAAGATGCGTTATCCTCTAAAATATTTATCCAGACCAGGTTTCATTGAATGTTTCAGTGTGGTACCACTTTACTACGTGATCCAATCCAGAAATAGCCCGGGATCTAGCCATGACGTATGAGATATATGCGATAGTAAGGGCCTGAAGAGGGCAAATCCTAGACCTATCCCAGACCTAACTTGCGTTATCCTCTAAAATATTGATCGAAACCAGGTTTTATTGACTGTTTCAGCGTGGTACCACATTACTACGTGAAACAATGCAGAAACAGCCCAGGATCTAGCCATGAAGTATGAGAAATATGCGAAAATATGAGCCTGATCAGGGCAAATCCTAGACGTAACCCAGACCTAACATGCGTTATCCTCTAAAATATTTATCAAGACCAGGTTTAATAGAATGTTTCAGTGTGGTACCACATTACTACGTGATCCAAACCAGAAAAAACCCAGGATCCGTTCAACAAGTATGTGAAGAATGCGAATGTATGAGTCTGATCAGTGAAAATCTCAGGCCTTACCTAGACCTAACTTGCGTTGTCCTCTAAAATATTGATGGAAACCAGGTTTCGTTGACTGTTTCAGTGTGGTACTACGTTACTACGTGATGCAATCCAGAAAAAGCCCAGGATCTAGCCATCAAGTATGAGACATATGCGAAAGAATGAGCCTGATGAGAGCAAATCCCAGACCTAACCTAGACCTAACATGTGTTATCCTCTAAAATATTGAGCGAAACCAGGTTTAATGGACGGTTTCAGTGTGGTACCACACTACTTCGTGATCCAAACCAGAAAAAACCCAGGATCTGTTGAACAAGTATATGAAAAACGCGAAACTGTGAGCCTGATGAGGGCAAGTCTTAGACCTATCCCAGACCTAAGATGCGTTGTCCTCTAAAATATTTATCCAGACCAGGTTTCATTGAATGTTTCAGTGTGGTACCACTTTACTACGTGATCCAATTCAGAAATAGCCCAGGATCTAGCCTTGAAGTATGAGAAATATGCGAAAGTATGAGCCTGCTGAGGGCAAATCCTAGACCTAACCCAGACCTAACATGCGTCATCCTCTCAAATATTTATCAAGACCAGGTTTAATTGAATATTTCAGTGTGGTACCACATTACTATGTGATCCAAACCAGAAAATAAGGCAGGATCTGTTCAACGAGTATGTGAAGTGTGCGAAAGTATGAGCCTGATGAGGGCAAATCCCAGACCTATCCCAGACCTAACATGCGTTATCCTCTAAAATATTTATCAAGACCTGGTTTAATTGATTGTTTCAGTGTGGACCCACATTACTACGTGATCCAAACCAGAAAAAACCCAGGATCCGTTCAACAAGTATGTGAAGAATGCGAAAGTATGAGTCTGATGAGTGAAAATCCCAGGCCTGACCTAGACCTAACATGCGTTATCGTCTAAAATATTGAGCGAAACCAGGGTTAATGGACTGTTTCAGTGTGGTACCACACTACTACGTGATCCAAACCAGAAAAAACCCAGGATCCGTTCAACAAGTATGTGAAGTGTGCGAAAGTATGAGCCTGATGAGAGGAAATCCCAGACCTAACCCAGACCTAACATGAATTATTCTCTAAAATATTGGTCGAAACCAGGTTTAATTGACTGTTTCAGTGTGGTCCCACATTACTACGTGACCCAAACCAGAAAAAACCCAGGATCCGTTCAACAAGTATGTGAAGAATGCGAAAGTATGAGTCTGATGAGTGAAAAAACCAGGCCTGACCTAGACCTATCATGCGTTATCCTCTAAAATATTGATCCAAACCAGGTTTAATTGACTGTTTCAGCGTGGTACCACATTACTACGTGAAACAATGCAGAAACAGCCCAGGATCTAGCCATGAAGTATGAGAAATATGCGAAAATATGAGCCTGATCAGGGCAAATCCTAGACGTAACCCAGACCTAACATGCGTTATCCTCTAAAATATTTATCAAGACCAGGTTTAATAGAATGTTTCAGTGTGGTACCACATTACTACGTGATCCAAACCAGAAAAAACCCAGGATCCGTTCAACAAGTATGTGAAGAATGCGAATGTATGAGTCTGATCAGTGAAAATCTCAGGCCTTACCTAGACCTAACTTGCGTTGTCCTCTAAAATATTGATGGAAACCAGGTTTCGTTGACTGTTTCAGTGTGGTACTACGTTACTACGTGATGCAATCCAGAAAAAGCCCAGGATCTAGCCATCAAGTATGAGACATATGCGAAAGAATGAGCCTGATGAGAGCAAATCCCAGACCTAACCTAGACCTAACATGTGTTATCCTCTAAAATATTGAGCGAAACCAGGTTTAATGGACGGTTTCAGTGTGGTACCACACTACTTCGTGATCCAAACCAGAAAAAACCCAGGATCTGTTCAACAAGTATATGAAAAACGCGAAACTGTGAGCCTGATGAGGGCAAGTCTTAGACCTATCCCAGACCTAAGATGCGTTGTCCTGTAAAATATTTATCCAGACCAGGTTTCATTGAATGTTTCAGTGTGGTACCACTTTACTACGTGATCCAATTCAGAAATAGCCCAGGATCTAGCCTTGAAGTATGAGAAATATGCGAAAGTATGAGCCTGATGAGGGCAAATCCTAGACCTAACCCAGACCTAACATGCGTCATCCTCTAAAATATTTATCAAGACCAGGTTTAATTGAATGTTTCAGTGTGGTACCACATTACTATGTGATCCAAACCAGAAAATAACGCAGGATCTGTTCAACGAGTATGTGAAGTGTGCGAAAGTATGAGCCTGATGAGGGCAAATCCCAGACCTATCCCAGACCTAACATGCGTTATCCTCTAAAATATTTATCAAGACCTGGTTTAATTGATTGTTTCAGTGTGGACCCACATTACTACGTGATCCAAACCAGAAAAAACCCAGGATCCGTTCAACAAGTATGTGAAGAATGCGAAAGTATGAGTCTGATGAGTGAAAATCCCAGGCCTGACCTAGACCTAACATGCGTTATCGTCTAAAATATTGAGCGAAACCAGGGTTAATGGACTGTTTCAGTGTGGTACCACACTACTACGTGATCCAAACCAGAAAAAACCCAGGATCCGTTCAACAAGTATGTGAAGCGTGCGAAAGTATGAGCCTGATGAGAGCAAATCCCAGACCTAACCCAGACCTAACATGAATTATTCTCTAAAATATTGGTCGAAACCAGGTTTAATTGACTGTTTCAGTGTGGTCCCACATTACTACACGACCCAAACCAGAAAAAACCCAGGATCCGTTCAACAAGTATGTGAAGAATGCGAAAGTATGAGTCTGATGAGTGAAAAAACCAGGCCTGACCTAGACCTAACATGCGTTATCCTCTAAAATATTGAGCGAAACCAGGTTTAATGGATTGTTTCAGTGTGGTACCACACTACTACGGGATCCAAACCAGAAAAAACCCGCGATCTGTTCAACTAGTATGTGAAAAACGCGAAAGTATGAGCCTGATGAGGGCAAATCCCAGACCTATCCCAGACCTAACTTGCGTTATCCTCTAAAATATTAATCGAAACCAGGTTTCATCGACTGTTTCAGTGTGGAACCACATTACTACGTGATTCAAACCAGAAAAAAACCCAGGATCTTGTCAACGAGTATGTGAAGTGTGCGAAAGTATGAGCCTGACGAGGGCAAATCCTAGACCTAACCCAGACCTAACATGCGTTATCCTCTAAAATATTTATCAAGACCAGGTTTCATCGACTGTTTCAGTGTGGTACCACACTACTACGGGATCCCAACCAGAAAACACCCAGGATCTGTTCAACAAGTATGTGAAAAACGCGAAAGTATGAGCCTGATGAGAGCAAATCCCAGACCTAACCCAGACCTAACATGAATTATTCTCTAAAATATTGGTCGAAACCAGGTTTAATTGACTGTTTCAGTGTGGTCCCACATTACTACGTGATCCAAACCAGAAAAAACCCAGCATCCGTTCAACAAGTATGTGAAAAACGCGAAACTGTGAGCCTGATGAGGGCAAATCTTAGACCTAACCCAGACCAAAGATGAGTTATCCTCTAAAATATTTCTCCAGACCAGGTTTCGTTGAATGTTTCAGTGTGGTACCACTTTACTACGTGATCCAATCCAGAAATAGCCCAGGATCTAGCCATGAAGTATGAGAAATATGCGAAAGTATGAGCCTGATGAGGGCAAATCCTATACCTAACCCAGACCTAACATGCGTTATCCTCTAAAATATTTATCAAGACCAGGTTTAAATGAATGTTTCAGTGTGGTACCACATTACTACGTGAACAAAACCAGAAAAAAACCCCGGATCTGATCAACGAGTATGTGAAGTGTGCGAAAGTATGAGTCTGATGAGGGCAAATCAGACCTATCCCAGACCTCACTTGCAATATCCTGTAAAATATTGATCGAAACCAGGTTTAATTGACAGTTTTAGTGTGGTACCACTTTACTACGTGATCCAAAGCAGAAAAAACCCTCGATCAGGTCAGCATGCATGTTAAAACTGCGTAAGTATGAGCCTGATGATGGCAAATCCCACACCTATCTCAGACCTAACATGCGTTATCCTCTAAAATATTTATCAAGACCAGGTTTAATTGAATGTTTCAGTGTGGTACCACATTACTACGTCATACAATCCAGAAAAAGCCCGGGATCTAGCCATCAAGTATGAGAAATATGCGAAAGAATGAGTCTGATGAGGGCAAATCCCAGACCTATCCCAGACCTAACTTGCGTTATCCTCTAAAATATTGATCGAAACAAGGTTTAATCGACTGTTTCAGAGTGGTACCACATTACTACGTGATCCAAACCAGAAAAAACCCAGGATCAGTTCAACAAGTACGTGAAAAACGCGAATGTATGAGCCTGATTAGGGCGAATCCCAGACCTATCCCAGACCTAACTTGCGTTATCCTCTAAAATATTGAGCGATACCAGGTTTAATGGACTGTTTCAGTGTGGTACCACATTACTACGTGATACAATCCTGAAACAGCCCAGGATCTAGCCATGAAGTATGAGAAATATGCGAAAGGATGAGCCTGATGAGTGCAAATCCTAGACCTAACCCAAACCTAACATGCGTTATCCTCTAACATATTTATCAAGACCAGGTTTAATTGAATGTTTCAGTGTGATACCACATTACTACGTGATCCAAAGCAGAAAAAACCCTCGATCAGGTCAACATGTATGTTAAAACTGCGAAAGTATGACCCTGATGAGTGCAAATCCCAGGCCTAACCTAGACCTAACTTGCGTTATCCTCTAAAATATTGATCGAAACCAGGTTTAATTGACTGTTTCAGTGTGGTACCACATTACTACGTCATACAATCCAGAAAAAGCCCGGGATCTAGCCATCAAGTATGAGAAATATGCGAAAGAATGAGTCTGATGAGGGCAAATCCCAGACCTATCCCAGACCTAACATGCGTTATCCTCTAAAATATTTATCAAGACCAGGTTTAATTGATTGTTTCAGTGTGGACCCAAATTACTACGTGATCCAAACCAGAAAAAACCCAGGATCCGTTCAACAAGTATGTGAAGAATGCGAAAGTATGAGTCTGATGAGTGAAAATCCCAGGCCTAACATAGACCTTACATGCGTTATCCTCAAAAATATTGATCGAAACCTGGTTTAATCGACTGTTTCAGTGTGGTACCACATTACTATGTGGTCCAAACCAGAAAATAACCCAGGATCTGTTCAACGAGTATGTGAAGTGTGCGAAAGTATGAGTCTGATGAGGTCAAATCCCAGGCCTAACCTAGACCTAACATGCGTTATCCTCAAAATATTGATCGAAACCTGGTTTAATCGACCGTTTCAGTGTGGTACCACATTAGTATGTGATCCAAACCAGAAAATATCCCAGGATCCGTTCAACAAGTATGTGAAGAATGCGAAAGTATGAGTCGGATGAGTGAAAATCCCAGGCCTAACCTAGACCTAACATGCGTTATCCTCAAAATATTGATCAAAACCTGGTTCAATCGACTGTTTCAGTGTGGTACCACATTACTATGTGATCCAAACCAGAAAATAACCCAGGATCTGTTCAACGAGTATGTGAAGTGTGCGAAAGTATGAGTCTGATGAGGGCAAATCCCAGACCTATCCCAGACCTAACATGTGTTATCCTCTAAAATATTTATCAAGACCAGGTTTAATTGATTGTTTCAGTGTGGACCCACATTACTACGTGATCCAAACCAAAAAAAACCCAGGATCCGTTCAACAAGTATGTGAAGAATGCGAAAGTATGAGTCTGATGAGTGAAAAAACCAGGCCTGACCTAGACCTAACATGCGTTATCCTCTAAAATATTGAGCGAAACCAGGTTTAATGGACTGTTTCAGTGTGGTACCACACTACTACGGGATCCAAACCAGGAAAAACCCAGGATGTGTTGAACAAGTATGTGAAAAACGCGACAGTATGAGCCTGATGAGGGCAAATCCCAGACCTATCCCAGACCTAACTTGCGTTGTCCTCTAAAATATTGATGGAAACCAGGTTTAATTGACTGTTTCAGTGTTGTACTTCATTACTACGTGATGCAATCCAGAAACAGCTCAGGATCTAGCCATCAAGTATGAGAAATATGCGAAAGAATGAGCCTGATGAGAGCAAATCCCAGACCTATCCCAGATCTAACTTGCGTTATCCTCCAAAATATTGATCGAAACCAGGTTTAATTGACTGTTTTAGTGTGGTACCACATTACTACGTGATCCAAACCAGAAAAAACCCAGGATCTGTTCAACAAGTATGTGAAAAACGCGAAACTGTGAGCCTGATGAGGGCAAATCTTAGACCTAACCCAGACCTAAGATGCGTTATCCTCTAAAATATTTATCCAGACCAGGTTTCATTGAATGTTTCAGTATGGTACCACTTTACTACGTGATCCAAACCAGAAATAGCCCAGGATCTAGCCATGAAGTATGAGAAATATGCGATAGTAAGAGCCTGATGAGGGCAAATCCTAGACCTATCCCAGACCTAACTTGCGTTATCCTCTAAAATATTGATCGAAACCAGGTTTAATTGACTGTTTCAGCGTGGTACCACATTACTACGTGATACAATGCAGAAACAGCCCAGGATCTAGCCATGAAGTATGAGAAATATGCGAAGATATGAGCCTGATGAGGGCAAATCCTAGACGTAACCCAGACCTAACATGCGTTATCGCCTAAAATATTTATGAAGACCAGGTTTAATTGAATGTTTCAGTGTGGTGCCACATTACTACGTGATCCAAAGCAGAAAAAACCCAGGATCCGTTCAACAAGTATGTGAAAAACGCGAAAGTATGAGCCTGATGAGGGCGAAGCCCAGACCTATGCCAGACCTAACTTGCGTTGTCCTCTAAGATATTGATGGAAACCAGGTTTAATTGACTGTTTCAGTGTTGTACTTCATTACTACGTGATACAAACCAGAAAAAACCCAGGATCTGTTCAACAAATATGTGAAAAACGCGAAAGTATGAGCCTGATGAGGGCGAATCCCAGACCTATGCCAGACCTAACTTGCGTTGTCCTCTAAGATATTGATGGAAACCAGGTTTAATTGACTATTTCAGTGTTGTACTTCATTACTACGTGATGCAGTCCAGAAAAAGCCCAGGATATAGCCATCAAGTATGAGAAATATGCGAAAGAATGAGCCTGATGAGAGCAAATCCCAGGTCTAACCTAGACCTAACATGCGTTATCCTCTAAAATATTTATCAAGACCAGGTTTAATTGAATGTTTCAGTGTGGTACCACTTTACTACGTGATCCAAAGCAGAAAAAACCCTCGATCAGGTCAACATGTATGTTAAAACTGCGAAAGTATGACCCTGATGAGTGCAAATCCCAGGCCTAACCTAGACCTAACTTGCGTTATCCTCTAAAATATTGATCGAAACCAGGTTTAATTGACTGTTTCAGTGTGGTACCACATTACTACGTCATACAATCCAGAAACAGCCCAGGATCTAGCCATCAAGTATGAGAAATATGCGAAAGAATGTGCCTGATGAGAGCAAATCCCAGACCTAACCTAGACCTAACATGAATTATTCTCTAAAATATTGATCGAAACCAGGTTTAATTGACTGTTTCAGTGTTGTACTTCATTACTACGTGATGCAATCCAGAAAAAGCCCGGGATCTAGCCATCAAGTATGAGAAATATGCGAAAGAATGAGTCTGATGAGGGCAAATCCCAGACCTATCCCAGACCTAACATGCGTTATCCTCTAAAATATTTATCAAGACCAGGTTTAATTGAATGTTTCAGTGTGGTACCACTTTACTACGTGATCCAAAGCAGAAAAAACCCTCGATCAGGTCAACATGTATGTTAAAACTGCGAAAGTATGACCCTGATGAGTGCAAATCCCAGGCCTAACCTAGACCTAACTTGCGTTATCCTCTAAAATATTGATCGAAACCAGGTTTAATTGACTGTTTCAGTGTGGTACCACATTACTACGTCATACAATCCAGAAACAGCCCAGGATCTAGCCATCAAGTATGAGAAATATGCGAAAGAATGTGCCTGATGAGAGCAAATCCCAGACCTAACCTAGACCTAACATGAATTATTCTCTAAAATATTGATCGAAACCAGGTTTAATTGACTGTTTCAGTGTTGTACTTCATTACTACGTGATGCAATCCAGAAAAAGCCCGGGATCTAGCCATCAAGTATGAGAAATATGCGAAAGAATGAGTCTGATGAGGGCAAATCCCAGACCTATCCCAGACCTAACATGCGTTATCCTCTAAAATATTGATCGAAACCAGGTTTAATTGACTGTTTCAGCGTGGTACCACATTACTACGTGATACAATGCAGAAACAGCCCAGGATCTAGCCATGAAGTATGAGAAATATGCGAAGATATGAGCCTGATGAGGGCAAATCCTAGACGTAACCCAGACCTAACATGCGTTATCGCCTAAAATATTTATGAAGACCAGGTTTAATTGAATGTTTCAGTGTGGTGCCACATTACTACGTGATCCAAAGCAGAAAAAACCCAGGATCCGTTCAACAAGTATGTGAAAAACGCGAAAGTATGAGCCTGATGAGGGCGAAGCCCAGACCTATGCCAGACCTAACTTGCGTTGTCCTCTAAGATATTGATGGAAACCAGGTTTAATTGACTGTTTCAGTGTTGTACTTCATTACTACGTGATACAAACCAGAAAAAACCCAGGATCTGTTCAACAAATATGTGAAAAACGCGAAAGTATGAGCCTGATGAGGGCGAATCCCAGACCTATGCCAGACCTAACTTGCGTTGTCCTCTAAGATATTGATGGAAACCAGGTTTAATTGACTATTTCAGTGTTGTACTTCATTACTACGTGATGCAGTCCAGAAAAAGCCCAGGATATAGCCATCAAGTATGAGAAATATGCGAAAGAATGAGCCTGATGAGAGCAAATCCCAGGTCTAACCTAGACCTAACATGCGTTATCCTCTAAAATATTTATCAAGACCAGGTTTAATTGAATGTTTCAGTGTGGTACCACTTTACTACGTGATCCAAAGCAGAAAAAACCCTCGATCAGGTCAACATGTATGTTAAAACTGCGAAAGTATGACCCTGATGAGTGCAAATCCCAGGCCTAACCTAGACCTAACTTGCGTTATCCTCTAAAATATTGATCGAAACCAGGTTTAATTGACTGTTTCAGTGTGGTACCACATTACTACGTCATACAATCCAGAAACAGCCCAGGATCTAGCCATCAAGTATGAGAAATATGCGAAAGAATGTGCCTGATGAGAGCAAATCCCAGACCTAACCTAGACCTAACATGAATTATTCTCTAAAATATTGATCGAAACCAGGTTTAATTGACTGTTTCAGTGTTGTACTTCATTACTACGTGATGCAATCCAGAAAAAGCCCGGGATCTAGCCATCAAGTATGAGAAATATGCGAAAGAATGAGTCTGATGAGGGCAAATCCCAGACCTATCCCAGACCTAACATGCGTTATCCTCTAAAATATTTATCAAGACCAGGTTTAATTGATTGTTTCAGTGTGGACCCACATTACTACGTGATCCAAACCAGAAAAAACCCAGGATCCGTTCAACAAGTATGTGAAGAATGCGAAAGTATGAGTCTGATGAGTGAAAATCCCAGGCCTAACATAGACCTAACATGCGTTATCCTCAAAAATATTGATCGAAACCTGGTTTAATCGACTGTTTCAGTGTGGTACCACATTACTATGTGATCCAAACCAGAAAATAACCCAGGATCTGTTCAACGAGTATGTGAAGTGTGCGAAAGTATGAGTCTGATGAGGTCAAATCCCAGACCAATCCCAGACTTAACTTTTTTTTTTTTTTTTTTTTTTTTTTTTTTTTTTTTTTGTCGTGGGGAAAATCTTCGAAAGACTCCCTCCCACCTCCTTGGGGAGAGGTGGGAGGGGTGTGTGGGATTCCCCGCGCTCGTACAACGACAGGCGCGGGACCTACCCACTAAAAACCCCACGGTGACCCTTCGGCACGCTTTGGGAGGATACCGGGAATCGCTCGAAGCATTCTTCCGGTATCCTCCCCGTGCCCGCGCTTTCGCGCCCATCCCCCGGGGGGACAATCGGTCCCCCCAGTAGACACACTGCCTCATAGCGGCGGGACGGGGCCACTCCATCCCGCCGCTATCCGTCCCGGGGCCGCGTTTAGTGGCGGCTGCGAGCCCCAACTCGCAACCGCCCGCGACCCCGTTTCCACCCCTCGGCGGCCGGGCGTTCATGGCCGCACCAGACCGCCGGGGGTGCCTCCCCTTGCGTCGGACCGGTAGGGGGAGGCACTCCTACCCCCAACCGGTCCGACCCGGCGCCGCCTGGCGGGAGGAGGGTCCCCTCAGGACCCCCCTCCCAGCCTAGGTCATCCGCCACGCCGAGGCGGCCGCCCGCGACGCCTCGCGACCGGGCGACGACCTCGGGCCACCGCACGAGCGCGAGCTTCAGCGCGCCGCTGAAGCTCGCGCTCCCTCCCCGCGGCCTCCTTCTGCAACATTACGTTCTCGCAGAAGGAGGCCACGGCCCTCCACTTCTCCTCGCTGCCGAGCATGGCGCGCACCACGCCCGGCAGCGAGACATCCCGCCCGACGACGCCGACCAGGACACGGCGCTCCCCCTCCCACGCGGGGCATACCTCCAGGGTATGATCCGCCGTGTCCTCCTCAGCGTCGCAGTGGCAGCAACGCGCCGTCGGCTCCTTCCCTATCCGGCACAGGTATCTTCCGAAGCTGCCATGCCCGGAAAATACCTGTGCCAGCCGGTAGGTGAGGCTGCCATGGCCTCTGTCCAGCCACTCCTTCAGGAGTGGCCGAACAGCCCCGACAGTCCGGTGCCCCGCGGTTGGCAGAGCCAGCCTCTCCTGCCACGCGAGCAACACGGACTGCCGGGCCTGGCGCTTCAAATCGCCCCAAGCAGGTTCCTGCCCGCCCGGGACCGCCCCCACCCCCGCGCGACGGTCGACGCGGTGCCGGTACATCACCGCGTGCGACCGCGCGAGCAGGTCCATGGGCGGCATCCCCGCTAGAACCGTCGCCGCCTCATGTGACATGGTCCGATACCCGCGGACGACCCTGAGCGCCATGCGCCTCTGCACCCGACGCAGCATAGTCATGCTGCGCCGGGAGGCAGCCAGGTCGTCCGCCCAGACGGGGGCCCCGTATAGGGCCACCGACTGGACCATTGCCACATAGAGGCGACGAACTCGGCCCGCCGGGCCCCCCAGGTTGGGCAGGATCCGGCCCAGAGCCGCAACTATCCTTTCCAACCGGGGGACCAGGCAGCGGAAATGCTGCTCGAAACGCCAGTGGCTATCGAGGATCAGCCCTAGATACCTGATCTGGGGCTTCACCTCGATGTCAGCCCCACCCACCCGGATCAGAGGGGGTGGCGGATCCTGCCGAGGTGAATGAAACGCAATCACCTCGGTCTTATGGACCGCCACCGTCATCCCCATCCCCCTGATCCGGTCGACGACGCGTTGCGACCCCTCCACCGCGCGACGCATGGCCATCCCCCAGTGCGCCCCGACGGCCAGCACCAGTGTGTCATCCGCATAACACACCGTGCTGACGCCGTCGGGGAGGCCGGCCCGCAACACCGAGTCGTACGCGATGTTCCACAGGAGTGGCCCGAGGACCGACCCCTGCGGAACACCGCAGTACACCTCCCTCCGCATATCACCATCCCGGCCCGGATACTCGATCCACCTGCCGCGGAGATAATCCCCGACGACCGCCCTGAGACAAGGGGGGACTCGATGATATTCGAGCCCCCTCCTTATCTCTTCCCAGGGGAGGGTGTTAAAGGCATTGGCAATATCCAAGGATATTGCCAAAGCCACCCCTCCCCGGGAGACGGCCGCCTCCGAGAGGGCCCTCACACGACCTATCGCGTCGATAGTCGATCGGCCCCCCCGGAAACCGAACTGGCAGTCGGCCAGACCGGGATCACCCCGCGACAGGTGCTCGACGAGGCGGGCAGCAATCACACGCTCGAAGAGCTTGCCCTCCTCATCCCAGACTTAACTTGCGTTATCCTCTAAAATATTGATCGAAACCAGGTTTAATCGACTGTTTCAGTGTGGTACCACATTACTACGTGATCCAAACGAGAAAAAACCCAGGATCAGTTCAACAAGTATAAGAAGGATGCGAAAGTATGAGTCTGATGAGTGAAAATCCCAGGGCTAACTTAGACCTAACATGCGTTATCCTCTAAAATATTGAGCGAAACCAGGTTTAATCGACTGTTTCAGTGTGGTACCACACTACTACGGGATCCAAACCAGAAAAAACCCAGGATCTGTTCAACAAGTATGTGAAAAACGCGACAGTATGAGCCTGATGAGGGCAAATCCCAGACCTATCCCAGACCTAACTTGCGTTGTCCTCTAAAATATTGATGGAAACCAGGTTTAATTGATTGTTTCAGTGTGGGCCCACATTACTACGTGATCCAAACCAGAAAAAACCCAGGATCCGTTCAACAAGTATGTGAAGAATGCGAAAGTATGAGTCTGATGAGTGAAAAAACCAGGCCTGTCCTAGACCTAACATGCGTTATCCTCTAAAATATTGATGGAAACCAGGTTTAATTGACTGTTTCAGTGCTGTACTTCATTACTACGTGATGCAATCCAGAAAAAGCTCAGGATCTAGCCATCAAGTATGAGAAATATGCGAAAGAATGAGCCTGATGAGAGCAAACCCCAGACCTATCCCAGTCCAAACTTGCGTTATCCTCCAAAATATTGATCGAAACCAGGTTTAATCGACTGTTTCAGTGTGGTACCACTTTACTACGTGATCCAAAGCAGAAAAAACCCTCGATCAGGTCAGCATGCATGTTAAAACTGCGAAAGTGTGAGCCTGATGATGGCAAATCCCACACCTATCTCAGACCTAAGATGCGTTATCCTCTAAAATATTTATCAAGACCAGGTTTAATTGAATGTTTCAGTGTGGTACCACATTACTACGTGATGCAATCCAGAAAATAACCCAGGATCTGTTCAACGAGTATGTGAAGGGTGCGAAGGTATGAGTCTGATGAGGTCAAATCCGAGACCTATCCCAGACCTAACTTGCGTTATCCTCTAAAATATTGATCGAAACAAGGTTTAATCGACTGTTTCAGAGTGGTACCACATTACTACGTGATCCAAACCAGAAAAAACCCAGGATCAGTTCAACAAGTACGTGAAAAACGCGAATGTATGAGCCTGATTAGGGCGAATCCCAGACCTATCCCAGACCTAACTTGCGTTATCCTCTAAAATATTGAGCGATACCAGGTTTAATGGACTGTTTCAGTGTGGTACCACATTACTACGTGATACAATCCAGAAACAGCCCAGGATCTAGCCATGAAGTATGAGAAATATGCGAAAGGATGAGCCTGATGAGTGCAAATCCTAGACCTAACCCAAACCTAACATGCGTTATCCTCTAACATATTTATCAAGACCAGGTTTAATTGAATGTTTCAGTGTGGTACCACATTACTACGTGATCCAATCCAGAAATAGCCCAGGATCTGATCAACGAGTATGTCAAGTGTGCGACAGTATGACCCTGATGAGGGCTAATCCCAGACCTATCCCAGACCTAACTTGCGTTATCCTCTAAAATATTGATCGAAATCAGGTTTAATTGACTGTTTCAGCGTGGTACCACATTACTCCGTGATACAATCCAGAAACAGCCGAGGATCTAGCCATGAAGTATGAGCAATATGCGAAAGTATGAGCCCGATGAGGGCAAATACTAGACCTAACCCAGTCCTAACATGCGTTATTCTCTAAAATATTTATCAAGACCAGGTTTAATTGAATGTTTCAGTGTGGTACCACATTACTACGTGATCCAAACCAGAAAAAACCCTGGATCTGTTCAACAAGTATGTGAAAAACGCGAAACTGTGAGCCTGATGAGGGCAAATCTTAGACCTAACCTTGACCTAACATGCGTTATCCTCTAAAATATTTATCCAGACCAGGTTTCATTGAATGTTTCAGTGTGGTACCACTTTACTACGCGATCCAATCCAGAAATAGCCCAGGATCTAGCCATGAAGTATGAGAAATATGCGAAAGTATGAGCCCGATGAGGGCAAATACTAGACCTAACCCAGTCCTAACATGCGTTATTCTCTAAAATATTTATCAAGCCCAGGTTTAATTGAATGTTTCAGTGTGGTACCACATTACTACGTGATCCAAACCAGAAAAAACCGAGGATCCGTACAACAAGTATGTGAAGAATGCGAAAGTATGAGTCTGATCAGTGAAAATCTCAGGCCTTACCTAGACCTAACTTGCGTTGTCTTCTAAAATATTGATGGAAACCTGGTTTCATTGACTGTTACAGTGTGGTACTACATTACTACGTGATGCAATCTAGAAAAAGCCCAGGATCTAGCCATCAAGTATGAGAAATATGCGAAAGAATGAGCCTGATGAGAGCAAATCCCAGACCTAACCTAGACCTAACATGCGGTATCCTCTAAAATATTGAGCGAAACCAGGTTTAATGGACTGTTTCAGTGTGGTACCACATTACTACGTGATCCAAACCAGAAAAAACCCAGGATCTGTTCAACAAGTATGTGAAAAACGCGAAACTGTGAGCCTGATGAGGGCAAATCTTAGACCTAACCTTGACCTAACATGCGTTATCCTCAATAATATTGATCGAAACCAGGTTTAATCGACTGTTTCAGTGTGGTACCTCATTACTACGTGATCCAAACCAGAAAAAAACCCAGGATCTGATCAACGAGTATGTCAAGTGTGCGACAGTATGACCCTGATGAGGGCTAATCCCAGACCTATCCCAGACCTAACTTGCGTTATCCCCTAAAATATTGATCGAAATCAGGCTTAATTGACTGTTTCAGCGTGGTACCACATTACTACGTGATACAATCCAGAAACAGCCCAGGATCTAGCCATGAAGTATGAGCAATATGCGAAAGTATGAGCCTGATGAGGGCAAATCCTAGACCTAACCCAGACCTAACATGCGTTATCCTCTAAAATATTTATCAAGACCAGGTTTAATTGATTGTTTCAGTGTGGTCCCACATTACTACGTGATCCAAAACAGAAAAAACCCAGGATCTGTTCTACATGTATGAGAAATATGCGAAAGAATGAGCCTGATGAGAGCAAATCCCAGACCTAACCTAGACCTAACATGAATTATTCTCTAAAATATTGATCGAAACCAGGTTTAATTGACTGTTTCAGTGTGGTCCCACATTACTACGTGATGCAATCTAGAAAAAACCCAGGATCCGTTCAACAAGTATGTGAAGAATGCGAAAGTATGAGTCTGGTGAGTGAAAAACCCAGGCCTAACTTAGACCTATCATGAATTATTCTCTAAAATATTGATCAAAACCAGATTTAATTGACAGTTTCAGTGTGGTCCCACATTACTACGTGATCCAAACCAGAAAAAACCCTCGATCTGGTCAACATGCATGTTAAAACAGCGAAAGTATGACCCTGATGAGGGCAAATCACAGACCTAACCCAGACCTAACATGCGTTATCCTCTAAAATATTTATCAAGACCAGGTTTAATTTAATGTTTCAGTGTGGTACCACATTACTACGTGATCCAAACCAGAAAAAACCCTGGATCTGTTCAACAAGTACGTGAAAAACGCGAAACTGTGAGCCTGATGAGGGCAAATCTTAGACCTAACCTTGACCTAACATGCGTTATCCTCTAAAATATTTATCCAGACCAGGTTTCATTGAATGTTTCAGTGTGGTACCACTTTACTACGTGATCCAAACCAGAAATAGCCCAGGATCTAGCCATGAAGTATGAGAAATATGCGAAAGTATGAGCCCGATGAGGGCAAATCCTAGACCTAACCCAGTCCTAACATGCGTTATTCTCTAAAATATTTATCAAGACCAGGTTTAATTGAATGTTTCAGTGTGGTACCACACTACTACGTGATCCAAACCAGAAAAAACCCAGGATCTGTTCAACAAGTATGTGAAAAACGCGAAAGTATGAGTCTGATGAGGGCAAATCCTAGACATAACCCAGACCTAACATGCGTTATCCTCTAAAATATTTATCAAGACCTGGTTTAATTGAATGTTTCAGTGTGGTACCACATTACTACGTGATGCAATCCAGAAAAGCCCAGGATCTAGCCATCAAGTTTGAGAAATATGCGAAAGAATGAGCCTGATGAGGGCAAATCCTTGACCTAACCCAGACCTAACATGCGCTATCCTCTAAAATATTGATCGCAACCAAGTTTAATGGTTTGTTTCAGTGTGGTACCACACTACTACGTGATCCAAACCAGAAAAAACCCAGGATCTGTTCAACAAGTATGTGAAAAACGCGAAAGTATGAGTCTGATGAGGTCAAATCCCAGACCTATCCCAGACTTAACTTGCGTTACCCTCTAAAATATTGATCGAAACCAGGTTTAATCGACTGTTTCAGCGTGGTATCACATTACTACTTGATACAATCCAGAAACAGCCCAGGATCTAGCCATGAAGTATGAGAAATATGCGAAAGTATGAGCCTGACGAGGGCAGATCCTAGACCTAACCCAAACCTAACATGCGTTATCCTCTAAAATATTTATCAAGGCCAGGTTTAATTGAATGTTTCAGTGTGGTACCACATTACTACGTGAACCAAACCAGAAAAAACCCAGGATCCGTTCAACAAGTATGTTAAAACTGCGACAGTATGATCCTGATGAGGGCAAATCCCAGGCCTAACCTAGACCTAATATGCGTTGTCCTCTAAAATATTGATCGAAACCAGGTTTAATTGACTGTTTCAGTGTTGTACTTCATTACTACGTTATGCAATCCAGAAAAAGCCCAGAATCTAGCCATCAAGTATGAGAAATATGCGAAAGAATGAGCCTGATAAGAGCAAATCCCAGACCTAACCTAGACCTAACATGAATTATTTTCTAAAATATTTATCGAAACCAGGTTTAATTGACTGTTTCAGTGTGGTCCCACATTACTACGTGATCCAAACCAGAAAGAAACCCAGGATCCGTTCAAGAAGCATGTGAAGAATGCGAAACTATGAGCCTGATGAGGGCAAATCCTAGACCTAACCCAAACCTAACATGCGTTATCCTCTAAAATATTTATCAAGACCAGGTTTAATTGAATGTTTCAGTGTGGTACCACATTACTACGTGAAACAAACCAGAAAAAAACAAGGATCAGTTCAACAAGTATGTGAAGAATGCGAAAATATAAGTCTGATGAGTGAAAACCCCAGGGCTAACCTAGACCTAACATGAATTGTTCTCTAAAATAGTGATCGAAACCAGGTTTAATTGACTGTTTCAGTGTGGTCCCACATTACTACGTGATCCAAACCAGAAAAACCCAGGATCCGTTCAACAAGTATGTGAAGAATGCGAAAGTATGAGTCTGATGAGGGCAAATCCTAGACATAACCCAGACCTAACATGCGTTATCCTCTAAAATATTTATCAAGACCTGGTTTAATTGAATGTTTCAGTGTGGTACCACATTACTACGTGATGCAATCCAGAAAAGCCCAGGATCTAGCCATCAAGTTTGAGAAATATGCGAAAGAATGAGCCTGATGAGGGCAAATCCTTGACCTAACCCAGACCTAACATGCGCTATCCTCTAAAATATTGATCGCAACCAAGTTTAA
Source organism: Colletes latitarsis (assembly GCF_051014445.1). NCBI lineage: Eukaryota > Metazoa > Arthropoda > Insecta > Hymenoptera > Colletidae > Colletes > Colletes latitarsis. Next base: position 26,531,282 of record NW_027488367.1, on the reverse strand, counting down.
TGGACTGTTTCAGTGTGGTACCACACTACTACGTGATCCAAACCAGAAAAAACCCAGGATCTGTTCAACAAGTATGTGAAAAACGCGAAAGTATGGGTCTGATGAGGTCAAATCCCAGACCTATCCCAGACTTAACTTGCGTTACCCTCTAAAATATTGATCGAAACCAGGTTTAATCGACTGTTTCAGCGTGGTATCACATTACTACTCGATACAATCCAGAAACAGCCCAGGATCTAGCCATGAAGTATGAGAAATATGCGAAAGTATGAGCCTGACGAGGGCAGATCCTACACCTAACCCAAACCTAACATGCGTTATCCTCTAAAATATTTATCAAGACCAGGTTTAATTGAATGTTTCAGTGTGGTACCACATTACTACGTGAACCAAACCAGAAAAAACCCAGGATCCGTTCAACAAGTATGTTAAAACTGCGACAGTATGATCCTGATGAGGGCAAATCCCAGGCCTAACCTAGACCTAATATGCGTTGTCCTCTAAAATATTGATGGAAACCAGGTTTAATTGACTGTTTCAGTGTTGTACTTCATTACTACGTTATGCAATCCAGAAAAAGCCCAGAATCTAGCCATCAAGTATGAGAAATATGCGAAAGAATGAGCCTGATAAGAGCAAATCCCAGACCTAACCTAGACCTAACATGAATTATTTTCTAAAATATTTATCGAAACCGGGTTTAATTGACTGTTTCAGTGTGGTCCCACATTACTACGTGATACAAACCAGAAAAAAACCCAGGATCCGTTCAAGAAGCATGTGAAGAATGCGAAACTATGAGTCTGATGAGGGCAAATCCTAGACCTAACCCAAACCTAACATGCGTTATCCTCTAAAATATTTATCAAGACCAGGTTTAATTGAATGTTTCAGTGTGGTACCACATTACTACGTGAACCAAACCAGAAAATAACCCAGGATCTGTCCAACAAGTATGTGAAGACTGCGAAAGTATGAGTCTGATGAGGGCAAATCCTAGACATAACCCAGACCTAACATGCGTTATCCTCTAAAATATTTATCAAGACCAGGTTTAATTGATTGTTTCAGTGTGGTCCCACATTACTACGTGATCCAAAACAGAAAAAACCCAGGATCTGTTCTACAGGTATGAGAAATATGCGAAAGAATGAGCCTGATGAGAGCAAATCCCAGACCTAACCTAGACCTAACATGAATTATTCTCTAAAATATTGATCGAAACCAGGTTTAATTGACTGTTTCAGTGTGGTCCCACATTACTACGTGATGCAATCTAGAAAAAACCCAGGATCCGTTCAACAAGTATGTGAAGAATGCGAAAGTATGAGTCTGGTGAGTGAAAAACCCAGGCCTAACTTAGACCTAACATGAATTATTCTCTAAAATATTGATCAAAACCAGATTTAATTGACTGTTTCAGTGTTGTACTTCATTACTACGTTATGCAATCCAGAAAAAGCCCAGAATCTAGCCATCAAGTATGAGAAATATGCGAAAGAATGAGCCTGATAAGAGCAAATCCCAGACCTAACCTAGACCTAACATGAATTATTTTCTAAAATATTTATCGAAACCGGGTTTAATTGACTGTTTCAGTGTGGTCCCACATTACTACGTGATACAAACCAGAAAAAAACCCAGGATCCGTTCAAGAAGCATGTGAAGAATGCGAAACTATGAGTCTGATGAGGGCAAATCCTAGACCTAACCCAAACCTAACATGCGTTATCCTCTAAAATATTTATCAAGACCAGGTTTAATTGAATGTTTCAGTGTGGTACCACATTACTACGTGAACCAAACCAGAAAATAACCCAGGATCTGTCCAACAAGTATGTGAAGACTGCGAAAGTATGAGTCTGATGAGGGCAAATCCTAGACATAACCCAGACCTAACATGCGTTATCCTCTAAAATATTTATCAAGACCAGGTTTAATTGATTGTTTCAGAGTGGTACCACATTACTACGTGATCCAAACCAGAAAAAACCCAGGATCAGTTCAACAAGTACGTGAAAAACGCGAATGTATGAGCCTGATTAGGGCGAATCCCAGACCTATCCCAGACCTAACTTGCGTTATCCTCTAAAATATTGAGCGATACCAGGTTTAATGGACTGTTTCAGTGTGGTACCACTTTACTACGTGATCCAAAGCAGAAAAAACCCTCGATCAGGTCAGCATGCATGTTAAAACTGCGAAAGTGTGAGCCTGATGATGGCAAATCCCACACCTATCTCAGACCTAAGATGCGTTATCCTCTAAAATATTTATCAAGACCAGGTTTAATTGAATGTTTCAGTGTGGTACCACATTACTACGTGATGCAATCCAGAAAATAACCCAGGATCTGTTCAACGAGTATGTGAAGGGTGCGAAGGTATGAGTCTGATGAGGTCAAATCCGAGACCTATCCCAGACCTAACTTGCGTTATCCTCTAAAATATTGATCGAAACAAGGTTTAATCGACTGTTTCAGAGTGGTACCACATTACTACGTGATCCAAACCAGAAAAAACCCAGGATCAGTTCAACAAGTACGTGAAAAACGCGAATGTATGAGCCTGATTAGGGCGAATCCCAGACCTATCCCAGACCTAACTTGCGTTATCCTCTAAAATATTGAGCGATACCAGGTTTAATGGACTGTTTCAGTGTGGTACCACATTACTACGTGATACAATCCAGAAACAGCCCAGGATCTAGCCATGAAGTATGAGAAATATGCGAAAGGATGAGCCTGATGAGTGCAAATCCTAGACCTAACCCAAACCTAACATGCGTTATCCTCTAACATATTTATCAAGACCAGGTTTAATTGAATGTTTCAGTGTGGTACCACATTACTACGTGATCCAATCCAGAAATAGCCCAGGATCTGATCAACGAGTATGTCAAGTGTGCGACAGTATGACCCTGATGAGGGCTAATCCCAGACCTATCCCAGACCTAACTTGCGTTATCCTCTAAAATATTGATCGAAATCAGGTTTAATTGACTGTTTCAGCGTGGTACCACATTACTCCGTGATACAATCCAGAAACAGCCGAGGATCTAGCCATGAAGTATGAGCAATATGCGAAAGTATGAGCCCGATGAGGGCAAATACTAGACCTAACCCAGTCCTAACATGCGTTATTCTCTAAAATATTTATCAAGACCAGGTTTAATTGAATGTTTCAGTGTGGTACCACATTACTACGTGATCCAAACCAGAAAAAACCCTGGATCTGTTCAACAAGTATGTGAAAAACGCGAAACTGTGAGCCTGATGAGGGCAAATCTTAGACCTAACCTTGACCTAACATGCGTTATCCTCTAAAATATTTATCCAGACCAGGTTTCATTGAATGTTTCAGTGTGGTACCACTTTACTACGCGATCCAATCCAGAAATAGCCCAGGATCTAGCCATGAAGTATGAGAAATATGCGAAAGTATGAGCCCGATGAGGGCAAATACTAGACCTAACCCAGTCCTAACATGCGTTATTCTCTAAAATATTTATCAAGCCCAGGTTTAATTGAATGTTTCAGTGTGGTACCACATTACTACGTGATCCAAACCAGAAAAAACCGAGGATCCGTACAACAAGTATGTGAAGAATGCGAAAGTATGAGTCTGATCAGTGAAAATCTCAGGCCTTACCTAGACCTAACTTGCGTTGTCTTCTAAAATATTGATGGAAACCTGGTTTCATTGACTGTTACAGTGTGGTACTACATTACTACGTGATGCAATCTAGAAAAAGCCCAGGATCTAGCCATCAAGTATGAGAAATATGCGAAAGAATGAGCCTGATGAGAGCAAATCCCAGACCTAACCTAGACCTAACATGCGGTATCCTCTAAAATATTGAGCGAAACCAGGTTTAATGGACTGTTTCAGTGTGGTACCACATTACTACGTGATCCAAACCAGAAAAAACCCAGGATCTGTTCAACAAGTATGTGAAAAACGCGAAACTGTGAGCCTGATGAGGGCAAATCTTAGACCTAACCTTGACCTAACATGCGTTATCCTCAATAATATTGATCGAAACCAGGTTTAATCGACTGTTTCAGTGTGGTACCTCATTACTACGTGATCCAAACCAGAAAAAAACCCAGGATCTGATCAACGAGTATGTCAAGTGTGCGACAGTATGACCCTGATGAGGGCTAATCCCAGACCTATCCCAGACCTAACTTGCGTTATCCCCTAAAATATTGATCGAAATCAGGCTTAATTGACTTTTTCAGCGTGGTACCACATTACTACGTGATACAATCCAGAAACAGCCCAGGATCTAGCCATGAAGTATGAGCAATATGCGAAAGTATGAGCCTGATGAGGGCAAATCCTAGACCTAACCCAGACCTAACATGCGTTATCCTCTAAAATATTTATCAAGACCAGGTTTAATTGATTGTTTCAGTGTGGTCCCACATTACTACGTGATCCAAAACAGAAAAAACCCAGGATCTGTTCTACATGTATGAGAAATATGCGAAAGAATGAGCCTGATGAGAGCAAATCCCAGACCTAACCTAGACCTAACATGAATTATTCTCTAAAATATTGATCGAAACCAGGTTTAATTGACTGTTTCAGTGTGGTCCCACATTACTACGTGATGCAATCTAGAAAAAACCCAGGATCCGTTCAACAAGTATGTGAAGAATGCGAAAGTATGAGTCTGGTGAGTGAAAAACCCAGGCCTAACTTAGACCTATCATGAATTATTCTCTAAAATATTGATCAAAACCAGATTTAATTGACAGTTTCAGTGTGGTCCCACATTACTACGTGATCCAAACCAGAAAAAACCCTCGATCTGGTCAACATGCATGTTAAAACAGCGAAAGTATGACCCTGATGAGGGCAAATCACAGACCTAACCCAGACCTAACATGCGTTATCCTCTAAAATATTTATCAAGACCAGGTTTAATTTAATGTTTCAGTGTGGTACCACATTACTACGTGATCCAAACCAGAAAAAACCCTGGATCTGTTCAACAAGTACGTGAAAAACGCGAAACTGTGAGCCTGATGAGGGCAAATCTTAGACCTAACCTTGACCTAACATGCGTTATCCTCTAAAATATTTATCCAGACCAGGTTTCATTGAATGTTTCAGTGTGGTACCACTTTACTACGTGATCCAAACCAGAAATAGCCCAGGATCTAGCCATGAAGTATGAGAAATATGCGAAAGTATGAGCCCGATGAGGGCAAATCCTAGACCTAACCCAGTCCTAACATGCGTTATTCTCTAAAATATTTATCAAGACCAGGTTTAATTGAATGTTTCAGTGTGGTACCACACTACTACGTGATCCAAACCAGAAAAAACCCAGGATCTGTTCAACAAGTATGTGAAAAACGCGAAAGTATGAGTCTGATGAGGGCAAATCCTAGACATAACCCAGACCTAACATGCGTTATCCTCTAAAATATTTATCAAGACCTGGTTTAATTGAATGTTTCAGTGTGGTACCACATTACTACGTGATGCAATCCAGAAAAGCCCAGGATCTAGCCATCAAGTTTGAGAAATATGCGAAAGAATGAGCCTGATGAGGGCAAATCCTTGACCTAACCCAGACCTAACATGCGCTATCCTCTAAAATATTGATCGCAACCAAGTTTAATGGACTGTTTCAGTGTGGTACCACACTACTACGTGATCCAAACCAGAAAAAACCCAGGATCTGTTCAACAAGTATGTGAAAAACGCGAAAGTATGAGTCTGATGAGGTCAAATCCCAGACCTATCCCAGACTTAACTTGCGTTACCCTCTAAAATATTGATCGAAACCAGGTTTAATCGACTGTTTCAGCGTGGTATCACATTACTACTTGATACAATCCAGAAACAGCCCAGGATCTAGCCATGAAGTATGAGAAATATGCGAAAGTATGAGCCTGACGAGGGCAGATCCTAGACCTAACCCAAACCTAACATGCGTTATCCTCTAAAATATTTATCAAGGCCAGGTTTAATTGAATGTTTCAGTGTGGTACCACATTACTACGTGAACCAAACCAGAAAAAACCCAGGATCCGTTCAACAAGTATGTTAAAACTGCGACAGTATGATCCTGATGAGGGCAAATCCCAGGCCTAACCTAGACCTAATATGCGTTGTCCTCTAAAATATTGATCGAAACCAGGTTTAATTGACTGTTTCAGTGTTGTACTTCATTACTACGTTATGCAATCCAGAAAAAGCCCAGAATCTAGCCATCAAGTATGAGAAATATGCGAAAGAATGAGCCTGATAAGAGCAAATCCCAGACCTAACCTAGACCTAACATGAATTATTTTCTAAAATATTTATCGAAACCAGGTTTAATTGACTGTTTCAGTGTGGTCCCACATTACTACGTGATCCAAACCAGAAAGAAACCCAGGATCCGTTCAAGAAGCATGTGAAGAATGCGAAACTATGAGCCTGATGAGGGCAAATCCTAGACCTAACCCAAACCTAACATGCGTTATCCTCTAAAATATTTATCAAGACCAGGTTTAATTGAATGTTTCAGTGTGGTACCACATTACTACGTGAAACAAACCAGAAAAAAACAAGGATCAGTTCAACAAGTATGTGAAGAATGCGAAAATATGAGTCTGATGAGTGAAAACCCCAGGGCTAACCTAGACCTAACATGAATTGTTCTCTAAAATAGTGATCGAAACCAGGTTTAATTGACTGTTTCAGTGTGGTCCCACATTACTACGTGATCCAAACCAGAAAAACCCAGGATCCGTTCAACAAGTATGTGAAGAATGCGAAAGTATGAGTCTGATGAGGGCAAATCCTAGACATAACCCAGACCTAACATGCGTTATCCTCTAAAATATTTATCAAGACCTGGTTTAATTGAATGTTTCAGTGTGGTACCACATTACTACGTGATGCAATCCAGAAAAGCCCAGGATCTAGCCATCAAGTTTGAGAAATATGCGAAAGAATGAGCCTGATGAGGGCAAATCCTTGACCTAACCCAGACCTAACATGCGCTATCCTCTAAAATATTGATCGCAACCAAGTTTAATGGACTGTTTCAGTGTGGTACCACACTACTACGTGATCCAAACCAGAAAAAACCCAGGATCTGTTCAACAAGTATGTGAAAAACGCGAAAGTATGGGTCTGATGAGGTCAAATCCCAGACCTATCCCAGACTTAACTTGCGTTACCCTCTAAAATATTGATCGAAACCAGGTTTAATCGACTGTTTCAGCGTGGTATCACATTACTACTCGATACAATCCAGAAACAGCCCAGGATCTAGCCATGAAGTATGAGAAATATGCGAAAGTATGAGCCTGACGAGGGCAGATCCTACACCTAACCCAAACCTAACATGCGTTATCCTCTAAAATATTTATCAAGACCAGGTTTAATTGAATGTTTCAGTGTGGTACCACATTACTACGTGAACCAAACCAGAAAAAACCCAGGATCCGTTCAACAAGTATGTTAAAACTGCGACAGTATGATCCTGATGAGGGCAAATCCCAGGCCTAACCTAGACCTAATATGCGTTGCCCTCTAAAATATTGATGGAAACCAGGTTTAATTGACTGTTTCAGTGTTGTACTTCATTACTACGTTATGCAATCCAGAAAAAGCCCAGAATCTAGCCATCAAGTATGAGAAATATGCGAAAGAATGAGCCTGATAAGAGCAAATCCCAGACCTAACCTAGACCTAACATGAATTATTTTCTAAAATATTTATCGAAACCGGGTTTAATTGACTGTTTCAGTGTGGTCCCACATTACTACGTGATACAAACCAGAAAAAAACCCAGGATCCGTTCAAGAAGCATGTGAAGAATGCGAAACTATGAGTCTGATGAGGGCAAATCCTAGACCTAACCCAAACCTAACATGCGTTATCCTCTAAAATATTTATCAAGACCAGGTTTAATTGAATGTTTCAGTGTGGTACCACATTACTACGTGAACCAAACCAGAAAATAACCCAGGATCTGTCCAACAAGTATGTGAAGACTGCGAAAGTATGAGTCTGATGAGGGCAAATCCTAGACATAACCCAGACCTAACATGCGTTATCCTCTAAAATATTTATCAAGACCAGGTTTAATTGATTGTTTCAGTGTGGTCCCACATTACTACGTGATCCAAAACAGAAAAAACCCAGGATCTGTTCTACATGTATGAGAAATATGCGAAAGAATGAGCCTGATGAGAGCAAATCCCAGACCTAACCTAGACCTAACATGAATTATTCTCTAAAATATTGATCGAAACCAGGTTTAATTGACTGTTTCAGTGTGGTCCCACATTACTACGTGATGCAATCTAGAAAAAACCCAGGATCCGTTCAACAAGTATGTGAAGAATGCGAAAGTATGAGTCTGGTGAGTGAAAAACCCAGGCCTAACTTAGACCTAACATGAATTATTCTCTAAAATATTGATCAAAACCAGATTTAATTGACTGTTTCAGTGTTGTACTTCATTACTACGTTATGCAATCCAGAAAAAGCCCAGAATCTAGCCATCAAGTATGAGAAATATGCGAAAGAATGAGCCTGATAAGAGCAAATCCCAGACCTAACCTAGACCTAACATGAATTATTTTCTAAAATATTTATCGAAACCGGGTTTAATTGACTGTTTCAGTGTGGTCCCACATTACTACGTGATACAAACCAGAAAAAAACCCAGGATCCGTTCAAGAAGCATGTGAAGAATGCGAAACTATGAGTCTGATGAGGGCAAATCCTAGACCTAACCCAAACCTAACATGCGTTATCCTCTAAAATATTTATCAAGACCAGGTTTAATTGAATGTTTCAGTGTGGTACCACATTACTACGTGAACCAAACCAGAAAATAACCCAGGATCTGTCCAACAAGTATGTGAAGACTGCGAAAGTATGAGTCTGATGAGGGCAAATCCTAGACATAACCCAGACCTAACATGCGTTATCCTCTAAAATATTTATCAAGACCAGGTTTAATTGATTGTTTCAGTGTGGTCCCACATTACTACGTGATCCAAAACAGAAAAAACCCAGGATCTGTTCTACATGTATGAGAAATATGCGAAAGAATGAGCCTGATGAGAGCAAATCCCAGACCTAACCTAGACCTAACATGAATTATTCTCTAAAATATTGATCGAAACCAGGTTTAATTGACTGTTTCAGTGTGGTCCCACATTACTACGTGATGCAATCTAGAAAAAACCCAGGATCCGTTCAACAAGTATGTGAAGAATGCGAAAGTATGAGTCTGGTGAGTGAAAAACCCAGGCCTAACTTAGACCTAACATGAATTATTCTCTAAAATATTGATCAAAACCAGATTTAATTGACAGTTTCAGTGTGGTCCCACATTACTACGTGATCCAAACCAGAAAAAACCCTCGATCTGGTCAACATGCATGTTAAAACAGCGAAAGTATGACCCTGATGAGGGCAAATCACAGACCTAACCCAGACCTAACATGCGTTATCCTCTAAAATATTTATCAAGACCAGGTTTAATTTAATGTTTCAGTGTGGTACCACATTACTACGTGATCCAAACCAGAAAAAACCCTGGATCTGTTCAACAAGTACGTGAAAAACGCGAAACTGTGAGCCTGATGAGGGCAAATCTTAGACCTAACCTTGACCTAACATGCGTTATCCTCTAAAATATTTATCCAGACCAGGTTTCATTGAATGTTTCAGTGTGGTACCACTTTACTACGTGATCCAATCCAGAAATAGCCCAGGATCTAGCCATGAAGTATGAGAAATATGCGAAAGTATGAGCCCGATGAGGGCAAATCCTAGACCTAACCCAGTCCTAACATGCGTTATTCTCTAAAATATTTATCAAGACCAGGTTTAATTGAATGTTTCAGTGTGGTACCACACTACTACGTGATCCAAACCAGAAAAAACCCAGGATCTGTTCAACAAGTATGTGAAAAACGCGAAAGTATGAGTCTGATGAGGGCAAATCCTAGACATAACCCAGACCTAACATGCGTTATCCTCTAAAATATTTATCAAGACCTGGTTTAATTGAATGTTTCAGTGTGGTACCACATTACTACGTGATGCAATCCAGAAAAGCCCAGGATCTAGCCATCAAGTTTGAGAAATATGCGAAAGAATGAGCCTGATGAGGGCAAATCCTTGACCTAACCTAGACCTAACATGCGCTATCCTCTAAAATATTGATCGCAACCAAGTTTAATGGACTGTTTCAGTGTGGTACCACACTACTACGTGATCCAAACCAGAAAAAACCCAGGATCTGTTCAACAAGTATGTGAAAAACGCGAAAGTATGAGTCTGATGAGGTCAAATCCCAGACCTATCCCAGACTTAACTTGCGTTACCCTCTAAAATATTGATCGAAACCAGGTTTAATCGACTGTTTCAGCGTGGTATCACATTACTACTTGATACAATCCAGAAACAGCCCAGGATCTAGCCATGAAGTATGAGAAATATGCGAAAGTATGAGCCTGACGAGGGCAGATCCTAGACCTAACCCAAACCTAACATGCGTTATCCTCTAAAATATTTATCAAGACCAGGTTTAATTGAATGTTTCAGTGTGGTACCACATTACTACGTGAACCAAACCAGAAAAAACCCAGGATCCGTTCAACAAGTATGTTAAAACTGCGACAGTATGATCCTGATGAGGGCAAATCCCAGGCCTAACCTAGACCTAATATGCGTTGTCCTCTAAAATATTGATGGAAACCAGGTTTAATTGACTGTTTCAGTGTTGTACTTCATTACTACGTTATGCAATCCAGAAAAAGCCCAGAATCTAGCCATCAAGTATGAGAAATATGCGAAAGAATGAGCCTGATAAGAGCAAATCCCAGACCTAACCTAGACCTAACATGAATTATTTTCTAAAATATTTATCGAAACCAGGTTTAATTGACTGTTTCAGTGTGGTCCCACATTACTACGTGATCCAAACCAGAAAAAAACCCAGGATCCGTTCAAGAAGCATGTGAAGAATGCGAAACTATGAGCCTGATGAGGGCAAATCCTAGACCTAACCCAAACCTAACATGCGTTATCCTCTAAAATATTTATCAAGACCAGGTTTAATTGAATGTTTCAGTGTGGTACCACATTACTACGTGAAACAAACCAGAAAAAAACAAGGATCAGTTCAACAAGTATGTGAAGAATGCGAAAGTATGAGTCTGATGTGTGAAAACCCCAGGGCTAACCTAGACCTAACATGAATTGTTCTCTAAAATAGTGATCGAAACCAGGTTTAATTGACTGTTTCAGTGTGGTCCCACATTACTACGTGATCCAAACCAGAAAAACCCAGGATCCGTTCAACAAGTATGTGAAGAATGCGAAAGTATGAGTCTGATGAGGGCAAATCCTAGACATAACCCAGACCTAACATGCGTTATCCTCTAAAATATTTATCAAGACCTGGTTTAATTGAATGTTTCAGTGTGGTACCACATTACTACGTGATGCAATCCAGAAAAGCCCAGGATCTAGCCATCAAGTTTGAGAAATATGCGAAAGAATGAGCCTGATGAGGGCAAATCCTTGACCTAACCCAGACCTAACATGCGCTATCCTCTAAAATATTGATCGCAACCAAGTTTAATGGACTGTTTCAGTGTGGTACCACACTACTACGTGATCCAAACCAGAAAAAACCCAGGATCTGTTCAACAAGTATGTGAAAAACGCGAAAGTATGGGTCTGATGAGGTCAAATCCCAGACCTATCCCAGACTTAACTTGCGTTACCCTCTAAAATATTGATCGAAACCAGGTTTAATCGACTGTTTCAGCGTGGTATCACATTACTACTCGATACAATCCAGAAACAGCCCAGGATCTAGCCATGAAGTATGAGAAATATGCGAAAGTATGAGCCTGACGAGGGCAGATCCTACACCTAACCCAAACCTAACATGCGTTATCCTCTAAAATATTTATCAAGACCAGGTTTAATTGAATGTTTCAGTGTGGTACCACATTACTACGTGAACCAAACCAGAAAAAACCCAGGATCCGTTCAACAAGTATGTTAAAACTGCGACAGTATGATCCTGATGAGGGCAAATCCCAGGCCTAACCTAGACCTAATATGCGTTGTCCTCTAAAATATTGATGGAAACCAGGTTTAATTGACTGTTTCAGTGTTGTACTTCATTACTACGTTATGCAATCCAGAAAAAGCCCAGAATCTAGCCATCAAGTATGAGAAATATGCGAAAGAATGAGCCTGATAAGAGCAAATCCCAGACCTAACCTAGACCTAACATGAATTATTTTCTAAAATATTTATCGAAACCGGGTTTAATTGACTGTTTCAGTGTGGTCCCACATTACTACGTGATACAAACCAGAAAAAAACCCAGGATCCGTTCAAGAAGCATGTGAAGAATGCGAAACTATGAGTCTGATGAGGGCAAATCCTAGACCTAACCCAAACCTAACATGCGTTATCCTCTAAAATATTTATCAAGACCAGGTTTAATTGAATGTTTCAGTGTGGTACCACATTACTACGTGAACCAAACCAGAAAATAACCCAGGATCTGTCCAACAAGTATGTGAAGACTGCGAAAGTATGAGTCTGATGAGGGCAAATCCTAGACATAACCCAGACCTAACATGTGTTATCCTCTAAAATATTTATCAAGACCAGGTTTAATTGAATGTTTCAGTGTGGTACCACATTACTACGTGATCCAATCCAGAAAAAGCCCAGGATCTAGCCATCAAGTATGAGTAATATGCGAAAGAATGAGTCTGATGAGTGAAAATCCCAGGCCTAACCTAGACCTAACATGCGTTATCCTCAAAAATATTGATCGAAACCTGGTTTAATCGACTGTTTCAGTGTGGTACCACATTACTATGTGATCCAAACCAGAAAATAACCCAGGATCTGTTCAACGAGTATGTGAAGGGTGCGAAGGTACGAGTCTGATGAGGTCAAATCCCAGACCTATCCCAGACCTAACTTGCGTTATCCTCTAACATATTGATCGAAACGAGGTTTAATCGACTGTTTCAGTGTGGTACCACATAACTACGTGATCCAAACCAGAAAAACACCAGGATCAGTTCAACAAGTACGTGAAAAACGCGAATGTATGAGCCTGATTAGGGCGAATCCCAGACCTATCCCAGACCTAACTTGCGTTATCCTCTAAAATATTGAGCGAAACCAGGTTTAATGGACTGTTTCAGTGTGGTACCACATTACTACGTGATACAATCCAGAAACAGCCCAGGATCTAGCCATGAAGTATGAGAAATATGCGAAAGGATGAGCCTGATGAGTGCAAATCCTAGACCTAACCCAAACCTAACATGCGTTATCCTCTAAAATATTTATCATGACCAGGTTTAATTGAATGTTTCAGTGTGGTACCACATTACTACGTGATCCAAACCAGAAAAAACCGAGGATCCGTACAACAGGTATGTGAAGAATGCGAAAGTATGAGTCTGATCAGTGAAAATCTCAGGCCTTACCTAGACCTAACTTGCGTTGTCTTCTAAAATATTGATGGAAACCTGGTTTCATTGACTGTTTCAGTGTGGTACTACATTACTACGTGATGCAATCTAGAAAAAGCCCAGGCTCTAGCCATCAAGTATGAGAAATATGCGAAAGAATGAGCCTGATGACAGCAAATCCCAGACCTAACCTAGACCTAACATGCGTTACCCTCTAAAATATTGAGTGAAACCAGGTTTAATGGACTGTTTCAGTATGGTACCACAGTACTACGTGATCCAAACCAGAAAAAACCCAGGATCTGTTCAAAAAGTATGTGAAAAACGCGAAACTGTGAGCCTGATGAGGGCAAATCTTAGACCTAACCTTGACCTAACATGCGTTATCCTCTAAAATATTTATCCAGACCAGGTTCCATTGAATGTTTCAGTGTGGTACCACTTTACTACGTGATCCAATCCAGAAATAGCCCAGGATCTAGCCATGAAGTATGAGAAATATGCGAAAGTATGAGCCTGATGGGGGCAAATCCTAGACCTAACCCAGACCTAACATGCGTTATCCTCTAAAATATTTTTCAAGACCAGGTTTAATTGAATGTTTCAGTGTGGTACCACATTACTACGTGATGCAATCCAGAAAAAGCCCAGGATCAAGCCATCAAGTTTGAGAAATATGCGAAAGAATGAGCCTGATGAGGGCAAATACTAGACCTAACCCAGACCTAACATGCGTTATCCTCTAAAATATTGATCGCAACCAGGTTTAATGGACTCTTTCAGTGTGGTACCACACTACTACGTGATCCAAACCAGAAAAAACCCAGGATCTGTTCAACAAGTATGTGAAAAACGCGAAAGTATGAGCCTGATGAGGGCAAATCTTAGACCTAACCCAGACCTAAGATGCGTTATCCTCTAAAATATTTATCCAGACCAGGTTTCATTGAATGTTTCAGTGTGGTACCACTTTACTACGTGATCCAATCCAGAAATAGCCCAGGATCTAGCCACGAAGTATGAGAAATATGCGAAAGAATGAGCCTGATGAGAGCAAATCCTAGACCTAACCTAGACCTTACATGCGTTGTCCTCTAAAATATTGAGCGAAACCAGGTTTAATGGACTGTTTCAGTGTGGTACCACACTACTTCGTGATCCAAACCAGAAAAAACCCAGGATCTGTTCAACAAGTATGTGAAAAACGCTAAACTGTGAGCCTGATGAGAGCAAATCCCAGACCTAACCTAGACCTTACATGCGTTATCCTCTAAAATATTGAGCGAAACCAGGTTTAATGGACTGTTTCAGTGTGGTCCCACATTACTACGTGATCCAAACCAGAAATAACCCAGGATCCGTACAACAAGTATGTGAAAAACGCGAAAGTATGAGCCTGATGAGGGCAAATCCCAGACATATCCCAGACCTAACTTGCGTTGTCCTCTAAGATATTGATGGAAACCAGGTTTAATTGACTGTTTCAGTGTTGTACTTCATTACTACGTGATGCAATCCAGAAAAAGCCCAGGATCTAGCCATCAAGTATCAGAAATATGCGAAAGAATGAACCTGATGAGAGCAAATACCAGACCTAACCTAGACCTAACATGAATTATTCTCTAAAATATTGATCGAAACCAGGTTTAATTGACTGTTTCAGTGTTGTACTTCATTACTACGTGATGCAATCCAGAAAAAGCCCAGGATCTAGCCATCAAGTATGAGAAATATGCGAAAGAATGGGCCTGATGGGAGCAAATCCGTGACCTAACCTAGACCTAACATGAATTATTCTCTAAAATATTGATAAAACCAGGTTTATTTGACTGTTTCAGTGTGGTACCACATTACTACGTGATCCAATCCAGAAACAGCCCAGGATCTAGCCATGAAGTATGAGAAATATGCGAAAGTATGAGCCTGATGAGGGCAAATCCTAGACCTAACCCAAACCTAACATGCGTTATCCTCTAAAATATTTATCAAGACCAGGTTTAATTGAATGTTTCAGTGCGGTACCACATTACTACGTGAACCAAACCAGAAAAAACACAGGATCCGTTCAACAAGTATGTTAAAACTGCGACAGTATGACCCTCATGAGGGCAAATCCCAGGCCTAACCTAGACCTAACATGCGTTGTCCTCTAAAATATTGATGGAAACCAGGTTTAATTGACTGTTTCAGTGTTGTACTTCATTACTACGTGATGCAATCCAGAAAAAGCCCAGGATCTAGCCATCAAGTATGAGAAATATGCGAAAGAATGAGCCTGATGAGAGCAAATCCCAGACCTAACCTAGACCTAACATGAATTATTCTCTAAAATATTGATCGAAACCAGGTTTAATTGACTGTTTCAGTGTTGTACTTCATTACTACGTGATGCAATCCAGAAAAAGCCCAGGATCTAACCATCAAGTATGAGAAATATGCGAAAGAATGAGCCTGATGAGAGCAAATCCCTGACCTAACCTAGACCTAACATGAATTATTCTCTAAAATATTGATCAAAACCAGGTTTAATGGACTGTTTCAGTGTGGTACCACACTACTTCGTGATCCAAACCAGAAATAGCCCAGGATCTGTTCAACAAGTATGTGAAAAACGCTAAACTGTGAGCCTGATGAGGGCAACTATTAGACCTAACCCAGACCTAAGATGCGTTATCCTCTATTATATTTATCCAGACCAGGTTTAGTGGACTGTTTCAGTGTGGTACCACATTACTACGTGAACCAAACCAGAAAATAACCCAGGATCTGTTCAACAAGTATGTGAAGACTGCGAAAGTATGAGTCTGATGAGGGCAAATCCTAGACATAACCCAGACCTAACATGCGTTATCCTCTAAAATATTCATCAAGACCAGGTTTAATTGAATGTTTCAGTGTGGTACCACATTACTACGTGATCCAATCCAGAAAAAGCCCAGGATCTAGCCATCAAGTATGAGTAATATGCGAAAGAATGAGCCTGATGAGAGTAAATCCCAGACCTAACCTAGACCTAACATGCGTTATCCTCTAAAATATTTATCCAGACCAGGTTTCATTGAATGTTTCAGTGTGGTACCACTTTACTACGTGATCCAATCCAGAAATAGCCCAGGATCTAGCCATGAAGTATGAGAAATATGCGAAAGAATGAGCCTGATAAGAGCAAATCCCAGACCTAACCTAGACCTAACATGAATTATTCTCTAAAATATTGATCGAAACCAGGTTTAATTGACTGTTTCAGTGTGGTACCACATTACTACGTGATCCAAACCAGAAAAAACCCAGGATCTGTTCAAAAAGTATGTGAAAAATTCGAAACTGTGAGCCTGATGAGAGCAAATCTTAGACCTAACCTTGACCTAACATGCGTTATCCTCTAAAATATTTATCCAGACCAGGTTTCATTGAATGTTTCAGTGTGGTACCACTTTACTACGTGATCCAATCCAGAAATAGCCCAGGATCTAGCCATGAAGTATGAGAAATATGCGAAAGTAAGAGCCTGATGAGGGCAAATCCTAGACCTATCCCAGACCTAACTTGCGTTATCCTCTAAAATATTGATCGAAATCAGGTTTAATTGACTGTTTCAGCGTGGTACCACATTACTACGTGATACAATCCAGAAACAGCCCAGGATCTAGCCATGAAGTCTGAGCAATATGCGAAAGTATGAGCCTGATGAGGGCAAATCCTAGACCTAACCCAGACCTAACATGCGTTATCCTCTAAAATATTTATCAAGACCAGGTTTAATTGATTGTTTCAGTGTGGTCCCACATTACTACGTGATCCAAAACAGAAAAAACCCAGGATCTGTTCTACATGTATGAGAAATATGCGAAAGAATGAGCCCGATGAGAGCAAATCCCAGACCTAACCTAGACCTAACATGAATTATTCTCTAAAATATTGATCGAATCCAGGTTTAATTGACTGTTTCAGTGTGGTCCCACATTGCTACGTGATCCAAACCAGAAAAAACCCAGGATCCGTTCAACAAGTATGTGAAGAATGCGAAAGTATGAGTCTGATGAGTGAAAATCCCAGGCCTAACCTAGACCTAACATGCGTTATCCTCAAAAATATTGATCGAAACCTGGTTTAATCGACTGTTTCAGTGTGGTACCACATTACTATGTGATCCAAACCAGAAAATAACCCAGGATCTGTTCAACGAGTATGTGAAGGGTGCGAAGGTATGAGTCTGATGAGGTCAAATCCCAGACCTATCCCAGACCTAACTTGCGTTATCCTCTAAAATATTGATCGAAACGAGGTTTAATCGACTGTTTCAGTGTGGTACCACATAACTACGTGATCCAAACCAGAAAAACCCCAGGATCAGTTCAACAAGTACGTGATAAACGCGAATGTATGAGCCTGATTAGGGCGAATCCCAGACCTATCCCAGACCTAACTTGCGTTATCCTCTAAAATATTGAGCGAAACCAGGTTTAATGGACTATTTCAGTGTGGTACCACATTACTACGTGAAACAATCCAGAAACAGCCCAGGATCTAGCCATGAAGTATGAGAAATATGCGAAAGGATGAGCCTGATGAGTGCAAATCCTAGACCTAACCTAAACCTAACATGCGTTATCCTCTAAAATATTTATCATGACCAGGTTTAATTGAATGTTTCAGTGTGGTACCACATTACTACGTGATCCAAACCAGAAAAAACCGAGGATCCGTACAAGAGGTATGTGAAGAATGCGAAAGTATGAGTCTGATCAGTGAAAATCTCAGGCCTTACCTAGACCTAACTTGCGTTGTCTTCTAAAATATTGATGGAAACCTGGTTTCATTGACTGTTTCAGTGTGGTACTACATTACTACGTGATGCAATCTAGAAAAAGCCCAGGATCTAGCCATCAAGTATGAGAAATATGCGAAAGAATGAGCCTGATGACAGCAAATCCCAGACCTAACCTAGACCTAACATGCGTTACCCTCTAAGATATTGAGTGAAACCAGGTTTAATGGACTGTTTCAGTATGGTACCACAGTACTACGTGATCCAAACCAGAAAAAACCCAGGATCTGTTCAAAAAGTATGTGAAAAACGCGAAACTGTGAGCCTGATGAGGGCAAATCTTAGACCTAACCTTGACCTAACATGCGTTATCCTCTAAAATATTTATCCAGACCAGGTTCCATTGAATGTTTCAGTGTGGTACCACTTTACTACGTGATCCAATCCAGAAATAGCGCAGGATCTAGCCATGAAGTATGAGAAATATGCGAAAGTATGAGCCTGATGGGGGCAAATCCTAGACCTAACCTAGACCTTACATGCGTTATCCTCTAAAATATTGATCGAAACCAGGTTTAATGGACTGTTTCAGTGTGGTGCCACACTACTTCGTGATCCAAACCAGAAAAAACCCAGGATCTGTTCAACAAGTATGTGAAAAACGCTAAACTGTGAGCCTGATGAGGGCAAATACTAGACCTAACCCAGACCTAACATGCGTTATCCTCTAAAATATTGATCGCAACCAGGTTTAATGCACTCTTTCAGTGTGGTACCACACTACTACGTGATCCAAACCAGAAAAAACCCAGGATCTGTTCAACAAGTATGTGAAAAACGCGAAAGTATGAGCCTGATGAGGGCAAATCTTAGACCTAACCCAGACCTAAGATGCGTTATCCTCTAAAATATTTATCCAGACCAGGTTTCATTGAATGTTTCAGTGTGGTACCACTTTACTACGTGATCCAATCCAGAAATAGCCCAGGATCTAGCCACGAAGTATGAGAAATATGCGAAAGAATGAGCCTGATGAGAGCAAATCCTAGACCTAACCTAGACCTTACATGCGTTATCCTCTAAAATATTGATCGAAACCAGGTTTAATGGACTGTTTCAGTGTGGTACCACACTACTTCGTGATCCAAACCAGAAAAAACCCAGGATCTGTTCAACAAGTATGTGAAAAACGCTAAACTGTGAGCCTGATGAGAGCAAATCCCAGACCTAACCTAGACCTTACATGCGTTATCCTCTAAAATATTGAGCGAAACCAGGTTTAATGGACTGTTTCAGTGTGGTCCCACATTACTACGTGATCCAAACCGGAAATAACCCAGGATCCGTTCAACAAGTATGTAAATAATGCGAAAGTATGAGTCTGATGAGTGAAAATCCCAGGCCTAACCTAGACCTTACATGCGTTATCCTCTAAAATATTGATCCAAACCAGGTTTAATGGACTGTTTCAGCGTGGTACCTCACTACTACGTGATCCAAACCAGAAAAAACCCAGGATCTGTTCAACAAGTATGTGAAAAACGCGAAAGTATGAGCCTGATGAGGGCAAATCCCAGACATATCCCAGACCTAACTTGCGTTGTCCTCTAAGATATTGATGGAAACCAGGTTTAATTGACTGTTTCAGTGTTCTACTTCATTACTACGTGATGCAATCCAGAAAAAGCCCAGGATCTAGCCAACAAGTATGAGAAATATGCGAAAGAATGAGCCTGATGAGTGCAAATCCCAGACCTGACCTAGACCTAACATGAATTATTCTCTAAAATATTGATGGAAACCAGGTTTAATTGACTGTTTCAATGTGGTCCCACATTACTACGTGATCCAAACCAGAAAAAAACCCAGGATCCGTTCAACAAGTATGTGAAGAATGCGAAAGTATGAGTCTGATGAGTGAAAATCCCAGGCCTAACCTAGACCTAACATGCGTTGTCCTCTAGAATATTCATGGAAACCAGGTTTAATTGACTGTTTCAGTGTTGTACTTCATTACTACGTGATGCAATCCAGAAAAAGCCCAGGATCTAGCCATCAAGTATCAGAAATATGCGAAAGAATGAACCTGATGAGAGCAAATACCAGACCTAACCTAGACCTAACATGAATTATTCTCTAAAATATTGATCGAAACCAGGTTTAATTGACTGTTTCAGTGTTGTACTTCATTACTACGTGATGCAATCCAGAAAAAGCCCAGGATCTAGCCATCAAGTATGAGAAATATGCGAAAGAATAAGCCTGATGGGAGCAAATCCGTGACCTAACCTAGACCTAACATGAATTATTCTCTAAAATATTGATCAAAACCAGGTTTATTTGACTGTTTCAGTGTGGTACCACATTACTACGTGATCCAATCCAGAAAAAGCCCAGGATCAAGCCATCAAGTTTGAGAAATATGCGAAAGAATGAGCCTGATGAGGGCAAATACTAGACCTAACCCAGACCTAACATGCGTTATCCTCTAAAATATTGATCGCAACCAGGTTTAATGGACTCTTTCAGTGTTGTACCACACCACTACGTGATCCAAACCAGAAAAAACCCAGGATCTGTTCAACAAGTATGTGAAAAACGCGAAAGAATGAGTCTGATGAGGTCAAATCCCAGACCTATCCCAGACTTAACTTGTGTTATCCTCTAAAATATTGATCGAAACCAGGTTTCATTGAATGTTTCAGTGTGGTACCACTTTACTACGTGGTACAATCCAGAAACAGCCCAGGATCTAGCCATGAAGTATGAGAAATATGCGAAAGTATGAGCCTGATGAGGGCAAATCCTAGACCTAACCCAAACCTAACATGCGTTATCCTCTAAAATATTTATCAAGACCAGGTGTAATTGAATGTTTCAGTGTGGTACCACCTTACTACGTGAACCAAACCACAAAAATCCCAGGATCCGTTCAACAGGTATGTTAAAACTGCGACAGTATGACCCTGATGAGGGCAAATCCCAGGCCTAACCTAGACCTAACATGCGTTGTCCTCTAAAATATTGATGGAAACAAGGTTTGATAGACTGTTTCAGTGTTGTACTTCATTACTACGTGATGCAATCCAGAAAAAGCCCTGGATCTAGGCATCAAGTATGGGAAATATGCGAAAGAATGAGCCTGATGACAGCAAATCCCAGACCTAACCTAGACCTAACATGCGTTATCCTCGAAAATATTGAGCGAAACCAGGTTTAATGGACTGTTTCAGTGTGGTCCCACATTACTACGTGATCCAAACCAGAAAAAAACCAGGATCCGTTCAACAAGTATGTGAAGAATGCGAAAGTATGAGTCCGATGAGTGAAAATCCCAGGCCTAACATAGACCTAACATGAATTATTCTCTAAAATATTGATCGAAACCAGGTTTAATTGACTGTTTCAGTGTTGTACTTCATTACTACGTGATGCAATCCAGAAAAAGCCCAGGATCTAGCCATCAAGTATGAGAAATATGCGAAAGAATAAGCCTGATGGGAGCAAATCCGTGACCTAACCTAGACCTAACATGAATTATTCTCTAAAATATTGATCAAAACCAGGTTTATTTGACTGTTTCAGTGTGGTACCACATTACTACGTGATCCAATCCAGAAAAAGCCCAGGATCAAGCCATCAAGTTTGAGAAATATGCGAAAGAATGAGCCTGATGAGGGCAAATACTAGACCTAACCCAGACCTAACATGCGTTATCCTCTAAAATATTGATCGCAACCAGGTTTAATGGACTCTTTCAGTGTGGTACCACACTACTACGTGATCCAAACCAGAAAAAACCCAGGATCTGTTCAACAAGTATGTGAAAAACGCGAAAGAATGAGTCTGATGAGGTCAAATCCCAGACCTATCCCAGACTTAACTTGTGTTATCCTCTAAAATATTGATCGAAACCAGGTTTCATTGAATGTTTCAGTGTGGTACCACTTTACTACGTGGTACAATCCAGAAACAGCCCAGGATCTAGCCATGAAGTATGAGAAATATGCGAAAGTATGAGCCTGATGAGGGCAAATCCTAGACCTAACCCAAACCTAACATGCGTTATCCTCTAAAATATTTATCAAGACCAGGTGTAATTGAATGTTTCAGTGTGGTACCACATTACTACGTGAACCAAACCAGAAAAATCCCAGGATCCGTTCAACAGGTATGTTAAAACTGCGACAGTATGACCCTGATGAGGGCAAATCCCAGGCCTAACCTAGACCTAACATGCGTTGTCCTCTAAAATATTGATGGAAACAAGGTTTGATTGACTGTTTCAGTGTTGTACTTCATTACTACGTGATGCAATCCAGAAAAAGCCCAGGATCTAGCCATCAAGTATGAGAAATATGCGAAAGAATGAGCCTGATGAGAGCAAATCCCAGACCTAACCTAGACCTAACATGAATTATTCTCTAAAATATTGATCGAAACCAGGTTTAATTGACTGTTTCAGTGTGGTCCCACATTACTACGTGATCCAAACCAGAAAAAACCCAGGGTCCGTTCAACAAGTATGTGAAGAATGCGAAAGTATGAGTCTGATGAGTGAAAATCCCAGGCCTAACCTAGACCTAACATGCGTTATCCTCTAAAATATTGATGCAAACCAGGTTTAATGGACTGTTTCAGCGTGGTACCACACTACTACGTGATCCAAACCAGAAAAAACCCAGGATCTGTTCAACAAGTATGTGAAAAACGCGAATGTATGAGCCTGATGAGGGCAAATCCCAGACATATCCCAGACCTAACTTGCGTTGTCCTCTAAGATATTGATGGAAACCAGGTTTCATTGACTGTTTCAGTGTGGTACTACATTACTACGTGATGTAATCTAGAAAAAGCCCTGGATCTAGGCATCAAGTATGAGAAATATGCGAAAGAATGAGCCTGATGACAGCAAATCCCAGACCTAACCTAGACCTAACATGCGTTATCCTCTAAAATATTGAGCGAAACCAGGTTTAATGGACTGTTTCAGTGTGGTCCCACATTACTACGTGATCCAAACCAGAAAAAAACCAGGATCCGTTCAACAAGTATGTGAAGAATGCGAAAGTATGAGTCCGATGAGTGAAAATCCCAGGCCTAACATAGACCTAACATGAATTATTCTCTAAAATATTGATCGAAACCAGGTTTAATTGACTGTTTCAGTGTTGTACTTCATTACTACGTGATGCAATCCAGAAAAAGCCCAGGATCTAGCCATCAAGTATGAGAAATATGCGAAAGAATAAGCCTGATGGGAGCAAATCCGTGACCTAACCTAGATCTAACATGAATTATTCTCTAAAATATTGATCAAAACCAGGTTTATTTGACTGTTTCAGTGTGGTACCACATTACTACGTGATCCAATCCAGAAAAAGCCCAGGATCAAGCCATCAAGTTTGAGAAATATGCGAAAGAATGAGCCTGATGAGGGCAAATACTAGACCTAACCCAGACCTAACATGCGTTATCCTCTAAAATATTGATCGCAACCAGGTTTAATGGACTCTTTCAGTGTGGTACCACACTACTACGTGATCCAAACCAGAAAAAACCCAGGATCTGTTCAACAAGTATGTGAAAAACGCGAAAGAATGAGTCTGATGAGGTCAAATCCCAGACCTATCCCAGACTTAACATGTGTTATCCTCTAAAATATTGATCGAAACCAGGTTTCATTGAATGTTTCAGTGTGGTACCACTTTACTACGTGGTACAATCCAGAAACAGCCCAGGATCTAGCCATGAAGTATGAGAAATATGCGAAAGTATGAGCCTGATGAGGGCAAATCCTAGACCTAACCCAAACCTAACATGCGTTATCCTCTAAAATATTTATCAAGACCAGGTGTAATTGAATGTTTCAGTGTGGTACCACATTACTACGTGAACCAAACCAGAAAAATCCCAGGATCCGTTCAACAGGTATGTTAAAACTGCGACAGTATGACCCTGATGAGGGCAAATCCCAGGCCTAACCTAGACCTAACATGCGTTGTCCTCTAAAATATTGATGGAAACAAGGTTTGATTGACTGTTTCAGTGTTGTACTTCATTACTACGTGATGCAATCCAGAAAAAGCCCAGGATCTAGCCATCAAGTATGAGAAATATGCGAAAGAATGAGCCTGATGAGAGCAAATCCCAGACCTAACCTAGACCTAACATGAATTATTCTCTAAAATATTGATCGAAACCAGGTTTAATTGACTGTTTCAGTGTGGTCCCACATTACTACGTGATCCAAACCAGAAAAAAACCAGGGTCCGTTCAACAAGTATGTGAAGAATGCGAAAGTATGAGTCTGATGAGTGAAAATCCCAGGCCTAACCTAGACCTAACATGCGTTATCCTCTAAAATATTGATGCAAACCAGGTTTAATGGACTGTTTCAGCGTGGTACCACACTACTACGTGATCCAAACCAGAAAAAACCCAGGATCTGTTCAACAAGTATGTGAAAACGCGAAAGTATGAGCCTGATGAGGGCAAATCCCAGACATATCCCAGACCTAACTTGCGTTGTCCTCTAAGATATTGATGGAAACCAGGTTTCATTGACTGTTTCAGTGTGGTACTACATTACTACGTGATGCAATCTAGAAAAAGCCCTGGATCTAGGCATCAAGTATGAGAAATATGCGAAAGAATGAGCCTGATGACAGCAAATCCCAGACCTAACCTAGACCTAACATGCGTTATCCTCTAAAATATTGAGCGAAACCAGGTTTAATGGACTGTTTCAGTGTGGTCCCACATTACTACGTGATCCAAACCAGAAAAAAACCAGGATCCGTTCAACAAGTATGTGAAGAATGCGAAAGTATGAGTCCGATGAGTGAAAATCCCAGGCCTAACATAGACCTAACATGAATTATTCTCTAAAATATTGATCGAAACCAGGTTTAATTGACTGTTTCAGTGTTGTACTTCATTACTACGTGATGCAATCCAGAAAAAGCCCAGGATCTAGCCATCAAGTATGAGAAATATGCGAAAGAATAAACCTGATGGGAGCAAATCCGTGACCTAACCTAGACCTAACATGAATTATTCTCTAAAATATTGGTCAAAACCAGGTTTATTTGACTGTTTCAGTGTGGTACCACATTACTACGTGATCCAATCCAGAAACAGCCCAGGATCTAGCCATGAAGTATGAGAAATATGCGAAAGTATGAGCCTGATGAGGGCAAATCCTAGACCTAACCCAAACCTAACATGCGTTATCCTCTAAAATATTTATCAAGACCAGGTTTAATTGAATGTTTCAGTGCGGTACCACATTACTACGTGAACCAAACCAGAAAAAACACTGGATCCGTTCAACAAGTATGTTAAAACTGCGACAGTATGACCCTGATGAGGGCAAATCCCAGGCCTAACCTAGACCTAACATGCGTTGTCCTCTAAAATATTGATGGAAACCAGGTTTAATTGACTGTTTCAGTGTTGTACTTCATTACTACGTGATGCAATCCAGAAAAAGCCCAGGATCTAGCCATCAAGTATGAGAAATATGCGAAAGAATGAGCCTGATGAGAGCAAATCCCAGACCTAACCTAGACCTAACATGAATTATTCTCTAAAATATTGATCGAAACCAGGTTTAATTGACTGTTTCAGTGTTGTACTTCATTACTACGTGATGCAATCCAGAAAAAGCCCAGGATCTAACCATCAAGTATGAGAAATATGCGAAAGAATGAGCCTGATGAAAGCAAATCCCTGACCTAACCTAGACCTAACATGAATTATTCTCTAAAATATTGATCAAAACCAGGTTTAATGGACTGTTTCAGTGTGGTACCACACTAATTCGTGATCCAAACCAGAAATAGCCCAGGATCTGTTCAACAAGTATGTGAAAAACGCTAAACTGTGAGCCTGATGAGGGCAACTAACCCAGACCTAAGATGCGTTATCCTCTATTATATTTATCCAGACCAGGTTTAGTGGACTGTTTCAGTGTGGTACCACACTACTTCGTGATCCAAACCAGAAAAAACCCAGGATCTGTTCAACAAGTATGTGAAAAACGCTAAACTGTGAGCCTGATGAGGGCAAATCTTAGGCCTAACCCAGACGTAAGATGCGTTATCCTCTAAAATATTTATCCAGACCAGGTTTCATTGAATGTTTCAGTGTGGTCCCACATTACTACGTGATCCAAACCAGAAAAAACCCAGGATCCGTTCAACAAGTATGTGAAGAAGGCGAAAGTATGAGTCTGATGAGTGAAAATCCCAAACTTAACCTAGACCTAACATGCGTTATCCTCTAAAATATTGATCGAAACCAGGTTTCATTGAATGTTTCAGTGTGGTACCACTTTACTACGTGATGCAATCCAGAAAAAGCCCAGGATCTAGCCATGAAGTATGTGAAGAATGCGAAAGTATGAGTCTGATGAGTGAAAATCCCAGGCCTAACCTAGACCTAACATGCGTTATCCTCTAAAATATTGATCGAAACCAGGTTTCATTGAATGTTTCAGTGTGGTACCACTTTACTACGTGATGCAATCCAGAAAAAGCCCAGGATCTAGCCATCAAGTTTGAGAAATATGCGAAAGAATGTGCCTGATGAGAGCAAATCCCAGACCTAACCTAGACCTAACATGAATTATTCTCTAAAATATTGATCGAAACCAGGTTTAATTGACTGTTTCAGTGTGGTCCCACATTACTACGTGATCCAAACCAGAAATAACCCAGGATCCGTTCAACAAGTATGTGAAGAATGCGAAAGTATGAGTCTGATGAGTGAAAATCTCAGGCCTAACCTAGACCTAACATGCGTTATCCTCAAAAATATTGATCGAAACCTGGTTTAATCGACTGGTTCAGTGTGGTACCACATTACTATGTGATCCCAACCAGAAAATAACCCAGGATCTGTTCAACGAGTATGTGAAGTGTGCGAAAGTATGAGTCTGATGAGTGAAAATCCCAGGCCTAACCTAGACCTAACATGCGTTATCCTCTAAAATATTGATCGAAACCAGGTTTCATTGAATGTTTCAGTGTGGTACCACTTTACTACGTAATACAATCCAGAAATAGCCCAGGATCAAGCCTTGAAGTATGAGAAATATGCGAAAGTATGAGCCTGATGAGGGCAAAACCTAGACCTAACCCAGACCTAACATGCGTTATCCTCTAAAATATTTATCAAGACCAGGTTTAATTGATTGTTTCAGTGTGGTCCCACATTACTACGTGATTCAAACCAGAAAAAACCCAGGATCTGTTCAACATGTATGAGAAATATGCGAAAGAATGAGCCTGATGAGAGCAAATCCCAGACCTAACATAGACCTAACATGAATTATTCTCTAAAATATTGATCGAAACCAGGTTTAATTGACTGTTTCAGTGTGGTCCCACATTACTACGTGATCCAAACCAGAAATAACCCAGGATCCGTTCAACAAGTATGTGAAGAATGCGAAAGTATGAGTCTGATGAGTGGAAATCCCAGGCCTAACCTAGACCTAACATGCGTTATCCTCAAAAATATTGATCGAAACCTGGTTTAATCGACTGTTTCAGTGTGGTACCACATTACTATGTGATCCCAACCAGAAAATAACCCAGGATCTGTTCAACGAGTATGTGAAGTGTGCGAAAGTATGAGTCTGATGAGGTCAAATCCCAGACCAATCCCAGACTTAACTTGCGTTATCCTCTAAAATATTGATCGAAACCAGGTTTAATCGACTGTTTCAGTGTGGTACCACATTACTACGTGATCCAAACCAGATAAAGCCCAGGATCTAGCCATCAAGTATGAGAAATATGCGAAAGAATGAGCCTGGTGAGGGCAAATCCCAGACCTAACCTAGACCTTCCATGCGTTATCCTCTAAAATATTGATCGAAACCAGGTTTAATGGCCTGTTTCAGTGTGGTACCACACTACTTCGTGATCCAAACCAGAAAAATCCCAGGATCTGTTCAACAAGTATGTGAAAAACGCTAAACTGTGAGCCTGATGAGGGCAAATCTTAGACCTAACCCAGACCTAAGATGCGTTAACCTCTAAAATATTTATCCAGACCAGGTTTCATTGAATGTTTAAGTGTGGTACCACTTTACTACGTGATCCAATCCAGAAATAGCACAGGATCTAGCCATGAAGTATGAGAAATATGCGAAAGTAAGAGCCTGATGAGGGCAAATTCTAGACCTATCCCAGACCTAACTTGCGTTATCCTCTAAAATATTGATCGAAACCAGGTTTAATCGACTGTTTCAGCGTGGTACCACATTACTACGTGATACAATCCAGAAACAGCCCAGGATCTAGCCATGAAGTATGTGAAATATGCGAAAGTATGAGCCTGATGAGGGCAAATCCTAGACCTAACCCAGACCTAACATGCGTTATCCTCTAAAATATTTATCAAGACCAGGTTTAATTAACGGTTTCAGTGTTGTACTTCATTACTACGTGATCCAATCCAGAAACAGCCCAGGATCTAGCCATGCAGTATGAGAAATATGCGAAAGTATGAGCCTGATGTGGGCAAATCCCAGACCTAACCTAGACCTAGCATGTATTATTCTCTAAAATATTGATCGAAACCAGGTTTAATTGACTGTTTCAGTGTTGTACTTCATTACTATGTGATGCAATCCAGAAAAAGCCCAGGATCTAGCCATGAAGTATGAGAAATATGCGAAAGTATGAGCCTGATGGGAGCAAATCCCAGACCTAACCCAGACCTAACATGCGTTATCCTCTAAAATATTTATCAAGATCTGGTTTAATTGATTGTTTCAGTGTGGTCCCACATTACTACGTGATCCAAACCAGAAATAACCCAGGATCCGTTCAACAAGTATGTGAAAAACGCGAAAGTATGAGCCTGATGAGGGCAAATCCCAGACATATCCCAGACCTAACTTGCGTTGTCCTCTAAGATATTGATGGAAACCAGGTTTCATTGACTGTTTCAGTGTGGTGCTACATTACTACGTGATGCAATCCGGAAAAAGCCCAGGATCTAGCCATCAAGTATGAGAAACATGCGAAAGAATGAGCCTGATGGGAGCAAATCCCAGACCTAACCTAGACGTAACATGCGTTATCCTCTAAAATATTGAGCGAAACCAGGTTTAATGGACTGTTTCAGTGTGGTACCACACTACTTCGTGATCCAAACCAGAGAAAGCCCAGGATCTGTTCAAGAAGTATGTGAAAAACGCTAAACTGTGAGACTGATGAGGGCAAATCTTAGGCCTAACCCAGACCTAAGATGCGTTATCCTCTAAAATATTTATAAAGACCAGGTTTCATTGAATGTTTCAGTGTGGTACCACTTTACTACCTGATACAATCCAGAAACAGCCCAGGATCTAGCCATGAAGTATGAGATATATGCGAAAGTATGAGCCTGATGAGGGCAAATCCTAGACCTAACCCAAACCTAATATGCGTTATCCTCTAAAATATTTATCAAGAAAAGGTTTAATTGAATGTTTCAGTGTGGTACCACATTACTACGTGAACCAAACCCGAAAAAACCCAGGATCTGTTCAACATGTATGAGAAATATGCGAAAGAATGAGCCTCATGAGAGCAAATCCCAGACCTATCCTAGACCTAACATGAATTATTCTCTAAAATATTGATCGAAAACAGGTTTACTTGAATGTTTCAGTGTGGTACCACATTACTATGTGATCCAAACCAGAAAATAACCCAGGATCTGTTCAAGGAGTATGTGAAGTGTGCGAAAGTATGAGTCTGATGAGGTCAAATCCCAGGCCTAACCTAGACCTAACATGCGTTATCCTCTAAAATATTGATCGAAACCTGGTTTAATCGACTGTTTCAGTGTGGTACCACATTACTATGTGATCCAAACCAGAAAATAACCCAGGATCTGTTCAAGGAGTATGTGAAGTGTGCGAAAGTATGAGTCTGATGAGGTCAAATCCCAGACCTATCCCAGACCTAGCTTGCGTTATCCTCTAAAATATTCATCGAAACCAGGTTTAATCGACTGTTTCAGTGTGGTACCACATTACTACGTGATCCAAACCAGAAAAAACCCAGGATCCGTTCAACAAGTATGTGAAGAATGCGATAGTATGAGTCTGATGAGGTCAAATCCCAGGCCTAACCTAGACCTAACATGCGTTATCCTCAAAAATATTGATCGAAACCTGGTTTAATCGACTGTTTCCGTGTGGTACCACATTACTATGTGATCCAAACCAGAAAATAACCCAGGATCTGTTCAACGAGTATGTGATGTGTGCGAAAGTATGAGTCTGATGATGTCAAATCCCAGACCAATCCCAGTCTTAACATGCGTTATTCTCTAAAATATTGATCGAAACCAGGTTTAATCGACTGTTTCAGTGTGGTACCACATTACTACGTGATGCAATCCAGAAAAAGCCCAGGATCAAGCCATCAAGTATGAGAAATATGCGAAAGAATGAGCCTGATGGGAGCAAATCCCAGACCTAACCTAGACCTTACATGCGTTATCCTCTAATATATTGAGCGAAACCAGGTTTAATGGACTGTTTCAGTGTGGTACCACACTACTTCGTGATCCAAACCAGAGAAAAACCAGGATCTGTTCAACAAGTATGTGAAAAACGCTAAACTGTGAGCCTGATGAGGGCAAATCTTAGACCTAACCCAGACCTAAGATGCGTTATCCTCTAAAATATTTATCCAGACCAGGTTTTATTGAATGTTTCAGTGTGGTACCACTTTACTACGTGATCCAATCCAGAAATAGCCCAGGATCTAGCCATGAAGTATGAGAAATATGCGAAAGTAAGAGCCTGATGAGGGCAAATCCTAGACCTATCCCAGACCTAACTTGCGTTATCCTCTAAAATATTGATCGAAACCAGGTTTAATTGACTGTTTCAGCGTGGTACCACATTACTACGTGATACAATCCAGAAACAGCCCAGGGTCTAGCCTTGAAGTATGAGAAATATGCGAAAGTATGAGCCTGATAAGGGCAAATCCCAGACCTGACCTAGACCTAACATGAATTATTCTCTAAAATATTGATCGAAACCAGGTTTAATTGGCTGTTTCAGTGTGGTCCCACATTACTACGTGATCCAAACCAGAAAAAACCCAGGATCCGTTCAACAAGTATGTGAAGAATGCGAAAGTATGAGTCTGATGAGTGAAAATCCCAGGCCTAACCCAGACCTAACATACGTTATCCTCAAAAATATTGATCGAAACCTGGTTTAATCGTCTGTTTCAGTGTGGTACCACATTACTATGTGATCCAAACCAGAAAATAACCCAGGATCTGTTCAACGAGTATGTGAAGTGTGCGAAAGTATGAGTCTGATGAGGTCAAATCCCAGACCAATCCCAGTCTTAACATGCGTTATCCTCTAAAATATTGATCGAAACCAGGTTTAATCGACTGTTTCAGTGTGGTACCACATTACTACGTGATGCAATCCAGAAAAAGCCCAGGATCAAGCCATCAAGTATGAGAAATATGCGAAAGAATGAGCCTGATGAGAGCAAATCCCAGACCTAACCTAGACCTTACATGCGTTATCCTCTAAGATATTGAGCGAAACCAGGTTTAATGGACTGTTTCAGTGTGGTACCACGCTGCTTCGTGATCCAAACCAGAAAAAACCCAGGATCTGTTCAACAAGTATGTGAAGAATGCGAAAGTATGAGTCTGATGAGTGAAAATCCCAGGCCTAACCTAGACCTAACATGTGTTATCCTCAAAAATATTGATCGAAACCTGGTTTAATCGTCTGTTTCAGCGTGGTACCACATTACTACGTGATACAATCCAGAAACAGCCCAGGGTCTAGCCTTGAAGTATGAGAAATATGCGAAAGTATGAGCCTGATGAGGGCAAATCCTAGACCTAACCCAGACCTAACATGCGTTATCCTCTAAAATATTTATCAAGACCAGGTTTAATTGATTGTTTCAGTGTGGTCCCACATTACTACGTGATCCAAACCAGAAAAAACCCAGGATCTGTTCAACATGTATGAGAAATATGCGAAAGAATGAGCCTGATGAGGGCAAATCCCAGACATATCCCAGACCTAACTTGCGTTGTCCTCTAAGATATTGATGGAAACCAGGTTTAATTGACTGTTTCAGTGTTGTACTTCATTACTACGTGATGCAATCCAGAAAAAGCCCAGGAGCTAGCCATCAAGTATGAGAAATATGCGAAAGAATGAGCCTGATGAGAGCAAATCCCAGGCCTAACCTAGACCTAACATGAATTATTCTCTAAAATATTGATCGAAACCAGGTTTAATTGACTGCTTCAGTGTGGTCCCACATTACTACGTGATCCAAACCAGAAAAAACCCAGGATCCGTTCAACAAGTATGTGAAGAATGCGAAAGTATGAGTCTGATGAGGGCAAATCTTAGACCTAACCTTGACCTAACATGCGTTATCCTCTAAAATATTTATCCAGACCAGGTTTCATTGAATGTTTCAGTGTGGTACCACTTTACTACGTGATCCAATCCAGAAATAGCCCAGGATCTAGCCATGAAGTATGAGAAATATGCGAAAGTATGAGCCTGATGGGGGCAAATCCTAGACCTAACCCAGACCTAACATGCGTTATCCTCTAAAATATTGATCGCAACCAGGTTTAATGGACTCTTTCAGTGTGGTACCACACTACTACGTGATCCAAACCAGAAAAAACCCAGGATCTGTTCAACAAGTATGTGAAAAACGCGAAAGAATATGTCTGATGAGGTCAAATCCCAGACCTATCCCAGACTTAACTTGTGTTATCCTCTAAAATATTGATCGAAACCAGGTTTCATTGAATGTTTCAGTGTGGTACCACTTTACTACGTGGTACAATCCAGAAACAGCCCAGGATCTAGCCATGAAGTATGAGAAATATGCGAAAGTATGAGCCTGATGAGGGCAAATCCTAGACCTAACCCAAACCTAACATGCGTTATCCTCTAAAATATTTATCAAGACCAGGTGTAATTGAATGTTTCAGTGTGGTACCACATTACTACGTGAACCAAACCAGAAAAATCCCAGGATCCGTTCAACAGGTATGTTAAAACTGCGACAGTATGACCCTGATGAGGGCAAATCCCAGGCCTAACCTAGACCTAACATGCGTTGTCCTCTAAAATATTGATGGAAACAAGGTTTAATTGACTGTTTCAGTGTTGTACTTCATTACTACGTGATGCAATCCAGAAAAAGCCCAGGATCTAGCCATCAAGTATGAGAAATATGCGAAAGAATGAGCCTGATGAGAGCAAATCCCAGACCTAACCTAGACCTAACATGAATTATTCTCTAAAATATTGATCGAAACCAGTTTTAATTGACTGTTTCAGTGTTGTACTTCATTACTACGTGATGCAATCCAGAAAACGCCCAGGATCTAGCCATGAAGTATGAGAAATATGCGAAAGTATGAGCCTGATGAGGGCAAATGCTAGACGTAACCCAGACCTAACATGCGTTATTCTGTAAAATTTTTATCAAGACCAGGTTTAATTGAATGTTTCATTGTGGTACCTCATTACTGCGTGACCAAAACCAGAAAAAACCCAGGATCCGTTCAACAAGTATGTGAAGAATGCGAAAGTATGAGTCTGATCAGTGAAAATCTCAGGACTTACCTAGACCCAACTTGCGTTGTCCTCTAAAATATTGATGGAAACCAGGTTTCATTGACTGTTTCAGTGTGGTACTACATTACTACGTGATGCAATCCAGAAAAAGCCCAGGATCTAGCCATCAAGTATGAGAAATATGCGAAAGAATGAGCCTTATGAGAGCAAATCCCAGACCTAACCTAGACCTAACATGCGTTATCCTCTAAAATATTGAGCGAAACCAGGTTTAATGGACTGTTTCAGTGTGGTACCACACTACTTCGTGATCCAAACCAGAAAAAACCCAGGATCTGTTCAACAAGTATGTGAAAAACGCGAAAGAATGAGCCTGATGAGAGCAAATCCCAGACCTAACCTAGACCTAACATGAATTATTCTCTAGAATATTGATCCAAACCAGGTTTAATGGTCTGTTTCAGCGTGGTACCACACTACTACGTGATCCAAACCAGAAAAAACCCAGGATCTGTTCAACAAGTATGTGAAAAACGCTAAACTGTGAGCCTGATGAGGGCAAATCCCAGACCTAACCTAGACCTAACATGCGTTATCCTCTAAAATATTGAGCGAAACCAGGTTTAATGGACTGTTTCAGTGTGGTACCACACTACTTCGTGATCCAAACCAGAAAAAACCCAGGATCTGTTCAACAAGTATGTGAAAAACGCTAAACTGTGAGCCTGATGAGAGCAAATCCCAGACCTAACCTAGACCTTACATGCGTTATCTTCTAAAATATTGAGCGAAACCAGGTTTAATGGACTGTTTCAGTGTGGTCCCACATTACTACGTGATCCAAACCAGAAATAACCCAGGATCCGTTCAACAAGTATGTGAAGAATGCGAAAGTATGTGTCTGATGAGTGAAAATCCCAGGCCTAACCTAGACCTTACATGCGTTATCCTCTAAAATATTGATCCAAACCAGGTTTAATGGACTGTTTCAGCGTGGTACCTCACTACTGCGTGATCCAAACAAGAAAAAACCCAGGATCTGTTCAACAAGTATGTGAAAAACGCGAAAGTATGAGACTGATGAGGGCAAATCCCAGACATATCCCAGACCTAACTTGCGTTGTCCTCTAAGATATTGATGGAAACTTGGTTTAATTGACTGTTTCAGTGTTGTACTTCATTACTACGTGATGCAATCCAGAAAAAGCCCAGGATCTAGCCATCAAGTATGAGAAATATGCGAAAGAATGAGCCTGATAAGAGCAAATCCCAGACCTGACCTAGACCCTACATGAATTATTCTCTAAAATATTGATGGAAACCAGGTTTAATTGACTGTTTCAGTGTGGTCCCACATTACTACGTGATCCAAACCTGAAAAAAACCCAGGATCCGTTCAACAAGTATGTGAAGAATGCGAAAGTATGAGTCTGATGAGTGAAAATCCCAGGCCTAACCTAGACCTAACATGCGTTGTCCTCTAGAATATTGATGGAAACCAGGTTTAATTGACTGTTTCAGTGTTGTACTTCATTACTACGTGATGCAATCCAGAAAAAGCCCAGGATCTAGCCATCAAGTATGAGAAATATGCGAAAGAATGAACCTGATGAGAGCAAATCCCAGACCTAACCTAGACCTAACATGAATTATTCTCTAAAATATTGATCGAAACCAGGTTTAATTGACTGTTTCAGTGTTGTACTTCATTACTACGTGATGCAATCCAGAAAAAGCCCAGGATCTAGCCATCAAGTATGAGAAATATGCGAAAGAATGAGCCTGATGGGAGCAAATCCCTGACCTAACCTAGACCTAACATGAATTATTCTCTAAAATATTGATCAAAACCAGGTTTATTTGACTGTTTCAGTGTGGTACCACATTACTACGTGATCCAATCCAGAAACAGCCCAGGATCTAGCCATGAAGTATGAGAAATATGCGAAAGTATGAGCCTGATGAGGGCAAAACCTAGACCTAACCCAAACCTAACATGCGTTATCCTCTAAAATATTTATCAAGACCAGGTTTAATTGATTGTTTCAGTGTGGTCCCACATTACTACGTGATTCAAACCAGAAAAAACCCAGGATCTGTTCAACATGTATGAGAAATATGCGAAAGAATGAGCCTGATGAGAGCAAATCCCAGACCTAACATAGACCTAACATGAATTATTCTCTAAAATATTGATCGAAACCAGGTTTAATTGACTGTTTCAGTGTGGTCCCACATTACTACGTGATCCAAACCAGAAATAACCCAGGATCTGTTCAACGAGTATGTGAAGTGTGCGAAAGTATGAGTCTGATGAGGTCAAATCCCAGACCAATCCCAGACTTAACTTGCGTTATCCTCTAAAATATTGATCGAAACCAGGTTTAATCGACTGTTTCAGTGTGGTACCACATTACTACGTGATCCAAACCAGAAAAAGCCCAGGATCTAGCCATCAAGTATGAGAAATATGCGAAAGAATGAGCCTGGTGAGGGCAAATCCCAGACCTAACCTAGACCTTACATGCGTTATCCTCTAAAATATTGATCGAAACCAGGTTTAATGGCCTGTTTCAGTGTGGTACCACACTACTTCGTGATCCAAACCAGAAAAATCCCAGGATCTGTTCAACAAGTATGTGAAAAACGCTAAACTGTGAGCCTGATGAGGGCAAATCTTAGACCTAACCCAGACCTAAGATGCGTTAACCTCTAAAATATTTATCCAGACCAGGTTTCATTGAATGTTTAAGTGTGGTACCACTTTACTACGTGATCCAATCCAGAAATAGCACAGGATCTAGCCATGAAGTATGAGAAATATGCGAAAGTAAGAGCCTGATGAGGGCAAATTCTAGACCTATCCCAGACCTAACTTGCGTTATCCTCTAAAATATTGATCGAAACCAGGTTTAATCGACTGTTTCAGCGTGGTACCACATTACTACGTGATACAATCCAGAAACAGCCCAGGATCTAGCCATGAAGTATGTGAAATATGCGAAAGTATGAGCCTGATGAGGGCAAATCCTAGACCTAACCCAGACCTAACATGCGTTATCCTCTAAAATATTTATCAAGACCAGGTTTAATTAACGGTTTCAGTGTTGTACTTCATTACTACGTGATCCAATCCAGAAACAGCCCAGGATCTAGCCATGCAGTATGAGAAATATGCGAAAGTATGAGCCTGATGAGGGCAAATCCCAGACCTAACCTAGACCTAGCATGTATTATTCTCTAAAATATTGATCGAAACCAGGTTTAATTGACTGTTTCAGTGTTGTACTTCATTACTATGTGATGCAATCCAGAAAAAGCCCAGGATCTAGCCATGAAGTATGAGAAATATGCGAAAGTATGAGCCTGATGAGGGCAAATCCTAGACCTAACCCAGACCTAACATGCGTTATCCTCTAAAATATTTATCAAGATCTGGTTTAATTGATTGTTTCAGTGTGGTCCCACATTACTACGTGATCCAAACCAGAAATAACCCAGGATCCGTTCAACAAGTATGTGAAAAACGCGAAAGTATGAGCCTGATGAGGGCAAATCCCAGACATATCCCAGACCTAACTTGCGTTGTCCTCTAAGATATTGATGGAAACCAGGTTTCATTGACTGTTTCAGTGTGGTACTACATTACTACGTGATGCAATCCGGAAAAAGCCCAGGATCTAGCCATCAAGTATGAGAAACATGCGAAAGAATGAGCCTGATGGGAGCAAATCCCAGACCTAACCTAGACGTAACATGCGTTATCCTCTAAAATATTGAGCGAAACCAGGTTTAATGGACTGTTTCAGTGTGGTACCACACTACTTCGTGATCCAAACCAGAGAAAGCCCAGGATCTGTTCAAGAAGTATGTGAAAAACGCTAAACTGTGAGACTGATGAGGGCAAATCTTAGGCCTAACCCAGACCTAAGATGCGTTATCCTCTAAAATATTTATAAAGACCAGATTTCATTGAATGTTTCAGTGTGGTACCACTTTACTACCTGATACAATCCAGAAACAGCCCAGGATCTAGCCATGAAGTATGAGATATATGCGAAAGTATGAGCCTGATGAGGGCAAATCCTAGACCTAACCCAAACCTAATATGCGTTATCCTCTAAAATATTTATCAAGAAAAGGTTTAATTGAATGTTTCAGTGTGGTACCACATTACTACGTGAACCAAACCCGAAAAAACCCAGGATCTGTTCAACATGTATGAGAAATATGCGAAAGAATGAGCCTCATGAGAGCAAATCCCAGACCTATCCTAGACCTAACATGAATTATTCTCTAAAATATTGATCGAAAACAGGTTTACTTGAATGTTTCAGTGTGGTACCACATTACTATGTGATCCAAACCAGAAAATAACCCAGGATCTGTTCAAGGAGTATGTGAAGTGTGCGAAAGTATGAGTCTGATGAGGTCAAATCCCAGGCCTAACCTAGACCTAACATGCGTTATCCTCTAAAATATTGATCGAAACCTGGTTTAATCGACTGTTTCAGTGTGGTACCACATTACTATGTGATCCAAACCAGAAAATAACCCAGGATCTGTTCAAGGAGTATGTGAAGTGTGCGAAAGTATGAGTCTGATGAGGTCAAATCCCAGACCTATCCCAGACCTAGCTTGCGTTATCCTCTAAAATATTCATCGAAACCAGGTTTAATCGACTGTTTCAGTGTGGTACCACATTACTACGTGATCCAAACCAGAAAAAACCCAGGATCCGTTCAACAAGTATGTGAAGAATGCGATAGTATGAGTCTGATGAGGTCAAATCCCAGGCCTAACCTAGACCTAACATGCGTTATCCTCAAAAATATTGATCGAAACCTGGTTTAATCGACTGTTTCCGTGTGGTACCACATTACTATGTGATCCAAACCAGAAAATAACCCAGGATCTGTTCAACGAGTATGTGATGTGTGCGAAAGTATGAGTCTGATGATGTCAAATCCCAGACCAATCCCAGTCTTAACATGCGTTATTCTCTAAAATATTGATCGAAACCAGGTTTAATCGACTGTTTCAGTGTGGTACCACATTACTACGTGATGCAATCCAGAAAAAGCCCAGGATCAAGCCATCAAGTATGAGAAATATGCGAAAGAATGAGCCTGATGGGAGAAAATCCCAGACCTAACCTAGACCTTACATGCGTTATCCTCTAATATATTGAGCGAAACCAGGTTTAATGGACTGTTTCAGTGTGGTACCACACTACTTCGTGATCCAAACCAGAGAAAAACCAGGATCTGTTCAACAAGTATGTGAAAAACGCTAAACTGTGAGCCTGATGAGGGCAAATCTTAGACCTAACCCAGACCTAAGATGCGTTATCCTCTAAAATATTTATCCAGACCAGGTTTTATTGAATGTTTCAGTGTGGTACCACTTTACTACGTGATCCAATCCAGAAATAGCCCAGGATCTAGCCATGAAGTATGAGAAATATGCGAAAGTAAGAGCCTGATGAGGGCAAATCCTAGACCTATCCCAGACCTAACTTGCGTTATCCTCTAAAATATTGATCGAAACCAGGTTTAATTGACTGTTTCAGCGTGGTACCACATTACTACGTGATACAATCCAGAAACAGCCCAGGGTCTAGCCTTGAAGTATGAGAAATATGCGAAAGTATGAGCCTGATAAGGGCAAATCCCAGACCTGACCTAGACCTAACATGAATTATTCTCTAAAATATTGATCGAAACCAGGTTTAATTGGCTGTTTCAGTGTGGTCCCACATTACTACGTGATCCAAACCAGAAAAAACCCAGGATCCGTTCAACAAGTATGTGAAGAATGCGAAAGTATGAGTCTGATGAGTGAAAATCCCAGGCCTAACCCAGACCTAACATACGTTATCCTCAAAAATATTGATCGAAACCTGGTTTAATCGTCTGTTTCAGTGTGGTACCACATTACTATGTGATCCAAACCAGAAAATAACCCAGGATCTGTTCAACGAGTATGTGAAGTGTGCGAAAGTATGAGTCTGATGAGGTCAAATCCCAGACCAATCCCAGTCTTAACATGCGTTATCCTCTAAAATATTGATCGAAACCAGGTTTAATCGACTGTTTCAGTGTGGTACCACATTACTACGTGATGCAATCCAGAAAAAGCCCAGGATCAAGCCATCAAGTATGAGAAATATGCGAAAGAATGAGCCTGATGAGAGCAAATCCCAGACCTAACCTAGACCTTACATGCGTTATCCTCTAAGATATTGAGCGAAACCAGGTTTAATGGACTGTTTCAGTGTGGTACCACGCTGCTTCGTGATCCAAACCAGAAAAAACCCAGGATCTGTTCAACAAGTATGTGAAGAATGCGAAAGTATGAGTCTGATGAGTGAAAATCCCAGGCCTAACCTAGACCTAACATGTGTTATCCTCAAAAATATTGATCGAAACCTGGTTTAATCGTCTGTTTCAGCGTGGTACCACATTACTACGTGATACAATCCAGAAACAGCCCAGGGTCTAGCCTTGAAGTATGAGAAATATGCGAAAGTATGAGCCTGATGAGGGCAAATCCTAGACCTAACCCAGACCTAACATGCGTTATCCTCTAAAATATTTATCAAGACCAGGTTTAATTGATTGTTTCAGTGTGGTCCCACATTACTACGTGATCCAAACCAGAAAAAACCCAGGATCTGTTCAACATGTATGAGAAATATGCGAAAGAATGAGCCTGATGAGGGCAAATCCCAGACATATCCCAGACCTAACTTGCGTTGTCCTCTAAGATATTGATGGAAACCAGGTTTAATTGACTGTTTCAGTGTTGTACTTCATTACTACGTGATGCAATCCAGAAAAAGCCCAGGAGCTAGCCATCAAGTATGAGAAATATGCGAAAGAATGAGCCTGATGAGAGCAAATCCCAGGCCTAACCTAGACCTAACATGAATTATTCTCTAAAATATTGATCGAAACCAGGTTTAATTGACTGCTTCAGTGTGGTCCCACATTACTACGTGATCCAAACCAGAAAAAACCCAGGATCCGTTCAACAAGTATGTGAAGAATGCGAAAGTATGAGTCTGATGAGGGCAAATCTTAGACCTAACCTTGACCTAACATGCGTTATCCTCTAAAATATTTATCCAGACCAGGTTTCATTGAATGTTTCAGTGTGGTACCACTTTACTACGTGATCCAATCCAGAAATAGCCCAGGATCTAGCCATGAAGT
The DNA here is from genome assembly GCF_051014445.1 of Colletes latitarsis. Taxonomy (NCBI): domain Eukaryota; kingdom Metazoa; phylum Arthropoda; class Insecta; order Hymenoptera; family Colletidae; genus Colletes; species Colletes latitarsis. The sequence continues at coordinate 26,490,189 of NW_027488367.1, read as the reverse complement.
ATGAGAAATATGCGAAAGTATGAGCCTGATGGGGGCAAATCCTAGACCTAACCCAGACCTAACATGCGTTATCCTCTAAAATATTGATCGCAACCAGGTTTAATGGACTCTTTCAGTGTGGTACCACACTACTACGTGATCCAAACCAGAAAAAACCCAGGATCTGTTCGACAAGTATGTGAAAAACGCGAAAGAATATGTCTGATGAGGTCAAATCCCAGACCTATCCCAGACTTAACTTGTGTTATCCTCTAAAATATTGATCGAAACCAGGTTTCATTGAATGTTTCAGTGTGGTACCACTTTACTACGTGGTACAATCCAGAAACAGCCCAGGATCTAGCCATGAAGTATGAGAAATATGCGAAAGTATGAGCCTGATGAGGGCAAATCCTAGACCTAACCCAAACCTAACATGCGTTATCCTCTAAAATATTTATCAAGACCAGGTGTAATTGAATGTTTCAGTGTGGTACCACATTACTACGTGAACCAAACCAGAAAAATCCCAGGATCCGTTCAACAGGTATGTTAAAACTGCGACAGTATGACCCTGATGAGGGCAAATCCCAGGCCTAACCTAGACCTAACATGCGTTGTCCTCTAAAATATTGATGGAAACAAGGTTTAATTGACTGTTTCAGTGTTGTACTTCATTACTACGTGATGCAATCCAGAAAAAGCCCAGGATCTAGCCATCAAGTATGAGAAATATGCGAAAGAATGAGCCTGATGAGAGCAAATCCCAGACCTAACCTAGACCTAACATGAATTATTCTCTAAAATATTGATCGAAACCAGTTTTAATTGACTGTTTCAGTGTTGTACTTCATTACTACGTGATGCAATCCAGAAAACGCCCAGGATCTAGCCATGAAGTATGAGAAATATGCGAAAGTATGAGCCTGATGAGGGCAAATGCTAGACGTAACCCAGACCTAACATGCGTTATTCTGTAAAATTTTTATCAAGACCAGGTTTAATTGAATGTTTCATTGTGGTACCTCATTACTGCGTGACCAAAACCAGAAAAAACCCAGGATCCGTTCAACAAGTATGTGAAGAATGCGAAAGTATGAGTCTGATCAGTGAAAATCTCAGGACTTACCTAGACCCAACTTGCGTTGTCCTCTAAAATATTGATGGAAACCAGGTTTCATTGACTGTTTCAGTGTGGTACTACATTACTACGTGATGCAATCCAGAAAAAGCCCAGGATCTAGCCATCAAGTATGAGAAATATGCGAAAGAATGAGCCTTATGAGAGCAAATCCCAGACCTAACCTAGACCTAACATGCGTTATCCTCTAAAATATTGAGCGAAACCAGGTTTAATGGACTGTTTCAGTGTGGTACCACACTACTTCGTGATCCAAACCAGAAAAAACCCAGGATCTGTTCAACAAGTATGTGAAAAACGCGAAAGAATGAGCCTGATGAGAGCAAATCCCAGACCTAACCTAGACCTAACATGAATTATTCTCTAGAATATTGATCCAAACCAGGTTTAATGGTCTGTTTCAGCGTGGTACCACACTACTACGTGATCCAAACCAGAAAAAACCCAGGATCTGTTCAACAAGTATGTGAAAAACGCTAAACTGTGAGCCTGATGAGGGCAAATCCCAGACCTAACCTAGACCTAACATGCGTTATCCTCTAAAATATTGAGCGAAACCAGGTTTAATGGACTGTTTCAGTGTGGTACCACACTACTTCGTGATCCAAACCAGAAAAAACCCAGGATCTGTTCAACAAGTATGTGAAAAACGCTAAACTGTGAGCCTGATGAGAGCAAATCCCAGACCTAACCTAGACCTTACATGCGTTATCCTCTAAAATATTGAGCGAAACCAGGTTTAATGGACTGTTTCAGTGTGGTCCCACATTACTACGTGATCCAAACCAGAAATAACCCAGGATCCGTTCAACAAGTATGTGAAGAATGCGAAAGTATGTGTCTGATGAGTGAAAATCCCAGGCCTAACCTAGACCTTACATGCGTTATCCTCTAAAATATTGATCCAAACCAGGTTTAATGGACTGTTTCAGCGTGGTACCTCACTACTGCGTGATCCAAACAAGAAAAAACCCAGGATCTGTTCAACAAGTATGTGAAAAACGCGAAAGTATGAGACTGATGAGGGCAAATCCCAGACATATCCCAGACCTAACTTGCGTTGTCCTCTAAGATATTGATGGAAACTTGGTTTAATTGACTGTTTCAGTGTTGTACTTCATTACTACGTGATGCAATCCAGAAAAAGCCCAGGATCTAGCCATCAAGTATGAGAAATATGCGAAAGAATGAGCCTGATAAGAGCAAATCCCAGACCTGACCTAGACCCTACATGAATTATTCTCTAAAATATTGATGGAAACCAGGTTTAATTGACTGTTTCAGTGTGGTCCCACATTACTACGTGATCCAAACCTGAAAAAAACCCAGGATCCGTTCAACAAGTATGTGAAGAATGCGAAAGTATGAGTCTGATGAGTGAAAATCCCAGGCCTAACCTAGACCTAACATGCGTTGTCCTCTAGAATATTGATGGAAACCAGGTTTAATTGACTGTTTCAGTGTTGTACTTCATTACTACGTGATGCAATCCAGAAAAAGCCCAGGATCTAGCCATCAAGTATGAGAAATATGCGAAAGAATGAACCTGATGAGAGCAAATCCCAGACCTAACCTAGACCTAACATGAATTATTCTCTAAAATATTGATCGAAACCAGGTTTAATTGACTGTTTCAGTGTTGTACTTCATTACTACGTGATGCAATCCAGAAAAAGCCCAGGATCTAGCCATCAAGTATGAGAAATATGCGAAAGAATGAGCCTGATGGGAGCAAATCCCTGACCTAACCTAGACCTAACATGAATTATTCTCTAAAATATTGATCAAAACCAGGTTTATTTGACTGTTTCAGTGTGGTACCACATTACTACGTGATCCAATCCAGAAACAGCCCAGGATCTAGCCATGAAGTATGAGAAATATGCGAAAGTATGAGCCTGATGAGGGCAAATCCTAGACCTAACCCAAACCTAACATGCGTTATCCTCTAAAATATTTATCAAGACCAGGTTTAATTGAATGTTTCAGTGCGGTACCACATTACTACGTGAACCAAACCAGAAAAAACACAGGATCCGTTCAACAAGTATGTTAAAACTGCGACAGTATGACCCTGACGAGGGCAAATCCCAGGCCTAACCTAGACCTAACATGCGTTGTCCTCTAAAATATTGATGGAAACCAGGTTTAATTGACTGTTTCAGTGTTGTACTTCATTACTACGTGATGCAATCCAGAAAAAGCCCGGGATCTAGCCATCAAGTATGAGAAATATGCCAAAGAATGAGCCTGATGAGAGCAAATCCCAGACCTAACCTAGACCTAACATGAATTATTCTCTAAAATATTGATGGAAACCAGGTTTAATTGACTGTTTCAGTGTTGTACTTCATTACTACGTGATGCAATCCAGAAAAAGCCCAGGATCTAGCCATCAAGTATGAGAAATATGCGAAAGAATGAGCCTGATGAGAGCAAATCCCTGACCTAACCTAGACCTAACATGAATTATTCTCTAAAATATTGATCAAAACCAGGTTTAATGGACTGTTTCAGTGTGGTACCACACTACTTCGTGATCCAAACCAGAAATAGCCCAGGATCTGTTCAACAAGTATGTGAAAAACGCTAAACTGTGAGCCTGATGCGGGCAAATATTAGACCTAACCCAGACCTAAGATGCGTTATCCTGTATTATATTTATCCAGACCAGGTTTAGTGGACTGTTTCAGTGTGGTACCACACTACTTCGTGATCCAAACCAGAAAAAACCCAGGATCTGTTCAACAAGTATGTGAAAAACGCTAAACTGTGAGCCTGATGAGGGCAAATCTTAGGCCTAACCCAGACGTAAGATGCGTTATCCTCTAAAATATTTATCCAGACCAGGTTTCATTGAATGTTTCAGTGTGGTCCCACATTACTACGTGATCCAAACCAGAAAAAACCCAGGATCCGTTCAACAAGTATGTGAAGAATGCAAAAGTATGAGTCTGATGAGTGAAAATCCCAGGCCTAACCTAGACCTAACATGCGTTATCCTCAAAAATATTGATCGAAACCTGGTTTAATCGACTGTCTCAGTGTGGTACCACATTACTATGTGATCCCAACCAGAAAATAACCCAGGATCTGTTCAACGAGTATGTGAAGTGTGCGAAAGTATGAGTCTGATGAGGTCAAATCCCAGACCAATCCCAAACTTAACTTGCGTAATCCTCTAAAATATTGATCGAAACCAGGTTTAATCGACTGCTTCAGTGTGGTACCACATTACTACGTGATCCAAACCAGAAAAAGCCCAGGATCTAGCCATCAAGTATGAGAAATATGCGAAAGAATGAGCCTGGTGAGAGCAAATCCCAGACCTAACCTAGACCTTACATGCGTTATCCTCTAAAATATTGAGCGAAACCAGGTTTAATGGACTGTTTAAGTGTGGTACCACACTACTTCGTGATCCAAACCAGAAAAATCCCAGGATCTGTTCAACAAGTATGTGAAAAACGCTAAACTGTGAGCCTGATGAGGGCAAATCTTAGACCTAACCCAGACCTAAGATGCGTTAACCTCTAAAATATTTATCCAGACCAGGTTTCATTGAATGTTTCAGTGTGGTACCACTTTACTACGTGATCCAATCCAGAAATAGCACAGGATCTAGCCATGAAGTATGAGAAATATGCGAAAGTAAGAGCCTGATGAGGGCAAATCCTAGACCTATCCCAGACCTAACTTGCGTTATCCTCTAAAATATTGATCGAAACCAGGTTTAATTGACTGTTTCAGCGTGGTACCACATTACTACGTAATACAATCCAGAAACAGCCCAGGATCAAGCCTTGAAGTATGAGAAATATGCGAAAGTTTGAGCCTGATGAGGGCAAATCCTAGACCTAACCCAGACCTAACATGCGTTATCCTCTAAAATATTTATCAAGACCAGGTTTAATTGATTGTTTCAGTGTGGTCCCACATTACTACGTGATCCAAACCAGAAAAAACCCAGGATCTGTTCAACATGTATGAGAAATATGCGAAAGAATGAGCCTGATGAGAGCAAATCCCAGACCTAACATAGACCTAACATGAATTATTCTCTAAAATATTGATCGAAACCAGGTTTAATTGACTGTTTCAGTGTGGTCCCACATTACTACGTGATCCAAACCAGAAATAACCCAGCATCCGTTCAACAAGTATATGAAGAATGCGAAAGTATGAGTCTGATGAGTGAAAATCCCAGGCCTAACCTAGACCTAACATGCGTTATCCTCTAAAATATTGATCCAAACCAGGTTTAATGGACTGTTTCAGTGTGGTACCACACTACTTCGTGATCCAAACCAGAGAAAGCCCAGGATCTGTTCAAGAAGTATGTGAAAAACGCTAAACTGTGAGACTGATGAGGGCAAATCTTAGACCTAACCCAGACCTAAGATGCGTTATCCTCTAAAATATTTATAAAGACCAGGTTTCATTGAATGTTTCAGTGTGGTACCACTTTACTACCTGATACAATCCAGAAACAGCCCAGGATCTAGCCATGAAGTATGAGATATATGCGAAAGTATGAGCCTGATGAGGGCAAATCCTAGACCTAACCCAAACCTAATATGCGTTATCCTCTAAAATATTTATCAAGAAAAGGTTTAATTGAATGTTTCAGTGTGGTACCACATTACTACGTGAACCAAACCCGAAAAAACCCAGGATCTGTTCAACATGTATGAGAAATATGCGAAAGAATGAGCCTGATGAAAGCAAATCCCAGACCTATCCTAGACCTAACATGAATTATTCTCTAAAATATTGATCGAAAACAGGTTTACTTGAATGTTTCAGTGTGGTACCACATTACTATGTGATCCAAACCAGAAAATAACCCAGGATCTGTTCAAGGAGTATGTGAAGTGTGCGAAAGTATGAGTCTGATGATGTCAAATCCCAGGCCTAACCTAGACCTAACATGCGTTATCCTCTAAAATATTGATCGAAACCTGGTTTAATCGACTGTTTCAGTGTGGTACCACATTACTATGTGATCCAAACCAGAAAATAACCCAGGATCTGTTCAAGGAGTATGTGAAGTGTGCGAAAGTATGAGTCTGATGAGGTCAAATCCCAGACCTATCCCAGACCTAGCTTGCGTTATCCTCTAAAATATTGATCGAAACCAGGTTTAATCGACTGTTTCAGTGTGGTACCACATTACTACGTGATCCAAACCAGAAAAAACCCAGGATCCGTTCAACAAGTATGTGAAGAATGCGATAGTATGAGTCTGATGAGGTCAAATCCCAGGCCTAACCTAGACCTAACATGCGTCATCCTCAAAAATATTGATCGAAACCTGGTTTAATCGACTGTTTCCGTGTGGTACCACATTACTATGTGATCCAAACCAGAAAATAACCCAGGATCTGTTCAACGAGTATGTGATGTGTGCGAAAGTATGAGTCTGATGAGGTCAAATCCCAGACCAATCCCAGTCTTAACATGCGTTATTCTCTAAAATATTGATCGAAACCAGGTTTAATCGACTGTTTCAGTGTGGTACCACATTACTACGTGATGCAATCCAGAAAAAGCCCAGGATCAAGCCATCAAGTATGAGAAATATGCGAAAGAATGAGCCTGATGGGAGCAAATCCCAGACCTAACCTAGACCTTACATGCGTTATCCTCTAATATATTGAGCGAAACCAGGTTTAATGGACTGTTTCAGTGTGGTACCACACTACTTCGTGATCCAAACCAGAAAAAACCCAGGATCTGTTCAACAAGTATGTGAAAAACGCTAAACTGTGAGCCTGATGAGGGCAAATCTTAGACCTAACCCAGACCTAAGATGCGTTATCCTCTAAAATATTTATCCAGACCAGGTTTTATTGAATGTTTCAGTGTGGTACCACTTTACTACGTGATCCAATCCAGAAATAGCCCAGGATCTAGCCATGAAGTATGAGAAATATGCGAAAGTAAGAGCCTGATGAGGGCAAATCCTAGACCTATCCCAGACCTAACTTGCGTTATCCTCTAAAATATTGATCGAAACCAGGTTTAATTGACTGTTTCAGCGTGGTACCACATTACTACGTGATACAATCCAGAAACAGCCCAGGGTCTAGCCTTGAAGTATGAGAAATATGCGAAAGTATGAGCCTGATAAGGGCAAATCCCAGACCTGACCTAGACCTAACATGAATTATTCTCTAAAATATTGATCGAAACCAGGTTTAATTGGCTGTTTCAGTGTGGTCCCACATTACTACGTGATCCAAACCAGAAATAACCCAGGATCCGTTCAACAAGTATGTGAAGAATGCGAAAGTATGAGTCTGATGAGTGAAAATCCCAGGCCTAACCCAGACCTAACATACGTTATCCTCAAAAATATTGATCGAAACCTGGTTTAATCGTCTGTTTCAGTGTGGTACCACATTACTATGTGATCCAAACCAGAAAATAACCCAGGATCTGTTCAACGAGTATGTGAAGTGTGCGAAAGTATGAGTCTGATGAGGTCAAATCCCAGACCAATCCCAGTCTTAACATGTGTTATCCTCTAAAATATTGATCGAAACCAGGTTTAATCGACTGTTTCAGTGTGGTACCACATTACTACGTGATGCAATCCAGAAAAAGCCCAGGATCAAGCCATCAAGTATGAGAAATATGCGAAAGAATGAGCCTGATGAGAGCAAATCCCAGACCTAACCTAGACCTTACATGCGTTATCCTCTAAGATATTGAGCGAAACCAGGTTTAATGGACTGTTTCAGTGTGGTACCACGCTGCTTCGTGATCCAAACCAGAAAAAACCCAGGATCTGTTCAACAAGTATGTGAAGAATGCGAAAGTATGAGTCTGATGAGTTAAAATCCCAGGCCTAACCTAGACCTAACATGTGTTATCCTCAAAAATATTGATCGAAACCTGGTGTAATCGTCTGTTTCAGCGTGGTACCACATTACTACGTGATACAATCCAGAAACAGCCCAGGGTCTAGCCTTGAAGTATGAGAAATATGCGAAAGTATGAGCCTGATGAGGGCAAATCCTAGACCTAACCCAGACCTAACATGCGTTATCCTCTAAAATATTTATCAAGACCAGGTTTAATTGATTGTTTCAGTGTGGTCCCACATTACTACGTGATCCAAACCAGAAAAAACCCAGGATCTGTTCAACATGTATGAGAAATGTGCGAAAGAATGAGCCTGATGAGGGCAAATCCCAGACATATCCCAGACCTAACTTGCGTTGTCCTCTAAGATATTGATGGAAACCAGGTTTAATTGACTGTTTCAGTGTTGTACTTCATTACTACGTGATGCAATCCAGAAAAAGCCCAGGAGCTAGCCATCAAGTATGAGAAATATGCGAAAGAATGAGCCTGATGAGAGCAAATCCCAGGCCTAACCTAGACCTAACATGAATTATTCTCTAAAATATTGATCGAAACCAGGTTTAATTGACTGCTTCAGTGTGGTCCCACATTACTACGTGATCCAAACCAGAAAAAACCCAGGATCCGTTCAACAAGTATGTGAAGAATGCGAAAGTATGAGTCTGATGAGGGCAAATCTTAGACCTAACCTTGACCTAACATGCATTATCCTCTAAAATATTTATCCAGACGAGGTTTCATTGAATGTTTCAGTGTGGTACCACTTTACTACGTGATCCAATCCAGAAATAGCCCAGGATCTAGCCATGAAGTATGAGAAATATGCGAAAGTATGAGCCTGATGGGGGCAAATCCTAGACCTAACCCAGACCTAACATGCGTTATCCTCTAAAATATTTATCAAGACCAGGTTTAATTGAATGTTTCAGTGTGGTACCACATTACTACGTGATGCAATCCAGAAAAAGCCCAGGATCAAGCCATCAAGTTTGAGAAATATGCGAAAGAATGAGCCTGATGAGGGCAAATACTAGACCTAACCCAGACCTAACATGCGTTATCCTCTAAAATATTGATCGCAACCAGGTTTAATGGACTCTTTCAGTGTGGTACCACACTACTACGTGATCCAAACCAGAAAAAACCCAGGATCTGTTCAACAAGTATGTGAAAAACGCGAAAGAATGAGTCTGATGAGGTCAAATCCCAGACCTATCCCAGACTTAACTTGTGTTATCCTCGAAAATATTGATCGAAACCAGGTTTCATTGAATGTTTCAGTGTGGTACCACTTTACTACGTGGTACAATCCAGAAACAGCCCAGGATCTAGCCATGAAGAATGAGAAATATGCGAAAGTATGAGCCTGATGAGGGCAAATCCTAGACCTAACCCAAACCTAACATGCGTTATCCTCTAAAATATTTATCAAGACCAGGTGTAATTGAATGTTTCAGTGTGGTACCACATTACTACGTGAACCAAACCAGAAAAATCCCAGGATCCGTTCAACAGGTATGTTAAAACTGCGACAGTATGACCCTGATGAGGGCAAATCCCAGGCCTAACCTAGAACTAACATGCGTTGTCCTCTAAAATATTGATGGAAACAAGGTTTAATTGACTGTTTCAGTGTTGTACTTCATTACTACGTGATGCAATCCAGAAAAAGCCCAGGATCTAGCCATCAAGTATGAGAAATATGCGAAAGAATGAGCCTGATGAGAGCAAATCCCAGACCTAACCTAGACCTAACATGAATTATTCTCTAAAATATTGATCGAAACCAGTTTTAATTGACTGTTTCAGTGTTGTACTTCATTACTACGTGATGCAATCCAGAAAAAGCCCAGGATCTAGCCATGAAGTATGAGAAATATGCGAAAGTATGAGCCTGATGAGGGCAAATCCTAGACGTAACCCAGACCTAACATGCGTTATTCTGTAAAATTTTTATCAAGACCAGGTTTAATTGAATGTTTCATTGTGGTACCTCATTACTGCGTGACCAAAACCAGAAAAAACCCAGGATCCGTTCAACAAGTATGTGAAGAATGCGAAAGTATGAGTCTGATCAGTGAAAATCTCAGGACTTACCTAGACCCAACTTGCGTTGTCCTCTAAAATATTGATGGAAACCAGGTTTCATTGACTGTTTCAGTGTGGTACTACATTACTACGTGATGCAATCCAGAAAAAGCCCAGGATCTAGCCATCAAGTATGAGAAATATGCGAAAGAATGAGCCTTATGAGAGCAAATCCCAGACCTAACCTAGACCTAACATGCGTTATCCTCTAAAATATTGAGCGAAACCAGGTTTAATGGACTGTTTCAGTGTGGTACCACACTACTTCGTGATCCAAACCAGAAAAAACCCAGGATCTGTTCAACAAGTATGTGAAAAACGCGAAAGAATGAGCCTGATGAGAGCAAATCCCAGACCTAACCTAGACCTAACATGAATTATTCTCTAGAATATTGATCCAAACCAGGTTTAATGGTCTGTTTCAGCGTGGTACCACACTACTACGTGATCCAAACCAGAAAAAACCCAGGATCTGTTCAACAAGTATGTGAAAAACGCTAAACTGTGAGCCTGATGAGGGCAAATCCCAGACCTAACCTAGACCTAACATGCGTTATCCTCTAAGATATTGATGGAACCCAGGTTTCGTTGACTGTTTCAGTGTGGTACTACATTACTACGTGATGCAATCCAGAAAAAGCCCAGGATCTAGGCATCAAGTATGAGAAATATGCGAAAGAATGAGCCTGATGACAGCAAATCCCAAACCTAACATAGACCTAACATGAATTATTCTCTAAAATATTGATCGAAACCAGGTTTAATTGACTGTTTCAGTGTGGTCCCACATTACTACGTGAACCAAGCCTGAAAAAACCCAGGATCCGTTCAACAAGTATGTGAAAAACGCGAAAGTATGAGCCTGATGAGGGCTAATCCCAGACATATCCCAGACCTAACTTGCGGTGTCCTCTAAGATATTGATGGAAACCAGGTTTCATTGACTGTTTCAGTGTGGTACTACATTACTACGTGATGCAATCCAGAAAAAGCCCAGGATCTAGCCATCAAGTATGAGAAATATGCGAAAGAATGAGCATGATGACAGCAAATCCCAAACCTAACATAGACCTAACATGAATTATTCTCTAAAATATTGAGCGAAACCAGGTTTAATGGACTGTTTCAGTGTGGTACCACATTACTACGTGATCCAAACCAGAAATAGCCCAGGATCTAGCCATGAAGTATGAGAAATATGCGAAAGTAAGAGCCTGATGAGGGCAAATCCTAGACCTATCCCAGACCTAACTTGCGTTATCCTCTAAAATATTGATCGAAACCAGGTTTAATTGACCGTTTCAGCGTGGTACCACATTACTACGTGATCCAATCCAGAAACAGCCAAGGATCTAGCCATGAAGTATGAGAAATATGCGAAAGTATGAGCCTGATGAGGGCAAATCCTAGACCTAACCCAGACCTAACATGCGTTATCCTCTAAAATATTTATCAAGATCAGGTTTAATTGATTGTTTCAGTGTGGTCCCACATTACTACGTGATCCAAACCAGAAAAAACCCAGGATCTGTTCACCAAGTATGAGAAAAACGCGAAAGTATGAGTCTGATGAGGTCAAATCCCAGACCTATCCCAGACTTAACTTGCGTTATCCTCTAAAATATTGATCCAAACCAGGTTTAATCGACTGTTTCAGCGTGGTGCCACATTACTACGTGATCCATACCAGAAATAACTCAGGATCCGTTCAACAAGTATGTGAAGAATGCGAAAGTATGAGTCTGATGAGTGAAAATCCCAGGCCTAACCTAGACCAAACATGCGTTATCCTCTAAAATATTGATCCAAACCAGGTTTAATGGACTGTTTCAGCGTGGTACCACACTACTACGTGATCCAAACCAGAAAAAACCCAGGATCTGTTCAACAAGTATGTGAAAAACGCGAAAGTATGAGCCTGATGAGGGCTAATCCCAGACATATCCCAGACCTAACTTGCGTTGTCCTCTAAGATATTGATGGAAACCAGGTTTCATTGACTGTTTCAGTGTGGTACTACATTACTACGTGATGCAATCCAGAAAAAGCCCAGGATCTAGCCATCAAGTATGAGAAATATGCGAAAGAATGAGCATGATGACAGCAAATCCCAAACCTAACATAGACCTAACATGAATTATTCTCTAAAATATTGACCGAAACCAGGTTTAATTGACTGTTTCAGTGTGGTCCCACATTACTACGTGATCCAAACCAGAAATAACCCAGGATCCGTTCAACATGTATGTGAAGAATGCGAAAGTATGGGTCTGATGTGTGAAAATCCCAGGCCTAACCTAGACCTAACATGCGTTATCCTCAAAAATATTGATCGAAACCTGGTTTAATCGACAGTTTCAGTGTGGTACCACATTACTATGTGATCCAAACCTGAAAATAACCCAGGATCTGTTCTACAAGTATGTGAAACACGCGAAAGTATGAGTCTGATGAGGTCAAATTCCAGACCTATCCCAGACTTAACTTGCGTTGTCCTCTAAGATATTGATGGAAACCAGGTTTCATTGACTGTTTCAGTGTGGTACTACATTACTACGTGATGCAATCCAGAAAAAGCCCAGGATCTAGCCATCAAGTATGAGAAATATGCGAAAGAATGAGCATGATGACAGCAAATCCCAAACCTAACATAGACCTAACATGAATTATTCTCTAAAATATTGATCGAAACCAGGTTTAATTGACTGTTTCAGTGTGGTCCCACATTACTACGTGATCCAAACCAGAAATAACCCAGGATCCGTTCAACATGTATGTGAAGAATGCGAAAGTATGGGTCTGATGAGTGAAAATCCCAGGCCTAACCTAGACCTAACATGCGTTATCCTCAAAAATATTGATCGAAACCTGGTTTAATCGACAGTTTCAGTGTGGTACCACATTACTATGTGATCCAAACCTGAAAATAACCCAGGATCTGTTCTACAAGTATGTGAAACACGCGAAAGTATGAGTCGGATGAGGTCAAATTCCAGACCTATCCCAGACTTAACTTGTGTTATCCTCTAAAATATTGATCGAAACCAGGTTTAATTGACTGTTTCAGTGTGGACCCACATTACTACGTGATCCAAACCAGAAATAACTCAGGATCCGTTCAACAAGTATGTGAAGAATGCGAAAGTATGAGTCTGATGAGTGAAAATCCCAGGCCTAACCTAGACCTAACATGCGCTATCCTCTAAAATATTGATCGAAACCAGGTTTAATCGACTGTTTCAGTGTGGTACCACATTACTACGTGATCCAAACCAGAAAAAACCCAGGATCCGTTCAACAAGTATGTGAAGAATGCGAAAGTATGAGTCTGATGAGTGAAAATCCCAGACCTAACCTAGACCTAACATGCGTTATCCTCTAAAATATTGATCGAAACCTGGTTTAATCGACTGTTTCAGTGTGGTACCACATTACTATGTGATCCAAACCGGAAAATAACCCAGGATCTGTTCAAGGAGGTTGTGAAGTGTGAGAAAGCATGAGTCTGATGAGGTCAAATCCCAGACCTATCCCAGACCTAACTTGCGTTGTCCTCTAAAATATTGATGGAAACCAGGTTTCATTGACTGTTTCAGTGTGGTACTACATTACTACGTGATGCAATCCAGAAAAAGCCCAGGATCTAGCCATCAAGTATGAGAAATATGCGAAAGAATGAGCCTGATGAGAGCAAATCCCAGACCTAACCTAGACCTTATTTGCGTTATCCTCTAAAATATTGATGGAAACCAGGTTTCATTGACTGTTTCAGTGTGGTACCACACTACTTCGTGATCCAAACCAGAAAAAACCCAGGATCTGTACAACAAGTATGTGAAAAACGCGAAGCTGTGAGCCTGATGAGGGCAAATCTTAGACCTAACCCAGACCTAAGTTGCGTTACCCTCTAAAATATTTATCCAGACCAGGTTTCATTGAATGTTTCAGTGTGGTACCACTTTACTACGTGATCCAATCCAGAAATAGCCCAGGATCTAGCCATGAAGTATGAGAAATATGCGAAAGTATGAGCCTGATGAGGGCAAATCCCAGGCCTAACCTAGACCTAACATGCGTTATCCTCCAAAATATTGATCGAAACCTGGTTTAATCGACTGTTTCAGTGTGGTACCACATTACTATGTGATCCAAACCAGAAAATAACCCAGGATCTGTTCAAGGAGTATGTGAAGTGTGCGAAAGTATGAGTCTGATGAGGTCAAATCCCAGACCTATCCCAGACCTAACTTGCGTTATCCTCTAAAATATTGATCGAAACCAGGTTTAATTGACAGTTTCAGTGTGGTACCACATTACTACGTGATCCAAACCAGAAAAAACCCAGGATCAGTTCAACAAGTATGTGAAGCATGCGAAAGTATGAGCCTGATGAGAGCAAATCCCAGACCTATCCCAGACCTAACATGCGCTATCCTCCAAAATATTTATCAAGACCAGGTTAAATTGATTGTTTCAGTGTGGTCCCACATTACTACGTGATCCAATCCAGAAAAAGCCCAGGATCTAGCCATCAAGTATGAGTAATATGCGAAAGAATGAGCCTGATGAGAGTAAATCCCAGACCTAACCTAGACCTAACATGAATTATTCTCTAAAATATTGATCGAAACCAGGTTTAATTGACTGTCTCAGTGTGGTACCACATTACTATGTGATACAATCCAGAAACAGCCCAGGATCTAGCCTTGAAGTATGAGAAATATGCGAAAGTATGAGCCTGATGAGGGCAAATCCTAGACCTAACCCAGACCTAACATGCGTTATCCTCTAAAATATTTATCAAGACCAGGTTTAATTGATTGTTTCAGTGTGGTCCCACATTACTACGTGATCCAAACCAGAAAAAGCCCAGGATCTAGCCATGAAGTATGAGAAATATGCGAAAGTATCAGCCTGACGAGTGCAAATCCTAGACCTAACCCAGACATAACATGCGTTATCCTCAAAAGTATTGATCGAAACCAGGTTTAATCGACTGTTTCAGTGCGGTACCACATTAATACGTGATCCAAACCAGAAAAAACCCAGGATCAGTTCAACAAGTATGTGAAGAATGCGAAAGTATGAGTCTGATGAGTGAAAATCCCAGACCTAACCTAGACCTGACATGCGTTATCCTCTAAAATATTGATCGAAACCTGGTTTAATCGACTGTTTCAGTGTGGTACCACATTACTATGTGATGCAAACCAGAAAAAACCCAGGATCAGTTCAACAAGTATGTGAAGAATGCGAAAGTATGAGTCTGATGAGGTCAAATCCCAGGGCTAACATAGACCTAACATGCGTTATCCTCTAAAATATTGATCGAAACCAGGTTTAATCGACTGTTTCAGTGTGGTACCACATTACTACGTGATCCAAACCAGAAAAAACCCAGGATCAGTTCAACAAGTATGTGAAGAATGCGAAAGGATGAGTCTGATGAGTGAGAATCCCAGGGCTAACATAGACCTATCATGCGTTATCCTCTAAAATATTGATCGAAAACTGGTTTAATCGACTGTTTCAGTGTGGTACCACATTACTATGTGATCCAAACCAGAAAATAACCGAGGATCTGTTCAAGGAGTATGTGAAGAATGCGAAAGTATGAGTCTGATGAGGTCAAATCCCAGACATATCCCAGACCTAACTTGCGTTGTCCTCTAAGATATTGATGGAACCCAGGTTTCGTTGACTGTTTCAGTGTGGTACTACATTACTACGTGATGCAATCCAGAAAAAGCCCAGGATCTAGGCATCAAGTATGAGAAATATGCGAAAGAATGAGCCTGATGACAGCAAATCCCAAACCTAACATAGACCTAACATGAATTATTCTCTAAAATATTGATCGAAACCAGGTTTAATTGACTGTTTCAGTGTGGTCCCACATTACTACGTGAACCAAGCCTGAAAAAACCCAGGATCCGTTCAACAAGTATGTTAAAACTGCGACAGTATGACCCTGATGAGGGCAAATCCCAGGCCTAACCTAGACCTAACATGCGTTGTCCTCTAGAATATTGATGGAAACCAGGTTTAATTGACTGCTTCAGTGTTGTACTTCATTACTACGTGATGCAATCCAGAAAAAGCCCAGGATCTAGCCATCAAGTATGAGAAACATGCGAAAGAATGAGCCTGATGGGAGCAAATCCCAGACCTAACCTAGACTTAACATGCGTTATCCTCTAAAATATTGAGCGAAACCAGGTTTAATGGACTGTTTCAGTGTGGTACCACACTACTTCGTGATCCAAACCTGAGAAAGCCCAGGATCTGTTCAAGAAGTATGTGAAAAACGCTAAACTGTGAGACTGATGAGGGCAAATCTTAGACCTAACCCAGACCTAAGATGCGTTATCCTCTAAAATATTTATCCAGACCAGGTTTCATTGAATGTTTCAGTGTGGTACCACTTTACTACCTGATACAATCCAGAAACAGCCCAGGATCTAGCCATGAAGTATGAGATATATGCGAAAGTATGAGCCTGATGAGGGCAAATCCTAGACCTAACCCAAACTTAACATGCGTTATCCTCTAAAATATTTATCAAGGAAAGGTTTAATTGAATGTTTCAGTGTGGTACCACATTACTACGTGAACCAAACCCGAAAAAGCCCAGGATCTGTTCAACATGTATGAGAAATATGCGAAACAATGAGCCTGATGAGGGCAAATCCCAGGCCTAACCCAGACCTAAGATGCGTTATCCTCTAAAATATTTATCCAGACCAGGTTTCATTGAATGTTTCAGTGTGGTACCACTTTACTACGTGATCCAATCCAGAAATAGCACAGGATCTAGCCATGAAGTATGAGAAATATGCGAAAGTAAGAGCCTGATGAGGGCAAATCCTAGACCTATCCCAGTCCTAACTTGCGTTATCCTCTAAAATATTGATCGAAACCAGGTTTAATTGACTGTTTCAGCGTGGTACCACATTACTACGTAATACAATCCGGAAACAGCCCAGGATCAAGCCTTGAAGTATGAGAAATATGCGAAAGTATGAGCCTGATGAGGGCAAATCCTAGACCTAACCCAGACCTAACATGCGTTATCCTCTAAAATATTTATCAAGACCAGGTTTAATTGATTGTTTCAGTGTGGTCCCACATTACTACGTGATCCAAACCAGAAAAAACCCAGGATCTGTTCAACATGTATGAGAAATATGCGAAAGAATGAGCCTGATGAGAGCAAATCCCAGACCTAACATAGACCTAACATGAATTAATCTCTAAAATATTGATCGAAACCAGGTTTAATCGACTGTTTCAGTGTGGTACCACATTACTACGTGATCCAAACCAGAAAAAACCCAGGATCCGTTCAACAAGTATGTGAAGAATGCGAAAGTATGAGTCTGATGAGTGAAAATCCCAGACCTAACCTAGACCTAACATGCGTTATCCTCAAAAATATTGATCGAAACCTGGTTTAATCGACTGTTTCAGTGTGGTACCACATTACTATGTGATCCAAACCAGAAAATAACCGAGGATCTGTTCAAGGAGTATGTGAAGAATGCGAAAGTATGAGTCTGATGAGGTCAAATCCCAGACCTATCCCAGACCTAACTTGCGTTATCCTCTAAAATATTGATCGAAACCTGGTTTAATCGACTGTTTCAGTGTGGTACCACATTACTATGTGATCCAAACCAGAAAATAACCCAGGATCTGTTCAACGAGTATGTGAGGTGTGCGAAAGTATGAGTCTGATGAGGTCAAATCCAAGACCTATCCCAGACCTAACTTGCGTTATACTCTAAAATATTGATCGAAACCAGGTTTAATTGACCGTTTCAGTGTGGTACCACATTACTACGTGATCCAAACCAGAAAAAACCCAGGATCAGTTCAACAAGTATGTGAAGAATGCGAAAGTATGAGCCTGATGAGGGCAAATCCCAGACCTATCCCAGGCCTAACTTGCGTTATCCTCTAAAATATTGATCGAAACCAGGTTTAATTGACCGTTTCGGTGTGGTACCTCATTACTACGTGATCCAAACCAGAAAAAACCCAGGATCAGTTCAACAAGTATGTGAAGAATGCGAAAGTATGAGTCTGATGAGTGAAAATCCCAGACCTATCCCAGACCTAACTTGCGTTATCCTCTAAAATATTGATCGAAACCTGGTTTAATCGACTGTTTCAGTGTGGTACCACATTACTATGTGATCCAAACCAGAAAATAACCCAGGATCTGTTCAACGAGTATGTGAGGTGTGCGAAAGTATGAGTCTGATGAGGTCAAATCCAAGACCTATCCCAGACCTAACTTGCGTTATACTCTAAAATATTGATCGAAACCAGGTTTAATTGACCGTTTCAGTGTGGTACCACATTACTACGTGATCCAAACCAGAAAAAACCCAGGATCAGTTCAACAAGTATGTGAAGAATGCGAAAGTTTGAGTCTGATGAGTGAATATCCCAGGGCTATCCTAGACCTAACATGCGTTATCCTCTAAAATATTGATCGAAACCAGGTTTAATCGACTGTTTCAGTGTGGTATCACACTACTACGTGACCCAAACCAGACAAAACCCATGATCTGTTAAACAAGTATGTGAAAAACGCGAAAGTATGCGCCTGATGAGGGCAAATCCCAGACCGATCCCAGACCTAACTTGCGTTATCCTCTAAAATATTGATCCAAACCAGGTTTAATGGAATGTTTCAGTGTGGTACCACATTACTACGTGATGCAATCCAGAAAAAGCCCAGGATCTAGCCATGAAGTATGAGATATATGCGAAAGTATGAGCCTGATGAGGGCAAATCCTAGACCTAACCCAAACTTAACATGCGTTATCCTCTACAATATTTATCAAGGAAAGGTTTAATTGAATGTTTCAGTGTGGTACCACATTACTACGTGAACCAAACCCGAAAAAGCCCAGGATCTGTTCAACATGTATGAGAAATATGCGAAACAATGAGCCTGATGAGGGCAAATCCCAGGCCTAACCCAGACCTAAGATGCGTTATCCTCTAAAATATTTATCCAGACCAGGTTTCATTGAATGTTTCAGTGTGGTACCACTTTACTACGTGATCCAATCCAGAAATAGCACAGGATCTAGCCGTGAAGTATGAGAAATATGCGAAAGTAAGAGCCTGATGAGGGCAAATCCTAGACCTATCCCAGACCTAACTTGCGTTATCCTCTAAAATATTGATCGAAACCAGGTTTAATTGACTGTTTCAGCGTGGTACCACATTACTACGTAATACAATCCAGAAACAGCCCAGGATCAAGCCTTGAAGTATGAGAAATATGCGAAAGTATGAGCCTGATGAGGGCAAATCCTAGACCTAACCCAGACCTAACATGCGTTATCCTCTAAAATATTTATCAAGACCAGGTTTAATTGATTGTTTCAGTGTGGTCCCACATTACTACGTGATCCAAACCAGAAAAAACCCAGGATCTGTTCAAAATGTATGAGAAATATGCGAAAGAATGAGCCTGATGAGAGCAAATCCCAGACCTAACATAGACCTAACATGAATTAATCTCTAAAATATTGATCGAAACCAGGTTTAATCGACTGTTTCAGTGTGGTACCACATTACTACGTGATCCAAACCAGAAAAAACCCAGGATCCGTTCAACAAGTATGTGAAGAATGCGAAAGTATGAGTCTGATGAGTGAAAATCCCAGACCTAACCTAGACCTAACATGCGTTATCCTCAAAAATATTGATCGAAACCTGGTTTAATCGACTGTTTCAGTGTGGTACCACATTACTATGTGATCCAAACCAGAAAATAACCGAGGATCTGTTCAAGGAGTATGTGAAGAATGCGAAAGTATGAGTCTGATGAGGTCAAATCCCAGACCTATCCCAGACCTAACTTGCGTTATCCTCTAAAATATTGATCGAAACCTGGTTTAATCGACTGTTTCAGTGTGGTACCACATTACTATGTGATCCAAACCAGAAAATAACCCAGGATCTGTTCAACGAGTATGTGAGGTGTGCGAAAGTATGAGTCTGATGAGGTCAAATCCAAGACCTATCCCAGACCTAACTTGCGTTATACTCTAAAATATTGATCGAAACCAGGTTTAATTGACCGTTTCCGTGTGGTACCACATTACTACGTGATCCAAACCAGAAAAAACCCAGGATCAGTTCAACAAGTATGTGAAGAATGCGAAAGTATGAGCCTGATGAGGGCAAATCCCAGACCTATCCCAGGCCTAACTTGCGTTATCCTCTAAAATATTGATCGAAACCAGGTTTAATTGACCGTTTCGGTGTGGTACCTCATTACTACGTGATCCAAACCAGAAAAAACCCAGGATCAGTTCAACAAGTATGTGAAGAATGCGAAAGTATGAGTCTGATGAGTGAAAATCCCAGACCTATCCCAGACCTAACTTGCGTTATCCTCTAAAATATTGATCGAAACCTGGTTTAATCGACTGTTTCAGTGTGGTACCACATTACTATGTGATCCAAACCAGAAAATAACCCAGGATCTGTTCAACGAGTATGTGAGGTGTGCGAAAGTATGAGTCTGATGAGGTCAAATCCAAGACCTATCCCAGACCTAACTTGCGTTATACTCTAAAATATTGATCGAAACCAGGTTTAATTGACCGTTTCAGTGTGGTACCACATTACTACGTGATCCAAACCAGAAAAAACCCAGGATCAGTTCAACAAGTATGTGAAGAATGCGAAAGTTTGAGTCTGATGAGTGAATATCCCAGGGCTATCCTAGACCTAACATGCGTTATCCTCTAAAATATTGATCGAAACCAGGTTTAATCGACTGTTTCAGTGTGGTATCGCACTACTACGTGACCCAAACCAGACAAAACCCATGATCTGTTAAACAAGTATGTGAAAAACGCGAAAGTATGCGCCTGATGGGGGCAAATCCCAGACCGATCCCAGACCTAACTTGCGTTATCCTCTAAAATATTGATCCAAACCAGGTTTAATGGAATGTTTCAGTGTGGTACCACATTACTACGTGATGCAATCCAGAAAAAGCCCAGGATCTAGCCATCAAGTATGTGTAATATGCGAAAGAATGAGCCTGATGAGTGAAAATCCCAGGCCTAACCTAGACCTAACATGCGTTATCCTCAAAAATATTGATCGAAACCTGGTTTAATCGACAGTTTCAGTGTGGTACCACATTACTATGTGATCCAAACAAGAAAATAACCCAGTATCTCTTCAACGAGTACGTGAAGGGTGCGAAAGTATGAGTCTGATGAGGTCAAATCCCAGACCTATCCCAGATCTAACTTGCGTTATCCTCTAAAATATTGATCGAAACCAGGTTTAATTGACTGTTTCAGCGTGGTACCACATTACTACGTGATACAATCCAGAAACAGCCCAGGATCTAGCCATGAAGTATGAGAAATATGCGCAAGTATGAGCCTGATGAGGGCAAATCCTAGACCTAACCCAAACCTAACATGCGTTATCCTCTAAAATATTTATCAAGACCAGGTTTAATTGAATGTTTCAGTGTGGTACCACATTACTACGTGATCCAATCCAGAAATAGCCCAGGATCTAGCCATGAAGTATGAGAAATATGCGAAAGTATCAGCCTGACGAGAGCAAATCCTAGACCTAACCCAGACATAACATGCGTTATCCTCAAAAGTATTGATCGAAACCTGGTTTAATCGACTGTTTCAGTGTGGTACCACATTACTATGTGATACAATCCAGAAACAGCCCAGGATCTAGCCTTGAAGTATGAGAAATAAGCGATAGTATGAGCCTGATGAGGGCAAACCCTGACCTAACCCAGACCTAACATGCGTTATCCTCTAAAATATTTATCAAGACCAGGTTTAATTGATGGTTTCAGTGTGGTCCCACATTACTACGTGATCCAAA
Organism: Colletes latitarsis; assembly: GCF_051014445.1. Taxonomy (NCBI): domain Eukaryota; kingdom Metazoa; phylum Arthropoda; class Insecta; order Hymenoptera; family Colletidae; genus Colletes; species Colletes latitarsis. Next base: position 26,468,203 of record NW_027488367.1, on the reverse strand, counting down.
CCAGAAAAAGCCCAGGATCTAGCCATCAAGTATGAGTAATATGCGAAGGAATGAGCCTGATGAGGGCAAATCCTAGACCTAACCCAGACCTAACATGCGTTATCCTCTAAAATATTTATCAAGACCAGGTTTAATTGATTGTTTCAGTGTGGTCCCACATTACTACGTGATCCAAACCAGAAAAAGCCCAGGATCTAGCCATGAAGTATGAGAAATATGCGAGAGTATCAGCCTGACGAGTGCAAATCCTAGACCTAACCCAGACATAACATGCGTTATCCTCAAAAGTATTGATCGAAACCTGGTTTAATCGACTGTTTCAGTGTGGTACCACATTACTATGTGATACAATCCAGAAAATAACCCAGGATCTGTTCAACGAGTATGTGAGGTGTGCGAAAGTATGAGTCTGATGAGTGAAAATCCCAGACCTATCCCAGACCTAACTTGCGATATCCTCTAAAATATTGATCGAAACCAGGTTTAATTGACTGTCTTAGTGTGGTACCACTTTACTACGTGATCCAAAGCAAAGAAAACCCTCGATCAGGTCAACATGCGTGTTAAAACTGCGAAAGAATGACGCTGATGAGGGCAAATCACAGACGTAACCCAGACCTAACATGCGTTATCCTCTAAAATAGTTATCAAGACCAGTTTTAATTAAATGTTTCAGTGTGGTACCACATTACTACGTGATCCAAACCAGAAAAAAACCCAGGATCTGATCAACGAGTGTGTCAAGTGTGCGAAAGTATGAGTCTGATGAGGGCAAATCCGAGACCTATCCCAGACCTAACATGCGTTATCCTCTAAAATATTGATCGAAACCAGGTTTAATCGACTGCTTCAGTGTGGTACCACATTACTACGTGATCCAAACCAGAAAAAACCCAGGATCAGTTCAACAAGTATGTGAAGAATGCGAAAGTATGAGCCTGATGAGTGAAAATCCCAGGCCTAACCTAGACCTAACATGCGTTGTCCTCTAAGATATTGATGGAAACCAGGTTTAATTGACTGTTTCAGTGTTGTACTTCATTACTACGTGATGCAATCCAGAAAAAGCTCAGGATCTAGCCATCAAGTATGAGAAATATGCGAAAGAATGAGCCTGATGTGGAGCAAATCCCAGACCTAACCGTGACCTAACATGAATTATTCTCTAAAATATTGATCGAGACCAGGTTTAATCGACTGTTTCAGTGTGGTACCACATTACTACGTGATCCAAACCAGAAAAAACCCAGGATCCGTTCAACAAGTATGTGAAGAATGCGAAAGTATGAGTCTGATGAGTGAAAATCCCAGACCTAACCTAGACCTAACATGCGTTATCCTCTAAAATATTGATCGAAACCTGGTTTAATCGACTGTTTCAGTGTGGTACCACATTACTATGTGATGCAAACCAGAAAAAACCCAGGATCAGTTCAACAAGTATGTGAAGAATGCGAAAGTATGAGTCTGATGAGGTCAAATCCCAGGGCTAACATAGACCTAACATGCGTTATCCTCTAAAATATTGATCGAAACCAGGTTTAATCGACTGTTTCAGTGTGGTACCACATTACTACGTGATCCAAACCAGAAAAAACCCAGGATCAGTTCAACAAGTATGTGAAGAATGCGAAAGTATGAGTCTGATGAGTGAGAATCCCAGGGCTAACATAGACCTAACATGCGTTATCCTCTAAAATATTGATCGAAACCTGGTTTAATCGACTGTTTCAGTGTGGTACCACATTACTATGTGATCCAAACCAGAAAATAACCGAGGATCTGTTCAAGGAGTATGTGAAGAATGCGAAAGTATGAGTCTGATGAGGTCAAATCCCAGACCTATCCCAGACCTAACTTGCGTTATCCTCTAAAATATTGATCGAAACCTGGTTTAATCGACTGTTTCAGTGTGGTACCACATTACTATGTGATCCAAACCAGAAAATAACCCAGGATCTGTTCAACGAGTATGTGAGGTGTGCGAAAGTATGAGTCTGATGAGGTCAAATCCAAGACCTATCCCAGACCTAACTTGCGTTATACTCTAAAATATTGATCGAAACCAGGTTTAATTGACCGTTTCAGTGTGGTACCACATTACTACGTGATCCAAACCAGAAAAAACCCAGGATCAGTTCAACAAGTATGTGAAGAATGCGAAAGTATGAGCCTGATGAGGGCAAATCCCAGACCTATCCCAGGCCTAACTTGCGTTATCCTCTAAAATATTGATCGAAACCAGGTTTAATTGACCGTTTGGGTGTGGTACCTCATTACTACGTGATCCAAACCAGAAAAAACCCAGGATCAGTTCAACAAGTATGTGAAGAATGCGAAAGTATGAGTCTGATGAGTGAAAATCCCAGACCTATCCCAGACCTAACTTGCGTTATCCTCTAAAATATTGATCGAAACCTGGTTTAATCGACTGTTTCAGTGTGGTACCACATTACTATGTGATCCAAACTAGAAAATAGCCCAGGATCTGTTCAACGAGTATGTGAGGTGTGCGAAAGTATGAGTCTGATGAGGTCAAATCCAAGACCTATCCCAGACCTAACTTGCGTTATACTCTAAAATATTGATCGAAACCAGGTTTAATTGACCGTTTCAGTGTGGTACCACATTACTACGTGATCCAAACCAGAAAAAACCCAGGATCAGTTCAACAAGTATGTGAAGAATGCGAAAGTTTGAGTCTGATGAGTGAATATCCCAGGGCTATCCTAGACCTAACATGCGTTATCCTCTAAAATATTGATCGAAACCAGGTTTAATCGACTGTTTCAGTGTGGTATCACACTACTACGTGACCCAAACCAGACAAAACCCATGATCTGTTAAACAAGTATGTGAAAAACGCGAAAGTATGCGCCTGATGAGGGCAAATCCCAGACCGATCCCAGACCTAACTTGCGTTATCCTCTAAAATATTGATCCAAACCAGGTTTAATGGAATGTTTCAGTGTGGTACCACATTACTACCTGATGCAATCCAGAAAAAGCCCAGGATCTAGCCATCAAGTATGTGTAATATGCGAAAGAATGAGCCTGATGAGTGAAAATCCCAGGCCTAACCTAGACCTAACATGCGTTATCCTCAAAAATATTGATCGAAACCTGGTTTAATCGACAGTTTCAGTGTGGTACCACATTACTATGTGATCCAAACAAGAAAATAACCCAGTATCTCTTCAACGAGTACGTGAAGGGTGCGAAAGTATGAGTCTGATGAGGTCAAATCCCAGACCTATCCCAGATCTAACTTGCGTTATCCTCTAAAATATTGATCGAAACCAGGTTTAATTGACTGTTTCAGCGTGGTACCACATTACTACGTGATACAATCCAGAAACAGCCCAGGATCTAGCCATGAAGTATGAGAAATATGCGCAAGTATGAGCCTGATGAGGGCAAATCCTAGATCTAACCCAAACCTAACATGCGTTATCCTCTAAAATATTTATCAAGACCAGGTTTAATTGAATGTTTCAGTGTGGTACCACATTACTACGTGATCCAATCCAGAAATAGCCCAGGATCTAGCCATGAAGTATGAGAAATATGCGAAAGTATCAGCCTGACGAGAGCAAATCCTAGACCTAACCCAGACATAACATGCGTTATCCTCAAAAGTATTGATCGAAACCTGGTTTAATCGACTGTTTCAGTGTGGTACCACATTACTATGTGATACAATCCAGAAACAGCCCAGGATCTAGCCTTGAAGTATGAGAAATAAGCGATAGTATGAGCCTGATGAGGGCAAATCCTAGACCTAACCCAGACCTAACATGCGTTATCCTCTAAAATATTTATCAAGACCAGGTTTACTTGATTGTTTCAGTGTGGTCCCACATTACTACGTGATCCAAACCAGAAAAAGCCCAGGATCTAGCCATCAAGTATGAGTAATATGCGAAAGAATGAGCCTGATGAGGGCAAATCCTAGACCTAACCCAGACCTAACATGCGTTATCCTCTAAAATATTTATCAAGACCAGGTTTAATTGAATGTTTCAGTGTGGTACCACATTACTACGTGATCCAATCCAGAAATAGCCCAGGATCTAGCCATGAAGTATGAGAAATATGCGAGAGTATCAGCCTGACGAGTGCAAATCCTAGACCTAACCCAGACATAACATGCGTTATCCTCAAAAGTATTGATCGAAACCTGGTTTAATCGACTGTTTCAGTGTGGTACCACATTACTATGTGATACAATCCAGAAACAGCCCAGGATCTAGCCTTGAAGTATGAGAAATATGCGAAAGTATGAGCCTGACGAGGGCAAATCCTAGACCTAACCCAGACCTAACATGCGTTATCCTCTAAAATATTTATCAAGACCAGGTTTAATTGATTGTTTCAGTGTGGTCCCACATTACTCCGTGATCCAAACCAGAAAAAACCCAGGATCCGTTCAACAAGTATGTGAAGAATGCGAAAGTATGAGTCTGATGAGTGAAAATCCCAGACCTATCCCAGACCTAACTTGCGATATCCTCTAAAATATTGATCGAAACCAGGTTTAATTGACTGTCTTAGTGTGGTACAACTTTACTACGTGATCCAAAGCAAAGAAAACCCTCGATCAGGTCAACATGCGTGTTAAAACTGCGAAAGAATGACGCTGATGAGGGCAAATCACAGACGTAACCCAGACCTAACATGCGTTATCCTCTAAAATAGTTATCAAGACCAGTTTTAATTAAATGTTTCAGTGTGGTACCACATTACTACGTGATCCAAACCAGAAAAAAACCCAGGATCTGATCAACGAGTGTGTCAAGTGTGCGAAAGTATGAGTCTGATGAGGGCAAATCCGAGACCTATCCCAGACCTAACATGCGTTATCCTCTAAAATATTGATCGAAACCAGGTTTAATCGACTGCTTCAGTGTGGTACCACATTACTACGTGATCCAAACCAGAAAAAACCCAGGATCAGTTCAACAAGTATGTGAAGAATGCGAAAGTATGAGCCTGATGAGTGAAAATCCCAGGCCTAACCTAGACCTAACATGCGTTGTCCTCTAAGATATTGATGGAAACCAGGTTTAATTGACTGTTTCAGTGTTGTACTTCATTACTACGTGATGCAATCCAGAAAAAGCTCAGGATCTAGCCATCAAGTATGAGAAATATGCGAAAGAATGAGCCTGATGTGGAGCAAATCCCAGACCTAACCGAGACCTAACATGAATTATTCTCTAAAATATTGATCGAGACCAGGTTTAATCGACTGTTTCAGTGTGGTACCACATTACTACGAGATCCAAACCAGAAAAAACCCAGGATCCGTTCAACAAGTATGTGAAGAATGCGAAAGTATGAGTCTGATCAGTGCAAATCTCAGGCCTTACCTAGACCTAACTTGCGTTGTCCTCTAAAATAGTGATGGAAACCAGGTTTAATCGACTGTTTCAGTGTGGTACCACATTACTACGTGATCCAAACCAGAAAAAACCCAGGATCAGTTCAACAAGTATGTGAAGAATGCGATAGTATGAGTCTGATGAGTGAAAATCCCAGGGCTAACTTTGACCTAACATGCGTTATCCTCTAAGATATTGATCGAAACCAGGTTTAATCGACTGTTTCAGTGTGGTACCACATTACGACGTGATCCAAACCAGAAAAAACCCAGGATCAGTTCAACAAGTATGTGAAGAATGCGAAAGTATGTGCCTGATGCGGGCAAATCCCAGACCTATCCCAGACCTAACTTGCGTTATCCTCTAAAATATTGATCGAAACCAGGTTTAATTTACCGTTTCAGTGTGGTACCACATTACTACGTGATCCAAACCAGAAAAAACCCAGGATCTAGCCATCAAGTATGAGAAATATGCGAAAGAATGAGCCTGATGAAAGCAAATCCCAGACTTAACCTAGACCTAACATGCGTTATCCTCTAAAATATTGAGCGAAACCAGGTTTAATGGACTGTTTCAGTGTGGTACCACACTACTTCGTGATCCAAACCAGAAAAAACCCAGGATCTGTTCAACAAGTATGTGAAAAACGCGAAACTGTGAGCCTGATGAGGGCAAATCTTAGACCTAACCCAGACCTAAGATGCGTTATCCTCTAAAATATTGATCGAAACCAGGTTTAATTGACTGTTTCAGCGTGGTACCACATTACTACGTGATACAATCCAGAATCAGCCCAGGATCTAGCCATGAAGTATGAGAAATATGCGAAAGTATGGGCCTGATGAGGGCAAATCCTAGACCTAACCCAGACCTAACATGCGTTATCCTCTAAAATATTTATCAAGACCAGGTTTAATTGATTGTTTCAGTGTGGTCCCACATTACTACGTGATCCAAACCAGAAAAAACCCAGGATCTGTTCAACATGTATGAGAAATATGCGGAAGAATGAGCCTGCTGAGAGCAAATCCCAGACCTAACCTAGACCTAACATGAATTATTCTCTAAAATATTGATCGAAACCAGGTTTAATTGACTCTTTCAGTGTGGTCCCACATTACTACGTGATCCAAACCAGAAAAAACCCAGAATCCGTTCAACAAGTATGTGAAGAATGCGAAAGTATGAGTCTGATAAATGAAAATCCCAGGCCTATCCTAGACCTAACATGCGTTATCCTCTAAAATATTGATCGAAACCAGGTTTAATCGACTGTTTCAGTGTGGTACCACATTACTACGTGATCCAAACCAGAAAAAACCCGGGATCAGTTCAACAAGTATGTGAGGAATGCGAAAGTATGAGTCTGATGAGTGAAAATCCCAGACCTAACCTAGACCTAACATGCGTTATCCTCTAAAATATTGATCCAAACCAGGTTTAATGGACTGTTTCAGTGTGGTACCACACTACTACGTGATACAAACCAGAAAAAACCCAGGATCAGTTCAACAAGTATGTGAAGAATGCGAAAGTATGAGCCTGATGCGGGCAAATCCCAGACCTATCCCAGACCTAACTTGCGTTATCCTCTAAAATATTGATCGAAACCAGGTTTAATTTACCGTTTCAGTGTGGTACCACATTACTACGTGATCCAAACCAGAAAAAACCCAGGATCTAGCCATCAAGTATGAGAAATATGCGAAAGAATGAGCCTGATGAAAGCAAATCCCAGACTTAACCTAGACCTAACATGCGTTATCCTCTAAAATATTGAGCGAAAACAGGTTTAATGGACTGTTTCAGTGTGGTACCACACTACTTCGTGATCCAAACCAGAAAAAACCCAGGATCTGTTCAACAAGTATGTGAAAAACGCGAAACTGTGAGCCTGATGAGGGCAAATCTTAGACCTAACCCAGACCTAAGATGCGTTATCCTCTAAAATATTGATCGAAACCAGGTTTAATTGACTGTTTCAGCGTGGTACCACATTACTACGTGATACAATCCAGAATCAGCCCAGGATCTAGCCATGAAGTATGAGAAATATGCGAAAGTATGGGCCTGATGAGGGCAAATCCTAGACCTAACCCAGACCTAACATGCGTTATCCTCTAAAATATTTATCAAGACCAGGTTTAATTGATTGTTTCAGTGTGGTCCCACATTACTACGTGATCCAAACCAGAAAAAACCCAGGATCTGTTCAACATGTATGAGAAATATGCGGAAGAATGAGCCTGCTGAGAGCAAATCCCAGACCTAACCTAGACCTAACATGAATTATTCTCTAAAATATTGATCGAAACCAGGTTTAATTGACTCTTTCAGTGTGGTCCCACATTACTACGTGATCCAAACCAGAAAAAACCCAGAATCCGTTCAACAAGTATGTGAAGAATGCGAAAGTATGAGTCTGATAAATGAAAATCCCAGGCCTATCCTAGACCTAACATGCGTTATCCTCTAAAATATTGATCGAAACCAGGTTTAATCGACTGTTTCAGTGTGGTACCACATTACTACGTGATCCAAACCAGAAAAAACCCGGGATCAGTTCAACAAGTATGTGAGGAATGCGAAAGTATGAGTCTGATGGGTGAAAATCCCAGACCTAACCTAGACCTAACATGCGTTATCCTCTAAAATATTGATCCAAACCAGGTTTAATGGACTGTTTCAGTGTGGTACCACACTACTACGTGATACAAACCAGAAAAAACCCAGGATCTGTTCAACAAGTATGTGAAAAACGCGAAAGTATGAGCCTGATGAGGGAAAGTCCCAGACCAATCCCAGACCTAACTTGCGTTGTCCTCTAAGATATTGATGGAAACCAGGTTTAATTGACTGTTTCAGTGTTGTACTTCATTACTACGTGATGCAATCTAGAAAAAGCCCAGGATCTAGCCATCAAGTATGAGAAATATGCGAAAGAATGAGCCTGATGAGAGCAACTCCCAGACCTAACCTAGACCTAACATGAATTATTCTCTAAAATATTGATCGAAACCAGGTTTAATTGGCTGTTTCACTGTGGTCCCACATTACTACGTGATCCAAACCAGAAAAAACCCAGGATCCGTTCAACAAGTATGTGAAGAATGCGAAAGTATGAGGCTGATGAGTGAAAATCCCAGGCCTAACCTAGACCTAACATGCGTTATCCTCTAAAATATTGATCGAAACCAGGTTTAATCGACTGTTTCAGTGTGGTACCACATTACTACGTGATCCAAACCAGAAAAAACACTGGATCAGTTCAACAAGTATGTGAGGAATGCGAAAGTATGAGTCTGATGAGGTCAAATCCCAGACCTATCCCAGACCTAACTTGCGTTATCCTCTAAAATATTTATCAAGACCAGGTTTAATTGATTGTTTCAGTGTGGACCCACATTACTACGTGATCCAAACCAGAAAAAACCCAGGATCCGTTCAACAAGTATGTGAAGAATGCGAAAGTATGAGCCTGATGAGTGAAAATCCCAGGCCTAACCTAGACCTAACATGCGTTATCCTCTAAAATATTGATCGAAACCAGGTTTAATCGACTGTTTCAGTGTGGTACCACATTACTACGTGATCCAAACCAGAAAAAACCCAGAATCTGTTCAACGAGTATGTGAAGTGTGCGAAAGTATGAGTCTGATGAGGGCAAATCCCAGACCTATCCCAGACCTAACATGCGTTTTCCTCTAAAATATTGATCCAAACCAAGTTTCATGGACTGTTTCAGTGTGGTACCACACTACTACGTGATCCAAACCAGAAAAAACCCTGGATCTGTTCAAGAAGTATGTGAAAAACGCGAAAGTATGAGCCTGGTGAGGGCAAGTCCAAGACCTATCCCAGACCTAACTTGCGTTGTCCTCTAGGATATTGATGGAAACCAGGTTTAATTGACTGTTTCAGTGTTGTACTTCATTACTACGTGATACAATCCAGAAAAGGCCCAGAATCTAGCCTCCAAGTTTGAGAAATATGCGAAAGAATGAGCCTGATGACGGCAAATCCTAGACCTAACCCAGACCTAACATGCGTTATCCTCTAAAATATTGATCGCAAGCAGGTTTAATGGACTGTTTCAGTGTGGTACCACACTACTACGTGATCCAAACCAGAAAAAACCCAGGATCTGTTCAACAAGTATGTGAAAAACGCGAAAGTATGAGTCTGATGAGGTCAAAACCCAGACCTATCCCAGACTTATCTTGCGTTATCCTCTAAAATACTGATCGAAACCAGGTTTATTCGACTGTTTCAGTGTGGTACCACACTACTACGTGATCCATACCAGAAAAAGCCCAGGATCCGTTCAACAAGTATGTGAAGAATGCGAAAGTATGAGTCTGATGAGTGAAAATCCCCGACCTAACCTAGACCTAACATGCGTTATCCTCTCAAATATTTATCAAGATCAGGTTTAATTGAATGTTTCAGTGTGGTACCACATTACTACGTGAACCAAACCAGAAAAAACCCAGGATCAGTTCAACAAGTATGTGAAGAATGCGAAAGTTTGAGTCTGATGAGTGAATATCCCAGGGCTATCCTAGACCTAACATGCGTTATCCTCTAAAATATTGATCGAAACCAGGTTTAATCGACTGTTTCAGTGTGGTATCACACTACTACGTGACCCAAACCAGACAAAACCCATGATCTGTTAAACAAGTATGTGAAAAACGCGAAAGTATGCGCCTGATGAGGGGAAATCCCAGACCGATCCCAGACCTAACTTGCGTTATCCTCTAAAATATTGATCCAAACCAGGTTTAATGGAATGTTTCAGTGTGTTACCACATTACTACGTGATGCAAACCAGAAAAAACCCAGGATCCGTTCAACAAGTATGTGAAGGATGCGAAAGTATGAGTCTGATCAGAGAAAATCTCAGGCCTTACCTAGACCTAACTTGCGTTGTCCTCTAAAATATTGATGGAAACCAGGTTTCATTGACTGTTTCAGTGTGGTACTACATTACTACGTGATGCAATCCAGAAAAAGCCCAGGATCTAGCCATCAAGTATGAGAAATATGCGAAAGAATGAGCCTGATGAGAGCAAATCTCAGACCTAACCTAGACCTAACATGCGTTATCCTCTAAAATATTGAGCGAAACCAGGTTTAATGGACTGTTTCAGTGTGGTACCACACTACTTCGTGATCCAAACCAGAAAAAACCCAGGATCTGTTCAACTAGTATGTGAAAAACGCGAAACTGTGAGCCTGATGAGGGCAAATCTTAGACCTAACCCAGACCTAAGATGCGTTATCCTCTAAAATATATATCCAGACCAGGTTTCATTGAATGTTTCAGTGTGATACCACTTTACTACGTGATCCACTCCAGAACTAGCCCAGGATCTAGCCATGAAGTATGAGAAATATGCGAAAGTAAGAGCCTGATGAGGGCAAATCTTAGACCTATCCCAGACCTAACTTGCGTTATCCTCTAAAATATTGATCGAAACCAGGTTTAATTGACTGTTTCAGCGTGGTACCACATTACTACGTGATACAATCCAGAAACAGCCCAGGATCTAGCCATGAAGTATGAGAAATATGCGAAAGTGTGAGCCTGATGAGGGCAAATCCTAGACCTAACCCAGACCTAACATGCGTTATCCTCTAAAATATTGATCGCAAGCAGGTTTAATGGACTGTTTCAGTGTGGTACCACATTACTACGTGATCCACACCAGAAAAAACCCAAGATCCGTTCAACAAGTATGTGAAGAATGTGAAAGTATGAGTCTGATGAGTGAAAATCCCAGGCCTAACCTAGACCTAACATGCGTTATCCTCAATAATATTGATGGAAACCAGGTTTAATTGAGTGTTTCAGTGTTGTACTTCATTACTACGTGATGCAATCCAGAAAAAGCCCAGGATCTAGCCATCTAGTATGAGAAATATGCGAAAGAATGAGCCTGATGAGAGCAAATCCCTGACCTAACCTAGACCTAACATGAATTATTCTCTAAAATATTCATCAAAACCAGGTTTAATTGACTGTTTCAGTGTGGTACCACATTACTACGTGATCCAATCCAGAAATAGCCCAGGATCCAGCCATGAAGTATGAGAAATATGCGAAAGTATGAGCCTGATGAGGGCAAATCCTAGACCTAACCCAGACCTAACATGCGTTATCCTCTAAAATATTTATCAAGACCAGGTTTAATTGAATGTTTCAGTGTGGTACCACACTACTACGTGATCCAAACCAGTAAAAACCCAGGATCCGTTCAACAAGTATGTGAAGAATGCGAAAGTATGAGTCTGATGAGTGAAAATCCCAGGACTAACCTAGACCTAATATGCGTTATCCTCATAAATATTGATCGAAACCAGGTTTAATCGACTGTTTCAGTGTGGTACCACACTACTACGTGACCCAATCCAGAAAAAACCCGGGATCTGTTCAACAAGTATGTGAAAAACGCGAAAGTATGAGCCTGATGAGGGCAAATCCCAGACCTATCCCAGACCTAACATGCGTTATCCTCTAAAATATTTATCAAGACCAGGTTTAATTGATTGTTTCAGTGTGGTCCCACATTACTTCGTGATCCAAACCAGAGAACACCCAGGATCCGTTCAACAAGTATGTGAAGAATGCGAAAGTATGAGTCTGATGAGTGAAAATCCCAGACCTAACCTAGACCTAACATGCGTTATCCTCTAAAATGTTGATCCAAACCAGGTTTAATGGACTGGTTCAGTGTGGTACAACACTACTACGTGATCCAAACCAGAAAAAACCCAGGATCAGTTCAACAAGTATGTGAAGAATGCGAAAGTTTGAGTCTGATGAGTGAATATCCCAGGGCTATCCTAGACCTAACATGCGTTATCCTCTAAAATATTGATCGAAACCAGGTTTAATCGACTGTTTCAGTGTGGTATCACACTACTACGTGACCCAAACCAGACAAAACCCATGATCTGTTAAACAAGTATGTGAAAAACGCGAAAGTATGAGCCTGATGAGGGCAAATCCCAGACCTATCCCAGACCTAACATGCGTTATCCTCTAAAATATTTATCAAGACCAGGTTTAATTGATTGTTTCAGTGTGGTCCCACATTACTTCGTGATCCAAACCAGAGAACACCCAGGATCCGTTCAACAAGTATGTGAAGAATGCGAAAGTATGAGTCTGATGAGTGAAAATCCCAGACCTAACCTAGACCTAACATGCGTTATCCTCTAAAATGTTGATCCAAACCAGGTTTAATGGACTGGTTCAGTGTGGTACAACACTACTACGTGATCCAAACCAGAAAAAACCCAGGATCAGTTCAACAAGTATGTGAAGAATGCGAAAGTTTGAGTCTGATGAGTGAATATCCCAGGGCTATCCTAGACCTAACTTGCGTTATCCTCTAAAATATTGATCCAAACCAGGTTTAATGGAATGTTTCAGTGTGGTACCACATTACTACGTGATGCAAACCAGAAAAAACCCAGGATCCGTTCAACAAGTATGTGAAGGATGCGAAAGTATGAGTCTGATCAGAGAAAATCTCAGGCCTTACCTAGACCTAACTTGCGTTGTCCTCTAAAATATTGATGGAAACCAGGTTTCGTTGACTGTTTCAGTGTGGTACTACATTACTACGTGATGCAATCCAGAAAAAGCCCAGGATCTAGCCATCAAGTATGAGAAATATGCGAAAGAATGAGCCTGATGAGAGCAAATCTCAGACCTAACCTAGACCTAACATGCGTTATCCTCTAAAATATTGAGCGAAACCAGGTTTAATGGACTGTTTCAGTGTGGTACCACACTACTTCGTGATCCAAACCAGAAAAAACCCAGGATCTGTTCAACAAGTATGTGAAAAACGCGAAACTGTGAGCCTGATGAGGGCAAATCTTAGACCTAACCCAGACCTAAGATGCGTTATCCTCTAAAATATATATCCAGACCAGGTTTCATTGAATGTTTCAGTGTGGTACCACTTTACTACGTGATCCACTCCAGAACTAGCCCAGGATCTAGCCATGAAGTATGAGAAATATGCGAATGTAAGAGCCTGATGAGGGCAAATCCTAGACCTATCCCAGACCTAACTTGCGTTATCCTCTAAAATATTGATCGAAACCAGGTTTAATTGACTGTTTCAGCGTGGTACCACATTACTACGTGATACAATCCAGAAACAGCCCAGGATCTAGCCATGAAGTATGAGAAATATGCGAATGTGTGAGCCTGATGAGGGCAAATCCTAGACCTAACCCAGACCTAACATGCGTTATCCTCTAAAATATTGATCGCAAGCAGGTTTAATGGACTGTTTCAGTGTGGTACCACATTACTACGTGATCCACACCAGAAAAAACCCAAGATCCGTTCAACAAGTATGTGAAGAATGTGAAAGTATGAGTCTGATGAGTGAAAATCCCAGGCCTAACCTAGACCTAACATGCGTTATCCTCAATAATATTGATGGAAACCAGGTTTAATTGAGTGTTTCAGTGTTGTACTTCATTACTACGTGATGCAATCCAGAAAAAGCCCAGGATCTAGCCATCTAGTATGAGAAATATGCGAAAGAATGAGCCTGATGAGTGCAAATCCCTGACCTAACCTAGACCTAACATGAATTATTCTCTAAAATATTCATCACAACCAGGTTTAATTGACTGTTTCAGTGTGGTACCACATTACTACGTGATCCAATCCAGAAATAGCCCAGGATCCAGCCATGAAGGATGAGAAATATGCGAAAGTATGAGCCTGATGAGGGCAAATCCTAGACCTAACCCAGACCTAACATGCGTTATCTTCTAAAATATTTATCAAGACCAGGTTTAATTGAATGTTTCAGTGTGGTACCACACTACTACGTGATCCAAACCAGTAAAAACCCAGGATCCGTTCAACAAGTATGTGAAGAATGCGAAAGTATGAGTCTGATGAGTGAAAATCCCAGGACTAACCTAGACCTAATATGCGTTATCCTCATAAATATTGATCGAAACCAGGTTTAATCGACTGTTTCAGTGTGGTACCACACTACTACGTGACCCAATCCAGAAAAAACCCGGGATCTGTTCAACAAGTATGTGAAAAACGCGAAAGTATGAGCCTGATGAGGGCAAATCCCAGACCTATCCCAGACCTAACATGCGTTATCCTCTAAAATATTTATCAAGACCAGGTTTAATTGATTGTTTCAGTGTGGTCCCACATTACTTCGTGATCCAAACCAGAGAACACCCAGGATCCGTTCAACAAGTATGTGAAGAATGCGAAAGTATGAGTCTGATGAGTAAAAATCCCAGACCTAACCTAGACCTAACATGCGTTATCATCTAAAATGTTGATCCAAACCAGGTTTAATGGACTGGTTCAGTGTGGTACAACACTACTACGTGATCCAAACCAGAAAAAACCCAGGATCTGTTCAACAAGTATGTGAAAAACGCGAAAGTATGAGCCTGATGTGGGCAAATCCCAGACCTATCCCAGACCTAACTTGCGTTGTCCTCTAAGATATTGATGGAAACCAGGTTTAATTGACTGTTTCAGTGTTGTACTTCATTACTACGTGATGCAATCCAGAAGAAGCCCAGGATCTAGCCATCAAGTATGAGAAATATGCGAAAGAATGAGCCTGATGAGAGCAAATCCCAGACCTAACCTAGACCTAACTTGAATTATTCTCTAATATATTGATCGAAACCAGGTTTAATTGACTGTTTCAGTGTGGTCCCACATTACTACGTGATGCAATCCAGAAAAAGCCCAGGATCTAGCCATCAAGTTTGAGAAATATGCGAAAGAATGAGCCTGATGAGAGCAAATCCCAGACCTAACCTAGACCTAACATGAATTATTCTCTAAAATATTGATCGAAACCAGGTCTAATTGACTGTTTCAGTGTGGTACCACATTACTACGTGATCCAAACCAGAAAAAGCCCAGGATCTGTTCAACAAGTATGTGAAAACCGCGAAAGTATGAGCCTGATCAGGGCGAATCCCAGACCTATGCCAGACCTAACTTGCGTTATCCTCTAAAATATTGATCGAAACCAGGTTTAATTGACTGTTTCAGCGTGGTACCACATTACTACGTGATACAATCCAGAAACAGCCCAGGATCTAGCCATGAAGTATGAGAAATATGCGAAAGTATGAGCCTGATGAGGGCAAATCCTAGACTTAACCCAAACCTAACATGCGTTATCCTCTAAAATATTTATCAAGATCAGGTTTAATTGAATGTTTCAGTGTGGTACCACATTACTACGTGATCCAAACCAGAAAAAACCCAGGATCCGTTCAACAAGTATGCGAAGAATGCGAAAGTATGAGTCTGATGAGTGAAAATCCCAGGGCTAACCTAGACCTAACATGCGTTATCCTCTAAAATATTGATCGAAACCACGTTTAATCGACTGTTTCAGTGTGGTACCACACTACTACGTGACCCAAACCAGAAAAAACCCTCGATCAGGTCAACATGTATGTTAAAACTGCGAAAGTATGACCCTGATGAGGGCAAATCCCAGGCCTAACCTAGACCTAACATGCGTTGTCCTCTAAAATATTGATGGAAGCCAGGTTTAATTGACTGTTTCACTGTTGTACTTCATTACTACGTGATCCAATCCAGAAAAAGCCCAGGATCTAGCCATCAAGTATGAGAAATATGCGAAAGAATGAGCCTGATGAGAGCAAATCCCAGACCTAACCTAGACCTAACATGAATTATTCTCTAAAATATTGATCGAAACCAGGTTTAATTGACAGTTTCAGTGTTGTACTTCATTACGACGTGATGCAATCCAGAAAAAGCCCAGGATGTAGCCATCAGGTATGAGAAATATGCGAAAGAATGAGCCTGATGAGAGCAAATCCCAGACCTAACCTAGACCTAACATGAATTATTCTCTAAAATATTGATCAAAACCAGGTTTAATTGACTGTTTCAGTGTGGTACCACATTACTACGTGATCCAATCCAGAAATAGCCCAGGATCTAGCCATCAAGTATGAGAAATATGCGAAAGAATGACCCAGATGAGGGCAAATCATAGACCTAACCCAGACCTAACATGCGTTATCCTCTAAAATATTTATCGAGATCAGGTTTAATTGATTGTTTCAGTGTGGTACCACATTACTACGTGATCCACACCAGAAAAAACCCAAGATCCGTTCAACAAGTATGTGAAGAATGCGAAAGTATGAGACTGATAAGTGAAAATCCCAGGCCTAACCTGGACCTAACATGCGTTATCCTCAATAATATTGATCGAAACCAGGTTTAATTGAGTGTTTCAGTGTTGTACTTCATTACTACGTGATGCAATCCAGAAAAAGCCCAGGATCTAGCCATCTAGTATGAGAAATATGCGAAAGAATGAGCCTGATGAGAGCAAATCCCAGGCCTAACCTAGACCTAAAATGAATTATTCTGTAAAATATTCATCAAAACCAGCTTTAATTGACTGTTTCAGTGTGGTACCACATTACTACGTGATCCAATCCAGAAATAGCCCAGGATCCAGCCATGAAGTATGAGAAATATGCGAAAGTATGAGCCTGATGAGGGCAAATCCTAGACCTAACCCAGACCTAACATGCGTTATCCTCTAAAATATTTATCAAGACCAGGTTTAATTGAATGTTTCAGTGTGGTACCACATTACTACGTGATCCAAACCAGCAAAAACCCAGGATCCGTTCAACAAGTATGTGAAGAATGCGAAAGTATGAGTCTGATGAGTGAAAATCCCCGGCCTAACCTAGACCTAACATGCGTTATCCTCAAAAATATTGATCGAAACCACGTTTAATCGACTGTTTCAGTGTGGTACCACACTACTACGTGACCCAAACCAGAAAAAACCCAGGATCTGTTCAACAAGTATGTGAAAAACGCGAAAGTATGAGCCTGATGAGGGCAAATCCCAGACCTATCCCAGACCTAACTTGCGTTATCCACTAAAAAATTGATCGAAACCAGGTTTAATTGACTGTTTCTGTGTGGTACCACATTACTACGTGATACAATCCAGAAATAGCCCAGGATCTAGCCATGAAGTATGAGAAATTTCTGAAGTATGAACCTGACGAGGGCAAATCCTAGACCTAACCCAGACCTAAAAATGCGTTATCCTCTAAAATATTTATCAAGACCAGGATTAATTGATTACTCCTGTGTGGTCCCACATTACTACGTGATCCAAACCAGAAAAATCCCAGGATCCGTTCAACAAGTATGTGAAGAATGCGAAAGTATGAGTCTGATGAGTGAAAATCCCCGGCCTAACCTAGACCTAACATGCGTTATCCTCAACAATATTGATCGAAACCACGTTTAATCGACTGTTTCAGTGTGGTACCACACTACTACGTGACCCAAACCAGAAAAAACCCAGGATCTGTTCAACAAGTATGTGCAAAACGCGAAAGTATGAGCCTGATGAGGGCAAATCCCAGACCTATCCCAGACCTAACATGCGTTATCCTCTAAAATATTTATCAAGACCAGGTTTAATTGATTGTTTCAGTGTGGTCCCACATTACTTCGTGATCCAAACCAGAGAAAACCCAGGATCCGTTCAACAAGTATGTGAAGAATGCGAAAGTATGAGCCTTATGAGGGCAAATCCTAGACCTAACCCAGACCTAACATGCGTTATCCTGTAAAATATTGATCGCAACCAGGTTTAATGGACTGTTTCAGTGTGGTACCACACTACTACGTGATCCAAACCAGAAAAAACCCAGGATCTGTTCAACAAGTATGTGAAAAACGCGAAAGTATGAGTCTGATGAGGTCAAATCCTAGACCTAACCCAAACCTAACATGCGTTATCCTCTAAAATATTTATCAAGGCCAGGTTTAATTGACTGTTTCAGTGTGGTACCACATTACTACGTGAACCAAACCAGAAAAAACCCAGGATCCGTTCAACAAGTAAGTTAAAACTGCGACAGTATGACCCTGATGAGAGCAAATCCCAGACCTAACCTAGACCTGACATGCGTTGTCCTCTAAAATATTGATGGAAACCAGGTTTAATTGACAGTTTCAGTGTTGAACTTCATTACTACGTGATGCAATCCAAAAAAAGCCCAGGATCTAGCCATCAAGTATGAGAAATATGCGAAAGAATGAGCCTGATGAGAGCAAATCCCTGACATAACCTAGACCTAACATGAATTATTCTCTAAAATATTGATGGAAACCAGGTTTAATTGAGTGTTTCAGTGTTGTACTTCATTACTACGTGATGCAATCCAGAAAAAGCCGAGGATCTAGCCATCTAGTATGAGAAATATGCGAAAGAATGAGCCTGATGAGAGCAAATCCCAGGCCTAACCTAGACCTAACATGAATTATTCTCTAAAATAATCATCAAAACCAGGTTTAATTGACTGTTTCAGTGTGGTACCACATTACTACCTGATCCAATCCAGAAATAGCCCAGGATCCAGCCATGAAGTATGAGAAATATGCGAAAGTATGAGCCTGATGAGGGCAAATCCTAGACCTAACCCAGACCTAACATGCGTTATCCTCTAAAATATTTATCAAGACCAGGTTTAATTGAATGTTTCAGTGTGGTACCACATTACTACGTGATCCAAACCAGCAAAAACCCAGGATCCGTTCAACAAGTATGTGAAGAATGCGAAAGCATGAGTCTGATGAGTGAAAATCCCCGGCCTAACCTAGACCTAACATGCGTTATCCTCAAAAATATTGATCGAAACCACGTTTAATCGACTGTTTCAGTGTGGTACCACACTACTACGTGACGCAAACCAGAAAAAACCCAGGATCTGTTCAACAAGTATGTGAAAAACGCGAAAGTATGAGCCTGATGAGCGCAAATCCCAGACCTATCCCAGACCTAACTTGCGTTATCCACTAAAATATTGATCGAAACCAGGTTTAATTGACTGTTTCTGTGTGGTACCACATTACTACGTGATACAATCCAGAAATAGCCCAGGATCTAGCCATGAAGTATGAGAAATATCTGAAGTATGAACCTGACGAGGGCAAATCCTAGACCTAACCCAGACCTAAAAATGCGTTATCCTCTAAAATATTTATCAAGACCAGGATTAATTGATTACTCCTGTGTGGTCCCACATTACTACGTGATCCAAACCAGAAAAAACCCAGGATCCGTTCAACAAGTATGTGAAGAATGCGAAAGTATGAGTCTGATGAGTGAAAATCCCCGGCCTAACCTAGACGTAACATGCGTTATCCTCAACAATATTGATCGAAACCACGTTTAATCGACTGTTTCAGTGTGGTACCACACTACTACGTGACCCAAACCAGAAAAAACCCAGGATCTGTTCAACAAGTATGTGCAAAACGCGAAAGTATGAGCCTGATGAGGGCAAATCCCAGACCTATCCCAGACCTAACATGCGTTATCCTCTAAAATATTTATCAAGACCAGGTTTAATTGATTGTTTCAGTGTGGTCCCACATTACTTCGTGATCCAAACCAGAGAAAACCCAGGATCCGTTCAACAAGTATGTGAAGAATGCGAAAGTATGAGCCTTATGAGGGCAAATCCTAGACCTAACCCAGACCTAACATGCGTTATCCTGTAAAATATTGATCGCAACCAGGTTTAATGGACTGTTTCAGTGTGGTACCACACTACTACGTGATCCAAACCAGAAAAAACCCAGGATCTGTTCAACAAGTATGTGAAAAACGCGAAAGTATGAGTCTGATGAGGTCAAATCCTAGACCTAACCCAAACCTAACATGCGTTATCCTCTAAAATATTTATCAAGGCCAGGTTTAATTGACTGTTTCAGTGTGGTACCACATTACTACGTGAACCAAACCAGAAAAAACCCAGGATCCGTTCAACAAGTAAGTTAAAACTGCGACAGTATGACCCTGATGAGAGCAAATCCCAGACCTAACCTAGACCTGACATGCGTTGTCCTCTAAAATATTGATGGAAACCAGGTTTAATTGACAGTTTCAGTGTTGAACTTCATTACTACGTGATGCAATCCAAAAAAAGCCCAGGATCTAGCCATCAAGTATGAGAAATATGCGAAAGAATGAGCCTGATGAGAGCAAATCCCTGACATAACCTAGACCTAACATGAATTATTCTCTAAAATATTGATGGAAACCAGGTTTAATTGAGTGTTTCAGTGTTGTACTTCATTACTACGTGATGCAATCCAGAAAAAGCCGAGGATCTAGCCATCTAGTATGAGAAATATGCGAAAGTATGAGCCTGATGAGGGCAAATCCTAGACCTAACCCAGACCTAACATGCGTTATCCTCTAAAATATTTATCAAGACCAGGTTTAATTGAATGTTTCAGTGTGGTACCACATTACTACGTGATCCAAACCAGCAAAAACTCAGGATCCGTTCAACAAGTATGTGAAGAATGCGAAAGTATGAGTCTGATGAGTGAAAATCCCCGGCCTAACCTAGACCTAACATGCGTTATCCTCAAAAATATTGATCGAAACCACGTTTAATCGACTGTTTCAGTGTGGTACCACACTATTACGTGACCCAATCCAGAAAAAACCCGGGATCTGTTCAACAAGTATGTGAAAAACGCGAAGGTATGAGCCTGATGTGGGCAAATCCCAGACCTATCCCAGACCTAACTTGCGTTATCCACTAAAATATTGATCGAAACCAGGTTTAATTGACTGTTTCTGTGTGGTACCACATTACTACGTGATACAATCCAGAAATAGCCCAGGATCTAGCCATGAAGTATGAGAAATATCTGAAGTATGAACCTGACGAGGGCAAATCCTAGACCTAACCCAGACCTAACATGCGTTATCCTCTAAAATATTTATCAAGACCAGGTTTAATTGAATGTTTCAGTGTGGTACCACATTACTACGTGATCCAAACCAGTAAAAACCCAGGATCCGTTCAACAAGTATGTGAAGAATGCGAAAGTATGAGTCTGATGAGTGAAAATCCCCGGCCTAACCTAGACCTAATATGCGTTATCCTCAAAAATATTGATCGAAACCAGGTTTAATCGACTGTTTCAGTGTGGTACCACACTACTACGTGACCCAATCCAGAAAAAACCCGGGATCTGTTCAACAAGTATGTTAAAAATGCGAAAGCATGACCCTGATGAGGGCAAATCCCAGACCTATCCCAGACCTAACTTGCGTTGTCCTCCAAAATATTGATGGAAACCAGGTTTAATGGACTGTTTCAGTGTCCATAAGACCTAACTTGCGTTGTCCTCCAAAATATTGATGGAAACCAGGTTTAATGGACTGTTTCAGTGTCGTACCAGATTACTACGTGATCCAAACCAGAAAAAACCCAGGATCTGTTCTACAAGTATGTGAAAAACGCGAAACTATGAGCCTGATGTGGGCAATTCCCAGACCTATCCCAGGCATAACTTGCGTTATCCTCTAAAATATTGATCGAAACCAGGTTTAATCGACTGTTTCAGTGTGGTACCTCATTACTACGTGTCCAAACCAGTGAAAGCACAGAATCTGGCCAACAAGTTTGAGAAATATGCGAAAGTATGAGTCTGATGAGGGCAAATCCCAGACCTAACCTAGACATAACATGCGTTATCCTCTAAAATATTGATCGACACCAGGTTTAATGGACCGTTTCAGTGTGGTACCACATTACTACGGGATCAAACCAGAAAAAGCCCAGAATCTGTTCAACAAGTATGTGAAGATTGCGCAAGTATGAGTCTGATGAGGGCAAATCCTAGCCCTAACCCAAACCTAACATGCGTTATCATCAAAAATATTGATCGAAACCAGGTTTAATTGACTCTTTCAGTGTGGTCCCACATTACTACGTGATGCAATCCAGAAAAAGCCCAGGATCTAGCCATCAAGTATGAGAAATATGCGAAAGAATGAGCCTGATGAGAGCAAATCCCAGACCTAACCTAGACCTAACTTGAATTATTCTCTAATATATTGATCGAAACCAGGTTTAATTGACTGTTTCAGTGTGGTCCCACATTACTACGTGATGCAATCCAGAAAAATCCCAGGATCTAGCCATCAAGTTTGAGAAATATGCGAAAGAATGAGCCTGATGAGGGAAATCCTAGACCTAACCCAGACCTAACATGCGTTATCCTCAAAAATATTGATCGAAACCAGGTTTAATCGACTGTTTCAGTGTGGTACCACACTACTACGTGACCCAATCCAGAAAAAACCCGGGATCTGTTCAACCAGTATGTGAAAAACGCGAAAGTATGAGCCTGATCAGGGCAAATCCTAGACCTAACCCAGACCTAACATGCGTTATCCTGTAAAATATTGATCGCAACCAGGTTTAACGGACTGTTTCAGTGTGGTACCACACTACTACGTGATCCAAACCAGAAAAAACCCAGGATCTGTTCAACAAGTATGTGAAGTGTGCGAAAGTATGAGTCTGATGAGGTCAAATCCTAGACCTAACCCAAACCTAACATGCGTTATCCTCTAAAATATTTATCAAAGCCAGGTTTAATTGAATGTTCCAGTGTAGTACCACATTACTACGTGAACCAAACCAGAAAAAAGCCAAGATCCGTTCAACAAGTAAGTTAAAACTGCGACAGTATGACCCTGATGAGAGCAAATCAAAGACCTAACCTAGACCTGACATGCGGTGTCCTCTAAAATATTGATGGAAACCAGGTTTAATTGACAGTTTCAGTGTTGAACTTCATTACTACGTGATGCAATCCAAAAAAAGCCCAGGATCTAGCCATCAAGTATGAGAAATATGCGATAGAATGAGCCTGATGAGAGCAAATCCCTGACTTAACCTAGACCTAACATGAATTACACTCAAAAATATTGATGGAAACCAGGTTTAATTGACTGCTTCAGTGTTGTACATCATTACTACGTGATGCAATCCAAAAAAAGCCCAGGATCTAGCCATCAAGTATGAGAAATATGCGAAAGAATGAGCCTGATGAGAGCAAATCCCTGACCTTACCTAGACCTAACATGAATTATACTCTAAAATATTTATCAAGACCAGGTTTAATTGAATGTTTCAGTGTGGTACCACATTACTACGTGATCCAAACCAGTAAAAACCCAGGATCCGTTCCACAAGTATGAGAAGAATGCGAAAGTATGAGTCTGATGAGTGAAAATCCCCGGCCTAACCTAAACCTAACATGCGTTATCCTCAAAAATATTGATCCAAACCAGGTTTAATGGACTGTTTCAGTGTGGTACCACATTACTACGTGCTCCAATCCAGAAATAGCCCAGGATCTAGCCATGAAGTATGAGAAATATGCGAAAGTATGAGCCTGACGAGGGCAAATCCTAGACCTAACCCAAACCTAACATGCGTTATCCTCTAAAATATTGATCCAAACCAGGTTTAATGGACAGCTTCAGTGTGATACAACTTTACTACGTGATCCAAAGCAGAAAAAACCCTCGATCAGGTCAACATGTATGTTAAAACTGCGAAAGTATGACCCTGATGAGGGCAAATCCCAGGCCTAACCTAGACCTGGCATGCGTTGTCCTCTAAAATATTGATGGAAACTTGGTTTAATTGACTGTTTCAGTGTTGTACTTCATTACTACGTGATGCAATCCAGAAAAACCCCAGGATCCGTTCAACAAGTATGTGAAAAACGCGAAAGTATGAGCCTGATGAGGGCAAATCCCAGACCGATTCCAGACCTAACTTGCGTTATCCTCTAAAATATTGATCGAAACCAGGTTTAATTGACTGTTTCAGTGTGGTACCACATTACTACGTGATCCAAACCAGTAAAACCCCAGGATCCGTTCAACAAGTATGTGAAGAATGCGAATGTATGAGTCTGATGAGTGAAAATCCTCGGCCTAACCTAGACCTAACATGCGTGATCCTCAAAAATATTGATCGAAACCAGGTTTAATGGACAGTTTCAGTGTGGTACCACACTACTACGTGATCCAAACCAGAAAAAAACCCAGGATCTGTTCAACCAGTATGTGAAAAACGCGAAAGTATGAGCCTGATGAGGGCAAATCCCAGACCGATTCCAGACCTAACTGGCGTTATCCTCTAAAATATTGATCGAAACCAGGTTTAATTGACTGTTTCAGTGTGGTACCACATTACTACGTGATCCAAACCAGAAAAAAACCCAGGATCTGTTCGACAAGTATGTGAAGTATGCGAAAGTATGAGTCTGATGAGGGCAAATCCCAGGCCTGAACTAGACATAACTTTCGCTATCCTCTAAAATGTTGATCGAAACCAGGTTTAATTGACTGTTTTAGTGTGGTACCACTTTACTACGTGATCCACACCAGAAAAAACCCAGGATCCGTTCAACAAGTATGTGAAGAATGCGAAAGAATGAGTCTGATGAGTGAAAATCCCAGGCCTAACCTAGACCTAACATGCGCTATCCTCAAAAATATTGATCGAAACCAGGTTTAATGGACAATTTCAGTGTGGTACCACACTACTACGTGATCCAAACCAGAAAAAACCCAGGATCCGTTCAACAAGTATGTGAAGAATGCGAAAGTATGAGTCAGATGAGTGAAAACCCCAGACCTAACCTAGACCTAACATGCGTTATCCTCTAAAATATTGATCCAAACCAGGTTTAATCGACTGTTTCAGTGTGGTACCACTTTACTACGTGATCCAAAGCAGAAAAAACACTCGATCAGGTCAATATGTATGTTAGAACTGCGAAAGTATGACCCTGATGATGGCAAATCCCAGACCTATCCCAGACCTAACTTGCGTTATCCTCTAAAATAATGATCGAAACCAGGTTTAATTGACTGTTTTAGTTGTGGTACCACTTTACTACGTGATCCAAACCAGAAAAAACCCAGGATCCGTTCAACAAGTATGTGAAGAATGCGAAAGTATGAGTCTGATGAGTGAAAATCCCTGGCCTAACCTAGACCTAACATGCGTTATCCTCAAAAATATTGATCGAAACCTGGTTTAATCGACTGTTTCAGTGTGGTACCACATTACTATGTGATCCAAACCAGAAAATAGCCCAGGATCTGTTCAACGAGTATGTGAAGTGTGCGAAAGTATGAGTCTGATGAGGGCAAATCCTAGACCTATCCCAGACCTAACATGCGTTATCCTCTAAAATATTTATCAAGACCAGGTTTAATTGACTGTTTCAGTGTGGTACCACATTGCTACGTGATCCAAACCAGAAACAGCCCAGGATGTAGCCATGAAGTATGAGAAATATGCGAAAGTATGAGCCTGATGAGGGCAAATTCTAGACCTGACCCAGACCTAACATGTGTTTTCCTCTAAAATATTTATCAAGACCTGCTTTAATTGAATGTTTCAGTGTGGTAGCACATTACTACGTGATCTAATCCAGAAATAGCCCAGGATCTAGCCATGAAGTCTGAGAAATATGCGAAAGTATGAGCCTGACGAGGGCAAATCCCCGGCCTAAAACAGACCTAACATGCGTTATCCTCCAAAATATTGATCCAAACCAGGTTTAGTGGACTGTTTCAGTGTGGTACCACTTTACTACGTGATCCAAAGCAGAAAAAACCCTCGATCACGTCAACATGTATGATAAAACTGCGAAAGTATGACCCTGATGAGGGCAAATCCCAGACCTATCCCAGACCTAACTTGCGTTATCCTCTAAAATATTGATTGAAACCAGGTTTAATTGACTGTTTCAGTGTGGTCCCACATTACTACGGGATCCAAACCAGAAAAAACCCAGGATCCGTTCAACAAGTATGTGAAGAATGCGAAAGTATGAGTCTGATGAGTGAAAATCCCAGGGCTAACCTAGACCTAACATGCGTTATCCTCTAAAATATTGATCCAAACCAGGTTTAATGGACTGCTTCAGTGTGGTCCCACTTTACTACGTGATCCAAAGCAGAAAAAACACTCGATCAGGTCAACATGTATGTTAGAACTGCGAAGGTATGACCCTGATGAGGGCAAATCCCAGACCTATCCCAGACCTAACTTGCGTTGTCCTCTAAGATATAGATGGAAACCAGGTTTAATTGACTGTTTCAGTGTTGTACTTCATTACTACGTGATGCAATCCAGAAAAAGCCCAGGATATAGCCATCAAGTACGGGAAATATGCGAAAGAATGAGCCTGATGAGAGCAAATCCCAGACCTAACCTAAACCTAACATGAATTATTCTCTAAAATATTGATCGAAACCAGGTTTAATTGACTATTTCAGTGTGGTCCCACATTACTACGTGATCCAAACCAGAAAAAACCCAGGATCCGTTCAACAAGTATGTGAAGAATGCGAAAGTATGAGTCTGATGAGTGAAAATCCCAGGCCTAACCTAGACCTAACATGAATTATTCTCTAAAATATTGATCGAAACCTGGTTTAATCTACTGTTTCAGTGTGGTACCACATTACTATGTGATCCAAACCAGAAAATAACCCAGGATCTGCTCAACGAGTATTGTAAGTGTGCGAAAGTATGAGTCTGATCAGGTCAAATCCCAGACCTATCCCAGACTTAACTTGCGTTATCCTCTAAAATATTAATCGAAACCGGGTTTAATCGACTGTTTCAGTGTGGTACCACATTACTACGTGATCCAAACCAGAAAAAACCCAGGATCAGTTCAACAAGTATGTGAAAAACGGGAAAGTATGAGCCTGATGAGGGCGAATCCCAGACCTAACCCAGACCTAACTTGCGTTATCCTCTAAAATATTGATCGAAACCAGGTTTAATCGACTGTTTTAGCGTGGTACCACATTACTACGTGATACAATCCAGAAACAGCCCAGGATCTAGCCATGAAGTATGAGAAATATGCGAATGTATGAGCCTGATGAGGACAAATCCTAGACCTAACCCAAACCTAACATGCGTTATCCTCTAAAATATTTATCAAGACCAAGTTTAATTGAATGTTTCAGTGTGGTACCACATTACTACGTGAACCAAGCCAGAAAAAACCCAGGATCCGTTCAACAAGTATGTGAAGAATGCGAAAGTATGAGTCTGATGAGTGAAATTCCCAGGGCTAACCTAGACCTAACATGCGTTATCCTCTAAAATATTGATCCAAACCAGGTTTAATGGACTGTTTCAGTGTGGTACCACTTTACTACGTGATCCAAAGCATTAAGAACCCTCGATCAGGTCAACATGTATGTTAAAACTGCGAAAGTATGACCCTGATGAGGGCAAATCCCAGGCCTTACCTAGACCTAACATGCGTTGTCCTCTAAAATATTGATGGAAACCAGGTTTAATTGACTGTTTCAGTGTTGTACTTCATTACTACGTGATGCAATCCAGAAATAGCCCAGGATCTAGCCATGAAGTACGAGAAATATGCGAAAGTATGAGCCTGACGAGGGCAAATCCTAGACCTAACTCAGACCTAACATGCGTCATCCTCTAAAATATTTATCATGACCTGGTTTAATTGATTGTTTCAGTGTGGTCCCACATTACTACTTGATCCAAACCAGAAAAAACCCAGGATCCGTCCAACAAGTATGTGAAGAATGCGAAAGTATGAGTCTGATGAGTGAAAATCCCAGGCCTAACCTAGACCTAACATGCGTTATCCACTAAAATATTGATCCAAACCAGGTTTAATGGACTGTTTCAATGTGGTACCACTTTACTACGTGATCCAAAGCAGAAAAAACACTCGATCAGGTCAACATGTATGTTAGAACTGCGAAAGTATGACCCTGATGAGGGCAAATCCCAGACCTATCCCAGACCTAACTTGCGTTGTCCTCTAAGATATAGATGGAAACCAGGTTTAATTGACTGTTTCAGTGTTGTACTACATTACTACGTGATGCAATCCAGATAAAGCCCAGGATCTAGCCATCAAGTATGGGAAATATGCGAAAGAATGAGCCTGATGAGAGCAAATCCCAGACCTAACCTAAACCTAACATGAATTATTCTCTAAAATATTGATCGAAACCAGGTTTAATTGACTGTTTCAGTGTGGTCCCACATTACTACGTGATCCAAACCAGAAAAAACCCAGGATCCGTTCAACAAGTATGTGAAGAATGCGAAAGTATGAGTCTGATGAGTGAAAATCCCAGGCCTAACCTAGACCTAACATGAATTATTCTCTAAAATATTGATCGAAACCTGGTTTAATCTACTGTTTCAGTGTGGTACCACATTACTATGTGATCCAAACCAGAAAATAACCCAGGATCTGCTCAACGAGTATTGTAAGTGTGCGAAAGTATGAGTCTGATGAGGTCAAATCCCAGACCTATGCCAGACTTAACTTGCGTTATCCTCTAAAATATTGATCGAAACCGGGTTTAATCGACTGTTTCAGTGTGGTACCACATTACTACGTGATCCAAACCAGGAAAAACCCAGGATCAGTTCAACAAGTATGTGAAAAACGCGAAAGTATGAGCCTGATGAGGGCGAATCCCAGACCTAACCCAGACCTAACTTGCGTTATCCTCTAAAATATTGATCGAAACCAGGTTTAATTGACTGTTTCAGCGTGGTACCACATTACTACGTGATAGAATCCAGAAACAGCCCAGCATCTAGCCATGAAGTATGAGAAGTATGCGAATGTATGAGCCTGATGAGGAAAAATCCTAGACCTAACCCAGACCTAACATGCGTTATCCTCTAAAATATTTATCAAGACCAGGTTTAATTGAATGTTTCAGTGTGGTACCACATTACTACGTGATCCAAGCGTGTAAAAACCCAGGATCCGTTCAACAAGTATGGGAAGAATGCGAAAGTATGAGTCTGCTGAGTGAAAATCCCCGGCCTAACCTAGACCTAACATGCGTTATCCTCAAAAATATTGATCGAAACCAGGTTTAATCGACTGTTTCAGTGTGGTGCCACACTACTACGTGACCCAAACCGGAAAAGACCCAGGATCTGTTCAACAAGTATGTGAAAAACGCGAAAGTATGAGCCTGATGAGGGCAAATCCCAGACCAATCCCAGACCTAACTTGCGTTGTCCTCTAAGATATTGATGGAAACCAGGTTTAATTGACTGTTTCAGTGTTGTACTTCATTACTACGTGATGCAATCCAGAAAGAGCCCAGGATCTAGCCATCAAGTATGAGAAATATGGGAAAGAATGAGCCTGATGAGAGCAAACCCCAGACCTAACCTGGACCTAACATGAATTGTTCTCTAAAATATTGATCAAAACCAGGTTTAATTGACAGTTGCAGTGTGGTACCACATTACTACGTGATCCAATCCAGAAATAGCCCAGGATCCAGCCATGAAGTATGAGAAATATGCGAAAGTATGAGCCTGATGAGGGCAAATCCTAGACCTAACCCAGACCTAACATGCGTTATCCTCTAAGATATTGATCGAAACCAGTTTTAATTGACTGTTTCACCGTGGTACCACATTACTACGTGATCCAAACCAGTAAAAACCCAGGATCCGTTCAACAAGTATGTGAAGAATGCGAAAGTATGAGTCTGATGAGTGAAAAACCCCGGCCTAAGCTAGACCTAACATGCGTTATCCTCAAAAATATTTATCAAGACCAGGTTTAATTGTTTGTTTCAGTGTGGTCCCACATTACTACGTGACACAATCCAGAAACAGCCCAGGATCTAGCCATGAAGTATGAGAAATATGCGAATGTATGAGCCTGATGAGGGCAAATCCTAGACCTAACCCAAACCTAACATGCGTTGTCCTCAAAAATATTTATCAAGACCAGGTTTAATTGAATGTTTCAGTGTGGTACCACATTGCTACGTGATCCAAACCAGTAAAAACCCAGGATCCGTACAACAAGTATGTGAAAAACGCGAAAGTATGTGCCTGATGAGGGCAAATCCCAGACCAATCCCAGACCTAACTTCCGTTGTCCTCTAAGATATTGATGGAAACCAGGTTTAATTGAATGTTTCAGTGTGGTACCACATTGCTACGTGATCCAAACCAGTAAAAACCCAGGATCCGTTCAACAAGTATGTGGAGAATGCGAAAGTATGAGTTTGATGAGTGAAAATCCTCGGCCTAACCTAGACCTAACATGCGTTGTCCTCAAAAATATTGACCGAAACCTGGTTTAATCGACTGTTTCAGTGTGGTACCACATTACTACGTGATCCAAACCAGAAAAAAACCCAGGACCTGTTCAACAAGTATTTGAAGTATGCGAAAGTATGAGTCTGATGAGGGCAAATCCCAGCCCTAAACTAGACCTAACATGCGTTATCCTCAAAAATATTGATCAAAACCTGGTTTAATCGACTGTTTCAGTGTGGTACCACATTACTATGTGATCCAAACTAGAAAATAATCCAGGATCTGTTCAACGAGTATGTGAAGTGTGCGAAAGTATGAGTATGATGAGGGCAAATCCCAGACCTATCCCAGACCTAACATGCGTTATCCTCTAAAATATTGATCGAAACCAGGTTTAATTGACTGTTTTAGTGTGGTACCACTTTACTACGTGATCCAAAGCAGAAAAAACCCTCGATCAGGTCAACATGCATGTTAAAACTGCGAAAGTATGAGCATGATGAGGGCAAATCCCAGACCTATCCCAGACCTAACATGCGTTATCCCAAAAATATTAATCGAAACCAGGCTTAATCGACTGTTTCAGTGTGGTACCACATTACTACGTGATCCAAACCAGAAAAAAACCCAGGATCTTCTCAACGAGTATGTGAAGTGAGCGAAAGTATGAGTCTGATGAGGGCTAATCCCAGACCTATCCCAAACCTAAATTGCGTTATCCTCTAAAATAGTGATCGAAACCAGGTTTAATTGACTGTTTTAGTTGTGGTACCACTTTACTACGTGATCCAAAGCAGAAAAAACCCTCGATCAGGTCAACATGCATGTTAAAACTGCGAAAGTATGACCCTGATGAGGGCAAATCCCGAACCTAACCTAGACCTAACATGCGTTATCTTCTAAAATATTGAGCGAAACCAGGTTTGATGGACTGATAAAAAAATATTTATCAAGACCAGGTTTAATTGAATGTTTCAGTGTGGTACCACATTACTACGTGATCCAAGCGTGTAAAAACCCAGGATCCGTTCAACAAGTATGTGAAGAATGCGAAAGTATGAGTCTGCTGAGCTAAAATCCCCGGCCTAACCTAGACCTAACATGCGTTATCCTCAAAAATATTGATCGAAACCAGGTTTAATCGACTGTTTCAGTGTGGTGCCACACTACTACGTGACCCAAACCGGAAAAGACCCAGGATCTGTTCAACAAGTATGTGAAAAACGCGAAAGTATGAGCCTGATGAGGGCAAATCCCAGACCAATCCCAGACCTAACTTGCGTTGTCCTCTAAGATATTGATGGAAACCAGGTTTAATTGACTGTTTCAGTGTTGTACTTCATTACTACGTGATGCAATCCAGAAAGAGCCCAGGATCTAGCCATCAAGTATGAGAAATATGGGAAAGAATGAGCCTGATGAGAGCAAACCCCAGACCTAACCTGGACCTAACATGAATTGTTCTCTAAAATATTGATCAAAACCAGGTTTAATTGACAGTTGCAGTGTGGTACCACATTACTACGTGATCCAATCCAGAAATAGCCCAGGATCCAGCCATGAAGTATGAGAAATATGCGAAAGTATGAGCCTGATGAGGGCAAATCCTAGACCTAACCCAGACCTAACATGCGTTATCCTCTAAGATATTGATCGAAACCAGTTTTAATTGACTGTTTCACCGTGGTACCACATTACTACGTGATCCAAACCAGTAAAAACCCAGGATCCGTTCAACAAGTATGTGAAGAATGCGAAAGTATGAGTCTGATGAGTGAAAAACCCCGGCCTAAGCTAGACCTAACATGCGTTATCCTCAAAAATATTTATCAAGACCAGGTTTAATTGTTTGTTTCAGTGTGGTCCCACATTACTACGTGACACAATCCAGAAACAGCCCAGGATCTAGCCATGAAGTATGAGAAATATGCGAATGTATGAGCCTGATGAGGGCAAATCCTAGACCTAACCCAAACCTAACATGCGTTGTCCTCAAAAATATTTATCAAGACCAGGTTTAATTGAATGTTTCAGTGTGGTACCACATTGCTACGTGATCCAAACAAGTAAAAACCCAGGATCCGTAAAACAAGTATGTGAAAAACGCGAAAGTATGTGCCTGATGAGGGCAAATCCCAGACCAATCCCAGACCTAACTTCCGTTGTCCTCTAAGATATTGATGGAAACCAGGTTTAATTGAATGTTTCAGTGTGGTACCACATTGCTACGTGATCCAAACCAGTAAAAACCCAGGATCCGTTCAACAAGTATGTGGAGAATGCGAAAGTATGAGTTTGATGAGTGAAAATCCTCGGCCTAACCTAGACCTAACATGCGTTGTCCTCAAAAATATTGACCGAAACCTGGTTTAATCGACTGTTTCAGTGTGGTACCACATTACTACGTGATCCAAACCAGAAAAAAACCCAGGACCTGTTCAACAAGTATTTGAAGTATGCGAAAGTATGAGTCTGATGAGGGCAAATCCCAGGCCTAAACTAGACCTAACATGCGTTATCCTCAAAAATATTGATCAAAACCTGGTTTAATCGACTGTTTCAGTGTGGTACCACATTACTATGTGATCCAAACTAGAAAATAATCCAGGATCTGTTCAACGAGTATGTGAAGTGTGCGAAAGTATGAGTATGATGAGGGCAAATCCCAGACCTATCCCAGACCTAACTTGCGTTATCCTCTAAAATATTGATCGAAACCAGGTTTAATTGACTGTTTCAGCGTGGTACCGCATTACTACGTGATACAATCCAGAAACAGCCCAAGATCTAGCCATGAAGTATGAGAAATAAGCGAAAGTATGAGCCTGATGAGGGCAAATCCTAGACCTAACCCAAACCTAACATGCGTTATCCTCTAAAATATTCATCCAAACCAGGTTTAATGGACTGCTTCAGTGTGGTACCACTTTACTACGTGATGCAAAGCAGAAAAAACCCTCGATCAGGTCAACATGTATGTTAAAACTGCGAAAGTATGATCCTGATGAGGGCAAATCCCAGGCCTATCCCAGACCTAACATGCGTTGTCCTCTAAAATATTGATGGAAACCAGGTTTAATTGACTGTTTCAGTGTGGTACCACATTACTACGTGATGCAATCCAGAAAAACTCCAGGATCTAGCCATCAAGTATGAGAAATTTGCGAAAGAATGAGCCTGATGAGAGCAAATCCCAGACCTAACCTAGACCTAACATGAATTATTCTCTAAAATATTTATCAAGACCAGGTTTAATTGATTGTTTCAGTGTGGTCCCACATTACTACTTGATGCAAACCAGAAAAAACCCAGGATCCGTTCAACAAGTATGTGAAGAATGCGAAAGTATGAGTCTGATTAGTGAAAATCCCAGGCCTATCCTAGACCTAACATGCGTTATCCTCTAAAATATTGATCCAAACCAGGTTAAATGGGCTGTTTCAGTGTGGTACCACACTACTTCGTGATCCGAACCAGACAAAACCCAGGATCTGTTCAACAAGTATGTGAAAAACGCGAAACTGTGAGCCTGATGAGGGCAAATCTTTGACCTAACCCAGACCTAAGATGCGTTATCCTCTAAAATATTTATCCAGACAAGGTTTCATTGAATGTTTCAGTGTGGTACCACTTTACTACGTGATCCAATCCAGAAATAGCCCAGGATCTAGCCATGAAGTATGAGAAATATGCGAAAGTAAGAGCCTGATGAGGGCAAATCCTAGACCTATCCCAGACCTAACTTGCGTTCCCCTCTAAAATATTGATCGAAACCAGGTTTAATTGACTGTTTCAGCGTGGTACCACATTACTACGTGATACAATCCTGAAACAGCCCAGGATCTAGCTATGAAGTATGAGAAATATGCGAAAGTATGAGCCTGATGAGGGCAAATCCTAGACCTAACCCAGACCTAACATGCGTTATCCTTTAAAATATTTATCAAGACCAGGTTTAATTTATTGTTTCAGTGTGGTCCCATATTACTACGGGTTCCAAACCATAAAAAACCCAGTATCTGTTCAACATGTATGAGAAATATGCGAAAGAAAGAGCCTGATGAGAGCAAATCCCAGACCTAACCTAGACCTAACATGAATTATTCTCTAAAATATTGATCGAAACCAGGTTTAATGGACTGCTTCAGTGTGGTACCACTTTACTACGTGATGCAAAGCAGAAAAAACCCTCGATCAGGTCAACATGTATGTTAAAACTGCGAAAGTATGATCCTGATGAGGGCAAATCCCAGACCTATCCCAGACCTAACTTGCGTTATCCTCTAAAATATTCATGGAAACCAGGTTTAATTGACAGTTTCAGTGTTGAACTTCATTACTACTTGATGCAATCCAAAAAAAGCCCAGGATCTAGCCATCAAGTATGAGAAATATGCGAAAGAATGAGCCTGATGCGAGCAAATCCCAGACCCAACCTAGGCCAAACATGAATTATTCTCTAAAATATTGATCGAAACCAGGTTTAATTGACTGTTTCAGTGTGGTCCCACATTACTACGTGATCCAAACCAGAAAGACCCAGGATCCGTTCAACAAGTATGTGATGAATGCGAAAGTATGAGTCTGATTAGTGAAAATCCCCGACCTAACCTAGACCTAACATGCGTTATCCTCTAAAATATTGATCCAAACCAGGCTTAATGGACTGTTTCAGTGTGGTACCACACTACTACGTGATCCGAACCAGAAAAAACCCAGGATCTGTTCAACAAGTATGTGAAAAACGCGAAAGTATGAGCCTAACGAGGGCAAGTCCCAGACCTATCCCAGACCTAACTTGCGTTGTCCTCTAAGATATTGATGGAAACCAGGTTTAATTGTCTGTTTCAGTGTTGCACTTCATTACTACGTGATGCAATCCAGAAAAAGCCCAGGATCTAGCCATCAAGTATGAGAAATATGCGAAAGAATGAGCCCGATGGGAGCAAATCCCAGACCTAACCTAGACCTAACATGAATTATTCTCTAAAATATTGATCGAAACCAGGTTTAATTGACTGTTTCAGTGTGGTCCCACATTACTACGTGATCCAAACCAGAAGAAACCCAGGATCCGTTCAACAAGTATGTGAAGAATGCGAAAGTATGAGTCTGATCTGGGAGGGGGGTCCTGAGGGGACCCTCCTCCCGCCAGGCGGCGCCGGGTCGGACCGGTTGGGGGTAGGAGTGCCTCCCCCTTCCGGTCCGACGTAAGGGGAGGCACCCTCGGCGGTCTGGTGCGGCCATGAACGCCCGGCCGCCGAGGGGTGGAAACGGTGTCGCGGGCGGTTGCGAGTTGGGGCTCGCAGCCGCCACTAAGCGCGGCCCCGGGACTGATAGGGGCAGGATGGAGTGGCCCCGTCCCGCCGCTATGAGGCAGTGTGTCTACCGGGGGGACCGATTGTCCCCCCGGGGAATGGGCGCGAAAGCGCGGGCACGGGGAGGATACCGGAAGAATGCTTCGAGCGGTTCCCGGTATCCTCCCAAAGCGTGCCGAAGGGTCACCGTGGGGTTTTTAGTGGGTAGGTCCCGCGCCTGTTGTTGTACGGGCGCGGGGAATCCCACACACCCCTCCCACCTCTCCCCAAGGAGGTGGGAGGGAGTCTTTCGAAGATTTTCCCCACGACAAAAAAAAAAAAAAAAAAAAAAAAAAAAAAAAAGTATGAGTCTGATGAGTGAAAATCCCAGGCCTAACCTAGACCTAACATGCGTTTTCCTCAAAAATATTGATCGAAACCTGGTTTAATCGACTGTTTCAGTGTGGTACCACATTACTATGCGATCCAAACCAGAAAATAACCCAGGATCTGTCAAACGAGTATGTGAAGTGTGCGAAAGTATGAGCCTGATGAGAGCAAATCCCAGACCTAACCTAGACCTAACATGAATTATTCTCTAAAATATTGATCGAAACCATGTTTAATTGACTGTTTCTGTGTGGTACCACATTACTACGTGATCCAAACCAGAAAAAACCCAGGATCAGTTCAACAAGTATGTGAAGAATGCGAAAGTATGAATCTGATGAGTGAAAATCCCAGGGCTAACCTATACCTAACATGCGTTATCCTCTAAAATATTGATCGAAACCAGGTTTAATCGACCGTTTCAGTGTGGTACCACATTACTACGTGATCCAAACCAGAAAAAACCCAGGATCAGTTCAACAAGTATGTGAAGAATGCGAAAGTATGAGTCTGATGAGTGAAAATCCCAGGGCTAACCTAGACCTAACTTGCGTTATCCTCTAAAATATTGATCGAAACCAGGTTTCATTGACTGTTTCAGTGTGGTACTACATTACTACGTGATGCAATCCAGAAAAAGCCCAGGATCTAGCCATCAAGTATGAGAAATATGCGAAAGAATGAGCCTGATGAGAGCAAATCCCAGACCTAACCTAGACCTAACATGCGTTATCCTCTGAAATATTGAGCAAAACCAGTTTTAATGGACTGTTTCAGTGTGGTACCACACTACTTCGTGATCCAAACCAGAAAGAACCCAGGATCTGTTCAACAAGTATGTGAAAAACGCGAAACTGTGAGCCTGATGAGGGCAAATCTTAGACCTAACCCAGACCTAAGATGCGTTATCCTCTAAAATATTTATCCAAACCAGGTTTAATTGACTGTTTCAGTGTGGTCCCACAATACTACGTGATCCAAACCAGAAAAAACCCAGAATCCGTTCAACAAGTATGTAAAGAATGCGAAAGTATGAGCCTGATGAGTGAAAATCCCAGGCCTGACCTAGACCTAACATGTATTATTCTCTAAAATATTGATCGAAACCAGGTTTAATTGACTGTTACAGTGTGGTCCCACATTACTACGTGATCCAAACCAGAAAAAACCCAGGATCCGTTCAACAAGTATGTGAAGAATGCGAAAGTATGAGCCTGATGAGTGAAAATCCCAGGCCTAACCTAGACCTAACATGCGTTATCCTCAAAAATATTGATCGAAACCTGGTTTAATCGACTGTTTCAGTGTGGTACCACACTACTATGTGGTCCAAACCAGAAAATAACCCAGGATCTGTTCAACGAGTATGTGAAGTGTGCGAAAGTATGAGTCTGATGAGGTCAAATCCCAGACCAATCCCAGACTTAACTTGCGTTATCCTCTAAAATATTGATCGAAACCTGGTTTAATCGACTGTTTCAGTGTGGTACCACATTACTATGTGGTCCAAACCAGAAAATAACCCAGGATCTGTTCAACGAGTATGTGAAGTGTGCGAAAGTATGAGTCTGATGAGTGAAAATCCCAGGGCTAACCTAGACCTAACTTGCGTTATCCTCTAAAATATTGATCGAAACCAGGTTTCATTGACTGTTTCAGTGTGGTACTACATTACTACGTGATGCAATCCAGAAAAAGCCCAGGATCTAGCCATCAAGTATGAGAAATATGCGAAAGAATGAGCCTGATGAGAGCAAATCCCAGACCTAACCTAGACCTAACATGCGTTATCCTCTGAAATATTGAGCAAAACCAGTTTTAATGGACTGTTTCAGTGTGGTACCACACTACTTCGTGATCCAAACCAGAAAGAACCCAGGATCTGTTCAACAAGTATGTGAAAAACGCGAAACTGTGAGCCTGATGAGGGCAAATCTTAGACCTAACCCAGACCTAAGATGCGTTATCCTCTAAAATATTTATCCAAACCAGGTTTAATTGACTGTTTCAGTGTGGTCCCACAATACTACGTGATCCAAACCAGAAAAAACCCAGAATCCGTTCAACAAGTATGTAAAGAATGCGAAAGTATGAGCCTGATGAGTGAAAATCCCAGGCCTGACCTAGACCTAACATGTATTATTCTCTAAAATATTGATCGAAACCAGGTTTAATTGACTGTTACAGTGTGGTCCCACATTACTACGTGATCCAAACCAGAAAAAACCCAGGATCCGTTCAACAAGTATGTGAAGAATGCGAAAGTATGAGCCTGATGAGTGAAAATCCCAGGCCTAACCTAGACCTAACATGCGTTATCCTCAAAAATATTGATCGAAACCTGGTTTAATCGACTGTTTCAGTGTGGTACCACACTACTATGTGGTCCAAACCAGAAAATAACCCAGGATCTGTTCAACGAGTATGTGAAGTGTGCGAAAGTATGAGTCTGATGAGGTCAAATCCCAGACCAATCCCAGACTTAACTTGCGTTATCCTCTAAAATATTGATCGAAACCTGGTTTAATCGACTGTTTCAGTGTGGTACCACATTACTATGTGGTCCAAACCAGAAAATAACCCAGGATCTGTTCAACGAGTATGTGAAGTGTGCGAAAGTATGAGTCTGATGAGGTCAAATCCCAGACCAATCCCAGACTTAACTTGCGTCATCCTCTAAAATATTGATCGAAACCAGGTTTCATCGACTGTTTCAGTGTGGTACCACACTACTACGTGATCCAAACCTGAAAAGACCCAGGATCTGTTCAACAAGTATGTGAAAAACGCGAAAGTATGAGCCTGATGAGGGCAAGTCCAAGACCTATCCCAGACCTAACTTGCGTTGCCCTCTAAGATATTGATGGAAACCAGGTTTAATTGACTGTTTCAGTGTTGAACTTCATTACTACGTGATGCAATCCAGAAAAAGCCCAGGATCTAGCCATGAAGTATGAGAAATATGCGAAAGTATGAGCCTGATGAGGGCAAATCCTAGACCTAACCCAGACCTAAAATGCGTTATCCTCTAAAATATTTATCAAGACCAGGTTTAATTGATTGTTTCAGTGTGGTACCACATTACTACGTGATGCAATCCAGAAAAAGCCCAGGATCTAGCCAACAAGTTTGAGAAATATGCGAAAGAATGAGCCTGATGAGGGCAAATCCTAGACCTAACCCAGTCCTAACATGCGTTATCCTCTAAAATATTGATCGAAACCTGGTTTAATCGACTGTTTCAGTGTGGTACCACATTACTATGTGGTCCAAACCAGAAAATAACCCAGGATCTGTTCAACGAGTATGTGAAGTGTGCGAAAGTATGAGTCTGATGAGGTCAAATCCCAGCCAAATCCCAGACTTAACTTGCGTTATCCTCTAAAATATTGATCGAAACCAGGTTTCATCGACTGTTTCAGTGTGGTACCACATTACTACGTGATCCAAACCAGAAAAAACCCAGAATCTGTTCAACGAGTATGTGAAGTGTGCGAAAGTATGAGCCTGATGAGGGCAACTCCTAGACCTAACCCAGACCTAACATGCGTTATCCTCTAAAATATTTATCAAGAACAGGTTTAATTGAATGTTTCAGTGTGGTACCACATTACTACGTGATCCAAACCAGTAAAAATCCAGGATCCGTTCAGCAAGTATGTGAAGAATGCGAAAGTATGAGTCTGTTGAGTGAAAATCCCCGGCCTAACCTAGACCTAACATGCGTTATCCTCAAAAATATTGATCGAAACCAGGTTTAATCGACAGTTTCAGTGTGGTACCACACTACTACGTGACGCAATCCAGAAAAAACCCAGGATCTGTTCAACGAGTATGTGAAAAACGCGAAAGTATGAGCCTGATGTGGGCAAATCCCAGACCTATCCCAGACCTAACTTGCGTTGTGCTCTAAGATATTGATGGAAACCAGGTTTAATTGACTGTTTCAGTGTTGTACTTCATTACTACGTGATGCAGTCCAGAAAAAGCCCAGGATCTAGCCATCAAGTATGAGAAATATGCGAAAGAATGAGCCTGATGAGAGCAAATCCCAGACCTAACCAAGACCTAACATGAATTATTCTCTAATATATTGATCGAAACCAGGTTTAATTGACTGTTTCAGTGTGGTGCCACATTACTACGTGATCCAAACCAGAAAAAACCCAGGATCCGTTCAACAAGTATGTGAAGAATGCGAGAGTATGAGTCTGATGAGTGAAAATCCCAGGCCTAACCTAGACCTAACATGCGTTATCCTCAAAAATATTGATCGAAACCTGGTTTAATCGACTGTTTCAGTGTGGTACCACATTACTATGCGATCCAAACCAGAAAATAACCCAGGATCTGTCAAACGAGTATGTGAAGTGTGCGAAAGTATGAGCCTGATGAGAGCAAATCCCAGACCTAACCTAGACCTAACATGAATTATTCTCTAAAATATTGATCGAAACCAGGTTTAATTGACTGTTTCAGTGTGGTACCACATTACTACGTGATCCAAACCAGAAAAAGCCCAGGATCCGTTCAACAAATATGTGAAGAATGCGAAAGTATGAGTCTGATGAGTGAAAATCCCAGACCTATCCCACACCTAACATGCGTTATCCTCTAAAATATTTATCAAGACCAGGTTTAATTGAATGTTTCAGTGTGGTACCACATTACTACGTGAACCAAACCAGAAAAAACCCTGTATCTGTTCAACAAGTATGTGAAGAATGCGAAAGTATAAGTGTGATGAGTGAAAGACCCCGGCCTAACCTAGACCTAACATGCGTTATCCTCAAGAATATTGATCGAAACCAGGTTTAATTGACTGTTTCAGCGTGGTACCACATTACTACGTGATACAATCCAGAAACAGCCCAGGATCTAACCATGAAGTATGAGAAATATGCGAAAGTATGAGCCTGATGAGGGCAAATCCTAGACTTAACCCAAACCTAACATGCGTTATCCTCTAAAATATTTATCAAGATCAGGTTTAATTGAATGTTTCAGTGTGGTACCACATTACTACGTGAACCAAACCAGAAAAAACCCAGGATCCGTTCAACAAGTATGTGAAGAATGCGAAAGTATGAGTCTGATGAGTGAAAATCCCAGGGCTAACCTAGACCTAACATGCGTTATCCTCTAAAATATTGATCCAAACCAGGTTTAATGGACAGTTTCAGTGTGGTACCACTTTACTACGTGATCCAAAGCAGAAAAAACCCTCGATCAGGTCAACATGTATGTTAAAACTGCGAAAGTATGACCCTGATGAGGGCAAATCCCAGGCCTAACCTAGACCTAACATGTGATGTCCTCTAAAATATTGATGGAAACCAGGTTTAATTGACTGTTTCAGTGTGGTACCACACTACTACGTGACGCAATCCAGAAAAAACCCAGGATCCGTTGAACAAATAT
Organism: Colletes latitarsis; assembly: GCF_051014445.1. Lineage (NCBI taxonomy): Eukaryota > Metazoa > Arthropoda > Insecta > Hymenoptera > Colletidae > Colletes > Colletes latitarsis. Next base: position 26,426,652 of record NW_027488367.1, on the reverse strand, counting down.
GTGAAGAATGCGAAAGTATGAGTCTGATGAGTGAAAATCCTAGACCTAACCCAGACCTAACATGCGTTATCCTCTAAAATATTTATCAAGACCAGGTTTAATTGAATGTTTCAGTGTGGTACCACATTACTACGTGATCCAAACCAGTAAGAATCCAGGATCCGTTCAACAAGTATGTGAAGAATGCGAAAGTATGAGTCTGTTGAGTGAAAACCCCGGCCTAACCTAGACCTAACATGCGTTATCCTCAAAAATATTGATCGAAACCAGGTTTAATCGACTGTTTCAGTGTGGTACCACACTACTACGTGACGCAATCCAGAAAAAACCCAGGATCCGTTGAACAAATATGTGAAGAATGCGAAAGTATGAGTCTGATGAGTGAAAATCCCACACCTATCCCACACCTAACATGCGATGTCCTCTAAAATATTGATGGAAACCAGGTTTAATTGACTGTTTCAGTGTTGTACTTCATTACTACGTGATGCAATCCAGAAAAAGCCCAGGATCTAGCCCTCAAGTATGAGAAATATGCGAAAGAATGAGCCTGATGACAGCAAATCCCAGACCTAACCTAGACCTAACATGAATTATTCTCCAAAATATTGATCGAAACCAGGCTTAATTGACTGTTTCAGTGTGGTACCACATTACTACGTGATCCAAACCAGAAAAAACCCAGGATCAGTTCAACAAGTATGTGAAGAATGCGAAAGTATGAATCTGATGAGTGAAAATCCCAGGGCTAACCTAGACCTAACATGCGTTATCCTCTAAAATATTGATCGAAACCAGGTTTAATCGACCGTTTCAGTGTGGTACCACATTACTAGGTGATCCAAACCAGAAAAAACCCAGGATCAGTTCAACAAGTATGTGAAGAATGCGAAAGTATGAGTCTGATGAGTGAAAATCCCAGGGCTAACCTAGACCTAACATGTGTTATCCTCTAAAATATTGACCGAAACCAGGTTTCATTGACTGTTTCAGTGTGGTACTACATTACTACGTGATGCAATCCAGAAAAAGCCTAGGATCTAGCCATCAAGTATGAGAAATATGCGAAAGAATGAGCCTGATGAGAGCAAATCCCAGACCTAACCTAGACCTAACATGCGTTATCCTTTAAAATATTGAGCGAAACCAGGTTTAATGGACTGTTTCAGTGTGGTACCACACTACTTCGTGATCCAAACCAGAAAGAACCCAGGATCTGTTCAACAAGTATGTGAAAAACGCGAAACTGTGAGCCTGATGAGGGCAAATCTTAGACCTAACCCAGACCTAAGATGCATTATCCTCTAAAATATTTATCCAAACCAGGTTTAATTGACTGTTTCAGTGTGGTCCCACATTACTACGTGATCCAAACCAGAAAAAACCCAGAATCCGTTCAACAAGTATGTGAAGAATGCGAAAGTATGAGTCTGATAAATGAAAATCCCAGGCCTAACCTAGACCTAACATGAGTTATACTCTAAAATATTGATCGAAACCTGGTTTAATCGACTGTTACAGTGTGGTACCACATTACTATGTGATCCAAACCAGAAAATAACCCAGGATCTGTGCAACGAGTATGTGTAGTGTGCGAAAGTATGAGTCTGACGAGGTCAAATCCCAGACCTATCCCAGACCTAACTTGCGTTATCCTCTAAAATATTGATCGAAACCAGGTTTAATGGACAGTTTCAGTGTGGTACCACACTACAACGTGATACAAACCAGAAAAAACCCAGGATCTGTTCAACAAGTATGTGAAAAACGCGAAAGTATGAGCCTGATGAGTGAAAATCCCAGGCCTAACCTAGACCTAACATGCGTTATCCTCAAAAATATTGATCGAAACCTGGTTTAATCGACTGTTTCAGTGTGGTTCCACACTACTACGTGACGCAATCCAGAAAAAACCCAGGATCTGTTCAACAAGTATGTGAAAAACGCGAAAGTATGAGCCTGATGAGGGCAAATCCCAGACCTATCCCAGACCTAACTTGCGTTATCCTCTAAAATATTGATGGAAACCAGGTTTAATTGACTGTTTCAGTGTTGTACTTCATTACTACGTGATACAATCCAGAAATAGCCCTGGATCTAGCCATGAAGTATGAGAAATATGCGAAAGTATGAGCCTGACGAGGGCAAATCCTAGACCTAACCCAGACCTAACATGCGTTATCCTCTAAAATATTTATCAAGACCAGGTTTAATTGATTGTTTCTGTGTGGTCCCACATTACTACGTGATCCAAACCAGAAAAAACCCAGGATCCGTTCAACAAGTATGAGAAGAATGCGAAAGTATGAGTCTGATGAGTGAAAATACCAGGCCTAACCTAGACCTAACATGAGTTATACTCTAAAATATTGATCGAAACCTGGTTTAATCGACTGTTACAGTGTGGTACCACATTACTATGTGATCCAAACCAGAAAATAACCCAGGATCTGTTCAACGAGTATGTGTAGTGTGCGAAAGTATGAGTCTGATGAGGTCAAATCCCAGACCTATCCCAGACCTAACTTGCGTTATCCTCTAAAATATTGATCGAAACCAGGTTTAATCGACTGTTTCAGTGTGGTACCACATTACTACGTGATCCAAACCAGAAAAAACCCAGGATCAGTTCAACAAGTATGTGAAGAATGCGAAAGTATGAGTCTGATGAGTGAAAATCCCAGGGCTAACCTAGACCTAACATGCGTTATCCTCTAAAATATTGATGCAAACCAGGTTTAATGGACAGTTTCAATGTGGTACCACACTACTACGTGATACAAACCAGAAAAAACCCAGGATCTGTTCAACAAGTATGTGAAAAACGCGAAACAATGAGCCTGATGAGGGCAAATCCCAGACCTATCCCAGACCTAGCATGAATTATTCTCTAAAATATTGATCGAAACCAGGTTTAATTAACTGTTACAGTGTGGTCCCACATTACTACGTGATCCAAACCAGAAAAAACCCAGGATCCGTTCAACAAGTATGTGAAGAATGCGAAAGTATGAGCCTGATGAGTGAAAATCCCAGGCCTAACCTAGACCTAACATGCGTTATCCCCAAAAATATTGATCGAAACCTGGTTTAATCGACTGTTTCAGTGTGGTTCCACATTACTATGTGGTCCAAACCAGAAAATAACCCAGGATCTGTTCAACGAGTATGTGAAGTGTGCGAAAGTATGAGCCTGATGAGGGCAAATCCCAGACCTATCCCAGACCTAACTTGCGTAATCCTCTAAAATATTGATGGAAACCAGGTTTAATTGACTGTTTCAGTGTTGTACTTCATTACTACGTGATACAATCAAGAAATAGCCCTGGATCTAGCCATGAAGTATGAGAAATATGCGAAAGTATGAGCCTGACGAGGGCAAATCCTAGACCTAACCCAGACCTAACATGCGTTATCCTCTAAAATATTTATCAAGACCAGGTTTAATTGATTGTTTCTGTGTGGTCCCGCATTACTACGTGATCCAAACGAGAAAAAACCCAGGATCCGTTCAACAAGTATGTGAAGAATGCGAAAGTATGAGTCTGATGAGGGAAAATACCAGGCCTAACCTTGACCTAACATGCGTTATCCTCAAAAATATTGATCGAAACCTGGTTTAATCGACTGTTTCAGGGTGGTACCACATTACTACGTGATCCAAACCAGAAAGTAACCCAGGATCTGTTCAACGAGTATGTGAAAAACGCGAAGGTATGAGCCTGATGTGGGCAAATCCCAGACCTATCCCAGACCTAACATGCGTTATCCTCTAAAATATTGATCGAAACCAGGTTTAATTGACTGTTTCAGCGTGGTACCACATTACTACGTGATACAATCCAGAAACAGCCCAGGATCTAGCCATGAAGTATGAGAAATATGCGAAAGTATGAGCCTGATGAGGGCAAATCCTAGACCCAACCCAGACCTAACATGCGTTATACTCTAAAATATTTATCAAGATCAGGTTTAATTGAATGTTTCAGTGTGGTACCACATTACTACGTGAACCAAACCAGAAAAAACCCTGGATCCGTTCAACAAGTATGTGAAGAATGCGAAAGTATGAGTCTGATGAGTGAAAATCCCAGGGCTAACCTAGACCTAACATGCGTTATCCTCTAAAATATTGATCCAAACCAGGTTTAATGGACAGTTTCAGTGTGGTACCACTTTACTACGTGATCCAAAGCAGAAAAAACCCTCGATCAGGTCAGCATGTATGTTAAAACTGCGAAAGTATGACCCTGATGAGGGCAAATCCCAGGCCTAACCTAGACCTAACATGCGTTGTCCTCTAAAATATTGAGGGAAACCAGGTTTAATTGACTGTTTCAGTGTTGTACTTCATTACTACGTGATGCAATCCAGAGAAAGCCCAGGATCTAGCCATCAAGTATGAGAAATATGCGAAAGAATGAGCCTGATGAGAGCAAATCCCAGTCCTAACCTAGGCCAAACATGAATTATTCTCTAAAATATTGATCGAAACCAGGTTTAATTGACTGTTTCAGTGTTGTACTTCATTACTACGTGATGCAATCCAGAAACAGCCCAGGATCTAGCCATGAAGTATGAGAAATATGCGAAAGTATGAGCCTGATGAGGGCAAATCCTAGACCCAACCCAGACCTAACATGCGTTATACTCTAAAATATTTATCAAGATCAGGTTTAATTGAATGTTTCAGTGTGGTACCACATTACTACGTGAACCAAACCAGAAAAAACCCTGGATCCGTTCAACAAGTATGTGAAGAATGCGAAAGTATGAATCTGATGTGTGAAAATCCCAGGGCTAACCTAGACCTAACATGCGTTATCCTCTAAAATATTGATCGAAACCAGGTTTAATCGACCGTTTCAGTGTGGTACCACATTACTAGGTGATCCAAACCAGAAAAAACCCAGGATCAGTTCAACAAGTATGTGAAGAATGCGAAAGTATGAGTCTGATGAGTGAAAATCCCAGGGCTAACCTAGACCTAACATGTGTTATCCTCTAAAATATTGATCGAAACCAGGTTTCATTGACTGTTTCAGTGTGGTACTACATTACTACGTGATGCAATCCAGAAAAAGCCTAGGATATAGCCATCAAGTATGAGAAATATGCGAAAGAATGAGCCTGATGAGAGCAAATCCCAGACCTAACCTAGACCTAACATGCGTTATCCTTTAAAATATTGATCGAAACCTGGTTTAATCGACTGTTACAGTGTGGTACCACATTACTATGTGATCCAAACCAGAAAATAACCCAGGATCTGTGCAACGAGTATGTGTAGTGTGCGAAAGTATGAGTCTGACGAGGTCAAATCCCAGACCTATCCCAGACCTAACTTGCGTTATCCTCTAAAATATTGATCGAAACCAGGTTTAATGGACAGTTTCAGTGTGGTACCACACTACAACGTGATACAAACCAGAAAAAACCCAGGATCTGTTCAACAAGTATGTGAAAAACGCGAAAGTATGAGCCTGATGAGTGAAAATCCCAGGCCTAACCTAGACCTAACATGCGTTATCCTCAAAAATATTGATCGAAACCTGGTTTAATCGACTGTTTCAGTGTGGTTCCACACTACTACGTGACGCAATCCAGAAAAAACCCAGGATCTGTTCAACAAGTATGTGAAAAACGCGAAAGTATGAGCCTGATGAGGGCAAATCCCAGACCTATCCCAGACCTAACTTGCGTTATCCTCTAAAATATTGATGGAAACCAGGTTTAATTGACTGTTTCAGTGTTGTACTTCATTACTACGTGATACAATCCAGAAATAGCCCTGGATCTAGCCATGAAGTATGAGAAATATGCGAAAGTATGAGCCTGACGAGGGCAAATCCTAGACCTAACCCAGACCTAACATGCGTTATCCTCTAAAATATTTATCAAGACCAGGTTTAATTGATTGTTTCTGTGTGGTCCCACATTACTACGTGATCCAAACCAGAAAAAACCCAGGATCCGTTCAACAAGTATGAGAAGAATGCGAAAGTATGAGTCTGATGAGTGAAAATACCAGGCCTAACCTAGACCTAACATGAGTTATACTCTAAAATATTGATCGAAACCTGGTTTAATCGACTGTTACAGTGTGGTACCACATTACTATGTGATCCAAACCAGAAAATAACCCAGGATCTGTTCAACGAGTATGTGTAGTGTGCGAAAGTATGAGTCTGATGAGGTCAAATCCCAGACCTATCCCAGACCTAACTTGCGTTATCCTCTAAAATATTGATCGAAACCAGGTTTAATCGACTGTTTCAGTGTGGTACCACATTACTACGTGATCCAAACCAGAAAAAACCCAGGATCAGTTCAACAAGTATGTGAAGAATGCGAAAGTATGAGTCTGATGAGTGAAAATCCCAGGGCTAACCTAGACCTAACATGCGTTATCCTCTAAAATATTGATGCAAACCAGGTTTAATGGACAGTTTCAGTGTGGTACCACACTACTACGTGATACAAACCAGAAAAAACCCAGGATCTGTTCAACAAGTATGTGAAAAACGCGAAACAATGAGCCTGATGAGGGCAAATCCCAGACCTATCCCAGACCTAGCATGAATTATTCTCTAAAATATTGATCGAAACCAGGTTTAATTAACTGTTACAGTGTCGTCCCACATTACTACGTGATCCAAACCAGAAAAAACCCAGGATCCGTTCAACAAGTATGTGAAGAATGCGAAAGTATGAGCCTGATGAGTGAAAATCCCAGGCCTAACCTAGACCTAACATGCGTTATCCCCAAAAATATTGATCGAAACCTGGTTTAATCGACTGTTTCAGTGTGGTTCCACATTACTATGTGGTCCAAACCAGAAAATAACCCAGGATCTGTTCAACGAGTATGTGAAGTGTGCGAAAGTATGAGTCTGATGAGGTCAAATCCCAGACCAATCCCAGACTTAACTTGCGTTATCCTCTAAAATATTGATCGAAACCAGGTTTAATCGACTGTTTCAGTGTGGTACCACACTACTACGTGACGCAATCCAGAAAAAACCCAGGATCTGTTCAACAAGTATGTGAAAAACGCGAAAGTATGAGCCTGATGAGGGCAAATCCCAGACCTATCCCAGACCTAACTTGCGTTATCCTCTAAAATATTGATGGAAACCAGGTTTAATTGACTGTTTCAGTGTTGTACTTCATTACTACGTGATACAATCAAGAAATAGCCCTGGATCTAGCCATGAAGTATGAGAAATATGCGAAAGTATGAGCCTGACGAGGGCAAATCCTAGACCTAACCCAGACCTAACATGCGTTGTCCTCTAAAATATTTATCAAGACCAGGGTTAATTGATTGTTTCTGTGTGGTCCCGCATTACTACGTGATCCAAACGAGAAAATCCCAGGATCCGTTCAACAAGTATGTGAAGAATGCGAAAGTATGAGTCTGATGAGGGAAAATACCAGGCCTAACCTTGACCTAACATGCGTTATCCTCAAAAATATTGATCGAAACCTGGTTTAATCGACTGTTTCAGTGTGGTACCACATTACTACGTGATCCAAACCAGAAAGTAACCCAGGATCTGTTCAACGTGTATGTGAAAAACGCGAAGGTATGAGCCTGATGTGGGCAAATCCCAGACCTATCCCAGACCTAACATGCGTTATCCTCTAAAATATTGATCGAAACCAGGTTTAATTGACTGTTTCAGCGTGGTACCACATTACTACGTGATACAATCCAGAAACAGCCCAGGATCTAGCCATGAAGTATGAGAAATAAGCGAAAGTATGAGCCTGATGAGGGCAAATCCTAGACCCAAGCCAGACCTAACATGCGTTATACTCTAAAATATTTATCAAGATCAGGTTTAATTGAATGTTTCAGTGTGGTACCACATTACAACGTGAACCAAACCAGAAAAAACCCTGGATCCGTTCAACAAGTATGTGAAGAATGCGAAAGTATGAGTCTGATGAGTGAAAATCCCAGGGCTAACCTAGACCTAACATGCGTTATCCTCTAAAATATTGATCCAAACCAGGTTTAATGGACAGTTTCAGTGTGGTACCACTTTACTACGTGATCCAAAGCAGAAAAAACCCTCGATCAGGTCAGCATGTATGTTAAAACTGCGAAAGTATGACCCTGATGAGGGCAAATCCCAGGCCTAACCTAGACCTAACATGTGATGTCCTCTAAAATATTGATGGAAACCAGGTTTAATTGACTGTTTCAGTGTTGTACTTCATTACTACGTGATGCAATTCAGAAAAAGCCCAGGATCCAGCCATGAAGTATGAGAAATATGCGAAAGTATGAGCCTGATGAGGGCAAATCCTAGACCTAACCCAGACCTAACATGCGTTATCCTCTAAAATATTTATCAAGACCAGGTTTAATTGAATGTTTCAGTGTGGTACCACATTACTACATGATCCAAACCAGTAAGAATCCAGGATCCGTTCAACAAGTATGTGAAGAATGCGAAAGTATGAGTCTGTTGAGTGAAAACCCCGGCCTAACCTAGACCTAACATGCGTTATCCTCAAAAATATTGATCGAAGCCAGGTTTAATCGACTGTTTCAGTGTGGTACCACACTACTACGTGACGCAATCCAGAAAAAACCCAGGATCCGTTGAACAAATATGTGAAGAATGCGAAAGTATGAGTCTGATGAGTGAAAATCCCACACCTATCCCACACCTAACATGCGATGTCCTCTAAAATATTGATGGAAACCAGGTTTAATTGACTGTTTCAGTGTTGTACTTCATTACTACGTGATGCAATCCAGAAAAAGCCCAGGATCTAGCCCTCAAGTATGAGAAATATGCGAAAGAATGAGCCTGATGACAGCAAATCCCAGACCTAACCTAGACATAACATGAATTATTCTCCAAAATATTGATCGAAACCAGGTTTAATTGACTGTTTCAGTGTGGTACCACATTACTACGTGATCCAAACCAGAAAAAACCCAGGATCAGTTCAACAAGTATGTGAAGAATGCGAAAGTATGAATCTGATGAGTGAAAATCCCAGGGCTAACCTAGACCTAACATGCGTTATCCTCTAAAATATTGATCGAAACCAGGTTTAATCGACCGTTTCAGTGTGGTACCACATTACTAGGTGATCCAAACCAGAAAAAAGCCAGGATCAGTTCAACAAGTATGTGAAGAATGCGAAAGTATGAGTCTGATGAGTGAAAATCCCAGGGCTAACCTAGACCTAACATGTGTTATCCTCTAAAATATTGATCGAAACCAGGTTTCATTGACTGTTTCAGTGTGGTACTACATTACTACGTGATGCAATCCAGAAAAAGCCTAGGATCTAGCCATCAAGTATGAGAAATATGCGAAAGAATGAGCCTGATGAGAGCAAATCCCAGACCTAACCTAGACCTAACATGCGTTATCCTTTAAAATATTGAGCGAAACCAGGTTTAATGGACTGTTTCAGTGTGGTACCACACTACTTCGTGATCCAAACCAGAAAGAACCCAGGATCTGTTCAACAAGTATGTGAAAAACGCGAAACTGTGAGCCTGATGAGGGCAAATCTTAGACCTAACCCAGACCTAAGATGCATTATCCTCTAAAATATTTATCCAAACCAGGTTTAATTGACTGTTTCAGTGTGGTCCCACATTACTACGTGATCCAAACCAGAAAAAACCCAGAATCCGTTCAACAAGTATGTGAAGAATGCGAAAGTATGAGTCTGATAAATGAAAATCCCAGGCCTAACCTAGACCTAACATGAGTTATACTCTAAAATATTGATCGAAACCTGGTTTAATCGACTGTTACAGTGTGGTACCACATTACTATGTGATCCAAACCAGAAAATAACCCAGGATCTGTGCAACGAGTATGTGTAGTGTGCGAAAGTATGAGTCTGACGAGGTCAAATCCCAGACCTATCCCAGACCTAACTTGCGTTATCCTCTAAAATATTGATCGAAACCAGGTTTAATGGACAGTTTCAGTGTGGTATCACACTACAACGTGATACAAACCAGAAAAAACCCAGAATCTGTTCAACAAGTATGTGAAAAACGCGAAAGTATGAGCCTGATGAGTGAAAATCCCAGGCCTAACCTAGACCTAACATGCGTTATCCTCAAAAATATTGATCGAAACCTGGTTTAATCGACTGTTTCAGTGTGGTTCCACACTACTACGTGACGCAATCCAGAAAAAACCCAGGATCTGTTCAACAAGTATGTGAAAAACGCGAAAGTATGAGCCTGATGAGGGCAAATCCCAGACCTATCCCAGACCTAACTTGCGTTATCCTCTAAAATATTGATGGAAACCAGGTTTAATTGACTGTTTCAGTGTTGTACTTCATTACTACGTGATACAATCCAGAAATAGCCCTGGATCTAGCCATGAAGTATGAGAAATATGCGAAAGTATGAGCCTGACGAGGGCAAATCCTAGACCTAACCCAGACCTAACATGCGTTATCCTCTAAAATATTTATCAAGACCAGGTTTAATTGATTGTTTCTGTGTGGTCCCACATTACTACGTGATCCAAACCAGAAAAAACCCAGGATCCGTTCAACAAGTATGAGAAGAATGCGAAAGTATGAGTCTGATGAGTGAAAATACCAGGCCTAACCTAGACCTAACATGAGTTATACTCTAAAATATTGATCGAAACCTGGTTTAATCGACTGTTACAGTGTGGTACCACATTACTATGTGATCCAAACCAGAAAATAACCCAGGATCTGTTCAACGAGTATGTGTAGTGTGCGAAAGTATGAGTCTGATGAGGTCAAATCCCAGACCTATCCCAGACCTAACTTGCGTTATCCTCTAAAATATTGATCGAAACCAGGTTTAATCGACTGTTTCAGTGTGGTACCACATTACTACGTGATCCAAACCAGAAAAAACCCAGGATCAGTTCAACAAGTATGTGAAGAATGCGAAAGTATGAGTCTGATGAGTGAAAATCCCAGGGCTAACCTAGACCTAACATGCGTTATCCTCTAAAATATTGATGCAAACCAGGTTTAATGGACAGTTTCAGTGTGGTACCACACTACTACGTGATACAAACCAGAAAAAACCCAGGATCTGTTCAACAAGTATGTGAAAAACGCGAAACAATGAGCCTGATGAGGGCAAATCCCAGACCTATCCCAGACCTAGCATGAATTATTCTCTAAAATATTGATCGAAACCAGGTTTAATTAACTGTTACAGTGTGGTCCCACATTACTACGTGATCCAAACCAGAAAAAACCCAGGATCCGTTCAACAAGTATGTGAAGAATGCGAGAGTATGAGTCTGATGAGTGAAAATCCCAGGCCTAACCTAGACCTAACATGCGTTATCCCCAAAAATATTGATCGAAACCTGGTTTAATCGACTGTTTCAGTGTGGTTCCACATTACTATGTGGTCCAAACCAGAAAATAACCCAGGATCTGTTCAACGAGTATGTGAAGTGTGCGAAGGTATGAGTCTGATGAGGTCAAATCCCAGACCAATCCCAGACTTAACTTGCGTTATCCTCTAAAATATTGATCGAAACCAGGTTTAATCGACTGTTTCAGTGTGGTACCACACTACTACGTGACGCAATCCAGAAAAAACCCAGGATCTGTTCAACAAGTATGTGAAAAACGCGAAAGTATGAGCCTGATGAGGGCAAATCCCAGACCTATCCCAGACCTAACTTGCGTTATCCTCTAAAATATTGATGGAAACCAGGTTTAATTGACTGTTTCAGTGTTGTACTTCATTACTACGTGATACAATCAAGAAATAGCCCTGGATCTAGCCATGAAGTATGAGAAATATGCGAAAGTATGAGCCTGACGAGGGCAAATCCTAGACCTAACCCAGACCTAACATGCGTTATCCTCTAAAATATTTATCAAGACCAGGTTTAATTGATTGTTTCTGTGTGGTCCCGCATTACTACGTGATCCAAACGAGAAAAAACCCAGGATCCGTTCAACAAGTATGTGAAGAATGCGAAAGTATGAGTCTGATGAGGGAAAATACCAGACCTAACCTTGACCTAACATGCGTTATCCTCAAAAATATTGATCGAAACCTGGTTTAATCGACTGTTTCAGTGTGGTACCACATTACTACGTGATCCAAACCAGAAAGTAACCCAGGATCTGTTCAACGAGTATGTGAAAAACGCGAAGGTATGAGCCTGATGTGGGCAAATCCCAGACCTATCCCAGACCTAACATGCGTTATCCTCTAAAATATTGATCGAAACCAGGTTTAATTGACTGTTTCAGCGTGGTACCACATTACTACGTGATACAATCCAGAAACAGCCCAGGATCTAGCCATGAAGTATGAGAAATATGCGAAAGTATGAGCCTGATGAGGGCAAATCCTAGACCCAACCCAGACCTAACATGCGTTATACTCTAAAATATTTATCAAGATCAGGTTTAATTGAATGTTTCAGTGTGGTACCACATTACTACGTGAACCAAACCAGAAAAAACCCTGGATCCGTTCAACAAGTATGTGAAGAATGCGAAAGTATGAGTCTGATGAGTGAAAATCCCAGGGCTAACCTAGACCTAACATGCGTTATCCTCTAAAATATTGATCCAAACCAGGTTTAATGGACAGTTTCAGTGTGGTACCACTTTACTACGTGATCCAAAGCAGAAAAAACCCTCGATCAGGTCAGCATGTATGTTAAAACTGCGAAAGTATGACCCTGATGAGGGCAAATCCCAGGCCTAACCTAGACCTAACATGCGTTGTCCTCTAAAATATTGAGGGAAACCAGGTTTAATTGACTGTTTCAGTGTTGTACTTCATTACTACGTGATGCAATCCAGAGAAAGCCCAGGATCTAGCCATCAAGTATGAGAAATATGCGAAAGAATGAGCCTGATGAGAGCAAATCCCAGACCTAACCTAGACCAAACATGAATTATTCTCTAAAATATTGATCGAAACCAGGTTTAATTGACTGTTTCAGTGTTGTACTTCATTACTACGTGATGCAATCGAGAAAAAGCCCAGGATCTAGCCGTCAAGTATGAGATATATGCGAAAGAATGAGCCTGATGAGAGCAAATCCCAGACCTAACCTAGACCTAACATGCGTTATCCTCTAAAATATTTATCAAGATCAGGTTTAATTGATTGTTTCAGTGTGGTACCACATTACTACGTGATCCACACCAGAAAAAACCCAAGATCCGTTCAACAAGTATGTGAAGAATGCGAAAGTATGAGTCTGATGAGTGAAAATCCCAGACCTAACCTAGACCTAACATGAATTATTCTCTAAAATATTGATCAAAACCAGGTTTAATTGACTGCTTCAGTGTGGTACCTCATTACTACGTGATGCAATCCAGAAATAGCCCAGGATCCAGCCATGAAGTATGAGAAATATCCGAAAGTATGAGCCTGATGAGGGCAACTCCTAGACCTAACCCAGACCTAATAGGCGTCATCCTCTAAAATATTTATCAAGACCAGGTTTAATTGAATGTTTCAGTGTGGTACCACATTACTACGTGATCCAAACCAGTAAGAATCCAGGATCCGTTCAACAAGTATGTGAAGAATGCGAAAGTATGAGTCTGTTGAGTGAAAATCCCCGGCCTAACCTAGACCTAACATGCGTTATCCTCAAATATATTGATCGAAACCAGGTTTAATCGACTGTTTCAGTGTGGTACCACACCACTACGTGACGCAATCCAGAAAAAACCACGGATCTGTTCAAGAAGTATGTGAAAAACGCGAAAGTATGAGCCTGATGAGGGCAAATCGCTGACCTATCCCAGACCTAACTTGCGTTATCCTCTCAAATATTGATGGAAACCAGGTTTAATTGACTGTTTCAGTGTTGTGCCTTCATTACTACGTGATACAATCCAGAAATAGCCCAGGATCTAGCCATGAAGTATGAGAAATATGCGAAAGTATGAGCCTGACGAGGGCAAATCCTAGACCTAACCCAGACCTAACATGCGTTATCCCCTAAAATATTTATCAAGACGAGGTTTAATTGATTGTTTCTGTGTGGTCCCACATTACTACGTGATCCAAACCAGAAAAAACCCAGGATCCGTTCAACAAGTATGAGAAGAATGCGAAAGTATGAGTCTGATGAGTGAAAATACCAGGCCTAACCTTGACCTAACATGCGTTATCCTCAAAAATATTGATCGAAACCCGGTTTAATCGGCTGTTTCAGTGTGGTACCACATTACTACGTGATCCAAACCAGAAAATAACCCAGGATCTGTTCAACGAGTATGTGAAAAACGCGAAAGTATGAGCCTGATGTGGGCAAATCCCAGACCTATCCCAGACCTAACATGCGTTATCCTCTAAAATATTTATCAAGACCAGGTTTAATTGATTGTTTCAGTGTGGTCCCACATTACTACGTGATCCAAACCAGAAAAAACCCAGGATCCGTTCAACAAGTATGTGAAAAACGCGAAACTATGAGCCTGATGAGGGCAAATCCCAGACCTATCCCAGATCTCACTTGCGTTGTCCTCTAAGATATTGTTTGAAGCCAGGTTTAATTGACTGTTTCAGTGTTGTACTTCATTACTACGTGATGCAATCCAGAAAAAGCCCAAGATCTAGCCATCAAGTATGAGAAATATGCGAAAGAATGAGCCTGATGAGAGCAAATCCCAGACCTAACCTAGACCTAGCATGAATTATTCTCTAAAATATTGATCGAAACCAGGTTTAATTGATTGTTACAGTGTGGTCCCACATTACTACGTGATCCAAACCAGAAAAAACCCAGGATCCGTTCAACAAGTATGTGAAGAATGCGAAAGTATGAGCCTGATGAGTGAAAATCCCAGGCCTAACCTAGACCTAACATGTGTTATCCTCAAAAATATTGATCGAAACCTGGTTTAATCGACTGTTTCAGTGTGGTTCCACATTACTATGTGGTCCAAACCAGAAAATAACCCAGGATCTGTTCAACGAGTATGTGTAGTGTGCGTAAGTATGAGTCTGATGAGGTCAAATCCCAGACCAATCCCAGACTTAACTTGCGTTATCCTCTAAAATATTGATCGAAACCAGGTTTAATCGACTGTTTCAGTGTGGTACCACACTACTACGTGACGCAATCCAGAAAAAACCACGGATCTGTTCAACAAGTATGTGAAAAACGCGAAAGTATGAGCCTGATGAGGGCAAATCGCTGACCTATCCCAGACCTAACTTGCGTTATCCTCTCAAATATTGATGGAAACCAGGTTTAATTGACTGTTTCAGTGTTGTACTTCATTACTACGTGATACAATCCAGAAATAGCCCAGGATCTAGCCATGAAGTATGAGAAATATGCGAAAGTATGAGCCTGACGAGGGCAAATCCTAGACCTAACCCAGACCTAACATGCGTTATCCCCTAAAATATTTATCAAGACGAGGTTTAATTGATTGTTTCTGTGTGGTCCCACATTACTACGTGATCCAAACCAGAAAAAACCCAGGATCCGTTCAACAAGTATGAGAAGAATGCGAAAGTATGAGTCTGATGAGTGAAAATACCAGGCCTAAACTTGACCTAACATGCGTTATCCTCAAAAATATTGATCGAAACCTGGTTTAATCGGCTGTTTCAGTGTGGTACCACATTACTACGTGATCCAAACCAGAAAATAACCCAGGATCTGTTCAACGAGTATGTGAAAAACGCGAAAGTATGAGCCTGATGTGGGCAAATCCCAGACCTATCCCAGACCTAACATGCGTTATCCTCTAAAATATTTATCAAGACCAGGTTTAATTGATTGTTTCAGTGTGGTCCCACATTACTACGTGATCCAAACCAGAAAAAACCCAGGATCCGTTCAACAAGTATGTGAAAAACGCGAAACTATGAGCCTGATGAGGGCAAATCCCAGACCTATCCCAGATCTCACTTGCGTTGTCCTCTAAGATATTGTTGGAAGCCAGGTTTAATTGACTGTTTCAGTGTTGTACTTCATTACTACGTGATGCAATCCAGAAAAAGCCCAAGATCTAGCCATCAAGTATGAGAAATATGCGAAAGAATGAGCCTGATGAGAGCAAATCCCAGACCTAACCTAGACCTAGCATGAATTATTCTCTAAAATATTGATCGAAACCAGGTTTAATTGACTGTTACAGTGTGGTCCCACATTACTACGTGATCCAAACCAGAAAAAACCCAGGATCCGTTCAACAAGTATGTGAAGAATGCGAAAGTATGAGCCTGATGAGTGAAAATCCCAGGCCTAACCTAGACCTAACATGTGTTATCCTCAAAAATATTGATCGAAACCTGGTTTAATCGACTGTTTCAGTGTGGTTCCACATTACTATGTGGTCCAAACCAGAAAATAACCCAGGATCTGTTCAACGAGTATGTGAACTGTGCGAAAGTATGAGTCTGATGAGGTCAAATCCCAGACCAATCCCAGACTTAACTTGCGTTATCCTCTAAAATATTGATCGAAACCAGGTTTCATCGACTGTTTCAGTGTGGTACCACATTACTACGTGATCCAAACCAGAAAAAACCAAGGATCTGTTCAACAAGTATGTGAAAAACGCGAAAGTATGAGTCTGATGAGGTCAAATCCCAGACCTATCCCAGACTTAACTTGCGTTATCCTCTAAAATATTGATCGAAACCAGGTTTAATCGACTGTTTCAGCGTGGTACCACATTACTATGTGATACAATCCAGAAACAGCCCAGGATCTAGCCATGAAGAATAAGAAATATGCGAAAGTATGAGCCTGATGAGGGCAAATCCTAGACCTGACCCAAACCTAACATGCGTTATCCTCTAAAATATTTATCAAGACCAGGTTTAATTGAATGTTTCAGTGTGGTACCACATTACTATGTGAACCAAACCAGAAAAAACCCAGGATCCGTTCAACAAGTAAGTTAAAACTGCGACAGTATGACCCTGATAAGAGCAAATCCCAGACCTAACCTAGACCTGACATGCGTTGTCCTCTAAAATATTGATGGAAACCAGGTTTAATTGACTGTTTCAGTGTTGTACTTCATTACTACGTGATGCAATCCATAAAAAGCCCAGGATCTAGCCATCAAGTATGAGAAATATGCGAAAGAATGAGCCTGATGAGAGCAAATCCCTGACCTAACCTAGACCTAACATGAATTATTCTCAAAAATATTGATCAAAACCAGGTTTAATTGACTGTTTCAGTGTGGTACCACATTACTATGTGATCCAATCCGGAAATAGCCCAGGATCCAGCCATGAAGTATGAGAAATATGCGAAAGTAGGAGCCTGATGAGGGCAAATCCTAGACCTAACCCAGACCTAACATGCGTTATCCTCTAAAATATTTATCAAGACCAGGTTTATTGAATGTTTCAGTGTGGTACCACATTACTACGTGATCCGCACCAGTAAAAACCCAGGATCCGTTCAACAAGTATGTGAAGAATGCGAAAGTATGAGTCTGATGAGTGAAAATCCCCGGCCTAACCTAGACCTAACATGCGTTATCCTCAAAAATATTGATCCAAACCAGGTTTAATGGACTGTTTCAGTGTGGTACCACTTTACTACGTGATCCAAAGCAGAAAAAACCCTCGATCAGACCAACATGTATGTTAAAACTTCGAAAGTATGACCCTGATGAGAGCAAATCCCAGGCCTAACCTAGACCTAACATGCGTTGTCCTCTAAAATACTGATGGAAACCAGGTTTAATTGACTGTTTCAGTGTTGTACTTCATTACTACGTGATGCAATCCAGAGAAAGCCCAGGATCTAGCCATCAAGTATGAGAAATATGCGAAAGAATGAGCCTGATGACAGCATATCCCAGACCTAACCTAGACCTAACATGAATTATTCTCTAAAATATTGATTGAAACCAGGTTTAATTGACTGTTTCACTGTTGTACTTCATTACTACGTGATGCAATCCAGAGAAAGCCCAGGATCTAGCCGTCAAGTATGAGAAATATGCGAAAGAATGAGCCTGCTGAGAGCAAATCCCATGCCTAACCTAGACCTAACATGAATTATTCTCTAAAATATTCATCAAAACCAGGTTTAATTAACTGTTTCAGTGTGGTACCACATTAATACGTGATCCAATCCAGAAATAGCCCAGGATCCAGCCATGAAGTATGAGAAATATGCAAAAGTATGAGCCAGGTGAGGGCAAATCCTAGACCTAACCCAGACCTAACATGCGTTGTCCTCTAAAATATTTATCAAGACCAGGTTTAATTCAATGTTTCAGTGTGGTACCACATTACTACGTGATCCAAACCAGAAAAAACCCAGGATCCGTTCAACAAGTATGAGAAGAGTGCGAAAGTATGAGTCTGATGAGTGAAAATCCCAGGCCTAACCTAGACCTAACATGCGTTATCCTCAAAAATATTGATCGAAACCTGGTTTATTCGACTGCTTCAGTGTGGTACCACATTACTATGTGATCCAAACCGGAAAATAACCCAGGATCTGTTCAACGAGTATGTGAAGTGTGCGAAAGTATGAGTGTGATCAGGGCAAATCCCAGACCTATCCCAGACCTAACACGCGTTATCCTCTAAAATATTTATCAAGACCAGGTTTAATTGATTGTTTCAGTGTGGTCCCACATTACTACGGGATCCAAACCAGAAAAAACACAGGATCCGTTCAAGAAGCATGTGAAGAATGCGAAAGTATGAGTCTGATGAGTGAAAATCCCAGACCTAACATAGACCTAACATGCGTTATCCTCTAAAATGTTGATCCAAACCAGGTTTAATGGACTGTTTCAGTGTGGTACCACACTACTGCGTGATCCAGACCAGAAAAAACCCAGGATCTGTTCAACAAGTATGTGAAAAACGCGTAAGTATGAGCCTGATGTGGGCAAATCCCAGACCTATGCCAGCCCTAACTTGCGTTATTCTCTAAAATATTGATCGAAACCAGGTTTAATTGACCGTTTCAGCGTGGTACCACATTACTACGTGATACAATCCAGAAACAGCCCAGGATCTAGCCATGAAGTATGAGAAATATGCGAAAGTATGAGCCTGATGAGGGCAAATCCTAGACCTAACCCAGACCTAACATCCGTTATACTCTAAAATATTTATCAAGATCAGGTTTAATTGAATGTTTCAGTGTGGTACCACATTACTACGTGAACGAAACCAGAAAAAACCCAGGATCCGTTCAACAAGTATGTGAAGAATGCGAAAGTATGAGTCTGATGAGTGAAAATCCCAGGGCTAACCTAGACCTAACATCCGTTATCCTCTAAAATATTGATCCAAACCAGGTTTAATGGACAGTTTCAGTGTGGTACCACTTTGCTACGTGATCCAAAGCAGAAAAAACCCTCGATCAGGTCAGCATGTATGTTAAAACTGCGAAAGTATGACCCTGATGAGGGCAAATCCCCGGCCTAACCTAGACCTAACATGCGTTGTCCTCTAAAATATTGATGGAAACCAGGTTTAATTGACTGTTTCAGTGTTGTACTTCATTACTACGTGATGCAATCCAGAGAAAGCCCAGGATCTAGCCATCAAGTATGAGAAATATGCGAAAGAATGAGTCTGATGAGAGCAAATCCCAGACCTAACCTAGACATAACATGAATTATTCTCTAAAATATTGATCGAAACCAGGTTTAATTGACTGTTTCAGTGTGGTACCACATTACTACGTGATCCAAACCAGAAAAAGCCCAGGATCAGTTCAACAAGTATGTGAAAAACGCGAAAGTATGAGCCTGATGAGGGCGAATCCCAGACCTATGCCAGACCTAACTTGCG
The DNA here is from genome assembly GCF_051014445.1 of Colletes latitarsis. NCBI lineage: Eukaryota > Metazoa > Arthropoda > Insecta > Hymenoptera > Colletidae > Colletes > Colletes latitarsis. The sequence continues at coordinate 26,406,860 of NW_027488367.1, read as the reverse complement.
TTATCCTCTAAAATATTGATCGAAACCAGGTTTAATTGACTGTTTCAGCGTGGTACCACATTACTACGTGATACAATCCAGAAACAGCCCAGGATCTATCCATGAAGTATGAGAAATATGCGAAAGTATGAGCCTGATGAGGGCAAATCCTAGACTTAACCCAAACCTAACATGCGTTATCCTCTAAAATATTTATCAAGATCAGGTTTAATTGAATGTTTCAGTGTGGTACCACATTACTACGTGAACCAAACCAGAAAAAACCCAGGATCCGTTCAACAAGTATGTGAAGAATGCGAAAGTATGAGTCTGATGAGTGAAAATCCCAGGGCTAACCTAGACCTAACATGCGTTATCCTCTAAAATATTGATCCAAACCAGGTTTAATGGACAGTTTCAGTGTGGTACCACTTTCCTACGTGATCCAAAGCAGAAAAAACCCTCGATCAGGTCATCATGTATGTTAAAACTGCGAAAGTATGACCCTGATGAGGGCAAATCTCAGGCCTAACCTAGACCTAACATGCGTTATCCTAAAAAATATTGATCGAAACCTGGTTTAATCGACTGTTTCAGTGTGGTTCCACATTACTATGTGGTCCAAACCAGAAAATAACCCAGGATCTGTTCAACGAGTATGTGAAGTGTGCGAAAGTATGAGTCTGATGAGGGCAAATCCCAGACCTATCCCAGACCTAACTTGCGTTGTCCTCTAAGATATTGATGGAAACCAGGTTTAATTGACTGTTTCAGTGTTGTACTTCATTACTACGTGATGCAATCCAGAGAAAGCCCAGGATCTAGCCATCAAGTATGAGAAATATGCGAAAGAATGAGCCTGATGAGAGCAAATTCCTGACCTAACCTATACCTAACATGAAATATTCTCTAAAATATTCATCAAAACCAGATTTAATTGACTGTTTCAGTGTGGTACCACATTAATACGTGATCCAATCCAGAAATAGCCCAGGATCCAGCCATGAAGTATGAGAAATATGCGAAAGTATGAGCCTGATGAGGGCAAATCCTAGACCTAACCGAGACCTAACATGCGTTTTCCTCTAAAATATTTATCAAGACCAGGTTTAATTCAATGTTTCAGTGTGGTACCACATTACTACGTGACCCAAACCAGAAAAAACCCAGGATCCGTTCAACAAGTATGAGAAGAGTGCGAAAGTATGAGTGTGATGAGGGCAAATCCCAGACCTATCCCAGACCTAACACGCGTTATCCTCTAAAATATTTATCAAGACCAGGTTTAATTCATTGTTTCAGTGTGGTCCCACATTACTACGGGATCCAAACCAAAAAAAACACAGGATCCGTTCAACAAGTATGTGAAGAATGCGAAAGTATGAGTCTGATGAGTGAAAATCCCAGACCTAACATGCGTTATCCTCTAAAATGTTGATCCAAACCAGGTTTAATGGACTGTTTCAGTGTGGTACCACACTACTACGTGATCCAAACCAGAAAAACTCCAGGATCTGTTCAACAAGTATGTGAAAAACGCGAAAGTATGAGCCTGATGTGGGCAAATCCCAGACCTATCCCAGACCTAACTTGCGTTGTCCTCTAAGATATTGATGGAAACCAGGTTTAATTGACTGCTTCAGTGTTGTACTTCAATACTACGTGATGCAATCCAGAAAAAGCCCAGGATCTAGCCATCAAGTATGAGAAATATGCGAAAGAATGAGCCTGATGAGGGCAAATCCCAGACCTAACCTAGACCTAACATGAATTATTCTCTAATATATTGATCGAAACCAGGTTTAATTGACTGTTTCAGTGTGGTCCCACATTACTACGTGATCCAAACCAGAAAAAACCCAGGATCCGTTCAACAAGTATGTGATGAATGCGAAAGTATGAGTCTGATGAGTGAAAATCCCAGGCCTAACCTAGACCTAACATGCGTTATCCTCAATAATATTGATCGAAACCAGGTTTAATTGACTGTTTCAGCGTGGTACCACATTACTACGTGATCCAAACCAGAAAAATACCCAGGATCTGCTCAACAAGTATGTGAAGTATGCGAAAGTATGAGTCTGATGAGGGCAAATCCCAGGCCTAAACTAGACATAACTTTCGTTATCCTCTAAAATATTGATCGAATCCAGTTTTAATTGACTGCTTTAGTGTGGCACCACATTACTACGTGATCCAAAGCAGAAAAAACCCTCGATCAGGTCAACATGCATGTTAAAACTGCAAAAGTATGAGCCTGATGAGGGCAAATCCCAGACCTATCCCAGACCTAACATGCGTTATCCTCAAAAATATTAATCGAAACCAGGTTGAATCGACTGTTTCAGTAAGGTACCACATTACTACGTGATCCAAACCAGAAAAAAACCCAGGATCTTGTCAACGAGTATGTGAAGTGTGCGAAAGTATGAGCCTGATGAGGGCAAATCCCAGACCTATCCCAGACCAAACTTGCGTTATCCTCTAAAATATTGATCGAAACCAGGTATAGTTGATTGTTTCGGTGTGGTCCCACATTACTACGTGAACCAAACCAGAAATAGCCCAGGATCTAGCCATGAAGTATGAGAAATATGCGAAAGTATGAGCCTGATGAGGGCAAATCCTAGACCTAACCCAGACCTAACATGCGTTGTCCTCTAAAATATTTATCAAGACCAGGTTTAATCGACTGTTTCAGTGTGGTCCCACATTACTACGTGATCCAAACCAGAAAAAACCCAGGATCCGTTCAACAAGTATGTGAAGAATGCGAAAGTATGAGTCTGATGCGTGAAAATCCCAGGCCTAACCTAGACCTAACATGCGTTATCCTCAAAAATATTGATCCAAACCAGGTTTAATGGACTGTTTCAGTGTGGTAACACATTGCTACGTGATCCAAACCAGAAAAAACCCAGGATCAGTTGAACAGGTATGTGAAAAACGCGAAAGTATGAGCCTGATGAGGGCGAATCCCAGACCTATCCCAGACCAAACTTGCGTAATCCTCTAAAATATTGATCGAAACCAGTTTTCATTGACTGTTTCAGCGTGGTACCACATTACTACGTGATCCAAACCTGTAAAAACCCAGGATCCGTTCAACAAGTATGTGAGGAATGCGAAAGTATGAGTCTGATGAGGGCAAATCCCAGACCTATCCCAGACCTAACATGCGTTATCCTCTAAAATATTTATCATGACCAGGTTTAATTGATTGTTTCAGTGTGGTCCCACATTACTACGTGATCCAAACCAGAAAAACCCAGGATCTGTTCAACAAGTATGTGAAAAACGCGAATGTATGAGCCTGATGAGAGCAAATCCCAGACCTATCCCAGACCTAACTTGCGTTGTCCTCTAAGATATTGATGGAAACCAGGTTTAATTGACTGTTTCAGTGTTGTACTTCATTACTACGTGATGCAATCCAGAAAAAGCCCAGGATCTAGCCATCAAGTGTGAGAGATATGCGAAAGAATGAGCCTGATGAGAGCAAATCCCAGACCTAACCTAGACCTAACATGAATTATTCTCTAAAATATTTATCATGACCAGGTTTAATTGATTGTTTCAGTGTGGTCCCACATTACTACGTGATCCAAACCAGAAAAAACCCAGGATCTGTTCAACAAGTATGTGAAAAACGCGAAAGTATGACCCTGATGAAGGCAAATCCCAGACCTATCCCAGACCAAACTTGCGTTATCCTCTAAAATATTGATCGAAACCAGGTTTAATCGACTGTTTCAGTGTGGTACCACATTGCTACGAAATCCAAACCAGAAAAAACCCAGGATCAGTTCAACAAGTATGTGGAAAACGCGAAAGTATGAGCCTGATGAGGGCGAATCCCAAACCTATCCCAGACCTAACTTGCGTTATCTTCTAAAATATTGATCGAAACCAGTTTTAATTGACTGTTTCAGCGTGGTACCACATTACTACGTGATACAATCCAGAAACAGCACAGGATCTAGTCATGAAGTATGAGAAATATGCGAAAGTATGAGCCTGATGAGGGCAAATCCTAGACCTAACCCAAACCTAACATGCGTTCTCCTCTAAAATATTGATCCAAACCAGGTTTAATGGACTGCTTCAGTGTGGTACCACCTCACTACGCGATCCAAAGCAGAAATAACCCTCGATCAGGCCAACATGTATGTTAAAACTGCGAAAGTATGACCCTGATGAGGACAAATCCCAGACCTATCCCAGACCAAACTTGCGTTATCCTCTAAAATATTGATCGAAACCAGGTTTAATCGACTGTTTCAGTGTGGTACCACATTGCTACGTGATCCAAACCAGAAAAAACCCAGGATCAGTTCAGCAAGTATGTAAAAAACGCGAAAGTATGAGCCTGATGAGGGCGAATCCCAGACCTATCCCAGACCAAACTTGCGTTATCCTCTAAAATATTGATCGAAACCAGTTTTAATTGACTGTTTCAGCGTGGTACCACATTACTACGTGATCCAAACCAGTAAAAACCCAGGATCCGTTCAACAAGTATGTGAAGAATGCGAAAGTATGAGTCTGATGAGTGAAAAACCCCGGCCTAACCTAGACCTAACATGCGTTATCCACAAAAATATTGATCGAAACCTGGTTTAATCGACTGTTTCAGTGTGGTACCACATTACTATGTGATCCAAACCAGAAAATAACCCAGGATCTGTTCAACGAGTATGTGAAGTGTGCGAAAGTATGAGTCTGATGAGGGCAAATCCCAGACCTATCCCAGACCTAAAATGCGTTATCCTCTAAAATATTTATCAGTACCAGGTTTAATTGATTGTTTCAGTGTGATCCCACATTACTACGTGATCCAAGCCAGAAAAAACCCGGGATCCGTTCAAAAAGTATGTGAAGAATGCGAAAGTATGAGTCTGATGAGTGAAAATCCCAGACCTAACCTAGACCTAACATGCGTTAGCCTCTAAAATATTTATCATGACCAGGTTTAATTGATTGTTTCAGTGTGGTCCCACATTACTACGTGATCCAAACCAGAAGAAACCCAGGATCTGTTCAACAAGTATGTGAAAAACGCGAAAGTATGAGCCCGATGAGAGCAAATCCCAGACCTCTCCCAGACCTAACTTGCGTTGTCCTCTAAGATATTGATGGAAACCAGGTTTAATTGACTGTTTCAGTGTTGTACTTCATTACTACGTGATGCAATCCAGAAATAGCCCAGGATCTAGCCATCAAGTATGAGAAATATGCGAAAGAATGAGCCTGATGAGAGCAAATCCCAGACCTAACCTAGACATAACATGAATTATTCTCTAAAATATTGATCAAAACCAGGTTTAATTGACAGTTTCAGTGTGGTACCACATTACTACGTGATCCAATCCAGAAATAGCCCAGGATCCAGCCATGAAGTATGAGAAATATGCGAAAGTATGAGCCTGATGGGGGCAAATCCTAGTCCTAACCCAGACCTAACATGCGTTATCCTCTAAAATATTTATCAAGACCAGGTTTAATTGAATGTTTCAGTGTGGTACCACATTACTACGTGAACCAAACCATAAAAAACCCTGTATCTGTTTAACAAGTATGTGAAGAATGCTAAAGTATGAGTCTGATGAGTAAAAATCCCAGGCCTAACCTAGACCTAACATGCGCTATCCTCTAAAATATTGCTCCAAACCAGGTTTAATGGACTGTTTCAGTGTGGTACCACTTTACTACGTGATCCAAAGCAGAAAAAAACCCTCGATCAGGTCAACATGTATGTTAAAACTGCGGAAGTATGACCCTGATGAGGGCAAATCCCAGGCCTAACCTAGACCTAACATGCGTTCTCCTCTAAAATATTGATCCAAACCAGGTTTGATGGACTGCTTCAGTGTGGTACCACTTCACGACGCGATCCAAAGCAGGAATAACCCTCGATCAGGCCAACATGTATGTTAAAACTGCGAAAGTATGACCCTGATGAGGGCAAACCCCAGGCCTAACCTAGACCTGACGTGCGTTGTCCTCTAAAATATTGATGGAAACCAGGTATAATTTACAGTTTCAGTGTTGTACTTCATTACTACGTGATGCAATCCAGAAACGCCCAGGATCTAGCCATCAAGTATGAGAAATATGCGAAAGAATGAGCCTGATGAGAGCAAATCCCAGACCTAACCTTGACCTAACATGAAATATTCTCCAAAACATTGATCGAAACCAGGTGTAATTGACTGCTTCAGTGTGGTCCCACATTACTACGTGATCCAAAGCAGAAAAAACCCAGGATCCGTTCAACAAGTATGTGAAGAATGCGAAAGTATGTGTCTGATGAGTGAAAATCCCAGGCCTAACCTAGACCTAACATGCGTTATCCTCAAAAATATTGATCGAAACCTGGTTTAATCGACTGTTTCAGTATGGTACCACAGTACTACGTGACCCAAACCAGAAAAAACCCAGGATCTGTTCAACAAGTATGTGTAATACGCGAAAGTATGAGTCTGACGAGGGCAAATCCTAGACCTAACCCAGACCTATCATGCGTTATCCTCTAAAATATTTATCATGACCAGGTTTAATTGATTGTTTCAGTGTGGTCCCACATTACTACGTGATCCAAACCAGAAAAATCCCAGGATCCGTTCAAAAATTATGTGAAGAATGCGAACGTATGAGTCTGATGAGTGAAAATCCCCGGCCTAACCTAGACCTAACATGCGTTATCCTCAAAACTATTGGTCGAAACCAGGTTTAATCGACTGTTTCAGTGTGGTACCACACTACTACGTGACCCAAACCGGAAAAAACCTAGGATCTGTTCAACAAGTATGTGGAAAACGCGAAAGTATGAGCCTGATGAGGGCGAATCCCAATCCTATCCCAGACCTAACTTGCGTTATCTTCTAAAATATTGATCGAAACCAGTTTTAATTGACTGTTTCAGCGTGGTACCACATTACTACGTGATACAATCCAGAAACAGCACAGGATCTAGTCATGAAGTATGAGAAATATGCGAAAGTATGAGCCTGATGAGGGCAAATCCTAGACCTAACCCAAACCTAACATGCGTTCTCCTCTAAAATATTGATCCAAACCAGGTTTAATGGACTGCTTCAGTGTGGTACCACCTCACTACGCGATCCAAAGCAGAAATAACCCTCGATCAGGCCAACATGTATGTTAAAACTGCGAAAGTATGACCCTGATGAGGGCAAACCCCAGGCCTAACCTAGACCTGACATACGTTGTCCTCTAAAATATTGATGGAAACCAGGTATAATTTACAGTTTCAGTGATGTACTTCATTACTACGTGATGAAATCCAGAAAAAGCCCAGGATCTAGCCATCAAGTATGAGAAATATGCGAAAGAATGAGCCTGATGAGGGCAAATCCTAGACCTAACCCAGACCTAACATGCGTTATCCTCTAAAATATTTATCAATACCAGGTTTAATTGATTGTTTCAGTGTGGTCCCACTTTACTACGTGATCCAAACCAGAAAAAACCCAGGATCTGTTCAACAAGTATGTGAAAAACGCGAAAGTATGAGCCTGATGAGGACAAATCCCAGACCTATCCCAGACCAAACTTGCGTTATCCTCTAAAATATTGATCGAAACCAGGTTTAATCGACAGTTTCAGTGTGGTACCACATTGCTACGTGATCCAAACCAGAAAAAACCCAGGATCAGTTCAGCAAGTATGTAAAAAACGCGAAAGTATGAGCCTGATGAGGGCGAATCCCAGACCTATCCCAGACCAAACTTGCGTTATCCTCTAAAATATTGATCGAAACCAGTTTTAATTGACTGTTTCAGCGTGGTACCACATTACTACGTGATCCAAACCAGTAAAAACCCAGGATCCGTTCAACAAGTATGTGAAGAATGCGAAAGTATGAGTCTGATGAGTGAAAAACCCCGGCCTAACCTAGACCTAACATGCGTTATCCACAAAAATATTGATCGAAACCTGGTTTAATCGACTGTTTCAGTGTGGTACCACATTACTATGTGATCCAAACCAGAAAATAACCCAGGATCTGTTCAACGAGTATGTGAAGTGTGCGAAAGTATGAGTCTGATGAGGGCAATTCCCGGTCCTATCCCAGACCTAAAATGCGTTATCCTCTAAAATATTTATCAGTACCAGGTTTAATTGATTGTTTCAGTGTGATCCCACATTACTACGTGATCCAAGCCAGAAAAAACCCGGGATCCGTTCAAAAAGTATGTGAAGAATGCGAAAGTATGAGTCTGATGAGTGAAAATCCCAGACCTAACCTAGACCTAACATGCGTTAGCCTCTAAAATATTTATCATGACCAGGTTTAATTGATTGTTTCAGTGTGGTCCCACATTACTACGTGATCCAAACCAGAAGAAACCCAGGATCTGTTCAACAAGTATGTGAAAAACGCGAAAGTATGAGCCCGATGAGAGCAAATCCCAGACCTCTCCCAGACCTAACTTGCGTTGTCCTCTAAGATATTGATGGAAACCAGGTTTAATTGACTGTTTCAGTGTTGTACTTCATTACTACGTGATGCAATCCAGAAATAGCCCAGGATCTAGCCATCAAGTATGAGAAATATGCGAAAGAATGAGCCTGATGAGAGCAAATCCCAGACCTAACCTAGACATAACATGAATTATTCTCTAAAATATTGATCAAAACCAGGTTTAATTGACAGTTTCAGTGTGGTACCACATTACTACGTGATCCAATCCAGAAATAGCCCAGGATCCAGCCATGAAGTATGAGAAATATGCGAAAGTATGAGCCTGATGGGGGCAAATCCTAGTCCTAACCCAGACCTAACATGCGTTATCCTCTAAAATATTTATCAAGACCAGGTTTAATTGAATGTTTCAGTGTGGTACCACATTACTACGTGAACCAAACCATAAAAAACCCTGTATCTGTTTAACAAGTATGTGAAGAATGCTAAAGTATGAGTCTGATGAGTAAAAATCCCAGGCCTAACCTAGACCTAACATGCGCTATCCTCTAAAATATTGCTCCAAACCAGGTTTAATGGACTGTTTCAGTGTGGTACCACTTTACTACGTGATCCAAAGCAGAAAAAACCCTCGATCAGGTCAACATGTATGTTAAAACTGCGGAAGTATGACCCTGATGAGGGCAAATCCCAGGCCTAACCTAGACCTAACATGCGTTCTCCTCTAAAATATTGATCCAAACCAGGTTTGATGGACTGCTTCAGTGTGGTACCACTTCACGACGCGATCCAAAGCAGGAATAACCCTCGATCAGGCCAACATGTATGTTAAAACTGCGAAAGTATGACCCTGATGAGGGCAAACCCCAGGCCTAACCTAGACCTGACGTGCGTTGTCCTCTAAAATATTGATGGAAACCAGGTATAATTTACAGTTTCAGTGTTGTACTTCATTACTACGTGATGCAATCCAGAAACGCCCAGGATCTAGCCATCAAGTATGAGAAATATGCGAAAGAATGAGCCTGATGAGAGCAAATCCCAGACCTAACCTTGACCTAACATGAAATATTCTCCAAAACATTGATCGAAACCAGGTGTAATTGACTGCTTCAGTGTGGTCCCACATTACTACGTGATCCAAAGCAGAAAAAACCCAGGATCCGTTCAACAAGTATGTGAAGAATGCGAAAGTATGTGTCTGATGAGTGAAAATCCCAGGCCTAACCTAGACCAAACATGCGTTATCCTCAAAAATATTGATCGAAACCTGGTTTAATCGACTGTTTCAGTATGGTACCACAGTACTACGTGACCCAAACCAGAAAAAACCCAGGATCTGTTCAACAAGTATGTGTAATACGCGAAAGTATGAGTCTGACGAGGGCAAATCCTAGACCTAACCCAGACCTATCATGCGTTATCCTCTAAAATATTTATCATGACCAGGTTTAATTGATTGTTTCAGTGTGGTCCCACATTACTACGTGATCCAAACCAGAAAAATCCCAGGATCCGTTCAAAAAGTATGTGAAGAATGCGAACGTATGAGTCTGATGAGTGAAAATCCCCGGCCTAACCTAGACCTAACATGCGTTATCCTCAAAACTATTGGTCGAAACCAGGTTTAATCGACTGTTTCAGTGTGGTACCACACTACTACGTGACCCAAACCGGAAAAAACCTAGGATCTGTTCAACAAGTATGTGGAAAACGCGAAAGTATGAGCCTGATGAGGGCGAATCCCAAACCTATCCCAGACCTAACTTGCGTTATCTTCTAAAATATTGATCGAAACCAGTTTTAATTGACTGTTTCAGCGTGGTACCACATTACTACGTGATACAATCCAGAAACAGCACAGGATCTAGTCATGAAGTATGAGAAATATGCGAAAGTATGAGCCTGATGAGGGCAAATCCTAGACCTAACCCAAACCTAACATGCGTTCTCCTCTAAAATATTGATCCAAACCAGGTTTAATGGACTGCTTCAGTGTGGTACCACCTCACTACGCGATCCAAAGCAGAAATAACCCTCGATCAGGCCAACATGTATGTTAAAACTGCGAAAGTATGACCCTGATGAGGGCAAACCCCAGGCCTAACCTAGACCTGACATACGTTGTCCTCTAAAATATTGATGGAAACCAGGTATAATTTACAGTTTCAGTGATGTACTTCATTACTACGTGATGCAATCCAGAAAAAGCCCAGGATCTAGCCATCAAGTATGAGAAATATGCGAAAGAATGAGCCTGATGAGGGCAAATCCTAGACCTAACCCAGACCTAACATGCGTTATCCTCTAAAATATTTATCAATACCAGGTTTAATTGATTGTTTCAGTGTGGTCCCACTTTACTACGTGATCCAAACCAGAAAAAACCGAGGATCTGTTCAACAAGTATGTGAAAAACGCGAAAGTATGAGCCTGATGAGGACAAATCCCAGACCTATCCCAGACCAAACTTGCGTTATCCTCTAAAATATTGATCGAAACCAGGTTTAATCGACTGTTTCAGTGTGGTACCACATTGCTACGTGATCCAAACCACAAAAAACCCAGCATCAGTTCAGCAAGTATGTAAAAAACGCGAAAGTATGAGCCTGATGAGGGCGAATCCCAGACCTATCCCAGACCAAACTTGCGTTATCCTCTAAAATATTGATCGAAACCAGTTTTAATTGACTGTTTCAGCGTGGTACCACATTACTACGTGATCCAAACCAGTAAAAACCCAGGATCCGTTCAACAAGTATGTGAAGAATGCGAAAGTATGAGTCTGATGAGTGAAAAACCCCGGCCTAACCTAGACCTAACATGCGTTATCCTCAAAAATATTGATCGAAACCTGGTTTAATCGACTGTTTCAGTGTGGTACCACATTACTATGTGATCCAAACCAGAAAATAACCCAGGATCTGTTCAACGAGTATGTGAAGTGTGCGAAAGTATGAGTCTGATGAGGGCAAATCCCAGACCTATCCCAGACCTAAAATGCGTTATCCTCTAAAATATTTATCAGTACCAGGTTTAATTGATTGTTTCAGTGTGATCCCACATTACTACGTGATCCAAGCCAGAAAAAACCCGGGATCCGTTCAAAAAGTATGTGAAGAATGCGAAAGTATGAGTCTGATGAGTGAAAATCCCAGACCTAACCTAGACCTAACATGCGTTAGCCTCTAAAATATTTATCATGACCAGGTTTAATTGATTGTTTCAGTGTGGTCCCACATTACTACGTGATCCAAACCAGAAGAAACCCAGGATCTGTTCAACAAGTATGTGAAAAACGCGAAAGTATGAGCCCGATGAGAGCAAACCCGCGACCTCTCCCAGACCTAACTTGCGTTGTCCTCTAAGATATTGATGGAAACCAGGTTTAATTGACTGTTTCAGTGTTGTACTTCATTACTACGTGATGCAATCCAGAAATAGCCCAGGATCTAGCCATCAAGTATGAGAAATATGCGAAAGAATGAGCCTGATGAGAGCAAATCCCAGACCTAACCTAGACATAACAGGAATTATTCTCTAAAATATTGATCAAAACCAGGTTTAATTGACAGTTTCAGTGTGGTACCACATTACTACGTGATCCAATCCAGAAATAGCCCAGGATCCAGCCATGAAGTATGAGAAATATGCGAAAGTATGAGCCTGATGGGGGCAAATCCTAGTCCTAACCCAGACCTAACATGCGTTATCCTCTAAAATATTTATCAAGACCAGGTTTAATTGAATGTTTCAGTGTGGTACCACATGACTACGTGAACCAAACCATAAAAAACCCTGTATCTCTTTAACAAGTATGTGAAGAATGCTAAAGTATGAGTCTGATGAGTAAAAATCCCAGGCCTAACCTAGACCTAACATGCGCTATCCTCTATAATATTGCTCCAAACCAGGTTTAATGGACTGTTTCAGTGTGGTACCACTTTACTACGTGATCCAAAGCAGAAAAAACCCTCGATCAGGTCAACATGTATGTTAAAACTGCGGAAGTATGACCCTGATGAGGGCAAATCCCAGGCCTAACCTAGACCTAACATGCGTTCTCCTCTAAAATATTGATCCAAACCAGGTTTGATGGACTGCTTCAGTGTGGTACCACTTCACTACGCGATCCAAAGCAGGAATAACCCTCGATCAGGCCAACATGTATGTTAAAACTGCGAAAGTATGACCCTGATGAGGGCAAACCCCAGGCCTAACCTAGACCTGACATACGTTGTCCTCTAAAATATTGATGGAAACCAGGTATAATTTACAGTTTCAGTGATGTACTTCATTAATACGTGATGCAATCCAGAAATAGCCCAGGATCTAGCCATGATGTATGAGAAAGATGCGAAAGTATGAGCATGATGTGGGCAAATTCTAGACCTGACCCAGACGTAACATGCGTTATCCTCTAAAATATTTATCAAGACCAGGTTTTATTGAATGTTTCAGTGTGGTACCACATTACTACGTGAACCAAACCAGAAAAAGCCCAGGATCTAGCCATCAAGTATGAGAAATATGCGAAAGAATGAGCCTGATGAGGGCAAATCCTAGACCTAACCCAGACCTAACATGCGTTATCCTCTAAAATATTTATCAATACCAGGTTTAATTGATTGTTTCAGTGTGGTCCCACTTTACTACGTGATCCAAACCAGAAAAAACCCAGGATCTGTTCAACAAGTATGTGAAAAACGCGAAAGTATGAGCCTGATGAGGACAAATCCCAGACCTATCCCAGACCAAACTTGCGTTATCCTCTAAAATATTGATCGAAACCAGGTTTAATCGACTGTTTCAGTGTGGTACCACATTGCTACGTGATCCAAACCACAAAAAACCCAGCATCAGTTCAGCAAGTATGTAAAAAACGCGAAAGTATGAGCCTGATGAGGGCGAATCCCAGACCTATCCCAGACCAAACTTGCGTTATCCTCTAAAATATTGATCGAAACCAGTTTTAATTGACTGTTTCAGCGTGGTACCACATTACTACGTGATCCAAACCAGTAAAAACCCAGGATCCGTTCAACAAGTATGTGAAGAATGCGAAAGTATGAGTCTGATGAGTGAAAAACCCCGGCCTAACCTAGACCTAACATGCGTTATCCTCAAAAATATTGATCGAAACCTGGTTTAATCGACTGTTTCAGTGTGGTACCACATTACTATGTGATCCAAACCAGAAAATAACCCAGGATCTGTTCAACGAGTATGTGAAGTGTGCGAAAGTATGAGTCTGATGAGGGCAAATCCCAGACCTATCCCAGACCTAAAATGCGTTATCCTCTAAAATATTTATCAGTACCAGGTTTAATTGATTGTTTCAGTGTGATCCCACATTACTACGTGATCCAAGCCAGAAAAAACCCGGGATCCGTTCAAAAAGTATGTGAAGAATGCGAAAGTATGAGTCTGATGAGTGAAAACCCCAGACCTAACCTAGACCTAACATGCGTTAGCCTCTAAAATATTTATCATGACCAGGTTTAATTGATTGTTTCAGTGTGGTCCCACATTACTACCTGATCCAAACCAGAAGAAACCCAGGATCTGTTCAACAAGTATGTGAAAAACGCGAAAGTATGAGCCCGATGAGAGCAAATCCCAGACCTCTCCCAGACCTAACTTGCGTTGTCCTCTAAGATATTGATGGAAACCAGGTTTAATTGACTGTTTCAGTGTTGTACTTCATTACTACGTGATGCAATCCAGAAATAGCCCAGGATCTAGCCATCAAGTATGAGAAATATGCGAAAGAATGAGCCTGATGAGAGCAAATCCCAGACCTAACCTAGACATAACATGAATTATTCTCTAAAATATTGATCAAAACCAGGTTTAATTGACAGTTTCAGTGTGGTACCACATTACTACGTGATCCAATCCAGAAATAGCCCAGGATCCAGCCATGAAGTATGAGAAATATGCGAAAGTATGAGCCTGATGGGGGCAAATCCTAGTCCTAACCCAGACCTAACATGCGTTATCCTCTAAAATATTTATCAAGACCAGGTTTAATTGAATGTTTCAGTGTGGTACCACATTACTACGAGAACCAAACCATAAAAAACCCTGTATCTGTTTAACAAGTATGTGAAGAATGCTAAAGTATGAGTCTGATGAGTAAAAATCCCAGGCCTAACCTAGACCTAACATGCGCTATCCTCTATAATATTGCTCCAAACCAGGTTTAATGGACTGTTTCAGTGTGGTACCACTTTACTACGTGATCCAAAGCAGAAAAAACCCTCGATCAGGTCAACATGTATGTTAAAACTGCGGAAATATGACCCTGATGAGGGCAAATCCCAGGCCTAACCTAGACCTAACATGCGTTCTCCTCTAAAATATTGATCCAAACCAGGTTTGATGGACTGCTTCAGTGTGGTACCACTTCACTACGCGATCCAAAGCAGGAATAACCCTCGATCAGGCCAACATGTATGTTAAAACTGCGAAAGTATGACCCTGATGAGGGCAAACCCCAGGCCTAACCTAGACCTGACGTGCGTTGTCCTCTAAAATATTGATGGAAACCAGGTATAATTTACAGTTTCAGTGTTGTACTTCATTACTA
Source organism: Colletes latitarsis (assembly GCF_051014445.1). Classification (NCBI taxonomy): domain Eukaryota; kingdom Metazoa; phylum Arthropoda; class Insecta; order Hymenoptera; family Colletidae; genus Colletes; species Colletes latitarsis. The sequence continues at coordinate 26,391,840 of NW_027488367.1, read as the reverse complement.
CGTGATGCAATCCAGAAACGCCCAGGATCTAGCCATCAAGTATGAGAAATATGCGAAAGAATGAGCCTGATGAGAGCAAATCCCAGACCTAACCTTGACCTAACATGAAATATTCTCCAAAACATTGATCGAAACCAGGTGTAATTGACTGCTTCAGTGTGGTCCCACATTACTACGTGATCCAAACCAGAAAAAAACCAGGATCCGTTCAACAAGTATGTGAAGAATGCGAAAGTATGTGTCTGATGAGTGAAAATCCCAGGCCTAACCTAGACCTAACATGCGTTATCCTCAAAAATATTGATCGAAACCTGGTTTAACCGACTGTTTCAGTATGGTACCACAGTACTACGTGACCCAAACCAGAAAAAACCCAGGATCTGTTCAACAAGTATGTGTAATACGCGAAAGTATGAGTCTGACGAGGGCAAATCCTAGACCTAACCCAGACCTATCATGCGTTATCCTCTAAAATATTTATCATGACCAGGTTTAATTGATTGTTTCAGTGTGGTCCCACATTACTACGTGATCCAAACCAGAAAAATCCCAGGATCCGTTCAAAAAGTATGTGAAGAATGCGAACGTATGAGTCTGATGAGTGAAAATCCCCGGCCTAACCTAGACCTAACATGCGTTATCCTCAAAACTATTGGTCGAAACCAGGTTTAATCGACTGTTTCAGTGTGGTACCACACTACCACGTGACCCAAACCGGAAAAAACCTAGGATCTGTTCAACAAGTATGTGAAAAACGCGAAAGTATGAGCCTGATGAGGGCAAATCCCAGACCTATCCCAGACCTAACTTGCGTTGTCCTCTAAGATATTGATGGAAACCAGGTTTAATTGATTGTTTCAGTGTGGTACCACTTTACTACGTGATCCAAAGCAGAAAAAACCCTCGATCAGGTCAACATGTATGTTAAAACTGCGGAAGTATGACCCTGATGAGGGCAAATCCCAGGCCTAACCTGGACCTAACATGCGTTGTCCTCTAAAATATTGACGGAAACCAGGTTTAATTGACTGTTTCAGTGTTGTACTTCATTACTACGTGATGCAATCCAGAAAAAGTCCAGGATCTAGCCATCAAGTATGAGAAATACGCGAAAGAATGAGCCTGATGAGGGCAAATCCTAGACCTAACCCAGACCTAACATGCGTTATCCTCTAAAATATTTATCAATACCAGGTTTAATTGATTGTTTCAGTGTGGTCCCACTTTACTACGTGATCCAAACCAGAAAAAACCCAGGATCTGTTCAACAAGTATGTGAAAAACGCGAAAGTATGAGCCTGATGAGGACAAATCCCAGACCTATCCCAGACCAAACTTGCGTTATCCTCTAAAATATTGATCGAAACCAGTTTTAATTGACTGTTTCAGCGTGGTACCACATTACTACGTGATCCAAACCAGTAAAAACCCAGGATCCGTTCAAAAAGTATGTGAAGAATGCGAAAGTATGAGTCTGATGAGTGAAAAACCCCGGCCTAACCTAGACCTAACATGCGTTATCCTCAGAAATATTGATCGAAACCTGGTTTAATCGACTGTTTCAGTGTGGTACCACATTACTATGTGATCCAAACCAGAAAATAACCCAGGATCTGTTCAACGAGTATGTGAAGTGTGCGAAAGTATGAGTCTGATGAGGGCAAATCCCAGACCTATCCCAGACCTAAAATGCGTTATCCTCTAAAATATTTATCAATACCAGGTTTAATTGATTGTTTCAGTGTGATCCCACATTACTACGTGATCCAAGCCAGAAAATACCCAGGATCCGTTCAAAAAGTATGTGCAAAACGCGAAAGTATGAGCCCGATGAGAGCAAATCCCAGACCTCTCCCAGACCTAACTTGCGTTGTCCTCCAAGATATTGATGGAAACCAGGTTTAATTGACTGTTTCAATGTTGTACTTCATTACTACGTGATGCAATCCAGAAAAAGCCCAGGATCTAGCCATCAAGTATGAGAGATATGCGAAAGAATGAGCCTGATGAGAGCAAATCCCAGACCTAACCTAGACCTAACATGAATTATTCTCTAAAATATTTGTCATGACCAGGTTTAATTGATTGTTTCAGTGTGGTCCCACATTACTACGTGATCCAAACCAGAAAAAACCCAGGATCTGTTCAACAAGTATGTGAAAAACGCGAAAGTATGAGCCTGATGAGGGCAAATCCCAGACCTATCCCAGACCAAACTTGCGTTATCCTCTAAAATATTGATCGAAACCAGGTTTAATCGACTGTTTCAGTGTGGTACCACATTGCTACGTGATCCAAACCAGAAAAAACCCAGGATCAGTTCAACAAGTATGTGAAAAACGCGAAAGTATGAGCCTGATGAGGGCGAATCCCAGACCTATCCCAGACCTAACTTGCGTTATCCTCTAAAATATTGATCGAAACCAGTTTTAATTGACTGTTTCAGCGTGGTACCACATCACTACGTGATACAATCCAGAAACAGCCCAGGATCTAGTCATGAAGTATGAGAAATATGCGAAAGTATGAGCCTGATGAGGGCAAATCCTAGACCTAACCCAAACCTAACATGCGTTATCCTCTAAAATATTGATCCAAACCAGGTTTAATGGACTGCTTCAGTGTGGTGCCACTTCACTACGCGATCCAAAGCAGAAATAACCCTCGATCAGGCCAACATGTATGTTAAAACTGCGAAAGTATGACCCTGAATAGGGCAAATCCCAGGCCTAACCTAGACCTGACATGCGTTGTCCCCTAAAATATTGATGGAAACCAGGTTTAATTTACAGTCTCAGTGTTGTACTTCATTACTACGTGATGCAATCCAGAAAAAGCCCAGGATCTAGCCATCAAGTATGAGAAATATGCGAAAGAATGAGCCTGATGAGAGCAAATCCCAGACCTAACCTAGACCTAAGATGAAATATTCTCCAAAACATTGATCGAAACCAGGTGTAATTGACTGCTTCAGTGTGGTCCCACATTACCACGTGATCCAAACCAGAAAAAACCCAGGATCCGTTAAACAAGTATGTGAAGAATGCGAAAGTATGTGTCTGATGAGTGAAAATCCCAGGCCTAACCTAGACCTAACATGCGTTATCCTCAAAAATATTGATCGAAACCTGGTTTAATCGACTGTTTCAGTGTGGTATCACAGTACTACGTGACACAAACCAGAAAAAACCCAGGATATGTTCAACAAGTATGTGAAAAACGCGAAAGTATGAGCCTGATGAGGGCAAATCCCAGACCTATCCCAGACCTAACTTGCGTTATCCTCTAAAATATTGATCGAAACCAGGTTTAATTGACTGTTTCAGTGTGGTACCACATTACTACGTGATCCAATCCAGAAATAGCCCAGGATCTAGCCATGAAGTATGAGAAATATGCGAAAGTATGAGTCTGACGAGGGCAAATCCTAGACCTAACCCAGACCTAACATGCGTTATCCTCTAAAATATTTATCATGACCAGGTTTAATTGATTGTTTCAGTGTGGTCCCACATTACTACGTGATCCAAACCGGAAAAAACCCAGGATCTGTTCAACAAGTATGTGAAAAACGCGAAAGTATGAGCCTGATGAGGGCAAATCCCAGACCTATCCCAGACCTAACTTGCGTTGTCCTCTAAGATATTGATGGAAACCAGGTTTAATTGACTGTTTCAGTGTTGTACTTCAGTACTACGTGATGCAATCCAGAAAAAGCCCAGGATCTAGCCACGAAGTATGAGAAATATGCGAAAGTATGAGCCTGATGTGGGCGAATCCCAGACCTATCCCAGACCTAACTTGCGTTATCCTCTAAAATATTGATCGAAATCAGGCTTAATTGACTGTTTCAGCGTGGTACCACATTACTACGTGATACAATCCAGAAACAGCCCAGGATCTAGCCATGAAGTATGAGAAATATGCGAAAGTATGAGCCTGATGAGGGCAAATCCTAGACCTAACCCAAACCTAACATGCGTTATCCTCTAAAATAGTTATCATGACCAGGTTTAATTGATTGTTTCAGTGTGGTCCCACATTACTACGTGTTCCAAACCAGAAAAAACCCAGGATCCGATCAACAAGTATGTGAAGAACGCGAAAATATGAACCTGATGAGGGCAGATCCCAGGCCAAGCCTAGGCCTAACATGCGTTATCCTCAAAAATACTGATCGGAACCTGGTTTAATCGACTGTTTCAGTGTGGTACCACATTACTACGTGATGCTATCCAGAAAAAGCCCAGGATCTAGCCATCAAGTATGAGAAATATGCGAAAGAATGAGCCTGATGAGAGCAAATCGCAGACCTTACCTAAACATAACATGAATTATTCTCTAAAATATTGATCCAAACCAGGTTTAATGGAATGTTTCAGTGTGGTACCACTTTACTACGTGATACAAACCAGAAAATAACCCAGGATCTGTTCAACGAGTATGTGAAGTGTGCGAAAGTATGAGTCTGATGAGGGCAAATCCCAGACCTATCCCAGACCTAACATGCGTCATCCTCTAAAATAATTATCAATACCAGGTTTAATTTTTTGTTTCAGTGTGGTCCCACATTACTACGTGATCCAAACCAGAAAAAACCCAGGATCCGTTCAAAATGTATGTGAAGAATGCGAAAGTATGAGTCTGATGAGAGCAAATCTCAGACCTAACCTAGACCTAACATGAATTATTCTCTAAAATATTTATCATGACCAGGTTTAATTGATTGTTTCAGTATGGTAACACACTACTACGTGATCCAAACCAGAAAAAACCCAGGATCTCTTCAACAAGTATGTGAAAAACGCGAAAGTATGAGCCTGATGAGGGCAAATCCCAGACCTATCCCAGACCTAACTTGCGCTGTCCTCTAAGATATTGATGGAAACCAGGTTTAATTGACTGTTTCAGTGTTGTACTTCATTACTACGTGATGCAATCCAGAAACAGCCCAGGATCTAGCCATGAAGTATGAGAAATATGCGAAAGTATGAGGCTGATGAGGGCAAATCCTAGACCTAACCCAGACCTAACATGCGTTGTCCTCTAAAATATTTATCAAAACCAGGTTTAATTGATTGTTTCAGTGTGGTCCCACATTACTACGTGAAGCAATCCCGAAAAAGCCCAGGATCTAGCCATCAAGTATGAGAAATATGCGAAAGAATGAGCCTGATGAGAGCAAATCCCAGACCAAACCTAGACCTAACATGCGTTATCCTCAAAAATATTGATCGAAACCAGGTTTAATCGACTGTTTCAGTGTGGTACCACACTACTACGTGACCCAAACCGGAAAAAACCCAGGATCTGTTCAACAAGTATGTGAAAAACGCGAAAGTATGAGCCTGATGAGGGCAAATCCCAGACCTATCCCAGACCTAACATGAATTATTCTCTAAAATATTGATCGAAACCTGGTTTAATCGACTGTTTCAGTGTGGTACCACATTACTATGTGATCCAAACCAGAAAATAACCCAGGATCTGTTCAACGAGTATGTGAAGTGTGCGAAAGTATGAGTCTGACGAGTAAAAATCCCAGGCCTAACCTAGACCTAACATGCGTTATCCTCTAAAATATTGCTCCAAACCTGGTTTAATGGACTGTTTCAGTGTGGTACCACTTTACTACGTGATCCAATGCAGAAAAAACCCTCGATCAGGTCAACATGTATGTTAAAACTGCGGAAGTATGACCCTGATGAGGGCAAATCCGAGGCCTAACCTAGACCTAACATGCGTTGTCCTCTAAAATATTGATGGAAACCAGGTTTAATTGACTGTTTCAGTGTTGTACTTCATTACTACGTGATGCAATCCAGGAAAAGCCCAGGATCTAGCCATCAAGTATGAGAAATATGCGAAAGAATGAGCCTGATGAGGGCAAATTCTAGACCTATCCCAGACCAAACTTGCGTTATCCTCTAAAATATTGATCGAAACCAGTTTTAATTGACTGTTTCAGCGTGGTACCACATTACTACGTGATCCAAACCAGTAAAAACCCAGGATCCGTTCAACAAGTATGTGAAGAATGCGAAAGTATGAGTCTGATGAGTGAAAAACCCCGGCCTAACCTAGACCTAACATGCGTTATCCTCAAAATTATTGATCGAAACCTGGTTTAATCGACTGTTTCAGTGTGGTACCACATTACTATGTGATCCAAACCAGAAAATAACCCAGGATCTGTTCAACGAGTATGTGAAGTGTGCGAAAGTATGAGTCTAATGAGGGCAAATCCCAGACCTATCCCAGACCTAAAATGCGTTATCCTCTAAAATATTTATCAATACCAGGTTTAATTGATTGTTTCAGTGTGGTCCCACATTACTACGTGATCCAAACCAGAAGAAACCCAGGATCTGTTCAACAAGTATGTGAAAAACGCGAAAGTATGAGCCCGATGAGAGCAAATCCCAGACCTCTCCCAGACCTAACTTGCGTTGTCCTCAAAGATATTGATGGAAACCAGGTTTAATTGACTGTTTCAGTGTTGTACTTCATTACTACGTGATGCAATCCAGAAAAAGCCCAGGATCTAGCCATCAAGTATGAGAGATATGCGAAAGAATGAGCCTGATGAGAGCAAATCCCAGACCTAACCTAGACCTAACATGAATTATTCTCTAAAATATTTATCATGACCAGGTTTAATTGATTGTTTCAGTGTGGTCCCACATTACTACGTGATCCAAACCAGAAGAAACCCAGGATCTGTTCAACAAGTATGTGAAAAACGCGAAAGTATGAGCCCGATGAGAGCAAATCCCAGACCTCTCCCAGACCTAACTTGCGTTGTCCTCAAAGATATTGATGGAAACCAGGTTTAATTGACTGTTTCAGTGTTGTACTTCATTACTACGTGATGCAATCCAGAAAAAGCCCAGGATCTAGCCATCAAGTATGAGAGATATGCGAAAGTATGAGCCTGATGAGGGCAAATCCCAGACCTATCCCAGACCAAACTTGCGTTATCCTCTAAAATATTGATCGAAACCAGGTTTAATCGACTGTTTCAGTGTGGTACCACATTGCTACGTGATCCAAACCAGAAAAAACCCAGGATCAGTTCAACAAGTATGTGAAAAACGCGAAAGTATGAGCCTGATGAGGGCGAATTTCCAGACCTATCCCAGACCTAACTTGCGTTATCCTCTAAAATATTGATCGAAACCAGTTTTCATTGACTGTTTCAGTGTGGTCCCACATTACTACGTGATCCAAACCAGAAAAAACCCAGGATCCGTTCAAAAAGTATGTGAGGAATGCGAAAGTATGAGTCTGATGAGAGCAAATCCCAGACCTAACCTAGACCTAACATGAATTATTCTCTAAAATATTTATCATGACCAGGTTTAATTGATTGTTTCAGTGTGGTACCACACTACTACGTGATCCAAACCAGAAAAAACCCAGGATCTGTTCAACAAGTATGTGTGTTAAAGTACTAAGGGACTTTAACGTGGGTCCGGATGAGGGATCAGACAGGTAGAGAAACAGTTACAACTTTTACAAAAAAAGTTAAATTTATTTTACAAAATATAATGTATTACAAAAGTAAAAATGTCAAAATAAATAAAAAGGAAAACAAAAATTGCGGAAAACACGGCTCACTTTTCCGGCCGGTCTCCTCTTTGCTTTCTCCTAATTCATTTACCTTGGTGGAGGCCTTCTGTAACACAATTGTACAGCAAAGTGTGAATATTTTGCGGACAGCTTACACGTTAACGCGCGCGTCAGCTGCTTATCTCGCGCTCCAGCGACAGTCTAGTGTGTTTTGAGGGGAGAGCTGCCTGGCAATTTAGCGCTCTAACCAGTGGACTGTATATTCTTTCTGGTCGATGAGATTCGTTTCTTACGATCTCACCGACGTGCACAACCGGGTAGATGAAGATCTCCTCCTATCTACCGGGTTCGCTCTCGCAATGCCACGGACGGGAAACCAAATGGAGGTTGTAAGGCTCCAAGAGGCTATATCCCGCGAGCACGCTCACCGTGCGAGTGGCGTCTGGACACCACCTACGCTAGAGGACGTCTTGTCCTGGTTCGGCTCCCTCGTCAGCTGCTCCTCAGGAGGGACCTGCGGCCTGCCTACGCAGCTGCCTAGCCAGCGATTCCTTTCAGCCAGGAATGCCCGACAGCCAGCCGTAGCGGCCTCTACGGCGGCTCCTTTAGTTCGAGGAACTGGCCTGCGGCTCGCCAGATTAGGACGAAATTCCCCTGCTAACCTATCCACCCTACTTTTACAGCCCAGTGTGGTCGACTCACAGCTGGTAGTAGGTGTAGAGGTGGGAGGAAGGCTCTTCGAACCCTTTGCTCCACCGTACGCTTAGGCTCTACTTATTGTCCCCTCACGACGGTATATTGGAACGGGTTCTCCGAAGCCCGATGCACGGAGAGCACCACGAGGTGATATCCTTCCTGAATATCTACCTTCCGGTTGCTCCTACGCCGTATAGCTCCAGACTGGTCGGTGAAACTTTCCACCCCACCGGTCGGTGTACTCTCTACGGTACACAGGACGGGTGGCTTCAGTGGGTTTCCTACGACTTCTACAAACGGTGAACTACCACCAGGCGATACTAGTATATCAGTATCAGCCTTCCAGTAGCTCTAACCGGATAATTGGAAGAAGACTCAAGGCGATCGACACCGAGTCTCCAACGTCGCAGTCGCATCCACGACCGGCAACGTTCAATCACACTCCTGCGTCTACGATCGCTTCACACCCGGCGTGCCGTGCGATCGCTACAACAACAGGCAGATTGTCCTATCTCTGGGAAAATCTCAAGTCACGATGACGAGATTTTCCACTAAATTATTACGCTGTCCACTTGCTGTTTCTATTTAAGAGCGAGCTTAGCTCACACTCTTCTGAGCTTCGATTGAAAACCGGAGCGAGATCGTAAATAGGTCTGCTCTGGATCACCGACGGCTCAGTACTGAAGCGTGACGATCTGCAAGCAGCCACGGCCCCGGCTGGCTCCGTCGCGCAGGCGCAGTACTGGTTAGCGACGCATCGCGCTGCTGGGCCCCGGGCGGCTCCTCGCTGCGTGGCCACGGCGCGGCGCTGCCGCGTTTCGTCTATCGACCTTTCTTCGATAGATCTCGTTTCTCTCTCTTTCTCATCGCTAGCAACACAATTCCTAGAATTTCTCTCAAAACTCAAGAATTCCCGTGAAGCTAACTGGAAAAAACACGTAAATAGCCGCGGTATACAAAACTGAACGATGGAAAATTTCCACGTCAGCACAACCATCTAGAATTCCGCGAATTCAATATAGATACGGGCATCGCGGCCGAGTTTCTCCGTCTCGGACTCACGCGATATTTAAACATACCGCCCCCCTTGCACGAATTGTGCAACACTAAGAGGACGCGGCTGACCCGTACGGCAATGATTTTATGCGAACCGAGAAAGAGAGGCGCGCACTTTTAATTCCAAAAAATTTCAAATTTTTATAATAATTAAAAGTACTTACGATTGTCCCGGGGCGGCTCCACTCAGGAACCGCATTGTGGTCATGAGCATCTGATCCGCCAATGCTCGCGTCGTTGCCTCCACGGTTTCGAGCGTTCCTGGTTGGCGCCACGGACGCCTCCTCGCTCGGCGTGGACCGGGTGGCTGTGTTGGCCGCGATCCGGAAGTACCGGGCATTTCCCCTCGGCTCGTCCCCGCTTGGCAGGGGTAAGGAGCTTCCGGTGTGGCTGCCTTACGCTTTCTCTTCTTGTGCCGTGGAGCAGGTCTGGCAGGGCCGACTGCCGCGGCTGTCTCCTTCGGCGGCATGGCAGCTGCCGATGTGGCCGGTGCAGCGGCTGAACCCGCAGCAGTTGGGTCTTGGACTGGTCTCACCGGCTTGTCTGGCTTCCAAGAGCTATGGAGGAGTCGTCCTCCAGGGGCCCACCGGAGGATGTATTTACCTCCGGGTAACTCCACCTGGTGCCTTCCGCCCTGCTCCATTACCCTGGCGGGTACCCGTACCCTGTCCAGGCCGAGGGTAACTTCGACCTCCTGGTCGAGATTGAGCACCGGTTCCTGCTGTCTAGCTGGTGTACCGGCCTCCTCTCCGATTCGCATGATTCGGTCGAACCGAAGATCGATCTCAGGATCTCCTGAGATCAAAATTGTGCCCTCTTCGTTGCTCGTGTCGCTCATCGTGGCTAGAAGTTGACTAATGGCAAGATGGCTCCGTTCGGAGCGCAGATTCAGTCGAGTTGTTTGCGTTGCTAGGCAACCCGTACCTCAGATCTGGCCGTAGCAACGGCGGATAGATAGACGTGAATCCTGGTTGCTAAGGACGCGGTGGTACCTCACCGTACAATATCCTTGCCCGATTGATGCTGTATTTCCTATGTTTCCTCGACAGCGACGTTGCCATTTGTCGCTACCGTGGAAAAATCCACAGGCAATTTACACAACCGAGTAATTGGTCGTGTAAAAGCAGATTTCGCCGTGCGTATTTTAACAACACGCGCATGCCCATCCTGTCCCGAATAAACCTCTTCTATTCGTCCCATATCCCATTGATTAGGGGGAAGCAGAGGATTCTGCACTAAAACCAGATCGTTGATTTTTAGTTGTTCTTGGACAGTACGCCATTTATACCGGTTTTGAAGTTGCGTGAGATAATCACGCGACCAATGTTTCCAGATTTGTTCGTGAAACTTCTGAATCGCCCTCCAACGTGTAAGACGTGAGGTATGCTCAGTTTCCACGGACTTTGTCGGAAGTGCATTTAATGGACCGCCGACTAGAAAATGGCCCGGTGTTAGCGGGGCATAATCATCTGGACTATCACTCATAGCAGCGATCGGCCGAGAGTTTAAACTCGCCTCGATCTTGCAGAGTAGAGTCTGCATTTCCTCGCTGGTAGGAGTGAATTCGCCCAGCGTGCGTTTTAGGTGATATTTCACCGATTTCACCCCGGCCTCCTGCATGCCTCCAAAATGAGGTGCACTCGGTGGGTTGAATTTCCACCTTATTCCTTTCTGACCGCATTTACTACGCATTTCTGGTGTATCATACACTGCCTTGAAATTTTCGCGTAATTCTCGATCGGCACCGACAAAGTTAGTTCCGTTGTCACTGAAAATACAGGACGGAACCCCCCTTCGTGCTATAAACCGATCCAGTGCGGCCAGAAAAGCACTCGTCGTATAATCGTGGACGAGTTCTATATGAACAGCTTTTGTCGCGTAGCAGACGAAAACTGCAATGTATGCCTTATGGGCTGTTTTTCCTCGACCGGCGGAATCACGGACTCGAAAGGGTCCCGCGTAATCTATTCCGCAGTTTGAAAAAACTCTCGCCTCGCAGCAACGCTCCGGAATCAAATCCTGCATGATTTGCGTGGAGGTTTTTGCCCTCCATCTCACGCATCGCATGCATTCGTGGATGATCGTTCGTGCCGCGTTTCGGCAGCCAAGGATCCAAAATTTTTGCCTTACGGTATACATGGTTAATTGCAAGCCCCCATGCAACGTGTCCACGTGGCACTGCCTTATAATCAACGTAGATACGTGATGTCTCGGCAGGATTATGGGGTGCTTTGTTTCCCATGTTAATACGGCATTCACCAGTCTTCCCCCGACTCTCAAAACATCTTTGTCGTCGAGAAAAGGGTTTAAACTTTTCAGCGGGGATTTTAACGGAATTTCCCGGCGTTCTTTTAAACACCGGTACTCTTTTGCAAAGTGTGTACGCTGTAGATAGCGAGCAACTCGTTCGGTTGCAAGCTGCATCTCAGCCGCTTCCACATGCTTATCAGCATACAGTCTGCGTTCACCGTGCAGCGGTCTCCTCAGTCGGAGACAGTAAGCGGTTACGCGAAGTAGTTTATGCCAGTTCGAAAACCGGAATACAAATTCCCATTCCGTTTTCGGAGTGGTTACATGGGCATGCACTGTGCGCTTACCTTCTTCGGTCTCAACTGCCGAAGGTGATTTTGGCCAACAATCCTCCGATTGTTTAAGCCAAGATGGTCCAGAAATCCACAATTTTGATTGAAGAAGTTCCGCTGCGTCCACTCCTCGCGAATTTAAATCCGCGGGATTGGATCGTGTGGGAACGTGCCTCCATTCAGCCTTGGGAAGAAGTGTCTGGACTTTCGACACACGGTTGGCTATTAAAACCTTCCATGTGGAGGCATGCTTTCTCAACCAAGCTAGTGTAATCGTGGAATCTGTCCAACAGATTATTCGATCGACTTTCAACGAAAGTGACCTTTCCACGTGCACTATAAGCTCGGCGAGCAATACCGCGCCATTCAATTCCAGAACAGGAATCGACTGCGTTTTAATTGGTGCTACTCGCGTTTTCGCCATTATCAATGTCGTGGAAATGACATTGTTCATCGCGGTCACTCGTAAATAAGTAACTGCTGAGTAGGCAGCGAGCGAAGCGTCACAGAATCCATGGATTTCCACGGAAATTGTGTCTGCTCCGTAATGAATCCATCTAGGGATCTTCAATTTCTTCAAGCTGCCCCAATCCACGCAAAACGTGTTCCACGTCTTTAGCGTATTCGCGGAGATTTGATCGTCCCACTGGATTTTCTCCAGCCATTGGGACTGCATCAAAATCTTCGCACGAATCAGGACTGGTGATAACCAGCCGAGTGGATCGAACAACTTGGCTATTTCCGAGAACAAATTTCTTTTGGTCATCGGCACTGCAGACGGCTGAAACCGTTGCAGATTGAAATAAAAATAATCACCTGACGGTATCCACCGTAAACCGAGCACCTTTAATTCGGAATCGTCGAACAAGGTGAGGTCAACGGCGTGGGAGTGTGCTCTCTGGGGGATATTGCGCAATACTTGAGGCGAATTTCCTGCCCATTTTCGCAGATTGAATCCTCCTCCTTGTAAGAGCTCGCAAACTTGAATACGAATTTGCTCTAATAAGGATGTGTCGGATGCTCCCATAAATACATCGTCTACATAAACGTCCTTCTCGAGTATCGGAGCGGCCAGGGGATACTTATGACCGTCCTGATTTTTTAACTCGAGCAGAGTTCTCATGGACAAATACGGCGCGCACGCCGTCCCGTAAGTTACGGTGTTTAACTCGAATGCACTAAGCTGTTCGATACCGGGTGCACGCCATAGGATGCACTGATAGCGGCGATCCTGTGGGGCGACGAGAATCTGTCGAAACATTTTCTCAATGTCTGCCACCAACACGTATTCATACAAACGCCATCGTGTCAAAACTGACGTGATGTCGTTCTGTAGTTTCGGACCTACGTGCAGAAGGTCGTTCAGCGAACTACCACCCGTAGTTCGGCTGGTTGCATTGAAAACGACTCTCAAACGAGTCGTTGCACTTTCATCTCGTATGACCGCTCGATGCGGAATGTAGAGCCTGGTTGTGTCAATGGTCTCGATTCGAGTCATATGACCCAGGTCTTCATATTCCGCGAGAAACTCACTGTATTCTCGCACGAGATTCTGGTCAACATCCAATTTTTTCCTCAGCCTCGTGAGAGCGGAGAGAGCAATACGGAAGGAATCTCCCAGTACTGCATCCGGTCTCGGGTGGGCGAGAGGTAATCGGACAACGAATCGTCCTGTCGCATCTCGTGCGACGGTGTTTCGGAAGTACGCTTCGCATTCCTCTTCTGCCTGCGTGCGTACCGAGGCCGAAGGAATTTCTTCGACTTCCCAAAACCTTCGAATCGCAGTATCCAGCGATTCGAGGATGCTGCAGTGCAACGTTCTTATGGTTTTGCCCATTTTTCCCGCTGCTCTTATCGGACCGGATACGATCCAGCCGAATGCGGTTTCCTGGGCAATTGGGCCCGTACGACTTACTCGACGAAAACCAGGTCGAATAACTTGAGCGTACAAGTCTGCTCCGATCAGCACCTCAATCGCTTGACCGATAGCAGGGTCGGGGTCTGCGAGCGGCAGGTGACTCAGCGCGTCATATTCGAGCACGCTTGTCGACGGCGAGGCGTAATTCGTGATCTTATGCACGACATACGCTCTCGTCTGCATCGTCGGTTCGTCACCTTGCACCGCTCCCAGACGCAATTCGACACTATGTCTTATCTTTTGGGTAGTGCCGCCCCCCAAGCCCGTTACAGTGGCTGGAGTTTTTCTCCGCTTAAATTTGAGATCATTCGTCAAATTTGCGGAGACAAAAGACGACTCTGACCCTTGGTCCACCAGTGCGCGTACGATACGCGACGCACCGTTGTCCCCATACACCCGCACTTTCGCCGTTGCGAGCAGCACAGACCTCGGCGTGTCGGCACCAGTCGCGGTACAATGCGACGTACCGGCCTGAGGTGTTGCAGCGGGTGGCGGCGCGTTGCTTTTCGTACGCTCGGCTTGGTATGGCCGGCGCGCTGGGCCTGCAGGCCGCTTTTGCTCACGTCTTTCTCCCGAAATCGCTGTCGTCGTTTTCCGACGTTCGATTTCGCGTCCCGACGTCTCCAAATGCAACAGGGTATGGTGTCTACCCTTGCATTTATAGCATACCTGCCCGGATTGACAAAGCCCAGCCTCATGGCCGGACGAGATGCAATTCACGCACCACCTATTATCTTTCACATATTGCAAGCGATGGTAAGGCCTCAAGCGCAGAAAAGCACGACAGTGTACTATTCCGTGCTTGAGCTCGCAAAACTTGCAATTCTCGCCTGAATCTTGATGGCTTTCCATCACGGCGTTGTGACTCCGCACCTTGGATTTCGGTGGGATATTTTTCTCAGCTTTGCTCTGTCCTCCGTTCACCATGGTGATGGCTCGAGCATGCACCTCCAGAAATTCCACTAACTCGTTAAACGAAGGGAATTTTGTGGAGAGCTTCTGGGACATTTCCCACTCTAAGTTGAGAGACCCTTCAAGCTTGCTTTTGATCGCATGGGCCAGCAGCCAATCTCGCTGCTCTCGGTAAGTGCCCTGCTTTTCAAAAACAGCGAAAGCCTGTTTGAAGACGATGGTGACCTGTTGTAAGCTAGTCAGGTCATCCTTCTTAATCGTCTTCATTTTGGTCAACTGATCAATTAGGTTGGCGATCACAATACGTGGCAGCCCGAATTGCTCTTTCAGGGTTCGCCACGCTACCTCGAAATTACCCTCGGTAATTTCCAGGTGTGCGATCGCCGCCAGTGCCTGATCTTCCACACAGGCGTTCAGATACTGCAGTCGATGCACATCTGAAAGCCTCGGGTTCTCTATCACACTAGCGGTGAACAGATCCTCAAAATGGTTCCATTTACGAGGATCCCCGCCAAATCTATGGAGACGTTGCTTCGGGAGTTCAATGGCAACATCGTGCTGGCTGACGGACGACACCGAGGTTTTCTGATCCTCGGCGAGTTTGGTCAGCTCCGCGGCAACGTACGCCTGGAACTCCATGAACATCGTCTCCCATGCTTCAAGTCCACCCTTGATCACGAAGTTGCTTAATTCGCACTTCGCAGGTGGATATTTCCTCCGAACAGCCAAATACTGATCAACAGCTTCCTTGTACTGTTCGGATACAGAGTCGAGCTTCGACTTGAGAAGTATCTCATTGTATTGAGCTCGACCGCGTTTCTCTAAATTAGCAATCGACCGTGACATCGCTTCAAATCGGGAGGTCAGGTCATCGAAATCGATTTCGATTTCGCTACGACCGGCCTCTCTGGACAATGCCATGGTGATTGTGTTGTTCGAGGATTGAAAATCGACTCGAAATTCGCCCCGTAAGTAACAACTTACGTAAACGTAATTGTAACTCTCTACTGTCTTTTCTACCACGTATCCGGCTCGAAGGACCAAATGTTAAAGTACTAAGGGACTTTAACGTGGGTCCGGATGAGGGATCAGACAGGTAGAGAAACAGTTACAACTTTTACAAAAAAAGTTAAATTTATTTTACAAAATATAATGTATTACAAAACTAAAAATGTCAAAATAAATAAAAAGGAAAACAAAAATTGCGGAAAACACGGCTCACTTTTCCGGCCGGTCTCCTCTTTGCTTTCTCCTAATTCATTTACCTTGGTGGAGGCCTTCTGTAACACAATTGTACAGCAAAGTGTGAATATTTTGCGGACAGCTTACACGTTAACGCGCGCGTCAGCTGCTTATCTCGCGCTCCAGCGACAGTCTAGTGTGTTTGGAGGGGAGAGCTGCCTGGCAATTTAGCGCTCTAACCAGTGGACTGTATATTCTTTCTGGTCGATGAGATTCGTTTCTTACGATCTCACCGACGTGCACAACCGGGTAGATGAAGATCTCCTCCTATCTACCGGGTTCGCTCTCGCAATGCCACGGACGGGAAACCAAATGGAGGTTGTAAGGCTCCAAGAGGCTATATCCCGCGAGCACGCTCACCGTGCGAGTGGCGTCTGGACACCACCTACGCTAGAGGACGTCTTGTCCTGGTTCGGCTCCCTCGTCAGCTGCTCCTCAGGAGGGACCTGCGGCCTGCCTACGCAGCTGCCTAGCCAGCGATTCCTTTCAGCCAGGAATGCCCGACAGCCAGCCGTAGCGGCCTCGACGGCGGCTCCTTTAGTTCGAGAAACTGGCCTGCGGCTCGCCAGATTAGGACGAAATTCCCCTGCTAACCTATCCACCCTACTTTTACAGCCCAGTGTGGTCGACTCACAGCTGGTAGTAGGTGTAGAGGTGGGAGGAAGGCTCTTCGAACCCTTTGCTCCACCGTACGCTTAGGCTCTACTTATTGTCCCCTCACGACGGTATATTGGAACGGGTTCTCCGAAGCCCGATGCACGGAGAGCACCACGAGGTGATATCCTTCCTGAATATCTACCTTCCGGTTGCTCCTACGCCGTATAGCTCCAGACTGGTCGGTGAAACTTTCCACCCCACCGGTCGGTGTACTCTCTACGGTACACAGGACGGGTGGCTTCAGTGGGTTTCCTACGACTTCTACAAACGGTGAACTACCACCAGGCGATACTAGTATATCAGTATCAGCCTTCCAGTAGCTCTAACCGGATAATTGGAAGAAGACTCAAGGCGATCGACACCGAGTCTCCAACGTCGCAGTCGCATCCACGACCGGCAACGTTCAATCACACTCCTGCGTCTACGATCGCTTCACACCCGGCGTGCCGTGCGATCGCTACAACAACATGCAGATTGTCCTATCTCTGGGAAAATCTCAAGTCACGATGACGAGATTTTCCACTAAATTATTACGCTGTCCACTTGCTGTTTCTATTTAAGAGCGAGCTTAGCTCACACTCTTCTGAGCTTCGATTGAAAACCGGAGCGAGATCGTAAATAGGTCTGCTCTGGATCACCGACGGCTCAGTACTGAAGCGTGACGATCTGCAAGCAGCCACGGCCCCGGCTGGCTCCGTCGCGCAGGCGCAGTACTGGTTAGCGACGCATCGCGCTGCTGGGCCCCGGGCGGCTCCTCGCTGCGTGGCCACGGCGCGGCGCTGCCGCGTTTCGTCTATCGACCTTTCTTCGATAGATCTCGTTTCTCTCTCTTTCTCATCGCTAGCAACACAATTCCTAGAATTTCTCTCAAAACTCGAGAATTCCCGTGAAGCTAACTGGAAAAAACACGTAAATAGCCGCGGTATACAAAACTGAACGATGGAAAATTTCCACGTCAGCACAACCATCTAGAATTCCGCGAATTCAATATAGATACGGGCATCGCGGTCGAGTTTCTCCGTCTCGGACTCACGCGATATTTAAACAATGTGAAAAACGCGAAAGTATGAGCCTGATGAGGGCAAATCCCAGACCGATCCCAGACCTAACATGCGTTATCCTCTAAAATATTTATCAAGACCAGGTTTAATTGAATGTTTCAGTGTGGTACCACATTACTACGTGATCCAAACCAGTAAAAACCCAGGATCCGTTCAACAAGTATATGAAGATTGCGAAAGTATGAGTCTGATGAGTGAAAATCCCCGGCCTAACCTAGACCTAACATGCGTTATCCTGAAAAATATTGTTCGAAACCAGGTTTAATCGACTGTTTCAGTGTGGTACCACACTACTACGTGACCCAAACCGGAAAAAACCCAGGATCTAGCCATCAAGTATGAGAAATATGCGAATGTATGAGCCTGATGGGGGCGAATCCCAGACCTATCCCAGACCTAACTTGCGTTATCCTCTAAAATATTGATCGAAACCACGTTTAATGGACTGTTTCAGTGTGGTCCCATATTACTACGTGATCCAAACGAGAAAAAACCCAGGATCCGTTCAACAAGTATGTGAAGAATGCGAAAGTATGAGTCTGATGAGTGAAAATCACAGACCTAACCTAGACCTAACATGCGTTATCCTCAAAAATATTGATCCAAACCAGGTTTAGTGGACTGTTTCAGTGTGGTACCACACTACTACGTGATCCAAACCAGAAAAAACCCAGGATCTGTTCAACAAGTATGTGAAAAACGCGAAAGTATGAGCCTGATGATGGCAAATCCCAGACCTATCCAAGACCTAACTTGCGTTGTCCGCTAAGATATTGATGGAAACCAGGTTTAATTGACTGTTTCAGTGTTGCACTTCATTACTACGTGATCCAAACCAGTAAAAACCCAGGATCCGTTCAACACGTATGTAAAGAATGCGAAAGTATGAGTCTGATGAGTGAAAATCCCCGGCCTAACCTAGACCTAACATGCGTTATCCTACAAAATATTGTTCGAAACCAGGTTTAATCGACTGTTTCAGCGTGGTACCACATTACTACGTGATACAATCCAGAAACAGCCCAGGATCCGTTCAACAAGTATGTGAAGAATGCGAAAGTATGAGTCTGATGAGTGAAAATCACAGACCTAACCTAGACCTAACATGCGTTATCCTCTAAAATATTGATCCAAACCAGGTTTAGTGGACTGTTTCAGTGTGGTACCACACTACTACGTGAACCAAACCAGAAAAAACCCAGGATCTGTTCAACAAGTATGTGAAAAACGCGAAAGTATGAGTCTGATGTGTGAAAAACCCCGGCCTAACCTAGACCTAACATGCGTTATCCTCAAAAATATTGATCGAAACCTGGTTTAATCGTCTGTTTCAGTGTGGTACCACATTACTATGTGATCCAAACCAGAAAATAACCCAGGATCTGTTCAACGAGTATGTGAAGTGTGCGAAAGTATGAGTCTGATGAGGGCAAATCCCAGACCTATCCCAGAGCTAACATGCGTTATCCTCTAAAATATTTATCAACACCAGGTTTAATTGAATGTTTCAGTGTGGTACCACATTACTACGTGATCCTAACCAGTAAAAACCCAGGATCCGTTCAACAAGTATGTGAAGAATGCGAAAGTATGGGTCTGTTGAGTGAAAATCCCCGGCCTAACCTAGACCTAACATGCGTTATCCTAAAAAATATTGTTCGAAACCAGGTTTAATCGACTGTTTCAGTGTGGTACCACACTACTACGTGACCCAAACCGGAAAAAACCCAGGATCTAGCCATCAAGTATGAGAAATATGCGAAAGTATGAGCCTGATGAGGGCGAATCCCAGACCTATCCCAGACCTAACTTGCTTTATCCTCTAAAATATTGATCGAAATCAGGTTTAATTGACTGTTTCAGCGTGGTACCACATTACTACGTGATACAATCCAGAAACAGCCCAGGGTCTAGCCATGAAGTATGAGAAATATGCGAAAGTATGAGCCTGATGAGGGCAAATCCAATACCTAACCCAAACCTAACATGCGTTATCCTCTAAAATATTTATCAAGACCAGGTTTAATTGAATGTTTCAGTGTGGTACCACATTACTACGTGAACCAAACCAGAAAAAACCCTGTATCTGTTCAACAAGTATGTGAAGAATGCTAAATTATGAGTCTGATGAGTGAAAATCCCAGGGCTAACCTAGACCTAACATGCGTTATCCTCTAAAATATTGATCCAAGCCAGGTTTAATGGACTGTTTCAGTGTGGTACCACTTTACTGCGTGATCCAAAGCAGAAAAAACCCTCGATCGTTCAACATATATGTTAAAACTGCGAAAGTATGACCCTGATGTGGGCAAATCCCAGGCCTAACCTAGACCTAACATGCGTTGTCCTCTAAAATATTGATGGAAACCAGGTTTAATTGACTGTTTCAGTGTTGCACTTCATTACTACGTGATCCAAACTAGTAAAAACCCAGGATCCGTTCAACAGGTATGTGAAGAATGCGAAAGTATGAGTGTGATGAGTGAAAAACCCCGGCCTAACCTAGACCTAACATGCGTTATCCTCAAAAATATTCATCGAAACCTGGTTTAATCGTCTGTTTCAGTGTGGTACCACATTACTATGTGATCCAAACCAGAAAATAACCCAGGATCTGTTCAACAAGTATGTGAAAAACGCGAAAGTATGAGCCTGATGAGGGCAAATCCCAGACCTATCCAAGACCTAACTTGCGTTGTCCTCTAAGATATTGATGGAAACCAGGTTTAATCGACTGTTTCAGTGTTGTACTTCATTACTACGTGATGCAATCCAGAAAAAGCGCAGGATCTAGCCATCAAGTATGAGAAATATGCGAAAGAATGAGCCTGATAAGAGCAAAGGCCAGACCTAACCTAGACCTAACATGAATTATTCTCTAAAATATTGATCGAAACCTGGTTTAATCGACTGTTTCAGTGTGGTACCACATTACTATGTGATCCAAACCAGAAAATAACCCAGGATCTGTTCAACGAGTATGTGAAGTGTGCGAAAGTATGAGTCTGATGAGTAAAAATCCCAGGCCTAACCTAGACCTAACATGCGCTATCCTCTAAAATATTGCTCCAAACCTGGTTTAATGGACTGTTTCAGTGTGGTACCACTTTACTACGTGATCCAAAGCAGAAAAAACCCTCGATCAGGTCAACATGTATGTTAAAACTGCGGAAGTATGACCCTAATGAGGGCAAATCCCAGGTCTAACCTAGGCCCAACATGCGTTGTCCTCTAAAATATTGATGGAAACCAGATTTAATTGACTGTTTCAGTGTTGTACTTCATTACTACGTGATGCAATCCAGAAAAAGCCCAGGATCTAGCCATCAAGTATGAGAAATATGCGAAAGAATGAGCCTGATGAGGGCAAATCCTTGACCTATCCCAGACCAAACTTGCGTTATCCTCTAAAATATTGATCGAAACCAGTTTTAATTGACTGTTTCAGTGTGGTCCCACATTACTACGTGATCCAAACCAGAAAAAACCCAGGATCCGTTCAAAAAGTATGTGAAGAATGCGAAAGTATGAGTCTGATGAGAGCAAATCCCAGACCTACCCTAGACCTAACATGAATTATTCTCTAAAATATTTATCATGACCAGGTTTAATTGATTGTTTCAGTGTGGTACCACACTACTAAGTGATCCAAACCAGAAAAAACCCAGGATCTGTTCAACAAGTATGTGAAAAACGCGAAAGTATGATCCTGATGAGGGCAAATCCCAGACCTCTCCCAGACCTAACTTGCGTTGTCCTCAAAGATATTGATGGAAACCAGGTTTAATTGACTGTTTCAGTGTTGTACTTCATTACTACGTGATGCAATCCAGAAAAAGCCCAGGATCTAGCCATCAAGTATGAGAGATATGCGAAAGAATGAGCCTGATGAGAGCAAATCCCAGACCTAACCTAGACCTAACATGAATTATTCTCTAAAATATTTATCATGACCAGGTTTAATTGATTGTTTCAGTGTGGTCCCACATTACTACGTGATCCAAACCAGAAAAAACCCAGGATCTGTTCAACAAGTATGTGAAAAACGCGAAAGTAAGAGCCTGATGAGGGCAAATCCCAGACCTATCCCAGACCAAACTTGCGTTATCCTCTAAAATATTGATCGAAACCAGGTTTAATCGACTGTTTCAGTGTGGTACCACATTGCTACGTGATCCAAACCAGAAAAAACCCAGGATCAGTTCAACAAGTATGTGAGAAACGCGAAAGTATGAGCCTGATGAGGGCAAATCCCAGACCTATCCCAGACCTAACTTGCGTTGTCCTCTCAGATATTGATGGAAACCAGGTTTAGTTGACTGTTTCAGTGTTGTACTTCATTACTACGTGATGCAATCCAGAAACAGCCCAGGATCTAGCCATGAAGTATGAGAAATATGCGAAAGTATGAGCCTGATGAGGGCAAATCCTAGACCTAACCCAGACCTAACATGCGTTGTCCTCTAAAATATTTATCAAAACCAGGTTTAATTGATTGTTTCAGTGTGGTCCCACATTACTACGTGATGCAATCCAGAAAAAGCCCAGGATCTAGCCATCAAGTATGAGAAATATGCGAAAGAATGAGCCTGATGAGAGCAAATCCCAGACCAAACCTAGACCTAACATGCGTTATCCTCAAAAATATTGATCGAAACCAGGTTTAATCGACTGTTTCAGTGTGGTACCACACTACTACGTGACCCAAACCGGAAAAAACCCAGGATCTGTTCAACAAGTATGTGAAAAACGCGAAAGTATGAGCCTGATGAGGGCAAATCCCAGACCTATCCCAGACCTAACTTGCGTTATCCTCAAAAATATTGATAGAAACGTGGTTTAATCGACTGTTTTAGTGTGGTACCACATTACTACGAGATCCAATCCAGAAATAGCCCAGGATCTAGCCATGAAGTATGAGAAATATGCGAAAGTATGTGCCTGACGAGGGCAAATCCTAGACCTAACCCAGACCTAACATGCGTTATCCTCTAAAATATTTATCAAGACCAGGTATAATTGATTGCTTCAGTGTGGTCCCACATTACTACGTGAGCCAAACCAGAAAAAACCCAGGATCCGTTCAACAAGTATGTGAAGAATGCGAATGTATGAGTCTGATGAGTGAAAATCCCAGGCCTAACGTAGACCTAACATGCGTTATCCTCAGAAATATTGATCGAAACCTGGTTTAATCGACTGTTTCAGTGTGGTACCACATTACTATGTGATCCAAACCAGAAAATAACCCAGGATCTGTTCAACGAGTATGTGAAGTGTGCGAAAGTATGAGTCTGATGAGGGCAAATCCCAGACCTATCCCAGACCTAACATGCGTTATCCTCTAAAATATTTATCAAGACCAGGTTTAATGGACTGTTGCAGTGTGGTACCACTTTACTACGTGATCCAAACCAGAAATAACCCAGGACCTGTTCAAAAAGTATGTGATGAATGCGAAAGTATGGGTCTGATGAGGGCAAATCCCAGGCCTAACCTAGACCTAGCATGAGTTATCCTCTAACATATTGTTCGAGACCAGGATTAGTCGACTGTTTCAGTGTGGTACCACATTACTACCTGATCCAAACCAGAAATAACCCAGGATCTGTTGAACAAGTATGTGATGAATGCGAAAGTATGGGTCTGATGAGGGCAAATCCCAGGCCTAACCTAGACCTAGCATGAGTTATCCTCTAAAACATTGTTCGTGACCAGGTTTAATTGACTGTTTCAGTGTGGTACCACATTAGTACCTGATCCAAAACAGAAATAACCCAGGATCTGTTGAACAAGTATGTGATGAATGCGAAAGTATGGGTCTGATGGGGGCAAATCCCAGGCCTAACCTAGACCTAGCATGAGTTATCCTCTAAAACATTGTTCGAGACCAGGATTAAGCGACTGTTTCAGTGTGGTACCACTTTACTACGTGATCCAAACCAGAAAAAACCCAGGACCTGTTCAACAAGTATGTGATGAATGCGAAAGTATGGGTCTGATGAGGGCAAATCCCAGGCCTAACCTAGACCTAGCATGAGTTATCCTCTAAAACATTGTTCGTGACCAGGTTTAATTGACTGTTTCGGTGTGGTACCACATTACTACCTGATCCAAACCAGAAATAACCCAGGATCTGTTGAACAAGTATGTGATGAATGCGAAAGTATGGGTCTGATGGGGGCAAATCCCAGGCCTAACCTAGACCTAGCATGAGTTATCCTCTAAAACATTGTTCGAGACCAGGATTAAGCGACTGTTTCAGTGTGGTACCACTTTACTACGTGATCCAAACCAGAAAAAACCCAAGAGCTGGCCAACAAGTATGAGAGATATGCGAAAGTATAAGCCTGATGCGGGCAAATCCTGGACCGAACCCAGACCTAACATGCGTTATCCTCTAAAATATAGATCGAGACCAGGTATAATTGACTGATTCAGTGTGGTACTACATCACTATGTGATCCAATCCAGAAAAAGCAACGGATCTTGCTATCAAGTATGAGAAATATGCGAAAGTATGAGCCTGATGAGGGCAAATCCCACACCTAACCGGGTCCTAACCGGCGTTATCCTCTAAAATGTTGATCGTGACCAGGTTTAATTGACTGTTTCAGTGTGGTACCACATTACTACCTGATCCAAACCAGAAATAACCCAGGATCTGTTGAACAAGTATGTGATGAATGCGAAAGTATGGGTCTGATGAGGGCAAATCCCAGGCCTAACCTAGACCTAGCATGAGTTATCCTCTAAAACATTGTTCGAGACCAGGATTAAGCGACTGTTTCAGTGTGGTACCACTTTACTACGTGATCCAAACCAGAAGTAACCCAGGACCTGTTCAACAAGTATGTGATGAATGCGAAAGTATGGGTCTGATGGAGGCAAATCCCAGGCCTAACCTAGGCCAAACATGAGTTATCCTCTACAATATTGATCGAAACCAGGTTTACTCGTCTGTCTCTGTGTGGTACCACATTACTACCTGATCCAAACCAGAAATAACCCAGGATCTGTTGAACAAGTATGTGATGAATGCGAAAGTATGGGTCTGATGAGGGCAAATCCCAGGCCTAACTTAGACCTAGCATGAGTTATCCTCTAAAACATTGTTCGTGACCAGGTTTAATTGACTGTTTCAGTGTGGTACCACATTACTACCTGATCCAAACCAGAAATAACCCAGGATCTGTTGAACAAGTATGTGATGAATGCGAAAGTATGGGTCTGATGAGGGCAAATCCCAGGCCTAACCTAGACCTAGCATGAGTTATCCTCTAAAACATTGTTCCAGACCAGGATTAAGCGACAGTTTCAGTGTGGTACCACTTTACTACGTGATCCAAACCAGAAATAACCCAGGACCTGTTCAACAAGTATGTGATGAATGCGAAAGTATGGGTCTGATGAGGGCAAATCCCAGGCCTAACCTAGACCTAGCATGAGTTATCCTCTAACATATTGTTCGAGACCAGGATTAGTCGACTGTTTCAGTGTGGTACCACATTACTACCTGATCCAAACCAGAAATAACCCAGGATATGTTGAACAAGTATGTGATGAATGCGAAAGTATGGGTCTGATGAGGGCAAATCCCAGGCCTAACCTAGACCTAGCACGAGTTATCCTCTAAAACATTGTTCGTGACCAGGTTTAATTGACTGTTTCAGTGTGGTACCACATTACTACCTGATCCAAACCAGAAATAACCCAGGATCTGTTGAACAAGTATGTGATAAATGCGAAAGTATGGGTCTGATGGGGGCAAATCCCAGGCCTAACCTAGACCTAGCATGAGTTATCCTCTAAAACATTGTTCGAGACCAGGATTAAGCGACTGTTTCAGTGTGGTACCACTTTACTACGTGATCCAAACCAGAAATAACCCAGGACCTGTTCAACAAGTATGTGATGAATGCGAAAGTATGGGTCTGATGGGGGCAAATCCCAGACCTAACCTAGACATAACATGCGTTATTCTCTAAAATGTTGATCGTGACCAGGTTTAATTGACTGTTTCAGTGTGGTACCACATTACTACCTGATCCAAACCAGAAATAACCCAGGATCTGTTGAACAAGTATGTGATGAATGCGAAAGTATGGGTCTGATGAGGGCAAATCCCAGGCCTAACCTAGACCTAGCACGAGTTATCCTCTAAAACATTGTTCGTGACCAGGTTTAATTGACTGTTTCAGTGTGGTACCACATTACTACCTGATCCAAACCAGAAAAAACCCAGGATCTGTACAACAAGTATGTGACGAATGCGAAAGAATGAGCCTGCTGAGGGCAAATCCCAGGCCTAACCTAGACATAACATGCGTTATCCTCTAAAATATTGATCGAAACCAGGTTTAATGGACCGTTTCAGTGTGGTACCACATTACTTCGGGAACCAAACCAGAAAAAGCCCAGAATCTGGCCATCAAGTATCAGAAATATGCGAAAGTACGAGCCTGATGAGTGCAAATCCCAGACCTAACCTAGACATAACATGCGTTATTCTCTAAAATGTTGATCGTGACCAGGTTTAATTGACTGTTTCAGTGTGGTACCACATTACTACCTGATCCAAACCAGAAATAACCCAGGATCTGTTGAACAAGTATGTGATGAATGCGAAAGTATGGGTCTGATGAGGGCAAATCCCAGGCCTAACCTAGACCTAGCATGAGTTATCCTCTAAAACATTGTTCGAGACCAGGACTAAGCGACAGTTTCAGTGTGGTACCACTTTACTACGTGATCCAAACCAGAAATAACCCAGGACCTGTTCAACAAGTATGTGATGAATGCGAAAGTATGGGTCTGATGAGGGCAAATCCCAGGCCTAACCTAGACCTAGCATGAGTTATCCTCTAACATATTGTTCGAGACCAGGATTAGTCGACTGTTTCAGTGTGGTACCACTTTACTACGTGATCCAAACCAGAAATAACCCAGGATCTGTTCCACAAGTATGTGAAGAATGCGAAAGTATGGGTCTGATGGGGGCAAATCCCAGGCCTAGCCTAGACCTAGCATGAGTCATCCTCTAAAATATTGTTCGAGACCAGGATTAATCGACTGTTTCAGTGTGGTACCACTTTACTACGTGATCCAAACCAAAAATAATACAGGATCTGTTCAACAAGTATGTGAAGAATGCGAAAGTATGGGTCTGATGAGGGCAAATCCTAGCCCTAACCCAAACCTAACATGCGTTATCATCAAAAATATTGATCGAAACCAGGTTTAACTGACTGTTTCAGTGTGGTACCACATTACTACGTGATCCAAACCAGAAAAACCTAGGATCTGTTCAACAAGCATGTGAAGAATGCGAAGGTATGAGCCAGATGAGGGCAAATCCTAGACCTAACGCAGACCTAACATGCGTTATCCTCTGAAATATTGGTTGTATCCAGGTTTAACTGACTGTTTCAGTGTGATACCACATAACTACGTGATCCAATCCAGAAAAAACCCAGGAGCTGGCCAACAAATATGAGAGATATGCGAAAGTATAAGCCTGATGCGGGCAAATCCTGGACCGAACCCAGACCTAACATGCGTTATCCTCTAAAATATAGATCGAGACCAGGTATAATTGACTGATTCAGTGTGGTACTACATCACTATGTGATTCAATCCAGAAAAAGCAACGGATCTTGCTATCAAGTATGAGAAATATGCGAAAGTATGAGCCTGATGAGGGCAAATCCCACACCTAACCGAGTCCTAACCGGCGTTATCCTCTAAAATGTTGATCGTGACCAGGTTTAATTGACTGTTTCAGTGTGGTACCACATTACTACCTGATCCATACCAGAAATAACCCAGGATCTGTTCATCAAGTATGTGAAGAATGCGAAAGTATGGGTCTGATGAGGGCAAATCCCAGGCTTAACCTAGGCCTAACATGAGTTATCCTCTACAATATTGATCGAATCCAGGTTTAATCGACTGTCACTGTGTGGTACCACATTACTACCTGATCCAAACCAGAAATAACCAAGGACCTGTTCAACAAGTATGTGAAAAACGCGAAACTATGAGCCTGATGTGGGCAATTCCCAGACCTATCCCAGACATAACTTGCGTTATCCTCTAAAATATTGATCGAAACCAGGTTTAATCGACTGTTTCAGTGTGGTACCACATTACTACGTGTCCAAACCAGTGAAAGCACAGAATCTGGCCAACAAGTTTGAGAAATATGCGAAAGTATGAGACTGATGAGGGCAAATCACAGGCCTAACCTAGACCTAACATGCGCTATCCTCTATAATATTGCTCCAAACCAGGTTTAATGGACTGTTTCAGTGTGGTACCGCTTTACTACATGATCCAAACCAGAAAAACCCTGGATCTGTTCAACAAGTATGTTAAAAATGCGAAAGCATGACCCTGATGAGGGCAAATTCCAGACCTATCCCAGACCTAACTTGCGTTGTCCTCCAAAATATTGATGGAAACCAGGTATAATGGACTGTTTCAGTGTCGTACCACATTACTACGTGATCCAAACCAGAAAAAGCCCAGCATCTAGCCAGGAAGTATGAGAAATATGCGAAATTATGAGCCTGATTAGGGCAAATCCCAGACCTATCCCAGACCTAAAGTGCGTTATTCTCTATAATATTGACCGAAACCAGGTTTAATGGACTGTTTCAGTGTGGTACCACATTACTACGTGATCCAAACCAGAAAAAACCCAGGATCTGTACAACAAGTATGTGACGAATGCGAAAGAATGAGCCTGCTGAGGGCAAATCCCAGGCCTAACCTAGACATAACATGCGTTATCCTCTAAAATATTGATCGAAACCAGGTTTAATGGACCGTTTCAGTGTGGTACCACATTACTTCGGGATCCAAACCAGAAAAAGCCCAGAATCTGGCCATCAAGTATCAGAAATATGCGAAAGTACGAGCCTGATGAGTGCAAATCCCAGACCTAACCTAGACATAACATGCGTTATTCTCCAAAATATTGATCGAAACCAGGTGTAATGGACTGTTTCAGTGTGGTACCACGTTAGTACGTGATCCAATCCAGAAAAAGCCCAGGATCTAGCCATCAAGTATGAGAAATATGCGAAAGTATGAGCCTGATGAGGGCAAATCCCAGGCCTAACCTAGACATAACATGCGTTATCCTCTAAAATATTGATCGAAACCAGGTTTGATTGACTGTTTCAGTGTGGTACCACATTACTACGTGATCCAAACCAGAAAACGCCAGGGATCTGTTCAACAAGTATGGGAAAAATGCGAAAATACGATCGTGATGAGAGCAAATCCCGGACTTTTCCCAGACCTAACTTGCGTTCTCCTCTAAAATATTGTCGAGACCAGGATTAATCGACTGTTTCAGTGTGGTACCACTTTAATACCTGATCCAAACCAGAAAAATCCCAGGATCCGTTCAACAAGTATGTGATGAATGCGAAAGTATGGGTCTGATGGGGGCAAATCCCAGGCCTAGCCTAGGCCAAACATGAGTTATCCTCTACAATATTGATCGAAACTAGGTTTAATCGTCTGTCTCTGTGTGGTACCACATTACTACCTGATCCAAACCAGAAATAACCCAGGATCTGTTGAACAAGTATGTGATGAATGCGAAAGTATGGGTCTGATGAGGGCAAATCCCAGGCCTAACTTAGACCTAGCATGAGTTATCCTCTAAAACATTGTTCGGGACCAGGATTAAGCGACAGTTTCAGTGTGGTACCACTTTACTACGTGATCCAAACCAGAAATAACCCAGGACCTGTTCAACAAGTATGTGATGAATGCGAAAGTATGGGTCTGATGAGGGCAAATCCCAGGCCTAACCTTGACCTAGCATGAGTTATCCTCTAACATATTGTTCGAGACCAGGATTAGTCGACTGTTTCAGTGTGGTACCACATTACTACCTGATCCAAACCAGAAATAACCCAGGATCTGTTGAACAAGTATGTGATGAATGCGAAAGTATGGGTCTGATGAGGGCAAATCCCAGGCCTAACCTAGACCTAGCATGAGTTATCCTCTAAAACATTGTTCGTGACCAGGTTTAATTGACTGTTTCAGTGTGGTACCACATTACTACCTGATCCAAACCAGAAATAACCCAGGATCTGTTGAACAAGTATGTGATAAATGCGAAAGTATGGGTCTGATGAGGGCAAATCCCAGGCCTAACCTAGACCTAGCATGAGTTATCCTCTAAAACATTGTTCGAGACCAGGATCAAGCGACTGTTTCAGTGTGGTACCACTTTACTACGTGATCCAAACCAGAAATAACCCAGGACCTGTTCAACAAGTATGTGATGAATGCGAAAGTATGGGTCTGATGAGGGCAAATCCCAGGCCCAACCTAGACCTAGCATGAGTTATCCTCTAACATATTGTTCGAGACCAGGATTAGTCGACTGTTTCAGTGTGGTACCACTTTACTACGTGATCCAAACCAGAAATAACCCAGGATCTGTTCCACAAGTATGTGAAGAATGCGAAAGTATGGGTCTGATGGGGGCAAATCCCAGGCCTAGCCTAGACCTAGCATGAGTCATCCTCTAAAATATTGTTCGAGACCAGGATTAATCGACTGTTTCAGTGTGGTACCACTTTACTACGTGATCCAAACCAGAAATAATACAGGATCTGTTCAACAAGTATGTGAAGAATGCGAAAGTATGGGTCTGATGAGGGCAAATCCTAGCCCTAACCCAAACCTAACATGCGTTATCATCAAAAATATTGATCGAAACCAGGTTTAACTGACTGTTTCAGTGTGGTACCACATTACTACGTGATCCAAACCAGAAAAACCTAGGATCTGTTCAACAAGCATGTGAAGAATGCGAAGGTATGAGCCAGATGAGGGCAAATCCTAGACCTAACGCAGACCTAACATGCGTTATCCTCTGAAATATTGGTTGTATCCAGGTTTAACTGACTGTTTCAGTGTGATACCACATAACTACGTGATCCAATCCAGAAAAAACCCAGGAGCTGACCAACAAGTATGAGAGATATGCGAAAGTATAAGCCTGATGCGGGCAAATCCTGGACCGAACCCAGACCTAACATGCGTTATCCTCTAAAATATAGATCGAGACCAGGTATAATTGACTGATTCAGTGTGGTACTACATCACTATGTGATCCAATCCAGAAAAAGCAACGGATCTTGCTATCAAGTATGAGAAATATGCGAAAGTATGAGCCTGATGAGGGCAAATCCCACACCTAACCGAGTCCTAACCGGCGTTATCCTCTAAAATGTTGATCGTGACCAGGTTTAATTGACTCTTTCAGTGTGGTACCACATTACTACCTGATCCAAACCAGAAATAACCCAGGATCTGTTCAACAAGTATGTGAAGAATGCGAAAGTATGGGTCTGATGAGGGCAAATCCCAGGCTTAACCTAGGCCTAACATGAGTTATCCTCTACAATATTGATCGAAACCAGGTTTAATCGACTGTCACTGTGTGGTACCACATTACTACCTGATCCAAACCAGAAATAACCCAGGACCTGTTCAACAAGTATGTGAAAAACGCGAAACTATGAGCCTGATGTGGGCAATTCCCAGACCTATCCCAGACATAACTTGCGTTATCCTCTAAAATATTGATCGAAACCAGATTTAATCGACTGTTTCAGTGTGGTACCACATTACTACGTGTCCAAACCAGTGAAAGCACAGAATCTGGCCAACAAGTTTGAGAAATATGCGAAAGTATGAGACTGATGAGGGCAAATCACAGGCGTAACCTAGACCTAGCATGAGTTACCCTCTAAAATATTGATCGAGACCAGGTTTAATGGACTGTTTCAGTGTGGTACCACATTACTACGTGATCCAAACCAGAAAAAACCCTGGATCTGTTCAACAAGTATGTGAAAAACGCGAAACTATGAGCCTGATGAGGGCAAATCCCAGACCTATCCCAGACCTAAAATGCGTTATCCTCTAAAATATTTATCAAGACCAGGTTTAATTGAATGTTTCAGTGTGGTACCACATTACTACGTGATCCAATCCAGAAAAAGCCCAGGATCTGGCCATCAGGTATAAGAGATATGCGGAAGTATGACCCTGATGAGGGCAAATCCCAGGCCTAATCTAGGCCTAACATGCGTTATCCTCTAAAATATTGATCGAAACTAGGATTAATGGACTGTTTCAGCGTGGTACCACATTACTACGTGTTCCAATCCAGAAGTAACCCAGGACCTGTTCAACAAGTATGTGATGAATGCGAAAGTATGGGTCTGATGGGGGCAAATCCCAGGCCTAACCTAGGCCAAACATGAGTTATCCTCTACAATATTGATCGAAACCAGGTTTAATGGTCTGTTTCAGCGTGGTACCACATTACTACCTGATCCAAACCAGAAATAACCCAGGATCTGTTGAACAAGTATGTGATGAATGCGAAGGTATGGGTCTGATGAGGGCAAATCCCAGGCCTAGCCTAGACCTAGCATGAGTCATCCTGTAAAATATTGTTCGAGACCAGGATTAATCGACTGTTTCAGTGTGGTACCACATTACTACGTGATCCAAACCAGAAATAATACAGGATCTGTTCAACAAGTATGTGAAGAATGCGAAAGTATGGGTCTGATGAGGGCAAATCCCAGGCCTAACCTAGACCTAGCATGAGTTATCCTCTAAAACATTGTTCGAGAGCAGGACTAAGCGACAGTTTCAGTGTGGTACCACTTTACTACGTGATCCAAACCAGAAATAACCCAGGACCTGTTCAACAAGTATGTGATGAATGCGAAAGTATGGGTCTGATGAGGGCAAATCCCAGGCCTAACCTAGACCTAGCATGAGTTATCCTCTAAAACATTGTTCGTGACCAGGTTTAATTGACTGTTTCAGAGTGGTACCACATTACTACCTGATCCAAACCAGAAATAACCCAGGATCTGTTGAACAAGTATGTGATGAATGCGAAAGTATGGGTCTGATGAGGGCAAATCCCAGGCCTAGCCTAGACCTAGCATGAGTCATCCTGTAAAATATTGTTCGAGACCAGGATTAATCGACTGTTTCAGTGTGGTACCACTTTACTACGTGATCCAAACCAGAAATAATACAGGATCTGTTCAACAAGTATGTGAAGAATGCGAAAGTATGGGTCTGATGAGGGCAAATCCCAGGCCTAACCTAGACATAGCATGAGTTATCCTCTAAAACATTGTTCGAGAGCAGGACTAAGCGACAGTTTCAGTGTGGTACCACTTTACTACGTGATCCAAACCAGAAATAACCCAGGACCTGTTCAACAAGTATGTGATGAATGCGAAAGTATGGGACTCATGAGGGCAAATCCCAGGCCTAACCTAGACCTAGCATGAGTTATCCTCTAACATATTGTTCGAGACCAGGATTAATCGACTGTTTCAGTGTGGTACCACTTTACTACGTGATCCAAACCAGAAATAATACAGGATCTGTTCAACAAGTATGTCAAGAATGCGAAAGTATGGGTCTGATGAGGGCAAATCCTAGCCCTAACCCAAACCTAACATGCGTTATCATCAAAAATATTGATCGAAACCAGGTTTAACTGACTGTTTCAGTGTGGTACCACATTACTACGTGATCCAAACCAGAAAAACCTAGGATCTGTTCAACAAGCATGTGAAGAATGCGAAGGTATGAGCCAGATGAGGGCAAATCCTAGACCTAACGCAGACCTAACATGCGTTATCCTCTGAAATATTGGTTGTATCCAGGTTTAACTGACTGTTTCAGTGTGGTACCACTTTACTACGTGATCCAAACCAGAAATAACCCAGGATCCGTTCCACAAGTATGTGAAGAATGCGAAAGTATGGGTCTGATGAGGGCAAATCCCAGGCCTAGCCTAGACCTAGCATGAGTCATCCTCTAAAATATTGTTCGAGACCAGGATTAATCGACTGTTTCAGTGTGGTACCACTTTACTACGTGATCCAAACCAGAAATAATACAGGATCTGTTCAACAAGTATGTGAAGAATGCGAAAGTATGGGTCTGATGAGGGCAAATCCTAGCCCTAACCCACACCTAACATGCGTTATCAACAAAAATATTGATCGAAACCAGGGTTAACTGACTGTTTCAGTGTGGTACCACATTACTACGTGATCCAAACCAGAAAAACCTAGGATCTGTTCAACAAGCATCTGAAGAATGCGAAGGTATGAGCCAGATGAGGGCAAATCCTAGACCTAACGCAGACCTAACATGCGTTATCCTCTGAAATATTGGTTGTATCCAGGTTTAACTGACTGTTTCAGTGTGATACCACATAACTACGTGATCCAATCCAGAAAAAACCCAGGAGCTGGCCAACAAGTATGAGAGATATGCGAAAGTATAAGCCTGATGCGGGCAAATCCTGGACCGAACCCAGACCTAACATGCGTTATCCTCTAAAATATAGATCGAGACCAGGTATAATTGACTGATTCAGTGTGGTACTACATCACTATGTGATCCAATCCAGAAAAAGCAACGGATCTTGCTATCAAGTATGAGAAATATGCGAAAGTATGAGCCTGATGAGGGCAAATCCCACACCTAACCGAGTCCTAACCGGCGTTATCCTCTAAAATGTTGATCGTGACCAGGTTTAATTGACTGTTTCAGTGTGCTACCACATTACTACCTGATCCAAACCAGAAATAACCCAGGATCTGTTCAACAAGTATGTGATGAATCCGAAAGTATGGGTCTGATGAGGGCAAATCCCAGGCTTAACCTAGGCCTAACATGAGTTATCCTCTACATTATTGATCGAAACCAGGTTTAATCGACTGTCACTGTGTGGTACCACATTACTACCTGATCCAAACCAGAAATAACCCAGGACCTGTTCAACAAGTATGTGAAAAACGCGAAACTATGAGCCTGATGTGGGCAATTCCCAGACCTATCCCAGACATAACTTGCGTTATCCTCTAAAATATTGATCGAAACCAGGTTTAATCGACTGTTTCAGTGTGGTACCACATTACTACGTGTCCAAACCAGTGAAAGCACTGAATCTGGCCAACAAGTTTGAGAAATATGCGAAAGTATGAGACTGATGAGGGCAAATCACAGGCCTAACCTAGACCTAGCATGAGTTACCCTCTAAAATATTGATCGAGACCAGGATTAATCGACTGTTCCAGTGTGGTACCACTTTACTACGTGATCCAAACCAGAAAAACCCTGGATCTGTTCAACAAGTATGTGAAGAATGCGAAAGTATGGGTCTGATGAGGGCAAATCCCAGGCCTAGCCTAGACGTAGCATGAGTCATCCTCTAAAATATTGTTCGAGACCAGGATTAATCGACTGTTTCAGTGTGGTACCACTTTACTACGTGATCCAAACCAGAAAAACCCTGGATCTGTTCAACAAGTATGTTAAAAATGCGAAAGCATGACCCTGATGAGGGCAAATCCCAGACCTATCCCAGACCTAACTTGCGTTGTCCTCCAAAATGTTGACGGAAACCAGGTTTAATGGACTGTTTCAGTGTCGTACCACATTACTACGTGATCCAAACCAGGAAAAACCCAGGATCTGTTCTACAAGTATGTGAAAAACGCGAAACTATGAGCCTGATGTGGGCAATTCCCAGACCTATCCCAGACATAACTTGCGTTATCCTCTAAAATATTGATCGAAACCAGGTTTAATGGACTGTTTCAGTGTGGTACCACATTAGTACATGATCCAAACCAGAATAAGCCAGGGATTTGTTCAACAAGTATGTGAAAAACGCGAAAGTATGAGCCTGATGAGGGCAAATCCCAGGCCTAACCTAGACATAACACGCGTTATCCGCTAAAATATTGATCGAAACCAGGTCTAATGGACTGTTTCAGTGTGGTACCACATTAGCACATGATCCAAACCAGAATAAGCCAGGGATTTGCTCAGCAAGTATGTGAAAAACGCGAAAGTATGACCCTGATGAGGGCAAATCCCAGGCCTAATGTAGACCTAACAGGCGTTATCCTCTAAAATATTGATCGAAACTAGGTTTAATGCACTTTTTCAGTGTGGTACCACATTACTACGTGATCCAAACCAGAAAAAACCCAGGATCTGTTCAACAAGTATGTGAAGAATGCGCAAGTATGAGTCTGACGAGGGCAAATCCCAGGCTCAACCTAGACATAACATGCGTTATTCTCTAAAATATTGATGGAAACCAAGTTTAATGGACTGTTTCAGTGTGGTACCACATTAGTACGTGATACAAACCAGAAAAACCCAGGATCTGTTCAACAAGTATGTGAAATATGCGAAAGTATGGCCCTAATGGGGGCAAATCCCAGACCTAACCATGACCTAACATGCGTTATTCTTTAAAATATTGATGGAAACCAGGTTTAATGGACTGTTTTAGTGTGGTACCACATTACTACGTGATCCAAACCAGAAAAAACCCTGGATCTGTTCAACAAGTATGTGAAAAACGCGAAACTATGAGCCTGATGAGGGCAAATCCCACACCTAACCGAGCCCTAACCGGCGTTATCCTCTAAAATGTTGATCGTGACCAGGTTTAATTGACTGTTTCAGTGTGGTACCACATTACTACCTGATCCAAACCAGAAATAACCCAGGATCTGTTCAACAAGTATAAGAGATATGCGAAAGTATGATCCTGATGAGGGCAAATCCCAGGCCTAATCTAGACCTAACATGCGTTATCCTCTAACATATTGTTCGAGACCAGGATTAGTCGACTGTTTCAGTGTGGTACCACATTACTACCTGATCCAAACCAGAAATAACCCAGGATCTGTTGAACAAGTATGTGATGAATGCGAAAGTATGGGTCTGATGAGGGCAAATCCCAGGCCTAACCTAGACCTAGCATGAGGTATCCTCTAAAACATTGTTCGTGACCAGGTTTTATTGACTGTTTCAGTGTGGTACCACATTACTACCTGATCCAAACCAGAAATAACCCAGGACCTGTTCAACAAGTATGTGAAAAACGCGAAACTATGAGCCTGATGTGGGCAATTCCCAGACCTATCCCAGACATAACTTGCGTTATCCTCTAAAATATTGATCGAAACCAGGTTTAATCGACTGTTTCAGTGTGGTACCACATTACTACGTGTCCAAACCAGTGAAAGCACTGAATCTGGCCAACAAGTTTGAGAAATATGCGAAAGTATGAGACTGATGAGGGCAAATCACAGGCCTAACCTAGACCTAGCATGAGTTACCCTCTAAAATATTGATCGAGACCAGGATTAATCGACTGTTCCAGTGTGGTACCACTTTACTACGTGATCCAAACCAGAAAAACCCTGGATCTGTTCAACAAGTATGTGAAGAATGCGAAAGTATGGGTCTGATGAGGGCAAATCCCAGGCCTAGCCTAGACGTAGCATGAGTCATCCTCTAAAATATTGTTCGAGACCAGGATTAATCGACTGTTTCAGTGTGGTACCACTTTACTACGTGATCCAAACCAGAAAAACCCTGGATCTGTTCAACACGTATGTTAAAAATGCGAAAGCATGACCCTGATGAGGGCAAATCCCAGACCTATCCCAGACCTAACTTGCGTTGTCCTCCAAAATGTTGACGGAAACCAGGTTTAATGGACTGTTTCAGTGTCGTACCACATTACTACGTGATCCAAACCAGGAAAAACCCAGGATCTGTTGAACAAGTATGTGAAAAACGCGAAACTATGAGCCTGATGAGGGCAAATCCCAGACCTATCCCAGACCTAAAATGCGTTATCCTCTAAAATATTTATCAAGACCAGGTTTAATTGAATGTTTCAGTGTGGTACCACATTACTACGTGATCCAATCCAGAAAAAGCCCAGGATCTGGCCATCAAGTATAAGAGATATGCGAAAGTATGACCCTGATGAGGGCAAATCCCAGGCCTAATCTAGACCTAACATACGTTATCCTCTAAAATATTGATCGAAACTAAGTTTAATGGACTGTTTCAGCGTGGTACCACATTACTACGTGTTCCAATCCAGAAGTAACCCAGGACCTGTTCAACAAGTATGTGATGAATGCGAAAGTATGGGTCTGATGGGGGCAAATCCCAGGCCTAACCTAGGCCAAACATGAGTTATCCTCTACAATATTGATCGAAACCAGGTTTAATCGTCTGTCTCTGTGTGGTACCACATTACTACCTGATCCAACCCAGAAATAACCCAGGATCTGTTGAACAAGTATGTGATGAATGTGAAAGTATGGGTCTGATGAGGGCAAATGCCAGGCCTAACTTAGACCTAGCATGAGTTATCCTCTAAAACATTGTTCGAGACCAGGATTAAGCGACAGTTTCAGTGTGGTACCACTTTACTACGTGATCCAAACCAGAAATAACCCAGGACCTGTTCAACAAGTATGTGATGAATGCGAAAGTATGGGTCTGATGAGGGCAAATCCCAGGCCTAAGCTAGACCTAGCATGAGTTATCCTCTAACATATTGTTCGAGACCAGGATTAGTCGACTGTTTCAGTGTGGTACCACATTACTGCCTGATCCAAACCAGAAATAACCCAGGATCTGTTGAACAAGTATGTGATGAATGTGAAAGTATGGGTCTGATGAGGGCAAATGCCAGGCCTAACCTAGACCTAGCATGAGTTATCCTCTAAAACATTGTTCGTGACCAGGTTTAATTGACTGTTTCAGTGTGGTACCACATTACTACCTGATCCAAACCAGAAATAACCCAGGATCTGTTGAACAAGTATGTGATGAATGCGAAAGTACGGGTCTGATGAGGGCAAATCCCAGGCCTAACCTAGACCTAGCATGAGATATCCTCTAAAACATTGTTCGAGACCAGGACTAAGCGACAGTTTCAGTGTGGTACCACTTTACTACGTGATCCAAACCAGAAATAACCCAGGACCTGTTCAACAAGTATGTGATGAATGCGAAAGTATGGGTCTGATGAGGGCAAATCCCAGGCCTAACCTAGACCTAAAATGAGTTATCCTCTAACATATTGTTCGAGACCAGGATTAAGCGACAGTTTCAGTGTGGTACCACATTACTACCTGATCCAAACCAGAAATAATACAGGATCTGTTCAACAAGTATGTGAAGAATGCGAAAGTATGGGTCTGATGAGGGCAAATCCTAGCCCTAACCCAAACCTAACATGCGTTATCATCAAAAATATTGATCGAAACCAGGTTTAACTGACTGTTTCAGTGTGGTACCACATTACTACGTGATCCAAACCAGAAAAACCTAGGATCTGTTCAACAAGTATGTGAAGAATGCGAAAGTATGGGTCTGATGAGGGCAAATCCCAGGCCTAGCCTAGACCTAGCATGAGTTATCCTCTAAAATATTGTTCGAGACCAGGATTAATCGACTGTTTCAGTGTGGTACCACTTTACTACGTGATCCAAACCAGAAAAACCCTGGATCTGTTCAACAGGTATGTTAAAAATGCGAAAGCATGACCCTGATGAAGGCAAATCCCAGACCTTACCGAGTCCTAACCGGCGTTATCCTCTAAAATGTTGATGGTGACCAGGTTTAATTGACTGTTTCAGTGTGGTACCACATTACTACCTGATCCAAACCAGAAATAACCCAGGACCTGTTCAACAAGTATGTGAAAAACGCGAAACTATGAGCCTGATGTGGGCAATTCCCAGACCTATCCCAGACATAACTTGCGTTATCCTCTAAAATGTTGATCGTGACCAGGTTTAATTGACTGTTTCAGTGTGGTACCACTTTACTACGTGATCCAAACCAGAAAAACCCTGGATCTGTTCAACAAGTATGTGAAGAATGCGAAAGTATGGGTCTGATGAGGGCAAATCCCAGGCCTAGCCTAGACCTAGCATGAGTCATCCTCTAAAATATTGTTCGAGACCAGGATTAATCGACTGTTTCAGTGTGGTACCACTTTACTACGTGATCCAAACCAGAAAAACCATGGATCTGTTCAACAAGTATGTTAAAAATGCGAAAGCATGACCCTGATGAAGGCAAATCCCAGACCTATCCCAGACCTAACTTGCGTTGTCCTCCAAAATATTGATGGAAACCAGGTTTAATGGACTGTTTCAGTGTCGTACCACATTACTACGTGATCCAAACCAGAAAAAACCCAGGATCTGTTCTACAAGTGTGTGAAAAACGCGAAACTATGAGCCTGATGTGGGCAATCCCCAGACCTATCCCAGGCATAACTTGCGTTATCCTCTAAAATATTGATCGAAACCAGGTTTAATCGACTGTTTCAGTGTGGTACCTCATTATTACGTGTTAAAACCAGTGAAAGCACAGAATCTGGCCAACAAGTTTGAGAAATATGCGAAAGTATGAGTCTGATGAGGGCAAATCCCAGACCTAACCTAGACATAACATGCGTTATCCTCTAAAATATTGATCGACACCAGGTTTAATGGACCGTTTCAGTGTGGTACCACATTACTACGGGATCAAACCAGAAAAAGCCCAGAATCTGTTCAACAAGTATGTGAAGAATGCGCAAGTATGAGTCTGATGAGGGCAAATCCCAGGCCCAACCTAGACATAACATGCGTTATTCTCTAAAATATTGATCGAAACCAGGTCTAATGGACTGTTTCAGTGTGGTACCACATTAGTACGTGATCCAATCCAGAAAAAGCCCAGGATCTAGCCATCAAGTATGAGAAATATGCGAAAGTATGAGCCTAATGAGGGCAAATCCCAGGCCTAACCTAGACATAACATGCGTTATCCGCTAAAATATTGATCGAAACCAGGTTTTGATGGACTGTTTCAGTGTGGTACCACATTACTACGTGATGCAAACCAGAAAAAAACCCAGGATCTGTTCAACAAGCATGTGAAGAATGCGAAGGTATGAGCCAGATGAGGGCAAATCCTAGACCTAACGCAGACCTAACATGCGTTATCCTCTGAAATATTGGTTGTATCCAGGTTTAACTGACTGTTTCAGTGTGGTACCACTTTACTACGTGATCCAAACCAGAAATAACCCAGGATCTGTTCCACAAGTATGTGAAGAATGCGAAAGTATGGGTCTGATGAGGGCAAATCCCAGGCCTAGCCTAGACGTAGCATGAGTCATCCTCTAAAATATTGTTCGAGACCAGGATTAATCGACTGTTTCAGTGTGGTACCACTTTACTACGTGATCCAACCCAGGAATAATACAGGATCTGTTCAACAAGTATGTGAAGAATGCGAAAGTATGGGTCTGATTAGGGCAAATCCTAGCCCTAACCCAAACCTAACATGCGTTATCATCAAAAATATTGATCGAAACCAGGTTTAACTGACTGTTTCAGTGTGGTACCACATTACTACGTGATCCAAACCAGAAAAACCTAGGATCTGTTCAACAAGTATGTGAAGAATGCGCAAGTATGAGTCTGACGAGGGCAAATCCCAGGCCCAACCTAGACATAACATGCGTTATTCTCTAAAATATTGATCGTGACCAGGTTTAATTGACTGTTTCAGTGTGGTACCACTTTACTACGTGATCCAAACCAGAATAAGCCAGGGATTTGCTCAGGAAGTATGTGAAAAACGCGAAAGTATGACCCTGATGAGGGCAAATCCCAGGCCTAGCCTAGACCTAGCATGAGTCATCCTCTAAAATATTGTTCGAGACCAGGATTAATCGACTGTTTCAGTGTGGTACCACCTTACTACGTGATCCAAACCAGAAAAACCATGGATCTGTTCAACAAGTATGTTAAAAATGCGAAAGCATGACCCTGATGAAGGCAAATCCC
Source organism: Colletes latitarsis (assembly GCF_051014445.1). Classification (NCBI taxonomy): domain Eukaryota; kingdom Metazoa; phylum Arthropoda; class Insecta; order Hymenoptera; family Colletidae; genus Colletes; species Colletes latitarsis. The sequence continues at coordinate 26,350,373 of NW_027488367.1, read as the reverse complement.
AGACCTATCCCAGACCTAACTTGCGTTGTCCTCCAAAATATTGATGGAAACCAGGTTTAATGGACTGTTTCAGTGTCGTACCACATTACTACGTGATCCAAACCAGAAAAAACCCAGGATCTGTTCTACAAGTGTGTGAAAAACGCGAAACTATGAGCCTGATGTGGGCAATCCCCAGACCTATCCCAGGCATAACTTGCGTTATCCTCTAAAATATTGATCGAAACCAGGTTTAATCGACTGTTTCAGTGTGGTACCTCATTATTACGTGTTAAAACCAGTGAAAGCACAGAATCTGGCCAACAAGTTTGAGAAATATGCGAAAGTATGAGTCTGATGAGGGCAAATCCCAGACCTAACCTAGACATAACATGCGTTATCCTCTAAAATATTGATCGACACCAGGTTTAATGGACCGTTTCAGTGTGGTACCACATTACTACGGGATCAAACCAGAAAAAGCCCAGAATCTGTTCAACAAGTATGTGAAGAATGCGCAAGTATGAGTCTGATGAGGGCAAATCCCAGGCCCAACCTAGACATAACATGCGTTATTCTCTAAAATATTGATCGAAACCAGGTCTAATGGACTGTTTCAGTGTGGTACCACATTAGTACGTGATCCAATCCAGAAAAAGCCCAGGATCTAGCCATCAAGTATGAGAAATATGCGAAAGTATGAGCCTAATGAGGGCAAATCCCAGGCCTAACCTAGACATAACATGCGTTATCCGCTAAAATATTGATCGAAACCAGGTTTTGATGGACTGTTTCAGTGTGGTACCACATTACTACGTGATGCAAACCAGAAAAAAACCCAGGATCTGTACAACAAGTATGTGAAGAATCCGAAAGTATGGGTCTGAAGAGGGCAAATCCTAGACCTAACCCGGACCTAACATGCGATATCCTTTAAAATATTAACCGAGACTAGGTTTCATGGACTGTTTCCGTGTGGCACCACTTTACTACTTGATCCAAACCAGAAAAAGCCCAGAATATGGCCATCAAGTATGAGGAATATGCGAAAGTATGAGCCTGATAAGGGCAAATCCCAGACCTAACCGAGTCCTAACCGGCGTTATCCTCTAAAATGTTGATCGTGACCAGGATTAATCGACTGTTTCAGTGTGGTACCACTTTACTACGTGATCCAACCCAGGAATAATACAGGATCTGTTCAACAAGTATGTGAAGAATGCGAAAGTATGGGTCTGATTAGGGCAAATCCTAGCCCTAACCCAAACCTAACATGCGTTATCATCAAAAATATTGATCGAAACCAGGTTTAACTGACTGTTTCAGTGTGGTACCACATTACTACGTGATCCAAACCAGAAAAACCTAGGATCTGTTCAACAAGTATGTGAAGAATGCGCAAGTATGAGTCTGACGAGGGCAAATCCCAGGCCCAACCTAGACATAACATGCGTTATTCTCTAAAATATTGATGGAAACCAGGTTTAATGGACTGTTTCAGTGTGGTACCACATTGCTACGTGATCCAAACCAGAAAAAACCCAGGATCTGTTCAACAAGTATGAGAAATATGCGAAAATACGACCTGATGAGGGCAAATCCCAGACCTATCCCAGACCGAACTTGCGTTATCCTATAAAATATTGACCGAGACCAGGATTAATCGTCTGTTTCAGTGTGGTACCTCTTCACTACGTGATCCAAACCAGAAAAAGCCAGGGATCTGTTCAACAAATATGAGAAATATGCGAAAGTATGAGCCTGATGAGGGCAAATCCCAGGCCTAACCTAGACATAACATGCGTTATTCTCTAAAATATTGATCGAAACCAGGTCTAATGGACTGTTTCAGTGTGGTACCACATTAGTACGTGATCCAATCCAGAAAAAGCCCAGGATCTAGCCATCAAGTATGAGAAATATGCGAAAGTATGAGCCTGATGAGGGCAAATCCCGGACTTATCCCAGACCTAACTTGCTTTCTCCTCTAAAATATTGTCGAGACCAGGATTAAGCGACTGTTTCAGTGTGGTACCACTTTACTACGTGATCCAAACCAGAAATAACCCAGGACCTGTTCAACAAGTATGTGATGAATGCGAAAGTATGGGTCTGATGGGGGCAAATCCGGGGCCTAACCTAGGCCAAACATGAGTTATCCTCTACAATATTGATCGCAACCAGGTTTAATCGTCTGTCTCTGTGTGGTACCACATTACCACCTGATCCAAGCCAGAAATAACCCAGAATCTGTTGAACAAGTATGTGATGAATGCGAAAGTATGGGTCTGATGAGGGCAAATCCCAGGCCTAACCTAGACCTAGCATAAGTTATCCTCTAAAACATTGTTCGAGACCAGGACTAAGCGACAGTTTCAGTGTGGTACCACTTTACTACGTGATCCAAACCAGAAATAACCCAGGACCTGTTCAACAAGTATGTGATGAATGCGAAAGTATGGGTCTGATGAGGGCAAATCCCAGGCCTAACCTAGACCTAGCATGAGTTATCCTCTAACATATTGTTCGAGACCAGGATTAATCGACTGTTTCAGTGTGGTACCACTTTACTACGTGATCCAAACCAGAAATAATACAGGATCTGTTCAACAAGTATGTGAAGAATGCGAAAGTATGGGTCTGATGAGGGCAAATCCTAGCCCTAACCCAAACCTAACATGCGTTATCATCAAAAATATTGATCGAAACCAGGTTTAACTGACTGTTTCAGTGTGGTACCACATTACTACGTGATCCAAACCAGAAAAACCTAGGATCTGTTCAACAAGCATGTGAAGAATGCGAAGGTATGAGCCAGATGAGGGCAAATCCTAGACCTAACGCAGACCTAACATGCGTTATCCTCTGAAATATTGGTTGTATCCAGGTTTAACTGACTGTTTCAGTGTGGTACCACTTTACCACGTGATCCAAACCAGAAATAACCCAGGATCTGTTCCACCAGTATGTGAAGAATGCGAAAGTATGGGTCTGATGAGGGCAAATCCCAGGCCTAGCCTAGACCTAGCATGAGTCATCCTCTAAAATATTGTTCGAGACCAGGATTAATCGACTGTTTCAGTGTGGTACCACTTTACTACGTGATCCAAACCAGAAATAATACAGGATCTGTTCAACAAGTATGTGAAGAATGCGAAAGTATGGGTCTGATGAGGGCAAATCCTAGCCCTAACCCAAACCTAACATGCGTTATCATCAAAAATATTGATCGAAACCAGGTTTAACTGACTGTTTCAGTGTGGTACCACATTACTACGTGATCCAAACCAGAAAAACCTAGGATCTGTTCAACAAGCATGTGAAGAATGCGAAGGTATGAGCCAGATGAGGGCAAATCCTAGACCTAACGCAGACCTAACATGCGTTATCCTCTGAAATATTGGTTGTATCCAGGTTTAACTGACTGTTTCAGTGTGATACCACATAACTACGTGATCCAATCCAGAAAAAACCCAGGAGCTGGCCAACAAGTATGAGAGATATGCGAAAGTATAAGCCTGATGTGGGCAATTCCCAGACCTATCCCAGACATAACTTGCGTTATCCTCTAAAATATTGATCGAAACCAGGTTTAATCGACTGTTTCAGTGTGGTACCACATTACTACGTGTCCAAACCAGTGAAAGCACAGAATCTGGCCAACAAGTTTGAGAAATATGCGAAAGTATGAGACTGATGAGGGCAAATCACAGGCCTAACCTAGACCTAGCATGAGTTACCCACTAAAATATTGATCGAGACCAGGATTAATCGACTGTTTCAGTGTGGTACCACTTTACTACGTGATCCAAACCAGAAAAACCCTGGATCTGTTCAACAAGTATGTGAAGAATGCGAAAGTATGGGTCTGATGAGGGCAAATCCCCGGCCTAGCCTAGACCTAGCATGAGTCATCCTCCAAAATATTGTTCGATACCAGGATTAATCGACTGTTTCAGTGTGGTACCACTTTACTACGTGATCCAAACCAGAAAAACCCTGGATCTGTTCAACAAGTATGTTAAAAATGCGAAAGCATGACCCTGATGAGGGCAAATCCCAGACCTATCCCAGACCTAACTTGCGTTGTCCTCCAAAATATTGATGGAAACCAGGTTTAATGGACTGTTTCAGTGTCGTACCACATTACTACGTGATCCAAACCAGAAAAAAACCCAGGATCTGTTGTACAAGTATGTGAAAAACGCGAAACTATGAGCCTGATGAGGGCAAATCCCAGGCCCAACCTAGACATAACATGCGTTATCCTCTAAAATATTGATCGAAACCAGGTTTAATCGACTGTTTCAGTGTGGTACCACATTACTACGTGTCCAAACCAGTGAAAGCACAGAATCTGGCCAACAAGTTTGAGAAATATGCGAAAGTATGAGTCTGATGAGGGCAAATCCCAGACCTAACCTAGACATAACATGCGTTATCCTCTAAAATATTCATCGACACCAGGTTTAATGGACCGTTTCTGTGTGGTACCACATTACTACGGGATCAAACCAGAAAAAGCCCAGAATCTGTTCAACAAGTATGTGAAGAATGCGCAAGTATGAGTCTGATGAGGGCAAATCCCAGGCCCAACCTAGACATAACATGCGTTATTCTCAAAAATAATGATCCAAACCAGGTTTAATGGACTGTTTCAGTGTGGTACCACATTAGTACATGATCCAAACCAGAATAAGCCAGGGATTTGTTCAACAAGTATGTGAAAAACGCGAAAGTATGAGCCTGATGAGGGCAAATCCCAGGCCTAACCTAGACATAACATGCGTTATCCGCTAAAATATTGATCGAAACCAGGTTTAATGCACTTTTTCAGTGTGGTACCACATTACTACGTGATCCAAACCAGAAAAAACCCAGGATCTGTTCAACAAGTATGCGAAGAATGCGCAAGTATGAGTCTGACGAGGGCAAATCCCAGGCCCAACCTAGACATAACATGCGTTATTCTCTATAATATTGATCGAAACCAGGTCTAATGGACTGTTTCAGTGTGGTACCACATTAGTACGTGATCCAATCCAGAAAAAGCCCAGGATCTAGCCATCAAGTATGAGAAATATGCGAAAGTATGAGCCTAATGAGGGCAAATCCCAGGCCTAACCTAGACATAACATGCGTTATCCGCTAAAATATTGATCGAAACCAGGTTTTGATGGACTGTTTCAGTGTGGTACCACATTACTACGTGATGCAAACCAGAAAAAAACCCAGGATCTGTACAACAAGTATGTGAAGAATGCGAAAGTATGGGTCTGAAGAGGGCAAATCCTAGACCTAACCCGGACCTAACATGCGATATCCTTTAAAATATTAACCGAGACTAGGTTTCATGGACTGTTTCCGTGTGGCACCACTTTACTACGTGATACAAACCAGAAAAAGCCCAGAATATGGCCATCAAGTATGAGGAATATGCGAAAGTATGAGCCTGAGAAGGGCAAATCCCAGACCTAACCGAGTCCTAACCGGCGTTATCCTCTAAAATGTTGATCGTGACCAGGATTAATCGACTGTTTCAGTGTGGTACCACTTTACTAGGTGATCCAAACCAGAAATAACCCAGGATCTGTTCAACAAGTATGTGAAGAATGCGAAAGTATGGGTCTGATGAGGGCAAATCTCAGGCCTAACCTAGACCTAGCATGAGTTATCCTCTAAAATATTGATCGAGAATAGGATTAATCGACTGTTTCAGTGTGGTACCACTTTACTACGTGATCCAAACCAGAAAAACCCTGGATCTGATCAACAAGTATGTTAAAAATGCGAAAGCATGACCCTGATGACGGCAAATCCCAGACCTATCCCAGACCTAACTTGCGTTGTCCTCCAAAATATTGATGGAAACCAGGTTTAATGGACTGTTTCAGTGTGGTACCACATTACTACGTGATCCAAACCAGAAAAAACCCAGGATCTGTTCAACAAGTATGAGAAATATGCGAAAATACGACCTGATGAGGGCAAATCCCAGACCTATCCCAGACCGAACTTGCGTTATCCTATAAAATATTGACCGAGACCAGGATTAATCGTCTGTTTCAGTGTGGTACCTCTTCACTACGTGATCCAAACCAGAAAAAGCCAGGGATCTGTTCAACAAATATGAGAAATATGCGAAAGTATGAGCCTGATGAGGGCAAATCCCAGGCCTAACCTAGACATAACATGCGTTATTCTCTAAAATATTGATCGAAACCAGGTCTAATGGACTGTTTCAGTGTGGTACCACATTAGTACGTGATCCAATCCAGAAAAAGCTCAGGATCTAGCCATCAAGTATGAGAAATATGCGAAAGTATGAGCCTGATGAGGGCAAATCCCCGGCCTAACCTAGACATAACATGCGTTATCCGCTAAAATATTGATCGAAACAAGGTTTTGATGGACTGTTTCGGTGTGGTACCACATTACTGCGTGATCCAATCCAGAAAAAGCCCAGGATCTAGCCATCAAGTATGAGAAATATGCGAAAGTATGAGCCTGCTGGGGGCAAATCCTAGACCTAACCCAGACCTAACATGAGTTATTCTCTAAACTAATGATCCAAACCAGGATTAATCAACTGTTTCAGTGTGGTACCACATTACTACGTGATCCAAACCAGAAAAAACCCAGGATCTGTTCAACAAGTACGTGGAGAATGCGAAAGTATGTGTCTGATGAGGGCAAATCCCAGGCCTAACCTAGACATAACATGCGTTATCCTCCAAAATATTGATCGACACCAGGTTTAATGGATCGTTTCAGTGTCGTGCCACATTACTACGGGATCCAAAACAGAAAAAGCCCAGAATCTGGCCATCAAGTATGAGAAATATGCGAAAGTACGAGCCAAATGAGTGCAAATCCCAGACCTAACCTAGAGCTAACATGAGTTATTCTCTAAAATATTCATCGAAACCAGGTTTAATTGACTTTTTCAGTGTGGTACCACATTACTACGTGATCCAAACCAGAAAAAACCCAGGATCTGTTCAACAAGTATGTGAAGAATGCGCAAGTATGAGTCTGATGAGGGCAAATCCCAAGACCAACCTTGACATAACATGCGTTATTCTCTAAAATAATGATCCAAACCAGGTTTAATGGACTGTTTCAGTGTGGTACCACATTACTACGTGATCCAATCCAGAAAGAGCCCAGGATCTAGCCAGGAAGTATGAGAAATATGCGAAATTATGAGCCTGATTAGGGCAAATCCCAGACCTAACCAAGACCTAACATGCGTTATTCTCTAAAATATTGACCGAAACCAGGTTTAATGGACTGTTTCAGTGTGGTACCACATTACTACGTGATCCAAACCAGAAAAAACCCAGGATCTGTTCAACAAGTATGTGGAGAATGCGAAAGTATGTGTCTGACGAGGGCAAATCCCAGGCCCAACCTAGACATAACATGCGTTATTCTCTAAAATATTGATCGAAACCAGGTCTACTGGACTGTTTCAGTGTGGTACCACATTAGTACGTGATCCAATCCAGAAAAAGCCCAGGATCTAGCCATCAAGTATGAGAAATATGCGAAAGTATGAGCCTAATGAGGGCAAATCCCAGGCCTAACCTAGACATAACATGCGTTATCCGCTAAAATATTGATCGAAACCAGGTTTTGATGGACTGTTTCAGTGTGGTACCACATTACTACGTGATGCAAACCAGAAAAAAACCCAGGATCTGTACAACAAGTATGTGAAGAATGCGAAAGTATGGGTCTGAAGAGGGCAAATCCTAGACCTAACCCAGGCCTAACATGCGTTATCCGCTTAAATATTGATCGAAACAAGGTTTTGATGGACTGTTTCAGTGTGGTACCACATTGCTACGTGATCCAAACCAGAAAAAACCCAGGATCTGTTCAACAAGTATGAGAAATATGCGAAAATACGACCTGATGAGGGCAAATCCCAGACCTATCCCAGACCGAACTTGCGTTATCCTATAAAATATTGACCGAGACCAGGATTAATCGTCTGTTTCAGTGTGGTACCTCTTCACTACGTGATCCAAACCAGAAAAAGCCAGGGATCTGTTCAACAAATATGAGAAATATGCGAAAGTATGAGCCTGATGAGGGCAAATCCCAGGCCTAACCTAGACATAACATGCGTTATTCTCTAAAATATTGATCGAAACCAGGTCTAATGGACTGTTTCAGTGTGGTACCACATTAGTACGTGATCCAATCCAGAAAAAGCCCAGGATCTAGCCATCAAGTATGAGAAATATGCGAAAGTATGAGCCTGATGAGGGCAAATCCCGGACTTATCCCAGACCTAACTTGCTTTCTCCTCTAAAATATTGTCGAGACCAGGATTAAGCGACTGTTTCAGTGTGGTACCACTTTACTACGTGATCCAAACCAGAAATAACCCAGGACCTGTTCAACAAGTATGTGATGAATGCGAAAGTATGGGTCTGATGGGGGCAAATCCGGGGCCTAACCTAGGCCAAACATGAGTTATCCTCTACAATATTGATCGCAACCAGGTTTAATCGTCTGTCTCTGTGTGGTACCACATTACCACCTGATCCAAGCCAGAAATAACCCAGAATCTGTTGAACAAGTATGTGATGAATGCGAAAGTATGGGTCTGATGAGGGCAAATCCCAGGCCTAACCTAGACCTAGCATGAGTTATCCTCTAAAACATTGTTCGAGACCAGGACTAAGCGACAGTTTCAGTGTGGTACCACTTTACTACGTGATCCAAACCAGAAATAACCCAGGACCTGTTCAACAAGTATGTGATGAATGCGAAAGTATGGGTCTGATGAGGGCAAATCCCAGGCCTAACCTAGACCTAGCATGAGTTATCCTCTAACATATTGTTCGAGACCAGGATTAATCGACTGTTTCAGTGTGGTACCACTTTACTACGTGATCCAAACCAGAAATAATACAGGATCTGTTCAACAAGTATGTGAAGAATGCGAAAGTATGGGTCTGATGAGGGCAAATCCTAGCCCTAACCCAAACCTAACATGCGTTATCATCAAAAATATTGATCGAAACCAGGTTTAACTGACTGTTTCAGTGTGGTACCACATTACTACGTGATCCAAACCAGAAAAACCTAGGATCTGTTCAACAAGCATGTGAAGAATGCGAAGGTATGAGCCAGATGAGGGCAAATCCTAGACCTAACGCAGACCTAACATGCGTTATCCTCTGAAATATTGGTTGTATCCAGGTTTAACTGACTGTTTCAGTGTGGTACCACTTTACCACGTGATCCAAACCAGAAATAACCCAGGATCTGTTCCACCAGTATGTGAAGAATGCGAAAGTATGGGTCTGATGAGGGCAAATCCCAGGCCTAGCCTAGACCTAGCATGAGTCATCCTCTAAAATATTGTTCGAGACCAGGATTAATCGACTGTTTCAGTGTGGTACCACTTTACTACGTGATCCAAACCAGAAATAATACAGGATCTGTTCAACAAGTATGTGAAGAATGCGAAAGTATGGGTCTGATGAGGGCAAATCCTAGCCCTAACCCAAACCTAACATGCGTTATCATCAAAAATATTGATCGAAACCAGGTTTAACTGACTGTTTCAGTGTGGTACCACATTACTACGTGATCCAAACCAGAAAAACCTAGGATCTGTTCAACAAGCATGTGAAGAATGCGAAGGTATGAGCCAGATGAGGGCAAATCCTAGACCTAACGCAGACCTAACATGCGTTATCCTCTGAAATATTGGTTGTATCCAGGTTTAACTGACTGTTTCAGTGTGATACCACATAACTACGTGATCCAATCCAGAAAAAACCCAGGAGCTGGCCAACAAGTATGAGAGATATGCGAAAGTATAAGCCTGATGTGGGCAATTCCCAGACCTATCCCAGACATAACTTGCGTTATCCTCTAAAATATTGATCGAAACCAGGTTTAATCGACTGTTTCAGTGTGGTACCACATTACTACGTGTCCAAACCAGTGAAAGCACAGAATCTGGCCAACAAGTTTGAGAAATATGCGAAAGTATGAGACTGATGAGGGCAAATCACAGGCCTAACCTAGACCTAGCATGAGTTACCCACTAAAATATTGATCGAGACCAGGATTAATCGACTGTTTCAGTGTGGTACCACTTTACTACGTGATCCAAACCAGAAAAACCCTGGATCTGTTCAACAAGTATGTGAAGAATGCGAAAGTATGGGTCTGATGAGGGCAAATCCCCGGCCTAGCCTAGACCTAGCATGAGTCATCCTCCAAAATATTGTTCGATACCAGGATTAATCGACTGTTTCAGTGTGGTACCACTTTACTACGTGATCCAAACCAGAAAAACCCTGGATCTGTTCAACAAGTATGTTAAAAATGCGAAAGCATGACCCTGATGAGGGCAAATCCCAGACCTATCCCAGACCTAACTTGCGTTGTCCTCCAAAATATTGATGGAAACCAGGTTTAATGGACTGTTTCAGTGTCGTACCACATTACTACGTGATCCAAACCAGAAAAAAACCCAGGATCTGTTGTACAAGTATGTGAAAAACGCGAAACTATGAGCCTGATGAGGGCAAATCCCAGGCCCAACCTAGACATAACATGCGTTATCCTCTAAAATATTGATCGAAACCAGGTTTAATCGACTGTTTCAGTGTGGTACCACATTACTACGTGTCCAAACCAGTGAAAGCACAGAATCTGGCCAACAAGTTTGAGAAATATGCGAAAGTATGAGTCTGATGAGGGCAAATCCCAGACCTAACCTAGACATAACATGCGTTATCCTCTAAAATATTCATCGACACCAGGTTTAATGGACCGTTTCTGTGTGGTACCACATTACTACGGGATCAAACCAGAAAAAGCCCAGAATCTGTTCAACAAGTATGTGAAGAATGCGCAAGTATGAGTCTGATGAGGGCAAATCCCAGGCCCAACCTAGACATAACATGCGTTATTCTCAAAAATAATGATCCAAACCAGGTTTAATGGACTGTTTCAGTGTGGTACCACATTAGTACATGATCCAAACCAGAATAAGCCAGGGATTTGTTCAACAAGTATGTGAAAAACGCGAAAGTATGAGCCTGATGAGGGCAAATCCCAGGCCTAACCTAGACATAACATGCGTTATCCGCTAAAATATTGATCGAAACCAGGTTTAATGCACTTTTTCAGTGTGGTACCACATTACTACGTGATCCAAACCAGAAAAAACCCAGGATCTGTTCAACAAGTATGCGAAGAATGCGCAAGTATGAGTCTGACGAGGGCAAATCCCAGGCCCAACCTAGACATAACATGCGTTATTCTCTATAATATTGATCGAAACCAGGTCTAATGGACTGTTTCAGTGTGGTACCACATTAGTACGTGATCCAATCCAGAAAAAGCCCAGGATCTAGCCATCAAGTATGAGAAATATGCGAAAGTATGAGCCTAATGAGGGCAAATCCCAGGCCTAACCTAGACATAACATGCGTTATCCGCTAAAATATTGATCGAAACCAGGTTTTGATGGACTGTTTCAGTGTGGTACCACATTACTACGTGATGCAAACCAGAAAAAAACCCAGGATCTGTACAACAAGTATGTGAAGAATGCGAAAGTATGGGTCTGAAGAGGGCAAATCCTAGACCTAACCCGGACCTAACATGCGATATCCTTTAAAATATTAACCGAGACTAGGTTTCATGGACTGTTTCCGTGTGGCACCACTTTACTACGTGATACAAACCAGAAAAAGCCCAGAATATGGCCATCAAGTATGAGGAATATGCGAAAGTATGAGCCTGAGAAGGGCAAATCCCAGACCTAACCGAGTCCTAACCGGCGTTATCCTCTAAAATGTTGATCGTGACCAGGATTAATCGACTGTTTCAGTGTGGTACCACTTTACTAGGTGATCCAAACCAGAAATAACCCAGGATCTGTTCAACAAGTATGTGAAGAATGCGAAAGTATGGGTCTGATGAGGGCAAATCTCAGGCCTAACCTAGACCTAGCATGAGTTATCCTCTAAAATATTGATCGAGAATAGGATTAATCGACTGTTTCAGTGTGGTACCACTTTACTACGTGATCCAAACCAGAAAAACCCTGGATCTGATCAACAAGTATGTTAAAAATGCGAAAGCATGACCCTGACGACGGCAAATCCCAGACCTATCCCAGACCTAACTTGCGTTGTCCTCCAAAATATTGATGGAAACCAGGTTTAATGGACTGTTTCAGTGTGGTACCACATTACTACGTGATCCAAACCAGAAAAAACCCAGGATCTGTTCAACAAGTATGAGAAATATGCGAAAATACGACCTGATGAGGGCAAATCCCAGACCTATCCCAGACCGAACTTGCGTTATCCTATAAAATATTGGCCGAGACCAGGATTAATCGTCTGTTTCAGTGTGGTACCTCTTCACTACGTGATCCAAACCAGAAAAAGCCAGGGATCTGTTCAACAAATATGAGAAATATGCGAAAGTATGAGCCTGATGAGGGCAAATCCCAGGCCTAACCTAGACATAACATGCGTTATTCTCTAAAATATTGATCGAAACCAGGTCTAATGGACTGTTTCAGTGTGGTACCACATTAGTACGTGATCCAATCCAGAAAAAGCTCAGGATCTAGCCATCAAGTATGAGAAATATGCGAAAGTATGAGCCTGATGAGGGCAAATCCCCGGCCTAACCTAGACATAACATGCGTTATCCGCTAAAATATTGATCGAAACAAGGTTTTGATGGACTGTTTCGGTGTGGTACCACATTACTGCGTGATCCAATCCAGAAAAAGCCCAGGATCTAGCCATCAAGTATGAGAAATATGCGAAAGTATGAGCCTGCTGGGGGCAAATCCTAGACCTAACCCAGACCTAACATGAGTTATTCTCTAAACTAATGATCCAAACCAGGATTAATCAACTGTTTCAGTGTGGTACCACATTACTACGTGATCCAAACCAGAAAAAACCCAGGATCTGTTCAACAAGTACGTGGAGAATGCGAAAGTATGTGTCTGATGAGGGCAAATCCCAGGCCTAACCTAGACATAACATGCGTTATCCTCCAAAATATTGATCGACACCAGGTTTAATGGATCGTTTCAGTGTCGTGCCACATTACTACGGGATCCAAAACAGAAAAAGCCCAGAATCTGGCCATCAAGTATGAGAAATATGCGAAAGTACGAGCCAAATGAGTGCAAATCCCAGACCTAACCTAGAGCTAACATGAGTTATTCTCTAAAATATTCATCGAAACCAGGTTTAATTGACTTTTTCAGTGTGGTACCACATTACTACGTGATCCAAACCAGAAAAAACCCAGGATCTGTTCAACAAGTATGTGAAGAATGCGCAAGTATGAGTCTGATGAGGGCAAATCCCAAGCCCAACCTTGACATAACATGCGTTATTCTCTAAAATAATGATCCAAACCAGGTTTAATGGACTGTTTCAGTGTGGTACCACATTACTACGTGATCCAATCCAGAAAGAGCCCAGGATCTAGCCAGGAAGTATGAGAAATATGCGAAATTATGAGCCTGATTAGGGCAAATCCCAGACCTAACCAAGACCTAACATGCGTTATTCTCTAAAATATTGACCGAAACCAGGTTTAATGGACTGTTTCAGTGTGGTACCACATTACTACGTGATCCAAACCAGAAAAAACCCAGGATCTGTTCAACAAGTATGTGGAGAATGCGAAAGTATGAGCCTAATGAGGGCAAATCCCAGGCCTAACCTAGACATAACATGCGTTATCCGCTAAAATATTGATCGAAACCAGGTTTTGATGGACTGTTTCAGTGTGGTACCACATTACTACGTGATGCAAACCAGAAAAAAACCCAGGATCTGTACAACAAGTATGTGAAGAATGCGAAAGTATGGGTCTGAAGAGGGCAAATCCTAGACCTAACCCGGGCCTAACATGCGTTATCCGCTAAAATATTGATCGAAACAAGGTTTTGATGGACTGTTTCAGTGCGGTACCACATTACTGCGTGATCCAATCCAGAAAAAGCCCAGGATCTAGCCATCAAGTATGAGAAATATGCGAAAGTATGAGCCTGCTGGGGGCAAATCCTAGACCTAACCCAGACCTAACATGAGTTATTCTCTAAACTAATGATCCAAACCAGGATTAATCAACTGTTTCAGTGTGGTACCACATTACTACGTGATCCAAACCACAAAAAACCCAGGATCCGTTCAACAAGTATGTGAAGAATGCGAAAGTATGAGTCTGATCAGTGAAAATCTCAGGCCTTACCTAGACCTAACTTGCGTTGTCCTCTAAAATATTGATGGAAACCAGGTTTCATTGACTGTTTCAGTGTGGTACTACATTACTACGTCATGCAATCCAGAAAAAGCCCATGATCTAGCCATCAAGTATGAGAAATATGCGAAGGAATGAGTCTCATGAGAGCAAATCCCAGACCTAACCTAGACCTAACATGCGTTATCCTCTAAAATATTGAGCGAAACCAGGTTTAATGGACTGTTTCAGTGTGGTACCACACTACTTCGTGATCCAAACCAGAAAAAACCCAGGATCCGTTCAACAAGTATGTGAAGAATGCGAAAGTATGAGTCTGATGAGTGAAAATCCCAGGCCTAACCTAGACCTAACATGCGTTATCCTCTAAAATATTGATCGAAACCTGGTTTAATCGACTGTTTCAGTGTGGTACCACATTACTATGTGATCCAAACCAGAAAATAACCCAGAATCCGCTCAACAAGTATGTGAAGAATGCGAAAGTATGAGTCTGATGAGTGAAAATCCCAGACCTAACCTAGACCTAACATGCGTTATCCACTAAAATATTGATCCAAACCAGGTTTAATGGACTGTTTCAGTGTGGTACCACACTACTACGTCATCCAAACCAGAAAAAACCCAGGATCTGTTCAACAAGTATGTGAAAAATGCGAAAGTATGATCCTGACGAGGGCAAATCCTAGACCTAACCCAGACCTAACATGCGTTATCCTCAAAAATATTGATCGAAACCAGGTTTAACGGACTGTTTCAGTGTGGTACCACATTACTACGTTATCCAAACTACAAAAAACCCAGGATCTGTTCAACGAGTATGTGAAGTGTGCGAAAGTATGAGTCTGATGAGGTCAAATCCCAGGCCTAACCTAGACCTAACATGTGTTATCCTCTAAAATATTGATCGAAACCAGGGTTAATCGACTGTTTCAGTGAGGTACTACATTACTACGTGATGCAATCCAGAAATAGCCCAGGATCTAGCCATGAAGTATTAGAAATATGCGAAAGTATGAGCCTGATGAGGGCAAATCCTAGACCTTACCCTGACGTAACATGCGTTATCCTCTAAAATATTTATCAAGACCAGGTTTAATGGACTGTTTCAGTGTGGTACCACGTTACTATGTGTTCCAAACCAGAAAAAACCCAGGATCTGTTCAACGAGTATGTGAAGTGTGCGAAAGTATGAGTCTGATGAGGTCAAATCCCAGGCCTAACCTAGACCTAACTTGCGTTATCCTCTAAAATATTGTTTGAAACCAGGGTTAATCGACTGTTTCAGTGTGGTACCACATTACTACGTGATCCAAACCAAAAAAAAACCCTCGATCAGGTCAACATGTATGTTAAAACTGCGAAAGTATGACCCTGATGAGGGCAAATCCCAGGCCTAACCTAGACCTAACATGCGTTATCCTTAAAAATATTGATCGAAACCAGGTTTAATCAACAGTTTCAGTGTGGTACCACATTACTACGTGATCCAAACCAGAAAAAAACCCAGTAGCTGTTCAACAAGTACGTAAAGAATGCGAAATTATGTGTCTGATGAGGGCAAATCCCAGGCCTATCCTAGACCTAATATGCATTATCCTCTATGATAGTGATCGAAACCATGTTTAATCGACTGTTTCAGTGTGGTACCACACTACTACATGATCCAAACCGGAACAAAACCCAGGATCTGTTCAACAAGTATGCGAAGTATGCGAAAATATGAGTCTGATGAGGGCAAATCCCAGGCCTAACCCAGACCTAACTGGCGTTGTCCTCTAAAATATTGACGGAAACCAGGTTTAATTGAATGTTTCAGTGTGGTACCACATTACTACGTGATCCAAACCAGTAAAAACCCAGGATCCGTTCAACGAGTATGTGAAGAATGCGAAAGTATGAGTCTGGTGAGTGAAAATCCCAGGCCTAACCTAGACCTAACATGCGTTATCCTGAAAAATATTGATCGAAACCAGGTTTAATTGACTGTTTCAGCGTACCACCTTACTACGTGATCCAAAGCAGAAAAAACCCTCGATCAGGTCAACATGTATGTTAAAACTGCGAAAGTATGACCCTGATGAGGGCAAATCCCAGGCCTAACCTAGACCTAACATGCGCTGTCCTCTAAAATATTGATGGAAACCAGGTTTAATTGACTGTTTCAGTGTTGTACTTCATTACTACGTGATGCAATCCAGATAAAGCCCAGGATCTAGCCATCAAGTATGAGAAATATGCGAAAGAATGAGCCTGATGAGAGCAAATCGCAGACCTAACCTAGACCGAACATGAATTATTCTCTAAAATATTGATCGAAACCAGGTTAAATTGACTGTTTCAGTGTGGTACCACATTACTACGTGATCCAATCCAGAAATAGCCCAGGATCCAGCCATGAAGTATGAGAAATATGCGAAAGTATGAGCCTGATGAGGGCATATCCTAGACCTAACCCAGACCAAACATGCGTTATCCTCTAAAATATTTATCAAGACCAGGTTTAATTGATTGTTTCAGTGCGGTACCACATTACTACGTGATCCACACCAGAAAAAACCCAAGACCCGTTCAACAAGTATGTGAAAAACGCGAAAGTATGAGCCTGATGAGGGCAAATCCCAGACCTATCCCAGACATAACTTGCGTTATCCCCTAAAATATTGATCGAAACCAGGTTGAATTGACTGTTTTAGTGTGGTACCACATTACTACGTGATCCAAAGCAGAAAAAACCCTGGATTAGGTCAACATGTATGTTAAAACTGCGAAAGTATGACCCTGATGAGTCCAAATCCCAGGCCTAACCTAGACATAACTTTCGTTATCCTCTAAAATATTGATCGAAACCAGGTTTAGTGGACTGTTTCAGTGTGGTACCACATTACTGCGCGATCCAATCCAGAAAAAACCCAGGATCTGTTCAACATGTATGGAAAAATGCGAAAGTATGTCCCGCATGAGGGCAAATCCCAGACCTATCCCAGACCTAACATGCGTTATCCTCAAAAATATTGATCGAAACCAGGTTTAATGGACTGTTTCAGCGTGGTACCACATTACTACGAGCTGCAATCCAGAAATAGCCCAGGATCTAGCCATGATGTATGAGAAAGATGCGAAAGTATGAGCATGATGTGGGCAAATTCTAGACCTGACCCAGACCTAACATGCGTTATCCTCTAAAATATTTATCAAGACCAGGTTTTATTGAATGTTTCAGTGTGGTACCTATTTACTACGTGACCAAAAGCAGAAAACACCCAGGATCCGTTCAACAAGTATGTGAAGAATGCGAAAGTATGAGTCTGATCAGTGAAAATCTCAGGCCTTACCTAGACCTAACTTGCGTTGTCCTCTAAAATATTGATGGAAACCAGGTTTTATTGACTGTTTCAGTGTGGTACTACATTACTACGTGATGCAATCCAGAAAAAGCCCATGATCTAGCCATCAAGTATGAGAAATATGCGAAAGAATGAGCCTGATGAGAGCAAATCCCAGACCTAACCTAGACCTAACATGCGTTATCCTCTAAAATATTGAGCGAAACCAGGTTTAATGGACAATTTCAGTGTGGTACCACACTACTTCGTGATCCAAACCAGAAAAAACCCAGGATCCGTTCAACAAGTATGCGAAGAATGCGAAAGTATGAGTCTGATGAGTGAAAATCCCAGGCCTAACCTAGACCTAACATGCGTTATCCTCTAAAATATTGATCGAAACCTGGTTTAATCGACTGTTTCAGTGTGGTACCACATTACTATGTGATCCAAACCAGAAAATAACCCAGGATCTGTTCAACGAGTATGTGAAGTGTGCGAAAGTATGAGTCTGATGTGGTCAAATCCCAGACCTATCCCAGACCTAACTTGCGTTATCCTCTAAAATATTGTTCGAAACCAGGTTTAATCGACTGTTTCAGTGTGGTACCACATTACTACGTGAACCAAACCAGAAAAAACCCAGGATCCGCTCAACAAGTATGCGAAGAATGCGAAAGTATGAGTCTGATGAGTGAAAATCCCAGACCTAACCTAGACCTAACATGCGTTATCCTCTATAATATTGATCCAAACCAGGTTTAATGGACTGTTTCAGTGTGGTACCACACCACTACGTGATCCAAACCAGAAAGAACCCAGGATCTGTTCAACAAGTATGTGAAAAATGCGAAAGTATGATCCTGACGAGGGCAAATCCTAGACCTAACCCAGACCTAACATGCGTTATCCTCAAAAATATTGATCGAAAACAGGTTTAATGGACTGTTTCAGTGTGGTACCACATTACTATGTGTTCCAAACCAGAAAAAACCCAGGATCTGTTCAACGAGTATGTGAAGTGTGCGAAAGTATGAGTCTGATGAGGTCAAATCCCAGGCCTAACCTAGACCTAACATGTGTTATCCTCAAAAATATTGATCGAAACCAGGTTTAACGGACTGTTTCAGTGTGGTACCACATTACTACGTTATCCAAACTACAAAAAACCCAGGATCTGTTCAACGAGTATGTGAAGTGTGCGAAAGTATGAGTCTGATGAGGTCAAATCCCAGGCCTAACCTAGACCTAACATGTGTTATCCTCTAAAATATTGATCGAAACCAGGGTTAATCGACTGTTTCAGTGAGGTACTACATTACTACGTGATGCAATCCAGAAATAGCCCAGGATCTAGCCATGAAGTATTAGAAATATGCGAAAGTATGAGCCTGATGAGGGCAAATCCTAGACCTTACCCTGACGTAACATGCGTTATCCTCTAAAATATTTATCAAGACCAGGTTTAATGGACTGTTTCAGTGTGGTACCACGTTACTATGTGTTCCAAACCAGAAAAAACCCAGGATCTGTTCAACGAGTATGTGAAGTGTGCGAAAGTATGAGTCTGATGAGGTCAAATCCCAGGCCTAACCTAGACCTAACTTGCGTTATCCTCTAAAATATTGTTTGAAACCAGGGTTAATCGACTGTTTCAGTGTGGTACCACATTACTACGTGATCCAAACCAAAAAAAAACCCAGTATCTGTTCAACAAGTATGTGAAAAGCGCGAAAGTATGACCCTGATGAGGGCAAATCCCAGGCCTAACCTAGACCTAACATGCATTATCCTCTAAAATATTGATCGAAACCAGGTTTAATGGACTGTTTCAGTGTGGTACCACATTACTATGTGTTCCAAACCAGAAAAAACCCAGGATCTGTTCAACGAGTATGTGAAGTGTGCGAAAGTATGAGTCTGATGAGGTCAAATCCCAGGCCTAACCTAGACCTAACATGTGTTATCCTCTAAAATATTGATCGAAACCAGGGTTAATCGACTGTTTCAGTGAGGTACTACATTACTACGTGATGCAATCCAGAAATAGCCCAGGATCTAGCCATGAAGTATTAGAAATATGCGAAAGTATGAGCCTGATGAGGGCAAATCCTAGACCTTACCCTGACGTAACATGCGTTATCCTCTAAAATATTTATCAAGACCAGGTTTAATGGACTGTTTCAGTGTGGTACCACATTACTATGTGTTCCAAACCAGAAAAAACCCAGGATCTGTTCAACGAGTATGTGAAGTGTGCGAAAGTATGAGTCTGGTGAGTGAAAATCCCAGGCCTAACCTAGTCCTAACATGCGTTATCCTGAAAAATATTGATCGAAACCAGGTTTAATTGACTGTTTCAGCGTACCACTTTACTACGTGATCCAAAGCAGAAAAAACCCTCGATCAGGTCAACATGTATGTTAAAACTGCGAAAGTATGACCCTGATGAGGGCAAATCCCAGGCCTAACCTAGACCTAACATGCGTTATCCTTAAAAATATTGATCGAAACCAGGTTTAATCAACAGTTTCAGTGTGGTACCACATTACTACGTGATCCAAACCAGAAAAAAACCCAGTAGCTGTTCAACAAGTACGTAAAGAATGCGAAATTATGTGTCTGATGAGGGCAAATCCCAGGCCTATCCTAGACCTAATATGCATTATCCTCTATGATAGTGATCGAAACCATGTTTAATCGACTGTTTCAGTGTGGTACCACACTACTACATGATCCAAACCGGAACAAAACCCAGGATCTGTTCAACAAGTATGCGAAGTATGCGAAAATATGAGTCTGATGAGGGCAAATCCCAGGCCTAACCCAGACCTAACTGGCGTTGTCCTCTAAAATATTGACGGAAACCAGGTTTAATTGAATGTTTCAGTGTGGTACCACATTACTACGTGATCCAAACCAGTAAAAACCCAGGATCCGTTCAACGAGTATGTGAAGAATGCGAAAGTATGAGTCTGGTGAGTGAAAATCCCAGGCCTAACCTAGACCTAACATGCGTTATCCTGAAAAATATTGATCGAAACCAGGTTTAATTGACTGTTTCAGCGTACCACCTTACTACGTGATCCAAAGCAGAAAAAACCCTCGATCAGGTCAACATGTATGTTAAAACTGCGAAAGTATGACCCTGATGAGGGCAAATCCCAGGCCTAACCTAGACCTAACATGCGCTGTCCTCTAAAATATTGATGGAAACCAGGTTTAATTGACTGTTTCAGTGTTGTACTTCATTACTACGTGATGCAATCCAGATAAAGCCCAGGATCTAGCCATCAAGTATGAGAAATATGCGAAAGAATGAGCCTGATGAGAGCAAATCGCAGACCTAACCTAGACCGAACATGAATTATTCTCTAAAATATTGATCGAAACCAGGTTAAATTGACTGTTTCAGTGTGGTACCACATTACTACGTGATCCAATCCAGAAATAGCCCAGGATCCAGCCATGAAGTATGAGAAATATGCGAAAGTATGAGCCTGATGAGGGCATATCCTAGACCTAACCCAGACCTAACATGCGTTATCCTCTAAAATATTTATCAAGACCAGGTTTAATTGATTGTTTCAGTGCGGTACCACATTACTACGTGATCCACACCAGAAAAAACCCAAGACCCGTTCAACAAGTATGTGAAAAACGCGAAAGTATGAGCCTGATGAGGGCAAATCCCAGACCTATCCCAGACATAACTTGCGTTATCCCCTAAAATATTGATCGAAACCAGGTTGAATTGACTGTTTTAGTGTGGTACCACATTACTACGTGATCCAAAGCAGAAAAAACCCTGGATTAGGTCAACATGTATGTTAAAACTGCGAAATTATGACCCTGATGAGTCCAAATCCCAGGCCTAACCTAGACATAACTTTCGTTATCCTCTAAAATATTGATCGAAACCAGGTTTAGTGGACTGTTTCAGTGTGGTACCACATTACTGCGCGATCCAATCCAGAAAAAACCCAGGATCTGTTCAACATGTATGGAAAAATGCGAAAGTATGTCCCGCATGAGGGCAAATCCCAGACCTATCCCAGACCTAACATGCGTTATCCTCAAAAATATTGATCGAAACCAGGTTTAATGGACTGTTTCAGCGTGGTACCACATTACTACGAGCTGCAATCCAGAAATAGCCCAGGATCTAGCCATGATGTATGAGAAAGATGCGAAAGTATGAGCATGATGTGGGCAAATTCTAGACCTGACCCAGACCTAACATGCGTTATCCTCTAAAATATTTATCAAGACCAGGTTTTATTGAATGTTTCAGTGTGGTACCTATTTACTACGTGATCAAAAGCAGAAAACACCCAGGATCCGTTCAACAAGTATGTGAAGAATGCGAAAGTATGAGTCTGATCAGTGAAAATCTCAGGCCTTACCTAGACCTAACTTGCGTTGTCCTCTAAAATATTGATGGAAACCAGGTTTTATTGACTGTTTCAGTGTGGTACTACATTACTACGTGATGCAATCCAGAAAAAGCCCATGATCTAGCCATCAAGTATGAGAAATATGCGAAAGAATGAGCCTGATGAGAGCAAATCCCAGACCTAACCTAGACCTAACATGCGTTATCCTCTAAAATATTGAGCGAAACCAGGTTTAATGGACAGTTTCAGTGTGGTACCACACTACTTCGTGATCCAAACCAGAAAAAACCCAGGATCCGTTCAACAAGTATGCGAAGAATGCGAAAGTATGAGTCTGATGAGTGAAAATCCCAGGCCTAACCTAGACCTAACATGCGTTATCCTCTAAAATATTGATCGAAACCTGGTTTAATCGACTGTTTCAGTGTGGTACCACATTACTATGTGATCCAAACCAGAAAATAACCCAGGATCTGTTCAACGAGTATGTGAAGTGTGCGAAAGTATGAGTCTGATGTGGTCAAATCCCAGACCTATCCCAGACCTAACTTGCGTTATCCTCTAAAATATTGTTCGAAACCAGGTTTAATCGACTGTTTCAGTGTGGTACCACATTACTACGTGAACCAAACCAGAAAAAACCCAGGATCCGCTCAACAAGTATGCGAAGAATGCGAAAGTATGAGTCTGATGAGTGAAAATCCCAGACCTAACCTAGACCTAACATGCGTTATCCTCTAAAATATTGATCCAAACCAGGTTTAATGGACTGTTTCAGTGTGGTACCACACCACTACGTGATCCAAACCAGAAAGAACCCAGGATCTGTTCAACAAGTATGTGAAAAATGCGAAAGTATGATCCTGACGAGGGCAAATCCTAGACCTAACCCAGACCTAACATGCGTTATCCCCAAAAATATTGATCGAAAACAGGTTTAATGGACTGTTTCAGTGTGGTACCACATTACTATGTGTTCCAAACCAGAAAAAACCCAGGATCTGTTCAACGAGTATGTGAAGTGTGCGAAAGTATGAGTCTGATGAGGTCAAATCCCAGGCCTAACCTAGACCTAACATGTGTTATCCTCTAAAATATTGATCGAAACCAGGGTTAATCGACTGTTTCAGTGAGGTACTACATTACTACGTGATGCAATCCAGAAAAAGCCCAGGATCTAGCCATGAAGTATTAGAAATATGCGAAAGTATGAGCCTGATGAGGGCAAATCCTAGACCTTACCCTGACGTAACATGCGTTATCCTCTAAAATATTTATCAAGACCAGGTTTAATGGACTGTTTCAGTGTGGTACCACATTACGATGTGTTCCAAACCAGAAAAAACCCAGGATCTGTTCAACGAGTATGTGAAGTGTGCGAAAGTATGAGTCTGATAAGGTTAAATCCCAGGCCTAACCGAGACCTAACTTGCGTTATCCTCTAAAATATTGTTCGAAACCAGGGTTAATCGACTGTTTCAGTGTGGTACCACATTACTACGTGATCCAAACCAAAAAAAAACCCAGTATCTGTTCAACAAGTATGTGAAAAACGCGAAAGTATGACCCTGATGAGGGCAAATCCCAGGCCTAACTTAGACCTAACATGCATTATCCTCTAAAATATTGATCGAATCCAGGTTTAATGGACTGTTTCAGTGTGGTACCACATTACTATGTGTTCCAAACCAGAAAAAACCCAGGATCTGTTCAACGAGTATGTGAAGTGTGCGAAAGTATGAGTCTGATGAGGTCAAATCCCAGGCCTAACCTAGACCTAACATGTGTTATCCTCTAAAATATTGATCGAAACCAGGGTTAATCGACTGTTTCAGTGAGGTACTACATTACTACGTGATGCAATCCAGAAATAGCCCAGGATCTAGCCATGAAGTATTAGAAATATGCGAAAGTATGAGCCTGATGAGGGCAAATCCTAGACCTTACCCTGACGTAACATGCGTTATCCTCTAAAATATTTATCAAGACCAGGTTTAATGGACTGTTTCAGTGTGGTACCACATTACTATGTGTTCCAAACCAGAAAAAACCCAGGATCTGTTCAACGAGTATGTGAAGTGTGCGAAAGTATGAGTCTGGTGAGTGAAAATCCCAGGCCTAACCTAGACCTAACATGCGTTATCCTGAAAAATATTGATCGAAACCAGGTTTAATTGACTGTTTCAGCGTACCACTTTACTACGTGATCCAAAGCAGAAAAAACCCTCGATCAGGTCAACATGTATGTTAAAACTGCGAAAGTATGACCCTGATGAGGGCAAATCCCAGGCCTAACCTAGACCTAACATGCGTTATCCTTAAAAATATTGATCGAAACCAGGTTTAATCAACAGTTTCAGTGTGGTACTACATTACTACGTGATCCAAACCAGAAAAAAACCCAGTAGCTGTTCAACAAGTACGTAAAGAATGCGAAATTATGTGTCTGATGAGGGCAAATCCCAGGCCTATCCTAGACCTAATATGCGTTATCCTCTATGACAGTGATCGAAAACATGTTTAATCGACTGTTTCAGTGTGGTACCACACTACTACATGATCCAAACCGGAACAAAACCCAGGATCTGTTCAACAAGTATGCGAAGTATGCGAAAATATGAGTCTGATGAGGGCAAATCCCAGGCCTAACCCAGACCTAACTGGCGTTGTCCTCTAAAATATTGACGGAAACCAGGTTTAATTGAATGTTTCAGTGTGGTACCACATTACTACGTGATCCAAACCAGTAAAAACCCAGGATCCGTTCAACGAGTATGTGAAGAATGCGAAAGTATGAGTCTGGTGAGTGAAAATCCCAGGCCTAACCTAGACCTAACATGCGTTATCCTGAAAAATATTGATCGAAACCAGGTTTAATTGACTGTTTCAGCGTACCACCTTACTACGTGATCCAAAGCAGAAAAAACCCTCGATCAGGTCAACATGTATGTTAAAACTGCGAAAGTATGACCCTGATGAGGGCAAATCCCAGGCCTAACCTAGACCTAACATGCGCTGTCCTCTAAAATATTGATGGAAACCAGGTTTAATTGACTGTTTCAGTGTTGTACTTCATTACTACGTGATGCAATCCAGATAAAGCCCAGGATCTAGCCATCAAGTATGAGAAATATGCGAAAGAATGAGCCTGATGAGAGCAAATCGCAGACCTAACCTAGACCGAACATGAATTATTCTCTAAAATATTGATCGAAACCAGGTTAAATTGACTGTTTCAGTGTGGTACCACATTACTACGTGATCCAATCCAGAAATAGCCCAGGATCCAGCCATGAAGTATGAGAAATATGCGAAAGTATGAGCCTGATGAGGGCATATCCTAGACCTAACCCAGACCTAACATGCGTTATCCTCTAAAATATTTATCAAGACCAGGTTTAATTGATTGTTTCAGTGCGGTACCACATTACTACGTGATCCACACCAGAAAAAACCCAAGACCCGTTCAACAAGTATGTGAAAAACGCGAAAGTATGAGCCTGATGAGGGCAAATCCCAGACCTATCCCAGACATAACTTGCGTTATCCCCTAAAATATTGATCGAAACCAGGTTGAATTGACTGTTTTAGTGTGGTACCACATTACTACGTGATCCAAAGCAGAAAAAACCCTGGATTAGGTCAACATGTATGTTAAAACTGCGAAATTATGACCCTGATGAGTCCAAATCCCAGGCCTAACCTAGACATAACTTTCGTTATCCTCTAAAATATTGATCGAAACCAGGTTTAGTGGACTGTTTCAGTGTGGTACCACATTACTGCGCGATCCAATCCAGAAAAAACCCAGGATCTGTTCAACATGTATGGAAAAATGCGAAAGTATGTCCCGCATGAGGGCAAATCCCAGACCTATCCCAGACCTAACATGCGTTATCCTCAAAAATATTGATCGAAACCAGGTTTAATGGACTGTTTCAGCGTGGTACCACATTACTACGAGCTACAATCCAGAAATAGCCCAGGATCTAGCCATGATGTATGAGAAAGATGCGAAAGTATGAGCATGATGTGGGCAAATTCTAGACCTAACTCAGACCTAACATGCGTCATCCTCTAAAATATTTATCATGACCTGGTTTAATTGATTGTTTCAGTGTGGTTCCACATTACTACGTGATCCAAACCAGAAAAAACCCAGGATCCGTCCAACAAGTATGTGAAGAATGCGAAAGTATGAGCCTGATGAGTGAAAATCCCAGGCCTAACCTAGACCTAACATGAATTATTCTCTAAAATATTGATCGAAACCTGGTTTAATCTACTGTTTCAGTGTGGTACCACATTACTATGTGATCCAAACCAGAAAATAACCCAGGATCTGCTCAACGAGTATTGTAAGTGTGCGAAAGTATGAGTCTGATGAGGTCAAATCCCAGACCTATGCCAGACTTAACTTGCGTTGTCCTCAAAAATATTTATCAAGACCAGGTTTAATTGAATGTTTCAGTGTGGTACCACATTGCTACGTGATCCAAACCAGTAAAAACCCAGGATCCGTTCAACAAGTATGTGGAGAATGCGAAAGTATGAGTTTGATGAGGGCAAATCCCAGACCTATCCCAGACCTAACTTGCGTTATCCTCTAAAATATTGATCGAAACCAGGTTTAATTGACTGTTTCAGCGTGGTACCACATTACTACGTGATACAATCCAGAAACAGCCCAGGATCTAGCCATGAAGTATGAGAAATAAGCGAAAGTATGAGCCTGATGAGGGCAAATCCTAGACCTAACCCAAACCTAACATGCGTTATCCTCTAAAATATTCATCCAAACCAGGTTTAATGGACTGCTTCAGTGTGGTACCACTTTACTACGTGATGCAAAGCAGAAAAAACCCTCGATCAGGTCAACATGTATGTTAAAACTGCGAAAGTATGATCCTGATGAGGGCAAATCCCAGGCCTATCCCAGACCTAACATGCGTTGTCCTCTAAAATATTGATGGAAACCAGGTTTAATTGACTGTTTCAGTGTGGTACCACATTACTACGTGATGCAATCCAGAAAAACTCCAGGATCTAGCCATCAAGTATGAGAAATATGCGAAAGAATGAGCCTGATGAGAGCAAATCCCAGACCTAACCTAGACCTAACATGAATTATTCTCTAAAATATTTATCAAGACCAGGTTTAATTGATTGTTTCAGTGTGGTCCCACATTACTACGTGATGCAAACCAGAAAAAACCCAGGATCCGTTCAACAAGTATGTGAAGAATGCGAAAGTATGAGTCTGATGAGTGAAAATCCCAGGCCTATCCTAGACCTAACATGCGTTATCCTCTAAAATATTGATCCAAACCAGGTTAAATGGGCTGTTTCAGTGTGGTACCACATTATTACGTGACCCAGACCAGAAAAAACCAGGGATCTGTTCAACAAGTATGTGAAGAATACGAAAGTATGAGTCTGATGAGTGAAAATCCCAGGCCTAACCTAGACCTAACATGCGTTATCCTCTAAAATATTGATCGAAACCAGGTTTAATTGACTGTTTTAGTGTGGTACCACTTTACTACGTGATCCAAAGCAGAAAAAACCCTCGATCAGGTCAACATGCATGTTAAAACTGCGAAAGTATGAGCATGATGAGGGCAAATCCCAGACCTACCCCAGACCTAACGTGCGTTATCCCAAAAATATTAATCGAAACCAGGCTTAATCGACTGTTTCAGTGTGGTACCACATTACTACGTGATCCAAACCAGAAAAAAACCCAGGATCTTCTCAACGAGTATGTGAAGTGAGCGAAAGTATGAGTCTGATGAGGGCTAATCCCAGACCTATCCCAAACCTAACTTGCGTTATCCTCTAAAATAGTGATCGAAACCAGGTTTAATTGACTGTTTTAGTTGTGGTACCACTTTACTACGTGATCCAAAGCAGAAAAAACCCTCGATCAGGTCAACATGCATGTTAAAACTGCGAAAGTATGACCCTGATGAGGGCAAATCCCGAACCTAACCTAGACCTAACATGCGTTATCTTCTAAAATATTGAGCGAAACCAGGTTTAATGGACTGTTTCAGTGTGGTACCACACTACTTCGTGATCCGAACCAGACAAAACCCAGGATCTGTTCAACAAGTATGTGAAAAACGCGAAACTGTGAGCCTGATGAGGGCAAATCTTAGACCTAACCCAGACCTAAGACGCGTTATCCTCTAAAATATTTATCCAGACAAGGTTTCATTGAATGTTTCAGTGTGGTACCACTTTACTACGTGATCCAATCCAGAAATAGCCCAGGATCTAGGCATGAAGTATGAGAAATATGCGAAAGTAAGAGCCTGATGAGGGCAAATCCTAGACCTATCCCAGACATAACTTGCGTTCCCCTCTAAAATATTGATCGAAACCAGGTTTAATTGACTGTTTCAGCGTGGTACCACATTACTACGTGATACAATCCAGAAACAGCCCAGGATCTAGCTATGAAGTATGAGAAATATGCGAAAGTATGAGCCTGATGAGGGCAAATCCTAGACCTAACCCAGACCTAACATGCGTTATCCTTTAAAATATTTATCAAGACCAGGTTTAATTTATTGTTTCAGTGTGGTCCCATATTACTACGGGTTCCAAACCAGAAAAAACCCAGTATCTGTTCAACATGTATGAGAAATATGCGAAAGAAAGAGCCTGATGAGAGCAAATCCCAGACCTAACCTAGACCTAACATGAATTATCCTCTAAAATATTGATGGAAACCAGGTTTAATTGACAGTTTCAGTGTTAAACTTCATTACTACTTGATGCAATCCAAAAAAAGCCCAGGATCTAGCCATCAAGTATGAGAAATATGCGAAAGAATGAGCCTGATGAGAGCAAATCCCTGACCTAACCTAGACCTAACATGAATTATTCTCTAAAATATTGATGGAAACCAGGTTTAATTGACTGCTTCAGTGTTGTACATCATTACTACGTGATGCAATCCAAAAAAAGCCCAGGATCTAGCCATCAAGTATGAGAAATATGCGAAAGAATGAGCCTGATGCGAGCAAATCCCAGACCTAACCTAGGCCTAACATGAATTATTCTCTAAAATATTGATCGAAACCAGGTTTAATTGACTGTTTCAGTGTGGTCCCACATTACTACGTGATCCAAACCAGAAAAAACCCAGGATCCGTTCAACAAGTATGTGATGAATGCGAAAGTATGAGTCTGATTAGTGAAAATCCCCGACCTAACCTAGACCTAACATGCGTTATCCTCTAAAATATTGATCCAAACCAGGTTTAATGGACTGTTTCAGTGTGGTACCACACTACTACGTGATCCGAACCAGAAAAAACCCAGGATCTGTTCAACAAGTATGTGAAAAACGCGAAAGTATGAGCCTAACGAGGGCAAGTCCCAGACCTATCCCAGACCTAACTTGCGTTGTCCTCTAAGATATTGATGGAAACCAGGTTTAATTGTCTGTTTCAGTGTTGCACTTCATTACTACGTGATGCAATCCAGAAAAAGCCCAGGATCTAGCCATCAAGTATGAGAAATATGCGAAAGAATGAGCCCGATGGGAGCAAATCCCAGACCTAACCTAGACCTAACATGAATTATTCTCTAAAATATTGATCGAAACCAGGTTTAATTGACTGTTTCAGTGTGTCCCACATTACTACGTGATCCAAACCAGAAGAAACCCAGGATCCGTTCAACAAGTATGTGAAGAATGCGAAAGTATGAGTCTGATGAGTGAAAATCCCAGGCCTAACCTAGACCTAACATGCGTTTTCCTCAAAAATATTGATCGAAACCTGGTTTAATCGACTGTTTCAGTGTGGTACCACATTACTATGCGATCCAAACCAGAAAATAACCCAGGATCTGTCAAACGAGTATGTGAAGTGTGCGAAAGTATGAGCCTGATGAGTGCAAATCCCAGACCTAACCTAGACCTAACATGAATTATTCTCTAAAATATTGATCGAAACCAGGTTTAATTGACTGTTTCTGTGTGGTACCACATTACTACGTGATCCAAACCAGAAAAAACCCAGGATCAGTTCAACAAGTATGTGAAGAAATCCCTCAGGGGCTGCCAGCCTTTCAGCTGCAGTACGGGCTTAACGAACCCGGGGTACCCGAGTCATACACACACCGTAAGCCTCCTGTTGGTCGTCACAACGACCCATTCACAATTCCCTATTGGTTTTGTGAATGGTACGTGACGGCAGGAGGAACGGGGGTCTTGGCTTAACCGCCTGGGCCACGAGTATGGCGACTCTATAAAATCGCCCTCCAATCCTAAGCTATGGTGCGCGGCGATGGGATGCATGGTTGGGGGAGAAGGCCCAATCCCAAGCGACCACCTCCGGGGAACCTGCCGAACCCCCGGAGTATTAGGCTTACCCGGGTAAGGCGGCTCTGCCCGGGTGGACCTTTATTTCCGACCATCTCGTGGGATTTTTATGGACACAGAAAATAAAATGGGGATGGGGCGGGTTTTGTCGGTTGGGGAGGACGGAGACGGGGCTGGGGTTAGGGTGGCGGCGCTCGCGCCCCACTCAGCGCCAGGTCCGGCTTCGTGGAGGGTGGAGGAGGACGACGAGACGGCGTCGGTCTCGTCCTTCTCCTCCAGCACGAGCCACATAGGCTCTAAGAGGAAGAGGACGGGGCAGGCCGTCGTCGAGGTGGGCGGGGCGATGAGCCCGTCGGTGAGGCTGAGTTGCCTCAGGGACGAGGTGACCGAGGAGATATCGGAGAGGATCTCCTCGTCCCTGAGGCGGGTGGAGAAAGTCGCCGCTGCCTGCGCCTTTAAGGGGCAGAAAAGCGGTGGCGCGGAGGCCCTGAAGGCCGCGGCGGAGGAGATGAGGGAGGCGGCGCGGGAGCTCGGAGGGCGGAACGCCCGTCTGCAGCTCCTGTTGGAGGAGGAGCGACAGGGGAGGAGGAGGGCAGAGGCGCTGTGGAACAGCGCGGCCCTCCCTCCCATCCTCCCTCCCCCTCCACCGCCGCGTCCGTCAGCGGAGGTAAATAAGCGGAGTGCGGCGGCAGTGGTGCGGGGCACCGCGGGCCCCTCCACCCGCACTCCGCCCGTGAAGAAGTCCGCGTCCTCCTCAGAAGACGATCTTCTGAGGAGGATTGGGGACATGATTGATGGCAAGCTGGCCGCCTTCCGGGAGGAGCTCCTCGCCGGAAGAGCGGTCAGCAGGAAGGCGGTGCCTCCCCGACCTGTTCCGGTACAGTCGGGGAAGGCAAAGAAGGGCGGAGTGAAGGCTCCGCCCAGCGTTGCGGCACCAGGGCCCCGGGTTGCGACCCCCAAGGGGGGTGGTGTACCCGTGGTCGCGGTGGTCGCGTCCTCCACGGCACCCTCCCAAGGGGGGGTGGCGTGGAGTGAGGTGGTGGGGCGGAAGGCGAAGCGGGCGGCGAGGAAGGCCTCGCAACCGCAGCCTCCGCCTCCGCCGCCGGCGGCCAAGGTAAAGGCCGCGAAGGTCGGGAAGGCACGACCAGGTCGTC
The DNA here is from genome assembly GCF_051014445.1 of Colletes latitarsis. Classification (NCBI taxonomy): domain Eukaryota; kingdom Metazoa; phylum Arthropoda; class Insecta; order Hymenoptera; family Colletidae; genus Colletes; species Colletes latitarsis. The sequence continues at coordinate 26,318,893 of NW_027488367.1, read as the reverse complement.
CCCCAAAAACGGCAGCGGTGACGCTGACCGTTGCGCAGGGGGGCGACCTGACCCTCGCGGAGGCGATGCGGCTCGCCAGGGAGAATATCTCCCTGGAAGAGCTGGGCATCGCCTCCGTGAGGGCGAAGAGGGCCGTGACCGGGGGTCTCTTGTTGGAGATCCCCGGTGCAGAGAGCGGCGCGAAGGCGGATCGTCTCGCCCAGAGGCTCCGGGAGCAGCTGGGCGAGCGAGGTGTCCGGGTCGCCCGGCCCACGAAGCGCACGGAGATGCGCGTTTGTGGGCTGGACGACTCGGTCAGCGCACAGGATGTGTCCCGTGCCCTTGCGAGGGCGGGGGACTGTCCTGTGGAGGACCTGCGGATCGGAGAGATCCGCAGGTCGCCCTCCGGCCTCGGGTCGGTGTGGGCCCGGTGCCCCCTCTCCGCCACCCGTAAGGTGGCGGAATCCGGGAGGGTGTTGGTGGGGTGGGTTTCGGCGCGAGTGGAAATCCTCGCGCCGCGCCCACTCCAGTGTCACCGCTGCCTCGAATTGGGGCACGTGAGGCAGTGGTGCACCTCGCCGGTGGTAACACTGACCGCTGCGGTGCCAAAGAGCACCGTGCGAGCCAGTGCTCGGCGGCCCCCCACTGCCCGCTGTGTGCGGACATGGGGAGGCCAGCCGATCACAGGGTGGGGAGCAAGAAGTGCTCCCCCCCCTCCCGGAAGGAGAGGAAGAGGCGGGCTGCACTGGCTCCGGTGCCGAGGGCGGTGGCATCGTCCTCCATGGAGGTGGACGGTGCTACGGGGACGGACGGCCGGGAGGAGGCTGGCGCGGCCATTAATTAATGCCGCCCCGCCTCCTCCTCCAGGCCAACCTCAACCACTGCCGCGCGGCACAGGACTTGATGTCCCAAGTCCTCGCGGAGTGGGGGGTTGGCCTGGCGGTCGCCGCCGAGCCGTACCGCGTCCCTGATCACCCTCATTGGGTGGGCGACGCGGACGGCTTGGTGGCGACGGTATGGGGAGGGGGCGACGGGTCCCCACCGTTCTCCTTGTTGGAGCGCGGTCGGGGATTCGTCGCCGTGGACTGGGGGGGAGTCGCTGTGGTGGGGTGCTACATTTCGCCCCGTAGCGGTCACGCTGCGTTCGAGCTGTACTTGGCCGAGGTCGCGGCATGCGTGCAGCGCTACGCGGCCCGGCCGGTGCTGGTCCTGGGGGATTTTAATGCCAAGTCGGTGGCTTGGGGATCCCCCAGGACCTCCGTTCGCGGCGGGATCCTGGGCGATTGGGCGGCGGGGCTCGACCTCCGGGTATTGAACCGGGGGTCGGAGCACACATGCGTGCGGCGATATGGGGGGTCCATCGTGGATGTTGGATTCGCGACCCCCAACGCCGTGCGCATGGTGTCGGGTTGGCACGTGGTCGCGGGGGCAGAGACACTCTCCGATCACCGGTACATCCGGATGGAGGTCTCTGCCGCCGCGAGTGCATCCCGACACGGCCGCCTGCGTGGCACCCCACCACGCCGCTGGGCGCTTCGGCGCCTGGACAAGGACGCCCTGATGGCAGCTGCCCTCGCTGCAACTTGGCCGCAGGGAGCGGCCGAGTTGCCGAGCATAGAGGAGGAGGTCGCCCGGCTCGGAGCATTGGTCGCGGGTATTTGCGACGCGGCGATGCCTCGGGTCGGGCGGGCTTCTCCTCGCCGGGCGGTGTACTGGTGGTCGGACGCGATCGCGGAGTTGCGAGTCGCGACTGTCCGCGCCCGACGCCAGTACACCCGCGCGCGCCGTCGTCAACGTACAGGCGACGGCGTGGCGCGAGCGAGGGCAGCTGATGACCTGTATGGAGCATACCGCGTGGCGCGGGTTGCTCTGCAGGTCGCCATCAAACGGGCCAAGACCCAGGCATGGAAGGAGCTCCTCCAGACCCTTGATGACGATCCATGGGGGCGCCCATATAAGGTGGTGCTGAATAAGCTCCGCCCGTGGGCGCCCCCCGTCACCGAGGGTCTTGACCCCCGGCTGCTGGAGGACGTGGTCAATACACTCTTCCCAATTGGGGAGAGGGGACCGCGTCCTCCGGCGGCGGCGGCTGTCCCAGTGGAGTGGACGGCCGAGCTGGGGGTCACGCAGGAGGAGCTGGCAGCGGCCATCAGACGGCTCGGGGTTCGTAACACGGCCCCGGGTCCGGATGGGGTGCCCGGCCGGGTTTGGGTCTTGACCCAGGGCGTCCTTGGGGCCGACCTCAGGCGGTTGTTCGACCGCTGCCTGAGGGACGGGCGATTCCCCCCCAGTTGGAAGGTGGCGAGGATGGTCCTCCTCCGGAAGGAGGGTCGGCCCGCGGAGTCTCCCTCCGCATACCGGCCCATTTGTCTCCTCGACGAGGTGGGCAAGCTCTTTGAGCGTGTGATTGCTGCCCGCCTCGTCGAGCACTTGTCGCGGGGTGATCCCGGTCTGGCAGACTGCCAGTTCGGTTTCCGGGGGGGCCGATCGACTATCGACGCGATAGGTCGTGTGAGGGCCCTCTCGGAGGCGGCCGTCTCCCGGGGAGGGGTGGCATTGGCAATATCCTTGGATATTGCCAATGCCTTTAACACCCTCCCCTGGGAAGAGATAAGGAGGGGACTCGAATATCATCGAGTCCCCCCTTGTCTCAGGGCGGTCGTCGGGGATTATCTCCGCGGCAGGTGGATCGAGTATCCGGGCCGGGATGGTGATATGCGGAGGGAGGTGTACTGCGGTGTTCCGCAGGGGTCGGTCCTCGGGCCACTCCTGTGGAACATCGCGTACGACTCGGTGTTGCGGGCCGGCCTCCCCGACGGCGTCAGCACGGTGTGTTATGCGGATGACACACTGGTGCTGGCCGTCGGGGCGCACTGGGGGAGGGCCTTGCGTCGCGCGGAGGAGGGGTCGCAACGCGTCGTCGACCGGATCAGGGGGATGGGGATGACGGTGGCGGTCTATAAGACCGAGGTGATTGCGTTTCATTCACCTCGGCAGGATCCGCCACCCCCTCTGATCCGGGTGGGTGGGGCTGACATCGAGGTGAAGCCCCAGATCAGGTATCTGGGGCTGATCCTCGATAGCCACTGGCGTTTCGTGGAGCATTTCCGCTGCCTGGTCCCCCGGTTGGAAAGGATGGTTGCGGCTCTGGGCCGGATCCTGCCCAACCTGGGGGGCCCGGCGGGCCGAGTTCGTCGCCTCTATGTGGCAATGGTCCAGTCGGTGGCCCTATACGGGGCCCCCGTCTGGGCGGACGACCTGGCTGCCTCCCGGCGCAGCATGACTATGCTGCGTCGGGTGCAGAGGCGCATGGCGCTCAGGGTCGTCCGCGGGTATCGGACCGTGTCACATGAGGCGGCGACGGTGCTAGCGGGGATGCCGCCCATGGACCTGCTCGCGCGGTCGCACGCGGTGATGTACCGGCACCGCGTCGACCGTCGCGCGGGGGTGGGGGCGGTCCCGGGCGGGCAGGAACCTGCTTGGGGCGATTTGAAGCGCCAGGCCCGGCAGTCCGTGTTGCTCGCGTGGCAGGAGCGGCTGGCTCTGCCAACCGCGGGGCACCGGACTGTCGAGGCTGTTCGGCCACTCCTGAAGGAGTGGCTGGACAGAGGCCATGGCAGCCTCACCTACCGGCTGGCACAGTTATTTTCCGGGCATGGCAGCTTCGGAAGATACCTGTGCCGGATAGGGAAGGAGCCGACGGCGCGATGCTGCCACTGCGACGCTGAGGAGGACACGGCGGATCATACCCTGGAGGTATGCCCCGCGTGGGAGGGGGAGCGCCGTGTCCTGGTCGGCGTCGTCGGGCGGGATGTCTCGCTGCCGGGCGTGGTGCGCGCCATGCTCGGCAGCGAGGAGAAGTGGAGGGCCGTGGCCTCCTTCTGCGAGAACGTAATGTTGCAGAAGGAGGCCGCGGGGAGGGAGCGCGAGCTTCAGCGGCGCACTGAAGCTCGCGCTCGTGCGGTGGCCCGAGGTCGTCGCCCGGTCGCGAGGCGTCGCGGGCGGCCGCCTCGGCGTGGCGGATGACCTAGGCTGGGAGGGGAGTCCTGAGGGGACCCTCCTCCCGCCAGGCGGCGCCGGGTCGGACCGGTTGGGGGTAGGAGTGCCTCCCCCTACCGGTCCGTCGCAAGGGGAGGCACCCTCGGCGGTCTGGTGCGGCCATGAACGCCCGGCCGCCGAGGGGTGGAAACGGGGTCGCGGGCGGTTGCGAGTTGGGGCTCGCAGCCGCCACTAAACGCGGCCCCGGGACGGATAGCGGCGGGATGGAGTGGCCCCGTCCCGCCGCTATGAGGCAGTGTGTCTACTGGGGGGACCGATTGTCCCCCCGGGGGATGGGCGCGAAAGCGCGGGCACGGGGAGGATACCGGAAGAATGCTTCGAGCGATTCCCGGTATCCTCCCAAAGCGTGCCGAAGGGTCACCGTGGGGTTTTTAGTGGGTAGGTCCCGCGCCTGTCGTTGTACGGGCGCGGGGAATCCCACACACCCCTCCCACCTCTCCCCAAGGAGGTGGGAGGGAGTCTTTCGAAGATTTTCCCCACGACAAAAAAAAAAAAAAAAAAAAAAAAAAAAAGTATGTGAAGAATGCGAAAGTATGAATCTGATGAGTGAAAATCCCAGGGCTAACCTATACCTAACATGCGTTATCCTCTAAAATATTGATCGAAACCAGGTTTAATCGACCGTTTCAGTGTGGTACCACATTACTACGTGATCCAAACCAGAAAAAACCCAGGATCAGTTCAACAAGTATGTGAAGAATGCGAAAGTATGAGTCTGATGAGTGAAAATCCCAGGGCTAACCTAGACCTAACTTGCGTTATCCTCTAAAATATTGATCCAAACCAGGTTTAATGGACTGTTTCAGTGTGGTACCACACTACTAGGTGATCCAAACCTGAAAAGACCCAGGATCTGTTCAACAAGTATGTGAAAAACGCGAAAGTATGAGCCTGATGAGGGCAAGTCCAAGACCTATCCCAGACCTAACTTGCGTTGCCCTCTAAGATATTGATGGAAACCAGGTTTAATTGAATGTTTCAGTGTGGTACCACATTACTACGTGATGCAATCCAGAAAAAGCCCAGGATCTAGCCATCAAGTTTGAGAAATATGCGAAAGAATGAGCCTGATGAGGGCAAATCCCAGACCTAACCTAGACCTAACATGAATTATTCTCTAAAATATTGATCGAAACCAGGTTTAACCGACTGTTTCAGTGTGGTACCACATAACTATGTGATCCAAACCAGAAAATAACCCAGGATCTGTTCAACGAGTATGTGAAGTGTGCGAAAGTATGAGTCTGATGAGGGCAAATCCCAGACCTATCCCAGACCTAAAATGCGTTATCCTCTAAAATATTTATCAATACCAGGTTTAATTGATTGTTTCAGTGTGATCCCACATTACTACGTGATCCAAGCCAGAAAAAACCCAGGATCCGTTCAAAAAGTATGTGCAAAACGCGAAAGTATGTGCCCGATGAGAGCAAATCCCAGACCTATCCCAGACCAAACTTGCGTTATCCTCTAAAATATTGATCGAAACCAGTTTTAATTGACTGTTTCAGCGTGGTACCACATTACTACGTGATCCAAACCAGTAAAAACCCAGGATCCGTTCAAAAAGTATGTGAAGAATGCGAAAGTATGAGTCTGATGAGTGAAAAACCCCGGCCTAACCTAGACCTAACATGCGTTATCCTCAAAAATATTGATCGAAACCTGGTTTAATCGACTGTTTCAGTGTGGTACCACATTACTATGTGATCCAAACCAGAAAATAACCCAGGATCTGTTCAACCAGTATGTGAAGTGTGCGAAAGTATGAGTCTGATGAGGGCAAATCCCAGACCTATCCCAGACCTAAAATGCGTTATCCTCTAAAATATTTATCAATACCAGGTTTAATTGATTGTTTCAGTGTGATCCCACATTACTACGTGATCCAAGCCAGAAAAAACCCAGGATCCGTTCAAAAAGTATGTGCAAAACGCGAAAGTATGAGCCCGATGAGAGCAAATCCCAGACCTCTCCCAGAGCTAACTTGCATTGTCCTCCAAGATATTGATGGAAACCAGGTTTAATTGACTGTTTCAGTGTTGTACTTCATTACTACGTGATGCAATCCAGAAAAAGCCCAGGATCTAGCCATCAAGTATGAGAGATATGCGAAAGAATGAGCCTGATGAGAGCAAATCCCAGACCTAACCTAGACCTAACATGAATTATTCTCTAAAATATTTGTCATGACCAGGTTTAATTGATTGTTTCAGTGTGGTCGCACATTACTACGTGATCCAAACCAGAAAAAACCCAGGATCTGTTCAACAAGTATGTGAAAAACGGGAAAGTATGAGCCTGATGAGTGAAAATCCCAGACCTAACCTAGACCTAACATGCGTTAGCCTCTAAAATATTTATCATGACCAGGTTTAATTGATTGTTTCAGTGTGGTCCCACATTACTACGTGATCCAAACCAGAAGAAACCCAGGATCTGTTCAACAAGTATGTGAAAAACGCGAAAGTATGAGCCCGATGAGAGCAAATCCCAGACCTCTCCCAGACCTAACTTGCGTTGTCCTCTAAGATATTGATGGAAACCAGGTTTAATTGACTGTTTCAGTGTTGTACTTCATTACTACGTGATGCAATCCAGAAATAGCCCAGGATCTAGCCATCAAGTATGAAAAATATGCGAAAGAATGAGCCTGATGAGAGCAAATCACAGACCTAACCTAGACATAACATGAATTATTCTCTAAAATATTGATCAAAACCAGGTTTAATTGACAGTTTCAGTGTGGTACCACATTACTACGTGATCCAATCCAGAAATAGCCCAGGATCCAGCCATGAAGTATGAGAAATATGCGAAAGTATGAGCCTGATGGGGGCAAATCCTAGTCCTAACCCAGACCTAACATGCGTTATCCTCTAAAATATTTATCAAGACCAGGTTTAATTGAATGTTTCAGTGTGGTACCACATTACTACGTGAACGAAACCATAAAAAACCCGGTATCTGTTTAACAAGTATGTGAAGAATGCTAAAGTATGAGTCTGATGAGTAAAAATCCCAGGCCTAACCTAGACCTAACATGCGCTATCCTCTAAAATATTGCTCCAAACCAGGTTTAATGGAGTGTTTCAGTGTGGTACCACTTTACTACGTGATCCAAAGCAGAAAAAACCCTCGATCAGGTCAACATGTATGTTAAAACTGCGGAAGTATGACCCTGATGAGGGCAAATCCCAGGCCTAACCTAGACCTAACATGCGTTCTCCTCTAAAATATTGATCCAAACCAGGTTTGATGGACTGCTTCAGTGTGGTACCACTTCACTACGCGATCCAAAGCAGGAATAACCCTCGATCAGGCCAACATGTATGTTAAAACTGCGAAAGTATGACCCTGATGAGGGCAAACCCCAGGCCTAACCTAGACCTGACGTGCGTTATCCTCTAAAATATTGATCGAAACCAGGTATAGTTGATTGTTCCGGTGTGGTCCCACATTACTACGTGAACCAAACCAGAAATAGCCCAGGATCTAGCCATGAAGTATGAGAAATATGCGAAAGTATGAGCCTGATGAGGGCAAATCCTAGACCTAACCCAGACCTAACATGCGTTGTCCTCTAAAATATTTATCAAGACCAGGTTTAATCGACTGTTTCAGTGTGGTCCCACATTACTACGTGATCCAAACCAGAAAAAACCCAGGATCCGTTCAACAAGTATGTGAAGAATGCGAAAGTATGAGTCTGATGCGTGAAAATCCCAGGCCTAACCTAGACCTAACATGCGTTATCCTCAAAAATATTGATCGAAACCTGGTTTAATCGACTGTTTCAGTGTGGTACCACATTACTACGTGACCCAAACCAGAAAAAACCCAGGATCTGCTCAACAAGTATGTGAAAGACGCGAAAGTATGAGCCTGATGAGGGCAAATCCCAGCCCTATCCCAGACCAAACTTGCGTTATCCTCTAAAATATTGATCGAAACCAGGTATAGTTGATTGTTTCGGTGTGGTCCCACATTACCACGTGAACCAAACCAGAAAAAACCCAGGTTCCGTTCAACAAGTATGTGAAGAATGCGAAAGTATGAGTCTGATGCGTGAAAATCCCAGGCCTAACCTAGACCTAACATGCGTTATCCTCAAAAATATTGATCCAAACCAGGTTTAATGGACTGTTTCAGTGTGGTAACACATTGCTACGTGATCCAAACCAGAAAAAGCCCAGGATCAGTTGAACAGGTATGTGAAAAACGCGAAAGTATGAGCCTGATGAGGGCGAATCCCAGACCTATCCCAGACCTAACTTGCGTTGTCCTCTAAGATATTGATGGAAACCAGGTTTAATTGACTGTTTCAGTGTTGTACTTCATTACTACGTGAACCAAACCAGAAAAAACCCAGGATCCGTTCAACAAGTATGTGAAGAATGCGAAAGTATGAGTCTGATGCGTGAAAATCCCAGGCCTAACCTAGACCTAACATGCGTTGTCCTCTAAAATATTGATCCAAACCAGGTTTAATGGACTGTTTCAGCGTGGTACCGCATTACTACGTGATCCAAACAAGTAAAAACCCAGGATCCGTTCGACAAGTATGTGAGGAATGCGAAAGTATGAGTCTGATGAGGGCAAATCCCAGACCTATCCCAGACCTAACATGAGTTATCCTCTAAAATATTTATCATGACCAGGTTTAATTGATTGTTTCAGTGTGGTCCCACATTACTACGTGATCCAAACCAGAAAAACCCAGGATCTGTTCAACAAGTATTTGAAAAACGCGAAAGTATGAGCCTGATGAGAGCAAATCCCAGACCTATCCCAGACCTAACTTGCGTTGTCCTCTAAGATATTGATGGAAACCAGGTTTAATTGACTGTTTCAGTGTTGTACTTCATTACTACGTGATGCAATCCAGAAAAAGCCCAGGATCTAGCCATCAAGTATGAGAAATATGCGAAAGAATGAGCCTGATGAGGACAAATCCCAGACCTATCCCAGACCAAACTTGCGTTATCCTCTAAAATATTGATCGAAACCAGGTTTAATCGACTGTTTCAGTGTGGTACCACATTGCTACGTGATCCAAACCAGAAAAAACCCAGGATCAGTTCAACAAGTATGTGAAAAACGCGAAAGTATGAGCCTGATGAGGGCGAATCCCAGACCTATCCCAGACCAAACTTGCGTTATCCTCTAAAATATTGATCGAAACCAGTTTTAATTGACTGTTTCAGCGTGGTACCACATTACTACGTGATCCAAACCAGTAAAAACCCAGGATCCGTTCAAAAAGTATGTGAAGAATGCGAAAGTATGAGTCCGATGAGTGAAAAACCCCGGCCTAACCTAGACCTAACATGCGTTATCCTCAAAAATATTGATCGAAACCTGGTTTAATCGACTGTTTCAGTGTGGTACCACATTACTATGTGATCCAAACCAGAAAATAACCCAGGATCTGTTCAACGAGTATGTGAAGTGTGCGAAAGTATGAGTCTGATGAGGGCAAATCCCAGACCTATCCCAGACCTAAAATGCGTTATCCTCTAAAATATTTATCAATACCAGGTTTAATTGATTGTTTCAGTGTGATCCCACATTACTACGTGATCCAAGCCAGAAAAAACCCAGGATCCGTTCAAAAAGTATGTGCAAAACGCGAAAGTATGAGCCCGATGAGAGCAAATCCCAGACCTCTCCCAGAGCTAACTTGCATTGTCCTCCAAGATATTGATGGAAACCAGGTTTAATTGACTGTTTCAGTGTTGTACTTCATTACTACGTGATGCAATCCAGAAAAAGCCCAGGATCTAGCCATCAAGTATGAGAGATATGCGAAAGAATGAGCCTGATGAGAGCAAATCCCAGACCTAACCTAGACCTAACATGAATTATTCTCTAAAATATTTGTCATGACCAGGTTTAATTGATTGTTTCAGTGTGGTCGCACATTACTACGTGATCCAAACCAGAAAAAACCCAGGATCTGTTCAACAAGTATGTGAAAAACGGGAAAGTATGAGCCTGATGAGGGCAAATCCCAGACCTATCCCAGACCAAACTTGCGTTATCCTCTAAAATATTGATCGAAACCAGGTTTAATCGACTGTTTCAGTGTGGTACCACATTGCTACGTGATCCAAACCAGAAAAAACCCAGGATCAGCTCAACAAGTATGTGAAAAACGCGAAAGTATGAGCCTGATGAGGGCGAATCCCAGACCTATCCCAGACCTAACTTGCGTTATCCTCTAAAATATTGATCGAAACCAGTTTTAATTGACTGTTTCAGCGTGGTACCACATCACTACGTGATACAATCCAGAAACAGCCCAGGATCTAGTCATGAAGTATGAGAAATATGCGAAAGTATGACCCTGATGAGGGCAAATCCTAGACCTAACCCAGACCTAACATGCGTTATCCTCTAAAATATTTATCATGACCAGGTTTAATTGATTGTTTCAGTGTGGTCCCACATTACTACGTGATCCAAACCAGAAAAAACCCAGGAACCGTTCAACAAGTATGTGAAGAATGCGAAAGTATGAGTCTGATGAGTGAAAATCCCCGGCCTAACCTAGACCTAACATGCGTTATCCTCAAAACTATTGATCGAAACCAGGTTTAATCGACTGTTTCAGTGTGGTACCACACTACTACGTGACCCAAACCGGAAAAAACCCAGGATCTGTTCAACAAGTATGTGAAAAACGCGAAAGTATGAGCCTGATGAGGGCAAATCCCAGACCTATCCCAGACCTAACTTGCGTTGTCCTCTAAGATATTGATGGAAACGAGGTTTAATTGACTGTTTCAGTGTTGTACTTCATTACTACGTGATGCAATCCAGAAAAAGCCCAGGATCTAGCCACGAAGTATGAGAAATATGCGAAAGTATGAGCCTGATGTGGGCGAATCCCAGACCTATCCCAGACCTAACTTGCGTTATCCTCTAAAATATTGATCGAAATCAGGCTTAATTGACTGTTTCAGCGTGGTACCACATTACTACGTGATACAATCCAGAAACAGCCCAGGATCTAGCCATGAAGTATGAGAAATATGCGAAAGTATGAGCCTGATGAGGGCAAATCCTAAACCTAACCCAAACCTAACATGCGTTATCCTCTAAAATAGTTATCATGAGCAGGTTTAATTGATTGTTTCAGTGTGGTCCCACATTACTACGTGTTCCAAACCAGAAAAAACCCAGGATCCGATCAACAAGTATGTGAAGAACGCGAAAATATGAACCTGATGAGGGCAGATCCCAGGCCTAGCCTAGGCCTAACATGCGTTATCCTCAAAAATACTGATCGAAACCTGGTTTAATCGACTGTTTCAGTGTGGTACCACATTACTACGTGATGCAATCCAGAAAAAGCCCAGGATCTAGCCATCAAGTATGAGAAATATGCGAAAGAATGAGCCTGATGAGAGCAAATCCCAGACCTTACCTAAACATAACATGAATTATTCTCTAAAATATTGATCCAAACCAGGTTTAATGGAATGTTTCAGTGTGGTACCACTTTACTACGTGATACAAACCAGAAAATAACCCAGGATCTGTTCAACGAGTATGTGAAGTGTGCGAAAGTATGAGTCTGATGAGGGCAAATCCCAGACCTATCCCAGACCTAACATGCGTCATCCTCTAAAATAATTATCAATACCAGGTTTAATTGATTGTTTCAGTGTGGTCCCACATTACTACGTGATCCAAACCAGAAAAAACCCAGGATCTGTTCAACAAGTATGTGAAAAACGCGAAAGTATGAGCCTGATGAGGGCAAATCCCAGACCTATCCCAGACCTAACTTGCGTTGTCCTCTAAGATATTGATGGAAACCAGGTTTAATTGACTGTTTCAGTGTTGTACTTCATTACCACGTGATGCAATCCAGAAACAGCCCAGGATCTAGCCATGAAGTATGAGAAATATGCGAAAGTATGAGCCTGATGAGGGCAAATCCTAGACCTAACCCAGACCTGACATGCGTTGTCCTCTAAAATATTTATCAAAACCAGGTTTAATTGATTGTTTCAGTGTGGTCCCACATTACTACGTGAAGCAATCCAGAAAAAGCCCAGGATCTAGCCATCAAGTATGAGAAATATGCGAAAGAATGAGCCTGATGAGAGCAAATCCCAGGCCTAACCTAGACCTAACATGCGTTATCCTCTAAAATATTGCTCCAAACCTGGTTTAATGGACTGTTTCAGTGTGGTACCACTTTACTACGTGATCCAAAGCAGAAAAAACCCTCGATCAGGTCAACATGTATGTTAAAACTGCGGAAGTATGACCCTGATGAGGGCAAATCCCAGGCCTAACCTAGACCTAACATGCGTTGTCCTCTAAAATATTGATGGAAACCAGGTTTAATTGACTGTTTCAGTGTTGTACTTCATTACTACGTGATGCAATCCAGAAAAAGCCCAGGATCTGGCCATCAAGTATGAGAAATATGCGAAAGAATGAGCCTGATGAGGGCAAATTCTAGACCTATCCCAGACCAAACTTGCGTTATCCTCTAAAATATTGATCGAAACCAGTTTTAATTGACTGTTTCAGCGTGGTACCACATTACTACGTGATCCAAACCAGTAAAAACCCAGGATCCGTTCAACAAGTATGTGAAGAATGCGAAAGTATGAGTCTGATGAGTGAAAAACCCCGGCCTAACCTAGACCTAACATGCGTTATCCTCAAAATTATTGATCGAAACCTGGTTTAATCGACTGTTTCAGTGTGGTACCACATTACTATGTGATCCAAACCAGAAAATAACCCAGGATCTGTTCAACGAGTATGTGAAGTGTGCGAAAGTATGAGTCTAATGAGGGCAAATCCCAGACCTATCCCAGACCTAAAATGCGTTATCCTCTAAAATATTTATCAATACCAGGTTTAATTGATTGTTTCAGTGTGGTCCCACTTTACTACGTGATCCAAACCAGAAAAAACCCAGGATCTGTTCAACAAGTATGTGAAAAACGCGAAAGTATGAGCCTGATGAGGACAAATCCCAGACCTATCCCAGACCAAACTTGCGTTATCCTCTAAAATATTGATCGAAACCAGGTTTAATCGACTGTTTCAGTGTGGTACCACATTGCTACGTGATCCAAACCAGAAAAAACCCAGGATCAGTTCAACAAGTATGTGAAAAACGCGAAAGTATGAGCCTGATGAGGGCGAATCCCAGACCTATCCCAGACCAAACTTGCGTTATCCTCTAAAATATTGATCGAAACCAGTTTCAATTGACTGCTTCAGCGTGGTACCACATTACTACGTGATCCAAACCAGTAAAAACCCAGGATCCGTTCAAAAGTATGTGAAGAATGCGAAAGTATGAGTCTGATGAGTGAAAAACCCCGGCCTAACCTAGACCTAACATGCGTTATCCTCAAAAATATTGATCGAAACCTGGTTTAATCGACTGTTTCAGTGTGGTACCACATTACTATGTGATCCAAACCAGAAAATAACCCAGGATCTGTTCAACGAGTATGTGAAGTGTGCGAAAGTATGAGTCTGATGAGGGCAAATCCCAGACCTATCCCAGACCTAAAATGCGTTATCCTCTAAAATATTTATCAATACCAGGTTTAATTGATTGTTTCAGTGTGATCCCACATTACTACGTGATCCAAGCCAGAAAAAACCCAGGATCCGTTCAAAAAGTATGTGCAAAACGCGAAAGTATGAGCCCGATGAGAGCAAATCCCAGACCTCTCCCAGAGCTAACTTGCATTGTCCTCCAAGATATTGATGGAAACCAGGTTTAATTGACTGTTTCAGTGTTGTACTTCATTACTACGTGATGCAATCCAGAAAAAGCCCAGGATCTAGCCATCAAGTATGAGAGATATGCGAAAGAATGAGCCTGATGAGAGCAAATCCCACACCTAACCTAGACCTAACATGAATTATTCTCTAAAATATTTGTCATGACCAGGTTTAATTGATTGTTTCAGTGTGGTCGCACATTACTACGTGATCCAAACCAGAAAAAACCCAGGATCTGTTCAACAAGTATGTGAAAAACGGGAAAGTATGAGCCTGATGAGGGCAAATCCCAGACCTATCCCAGACCAAACTTGCGTTATCCTCTAAAATATTGATCGAAACCAGGTTTAATCGACTGTTTCAGTGTGGTACCACATTGCTACGTGATCCAAACCAGAAAAAACCCAGGATCAGCTCAACAAGTATGTGAAAAACGCGAAAGTATGAGCCTGATGAGGGCGAATCCCAGACCTATCCCAGACCTAACTTGCGTTATCCTCTAAAATATTGATCGAAACCAGTTTTAATTGTCTGTTTCAGCGTGGTACCACATCACTACGTGATACAATCCAGAAACAGCCCAGGATCTAGTCATGAAGTATGAGAAATATGCGAAAGTATGAGCCTGATGAGGGCAAATCCCAGACCTATCCCAGACCTAACATGCGTCATCCTCTAAAATAATTATCAATACCAGGTTTAATTGATTGTTTCAGTGTGGTCCCACATTACTACGTGATCCAAACCAGAAAAAACCCAGGATCTGTTCAACAAGTATGTGAAAAACGCGAAAGTATGAGCCTGATGAGGGCAAATCCCAGACCTATCCCAGACCTAACTTGCGTTGTCCTCTAAGATATTGATGGAAACCAGGTTTAATTGACTGTTTCAGTGTTGTACTTCATTACCACGTGATGCAATCCAGAAACAGCCCAGGATCTAGCCATGAAGTATGAGAAATATGCGAAAGTATGAGCCTGATGAGGGCAAATCCTAGACCTAACCCAGACCTAACATGCGTTGTCCTCTAAAATATTTATCAAAACCAGGTTTAATTGATTGTTTCAGTGTGGTCCCACATTACTACGTGAAGCAATCCAGAAAAAGCCCAGGATCTAGCCATCAAGTGTGAGAAATATGCGAAAGAATGAGCCTGATGAGAGCAAATCCCAGGCCTAACCTAGACCTAACATGCGTTATCCTCTAAAATATTGCTCCAAACCTGGTTTAATGGACTGTTTCAGTGTGGTACCACTTTACTACGTGATCCAAAGCAGAAAAAACCCTCGATCAGGTCAACATGTATGTTAAAACTGCGGAAGTATGACCCTGATGAGGGCAAATCCCAGGCCTAACCTAGACCTAACATGCGTTGTCCTCTAAAATATTGATGGAAACCAGGTTTAATTGACTGTTTCAGTGTTGTACTTCATTACTACGTGATGCAATCCAGAAAAAGCCCAGGATTTAGCCATCAAGTATGAGAAATATGCGAAAGAATGAGCCTGATGAGGGCAAATTCTAGACCTATCCCAGACCAAACTTGCGTTATCCTCTAAAATATTGATCGAAACCAGTTTTAATTGACTGTTTCAGCGTGGTACCACATTACTACGTGATCCAAACCAGTAAAAACCCAGGATCCGTTCAACAAGTATGTGAAGAATGCGAAAGTATGAGTCTGATGAGTGAAAAACCCCGGCCTAACCTAGACCTAACATGCGTTATCCTCAAAATTATTGATCGAAACCTGGTTTAATCGACTGTTTCAGTGTGGTACCACATTACTATGTGATCCAAACCAGAAAATAACCCAGGATCTGTTCAACGAGTATGTGAAGTGTGCGAAAGTATGAGTCTAATGAGGGCAAATCCCAGACCTATCCCAGACCTAAAATGCGTTATCCTCTAAAATATTTATCAATACCAGGATTAATTGATTGTTTCAGTGTGGTCCCACTTTACTACGTGATCCAAACCAGAAAAAACCCAGGATCTGTTCAACAAGTATGTGAAAAACGCGAAAGTATGAGCCTGATGAGGGCAAATCCCAGACCTATCCCAGACCAAACTTGCGTTATCCTCTAAAATATTGATCGAAACCAGTTTTAATTGACTGTTTCAGCGTGGTACCACATTACTACGTGATCCAAACCAGTAAAAACCCAGGATCCGTTCAAAAAGTATGTGAAGAATGCGAAAGTATGAGTCTGATGAGTGAAAACCCCGGCCTAACCTAGACCTAACATGCGTTATCCTCAAAAATATTGATCGAAACCTGGTATAATCGACTGTTTCAGTGTGGTACCACATTACTATGTGATCCAAACCAGAAAATAACCCAGGATCTGTTCAACGAGTATGTGAAGTGTGCGAAAGTATGAGTCTGATGAGGGCAAATCCCAGACCTATCCCAGACCTAAAACGCGTTATCCTCTAAAATATTTATCAATACCAGGTTTAATTGATTGTTTCAGTGTGATCCCACATTACTACGTGATCCAAGCCAGAAAAAACCCAGGATCCGTTCAAAAAGTATGTGAAAAACGCGAAAGTATGAGCCCGATGAGAGCAAATCCCAGACCTCTCCCAGAGCTAACTTGCATTGTCCTCCAAGATATTGATGGAAACCAGGTTTAATTGACTGTTTCAGTGTTGTACTTCATTACTACGTGATGCAATCCAGAAAAAGCCCAGGATCTAGCCATCAAGTATGAGAGATATGCGAAAGAATGAGCCTGATGAGAGCAAATCCCAGACCTAACCTAGACCTAACATGAATTATTCTCTAAAATATTTGTCATGACCAGGTTTAATTGATTGTTTCAGTGTGGTCGCACATTACTACGTGATCCAAACCAGAAAAAACCCAGGATCTGTTCAACAAGTATGTGAAAAACGGGAAAGTATGAGCCTGATGAGGGCAAATCCCAGACCTATCCCAGACCAAACTTGCGTTATCCTCTAAAATATTGATCGAAACCAGGTTTAATCGACTGTTTCAGTGTGGTACCACATTGCTACGTGATCCAAACCAGAAAAAACCCAGGATCAGCTCAACAAGTATGTGAAAAACGCGAAAGTATGAGCCTGATGAGGGCGAATCCCAGACCTATCCCAGACCTAACTTGCGTTATCCTCTAAAATATTGATCGAAACCAGTTTTAATTGACTGTTTCAGCGTGGTACCACATCACTACGTGATACAATCCAGAAACAGCCCAGGATCTAGTCATGAAGTATGAGAAATATGCGAAAGTATGAGCCTGATGAGGGCAAATCCTAGACCTAACCCAGACCTAACATGCGTTATCCTCTAAAATATTTATCATGACCAGGTTTAATTGATTGTTTCAGTGTGGTCCCACATTACTACGTGATCCAAACCAGAAAAAACCCAGGATCCGTTCAAGAAGTATGTGAAGAATGCGAAAGTATGAGTCTGATGAGTGAAAATCCCCGGCCTAACCTAGACCTAACATGCGTTATCCTCAAAACTATTGATCGAAACCAGGTTTAATCGACTGTTTCAGTGTGGTACCACACTACTACGTGACCCAAACCGGAAAAAACCCAGGATCTGTTCAACAAGTATGTGAAAAACGCGAAAGTATGAGCCTGATGAGGGCAAATCCCAGACCTATCCCAGACCTAACTTGCGTTGTCCTCTAAGATATTGATGGAAACCAGGTTTAATTGACTGTTTCAGTGTTGTACTTCATTACTACGTGATGCAATCCAGAAAAAGCCCAGGATCTAGCCACGAAGTATGAGAAATATGCGAAAGTATGAGCCTGATGTGGGCGAATCCCAGACCTATCCCAGACCTAACTTGCGTTATCCTCTAAAATATTGATCGAAATCAGGCTTAATTGACTGTTTCAGCGTGGTACCACATTACTACGTGATACAATCCAGAAACAGCCCAGGATCTAGCCATGAAGTATGAGAAATATGCGAAAGTATGAGCCTGATGAGGGCAAATCCTAAACCTAACCCAAACCTAACATGCGTTATCCTCTAAAATAGTTATCATGAGCAGGTTTAATTGATTGTTTCAGTGTGGTCCCACATTACTACGTGTTCCAAACCAGAAAAAACCCAGGATCCGATCAACAAGTATGTGAAGAACGCGAAAATATGAACCTGATGAGGGCAGATCCCAGGCCTAGCCTAGGCCTAACATGCGTTATCCTCAAAAATACTGATCGAAACCTGGTTTAATCGACTGTTTCAGTGTGGTACCACATTACTACGTGATGCAATCCAGAAAAAGCCCAGGATCTAGCCATCAAGTATGAGAAATATGCGAAAGAATGAGCCTGATGAGAGCAAATCCCAGACCTAACCTAGACCTAACATGAATTATTCTCTAAAATATTTGTCATGACCAGGTTTAATTGATTGTTTCAGTGTGGTCGCACATTACTACGTGATCCAAACCAGAAAAAACCCAGGATCTGTTCAACAAGTATGTGAAAAACGGGAAAGTATGAGCCTGATGAGGGCAAATCCCAGACCTATCCCAGACCAAACTTGCGTTATCCTCTAAAATATTGATCGAAACCAGGTTTAATCGACTGTTTCAGTGTGGTACCACATTGCTACGTGATCCAAACCAGAAAAAACCCAGGATCAGCTCAACAAGTATGTGAAAAACGCGAAAGTATGAGCCTGATGAGGGCGAATCCCAGACCTATCCCAGACCTAACTTGCGTTATCCTCTAAAATATTGATCGAAACCAGTTTTAATTGACTGTTTCAGCGTGGTACCACATCACTACGTGATACAATCCAGAAACAGCCCAGGATCTAGTCATGAAGTATGAGAAATATGCGAAAGTATGAGCCTGATGAGGGCAAATCCTAGACCTAACCCAGACCTAACATGCGTTATCCTCTAAAATATTTATCATGACCAGGTTTAATTGATTGTTTCAGTGTGGTCCCACATTACTACGTGATCCAAACCAGAAAAAACCCAGGATCCGTTCAAGAAGTATGTGAAGAATGCGAAAGTATGAGTCTGATGAGTGAAAATCCCCGGCCTAACCTAGACCTAACATGCGTTATCCTCAAAACTATTGATCGAAACCAGGTTTAATCGACTGTTTCAGTGTGGTACCACACTACTACGTGACCCAAACCGGAAAAAACCCAGGATCTGTTCAACAAGTATGTGAAAAACGCGAAAGTATGAGCCTGATGAGGGCAAATCCCAGACCTATCCCAGACCTAACTTGCGTTGTCCTCTAAGATATTGATGGAAACCAGGTTTAATTGACTGTTTCAGTGTTGTACTTCATTACTACGTGATGCAATCCAGAAAAAGCCCAGGATCTAGCCACGAAGTATGAGAAATATGCGAAAGTATGAGCCTGATGTGGGCGAATCCCAGACCTATCCCAGACCTAACTTGCGTTATCCTCTAAAATATTGATCGAAATCAGGCTTAATTGACTGTCTCAGCGTGGTACCACATTACTACGTGATACAATCCAGAAACAGCCCAGGATCTAGCCATGAAGTATGAGAAATATGCGAAAGTATGAGCCTGATGAGGGCAAATCCTAAACCTAACCCAAACCTAACATGCGTTATCCTCTAAAATAGTTATCATGAGCAGGTTTAATTGATTGTTTCAGTGTGGTCCCACATTACTACGTGTTCCAAACCAGAAAAAACCCAGGATCCGATCAACAAGTATGTGAAGAACGCGAAAATATGAACCTGATGAGGGCAGATCCCAGGCCTAGCCTAGGCCTAACATGCGTTATCCTCAAAAATACTGATCGAAACCTGGTTTAATCGACTGTTTCAGTGTGGTACCACATTACTACGTGATGCAATCCAGAAAAAGCCCAGGATCTAGCCATCAAGTATGAGAAATATGCGAAAGAATGAGCCTGATGAGAGCAAATCCCAGACCTTACCTAAACATAACATGAATTATTCTCTAAAATATTGATCCAAACCAGGTTTAATGGAATGTTTCAGTGTGGTACCACTTTACTACGTGATACAAACCAGAAAATAACCCAGGATCTGTTCAACGAGTATGTGAAGTGTGCGAAAGTATGAGTCTGATGATGGCAAATCCCAGACCTATCCCAGACCTAACATGCGTCATCCTCTAAAATAATTATCAATACCAGGTTTAATTGATTGTTTCAGTGTGGTCCCACATTACTACGTGATCCAAACCAGAAAAAACCCAGGATCTGTTCAACAAGTATGTGAAAAACGCGAAAGTATGAGCCTGATGAGGGCAAATCCCAGACCTATCCCAGACCTAACTTGCGTTGTCCTCTAAGATATTGATGGAAACCAGGTTTAATTGACTGTTTCAGTGTTGTACTTCATTACCACGTGATGCAATCCAGAAACAGCCCAGGATCTAGCCATGAAGTATGAGAAATATGCGAAAGTATGAGCCTGATGAGGGCAAATCCTAGACCTAACCCAGACCTAACATGCGTTGTCCTCTAAAATATTTATCAAAACCAGGTTTAATTGATTGTTTCAGTGTGGTCCCACATTACTACGTGAAGCAATCCAGAAAAAGCCCAGGATCTAGCCATCAAGTATGAGAAATATGCGAAAGAATGAGCCTGATGAGAGCAAATCCCAGGCCTAACCTAGACCTAACATGCGTTATCCTCTAAAATATTGCTCCAAACCTGGTTTAATGGACTGTTTCAGTGTGGTACCACTTTACTACGTGATCCAAAGCAGAAAAAACCCTCGATCAGGTCAACATGTATGTTAAAACTGCGGAAGTATGACCCTGATGAGGGCAAATCCCAGGCCTAACCTAGACCTAACATGCGTTGTCCTCTAAAATATTGATGGAAACCAGGTTTAATTGACTGTTTCAGTGTTGTACTTCATTACTACGTGATGCAATCCAGAAAAAGCCCAGGATCTAGCCATCAAGTATGAGAAATATGCGAAAGAATGAGCCTGATGAGGGCAAATTCTAGACCTATCCCAGACCAAACTTGCGTTATCCTCTAAAATATTGATCGAAACCAGTTTTAATTGACTGTTTCAGCGTGGTACCACATTACTACGTGATCCAAACCAGTAAAAACCCAGGATCCGTTCAACAAGTATGTGAAGAATGCGAAAGTATGAGTCTGATGAGTGAAAAACCCCGGCCTAACCTAGACCTAACATGCGTTATCCTCAAAATTATTGATCGAAACCTGGTTTAATCGACTGTTTCAGTGTGGTACCACATTACTATGTGATCCAAACCAGAAAATAACCCAGGATCTGTTCAACGAGTATGTGAAGTGTGCGAAAGTATGAGTCTAATGAGGGCAAATCCCAGACCTATCCCAGACCTAAAATGCGTTATCCTCTATAATATTTATCAATACCAGGATTAATTGATTGTTTCAGTGTGATCCCACATTACTACGTGATCCAAGCCAGAAAAATCCCAGGATCCGTTCAAAAAGTATGTGAAGAATGCGAAAGTATGAGTCTGATGAGTGAAAATCCCAGACCTAACCTAGACCAAACATGCGTTATCCTCTAAAATATTTATCATGACCAGGTTTAATTGATTGTTTCAGTGTGGTCCCACATTACTACGTGATCCAAACCAGAAGAAACCCAGGATCTGTTCAACAAGTATGTGAAAAACGCGAATGTATGAGCCTGATGAGAGCAAATCCCAGACCTCTCCCAGACCTAACTCGCGTTGTCCTCAAAGATATTGATGGAAACCAGGTTTAATTGACTGTTTCAGTGTTGTACTTCATTACTACGTGATGCAATCCAGAAAAAGCCCAGGATCTAGCCATCAAGTATGAGAGATATGCGAAAGAATGAGCCTGATGAGAGCAAATCCCAGACCTAACCTAGACCTAACATGAATTATTCTCTAAAATATTTATCATGACCAGGTTTAATTGATTGTTTCAGTGTGGTCCCACATTACTACGTGATCCAAACCAGAAAAAACCCAGGATCTGTTCAACAAGTATGTGAAAAACGCGAAAGTATGAGCCTGATGAGGGCAAATCCCAGACCTATCCCAGACCAAACTTGCGTTATCCTCTAAAATATTGATCGAAACCAGGTTTAATCGACTGTTTCAGTGTGGTACCACATTGCTACGTGATCCAAACCAGAAAAAACCCAGGATCAGTTCAACAAGTATGTGAAAAACGCGAAAGTATGAGCCTGATGAGGGCGAATCCCAGACCTATCCCAGACCTAACTTGCGTTATCCTCTAAAATATTGATCGAAACCAGTTTTAATTGACTGTTTCAGTGTGGTCCCACATTACTACGTGATCCAAACCTGAAAAAACCCAGGATCCGTTCAAAAAGTATGTGAGGAATGCGAAAGTATGAGTCTGATGAGAGCAAATCCCATACCTAACCTAGACCTAACATGAATTATTCTCTAAAATATTTATCATGACCAGGTTTGATTGATTGTTTCAGTGTGGTACCACACTACTACGTGATCCAAACCAGAAAAAACCCAGGATCTGTTCAACAAGTATGTGAAAAACGCGAAAGTATGAGCCTGATGAGGGCAAATCCCAGACCTATCCCAGACCTAACTTGCGTTGTCCTCTAAGATATTGATGGAAACCAGGTTTAATTGATTGTTTCAGTGTGGTACCACTTTACTACGTGATCCAAAGCAGAAAAAACCCTCGATCTGGTCAACATGTATGTTAAAACTGCGGAAGTATGACCCTGATGAGGGCAAATCCCAGGCCTAACCTGGACCTAACATGCGTTGTCCTCTAAAATATTGATGGAAACCAGGTTTAATTGACTGTTTCAGTGTTGTACTTCATTACTACGTGATGCAGTCCAGAAAAAGTCCAGGATCTAGCCATCAAGTATGAGAAATATGCGAAAGAATGAGCCTGATGAGGGCAAATCCTAGACCTAACCCAGACCTAACATGCGTTATCCTCTAAAATATTTATCAATACCAGGTTTCATTGATTGTTTCAGTGTGGTCCCACTTTACTACGTGATCCAAACCAGAAAAAACCCAGGATCTGTTCAACAAGTATGTGAAAAACGCGAAAGTATGAGCCTGATGAGGACAAATCCCAGACCTATCCCAGACCAAACTTGCGTTATCCTCTAAAATATTGATCGAAACCAGGTTTAATCGACTGTTTCAGTGTGGTACCACATTGCTACGTGATCCAAACCAGAAAAAACCCAGGATCAGTTCAACAAGTATGTGAAAAACGCGAAAGTATGAGCCTGATGAGGGCGAATCCCAGACCTATCCCAGACCAAACTTGCGTTATCCTCTAAAATATTGATCGAAACCAGTTTTAATTGACTGTTTCAGCGTGGTACCACATTACTACGTGATCCAAACCAGTAAAAACCCAGGATCCGTTCAAAAAGTATGTGAAGAATGCGAAAGTATGAGTCTGATGAGTGAAAAACCCCGGCCTAACCTAGACCTAACATGCGTTATCCTCAAAAATATTGATCGAAACCTGGTTTAATCGACTGTTTCAGTGTGGTACCACATTACTATGTGATCCAAACCAGAAAATAACCCAGGATCTGTTCAACGAGTATGTGAAGTGTGCGAAAGTATGAGTCTGATGAGGGCAAATCCCAGACCTATCCCAGACCTAAAATGCGTTATCCTCTAAAATATTTATCAATACCAGGTTTAATTGATTGTTTCAGTGTGATCCCACATTACTACGTGATCCAAGCCAGAAAAAACCCAGGATCCGTTCAAAAAGTATGTGCCAAACGCGAAAGTATGAGCCCGATGAGAGCAAATCCCAGACGTCTCCCAGAGCTAACTAACATTGTCCTCCAAGATATTGATGGAAACCAGGTTTAATTGACTGTTTCAGTGTTGTACTTCATTACTACGTGATGCAATCCAGAAAAAGCCCAGGATCTAGCCATCAAGTATGAGAGATATGCGAAAGAATGAGCCTGATGAGAGCAAATCCCAGACCTAACCTAGACCTAACATGAATTATTCTCTAAAATATTTGTCATGACCAGGTTTAATTGATTGTTTCAGTGTGGTCGCACATTACTACGTGATCCAAACCAGAAAAAACCCAGGATCTGTTCAACAAGTATGTGAAAAACGGGAAAGTATGAGCCTGATGAGGGCAAATCCCAGACCTATCCCAGACCAAACTTGCGTTATCCTCTAAAATATTGATCGAAACCAGGTTTAATCGACTGTTTCAGTGTGGTACCACATTGCTACGTGATCCAAACCAGAAAAAACCCAGGATCAGCTCAACAAGTATGTGAAAAACGCGAAAGTATGAGCCTGATGAGGGCGAATCCCAGACCTATCCCAGACCTAACTTGCGTTATCCTCTAAAATATTGATCGAAACCAGTTTTAATTGACTGTTTCAGCGTGGTACCACATCACTACGTGATACAATCCAGAAACAGCCCAGGATCTAGTCATGAAGTATGACAAATATGCGAAAGTATGAGCCAGATAAGGCAAATCCTAGACCTAACCCAGACCTAACATGCGTTATCCTCTAAAATATTTATCATGACCTGGTTTAATTGATTGTTTCAGTGTGGTCCCACATTACTACGTGATCCAAACCAGAAAAAACCCAGGATCCGTTCAACAAGTATGTGAAAAACGCGAAAGTATGAGCCCGATGAGAGCAAATCCCAGACCTCTCCCAGACCTAACTTGCGTTGTCCTCAAAGATATTGATGGAAACCAGGTTTAATTGACTGTTTCAGTGTTGTACTTCATTACTACGTGATGCAATCCAGAAAAAGCCCAGGATCTAGCCACGAAGTATGAGAAATATGCGAAAGTATGAGCCTGATGTGGGCGAATCCCAGACCTATCCCAGACCTAACTTGCGTTATCCTCTAAAATATTGATCGAAATCAGGCTTAATTGACTGTTTCAGCGTGGTACCACATTACTACGTGATACAATCCAGAAACAGCCCAGGATCTAGCCATGAAGTATGAGAAATATGCGAAAGTATGAGCCTGATGAGGGCAAATCCTAAACCTAACCCAAACCTAACATGCGTTATCCTCTAAAATAGTTATCATGAGCAGGTTTAATTGATTGTTTCAGTGTGGTCCCACATTACTACGTGTTCCAAACCAGAAAAAACCCAGGATCCGATCAACAAGTATGTGAAGAACGCGAAAATATGAACCTGATGAGGGCAGATCCCAGGCCTAGCCTAGGCCTAACATGCGTTATCCTCTAAAATAATTATCAATACCAGGTTTAATTGATTGTTTCAGTGTGGTCCCACATTACTACGTGATCCAAACCAGAAAAAACCCAGGATCTGTTCAACAAGTATGTGAAAAACGCGAAAGTATGAGCCTGATGAGGGCAAATCCCAGACCTATCCCAGACCTAACTTGCGTTGTCCTCTAAGATATTGATGGAAACCAGGTTTAATTGACTGTTTCAGTGTTGTACTTCATTACCACGTGATGCAATCCAGAAACAGCCCAGGATCTAGCCATGAAGTATGAGAAATATGCGAAAGTATGAGCCTGATGAGGGCAAATCCTAGACCTAACCCAGACCTAACATGCGTTGTCCTCTAAAATATTTATCAAAACCAGGTTTAATTGATTGTTTCAGTGTGGTCCCACATTACTACGTGAAGCAATCCAGAAAAAGCCCAGGATCTAGCCATCAAGTATGAGAAATATGCGAAAGAATGAGCCTGATGAGGGCAAATTCTAGACCTATCCCAGACCAAACTTGCGTTATCCTCTAAAATATTGATCGAAACCAGTTTTAATTGACTGTTTCAGCGTGGTACCACATTACTACGTGATCCAAACCAGTAAAAACCCAGGATCCGTTCAACAAGTATGTGAAGAATGCGAAAGTATGAGTCTGATGAGTGAAAAACACCGGCCTAACCTAGACCTAACATGCGTTATCCTCAAAATTATTGATCGAAACCTGGTTTAATCGACTGTTTCAGTGTGGTACCACATTACTATGTGATCCAAACCAGAAAATAACCCAGGATCTGTTCAACGAGTATGTGAAGTGTGCGAAAGTATGAGTCTAATGAGGGCAAATCCCAGACCTATCCCAGACCTAAAATGCGTTATCCTCTAAAATATTTATCAATACCAGGATTAATTGATTGTTTCAGTGTGATCCCACATTACTACGTGATCCAAGCCAGAAAAATCCCAGGATCCGTTCAAAAAGTATGTGAAGAATGCGAAAGTATGAGTCTGATGAGTGAAAATCCCAGACCTAACCTAGACCTAACATGCGTTATCCTCTAAAATATTTATCATGACCAGGTTTAATTGATTGTTTCAGTGTGGTCCCACATTACTACGTGATCCAAACCAGAAGAAACCCAGGATCTGTTCAACAAGTATGTGAAAAACGCGAAAGTATGAGCCCGATGAGAGCAAATCCCAGACCTCTCCCAGACCTAACTTGCGTTGTCCTCAAAGATATTGATGGAAACCAGGTTTAATTGACTGTTTCAGTGTTGTACTTCATTACTACGTGATGCAATCCAGAAAAAGCCCAGGATCTAGCCATCAAGTATGAGAGATATGCGTAAGAATGAGCCTGATGAGAGCAAATCCCAGACCTAACCTAGACCTAACATGAATTATTCTCTAAAATATTTATCATGACCAGGTTTAATTGATTGTTTCAGTGTGGTCCCACATTACTACGTGATCCAAACCAGAAAAAACCCAGGATCTGTTCAACAAGTATGTGAAAAACGCGAAAGTATGAGCCTGATGAGGACAAATCCCAGACCTATCCCAGACCAAACTTGCGTTATCCTCTAAAATATTGATCGAAACCAGGTTTAATCGATTGTTTCAGTGTGGTACCACACTACTACGTGATCCAAACCAGAAAAAACCCAGGATCTGTTCAACAAGTATGTGAAAAACGCGAAAGTATGAGCCTGATGAGGGCGAATCCCAGACCTATCCCAGACCTAACTTGCGTTATCCTCTAAAATATTGATCGAAACCAGTTTTAATTGACTGTTTCAGTGTGGTCCCACATTACTACGTGATCCAAACCAGAAAAAACCCAGGATCCGTTCAAAAAGTATGTGAGGAATGCGAAAGTATGAGTCTGATGAGAGCAAATCCCAGACCTAGCCTAGACCTAACATGAATTATTCTCTAAAATATTTATCATGACCAGGTTTAATTGATTGTTTCAGTGTGGTACCACACTACTACGTGATCCAAACCAGAAAAAACCCAGGATCTGTTCAACAAGTATGTGAAAAACGCGAAAGTATGAGCCTGATGAGGGCAAATCCCAGACCTATCCCAGACCTAACTTGCGTTGTCCTCTAAGATATTGATGGAAACCAGGTTTAATTGATTGTTTCAGTGTGGTACCACTTTACTACGTGATCCAAAGCAGAAAAAACCCTCGATCAGGTCAACATGTATGTTAAAACTGCGGAAGTATGACCCTGATGAGGGCAAATCCCAGGCCTAACCTGGACCTAACATGCGTTGTCCTCTAAAATATTGATGGAAACCAGGTTTAATTGACTGTTTCAGTGTTGTACTTCATTACTACGTGATGCAATCCAGAAAAAGTCCAGGATCTAGCCATCAAGTATGAGAAATATGCGAAAGAATGAGCCTGATGAGGGCAAATCCTAGACCTAACCCAGACCTAACATGCGTTATCCTCTAAAATATTTATCAATACCAGGTTTAATTGATTGTTTCAGTGTGGTCCCACTTTACTACGTGATCCAAACCAGAAAAAACCCAGGATCTGTTCAACAAGTATGTGAAAAACGCGAAAGTATGAGCCTGATGAGGACAAATCCCAGACCTATCCCAGACCAAACTTGCGTTATCCTCTAAAATATTGATCGAAACCAGGTTTAATCGACTGTTTCAGTGTGGTACCACATTGCTACGTGATCCAAACCAGAAGAAACCCAGGATCTGTTCAACAAGTATGTGAAAAACGCGAAAGTATGAGCCCGATGAGAGCAAATCCCAGACCTCTCCCAGACCTAACTTGCGTTGTCCTCAAAGATATTGATGGAAACCAGGTTTAATTGACTGTTTCAGTGTTGTACTTCATTACTACGTGATGCAATCCAGAAAAAGCCCAGGATCTAGCCATCAAGTATGAGAGATATGCGAAAGAATGAGCCTGATGAGAGCAAATCCCAGACCTAACCTAGACCTAACATGAATTATTCTCTAAAATATTTATCATGACCAGGTTTAATTGATTGTTTCAGTGTGGTCCCACATTACTACGTGATCCAAACCAGAAAAAACCCAGGATCTGTTCAACAAGTATGTGAAAAACGCGAAAGTATGAGCCTGATGAGGGCAAATCCCAGACCTATCCCAGACCAAACTTGCGTTATCCTCTAAAATATTGATCGAAACCAGGTTTAATCGACTGTTTCAGTGTGGTACCACATTGCTACGTGATCCAAACCAGAAAAAACCCAGGATCAGTTCAACAAGTATGTGAAAAACGCGAAAGTATGAGTCTGATGAGAGCAAATCCCAGACCTAGCCTAGACCTAACATGAATTATTCTCTAAAATATTTATCATGACCAGGTTTAATTGATTGTTTCAGTGTGGTACCACACTACTACGTGATCCAAACCAGAAAAAACCCAGGATCTGTTCAACAAGTATGTGAAAAACGCGAAAGTATGAGCCTGATGAGGGCAAATCCCAGACCTATCCCAGACCTAACTTGCGTTGTCCTCTAAGATATTGATGGAAACCAGGTTTAATTGATTGTTTCAGTGTGGTACCACTTTACTACGTGATCCAAAGCAGAAAAAACCCTCGATCAGGTCAACATGTATGTTAAAACTGCGGAAGTATGACCCTGATGAGGGCAAATCCCAGGCCTAACCTGGACCTAACATGCGTTGTCCTCTAAAATATTGATGGAAACCAGGTTTAATTGACTGTTTCAGTGTTGTACTTCATTACTACGTGATGCAATCCAGAAAAAGTCCAGGATCTAGCCATCAAGTATGAGAAATATGCGAAAGAATGAGCCTGATGAGGGCAAATCCTAGACCTAACCCAGACCTAACATGCGTTATCCTCTAAAATATTTATCAATACCAGGTTTAATTGATTGTTTCAGTGTGGTCCCACTTTACTACGTGATCCAAACCAGAAAAAACCCAGGATCTGTTCAACAAGTATGTGAAAAACGCGAAAGTATGAGCCTGATGAGGACAAATCCCAGACCTATCCCAGACCAAACTTGCGTTATCCTCTAAAATATTGATCGAAACCAGGTTTAATCGACTGTTTCAGTGTGGTACCACATTGCTACGTGATCCAAACCAGAAAAAACCCAGGATCAGCTCAACAAGTATGTGAAAAACGCGAAAGTATGAGCCTGATGAGGGCGAATCCCAGACCTATCCCAGACCTAACTTGCGTTATCCTCTAAAATATTGATCGAAACCAGTTTTAATTGACTGTTTCAGCGTGGTACCACATCACTACGTGATACAATCCAGAAACAGCCCAGGATCTAGTCATGAAGTATGAGAAATATGCGAAAGTATGAGCCTGATGAGGGCAAACCCTAGACCTAACCCAGACCTAACATGCGTTATCCTCTAAAATATTTATCATGACCAGGTTTAATTGATTGTTTCAGTGTGGTCCCACATTACTACGTGATCCAAAGCAGAAAAAACCCAGGATCCGTTCAACAAGTATGTGAAGAATGCGAAAGTATGAGTCTGATGAGTGAAAATCCCCGGCCTAACCTAGACCTAACATGCGTTATCCTCAAAACTATTGATCGAAACCAGGTTTAATCGACTGTTTCAGTGTGGTACCACACTACTACGTGACCCAAACCGGAAAAAACCCAGGATCTGTTCAACAAGTATGTGAAAAACGCGAAAGTATGAGCTTGATGAGGGCAAATCCCAGACCTATCCCAGACCTAACTTGCGTTGTCCTCTAAGATATTGATGGAAACCAGGTTTAATTGACTGTTTCAGTGTTGTACTTCATTACTACGTGATGCAATCCAGAAAAAGCCCAGGATCTAGCCACGAAGTATGAGAAATATGCGAAAGTATGAGCCTGATGTGGGCGAATCCCAGACCTATCCCAGACCTAACTTGCGTTATCCTCTAAAATATTGATCGAAATCAGGCTTAATTGACTGTTTCAGCGTGGTACCACATTACTACGTGATACAATCCAGAAACAGCCCAGGATCTAGCCATGAAGTATGAGAAATATGCGAAAGTATGAGCCTGATGAGGGCAAATCCTAAACCTAACCCAAACCTAACATGCGTTATCCTCTAAAATAGTTATCATGAGCAGGTTTAATTGATTGTTTCAGTGTGGTCCCACATTACTACGTGTTCCAAACCAGAAAAAACCCAGGATCCGATCAACAAGTATGTGAAGAACGCGAAAATATGAACCTGATGAGGGCAAATCCCAGACCTATCCCAGACCTAACATGCGTCATCCTCTAAAATAATTATCAATACCAGGTTTAATTGATTGTTTCAGTGTGGTCCCACATTACTACGTGATCCAAACCAGAAAAAACCCAGGATCTGTTCAACAAGTATGTGAAAAACGCGAAAGTATGAGCCTGATGAGGGCAAATCCCAGGCCTAACCTAGACCTAACATGCGTTATCCTCTAAAATATTGCTCCAAACCTGGTTTAATGGACTGTTTCAGTGTGGTACCACTTTACTACGTGATCCAAAGCAGAAAAAACCCTCGATCAGGTCAACATGTATGTTAAAACTGCGGAAGTATGACCCTGATGAGGGCAAATCCCAGGCCTAACCTAGACCTAACATGCGTTGTCCTCTAAAATATTGATGGAAACCAGGTTTAATTGACTGATTCAGTGTTGTACTTCATTACTACGTGATGCAATCCAGAAAAAGCCCAGGATCTAGCCATCAAGTATGAGAAATATGCGAAAGAATGAGCCTGATGAGGGCAAATTCTAGACCAATCCCAGACCAAACTTGCGTTATCCTCTAAAATATTGATCGAAACCAGTTTTAATTCACTGTTTCAGCGTGGTACCACATTACTACGTGATCCAAACCAGTAAAAACCCAGGATCCGTTCAACAAGTATGTGAAAAACGCGAAAGTATGAGCCTGATGAGGGCAAATCCCAGGCCTAACCTAGACCTAACATGCGTTATCCTCTAAAATATTGCTCCAAACCTGGTTTAATGGACTGTTTCAGTGTGGTACCACTTTACTACGTGATCCAAAGCAGAAAAAACCCTCGATCAGGTCAACATGTATGTTAAAACTGCGGAAGTATGACCCTGATGAGGGCAAATCCCAGGCCTAGCCTAGACCTAGCATGAGTCATCCTCTAAAATATTGATCGAAACCAGTTTTAATTGACTGTTTCAGTGTGGTCCCACATTACTACGTGATCCAAACCAGAAAAAACCCAGGATCCGTTCAAAAAGTATGTGAGGAATGCGAAAGTATGAGTCTGATGAGAGCAAATCCCAGACCTAACCTAGACCTAACATGAATTATTCTCTAAAATATTTATCATGACCAGGTTTAATTGATTGTTTCAGTGTGGTACCACACTACTACGTGATCCAAACCAGAAAAAACCCAGGATCTGTTCAACAAGTATGTGAAAAACGCAAAAGTATGAGCCTGATGAGGGCAAATCCCAGACCTATCCCAGACCTAACATGCGTTATCCTCTAAAATATTTATCAAGACCAAGTTTAATTGAATGTTTCAGTGTGGTACCACATTACTACGTGATCCAAACCAGTAAAAACCCAGGATCCGTTCAACAAGTATATGAAGATTGCGAAAGTATGAGTCTGATGAGTGAAAATCCCCGGCCTAACCTAGACCTAACATGCGTTATCCTGAAAAATATTGTTCGAAACCAGGTTTAATCGACTGTTTCAGTGTGGTACCACACTACTACGTGACCCAAACCGGAAAAAACCCAGGATCTAGCCATCAAGTATGAGAAATATGCGAATGTATGAGCCTGATGGGGGCGAATCCCAGACCTAACCCAGACCTAACTTTCGTTATCCTCTAAAATATTGATCGAAACCACGTTTAATGGACTGTTTCAGTGTGGTCCCATATTACTACGTGATCCAAACGAGAAAAAACCCAGGATCCGTTCAACAAGTATGTGAAGAATGCGAAAGTATGAGCCTCATGAGGGCAAATCCAATACCTAACCCAAACCTAACATGCGTTATCCTCTAAAATATTTATCAAGACCAGGTTTAATTGAATGTCTCAGTGTGGTACCACATTACTACGTGAACCAAACCAGAAAAAACCCTGTATCTGTTCAACAAGTATGTGAAGAATGCTAAAGTATGAGTCTGATGAGTGAAAATCCCAGGGCTAACCTAGACCTAACATGCGTTATCCTCTAAAATATTGATCCAAGCCAGGTTTAATGGACTGTTTCAGTGTGGTACCACTTTACTGCGTGATCCAAAGCAGAAAAAACCCTCGATCAGGTCAACATATATGTTAAAACTGCGAAAGTATGACCCTGATGTGGGCAAATCCCAGGCCTAACCTAGACCTAACATGCGTTGTCCTCTAAAATATTGATGGAAACCAGGTTTAATTGACTGTTTCAGTGTTGCACTTCATTACTACGTGATCCAAACTAGTAAAAACCCAGGATCCGTTCAACAGGTATGTGACGAATGCGAAAGTATGAGTGTGATGAGTGAAAAACCCCGGCCTAACCTAGACCTAACATGCGTTATCCTCAAAAATATTCATCGAAACCTGGTTTAATCGTCTGTTTCAGTGTGGTACCACATTACTATGTGATCCAAACCAGAAAATAACCCAGGATCTGTTCAACAAGTATGTGAAAAACGCGAAAGTATGAGCCTGATGAGGGCAAATCCCAGACCTATCCAAGACCTAACTTGCGTTGTCCTCTAAGATATTGATGGAAACCAGGTTTAATCGACTGTTTCAGTGTTGTACTTCATTACTACGTGATGCAATCCAGAAAAAGCGCAGGATCTAGCCATCAAGTATGAGAAATATGCGAAAGAATGAGCCTGATAAGAGCAAAGCCCAGACCTAACCTAGACCTAGCATGAGTTATCCTCTAACATATTGTTCGAGACCAGGATTAGTCGACTGTTTCAGTGTGGTACCACATTACTACCTGATCCAAACAAGAAATAACCCAGGATCTGTTGAACAAGTATGTGATGAATGCGAAAGTATGGGTCTGATGAGGGCAAATCCCAGGCCTAACCTAGACCTAGCATGAGTTATCCTCTAAAACATTGTTCGTGACCAGGTTTAATTGACTGTTTCAGTGTGGTACCACATTACTACCTGATCCAAACCAGAAATAACCCAGGATCTGTTGAACAAGTATGTGATGAATGCGAAAGTATGGGTCTGATGGGGGCAAATCCCAGGCCTAACCTAGACCTAGCATGAGTTATCCTCTAAAACATTGTTCGAGACCAGGATTAAGCGACTGTTTCAGTGTGGTACCACTTTACTACGTGATCCAAACCAGTAAAAACCCAAGAGCTGGCCAACAAGTATGAGAGATATGCGAAAGTATAAGCCTGATGCGGGCAAATCCTGGACCGAACCCAGACCTAACATGCGTTATCCTCTAAAATATAGATCGAGACCAGGTATAATTGACTGATTCAGTGTGGTACTACATCACTATGTGATCCAATCCAGAAAAAGCAACGGATCTTGCTATCAAGTATGAGAAATATGCGAAAGTATGAGCCTGATGAGGGCAAATCCCACACCTAACCGGGTCCTAACCGGCGTTATCCTCTAAAATGTTGATCGTGACCAGGTTTAATAGACTGTTTCAGTGTGGTACCACATTACTACCTGATCCAAACCAGGAATAACCCAGGATCTGTTCAACAAGTATGTGATGAATGCGAAAGTATGGGTCTGATGAGGGCAAGTCCCAGGCCTAACCTAGACCTAGCATGAGTTATCCTCTGAAACATTGTTCGAGACCAGGACTAAGCGACAGTTTCAGTGTGGTACCACTTTACTACGTGATCCAAACCAGAAATAACCCAGGACCTGTTCAACAAGTATGTGATGAATGCGAAAGTATGGGTCTGATGAGGGCAAATCCCAGGCCTAACCTAGACCTAGCATGAATTATCCTCTAAAACATTGTTCGAGACCAGGATTAAGCGACTGTTTCAGTGTGGTACCACTTTACTACGTGATCCAAACCTGAAATAACCAAGGACATGTTCAACAAGTATGTGATGAATGCGAAAGTATGGGTCTGATGGGGGCAAATCCGAGGCCTAACCTAGGCCAAACATGAGTGATCCTCTACAATATTGATCGAAACCAGGTTTAATCGTCTGTCTCTGTGTGGTACCACACAACTACCTGATCCAAACCAGAAATAACCCAGGATCTGTTGAACAAGTATGTGATGAATGCGAAAGTATGGGTCTGATGAGGGCAAATCCCAGGCCTAACCTAGACCTAGCATGACTTATCCTCTAAAGCATTGTTCGAGACCAGGACTAAGCGACACTTTCAGTGTGGTACCACTTTACTACGTGATCCAAACCAGAAATAACCCAGGACCTGTTCAACAAGTATGTGATGAATGCGAAAGTACGAGCCTGATGAGTGCAAATCCCAGACCTAACCTAGACCTAACATGAGTTATTCTCTAAAATAATCATCGAAACCAGGTTTAATGGACTTTTTCAGTGTGGTACCACATTACTACGTGATGCAAACCAGAAAAAAACCCAGGATCTGTACAACAAGTATGTGACGAATGCGAAAGAATGAGCCTGCTGAGGGCAAATCCCAGGCTTAACCCAGACCTAACATGCGTTATCCTCTAAAATATCTATCGACACCAGGTTGAATTGACTGTTTCAGGGTGGTACCACTTTACTACGTGATCCAAACCAGAAAAAGCCAGGGATCTGTTCAGCTAGTATGAGAAATATGCGAAAGTATGAGCCTGATGAGGGCAAATCCCAGGCCTAACCTAGACATAACATGCGTTATTCTCCAAAATATTGATCGAAACCAGGTGTAATGGACTGTTTCAGTGTGGTACCACGTTAGTACGTGATCCAATCCAGAAAAAGCCCAGGATCTAGCCATCAAGTATGAGAAATATGCGAAAGTATGAGCCTGATGAGGGCAAATCCCAGGCCTAACCTAGACATAACATGCGTCATCCTCTAAAATATTAATCGAAATCAGGTTTGATGGACTGTTACAGTGTGGTACCACATTACTGCGTGATCCATTCCAGAAGAAGCCCAGGATCTAGCCATCACGTATGAGAAATATGCGAAAGTATGTGCCTGCTGGGGGCAAATCCTAGACCTAACCCAGACCTAACATGAGTTATTCTCTAAAATAATGATCCAAACCAGGTTTAATGGACTGTTTCAGTGTGGTACCACATTAGCACATGATCCAAACCAGAATAAGCCAGGGATTTGCTCAGCAAATATGTGAAAAACGCGAAAGTATGACCCTGATGGGGGCAAATCCCAGACCTATCCCAGACCTAAAATGCGTTATCCTCTAAAATATTTATCAAGACCAGGTTTAATTGAATGTTTCAGTGTGGTACCACATTACTACGTGATCCAATCCAGAAAAAGCCCAGGATCTGGCCATCAGGTATAAGAGATATGCGGAAGTATGACCCTGATGAGGGCAAATCCCAGGCCTAATCTAGACCTAACATGCGTTATCCTCTAAAATATTGATCGAAACTAGGATTAATGGACTGTTTCAGCGTGGTACCACATTACTACGTGTTCCAATCCAGAAGTAACCCAGGACCTGTTCAACAAGTATGTGATGAATGCGAAAGTATGGGTCTGATGGGAGCAAATCCCAGGCCTAACCTAGGCCAAACATGAGTTATCCTCTACAATATTGATCGAAACCAGGTTTAATGGTCTGTTTCAGCGTGGTACCACATTACTACCTGATCCAAACCAGAAATAACCCAGGATCTGTTGAACAAGTATGTGATGAATGCGAAGGTATGGGTCTGATGAGGGCAAACCCCAGGCCTAACTTAGACCTAGCATGAGTTATCCTCTAAAACATTGTTCGAGACCAGGATTAAGCGACAGTTTCAGTGTGGTACCACTTTACTACGTGATCCAAACCAGAAATAACCCAGGACCTGTTCAACAAGTATGTGATGAATGCGAAAGTATGGGTCTGATGAGGGCAAATCCCAGGCCTAACCTAGACCTAGCATGAGTTATCCTCTAAAACATTGTTCGTGACCAGGTTTAATTGACTGTTTCAGAGTGGTACCACATTACTACCTGATCCAAACCAGAAATAACCCAGGATCTGTTGAACAAGTATGTGATGAATGCGAAAGTATGGGTCTGATGAGGGCAAATCCCAGGCCTAGCCTAGACCTAGCATGAGTCATCCTGTAAAATATTGTTCGAGACCAGGATTAATCGACTGTTTCAGTGTGGTACCACTTTAATACGTGATCCAAACCAGAAATAATACAGGATCTGTTCAACAAGTATGTGAAGAATGCGAAAGTATGGGTCTGATGAGGGCAAATCCCAGGCCTAACCTAGAACTAGCATGAGTTGTCCTCTAAAACATTGTTCGAGAGCAGGACTAAGCGACAGTTTCAGTGTGGTACCACTTTACTACGTGATCCAAACCAGAAATAACCCAGGACCTGTTCAACAAGTATGTGATGAATGCGAAAGTATGGGTCTGATGAGGGCAAATCCCAGGCCTAACCTAGACCTAGCATGAGTTATCCTCTAACATATTGTTCGAGACCAGGATTAATCGACTGTTTCAGTGTGGTACCACTTTACTACGTGATCCAAACCAGAAATAATACAGGATCTGTTCAACAAGTATGTGAAGAATGCGAAAGTATGGGTCTGATGAGGGCAAATCCTAGCCCTAACCCAAACCTAACATGCGTTATCATCAAAAATATTGATCGAAACCAGGTTTAACTGACTGTTTCAGTGTGGTACCACATTACTACGTGATCCAAACCAGAAAAACCTAGGATCTGTTCAACAAGCATGTGAAGAATGCGAAGGTATGAGCCAGATGAGGGCAAATCCTAGACCTAACGCAGACCTAACATGCGTTATCCTCTGGAATATTGGTTGTATCCAGGTTTAACTGACTGTTTCAGTGTGGTACCACTTTACTACGTGATCCAATCCAGAAAAAACCCAGGAGCTGGCCAACAAGTATGAGAGATATGCGAAAGTATAAGCCTGATGCGGGCAAATCCTGGACCGAACCCAGACCTAACATGCGTTATCCTCTAAAATATTGATCGACACCAGGTTTAATGGACCGTTTCAGTGTGGTACCACATTACTACGGGATCAAACCAGAAAAAGCCCAGAATCTGTTCAACAAGTATGTGAAGAATGCGCAAGTATGAGTCTGATGAGGGCAAATCCTAGCCCTAACCCAAACCTAACATGCGTTATCATCAAAAATATTGATCGAAACCAGGTTTAACTGACTGTTTCAGTGTGGTACCACATTACTACGTGATCCAAACCAGAAAAACCTAGGATCTGTTCAACAAGCATGTGAAGAATGCGAAGGTATGAGCCAGATGAGGGCAAATCCTAGACCTAACGCAGACCTAACATGCGTTATCCTCTGAAATATTGGTTGTATCCAGGTTTAACTGACTGTTTCAGTGTGGTACCACTTTACTACGTGATCCAAACCAGAAATAACCCAGGATCTGTTCCACAAGTATGTGAAGAATGCGAAAGTATGGGTCTGATGAGGGCAAATCCCAGGCCTAGCCTAGACCTAGCATGAGTCATCCTCTAAAATATTGTTCGAGACGAGGATTAATCGACTGTTTCAGTGTGGTACCACTTTACTACGTGATCCAACCCAGAAATAATACAGGATCTGTTCAACAAGTATGTGAGGAATGCGAAAGTATGGGTCTGATTAGGGCAAATCCTAGCCCTAACCCAAACCTAACATGCGTTATCATCAAAAATATTGATCGAAACCAGGTTTAACTGACTGTTTCAGTGTGGTACCACTTTACTACGTGATCCAAACCAGAAATAACCCAGGATCTGTTCCACAAGTATGTGAAGAATGCGAAAGTATGGGTCTGATGAGGGCAAATCCCAGGCCTAGCCTAGACCTAGCATGAGTCATCCTCTAAAATATTGTTCGAGACCAGGATTAATCGACTGTTTCAGTGTGGTACCACTTTACTACGTGATCCAAACCAGAAATAACCCAGGATCTGTTCCACAAGTATGTGAAGAATGCGAAAGTATGGGTCTGATGAGGGCAAATCCCAGGCCTAGCCTAGACCTAGCATGAGTCATCCTCTAAAATATTGTTCGAGACGAGGATTAATCGACTGTTTCAGTGTGGTACCACTTTACTAGGTGATCCAAACCAGAAATAACCCAGGATCTGTTCAACAAGTATGTGAAGAATGCGAAAGTATGGGTCTGATGAGGGCAAATCTCAGGCCTAACCTAGACCTAGCATGAGTTATCCTCTAAAATATTGATCGAAAATAGGATTAATCGACTGTTTCAGTGTGGTACCACTTTACTACGTGATCCAAACCAGAGAAACCCTGGATCTGTTCAACAAGTATGTTAAAAATGCGAAAGCATGACCCTGATGAGAGCAAATCCCAGACCTATCCCAGACCGAACTTGCGTTATCCTATAAAATATTGACCGAGACCAGGATTAATCGTCTGTTTCAGTGTGGCACCTCTTCACTACGTGATCCAAACCAGAAAAAGCCAGGGATCTGTTCAAAAAATATGAGAAATATGCGAAAGTATGAGCCTGCTGGGGGCAAATCCTAGACCTAACCCAGACCTAACATGAGTTATGCTCTAAACTAATGATCCAAACCAGGATTAATCAACGGTTTCAGTGTGGTACCACATTACTACGTGATCCAAACCAGAAAAAACCCTGGATCTGTTCAACAAGTATGTGGAGAATGCGAAAGTATGTGTCTGATGAGGGAAAATCCCAGGCCTAACCTAGACATAACATGCGTTATCCTCTAAAATATTGATCGACACCAGGTTTAATGGTCCGTTTCAGTGTGGTAGCACATTACTACGGGATCCAATCCAGAAAAAGCCCAGAATCTGGCCGTCAAGTATGAGAAATATGCGAAAGTACGAGTCTGATGAGGGCAAATCCCAGGCCCAACCTAGACATAACATGCGTTATCCTCTAAAATATTGATCGAAACCAGGTTTGATTGACTGTTTCAGTGTGGTACCACATTACTACGTGATCCAAACCAGAAAACGCCAGGGATCTGTTAAACAAGTATGGGAAAAATGCGAAAATACGATCCTGATGAGAGCAAATCCCGGACTTATCCCAGACCTAACTTGCGTTCTCCTCTAAAATATTGTCGAGACTAGGATTAAGCGACTGTTTCAGTGTGGTACCACTTTACTACGTGATCCAAACCAGAAATAACCCAGGACCTGTTCAACAAGTATGTGATGAATGCGAAAGTATGGGTCTGATGGGGGCAAATCCGGGGCCTAACCTAGGCCAAACATGAGCTATCCTCTACAATATTGATCGAAACCAGGTTTAATCGTCTGTCTCTGTGTGGTACCACATTACTACCTGATCCAAACCAGAAATAACCCAGGATCTGTTGAACAAGTATGTGATGAATGCGAAAGTATGGGTCTGATGAGGGCAAATCCCAGGCCTAACCTAGACCTAGCATGAGTTATCCTCTAAAACATTGTTCGAGACCAGGACTAAGCGACAGTTTCAGTGTGGTACCACTTTACTACGTGATCCAAACCAGAAATAACCCAGGACCTGTTCAACAAGTATGTGATGAATGCGAAAGTATGGGTCTGATGAGGGCAAATCCCAGGCCTAACCTAGACCTAGCATGAGTTATCCTCTAACATATTGTTCGAGACCAGGATTAATCGACTGTTTCAGTGTGGTACCACTTTACTACGTGATCCAAACCAGAAATACTACAGGATCTGTTCAACAAGTATGTGAAGAATGCGAAAGTATGGGTCTGATGAGGGCAAATCCTAGCCCTAACCCAAACCTAACATGCGTTATCATCAAAAATATTGATCGAAACCAAGTTTAACTGACTGTTTCAGTGTGGTACCACATTACTACGTGATCCAAACCAGAAAAACCTAGGATCTGTTCAACAAGCATGTGAAGAATGCGAAGGTATGAGCCAGATGAGGGCAAATCCTAGACCTAACGCAGACCTAACATGCGTTATTCTCTGAAATATTGGTTGTATCCAGGTTTAACTGACTGTTTCAGTGTGGTACCACTTTACCACGTGATCCAAACCAGAAATAACCCAGGATCTGTTCCACAAGTATGTGAAGAATGCGAAAGTATGGGTCTGATGAGGGCAAATCCCAGGCCTAGCCTAGACCTAGCATGAGTCATCCTCTAAAATATTGTTCGAGACCAGGATTAATCGACTGTTTCAGTGTGGTACCACTTTACTACGTGATCCAAACCAGAAATAATACAGGATCTGTTCAACAAGTATGTGAAGAATGCGAAAGTATGAGTCTGATGAGGTCAAATCCCAGACCTATCCCAGACCTAACTTGCGTTATCCTCTACAATATTGATCGAAACCAGGTTTAATCGACTGTCACTGTGTGGTACCACATTACTACCTGATCCAAACCAGAAATAACCCAGGACCTGTTCAACAAGTATGTGAAAAACGCGAAACTATGAGCCTGATGTGGGCAATTCCCAGACCTATCCCAGACATAACTTGCGTTATCCTCTAAAATATTGATCGAAACCAGGTTTAATCGACTGTTTCAGTGTGGTACCACATTACTACGTGTCCAAACCAGTGAAAGCACAGAATCTGGCCAACAAGTATGAGAAATATGCGAAAGTATGAGACTGATGAGGGCAAATCACAGGCCTAACCTAGACCTAGCATGAGTTACCCTCTAAAATATTGATCGAGACCAGGATTAATCGACTGTTTCAGTGTGGTACCACTTTACTACGTGATCCAAACCAGAAAAACCCTGGATCTGTTCAACAAGTATGTGAAGAATGCGAAAGTATGGGTCTGATGAGGGCAAATCCCCGGCCTAGCCTAGACCTAGCATGAGTCATCCTCTAAAATATTGTTCGAGACCAGGATTAATCGACTGTTTCAGTGTGGTACCACTTTACTACGTGATCCAAACCAGAAAAACCCTGGATCTGTTCAACAAGTATGTTAAAAATGCGAAAGCATGACCCTGATGAGAGCAAATCCCAGACCTATCCCAGACCTAACTTGCGTTGTCCTCCAAAATATTGATGGAAACCAGGTTTAATGGACTGTGTCAGTGTCGTACCACATTACTACGTGATCCAAACCAGAAAACACCCAGGATCTGTTCTACAAGTATGTGAAAAACGCGAAACTATGAGCCTGATGAGGGCAAATCCCAGGCCCAACCTAGACATAACATGCGTTATCCTCTAAAATATTGATCGAAACCAGGTTTAATCGACTGTTTCAGTGTGGTACCACATTACTACGTGACCAAACCAGTGAAAGCACAGAATCTGGCCAACAAGTTTGAGAAATATGCGAAAGTATGAGTCTGATGAGGGCAAATCCCAGACCTAACCTAGACATAACATGCGTTATCCTCTAAAATATTGATCGACAGCAGGTTTAATGGACCGTTTCAGTGTGGTACCACATTACTACGGGATCAAACCAGAAAAAGCCCAGAATCTGTTCAACAAGTATGTGAAGAATGCGCAAGTATGAGTCTGATGTGGGCAAATCCCAGGCCCAACCTAGACATAACATGCGTTATTCTCAAAAATAATGATCCAAACCAGGTTTAATGGACTGTTTCAGTGTGGTACCACATTAGTACATGATCCAAACCAGAATAAGCCAGGGATTTGTTCAACAAGTATGTGAAAAACGCGAAAGTATGAGCCTGATGAGGGCAAATCCCAGGCCTAACCTAGACATAACATGCGTTATCCGCTAAAATATTGATCGAAACCAGGTTTAATGCACTTTTTCAGTGTGGTACCACATTACTACGTGATCCAAACCAGAAAAAACCCAGGATCTGTTCAACAAGTATGTGAAGAATGCGCAAGTATGAGTCTGACGAGGGCAAATCCCAGGCCCAACCAAGACATAACATGCGTTATTCTCTAAAATATTGATCGAAACCAGGTCTAATGGACTGTTTCAGTGTGGTACCACATTAGTACGTGATCCAATCCAGAAAAAGCCCAGGATCTAGCCATCAAGTATGAGAAATATGCGAAAGTATGAGCCTAATGAGGGCAAATCCCAGGCCTAACCTAGACATAACATGCGTTATCCGCTAAAATATTGATCGAAACCAGGTTTTGATGGACTGTTTCAGTGTGGTACCACATTACTACGTGATGCAAACCAGAAAAAAACCCAGGATCTGTACAATAAGTATGTGAAGAATGCGAAAGTATGGGTCTGAAGAGGGCAAATCCTAGACCTAACCCGGACCTAACATGCGATATCCTTTAAAATATTAACCGAGACTAGGTTTCATGGACTGTTTCCGTGTGGCACCACTTTACTACGTGATCCAAACCAGAAAAAGCCCAGAATATGGCCATCAAGTATGACGAATATGCGAAAGTATGAGCCTGATAAGGGCAAATCCCAGACCTAACCGAGTCCTAACCGGCGTTATCCTCTAAAATGTTGATCGTGACCAGGATTAATCGACTGTTTCAGTGTGGTACCACTTTACTAGGTGATCCAAACCAGAAATAACCCAGGATCTGTTCAACAAGTATGTGAAGAATGCGAAAGTATGGGTCTGATGAGGGCAAATCTCAGGCCTAACCTA
Organism: Colletes latitarsis; assembly: GCF_051014445.1. Lineage (NCBI taxonomy): Eukaryota > Metazoa > Arthropoda > Insecta > Hymenoptera > Colletidae > Colletes > Colletes latitarsis. The sequence continues at coordinate 26,276,093 of NW_027488367.1, read as the reverse complement.
GACCTAGCATGAGTTATCCTCTAAAATATTGATCGAAAATAGGATTAATCGACTGTTTCAGTGTGGTACCACTTTACTACGTGATCCAAACCAGAAAAACCCTGGATCTGTTCAACAAGAATGTTAAAAATGCGAAAGCATGACCCTGATGACGGCAAATCCCAGACCTATCCCAGACCTAACTTGCGTTGTCCTCCAAAATATTGATGGAAACCAGGTTTAATGGACTGTTTCAGTGTGGTACCACATTGCTACGTGATCCAAACCAGAAAATGCCAGGGATCTGTTCAACAAATATGAGAAATATGCGAAAGTATGAGCCTGATGAGGGCAAATCCCAGGCCTAACCTAGACATAACATGCGTTATTCTCTAAAATATTGATCGAAACCAGGTCTAATGGACTGTTTCAGTGTGGTACCACATTAGTACGTGATCCAATCCAGAAAAAGCCCAGGATCTAGCCATCAAGTATGAGAAATATGCGAAAGTATGAGCCTGATGAGGGCAAATCCCAGGCCTAACCTAGACATAACATGCGTTATCCGCTAAAATATTGATCGAAACAAGGTTTTGATGGACTGTTTCAGTGTGGTACCACATTACTGCGTGATCCAATCCAGAAAAAGCCCAGGATCTAGCCATCAAGTATGAGAAATATGCGAAAGTATGAGCCTGCTGGGGGCAAATCCTAGACCTAACCCAGACCTAACATGAGTTATTCTCTAAACTAATGATCCAAACCAGGATTAATCAACTGTTTCAGTGTGGTACCACATTACTACGTGATCCAAACCAGAAAAAACCCAGGATCTGTTCAACAAGTATGTGGAGAATGCGAAAGTATGTGTCTGATGAGGGCGAATCCCAGGCCTAACCTAGACATAACATGCGTTATCCTCTAAAATATTGATCGACACCAGGTTTAATGGTCCGTTTCAGTGTGGTAGCACATTACTACGGGATCCAATCCAGAAAAAGCCCAGAATCTGGCCGTCAAGTATGAGAAATATGCGAATGTACGTGTCTGATGAGGGCAAATCCCAGGCCCAACCTAGACATAACATGCGTTATCCTCTAAAATATTGATCGAAACCAGGTTTGATTGACTGTTTCAGTGTGGTACCACATTACTACGTGATCCAAACCAGAAAACGCCAGGGATCTGTTCATCAAGTTTGGGAAAAATGCGAAAATACGATCCTGATGAGAGCAAATCCCGGACTTATCCCAGACCTAACTTGCGTTCTCCTCTAAAATATTGTCGAGACCAGGATTAAGCGACTGTTTCAGTGTGGTACCACTTTACTACGTGATCCAAACCAGAAAAAACCCAGGATCTGTTCAACAAGTATGTGAAGAATGCGCAAGTATGAGTCTGACGAGGGCAAATCCCAGGCCCAACCTAGACATAACATGCGTTATCCTCTAAAATATTGATCGAAACTAGGTTTAATGGACTGTTTCAGTGTGGTACCACATTACTACGTGATCCAAACCAGAATAACCCAGGATCTGTTCAACAAGTATGTTAAAAGTGCGAAAGCATGACCCTGATGAGGGCAAATCCCAGACCTATCCCAGACCTAAAATGCGTTATCCTCTAAAATATTTATCAAGACCAGGTTTAATTGAATGTTTCAGTGTGGTACCACATTACTACGTGATCCAATCCAGAAAAAGCCCAGGATCTGGCCATCAAGTATAAGAGATATGCGAAAGTATGACCCTGATGAGGGCAAATCCCAGGCCTAATCAAGACCTAACATGCGTTATCCTCTAAAATATTTATCAAGACCAGGTTTAATTGAATGTTTCAGTGTGGTACCACATTACTACGTGATCCAATCCAGAAAAAGCCCAGGATCTGGCCATCAAGTATAAGAGATATGCGAAAGTATGACCCTGATGAGGGCAAATCCCAGGCCTAATCAAGACCTAACATGCGTTATCCTCTAAAATATTGATCGAAACTAGGTTTAATGGACTGTTTCAGCGTGGTACCACATTACTACGTGTTCCAATCCAGAAGTAACCCAGGACCTGTTCAACAAGTATGTGATGAATGCGAAAGTATGGGTCTGATGGGGGCAAATCCCAGGCCTAACCTAGGCCAAACATGAGTTATCCTCTACAATATTGATCGAAACCAGGTTTAATCGTCTGTCTCTGTGTGGTACCACATTACTACCTGATCCAACCCAGAAATAACCCAGGATCTGTTGAACAAGTATGTGATGAATGCGAAAGTATGGGTCTGATGAGGGCAAATCCCAGGCCTAACTTAGACCTAGCATGAGTTATCCTCTAAAACATTGTTCGAGACCAGGATTAAGCGACAGTTTCAGTGTGGTACCACTTTACTACGTGATCCAAACCAGAAATAACCCGGGACCTGTTCAACAAGTATGTGATGAATGCGAAAGTATGGGTCTGATGAGGGCAAATCCCAGGCTTAAGCTAGACCTAGCATGAGTTATCCTCTAACATATTGTTCGAGACCAGGATTAGTCGACTGTTTCAGTGTGGTACCACATTACTGCCTGATCCAAACCAGAAATAACCCAGGATCTGTTGAACAAGTATGTGATGAATGCGAAAGTATGGGTCTGATGAGGGCAAATCCCAGGCCTAACCTAGACCTAGCATGAGTTATCCTCTAAAACATTGTTCGTGACCAGGTTTAATTGACTGTTTCAGTGTGGTACCACATTACTACCTGATCCAAACCAGAAATAACCCAGGATCTGTTGAACAAGTATGTGATGAATGCGAAAGTATGGGTCTGATGAGGGCAAATCCCAGGCCTAACCTAGACCTAGCATGAGTTATCCTCTAAAACATTGTTCGAGACCAGGACTAAGCGACAGTTTCAGTGTGGTACCACTTTACTACGTGATCCAAACCAGAAATAACCCAGGACCTGTTCAACAAGTATGTGATGAATGCGAAAGTATGGGTCTGATGAGGGCAAATCCCAGGCCTAACCTAGACCTAGCATGAGTTATCCTCTAACATATTGTTCGAGACCAGGATTAAGCGACAGTTTCAGTGTGGTACCACATTACTACCTGATCCAAACCAGAAATAATACAGGATCTGTTCAACAAGTATGTGAAGAATGCGAAAGTATGGGTCTGATGAGGGCAAATCCTAGACCTAACCCAAACCTAACATGCGTTATCATCAAAAATATTGATCGAAACCAGGTTTAACTGACTGTTTCAGTGTGGTACCACATTACTACGTGATCCAAACCAGAAAAACCTAGGATCTGTTCAACAAGTATGTGAAGAATGCGAAAGTATGGGTCTGATGAGGGCAAATCCCAGGCCTAGCCTAGACCTAGCATGAGTCATCCTCTAAAATATTGTTCGAGACCAGGATTAATCGACAGTTTGTGTGTGGTACCACTTTACTACGTGATCCAAACCAGAAAAACCCTGGATCTGTTCAACAAGTATGTTAAAAATGCGAAAGCATGACCCTGATGAAGGCAAATCCCAGACCTAACCGAGTCCTAACCGGCGTTATCCTCTAAAATGTTGATCGTGACCAGGTTTAATTGACTGTTTCAGTGTGGTACCACATTACTACCTGATCCAAACCAGAAATAACCCAGGACCTGTTCAACAAGTATGTGAAAAACGCGAAACTATGAGCCTGATGTGGGCAATTCCCAGACCTATCCCAGACATAACTTGCGTTATCCTCTAAAATGTTGATCGTGACCAGGTTTAATTGACTGTTTCAGTGTGGTACCACTTTACTACGTGATCCAAACCAGAAAAACCCTGGATCTGTTCAACAAGTATGTGAAGAATGCGAAAGTATGGGTCTGATGAGGGCAAATCCCAGGCCTAGCCTAGACCTAGCATGAGTCATCCTCTAAAATATTGTTCGAGACCAGGATTAATCGACTGTTTCAGTGTGGTACCACTTTACTACGTGATCCAAACCAGAAAAACCCTGGATCTGTTCAACAAGTATGTTAAAAATGCGAAAGCATGACCCTGATGAAGGCAAATCCCAGACCTATCCCAGACCTAACTAGCGTTGTCCTCCAAAATATTGATGGAAACCAGGTTTAATGGACTGTTTCAGTGTCGTACCACATTACTACGTGATCCAAACCAGAAAAAACCCAGGATCTGTACTACAAGTATGTGAAAAACGCGAAACTATGAGCCTGATGTGGGCAATTCCCAGACCTATCCCAGGCATAACTTGCGTTATCCTCTAAAATATTGATCGAAACCAGGTTTAATCGACTGTTTCAGTGTGGTACCTCATTACTGCGTGTCCAAACCAGTGAAAGCACAGAATCTGGCCAACAAGTTTGAGAAATATGCGAAAGTATGAGTCTGATGAGGGCAAATCCCAGACCTAACCTAGACATAACATGCGTTATCCTCTAAAATATTGATCGTCACCAGGTTTAATGGACCGTTTCAGTGTGGTACCACATTACTACGGGATCAAACCAGAAAAAGCCCAGAATCTGTTCAACAAGTATGTGAAGAATGCGCAAGTATGAGTCTGATGAGGGCAAATCCCAGGCCCAACCTAGACATAACATGCGTTATTCTCTAAAATATTGATCGAAACCAGGTCTAATGGACTGTTTCAGTGTGGTACCACATTAGTACGTGATCCAATCCAGAAAAAGCCCAGGATCTAGCCATCAAGTATGAGAAATATGCGAAAGTATGAGCCTAATGAGGGCAAATCCCAGGCCTAACCTAGACATAACATGCGTTATCCGCTAAAATATTGATCGAAACCAGGTTTTGATGGACTGTTTCAGTGTGGTACCACATTACTACGTGATGCAAACCAGAAAAAAACCTAGGATCTGTACAACAAGTATGTGAAGAATCCGAAAGTATGGGTCTGAGGAGGGCAAATCCTAGACCTAACCCGGACCTAACATGCGATATCCTTTAAAATATTAACCGAGACTAGGTTTCATGGACTGTTTCCGTGTGGCACCACTTTACTACTTGATCCAAACCAGAAAAAGCCCAGAATATGGCCATCAAGTATGAGGAATATGCGAAAGTATGAGCCTGATAAGGGCAAATCCCAGACCTAACCGAGTCCTAACCGGCGTTATCCTCTAAAATGTTGATCGTGACCAGGATTAATCGACTGTTTCAGTGTGGTACCACTTTACTGGGTGATCCAAACCAGAAATAACCCAGGATCTGTACAACAAGTATGTGAAGAATCCGAAAGTATGGGTCTGAAGAGGGCAAATCCTAGACCTAACCCGGACCTAACATGCGATATCCTTTAAAATATTAACCGAGACTAGGTTTCATGGACTGTTTCCGTGTGGCACCACTTTACTACTTGATCCAAACCAGAAAAAGCCCAGAATATGGCCATCAAGTATGAGGAATATGCGAAAGTATGAGCCTGATAAGGGCAAATCCCAGACCTAACCGAGTCCTAACCGGCGTTATCCTCTAAAATGTTGATCGTGACCAGGATTAATCGACTGTTTCAGTGTGGTACCACTTTACTAGGTGATCCAAACCAGAAATAACCCAGGATCTGTTCAACAAGTATGTGAAGAATGCGAAAGTATGGGTCTGATGAGGGCAAATCTCAGGCCTAACCTAGACCTAGCATGAGTTATCCTCTAAAATATTGATCGAAAATAGGATTAATCGACTGTTTCAGTGTGGTACCACTTTACTACGTGATCCAAACCAGAAAAACCCTGGATCTGTTCAACAAGTATGTTAAAAATGCGAAAGCATGACCCTGATGACGGCAAATCCCAGACCTATCCCAGACCTAACTTGCGTTGTCCTCCAAAATATTGATGGAACCAGGTTTAATGGACTGTTTCAGTGTGGTACCACATTGCTACGTGATCCAAACCAGAAAAAACCCAGGATCTGTTCAACAAGTATGAGAAATATGCGAAAATACGACCTGATGAGGGCAAATCCCAGACCTATCCCAGACCGAACTTGCGTTATCCTATAAAATATTGACCGAGACCAGGATTAATCGTCTGTTTCAGTGTGGTACCTCTTCACTACGTGATCCAAACCAGAAAAAGCCAGGGATCTGTTCAACAAATATGAGAAATATGCGAAAGTATGAGCCTGCTGGGGGCAAATCCCAGACCTAACCCAGACCTAACATGAGTTATGCTCTAAACTAATGATCCAAACCAGGATTAATCAACTGTTTCAGTGTGGTACCACATTACTACGTGATCCAAACCAGAAAAAACCCAGGATCTGTTCAACAAGTATGTGGAGAATGCGAAAGTATGTGTCTGATGAGGGCAAATCCCAGGCCTAACCTAGACATAACATGCGTTATCCTCTAAAATATTGATCGACACCAGGTTCAATGGTCCGTTTCAGTGTGGTAGCACATTACTACGGGATCCAAACCAGAAAACGCCAGGGATCTGTTCAACAAGTATGGGAAAAATGCGAAAATACGATCCTGATGAGAGCAAATCCCGGACTTATCCCAGACCTAACTTGCGTTCTCCTCTAAAATATTGATCGACACCAGGTTTAATGGTCCGTTTCAGTGTGGTAGCACATTACTACGGGATCCAATCCAGAAAAAGCCCAGAATCTGGCCGTCAAGTATGAGAAATATGCGAAAGTACGAGTCTGATGAGGGCAAATCCCAGGCCCAACCTAGACATAACATGCGTTATCCTCTAAAATATTGATCGAAACCAGGTTTGATTGACTGTTTCAGTGTGGTACCACATTACTACGTGATCCAAACCAGAAAACGCCAGGGATCTGTTCAACAAGTATGGGAAAAATGCGAAAATACGATCCTGATGAGAGCAAATCCCAGACTTATCCCAGACCTAACTTGCGTTCTCCTCTAAAATATTGTCGAGACCAGGATTAAGCGACTGTTTCAGTGTGGTACCACTTTACTACGTGATCCAAACCAGAAATAACCCAGGACCTGTTCAACAAGTATGTGATGAATGCGAAAGTATGGGTCTGATGAGGGCAAATCCCAGGCCTAACCTAGACCTAGCATGAGTTATCCTCTAACATATTGTTCGAGACCAGGATTAATCGACTGTTTCAGTGTGGTACCATTTTACTACGTGATCCAAACCAGAAATAATACAGGATCTGTTCAACAAGTATGTGAAGAATGCGAAAGTATGGGTCTGATGAGGGCAAATCCTAGCTCTAACCCAAACCTAACATGCGTTATCATCAAAAATATTGATCGAAACCAAGTTTAACTGACTGTTTCAGTGTGGTACCACATTACTACGTGATCCAAACCAGAAAAACCTAGGATCTGTTCAACAAGCATGTGAAGAATGCGAAGGTATGAGCCAGATGAGGGCAAATCCTAGACCTAACGCAGACCTAACATGCGTTATCCTCTGAAATATTGGTTGTATCCAGGTTTAACTGACTGTTTCAGTGTGGTACCACTTTACCACGTGATCCAAACCAGAAATAACCCAGGATCTGTTCCACAAGTATGTGAAGAATGCGAAAGTATGGGTCTGATGAGGGCAAATCCCAGGCCTAGCCTAGACCTAGCATGAGTCATCCTCTAAAATATTGTTCGAGACCAGGATTAATCGACTGTTTCAGTGTGGTACCACTTTACTACGTGATCCAAACCAGAAATAATACAGGATCTGTTCAACAAGTATGTGAAGAATGCGAAAGTATGGGTCTGATGAGGGCAAATCCTAGCCCTAACCCAAACCTAACATGCGTTATCATCAAAAATATTGATCGAAACCAGGTTTAACTGACTGTTTCAGTGTGGTACCACATTACTACGTGATCCAAACCAGAAAAACCTAGGATCTGTTCAACAAGCCTGTGAAGAATGCGAAGGTATGAGCCAGATGAGGGCAAATCCTAGACCTAACGCAGACCTAACATGCGTTATCCTCTGAAATATTGGTTGTATCCAGGTTTAACTGACTGTTTCAGTGTGGTACCACATTACTACCTGATCCAAACCAGAAATAACCCAGGATCTGTTCAACAAGTATGTGATGAATCCGAAAGTATGGGTCTGATGAGGGCAAATCCCAGGCTTAACCTAGGCCTAACATGAGTTCTCCTCTACAATATTGATCGAAACCAGGTTTAATCGACTGTCACTGTGTGGTACCACATTACTACCTGATCCAAACCAGAAATAACCCAGGACCTGTTCAACAAGTATGTGAAAAACGCGAAACTATGAGCCTGATGTGGGCAATTCCCAGACCTATCCCAGACATAACTTGCGTTATCCTCTAAAATATTGATCGAAACCAGGTTTAATCGACTGTTTCAGTGTGGTACCACATTACTACGTGTCCAAACCAGTGAAAGCACAGAATCTGGCCAACAAGTTTGAGAAATATGCGAAAGTATGAGACTGATGAGGGCAAATCACAGGCCTAACCTAGACCTAGCATGAGTTACTCTCTAAAATATAGATCGAGACCAGGATTAATCGACTGTTTCAGTGTGGTACCACTTTACTACGTGATCCAAACCAGAAAAACCCTGGATCTGTTCAACAAGTATGTGAAGAATGCGAAAGGATGGGTCTGATGAGGGCAAATCCCCGGCCTAGCCTAGACCTAGCATGAGTCATCCTCTAAAATATTGTTCGTGACCAGGATTAATCGACTGTTTCAGTGTGGTACCACTTTACTACGTGATCCAAACCAGAAAAACCCTGGATCTGTTCAACAAGTATGTTAAAAATGCGAAAGCATGACCCTGATGAGAGCAAATCCCAGACCTATCCCAGACCTAACTTGCGTTGTCCTCCAAAATATTGATGGAAACCAGGTTTAATGGACTGTGTCAGTGTCGTACCACATTACTACGTGATCCAAACCAGAAAACACCCAGGATCTGTTCTACAAGTATGTGAAAAACGCGAAACTATGAGCCTGATGAGGGCAAATCCCAGGCCCAACCTAGACATAACATGCGTTATCCTCTAAAATATTGATCGAAACCAGGTTTAATGCACTTTTTCAGTGTGGTACCACATTACTACGTGATCCAAACCAGAAAAACCCTGGATCTGTTCAACAAGTATGTGAAGAATGCGAAAGGATGGGTCTGATGAGGGCAAATCCCCGGCCTAGCCTAGACCTAGCATGAGTCATCCTCTAAAATATTGTTCGAGACCAGGATTAATCGACTGTTTCAGTGTGGTACCACTTTACTACGTGATCCAAACCAGAAAAACCCTGGATCTGTTCAACAAGTATGTTAAAAATGCGAAAGCATGACCCTGATGAGAGCAAATCCCAGACCTATCCCAGACCTAACTTGCGTTGTCCTCCAAAATATTGATGGAAACCAGGTTTAATGGACCGTTTCAGTGTGGTACCACATTACTACGGGATCAAACCAGAAAAAGCCCAGAATCTGTTCAACAAGTATGTGAAGAATGCGCAAGTATGAGTCTGATGTGGGCAAATCCCAGGCCCAACCTAGACATAACATGCGTTATTCTCAAAAATAATGATCCAAACCAGGTTTAATGGACTGTTTCAGTGTGGTACCACATTAGTACATGATCCAAACCAGAATAAGCCAGGGATTTGTTCAACAAGTATGTGAAAATCGCGAAAGTATGAGCCTGATGAGGGCAAATCCCAGGCCTAACCTAGACATAACATGCGTTATCCGCTAAAATATTGATCGAAACCAGGTTTAATGCACTTTTTCAGTGTGGTACCACATTACTACGTGATCCAAACCAGAAAAAACCCAGGATCTGTTCAACAAGTATGTGAAGAATGCGCAAGTATGAGTCTGACGAGGGCAAATCCCAGGCCCAACCTAGACATAACATGCGTTATTCTCTAAAATATTGATCGAAACCAGGTCTAATGGACTGTTTCAGTGTGGTACCACATTAGTTCGTGATCCAATCCAGAAAAAGCCCAGGATCTAGCCATCAAGTATGAGAAATATGCGAAAGTATGAGCCTAATGAGGGCAAATCCCAGGCCTAACCTAGACATAACATGCGTTATCCGCTAAAATATTGATCGAAACCAGGTTTTGATGGACTGTTTCAGTGTGGTACCACATTACTACGTGATGCAAACCAGAAAAAAACCCAGGATCTGTACAATAAGTATGTGAAGAATGCGAAAGTATGGATCTGAAGAGGGCAAATCCTAGACCTAACCCGGACCTAACATGCGATATCCTTTAAAATATTAACCGAGACTAGGTTTCATGGACTGTTTCCGTGTGGCACCACTTTACTACGTGATCCAAACCAGAAAAAGCCCAGAATATGGCCATCAAGTATGAGGAATATGCGAAAGTATGAGCCTGATAAGGGCAAATCCCAGACCTAACCGAGTCCTAACCGGCGTTATCCTCTAAAATGTTGATCGTGACCAGGATTAATCGACTGTTTCAGTGTGGTACCACTTTACTAGGTGATCCAAACCAGAAATAACCCAGGATCTGTTCAACAAGTATGTGAAGAATGCGAAAGTATGGGTCTGATGAGGGCAAATCTCAGGCCTAACCTAGACCTAGCATGAGTTATCCTCTAAAATATTGATCGAAAATAGGATTAATCGACTGTCTCAGTGTGGTACCACTTTACTACGTGATCCAAACCAGAAAAACCCTGGATCTGTTCAACAAGTATGTTAAAAATGCGAAAGCATGACCCTGATGACGGCAAATCCCAGACCTATCCCAGACCTAACTTGCGTTGTCCTCCAAAATATTGATGGAAACCAGGTTTAATGGACTGTTTCAGTGTGGTACCACATTGCTACGTCATCCAAACCAGAAAAAACCCAGGATCTGTTCAACAAGTATGAGAAATATGCGAAAATACGACCTGATGAGGGCAAATCCCAGACCTATCCCAGACCGAACTTGCGTTATCCTATAAAATATTGACCGAGACCAGGATTAATCGTCTGTTTCAGTGTGGTACCTCTTCACTACGTGATCCAAACCAGAAAAAGCCAGGGATCTGTTCAACAAATATGAGAAATATGCGAAAGTATGAGCCTGATGAGGGCAAATCCCAGGCCTAACCTAGACATAACATGCGTTATTCTCTAAAATATTGATCGAAACCAGGTCTAATGGACTGTTTCAGTGTGGTACCACATTAGTACGTGATCCAATCCAGAAAAAGCCCAGGATCTAGCCATCAAGTATGAGAAATATGCGAAAGTATGAGCCTGATGAGGGCAAATTTCAGGCCTAACCTAGACATAACATGCGTTATCCGCTAAAATATTGATCGAAACAAGGTTTTGATGGACTGTTTCAGTGTGGTACCACATTACTGCGTGATCCAATCCAGAAAAAGCCCAGGATCTAGCCATCAAGTATGAGAAATATGCGAAAGTATGAGCCTGCTGGGGGCAAATCCTTGACCTAACCCAGACCTAACATGAGTTATTCTCTAAACTAATGATCCAAACCAGGATTAATCAACTGTTTCAGTGTGGTACCACATTACTACGTGATCCAAACCAGAAAAAACCCAGGATCTGTTCAACAAGTATGTGGAGAACGCGAAAGTATGTGTCTGATGAGGGCGAATCCCAGGCCTAACCTAGACATAACATGCGTTATCCTCTAAAATATTGATCGACACCAGGTTTAATGGTCCGTTTCAGTGTGGTAGCACATTACTACGGGATCCAATCCAGAAAATGCCCAGAATCTGGCCGTCAAGTATGAGAAATATGCGAAAGTACGTGTCTGATGAGGGCAAATCCCAGGCCCAACCTAGACATAACATGCGTTATCCTCTAAAATATTGATCGAAACCAGGTTTGATTGACTGTTTCAGTGTGGTACCACATTACTACGTGATCCAAACCAGAAAACGCCAGGGATCTGTTCAACAAGTATGGGAAAAATGCGAAAATACGATCCTGATGAGAGCAAATACCGGACTTATCCCAGACCTAACTTGCGTTCTCCTCTAAAATATTGTCGAGACCAGGATTAAGCGACTGTTTCAGTGTGGTACCACTTTACTACGTGATCCAAACCAGAAATAACCCAGGACCTGTTCAACAAGTATGTGATGAATGCGAAGGTATGGGTCTGATGGGGGCAAATCCGGGGCCTAACCTAGGCCAAACATGAGTTATCCTCTACAATATTGATCGAAACCAGGTTTAATCGTCTGTCTCTGTGTGGTACCACATTACTACCTGATCCAAACCAGAAATAACCCAGGATCTGTTGAACAAGTATGTGATGAATGCGAAAGTATGGGTCTGATGAGGGCAAATCCCAGGCCTAACCTAGTCCTAGCATGAGTCATCCTCTAAAACATTGTTCGAGACCAGGACTAAGCGACAGTTTCAGTGTGGTACCACTTTACTACGTGATCCAAATCAGAAATAACCCAGGACCTGTTCAACAAGTATGTGATGAATGCGAAAGTATGGGTCTGATGAGGGCAAATCCCAGGCCTAACCTAGACCTAGCATGAGTTATCCTCTAACATATTGTTCGAGACCAGGATTAATCGACTGTTTCAGTGTGGTACCACTTTACTACGTGATCCAAACCAGAAATAATACAGGATCTGTTCAACAAGTATGTGAAGAATGCGAAAGTATGGGTCTGATGAGGGCAAATCCTAGCCCTAACCCAAACCTAACATGCGTTATCATCAAAAATATTGATCGAAACCAGGTTTAACTGACTGTTTCAGTGTGGTACCACATTACTACGTGATCCAAACCAGAAAAACCTAGGATCTGTTCAACAAGCATGTGAAGAATGCGAAGGTATGAGCCAGATGAGGGCAAATCCTAGACCTAACGCAGACCTAACATGCGTTATCCTCTGAAATATTGGTTGTATCCAGGTTTAACTGACTGTTTCAGTGTGATACCACATAACTACGTGATCCAATCCAGAAAAAACCCAGGAGCTGGCCAACAAGTATGAGAGATATGCGAAAGTATAAGCCTGATGCGGGCAAATCCTGGACCGAACCCAGACCTACCATGCGTTATCCTCTAAAATATAGATCGAGACCAGGTGTAATTGACTGATTCAGTGTGGTACTACATCACTATGTGATCCAATCCAGAAAAAGCAACGGATCTTGCTATCAAGTATGAGAAATATGCGAAAGTATGAGCCTGATGAGGGCAAATCCCACACCTAACCGAGTCCTAACCGGCGTTATCCTCTAAAATGTTGATCGTGACCAGGTTTAATTGACTGTTTCAGTGTGGTACCACATTACTACCTGATCCAAACCAGAAATAACCCAGGATCTGTTCAACAAGTATGTGATGAATCCGAAAGTATGGGTCTGATGAGGGCAAATCCCAGGCTTAACCTAGGCCTAACATGAGTTATCCTCTACAATATTGATCGAAACCAGGTTTAATCGACTGTCACTGTGTGGTACCACATTACTACCTGATCCAAACCAGAAATAACCCAGGACCTGTTCAACAAGTATGTGAAAAACGCGAAACTATGAGCCTGATGTGGGCAATTCCCAGACCTATCCCAGACATAACTTGCGTTATCCTCTAAAATATTGATCGAAACCAGGTTTAATCGACTGTTTCAGTGTGGTACCACATTACTACGTGTCCAAACCAGTGAAAGCACAGAATCTGGCCAACAAGTTTGAGAAATATGCGAAAGTATGAGACTGATGAGGGCAAATCACAGGCCTAACCTAGACCTAGCATGAGTTACCCTCTAAAATATTGATCGAGACCAGGATTAATCGACTGTTTCAGTGTGGTACCACTTTACTACGTGATCCAAACCAGAAAAACCCTGGATCTGTTCAACAAGTATGTGAAGAATGCGAAAGTATGTGTCTGATGAGGGCAAATCCCCGGCCTAGCCTAGACCTAGCATGAGTCATCCTCTAAAATATTGTTCGAGACCAGGATTAATCGACTGTTTCAGTGTGGTACCACTTTACTACGTGATCCAAACCAGAAAAACCCTGGATCTGTTCAACAAGTATGTTAAAAATGCGAAAGCATGACCCTGATGAGGGCAAATCCCAGACCTATCCCAGACCTAATTTGCGTTGTCCTCCAAAATATTGATGGAAACCAGGTTTAATGGACTGTTTCAGTGTCGTACCACATTACTACGTGATCCAAACCAGAAAAAACCCAGGATCTGTTCTACAAGTATGTGAAAAACGCGAAACTATGAGCCTGATGAGGGCAAATCCCAGGCCCAACCTAGACATAACATGCGTTATCCTCTAAAATATTGATCGAAACCAGGTTTAATCGACTGTTTCAGTGTGGTACCACATTACTACGTGTCCAAACCAGTGAAAGCACAGAATCTGGCCAACAAGTTTGAGAAATATGCGAAAGTATGAGTCTGATGAGGGCAAATCCCAGACCTAACCTAGACATAACATGCGTTATCCTCTAAAATATTGATCGACACCAGGTTTAATGGACTCTTTCAGTGTGGTACCACATTACTACGTGATCCAAACCAGAAAAAGCCCAGGATCTAGCCATCAAGTATGAGAAATATGCGAAAGTATGAGCCTAATGAGGGCAAATCCCAGGCCCAACCTAGACATAACATGCGTTATTCTCAAAAATAATGATCCAAACCAGGTTTAATGCACTTTTTCAGTGTGGTACCACATTACTACGTGATCCAAACCAGAAAAAACCCAGGATCTGTTCTACAAGTATGTGAAAAACGCGAAACTATGAGCCTGATGAGGGCAAATCCCAGGCCCAACCTAGACATAACATGCGTTATCCTCTAAAATATTGATCGAAACCAGGTTTAATCGACTGTTTCAGTGTGGTACCACATTACTACGTGTCCAAACCAGTGAAAGCACAGAATCTGGCCAACAAGTTTGAGAAATATGCGAAAGTATGAGTCTGATGAGGGCAAATCCCAGACCTAACCTAGACATAACATGCGTTATCCTCTAAAATATTGATCGACACCAGGTTTAATGGACTGTTTCAGTGTGGTACCACATTACTACGTGATCCAAACCAGAAAAAGCCCAGGATCTAGCCATCAAGTATGAGAAATATGCGAAAGTATGAGCCTAATGAGGGCAAATCCCAGGCCTAACCTAGTCCTAGCATGAGTCATCCTCTAAAACATTGTTCGAGACCAGGACTAAGCGACAGTTTCAGTGTGGTACCACTTTACTACGTGATCCAAATCAGAAATAACCCAGGACCTGTTCAACAAGTATGTGATGAATGCGAAGGTATGGGTCTGATGGGGGCAAATCCGGGGCCTAACCTAGGCCAAACATGAGTTATCCTCTACAATATTGATCGAAACCAGGTTTAATCGTCTGTCTCTGTGTGGTACCACATTACTACCTGATCCAAACCAGAAATAACCCAGGATCTGTTGAACAAGTATGTGATGAATGCGAAAGTATGGGTCTGATGAGGGCAAATCCCAGGCCTAACCTAGTCCTAGCATGAGTCATCCTCTAAAACATTGTTCGAGACCAGGACTAAGCGACAGTTTCAGTGTGGTACCACTTTACTACGTGATCCAAATCAGAAATAACCCAGGACCTGTTCAACAAGTATGTGATGAATGCGAAAGTATGGGTCTGATGAGGGCAAATCCCAGGCCTAACCTAGACCTAGCATGAGTTATCCTCTAACATATTGTTCGAGACCAGGATTAATCGACTGTTTCAGTGTGGTACCACTTTACTACGTGATCCAAACCAGAAATAATACAGGATCTGTTCAACAAGTATGTGAAGAATGCGAAAGTATGGGTCTGATGAGGGCAAATCCTAGCCCTAACCCAAACCTAACATGCGTTATCATCAAAAATATTGATCGAAACCAGGTTTAACTGACTGTTTCAGTGTGGTACCACATTACTACGTGATCCAAACCAGAAAAACCTAGGATCTGTTCAACAAGCATGTGAAGAATGCGAAGGTATGAGCCAGATGAGGGCAAATCCTAGACCTAACGCAGACCTAACATGCGTTATCCTCTGAAATATTGGTTGTATCCAGGTTTAACTGACTGTTTCAGTGTGGTACCACTTTACCACGTGATCCAAACCAGAAATAACCCAGGATCTGTTCCACAAGTATGTGAAGAATGCGAAAGTATGGGTCTGATGAGGGCAAATCCCAGGCCTAGCCTAGACCTAGCATGAGTCATCCTCTAAAATATTGTTCGAGACCAGGATTAATCGACTGTTTCAGTGTGGTACCACTTTACTACGTGATCCAAACCAGAAATAATACAGGATCTGTTCAACAAGTATGTGAAGAATGCGAAAGTATGGGTCTGATGAGGGCAAATCCTAGCCCTAACCCAAACCTAACATGCGTTATCATCAAAAATATTGATCGAAACCAGGTTTAACAGACTGTTTCAGTGTGGTACCACATTACTACGTGATCCAAACCAGAAAAACCTAGGATCTGTTCAACAAGCATGTGAAGAATGCGAAGGTATGAGCCAGATGAGGGCAAATCCTAGACCTAACGCAGACCTAACATGCGTTATCCTCTGAAATATTGGTTGTATCCAGGTTTAACTGACTGTTTCAGTGTGATACCACATAACTACGTGATCCAATCCAGAAAAAACCCAGGAGCTGGCCAACAAGTATGAGAGATATGCGAAAGTATAAGCCTGATGCGGGCAAATCCTGGACCGAACCCAGACCTACCATGCGTTATCCTCTAAAATATAGATCGAGACCAGGTGTAATTGACTGATTCAGTGTGGTACTACATCACTATGTGATCCAATCCAGAAAAAGCAACGGATCTTGCTATCAAGTATGAGAAATATGCGAAAGTATGAGCCTGATGAGGGCAAATCCCACACCTAACCGAGTCCTAACCGGCGTTATCCTCTAAAATGTTGATCGTGACCAGGTTTAATTGACTGTTTCAGTGTGGTACCACATTACTACCTGATCCAAACCAGAAATAACCCAGGATCTGTTCAACAAGTATGTTAAAAATGCGAAAGCATGACCCTGATGAGGGCAAATCCCAGACCTATCCCAGACCTAATTTGCGTTGTCCTCCAAAATATTGATGGAAACCAGGTTTAATGGACTGTTTCAGTGTCGTACCACATTACTACGTGATCCAAACCAGAAAAAACCCAGGATCTGTTCTACAAGTATGTGAAAAACGCGAAACTATGAGCCTGATGAGGGCAAATCCCAGGCCCAACCTAGACATAACATGCGTTATCCTCTAAAATATTGATCGAAACCAGGTTTAATCGACTGTTTCAGTGTGGTACCACATTACTACGTGTCCAAACCAGTGAAAGCACAGAATCTGGCCAACAAGTTTGAGAAATATGCGAAAGTATGAGTCTGATGAGGGCAAATCCCAGACCTAACCTAGACATAACATGCGTTATCCTCTAAAATATTGATCGACACCAGGTTTAATGGACTCTTTCAGTGTGGTACCACATTACTACGTGATCCAAACCAGAAAAAGCCCAGGATCTAGCCATCAAGTATGAGAAATATGCGAAAGTATGAGCCTAATGAGGGCAAATCCCAGGCCCAACCTAGACATAACATGCGTTATTCTCAAAAATAATGATCCAAACCAGGTTTAATGCACTTTTTCAGTGTGGTACCACATTACTACGTGATCCAAACCAGAAAAAACCCAGGATCTGTTCTACAAGTATGTGAAAAACGCGAAACTATGAGCCTGATGAGGGCAAATCCCAGGCCCAACCTAGACATAACATGCGTTATCCTCTAAAATATTGATCGAAACCAGGTTTAATCGACTGTTTCAGTGTGGTACCACATTACTACGTGTCCAAACCAGTGAAAGCACAGAATCTGGCCAACAAGTTTGAGAAATATGCGAAAGTATGAGTCTGATGAGGGCAAATCCCAGACCTAACCTAGACATAACATGCGTTATCCTCTAAAATATTGATCGACACCAGGTTTAATGGACTGTTTCAGTGTGGTACCACATTACTACGTGATCCAAACCAGAAAAAGCCCAGGATCTAGCCATCAAGTATGAGAAATATGCGAAAGTATGAGCCTAATGAGGGCAAATCCCAGGCCTAACCTAGTCCTAGCATGAGTCATCCTCTAAAACATTGTTCGAGACCAGGACTAAGCGACAGTTTCAGTGTGGTACCACTTTACTACGTGATCCAAATCAGAAATAACCCAGGACCTGTTCAACAAGTATGTGATGAATGCGAAGGTATGGGTCTGATGGGGGCAAATCCGGGGCCTAACCTAGGCCAAACATGAGTTATCCTCTACAATATTGATCGAAACCAGGTTTAATCGTCTGTCTCTGTGTGGTACCACATTACTACCTGATCCAAACCAGAAATAACCCAGGATCTGTTGAACAAGTATGTGATGAATGCGAAAGTATGGGTCTGATGAGGGCAAATCCCAGGCCTAACCTAGTCCTAGCATGAGTCATCCTCTAAAACATTGTTCGAGACCAGGACTAAGCGACAGTTTCAGTGTGGTACCACTTTACTACGTGATCCAAATCAGAAATAACCCAGGACCTGTTCAACAAGTATGTGATGAATGCGAAAGTATGGGTCTGATGAGGGCAAATCCCAGGCCTAACCTAGACCTAGCATGAGTTATCCTCTAACATATTGTTCGAGACCAGGATTAATCGACTGTTTCAGTGTGGTACCACTTTACTACGTGATCCAAACCAGAAATAATACAGGATCTGTTCAACAAGTATGTGAAGAATGCGAAAGTATGGGTCTGATGAGGGCAAATCCTAGCCCTAACCCAAACCTAACATGCGTTATCATCAAAAATATTGATCGAAACCAGGTTTAACTGACTGTTTCAGTGTGGTACCACATTACTACGTGATCCAAACCAGAAAAACCTAGGATCTGTTCAACAAGCATGTGAAGAATGCGAAGGTATGAGCCAGATGAGGGCAAATCCTAGACCTAACGCAGACCTAACATGCGTTATCCTCTGAAATATTGGTTGTATCCAGGTTTAACTGACTGTTTCAGTGTGGTACCACTTTACCACGTGATCCAAACCAGAAATAACCCAGGATCTGTTCCACAAGTATGTGAAGAATGCGAAAGTATGGGTCTGATGAGGGCAAATCCCAGGCCTAGCCTAGACCTAGCATGAGTCATCCTCTAAAATATTGTTCGAGACCAGGATTAATCGACTGTTTCAGTGTGGTACCACTTTACTACGTGATCCAAACCAGAAATAATACAGGATCTGTTCAACAAGTATGTGAAGAATGCGAAAGTATGGGTCTGATGAGGGCAAATCCTAGCCCTAACCCAAACCTAACATGCGTTATCATCAAAAATATTGATCGAAACCAGGTTTAACAGACTGTTTCAGTGTGGTACCACATTACTACGTGATCCAAACCAGAAAAACCTAGGATCTGTTCAACAAGCATGTGAAGAATGCGAAGGTATGAGCCAGATGAGGGCAAATCCTAGACCTAACGCAGACCTAACATGCGTTATCCTCTGAAATATTGGTTGTATCCAGGTTTAACTGACTGTTTCAGTGTGATACCACATAACTACGTGATCCAATCCAGAAAAAACCCAGGAGCTGGCCAACAAGTATGAGAGATATGCGAAAGTATAAGCCTGATGCGGGCAAATCCTGGACCGAACCCAGACCTACCATGCGTTATCCTCTAAAATATAGATCGAGACCAGGTGTAATTGACTGATTCAGTGTGGTACTACATCACTATGTGATCCAATCCAGAAAAAGCAACGGATCTTGCTATCAAGTATGAGAAATATGCGAAAGTATGAGCCTGATGAGGGCAAATCCCACACCTAACCGAGTCCTAACCGGCGTTATCCTCTAAAATGTTGATCGTGACCAGGTTTAATTGACTGTTTCAGTGTGGTACCACATTACTACCTGATCCAAACCAGAAATAACCCAGGATCTGTTCAACAAGTATGTGATGAATCCGAAAGTATGGGTCTGATGAGGGCAAATCCCAGGCTTAACCTAGGCCTAACATGAGTTATCCTCTACAATATTGATCGAAACCAGGTTTAATCGACTGTCGCTGTGTGGTACCACATTACTACCTGATCCAAACCAGAAATAACCCAGGACCTGTTCAACAAGTATGTGAAAAACGCGAAACTATGAGCCTGATGTGGGCAATTCCCAGACCTATCCCAGACATAACTTGCGTTATCCTCTAAAATATTGATCGAAACCAGGTTTAATCGACTGTTTCAGTGTGGTACCACATTACTACGTGTCCAAACCAGTGAAAGCACAGAATCTGGCCAACAAGTTTGAGAAATATGCGAAAGTATGAGACTGATGAGGGCAAATCACAGGCCTAACCTAGACCTAGCATGAGTTACCCTCTAAAATATTGATCGAGACCAGGATTAATCGACTGTTTCAGTGTGGTACCACTTTACTACGTGATCCAAACCAGAAAAACCCTGGATCTGTTCAACAAGTATGTGAAGAATGCGAAAGTATGGGTCTGATGAGGGCAAATCCCCGGCCTAGCCTAGACCTAGCATGAGTCATCCTCTAAAATATTGTTCGAGACCAGGATTAATCGACTGTTTCAGTGTGGTACCACTTTACTACGTGATCCAAACCAGAAAAACCCTGGATCTGTTCAACAAGTATGTTAAAAATGCGAAAGCATGACTCTGATGAGGGCAAATCCCAGACCTATCCCAGACCTAACTTGCGTTGTCCTCCAAAATATTGATGGAAACCAGGTTTAATGGACTGTTTCAGTGTCGTACCACATTACTACGTGATCCAAACCAGAAAAAACCCAGGATCTGTTCTACAAGTATGTGAAAAACGCGAAACTATGAGCCTGATGAGGGCAAACCCCAGGCCCAACCTAGACATAACATGCGTTATCCTCTAAAATATTGATCGAAACCAGGTTTAATCGACTGTTTCAGTGTGGTACCACATTACTACGTGTCCAAACCAGTGAAAGCACAGAATCTGGCCAACAAGTTTGAGAAATATGCGAAAGTATGAGTCTGATGAGTGCAAATCCCAGACCTAACCTAGACATAACATGCGTTATCCTCTAAAATATTGATCGACACCAGGTTTAATGGACCGTTTCAGTGTGGTACCACATTACTACGTGATCCAAACCAGAAAAAACCCAGGATCTGTTCAACAAGTATGTGAAGAATGCGCAAGTATGAGTCTGACGAGGGCAAATCCCAGGCCCAACCTAGACATAACATGCGTTATTCTCTAAAATATTGATCGAAACCAGGTCTAATGGACTGTTTCAGTGTGGTACCACATTAGTACGTGATCCAATCCAGAAAAAGCCCAGGATCTAGCCAGGAAGTATGAGAAATATGCGAAATTATGAGCCTGATTAGGGCAAATCCCAGACCTAACCAAGACCTAACATGCGTTATTCTCTAAAATATTGACCGAAACCAGGTTTAATGGACTGGTTCAGTGTGGTACCACATTACTACGTGATCCAAACCAGAAAAAGCCCAGGATCTAGCCATCAAGTATGAGAAATATGCGAAAGTATGAGCCTAATGAGGGCAAATCCCAGGCCCAACCTAGACATAACATGCGTTATTCTCAAAAATAATGATCCAAACCAGGTTTAATGCACTTTTTCAGTGTGGTACCACATTACTACGTGATCCAAACCAGAAAAAACCCAGGATCTGTTCAACAAGTATGTGAAGAATGCGCAAGTATGAGTCTGACGAGGGCAAATCCCAGGCCCAACCTAGACATAACATGCGTTATTCTCTAAAATATTGATCGAAACCAGGTCTAATGGACCGTTTCAGTGTGGTACCACATTAGTACGTGATCCAATCCAGAAAAAGCCCAGGATCTAGCCATCAAGTATGAGAAATATGCGAAAGTATGAGCCTAATGAGGGCAAATCCCAGGCCTAACCTAGACATAACATGCGTTATCCGCTAAAATATTGATCGAAACCAGGTTTACTGGACTGTTTCAGTGTGGTACCACATTACTACGTGATCCAATCCAGAAAAAGCCCAGGATCTAGCCAGGAAGTATGAGAAATATGCGAAATTATGAGCCTGATTAGGGCAAATCCCAGACCTAACCAAGACCTAACATGCGTTATTCTCTAAAATATTGACCGAAACCAGGTTTAATGGACTGTTTCAGTGTGGTACCACATTACTACGTGATCCAAACCAGAAAAAACCCAGGATCTGTTCAACAAGTATGTGGAGAATGCGAAAGTATGTGTCTGACGAGGGCAAATCCCAGGCCCAACCTAGACATAACATGCGTTATTCTCTAAAATATTGATCGAAACCAGGTCTAATGGACTGTTTCAGTGTGGTACCACATTAGTACGTGATCCAATCCAGAAAAAGCCCAGGATCTAGCCATCAAGTATGAGAAATATGCGAAAGTATGAGCCTAATGAGGGCAAATCCCAGGCCTAACCTAGACATAACATGCGTTATCCGCTAAAATATTGATCGAAACCAGGTTTTGATGGACTGTTTCAGTGTGGTACCACATTACTACGTGATGCAAACCAGAAAAAAACCCAGGATCTGTACAACAAGTATGTGAAGAATGCGACAGTATGGGTCTGATGAGGGCAAATCCTAGCCCTAACCCAAACCTAACATGCGTTATCATCAAAAATATTGATCGAAACCAGGTTTAACTGACTGTTTCAGTGTGGTACCACATTACTACGTGATCCAAACCAGAAAAACCTAGGATCTGTTCAACAAGCATGTGAAGAATGCGAAGGTATGAGCCAGATGAGGGCAAATCCTAGACCTAACGCAGACCTAACATGCGTTATCCTCTGAAATATTGGTTGTATCCAGGTTTAACTGACTGTTTCAGTGTGATACCACATAACTACGTGATCCAATCCAGAAAAAACCCAGGAGCTGGCCAACAAGTATGAGAGATATGCGAAAGTATAAGCCTGATGCGGGCAAATCCTGGACCGAACCCAGACCTACCATGCGTTATCCTCTAAAATATAGATCGAGACCAGGTGTAATTGACTGATTCAGTGTGGTACTACATCACTATGTGATCCAATCCAGAAAAAGCAACGGATCTTGCTATCAAGTATGAGAAATATGCGAAAGTATGAGCCTGATGAGGGCAAATCCCACACCTAACCGAGTCCTAACCGGCGTTATCCTCTAAAATGTTGATCGTGACCAGGTTTAATTGACTGTTTCAGTGTGGTACCACATTACTACCTGATCCAAACCAGAAATAACCCAGGATCTGTTCAACAAGTATGTGATGAATCCGAAAGTATGGGTCTGATGAGGGCAAATCCCAGGCTTAACCTAGGCCTAACATGAGTTATCCTCTACAATATTGATCGAAACCAGGTTTAATCGACTGTCACTGTGTGGTACCACATTACTACCTGATCCAAACCAGAAATAACCCAGGACCTGTTCAACAAGTATGTGAAAAACGCGAAACTATGAGCCTGATGTGGGCAATTCCCAGACCTATCCCAGACATAACTTGCGTTATCCTCTAAAATATTGATCGAAACCAGGTTTAATCGACTGTTTCAGTGGGGTACCACATTACTACGTGTCCAAACCAGTGAAAGCACAGAATCTGGCCAACAAGTTTGAGAAATATGCGAAAGTATGAGACTGATGAGGGCAAATCACAGGCCTAACCTAGACCTAGCATGAGTTACCCTCTAAAATATTGATCGAGACCAGGATTAATCGACTGTTTCAGTGTGGTACCACTTTACTACGTGATCCAAACCAGAAAAACCCTGGATCTGTTCAACAAGTATGTGAAGAATGCGAAAGTATGGGTCTGATGAGGGCAAATCCCCGGCCTAGCCTAGACCTAGCATGAGTCATCCTCTAAAATATTGTTCGAGACCAGGATTAATCGACTGTTTCAGTGTGGTACCACTTTACTACGTGATCCAAACCAGAAAAACCCTGGATCTGTTCAACAAGTATGTTAAAAATGCGAACGCATGACCCTGATGAGGGCAAATCCCAGACCTATCCCAGACCTAACTTGCGTTGTCCTCCAAAATATTGATGGAAACCAGGTTTAATGGACTGTTTCAGTGTCGTACCACATTACTACGTGATCCAAACCAGAAAAAACCCAGGATCTGTTCTACAAGTATGTGAAAAACGCGAAACTATGAGCCTGATGAGGGCAAATCCCAGGCCCAACCTAGACATAACATGCGTTATCCTCTAAAATATTGATCGAAACCAGGTTTAATCGACTGTTTCAGTGTGGTACCACATTACTACGTGTCCAAACCAGTGAAAGCACAGAATCTGGCCAACAAGTTTGAGAAATATGCGAAAGTATGAGTCTGATGAGGGCAAATCCCAGACCTAACCTAGACATAACATGCGTTATCCTCTAAAATATTGATCGACACCAGGTTTAATGGACTGTTTCAGTGTGGTACCACATTACTACGTGATCCAAACCAGAAAAAGCCCAGGATCTAGCCATCAAGTATGAGAAATATGCGAAAGTATGAGCCTAATGAGGGCAAATCCCAGGCCCAACCTAGACATAACATGCGTTATTCTCAAAAATAATGATCCAAACCAGGTTTAATGCACTTTTTCAGTGTGGTACCACATTACTACGTGATCCAAACCAGAAAAAACCCAGGATCTGTTCAACAAGTATGTGAAGAATGCGCAAGTATGAGTCTGACGAGGGCAAATCCCAGGCCCAACCTAGACATAACATGCGTTATTCTCTAAAATATTGATCGAAACCAGGTCTAATGGACTGTTTCAGTGTGGTACCACATTAGTACGTGATCCAATCCAGAAAAAGCCCAGGATCTAGCCATCAAGTATGAGAAATATGCGAAAGTATGAGCCTAATGAGGGCAAATCCCAGGCCTAACCTAGACATAACATGCGTTATCCGCTAAAATATTGATCGAAACCAGGTTTAATGGACTGTTTCAGTGTGGTACCACATTACTACGTGATCCAATCCAGAAAAAGCCCAGGATCTAGCCAGGAAGTATGAGAAATATGCGAAATTATGAGCCTGATTAGGGCAAATCCCAGACCTAACCAAGACCTAACATGCGTTATTCTCTAAAATATTGACCGAAACCAGGTTTAATGGACTGTTTCAGTGTGGTACCACATTACTACGTGATCGAAACCAGAAAAAACCCAGGATCTGTTCAACAAGTATGTGGAGAATGCGAAAGTATGAGTCTGATCAGTGAAAATCTCAGGCCTTACCTAGACCTAACTTGCGTTGTCCTCTAAAATATTGATGGAAACCAGGTTTCATTGACTGTTTCAGTGTGGTACTACATTACTACGTGATGCAATCCAGAAAAAGCCCATGATCTAGCCATCAAGTATGAGAAATATGCGAAAGAATGAGTCTGATGAGAGCAAATCCCAGACCTAACCTAGACCTAACATGCGTCATCCTCTAAAATATTGATCGTGACCAGGATTAATCGACTGATTCAGTGTGGTACTACATCACTATGTGATCCAATCCAGAAAAAGCAACGGATCTTGCTATCAAGTATGAGAAATATGCGAAAGTATGAGCCTGATGAGGGCAAATCCCACACCTAACCGAGTCCTAACCGGCGTTATCCTCTAAAATGTTGATCGTGACCAGGTTTAATTGACTGTTTCAGTGTGGTACCACATTACTACCTGATCCAAACCAGAAATAACCCAGGATCTGTTCAACAAGTATGTGAAGAATGCGAAAGTATGGGTCTGATGAGGGCAAATCCCCGGCCTAGCCTAGACCTAGCATGAGTCATCCTCTAAAATATTGTTCGAGACCAGGATTAATCGACTGTTTCAGTGTGGTACCACTTTACTACGTGATCCAAACCAGAAAAACCCTGGATCTGTTCAAGAAGTATGTTAAAAATGCGAAAGCATGACCCTGATGAGGGCAAATCCCAGACCTATCCCAGACCTAACTTGCGTTGTCCTCCAAAATATTGATGGAAACCAGGTTTAATGGACTGTTTCAGTGTCGTACCACATTAATACGTGATCCAAACCAGAAAAAACCCAGGATCTGTTCTACAAGTATGTGAAAAACGCGAAACTATGAGCCTGATGAGGGCAAATCCCAGGCCCAACCTAGACATAACATGCGTTATCCTCTAAAATATTGATCGAAACCAGGTTTAATCGACTGTTTCAGTGTGGTACCACATTACTACGTGTCCAAACCAGTGAAAGCACAGAATCTGGCCAACAAGTTTGAGAAATATGCGAAAGTATGAGTCTGATGAGGGCAAATCCCAGACCTAACCTAGACATAACATGCGTTATCCTCTAAAATATTGATCGACACCAGGTTTAATGGACTGTTTCAGTGTGGTACCACATTACTACGTGATCCAAACCAGAAAAAGCCCAGGATCTAGCCATCAAGTATGAGAAATATGCGAAAGTATGAGCCTAATGAGGGCAAATCCCAGGCCTAACCTAGACATAACATGCGTTATCCGCTAAAATATTGATCGAAACCAGGTTTAATGGACTGTTTCAGTGTGGTACCACATTACTACGTGATCGAAACCAGAAAAAACCCAGGATCTGTTCAACAAGTATGTGGAGAATGCGAAAGTATGAGTCTGATCAGTGAAAATCTCAGGCCTTACCTAGACCTAACTTGCGTTGTCCTCTAAAATATTGATGGAAACCAGGTTTCATTGACTGTTTCAGTGTGGTACTACATTACTACGTGATGCAATCCAGAAAAAGCCCATGATCTAGCCATCAAGTATGAGAAATATGCGAAAGAATGAGTCTGATGAGAGCAAATCCCAGACCTAACCTAGACCTAACATGCGTTATCCTCTAAAATATTGATCGTGACCAGGATTAATCGACTGTTTCAGTGTGGTACCACTTTACTAGGTGATCCAAACCAGAAATAACCCAGGATCTGTTCAACAAGTATGTGAAGAATGCGAAAGTATGGGTCTGATGAGGGCAAATCTCAGGCCTAACCTAGACCTAGCATGAGTTATCCTCTAAAATATTGATCGAGAATAGGATTAATCGACTGTTTCAGTGTGGTACCACATTAGTACGTGATCCAATCCAGAAAAAGCCCAGGATCTAGCCATCAAGTATGAGAAATATGCGAAAGTATGAGCCTAATGAGGGCAAATCCCAGGCCTAACCTAGACATAACATGCGTTATCCGCTAAAATATTGATCGAAACCAGGTTTAATGGACTGTTTCAGTGTGGTACCACTTTACTACGTGATCCAAACCAGAAAAACCCTGGATCTGATCAACAAGTATGTTAAAAATGCGAAAGCATGACCCTGACGACCGTAAATCCCAGACCTATCCCAGACCTAACTTGCGTTATCCTCTAAAATATTGATCGACACCAGGTTTAATGGACTGTTTCAGTGTGGTACCACATTACTACGTGATCCAAACCAGAAAAAGCCCAGGATCTAGCCATCAAGTATGAGAAATATGCGAAAGTATGAGCCTAATGAGGGCAAATCCCAGGCCCAACCTAGACATAACATGCGTTATTCTCAAAAATAATGATCCAAACCAGGTTTAATGCACTTTTTCAGTGTGGTACCACATTACTACGTGATCCAAACCAGAAAAAACCCAGGATCTGTTCAACAAGTATGTGAAGAATGCGCAAGTATGAGTCTGACGAGGGCAAATCCCAGGCCCAACCTAGACATAACATGCGTTATTCTCTAAAATATTGATCGAAACCAGGTCTAATGGACTGTTTCAGTGTGGTACCACATTAGTACGTGATCCAATCCAGAAAAAGCCCAGGATCTAGCCATCAAGTATGAGAAATATGCGAAAGTATGAGCCTAATGAGGGCAAATCCCAGGCCTAACCTAGACATAACATGCGTTATCCGCTAAAATATTGATCGAAACCAGGTTTAATGGACTGTTTCAGTGTGGTACCACATTACTACGTGATCCAATCCAGAAAAAGCCCAGGATCTAGCCAGGAAGTATGAGAAATATGCGAAATTATGAGCCTGATTAGGGCAAATCCCAGACCTAACCAAGACCTAACATGCGTTATTCTCTAAAATATTGACCGAAACCAGGTTTAATGGACTGTTTCAGTGTGGTACCACATTACTACGTGATCGAAACCAGAAAAAACCCAGGATCTGTTCAACAAGTATGTGGAGAATGCGAAAGTATGAGTCTGATCAGTGAAAATCTCAGGCCTTACCTAGACCTAACTTGCGTTGTCCTCTAAAATATTGATGGAAACCAGGTTTCATTGACTGTTTCAGTGTGGTACTACATTACTACGTGATGCAATCCAGAAAAAGCCCATGATCTAGCCATCAAGTATGAGAAATATGCGAAAGAATGAGTCTGATGAGAGCAAATACCAGACCTAACCTAGACCTAACATGCGTCATCCTCTAAAATATTGATCGTGACCAGGATTAATCGACTGATTCAGTGTGGTACTACATCACTATGTGATCCAATCCAGAAAAAGCAACGGATCTTGCTATCAAGTATGAGAAATATGCGAAAGTATGAGCCTGATGAGGGCAAATCCCACACCTAACCGAGTCCTAACCGGCGTTATCCTCTAAAATGTTGATCGTGACCAGGTTTAATTGACTGTTTCAGTGTGGTACCACATTACTACCTGATCCAAACCAGAAATAACCCAGGATCTGTTCAACAAGTATGTGATGAATCCGAAAGTATGGGTCTGATGAGGGCAAATCCCAGGCTTAACCTAGGCCTAACATGAGTTATCCTCTACAATATTGATCGAAACCAGGTTTAATCGACTGTCACTGTGTGGTACCACATTACTACCTGATCCAAACCAGAAATAACCCAGGACCTGTTCAACAAGTATGTGAAAAACGCGAAACTATGAGCCTGATGTGGGCAATTCCCAGACCTATCCCAGACATAACTTGCGTTATCCTCTAAAATATTGATCGAAACCAGGTTTAATCGACTGTTTCAGTGTGGTACCACATTACTACGTGTCCAAACCA
Source organism: Colletes latitarsis (assembly GCF_051014445.1). NCBI lineage: Eukaryota > Metazoa > Arthropoda > Insecta > Hymenoptera > Colletidae > Colletes > Colletes latitarsis. The sequence goes on along the minus strand of NW_027488367.1, from coordinate 26,247,001 downwards.
GTGAAAGCACAGAATCTGGCCAACAAGTTTGAGAAATATGCGAAAGTATGAGACTGATGAGGGCAAATCACAGGCCTAACCTAGACCTAGCATGAGTTACCCTCTAAAATATTGATCGAGACCAGGATTAATCGACTGTTTCAGTGTGGTACCACTTTACTACGTGATCCAAACCAGAAAAACCCTGGATCTGTTCAACAAGTATGTGAAGAATGCGAAAGTATGGGTCTGATGAGGGCAAATCCCCGGCCTAGCCTAGACCTAGCATGAGTCATCCTCTAAAATATTGTTCGAGACCAGGATTAATCGACTGTTTCAGTGTGGTACCACTTTACTACGTGATCCAAACCAGAAAAACCCTGGATCTGTTCAACAAGTATGTTAAAAATGCGAAAGCATGACCCTGATGAGGGCAAATCCCAGACCTATCCCAGACCTAACTTGCGTTGTCCTCCAAAATATTGATGGAAACCAGGTTTAATGGACTGTTTCAGTGTCGTACCACATTACTACGTGATCCAAACCAGAAAAAACCCAGGATCTGTTCTACAAGTATGTGAAAAACGCGAAACTATGAGCCTGATGAGGGCAAATCCCAGGCCCAACCTAGACATAACATGCGTTATCCTCTAAAATATTGATCGAAACCAGGTTTAATCGACTGTTTCAGTGTGGTACCACATTACTACGTGTCCAAACCAGTGAAAGCACAGAGTCTGGCCAACAAGTCTGAGAAATATGCGAAAGTATGAGTCTGATGAGGGCAAATCCCAGACCTAACCTAGACATAACATGCGTTATCCTCTAAAATATTGATCGACACCAGGTTTAATGGACTGTTTCAGTGTGGTACCACATTACTACGTGATCCAAACCAGAAAAAGCCCAGGATCTAGCCATCAAGTATGAGAAATATGCGAAAGTATGAGCCTAATGAGGGCAAATCCCAGGCCCAACCTAGACATAACATGCGTTATTCTCAAAAATAATGATCCAAACCAGGTTTAATGCACTTTTTCAGTGTGGTACCACATTACTACGTGATCCAAACCAGAAAAAACCCAGGATCTGTTCAACAAGTATGTGAAGAATGCGCAAGTATGAGTCTGACGAAGGCAAATCCCAGGCCCAACCTAGTCATAACATGCGTTATTCTCTAAAATATTGATCGAAACCAGGTCTAATGGACTGTTTCAGTGTGGTACCACATTAGTACGTGATCCAATCCAGAAAAAGCCCAGGATCTAGCCATCAAGTATGAGAAATATGCGAAAGTATGAGCCTAATGAGGGCAAATCCCAGGCCTAACCTAGACATAACATGCGTTATCCGCTAAAATATTGATCGAAACCAGGTTTAATGGACTGTTTCAGTGTGGTACCACATTACTACGTGATCGAAACCAGAAAAAACCCAGGATCTGTTCAACAAGTATGTGGAGAATGCGAAAGTATGAGTCTGATCAGTGAAAATCTCAGGCCTTACCTAGACCTAACTTGCGTTGTCCTCTAAAATATTGATGGAAACCAGGTTTCATTGACTGTTTCAGTGTGGTACTACATTACTACGTGATGCAATCCAGAAAAAGCCCATGATCTAGCCATCAAGTATGAGAAATATGCGAAAGAATGAGTCTGATGAGAGCAAATCCCAGACCTAACCTAGACCTAACATGCGTTATCCTCTAAAATATTGATCGTGACCAGGATTAATCGACTGTTTCAGTGTGGTACCACTTTAATAGGTGATCCAAACCAGAAATAACCCAGGATCTGTTCAACAAGTATGTGAAGAATGCGAAAGTATGGGTCTGATGAGGGCAAATCTCAGGCCTAACCTAGACCTAGCATGAGTTATCCTCTAAAATATTGATCGAGAATAGGATTAATCGACTGTTTCAGTGTGGTACCACATTAGTACGTGATCCAATCCAGAAAAAGCCCAGGATCTAGCCATCAAGTATGAGAAATATGCGAAAGTATGAGCCTAATGAGGGCAAATCCCAGGCCTAACCTAGACATAACATGCGTTATCCGCTAAAATATTGATCGAAACCAGGTTTAATGGACTGTTTCAGTGTGGTACCACTTTACTACGTGATCCAAACCAGAAAAACCCTGGATCTGATCAACAAGTATGTTAAAAATGCGATAGCATGACCCTGACGACCGTAAATCCCAGACCTATCCCAGACCTAACTTGCGTTGTCCTCCAAAATATTGATGGAAACCAGGTTTAATGGACTGTTTCAGTGTGGTACCACATTACTACGTGATCCAAACCAGAAAAAACCCAGGATCTGTTCAACAAGTATGAGAAATATGCGAAAATACGACCTGATGAGGGCAAATCCCAGACCTTTCCCAGACCGAACTTGCGTTATCCTATAAAATATTGACCGAGACCAGGATTAATCGTCTGTTTCAGTGTGGTACCTCTTCACTACGTGATCCAAACCAGAAAAAGCCAGGGATCTGTTCAACAAATATGAGAAATATGCGAAAGTATGAGCCTGTTGAGGGCAAATCCCAGGCCTAACCTAGACATAACATGCGTTATTCTCTAAAATATTGATCGAAACCAGGTCTAATGGACTGTTTCAGTGTGGTACCACATTAGTACGTGATCCAATCCAGAAAAAGCTCAGGATCTAGCCATCAAGTATGAGAAATATGCGAAAGTATGAGCCTGATGAGGGCAAATCCCAGGCCTAACCTAGACATAACATGCGTTATCCGCTAAAATATTGATCGAAACAAGGTTTTGATGGACTGTTTCAGTGTGGTACCACATTACTGCGTGATCCAATCCAGAAAAAGCCCAGGATCGAGCCATCAAGTATGAGAAATATGCGAAAGTATGAGCCTGCTGGGGGCAAATCCTAGACCTAACCCAGACCTAACATGAGTTATTCTCTAAACTAATGATCCAAACCAGGATTAATCAACTGTTTCAGTGTGGTACCACATTACTACGTGATCCAAACCAGAAAAAACCCAGGATCCGTTCAACAAGTATGTGAAGAATGCGAAAGTATGAGTCTGATCAGTGAAAATCTCAGGCCTTACCTAGACCTAACTTGCGTTGTCCTCTAAAATATTGATGGAAACCAGGTTTCATTGACTGTTTCAGTGTGGTACTACATTACTACGTGATGCAATCCAGAAAAAGCCCATGATCTAGCCATCAAGTATGAGAAATATGCGAAAGAATGAGTCTGATGAGAGCAAATCCCAGACCTAACCTAGACCTAACATGCGTTATCCTCTAAAATATTGAGCGAAACCAGGTTTAATGGACTGTTTCAGTGTGGTACCACACTACTTCGTGATCCAAACCAGAAAAAACCCAGGATCCGTTCAACAAGTATGTGAAGAATGCGAAAGTATGAGTCTGATGAGTGAAAATCCCAGGCCTAACCTAGACCTAACATGCGTTATCCTCAAAAATATTGATCGAAACCAGGTTTAATGGACTGTTTCAGTGTGGTACCACATTACTACGTGATCCAAACTACAAAAAACCCAGGATCTGTTCAACGAGTATGTGAAGTGTGCGAAAGTATGAGTCTGATGAGGTCAAATCCCAGGCCTAACCTAGACCTAACATGTGTTATCCTCTAAAATATTGATCGAAACCAGGGTTAATCGACTGTTTCAGTGAGGTACTACATTACTACGTGATGCAATCCAGAAATAGCCCAGGATCTAGCCATGAAGTATTAGAAATATGCGAAAGTATGAGCCTGATGAGGGCAAATCCTAGACCTTACCCTGACGTAACATGCGTTATCCTCTAAAATATTTATCAAGACCAGGTTTAATGGACTGTTTCAGTGTGGTACCACATTACTATGTGTTCCAAACCAGAAAAAACCCAGGATCTGTTCAACGAGTATGTGAAGTGTGCGAAAGTATGAGTCTGATGAGGTCAAATCCCAGGCCTAACCTAGACCTAACTTGCGTTATCCTCTAAAATATTGTTCGAAACCAGGGTTAATCGACTGTTTCAGTGTGGTACCACATTACTACGTGATCCAAACCAAAAAAAAACCCAGTATCTGTTCAACAAGTATGTGAAAAACGCGAAAGTATGACCCTGATGAGGGCAAATCCCAGGCCTAACCTAGACCTAACATGCATTATCCTCTAAAATATTGATCGAAACCAGGTTTAATGGACTGTTTCAGTGTGGTACCACATTACTATGTGTTCCAAACCAGAAAAAACCCAGGATCTGTTCAACGAGTATGTGAAGTGTGCGAAAGTATGAGTCTGATGAGGTCAAATCCCAGGCCTAACCTAGACCTAACATGTGTTATCCTCTAAAATATTGATCGAAACCAGGGTTAATCGACTGTTTCAGTGAGGTACTACATTACTACGTGATGCAATCCAGAAATAGCCCAGGATCTAGCCATGAAGTATTAGAAATATGCGAAAGTATGAGCCTGATGAGGGCAAATCCTAGACCTTACCCTGACGTAACATGCGTTATCCTCTAAAATATTTAGCAAGACCAGGTTTAATGGACTGTTTCAGTGTGGTACCACATTACTATGTGTTCCAAACCAGAAAAAACCCAGGATCTGTTCAACGAGTATGTGAAGTGTGCGAAAGTATGAGTCTGATGAGGGCGAATCCCAGACCTATCCCAGACCTAAATTGCGTTATCCTCCAAAATATTGATCGAAACCAGGTTTAATGGACTGTTTCAGTGTGGTACCACTTTACTACGCGATCCAAAGCAGAAAAAACCGCCGATCAGGTCAACATGTTTGTTAAAACTGCGAAAGTATGACACTGATGAGGGCAAATCCCAGGCCTAACCTAGACCTAACATGCGTTATCCTCAAAAATATTGATCGAAACCAGGTTTAATCAACAGTTTCAGTGTGGTACCACATTACTACGTGATCCAAACCAGAAAAAAACCCAGTAGCTGTTCAACAAGTACGTAATGAATGCGAAATTATGTGTCTGATGAGGGCAAATCCCAGGCCTATCCTAGACCTAACATGCGTTATCCTCTATGATAGTGATCGAAACCATGTTTAATCGACTGTTTCAGTGTGGTACCACACTACTACATGATCCAAACCGGAACAAAACCCAGGATCTGTTCAACAAGTATGCGAAGTATGCGAAAATATGAGTCTGATGAGGGCAAATCCCAGGCCTAACCCAGACCTAACTAGCGTTGTCCTCTAAAATATTGACGGAAACCAGGTTTAATTGAATGTTTCAGTGTGGTACCACATTACTACGTGATCCAAACCAGTAAAAACCCAGGATCCGTTCAACGAGTATGTGAAGAATGCGAAAGTATGAGTCTGGTGAGTGAAAATCCCAGGCCTAACCTAGACCTAACATGCGTTATCCTGAAAAATATTGATCGAAACCAGGTTTAATTGACTGTTTCAGCGTACCACTTTACTACGTGATCCAAAGCAGAAAAAACCCTCGATCAGGTCAACATGTATGTTAAAACTGCGAAAGTATGACCCTGATGTGGGCAAATCCCAGGCCTAACCTAGACCTAACATGCGCTGTCCTCTAAAATATTGATGGAAACCAGGTTTAATTGACTGTTTCAGTGTTGTACTTCATTACTACGTGATGCAATCCAGATAAAGCCCAGGCTCTAGCCATCAAGTATGAGAAATATGCGAAAGAATGAGCCAGATGAGAGCAAATCGCAGACCTAACCTAGACCGAACATGAATTATTCTCTAAAATATTGATCGAAACCAGGTTAAATTGACTGTTTCAGTGTGGTACCACATTACTACGTGATCCAATCCAGAAATAGCCCAGGATCCAGCCATGAAGTATGAGAAATATGCGAAAGTATGAGCCTGATGAGGGCATATCCTAGACCTAACCCAGACCTAACATGCGTTATCCTCTAAAATATTTATCAAGACCAGGTTTAATTGATTGTTTCGGTGCGGTACCACATTACTACGTGATCCACACCAGAAAAAACCCAAGACCCGTTCAACAAGTATGTGAAAAACGCGAAAGTATGAGCCTGATGCGGGCAAATCCCAGACCTATCCCAGACATAACTTGCGTTATCCCCTAAAATATTGATCGAAACCAGGTTGAATTGACTGTTTTAGTGTGGTACCACATTACTACGTGATCCAAAGCAGAAAAAACCCTGGATTAGGTCAACATGTATGTTAAAACTGCGAAAGTATGACCCTGATGAGTCCAAATCCCAGGCCTAACCTAGACATAACTTTCGTTATCCTCTAAAATATTGATCGAAACCAGGTTTAGTGGACTGTTTCAGTGTGGTACCACATTACTGCGCGATCCAATCCAGAAAAAACACAGGATCTGTTCAACATGTATGGAAAAATGCGAAAGTATGTCCCGCATGAGGGCAAATCCCAGACCTATCCCAGACCTAACATGCGTTATCCTCAAAAATATTGATCGAAACCAGGTTTAATGGACTGTTTCAGCGTGGTACCACATTACTGCGAGCTACAATCCAGAAATAGCCCAGGATCTAGCCATGATGTATGAGAAAGATGCGAAAGTATGAGCATGATGTGGGCAAATTCTAGACCTGACCCAGACCTAACATGCGTTATCCTCTAAAATATTTATCAAGACCAGGTTTTATTGAATGTTTCAGTGTGGTACCTATTTACTACGTGATCAAAAGCAGAAAACACCCAGGATCCGTTCAACAAGTATGTGAAGAATGCGAAAGTATGAGTCTGATCAGTGAAAATCTCAGGCCTTACCTAGACCTAACATGCGTTGTCCACTAAAATATTGATGGAAACCAGGTTTCATTGACTGTTTCAGTGTGGTACTACATTACTACGTGATGCAATCCAGAAAAAGCCCATGATCTAGCCATCAAGTATGAGAAATATGCGAAAGAATGAGCCTGATGAGAGCAAATCCCAGACCTAACCTAGACCTAACATGCGTTATCCTCTAAAATATTGAGCGAAACCAGGTTTAATGGACTGTTTCAGTGTGGTACCACACTACTTCGTGATCCAAACCAGAAAAAACCCAGGATCCGTTCAACAAGTATGCGAAGAATGCGAAAGTATGAGTCTGATGAGTGAAAATCCCAGGCCTAACCTAGACCTAACATGCGTTATCCTCTAAAATATTGACCGAAACCTGGTTTAATCGACTGTTTCAGTGTGGTACCACATTACTATGTGATCCAAACCAGAAAATAACCCAGGATCTGTTCAACGAGTATGTGAAGTGTGCGAAAGTATGAGTCTGATGAGGTCAAATCCCAGACGTATCCCAGACCTAACTTGCGTTATCCTCTAAAATATTGTTCGAAACCAGGTTTAATCGACTGTTTCAGTGTGGTACCACATTACTACGTGAACCAAACCAGAAAAAACCCAGGATCCGCTCAACAAGTATGCGAAGAATGCGAAAGTATGAGTCTGATGAGTGAAAATCCCAGACCTAACCTAGACCTAACATGCGTTATCCTCTAAAATATTGATCCAAACCAGGTTTAATGGACTGTTTCAGTGTGGTACCACACCACTACGTGATCCAAACCAGAAAAAACCCAGGATCTGTTCAACAAGTATGTGAAAAATGCGAAAGTATGATCCTGACGAGGGCAAATCCTAGACCTAACCCAGACCTAACATGCGTTATCCTCAAAAATATTGATCGAAACCAGGTTTAATGGACTGTTTCAGTGTGGTACCACATTACTACGTGATCCAAACTACAAAAAACCCAGGATCTGTTCTACGAGTATGTGAAGTGTGCGAAAGTATGAGTCTGATGAGGTCAAATCCCAGGCCTAACCTAGACCTAACATGTGTTATCCTCTAAAATATTGATCGAAACCAGGGTTAATCGACTGTTTCAGTGAGGTACTACATTACTACGTGATGCAATCCAGAAATAGCCCAGGATCTAGCCATGAAGTATTAGAAATATGCGAAAGTATGAGCCTGATGAGGGCAAATCCTAGACCTTACCGTGACGTAACATGCGTTATCCTCTAAAATATTTATCAAGACCAGGTTTAATGGACTGTTTCAGTGTGGTACCACATTACTATGTGTTCCAAACCAGAAAAAACCCAGGATCTGTTCAACGAGTATGTGAAGTGTGCGAAAGTATGAGTCTGATGAGGTTAAATCCCAGGCCTAACCGAGACCTAACTTGCGTTATCCTCTAAAATATTGTTCGAAACCAGGGTTAATCGACTGTTTCAGTGTGGTACCACATTACTACATGATCCAAACCAAAAAAAAACCCAGTATCTGTTCAACAAGTATGTGAAAAACGCGAAAGTATGACCCTGATGAGGGCAAATCCCAGGCCTAACCTAGACCTAACATGCATTATCCTCTAAAATATTGATCGAAACCAGGTTTAATGGACTGTTTCAGTGTGGTACCACATTACTATGTCTTCCAAACCAGAAAAAACCCAGGATGTGTTCAACGAGCATGTGAAGTGTGCGAAAGTATGAGTCTGATGAGGTCAAATCCCAGGCCTAACCTAGACCTAACATGTGTTATCCTCTAAAATATTGATCGACACCAGGGTTAATCGTCTGTTTCAGTGAGGTACTACATTACTACGTGATGCAATCCAGAAATAGCCCAGGATCTAGCCATGAAGTATTAGACATATGCGAAAGTATGAGCCTGATGAGGGCAAATCCTAGACCTTACCCTGACGTAACATGCGTTATCCTCTAAAATATTTATCAAGACCAGGTTTAATGGACTGTTTCAGTGTGGTACCACATTACCATGTGTTCCAACCCAGAAAAAACCCAGGATCTGTTCAACGAGTATGTGAAGTGTGCGAAAGTATGAGTCTGATGAGGGCGAATCCCAGACCTATCCCAGACCTAAATTGCGTTATCCTCCAAAATATTGATCGAAACCAGGTTTAATGGACTGTTTCAGTGTGGTAACACTTTACTACGCGATCCAAAGCAGAAAAAACCGTCGATCAGGTCAACATGTATGTTAAAACTGCGAAAGTATGACCCTGATGAGGGCAAATCCCAGGCCTAACCTAGACCTAACATGCGTTATCCTCAAAAATATTGATCGAGACCAGGTTTAATCAACAGTTTCAGTGTGGTACCACATTACTGCGTGATCCAAACCAGAAAAAAACCCAGTAGCTGTTCAACAAGTACGTAAAGAATGCGAAATTATGTGTCTGATGAGGGCAAATCCCAGGCCTATCCTAGACCTAACATGCGTTATCTTCTAAAATATCGATCGAAACCAGGTTTAATGGACTGTTTCCGTGTGGTACCACATTACTACGTGATCCAAACCAGAAAAAGCCCAGGATCTAGCCATGAAGTATGAAAAATATGCGAAAGTATGAGCCTGATGAGGGCAAATCCTAGACCTATCCCAGACCTAACATGCGTTAACCTCTAAAATATTCATCGAAACCAGGTTTAATGGACTGTTTCAGTGTGGTACCACATTACTGCGCGATCCAATCCAGAAAAAACCCAGGATCTGTTCAACATGTATGGAAAAATGCGAAAGTATGTCCCGCATGAGGGCAAATCCCAGACCTATCCCAGACCTAACATGCGTTATCCTCAAAAATATTGATCGAAACCAGGTTTAATGGACTGTTTCAGCGTGGTACCACATTACTACGAGCTACAATCCAGAAATAGCCCAGGATCTAGCCATGATGTATGAGAAAGATGCGAAAGTATGAGCATGATGTGGGCAAATTCTAGACCTGACCCAGACCTAACATGCGTTATCCTCTAAAATATTTATCAAGACCAGGTTTTATTGAATGTTTCAGTGTGGTACCTATTTACTACGTGATCAAAAGCAGAAAACACCCAGGATCCGTTCAACAAGTATGTGAAGAATGCGAAAGTATGAGTCTGATCAGTGAAAATCTCAGGCCTTACCTAGACCTAACTTGCGTTGTCCTCTAAAATATTGATGGAAACCAGGTTTCATTGACTGTTTCAGTGTGGTACTACATTACTACGTGATGCAATCCAGAAAAAGCCCATGATCTAGCCATCAAGTAGGAGAAATATGCGAAAGAATGAGCCTGATGAGAGCAAATCCCAGACCTATCCTAGACCTAACATGCGTTATCCTCTAAAATATTGAGCGAAACCAGGTTTAATGGACTGTTTCAGTGTGGTACCACACTACTTCGTGATCCAAACCAGAAAAAACCCAGGATCCGTTCAACAAGTATGCGAAGAATGCGAAAGTATGAGTCTGATGAGTGAAAATCCCAGGCCTAACCTAGACCTAACATGCGTTATCCTCTAAAATATTGATCGAAACCTGGTTTAATCGACTGTTTCAGTGTGGTACCACATTACTATGTGATCCAAACCAGAAAATAACCCAGGATCTGTTCAACGAGTATGTGAAGTGTGCGAAAGTATGAGTCTGATGAGGTCAAATCCCAGACCTATCCCAGACCTAACATGCGCTGTCCTCTAAAATATTGATGGAAACCAGGTTTAATCGACTGTTTCAGTGTGGTACCACATTACTGCGTGAACCAAACCAGAAAAAACCCAGGATCCGCTCAACAAGTATGCGAAGAATGCGAAAGTATGAGTCTGATGAGTGAAAATCCCAGACCTAACCTAGACCTAACATGCGTTATCCTCTAAAATATTGATCCAAACCAGGTTTAATGGACTGTTTCAGTGTGGTACCACACCACTACGTGATCCAAACCAGAAAAAACCCAGGATCTGTTCAACAAGTATGTGAAAAATGCGAAAGTATGATCCTGACGAGGGCTAATCCTAGACCTAACCCAGACCTAACATGCGTTATCCTCAAAAATATTGATCGAAACCAGGTTTAATGGACTGTTTCAGTGTGGTACCACATTACTACGTGATCCAAACTACAAAAAACCCAGGATCTGTTCAACGAGTATGTGAAGTGTGCGAAAGTATGAGTCTGATGAGGTCAAATCCCAGGCCTAACCTAGACCTAACATGTGTTATCCTCTAAAATATTGATCGAAACCAGGGTTAATCGACTGTTTCAGTGAGGTGCTACATTACTACGTGATGCAATCCAGAAATAGCCCAGGATCTAGCCATGAAGTATTAGAAATATGCGAAAGTATGAGCCTGATGAGGGCAAATCCTAGACCTTACCCTGACGTAACATGCGTTATCCTCTAAAATATTTATCAAGACCAGGTTTAATGGACTGTTTCAGTGTGGTACCACATTACGATGTGTTCCAAACCAGAAAAAACCCAGGATCTGTTCAACGAGTATGTGAAGTGTGCGAAAGTATGAGTCTGATGAGGTTAAATCCCAGACCTAACCGAGACCTAACTTGCGTTATCCTCTAAAATATTGTTCGAAACCAGGGTTAATCGACTGTTTCAGTGTGGTACCACATTACTACATGATCCAAACCAAAAAAAAACCCAGTATCTGTTCAACAAGTATGTGAAAAACGCGAAAGTATGACCCTGATGAGGTCAAATCCCAGGCCTAACCTAGACCTAACATGTGTTATCCTCTAAAATATTGATCGAAACCAGGGTTAATCGTCTGTTTCAGTGAGGTACTACATTACTACGTGATGCAATCCAGAAATAGCCCAGGATCTAGCCATGAAGTATTAGAAATATGCGAAAGTATGAGCCTGATGAGGGCAAATCCTAGACCTTACCCTGACGTAACATGCGTTATCCTCTAAAATATTTATCAAGACCAGGTTTAATGGACTGTTTCAGTGTGGTACCACATTACTATGTGTTCCAAACCAGAAAAAACCCAGGATCTGTTCAACGAGTATGTGAAGTGTGCGAAAGTATGAGTCTGATGAGGGCGAATCCCAGACCTATCCCAGACCTAAATTGCGTTATCCTCCAAAATATTGATCGAAACCAGGTTTAATGGACTGTTTGAGTGTGGTACCACTTTACTACGCGATCCAAAGCAGAAAAAACCGTCGATCAGGTCAACATGTATGTTAAAACTGCGAAAGTATGACCCTGATGAGGGCAAATCCCAGGCCTAACCTAGACCTAACATGCGTTATCCTCAAAAATATTGATCGAGACCAGGTTTAATCAACAGTTTCAGTGTGGTACCACATTACTACGTGATCCAAACCAGAAAAAAACCCAGTAGCTGTTCAACAAGTACGTAAAGAATGCGAAATTATGTGTCTGATGAGGGCAAATCCCAGGGCTATCCTAGACCTAACATGCGTTATCTTCTAAAATATCGATCGAAACCAGGTTTAATGGACTGTTTCCGTGTGGTACCACATTACTACGTGATCCAAACCAGAAAAAGCCCAGGATCTAGCCATGAAGTATGAAAAATATGTGAAAGTATGAGCCTGATGAGGGCAAATCCTAGACCTATCCCAGACCTAACATGCGTTAACCTCTAAAATATTCATCGAAACCAGGTTTAATGGACTGTTTCAGTGTGGTACCACATTACTACGTGATCCAAACCAGAAAAAACCGAGGATCTGTTCAACAAGTATGTGAAAAACGCGAAAGTATGAGGCTGATGAGGGCGAATCCCAGACCTGTCCCAGGCCTAACTTGCGTTATCCTCTAAAATATTGATCGAAACATGGTTTAATTGACTGTTTCGGTGCGGTACCACACTACTACGTGATCCAAACCAGAAAAAACGCCAGGAGCTGTTCAACAAGTACGTAAAGAATGCGAAATTATGTGTCTGATGAGGGCAAATCCCAGGCCTATCCTAGACCTAACATGCGTTATCTTCTAAAATATCGATCGAAACCAGGGTTAATCGACTGTATCAGTGTGGTACTACATTACTACGTGATCCAATCTAGAAAAAGCCCAGGATCTAGCCATCAAGTATGAAAAATATGCGAAAGTATGAGCCGGATGAGGGCAAATTCTAGACCTATCCCAGACCTAACATGCGTTATCATCTAAAATATTCATCGAAACCAGGTTTAATGGACTGTTTCAGTGTGGTACCACATTACTACGTGATCCAAACCAGAAAAAAACCCAGGATCTTGTTAAGGAGTATGTGAAGTGTGCGAAAGTATGAGTCTGATGAGGGCAAATCCCAGGCCTAACCTAGACCTAGCATGTGTTATCGTCTAAAATATTTATCAAGACCAGGTTTAATTGAATGTTTCAGTGTGGTACCACATTACTACGTGATCCAAACCAGAAAGAACACAGGATCCGTTCAACAAGTATGAGAAGAATGCGAAAGTATGAGTCTGATGAGTGAAAATCCCAGACCTATCCCAGACCTAACATGCGTTATCCTCTAAAATAGTGATCGAAACCAGAGTTAATTTACTGTTTCAGTGTGGTTCTACATTACTAAGTGATCCAATCCAGAAAAAGCTCAGGATCTAGCCATCAAGTATGAGAAATATGCGAAAGAATGAGCCTGATGAGAGCAAATCCCAGACCTAACCTAGACTTAACATGTGTTATTCTCAAAAATATTGATCGAAACCAGGTTTAATGGACTGTTTCAGTGTGGTACAACATTAATACGTGATCCAACCCCGAAAGAGCCCAGGATCTAGCCATGAAGTATTAGAAATATGCGAAAGTATGAGCCTGATGAGGGCAAATCCCAGGCCTAACCTACACATAACATGCGTTATCCTCTAAAATATTGATGGAAACCAGGTTTAATTGACTGTATCAGTGTGGTACTACATTACTACGTGATGCAATCCAGAAATAGCCCAGGATCTAGCCATGAAGTATGAGAAATATGCGAAAGTATGAGCCTGATGAGGGCAAATCCTAGACCTAACCCAGACCTAACATGCGTTATCCTCAAAGATATTGATCGAAACCAGGTTTAATGGACTGTTTCAGTGTGGTACCACATTACTACGTGATCCGAACCAGAAAATAACCCGGGATCTGTTCAACGAGTATGTGAAGTGTGCGAAAGTGTGAGTCTGATGAGGGCAATTCCCAGACCTATCCCAGACCTAACCTGCGTTATCCTCTAAAATATTGATCGAAACCAGGTTTAATCGACTGTTTCAGTGTGGTACCACATTACTACGTGAACCAAACCAGAAAGAACCCAAGATCCGTTCAACGAGTATGTGAAGAATGCGAAAGTATGAGTCTGGTGAGTGAAAATCCCAGGCCTAACCTAGACCTAACATGCGTTATCCTCAAAGATATCGATTGAAACCAGGTTTAATCGACTGTTTCAGTGTGGTGCCACATTACTACATGATCCAAACGAGAAAAAATCCCAGCATCTGTTCAACAAGTATGTGAAGTATGCGAAAGTATGAGTCTGATGAGGGCTAATCCCAGGTCTCACCTAGACATGACATGCGTTATCCTCTAAAATATTGATCGAAACCAGGTTTAATGGACTGTTTCAGTGTGGTACCGCATTACTACGTGATCCAATCCAGAAATAGCCCAGGATCCAGCCATGAAGTATGAGAAATATGCGAAAGTATGAGCCTGATGAGGTCATATCCTAGACCTAACCCAGACCTAACATGCGTTATCCTCTAAAATATTTATGAAGACCAGGTTTAATTGATTGTTTCAGTGCGGTACCACATTACTACGTGATCCACACCAGAAAAAACCCAAGACCCGTTCAACAAGTATGTGAAAAACGCGAAAGTATGAGCCTGATGAGGGCAAATCCCAGACCTATCCCAGACATAACTTGCGTTATCCTCTAAAATATTGATCGAAACCAGGTTGAATTGACTGTTTTAGTGTGGTACCACATTACTACGTGATCCAAAGCAGAAAAAACCCTGGATTAGGTCAACATGTATGTTAAAACTGCGAAAGTATGACCCTGATGAGTCCAAATCCCAGGCCTAACCTAGACACAACTTTCGTTATCCTCTAAAATATTGATCGAAACCAGGTTTAGTGGACTGTTTCAGTGTGGTACCACATTACTGCGCGATCCAATCCAGAAAAAACCCAGGATCTGTTCAACATGTATGGAAAAATGCGAAAGTATGTCCCGCATGAGGGCAAATCCCAGACCTATCCCAGACCTAACATGCGTTATCCTCAAAAATATTGATCGAAACCAGGTTTAATGGACTGTTTCAGCGTGGTACCACATTACTACGTGATGCAATCCAGAAAAAGCCCAGGATCTGTTCAACAAGTATGTGAAAAACGCGAAAGTATGAGCCTGATGAGAGCAAATCCCAGACCTAACCTAGACCTAACACGAATTATTCTCTAAAATATTGGTCGAAACCAGGTTTAATCGACTGTTTCAGTGTGGTACCACATTACTACGTGAACCAAACCAGAAAAAACCCAGGATCCGTTCATCAAGTATGTGAAGAATGCGAAAGTATGAGTCTGATGAGTGAAAATCTCGGGGCTAACCTAGATCTAACATGCGTTATCCTCTAAAATATTGATGCAAACCAGGTTTAATGGACTGTTTCAGTGTGGTACCTATTTACTACGTGATCAAAAGCAGAAAAAACCCAGGATCCGTTCAACAAGTATGTGAAGAATGCGAAAGTATGAGTCTGATCAGTGAAAATCTCAGGCCTTACCTAGACCTAACTTGCGTAGCCCTCTAAAATATTGATGGAAACCAGGTTTCATTGACTGTTTCAGTGTGGTACTACATTACTACGTGATGCAATCCAGAAAAAGCCCATGATCTAGCCATCAAGTATGAGAAATATGCGAAAGAATGAGCCTGATGAGAGCAAATCCCAGACCTAACCAAGACCTAACATGCGTTATCCTCCAAAATATTGAGCGAAACCAGGTTTAATGGACTGTTTCAGTGTGGTACCACATTACTATGTGATCCAAACCAGAAAATAACCCAGGATCTGTTCAACGAGTATGTGAAGTGTGCGAAAGTATGAGTCTGATGAGGTCAAATCCCAGACCTATCCCAGACCTAACTTGCGTTATCCTCTAAAATATTGTTCGAAACCAGGTTTAATCGACTGTTTCAGTGTGGTACCACATTACTACGTGAACCAAACCAGAAAAAACCCAGGATCCGCTCAACAAGTATGTGAAGAATGCGAAAGTATGAGTCTGATGAGTGAAAATCCCAGGCCTAACCTAGACCTAACATGCGTTATCCTCTAAAATATTGATCCAAACCAGGTTTAATGGACTGTTTCAGTGTGGTACCACACTACTACGTTATCCAAACCAGAAAAAACCCAGGATCTGTTCAACAAGTATGTGAAAAATGCGAAAGTATGATCCTGACGAGGGCAAATCCTAGACCTAACACAGACCTAACATGCGTTATCCTCAAAAATATTGATCGAAACCAGGTTTAATGGACTGTTTCAGTGTGGTACCACATTACTACGTGATCCAAACTACAAAAAACCCAGAATCTGTTCAACGAGTATGTGAAGTGTGCGAAAGTATGAGTCTGATGAGTTCAAATCCCAGGCCTAACCTAGACCTAACATGTGTTATCCTCTAAAATATTGATCGAAACCAGGGTTAATCGACTGTTTCAGTGAGGTACTACATTACTACGTGATGCAATCCAGAAATAGCCCAGGATCTAGCTATGAAGTATTAGAAATATGCGAAAGTATGAGCCTGATGAGGGCAAATCCTAGACCTTACCCTGACGTAACATGCGTTATCCTCTAAAATATTTATCAAGACCAGGTTTAATGGACTGTTTCAGTGTGGTACCACATTACTACGTGATCCAAACTACAAAAAACCCAGGATCTGTTCAACGAGTATGTGAAGTGTGCGAAAGTATGAGTCTGATGAGGTCAAATCCCAGGCCTAACCTAGACCTAACATGTGTTATCCTCTAAAATATTTATCAAGACCAGGTTTAATGGACTGTTTCAGTGTGGTACCACATTACTATGTGTTCCAAACCAGAAAAAACCCAGGATCTGTTCAACGAGTATGTGAAGTGTGCGAAAGTATGAGTCTGATGAGGTCAAATCCCAGGCCTAACCTAGACCTAACTTGCGTTATCCTCTAAAATATTGTTCGAAACCTGGGTTAATCAACAGTTTCAGTGTGGTACCACATTACTACGTGATCCAAACCAAAAAAAAACCCAGTATCTGTTCAACAAGTATGTGAAAAACGCGAAAGTATGACCCTGATGAGGGCAAATCCCAGGCCTAACCTAGACCTAACATGCATTATCCTCTAAAATATTGATCGAAACCAGGTTTAATGGACTGTTTCAGTGTGGTACCACATTACTATGTGTTCCAAACCAGAAAAATCCCAGGATCTGTTCAAGAAGTATGTGAAAAACGCGAAAGTATGAGCCTGATGAGGGCGAATCCCAGACCTATCCCAGACCTAAATTGCGTTATCCTCCAAAATATTGATCGAAACCAGGTTTAATGGACTGTTTCAGTGTGGTACCACTTTACTACGCGATCCAAAGCAGAAAAAACCGTCGATCAGGTCAACATGTATGTTAAAACTTCGAAAGTATGACCCTGATGAGGGCAAATCCCCGGCCTAACCTAGACCTAACATGCGTTATCCTCAAAAATATTGATCGAAACCAGGTTTAATCAACAGTTTCAGTGTGGTACCACATTACTACGTGATCCAAACCAGAAAAAAACTCAGGAGCTGTTCAACAAGTATGTGAAGTGTGCGAAAGTATGAGTCTGATGAGGTCAAATCCCAGACCAATACCGGACTTAACTTGCGTTATTCTCTAAAATATTGATCGAAACCAGGTTTAATCGACTGTTTCAGTGTGGTACCACATTACTACGTGATGCAATCCAGAAAAAGCCCAGGATCTGTTCAACAAGTATGTGAAAAACGCGAAAGTATGAGCCTGATGAGAGCAAATCCCAGACCTAACCTAGACCTAACACGAATTATTCTCTAAAATATTGGTCGAAACCAGGTTTAATCGACTGTTTCAGTGTGGTACCACATTACTACGTGAACGAAACCGGAAAAAACCCAGGATCCGTTCATCAAGTATGTGAAGAATGCGAAAGTATGAGTCTGATGAGTGAAAATCTCGGGGCTAACCTAGATCTAACATGCGTTATCCTCTAAAATATTGATGCAAACCAGGTTTAATGGACTGTTTCAGTGTGGTACCTATTTACTACGTGATCAAAAGCAGAAAAAACCCAGGATCCGTTCAACAAGTATGTGAAGAATGCGAAAGTATGAGTCTGATCAGTGAAAATCTCAGGCCTTACCTAGACCTATCTTGCGTAGCCCTCTAAAATATTGATGGAAACCAGGTTTCATTGACTGTTTCAGTGTGGTACTACATTACTACGTGATGCAATCCAGAAAAAGCCCATGATCTAGCCATCAAGTATGAGAAATATACGAAAGAATGAGCCTGATGAGAGCAAATCCCAGACCTAACCAAGACCTAACATGCGTTATCCTCCAAAATATTGAGCGAAACCAGGTTTAATGGACTGTTTCAGTGTGGTACCACATTACTATGTGATCCAAACCAGAAAATAACCCAGGATCTGTTCATCGAGTATGTGAAGTGTGCGAAAGTATGAGTCTGATGAGGTCAAATCCCAGACCTATCCCAGACCTAACTTGAGTTATCCTCTAAAATATTGTTCGAAACCAGGTTTAATCGACTGTTTCAGTGTGGTACCACATTACTACGTGAACCAAACCAGAAAAAACCCAGGATCAGCTCAACAAGTATGTGAAGAATGCGAAAGTATGAGTCTGATGAGTGAAAATCCCAGACCTAACCTAGACCTAACATGCGTTATCCTCTAAAATATTGATCCAAACCAGGTTTAATGGACTGTTTCAGTGTGGTACCACACTACTACGTTATCCAAACCAGAAAAAACCCAGGATCTGTTCAACAAGTATGTGAAAAATGCGAAAGTATGATCCTGACGAGGGCAAATCCTAGACCTAACACAGACCTAACATGCGTTATCCTCAAAAATATTGATCGAAACCAGGTTTAATGGACTGTTTCAGTGTGGTACCACATTACTACGTGATCCAAACTACAAAAAACCCAGAATCTGTTCAACGAGTATGTGAAGTGTGCGAAAGTATGAGTCTGATGAGTTCAAATCCCAGGCCTAACCTAGACCTAACATGTGTTATCCTCTAAAATATTGATCGAAACCAGGGTTAATCGACTGTTTCAGTGAGGTACTACATTACTACGTGATGCAATCCAGAAATAGCCCAGGATCTAGCTATGAAGTATTAGAAATATGCGAAAGTATGAGCCTGATGAGGGCAAATCCTAGACCTTACCCTGACGTAACATGCGTTATCCTCTAAAATATTTATCAAGACCAGGTTTAATGGACTGTTTCAGTGTGGTACCACATTACTACGTGATCCAAACTACAAAAAACCCAGGATCTGTTCAACGAGTATGTGAAGTGTGCGAAAGTATGAGTCTGATGAGGTCAAATCCCAGGCCTAACCTAGACCTAACATGTGTTATCCTCTAAAATATTTATCAAGACCAGGTTTAATGGACTGTTTCAGTGTGGTACCACATTACTATGTGTTCCAAACCAGAAAAAACCCAGGATCTGTTCAACGAGTATGTGAAGTGTGCGAAAGTATGAGTCTGATGAGGTCAAATCCCAGGCCTAACCTAGACCTAACTTGCGTTATCCTCTAAAATATTGTTCGAAACCTGGGTTAATCAACAGTTTCAGTGTGGTACCACATTACTACGTGATCCAAACCAAAAAAAAACCCAGTATCTGTTCAACAAGTATGTGAAAAACGCGAAAGTATGACCCTGATGAGGGCAAATCCCAGGCCTAACCTAGACCTAACATGCATTATCCTCTAAAATATTGATCGAAACCAGGTTTAATGGACTGTTTCAGTGTGGTACCACATTACTATGTGTTCCAAACCAGAAAAATCCCAGGATCTGTTCAAGAAGTATGTGAAAAACGCGAAAGTATGAGCCTGATGAGGGCGAATCCCAGACCTATCCCAGACCTAAATTGCGTTATCCTCCAAAATATTGATCGAAACCAGGTTTAATGGACTGTTTCAGTGTGGTACCACTTTACTACGCGATCCAAAGCAGAAAAAACCGTCGATCAGGTCAACATGTATGTTAAAACTGCGAAAGTATGACCCTGATGAGGGCAAATCCCCGGCCTAACCTAGACCTAACATGCGTTATCCTCAAAAATATTGATCGAAACCAGGTTTAATCAACAGTTTCAGTGTGGTACCACATTACTACGTGATCCAAACCAGAAAAAAACTCAGGAGCTGTTCAACAAGTATGTGAAGTGTGCGAAAGTATGAGTCTGATGAGGTCAAATCCCAGACCAATACCGGACTTAACTTGCGTTATTCTCTAAAATATTGATCGAAACCAGGTTTAATCGACTGTTTCAGTGTGGTACCACATTACTACGTGATGCAATCCAGAAAAAGCCCAGGATCTGTTCAACAAGTATGTGAAAAACGCGAAAGTATGAGCCTGATGAGAGCAAATCCCAGACCTAACCTAGACCTAACACGAATTATTCTCTAAAATATTGGTCGAAACCAGGTTTAATCGACTGTTTCAGTGTGGTACCACATTACTACGTGAACGAAACCGGAAAAAACCCAGGATCCGTTCATCAAGTATGTGAAGAATGCGAAAGTATGAGTCTGATGAGTGAAAATCTCGGGGCTAACCTAGATCTAACATGCGTTATCCTCTAAAATATTGATGCAAACCAGGTTTAATGGACTGTTTCAGTGTGGTACCTATTTACTACGTGATCAAAAGCAGAAAAAACCCAGGATCCGTTCAACAAGTATGTGAAGAATGCGAAAGTATGAGTCTGATCAGTGAAAATCTCAGGCCTTACCTAGACCTATCTTGCGTAGCCCTCTAAAATATTGATGGAAACCAGGTTTCATTGACTGTTTCAGTGTGGTACTACATTACTACGTGATGCAATCCAGAAAAAGCCCATGATCTAGCCATCAAGTATGAGAAATATACGAAAGAATGAGCCTGATGAGAGCAAATCCCAGACCTAACCAAGACCTAACATGCGTTATCCTCCAAAATATTGAGCGAAACCAGGTTTAATGGACTGTTTCAGTGTGGTACCACATTACTATGTGATCCAAACCAGAAAATAACCCAGGATCTGTTCATCGAGTATGTGAAGTGTGCGAAAGTATGAGTCTGATGAGGTCAAATCCCAGACCTATCCCAGACCTAACTTGAGTTATCCTCTAAAATATTGTTCGAAACCAGGTTTAATCGACTGTTTCAGTGTGGTACCACATTACTACGTGAACCAAACCAGAAAAAAACCCAGGATCCGCTCAACAAGTATGTGAAGAATGCGAAAGTATGAGTCTGATGAGTGAAAATCCCAGACCTAACCTAGACCTAACATGCGTTATCCTCTAAAATATTGATCCAAACCAGGTTTAATGGACTGTTTCAGTGTGGTACCACACTGCTACGTTATCCAAACCAGAAAAAACCCAGGATCTGTTCAACAAGCATGTGAAAAATGCGAAAGTATGATCCTGACGAGGGCAAATCCTAGACCTAACACAGACCTAACATGCGTTATCCTCAAAAATATTGATCGAAACCAGGTTTAATGGACTGTTTCAGTGTGGTACCACATTACTACGTCATCCAAACTACAAAAAACCCAGAATCTGTTCAACGAGTATGTGAAGTGTGCGAAAGTATGAGTCTGATGAGGTCAAATCCCAGGCCTAACCTAGACCTAACATGTGTTATCCTCTAAAATATTTATCAAGACCAGGTTTAATGGACTGTTTCAGTGTGGTACCACATTACTATGTGTTCCAAACCAGAAAAAACCCAGGATCTGTTCAACGAGTATGTGAAGTGTGCGAAAGTATGAGTCTGATGAGGTCAAATCCCAGGCCTAACCTAGACCTAACATGTGTTATCCTCTAAAATATTTATCAAGACCAGGTTTAATGGACTGTTTCAGTGTGGTACCACATTACTATGTGTTCCAAACCAGAAAAAACCCAGGATCTGTTCAACGAGTATGTGAAGTGTGCGAAAGTATGAGTCTGATGAGGTCAAATCCCAGGCCTAACCTAGACCTAACATGTGTTATCCTCTAAAATATTTATCAAGACCAGGTTTAATGGACTGTTTCAGTGTGGTACCACACTGCTACGTTATCCAAACCAGAAAAAACCCAGGATCTGTTCAACAAGCATGTGAAAAATGCGAAAGTATGATCCTGACGAGGGCAAATCCTAGACCTAACACAGACCTAACATGCGTTATCCTCCAAAATATTGATCGAAACCAGGTTTAATGGACTGTTTCAGTGTGGTACCACTTTACTACGCGATCCAAAGCAGAAAAAACCGCCGATCAGGTCAACATGTATGTTAAAACTGCGAAAGTATGAGCCTGATGAGGGCAAATCCTAGACCTATCCCAGACCTAACATGCGTTATCCTCTAAAATATTCATCGAAACCAGGTTTAATGGACTGTTTCAGTGTGGTACCACATTACTACGTGATCCAAACCAGAAAAAACCGAGGATCTGTTCAACAAGTATGTGAAAAACGCGAAAGTATGAGCCTGATGAGGGCGAATCCCAGACTTATCCCAGAGCTAACTTGCGTTATCATCTAAAATATTGATCGAAACCAGGTTTAATCGACTGTTCCAGTGTGGTACAACATTAATACGTGATCCAAACCAGAAAAAACCCAGGATCCGTTCAACAAGTATGTGAAGAGTGCGAAAGTATGAGTCTGATGAGGTCAAATCCCAGACCTATCCTAGACCGAACTTGCGTTATCCTCTAAAATATTGATCGAAACCAGGTTTAATCGACTGTTTCAGTGTGGTACCACATTACTACGTGAACCAATCCAGAAAAAACCCAGGATCCGCTCATCAAGTATGTGAAGAATGCGAAAGTATGAGTCGGATGAGTGAAAATCCCAGACCTAACCTAGACCTAACATGCGTTATCCTCTAAAATATTGATCCAAACCAGGTTTAATGGACTGTTTCAGTGTGGTACCACAGTACTACGTGATCCAAACCAGAAAAAACCCAGGATCTGTTCAACAAGTATGTGAAAAACGCGAAAGTATGAGCCTGATAAGAGCAAATCCCAGACCTAACCTAGACCTAACATGCGTTATCCTCTAAAATATTGAGCGAAATCAGGTTTAATGGACTGTTTCAGTGTGGTAGCACACTACTACGGGATCCATACCAGAAAAAACCCAGGATCTGTTCAACAAGTATGTGAAGTGTGCGAAAGTATGAGTCTGATGAGGTCAAATCCCAGACCAATCCCGGACTTAACTTGCGTTATTCTCTAAAATATTGATCGAAACCAGGCTTAATCGACTGTTTCAGTGTGGTACCACATTACTACGTGATGCAATCCAGAAAAAGCCCAGGATCTGTTCAACAAGTATGTGAAAAACGCGAAAGTATGAGCCTGATGAGAGCAAATCCCAGACCTAACCTAGACCTAACACGAATTATTCTCTAAAATATTGGTCGAAACCAGGTTTAATCGACTGTTTCAGTGTGGTACCACATTACTACGTGAACCAATCCAGAAAAAACCCAGGATCCACTCAACAAGTATGTGAAGAATGCGAAAGTATGAGTCTGATGAGTGAAAATCCCAGACCTATCCCAGACCTAACATGCGTTGTCCTCTAAGATATTGATGGAAACCAGGTTTAATTGACTGTTTCAGTGTTGTGCTTCATTACTACGTGATGCAATCCAGAAAAAGCCCTGGATCTAGCCATCAAGTATGAGAAATATGCGAAAGAAGGAGCCTGATGAGAGCAAATCCCAGACCTAACCTAGACCTAACATGAATTATTCTCTAAAATATTGATCGAAACCAGGTTTAATTGACTGTTTCAGCGTGGTACCACATTACTACGTGATACAATCCAGAAACAGCCCAGGATCTAGCCATGAAGTATGAGAGATATGCGAAAGTATGAGCCTGCTGAGGGCAAATCCTAAACCTAACCCAAACCTAACATGCGTTATCCTCTAAAATATTTATCAAGACCAGGTTTAATTGATTGTTTCAGTGTGGTACCACACTACTTCGTGAGCCAAACCAGAAAAAACCCAGGATCTGTTCAACAAGTATGTGAAAAACGCGAAACTGTGAGTCTGATGAGGTCAAATCCCAGGCCTAACCTAGACCTAACATGTGTTATCCTCTAAAATATTTATCAAGACCAGGTTTAATGGACTGTTTCAGTGTGGTACCACATTACTATGTGTTCCAAACCGGAAAAAACCCGGGATCTGTTCAACGAGTATGTGAAGTGTGCGAAAGTATGAGTCTGATGAGGTCAAATCCCAGGCCTAACCTAGACCTAACTTGCGTTATCCTCTAAAATATTGTTCGAAACCAGGTTTAATGGACTGTTTCAGTGTGGTACCACTTTACTACGCGATCCAAAGCAGAAAAAACCGTCGATCAGGTCAACATGTATGTTAAAACTGCGAAAGTATGACCCTGATGAGGGCAAATCCCCGGCCTAACCTAGACCTAACATGCGTTATCCTCAAAAATATTGATCGAAACCAGGTTTAATCAACAGTTTCAGTGTGGTACCACATTACTACGTGATCCCAAACCAGAAAAAAACTCAGGAGCTGTTCAACAAGTATGTGAAGTGTGCGAAAGTATGAGTCTGATGAGGTCAAATCCCAGACCAATACCGGACTTAACTTGCGTTATTCTCTAAAATATTGATCGAAATCAGGTTTAATGGACTGTTTCAGTGTGGTAGCACACTACTACGGGATCCATACCAGAAAAAACCCAGGATCTGTTCAACAAGTATGTGAAGTGTGCGAAAGTATGAGTCTGATGAGGTCAAATCCCAGACCAATCCCGGACTTAACTTGCGTTATTCTCTAAAATATTGATCGAAACCAGGCTTAATCGACTGTTTCAGTGTGGTACCACATTACTACGTGATGCAATCCAGAAAAAGCCCAGGATCTGTTCAACAAGTATGTGAAAAACGCGAAAGTATGAGCCTGATGAGAGCAAATCCCAGACCTAACCTAGACCTAACACGAATTATTCTCTAAAATATTGGTCGAAACCAGGTTTAATCGACTGTTTCAGTGTGGTACCACATTACTACGTGAACCAATCCAGAAAAAACCCAGGATCCACTCAACAAGTATGTGAAGAATGCGAAAGTATGAGTCTGATGAGTGAAAATCCCAGACCTATCCTAGACCTAACATGCGTTGTCCTCTAAGATATTGATGGAAACCAGGTTTAATTGACTGTTTCAGTGTTGTGCTTCATTACTACGTGATGCAATCCAGAAAAAGCCCTGGATCTAGCCATCAAGTATGAGAAATATGCGAAAGAACGAGCCTGATGAGAGCAAATCCCAGACCTAACCTAGACCTAACATGAATTATTCTCTAAAATATTGATCGAAACCAGGTTTAATTGACTGTTTCAGCGTGGTACCACATTACTACGTGATACAATCCAGAAACAGCCCAGGATCTAGCCATGAAGTATGAGAGATATGCGAAAGTATGAGCCTGCTGAGGGCAAATCCTAAACCTAACCCAAACCTAACATGCGTTATCCTCTAAAATATTTATCAAGACCAGGTTTAATTGATTGTTTCAGTGTGGTACCACACTACTTCGTGAGCCAAACCAGAAAAAACCCAGGATCTGTTCAACAAGTATGTGAAAAACGCGAAACTGTGAGCCTGATGAGGGCAAATCTTAGACCTAACCTTGACCTAACATGCGTTATCCTCTAAAATATTGAGCGAAACCAGGTTTAATGGACTGTTTCAGTGTGGTAGCACACTACTACGGGATCCATACCAGAAAAAACGCAGGATCTGTTCAACAAGTATGCGAAGTGTGCGAAAGTATGAGTCTGATGAGGTCAAATCCCAGACCAATCCCGGACTTAACTTGCGTTATTCTCTAAAATATTGATCGAAACCAGGTTTAATCGACGGTTTCAGTGTGGTACCACATTACTACGTGATACAATCCAGAAACAGCCCTGGATCTTGCCATGAAGTACGAGAAATATGCGAAAGTATGATCCTGATGAGGGCAAATCCTAGACCTAACCCAAACCTAACATCCGTTATCCTCTAAAATATTTGTCAAGACCAGGTTTAATGGAATGTTTCAGTGTGGTACCACTTTACTACGTGATCCAAAGCAGAAAAAACCCTCGATCAGGTCAACATGTATGATAAAACTGCGAAAGTATGACCCTGATGAGGGCAAATCCCAGGCCTAACCTAGACCTAACTCGCGTTATCCTCTAAAATATTGATCGAAACCAGGTTTAATTCACTGTTTCAGCGTGGTGCCACATTACTATGTCATACAATCCAGAAACAGCCCAGGATCTAGCCATCAAGTATGAGAAATATGCGAAAGAATGTGCCTGATGAGAGCAAATCCCAGACCTAACCTAGACCTAACATGAATTATTCTCTAAAATATTGATCGAAACCAGGTTTAATCGACTGTTTCAGTGTGGTACCACATTACTACGTGAACCAAACCAGAAAAAACCCAGGATCCGCTCAACAAGTATGTGAAGAATGCGAAAGTATGAGTCTGATGAGTGAAAATCCCAGGCCTAACCTAGACCTAACATGAATTATTCTCTAAAATATTGATCGAAACCAGGTTTAATGGACTGTTTCAGTGTGGTAGCACACTACTACGGGATCCATACCAGAAAAAACCCAGGATCTGTTCAACAAGTATGTGAAGTGTGCGAAAGTATGAGCCTGATGAGGGCAAATCCCAGACCTATCCCAGACCTAACTTGCGATAACCTCTAAAATATTGATCGAAACCAGGTTTAATTGAATGTTTTATTGTGGTACCACTTTACTACGTGATCCAAAGCAGAAAAATCCCTCGATCAGGTCAACATGCATGTTAAAACTGGGATAGTATGAGCCTGATGAGGGCAAATCCCAGACCTATCCCAGACCTAACATGCGTTATCCTCAAAAATATTGATCGAAACCAGGATTAATCGACTGTTTCAGTGTGGTACCACATTACTACGTGATGCAAACCCGAAAAAAACCCAGGATCTTGTCAACGAGTATGTGAAGTGTGGTAAAGTATGAGTCTGATGAGGGCTAATCCCAGACCTATCCCAGACCTAACATGCGTTATCCTCTAAAATATTGATCGAAACCAGGTTTAATTGACTGTTTCAGCGTGGTACCACATTACTGCGTGATGCAATCCAGAAAAAGCCCAGGATCTAGCCATCAAGTATGAGAAATATGCGAAAGAACAAGCTTGATGAGAGCAAATCCCAGACCTAACCTAGACCTAACATGAATTATTCTCTAAAATATTGATCGAAACCAGGTTTAATTGACAGTTTCAGCGTGGTACCACATTACTACGTGATACAATCCAGAAACAGCCCAGGATCTAGCCATGAAGTATGAGAGATATGCGAAAGTATGAGCCTGCTGAGGGCAAATCCTAAACCTAACCCAAACCTAACATGCGTTATCCTCTAAAATATTTATCAAGACCAGGTTTAATTGATTGTTTCAGTGTGGTTCCACATTACAACGTGATCCAAACCAGAAAAAACCCAGGATCCGTTCAACAAGTATGTGAAGAATGCGAAAGTATGAGTCTGATGAGTGAAAATCCCAGGCCTAACCTAGACCTAACATGCGTTATCCTCAAAAATATTCATCGAAACCTGGTTTAATCGGCTGTTTCGGTGTGGTACCACATTACTATGTGATCCAAACCTGAAAATAACCCAGGATCTGTTCAACGAGTATGTGAAGTGTGCGAAAGTATGAGTCTGATGAGGGCAAATCCCAGACCTATCCCAGACCTAACATGCGTTATCCTCTAAAATATTGAGCGAAACAAGGTTTAATGGACTGTGTCAGTGTGGTACCACACTACTTCGTGATCCAAACCCGAAAAAACCCAGGATCTGTTCAACAAGTATGTGAAGTGTGCGAAAGTATGAGTCTGATGAGGTCAAATCCCAGACCAATCCCAGACTTAACTTGCGTTATCCTCTAAAATATTGTTCGAAACCAGGTTTAATCGACTGTTTCAGTGTGGTACCACATTACTACGTGATGCAATCCAGAAAAAGACCAGGATCTAGCCATCAAGTATAAGAAATATGCGAAAGAATGAGCCTGATGAGAGCAAATCCCAGACCTAACATGAATTATTCTCTAAAATATTGGTCGAAACCAGGTTTAATTGACTGTTTCAGTGTGGACCCACATTACAACGTGATCCAAACCAGAAAAAACCCAGGATCCGTTCAACAAGTATGTGAAGAATGCGAAAGTATGAGTCTGATGAGTGAAAATCCCAGGCCTAACCTAGACCTAACATGCGTTATCCTCAAAAATATTGATCCAAACCAGGTTTAATGGACTGTTTCAGTGTGGTACCACAGTACTACGTGATCCAAACCAGAAAAAACCCAGGATCTGTTCAACAAGTATGTGAAAAACGCGAAAGTATGAGCCTGATAAGAGCAAATCCCAGACCTAACCTAGACCTAACATGCGTTATCCTCTAAAATATTGATGGAAACCAGGTTTAATTGACTGTTTCAGTGTGGTACGACACTACTACGTGATACAAACCAGAAAAAACCCAGGATCTGTTCAACAAGTACGTGAAAAACGCCAAAGCATGAGCCTGATGAGGGCGAATCCCAGACCTATGCCAGACCTAACTTGCGTTGTCCTCTAAGATATTGATGGAAACCAGGTTTAATTGACTGTTTCAGTGTCGTACTTCATTACTACGTGATGCAATCCAGAAAAAGCCCAGGATCTAGCCATCAAATATGAGAAATATGCGAAAGAATGAGCCTGATGAGAGCAAATCCCAGACCTAACCTAGACCTAACATGAATTATTCTCTAAACTATTGATCGAAACCAGGTTTAATTGATTGTCTCAGTGTGGACCCACATTACTACGTGATCCAAACCAGAAAAAACCCAGGATCCGTTCAACAAGTATGTGAAGAATGCGAAAGTATGAGTCTGATGAGTGAAAATCCCAGGCCTGACCCAGCCCTAACATGCGTTATCCTCTAAAATATTGATCGAAACCAGGTTTAATTGAATGTATTATTGTGGTACCACTTTACTACGTGATCCAAAGCAGAAAAAACCCTCGATCAGGTCAACATGCATGTTAAAACTGGGAAAGTATGAACCTGATGAGGGCATATCCCAGACCTATCCCAGACCTAACTTGCGTTGTCCTCTAAAATATTGATGGAAACCAGGTTTAATTGACTGTTTCAGTGTTGTACTTCATTACTACGTGATGCACTCCAGAAAAAGCCCAGGATCTAGCCATCAAGTATGAGAAATATGCGAAAGAATGAGCCTGATGAGAGCAAATCCCAGACCTAACCTAGACCTAACATGAATTATTCTCTAAAATATTGGTCGAAACCAGGTTTAATTGACTGTTTCAGTGTGGTCCCACATTACTACGTGATCCAAACCAGAAAAAACCCAGGATCTGATCAACGAGTATGTCAAGTGTGCGAAAGTATGAGTCTGATGAGGGCAGATCCCAGACCTATCCCAGACCTAACTTGCGATGTCCTCTAAAATATTGATCGAAACCAGGTTTAATTGAATGTATTATTGTGGTACCACTTTACTACGTGATCCAAAGCAGAAAAAACCCTCGATCAGGTCAACATGCATGTTAAAACTGGGAAAGTATGAGCCTGATGAGGGCAAATCCCAGACCTATCCCAGACCTAACATGCGTTATCCTCAAAAATATTTATCAAGACCAGGTTTAATCGACTGTTTCAGTGTGGTACCACATTACTACGTGATCCAAACCAGAAAAAACCCAGGATCTGTTCAACAAGTATGTGAAAAACGCGAAAGTATGAGCCTGATGAGGGCAAATCCCAGACCTATCCCAGACCTAACTTGGGTTGTCCTCTAAGATATTGATGGAAACCAGGTTTAATTCACTGTTTCAGTGTGGTCCCACATTACTACGTGATCCAATCCAGAAAGAGCCCAGGATCTAGCCTTGAAGTATGAGAAACATGCGGAAGTATGAGCCTGACGAGAGCAAATCCTAGACCTAACCCTACCTACCATGCGTTATCCTCAAAAATATTGATCGAAACCTGGTTTAATCGACTGTTTCAGTGTGGTACCACATTACTACGTGATCCAAACCAGAAAAAACCCAGGATCCGTTCAACAAGTATGTGAAGAATGCGAAAGTATGAGACTGATGAGTGAAAATCCCAGGCCTAACCTAGACCTAACATGCGTTATCCTCACTAATATTGATCGAAACCAGGTTTAATCGACTGTTTCAGTGTGGTACCACATTACTACCTGATCCAAACCAGAAAAAAACCCAGCATCTGATCAACGATTATGTCAAGTGTGCGAAAGTATGTGTCTGATGAGGGCAAATCCCAGACCTATCCCAGACCTAACTTGCGATATCCTCTAAAATATTGATCGAAACCAGGTTTAATTGACTGTTTTATTGTGGTACCACTTTACTACGTGATCCAAAGCAGAAAAAACCCTTGATCAGGTCAACATGCATGTTAAAACTGGGGAAGTATGAGCCTGATGAGGGCAAATCACAGACCTATCCCAGACCTAACATGCGTTATCCTCAAAAATATTTATCAAGACCAGGTTTAATTGAATGTTTCAGTGTGGTACCACATTACTACGTGATCCAAACCAGAAGCAACCCAGGTTCTGTTCAACAAGTATGTGAAAAACGCGAAACTCTGAGCCTGATGAGGGCAAATCTTAGACCTAACCTTGACCTAATATGCGTTATCCTCTAAAATATTTATCCAGACCAGGTTTCATTGAATGTTTCAGTGTGGTACCACTTTACTACGTGATCCAATCCAGAAATAGCCCAGGATCTAGCCATGAAGTATGAGAAATATGCGAAAGTAGGAGCCTGATGAGGGCAAATCTTAGATCTATCCCAGACCTAACTTGCGTTATCCTCCAAAATATTGATCGAAACCAGGTTTAGTTGACTGTTTCAGCGTGGTACCACATTACTACGTGATACAATCCAGAAACAGCCCAGGATCTAGCCATGAAGTATGTGAAATATGCGTAAGTATGAGCCTGATGAGGGCAAATCCTAGACCTAACCCAGACCTAACATGCGTTATCCTCTAAAATATTTATCAAGACCAGGTTTAATTGGTTGTTTCAGTGTGGTACCACATTACTACGTGATCCAAACCAGAAAAAACCCAGGATCTGTTCAACATGTATGAAAAATATGCGAAAGAATGAGTCTGATCAGTGAAAATCTCAGGCCTTACCTAAACCTAACTTGCGTTGTCCTCTAAAATATTGATGGAAACCAGGTTTCATTGACTGTTTCAGTGTGGTACTACATTACTACGTAATGCAATCCACAAAAAGCCCAGGATCTAGCCATCAAGTATGAGAAATATGCGAAAGAATGATCCTGATGAGAGCAAATCCCAGACCTAACCTAGACCTAACATGCGTTATCCTCTAAAATATTGATCGCAACCAGGTTTAATGGACTGTTTCAGTGTGGTACCACACTACTTCGTGATCCAAACCAGAAAAAACCCAGGATCTGTTCAACAAGTATGTGAAAAACGCGAAACTGTGAGCCTGATGAGGGCAAATCTTAGACCTAACCCAGACCTAAGATGCGTTATCCTCTAAAATATTTATCCAGACCAGGTTTCATTGAATGTTTCAGTGTGGTACCACTTTACTACGTGATCCAATCCAGAAATAGCCCAGGATCTAGCCATGAAGTATGAGAAATATGCGAAAGTAAGAGCCTGATGAGGGCAAATCCTAGACCTATCCCAGACCTAACTTGCGTTATCCTCCAAAATATTGATCGAAACCAGGTTTAGTTGACTGTTTCAGCGTGGTACCACATTACTACGTGATACAATCCAGAAACAGCCCAGGATCTAGCCATGAAGTATGAGAAATATGCGAAAGTATGAGCCTGATGAGGGCAAATCCCAGACCTAACCCAGACCTATCATGCGTTATCTTCTAAAATATTTATCAAGACCAGGTTTAATTGATTGTTTCAGTGTGGTACCACATTACTACGTGATCCAAACCAGAAAAAACCCAGGATCAGTTCAACAAGTATGTGAAAAACTCGAAAGTATGAACCTGATTAGGGCGAATCCCAGCCCTATCCCAGACCTAACTTGCGGTATCCTCTAAAATATTGATCGAAACCAGGTTTAATTGACTGTTTGAGCGTGGTACCACATTACTACGTGATCCAAATCAGAAAAAACCCAGGATCTGTTCAACAAGTATGTGAAAAACGCGAAAGTATGAGTCTGATGAGGGCAAATCCCAGACCTATCCCAGACCTAACTTGCGTTGTCCTCTAAGATATTGATGGAAACCAGGTTTAATTGACTGTTTCAGTGTGGTACCACTTTACTACGTGATACAATCCAGAAACAGCCCAGGATCTAGCCATGAAGTATGAGAAATATGCGAAAGTATGAGCCTGATGAGGGCAAATCGTAGACCTAACCCAGACCTAACATGCGTTATCCTCCAAAATATTGATCGAAACCTGGTTTAATCGACTGTCTGAGAGTGGTACCACATTACTACGTGATGCAATCCAGAAAAAGCCCAGGATCTAGCCATCAAGTATGAGAAATATGCGAAAGAATGAGCCTGATGTGGGCAAATCCTAGACCTAACCCAGACCTAACATGCGTTATCCTCTAAAATATTTATCCAGACCAGGTTTCATTGAATGTTTCAGTGTGGTACCACTTTACTACGTGATCCAATCCAGAAATAGCCCAGGATCTCGCCATGAAGTATGAGAAATATGCGAAAGTATGAGCCTGATGAGGGCAAATCCAAGACCTATCCCAGACCTAACTTGCGTTGTCCTCTAAGATATTGATGGAGACCAGGTTCAATTGACTGTTTCAGTGTTGTACTTCATTACTACGTGATGCAATCCAGAAAAAGCCCAGGATCTAGCCATGAAGTATGAGAAATATGCGAAAGTATGAGCCTGATGAGTGCAAATCCTAGACCTAACCCAGACCTAACATGCGTTATCCTCTGAAATATTTATCAAGACCAGGTTTAAATGAATGTTTCAGTGTGGTACCACACTACTACGTGATCCAAACCAGAAAAACTCCAGGATCTGTTCAACAAGTATGTGAAAAACGCGAAAGTATGAGCCTGATGTGGGCAAATCCCAGACCTATCCCAGACCTAACTTGCGTTGTCCTCTAAGATATTGATGGAGACCAGGTTCAATTGACTGTTTCAGTGTTGTACTTCATTACTACGTGATGCAATCCAGAAAAAGCCCAGGATCTAGCCATGAAGTATGAGAAATATGCGAAAGTATGAGCCTGATGAGGGCAAATCCCAGACCTAACCTAGACCTAACATGAATTATTCTCTAATATATTGATCGAAACCAGGTTTAATTGACTGTTTCAGTGTGGTCCCACATTACTACGTGATCCAAACCAGAAAAAACCCAGGATCCGTTCAACAAGTATGTGATGAATGCGAAAGTATGAGTCTGATGAGTGAAAATCCCAGGCCTAACCTAGACCTAACATGCGTTATCCTCAATAATATTGATCGAAACCAGGTTTAATTGACTGTTTCAGCGTGGTACCACATTACTACGTGATCCAAACCAGAAAAATACCCAGGATCTGCTCAACAAGTATGTGAAGTATGCGAAAGTATGAGTCTGATGAGGGCAAATCCCAGGCCTAAACTAGACATAACTTTCGTTATCCTCTAAAATATTGATCGAATCCAGTTTTAATTGACTGCTTTAGTGTGGCACCACATTACTACGTGATCCAAAGCAGAAAAAACCCTCGATCAGGTCAACATGCATGTTAAAACTGCAAAAGTATGAGCCTGATGAGGGCAAATCCCAGACCTATCCCAGACCTAACATGCGTTATCCTCAAAAATATTAATCGAAACCAGGTTGAATCGACTGTTTCAGTAAGGTACCACATTACTACGTGATCCAAACCAGAAAAAAACCCAGGATCTTGTCAACGAGTATGTGAAGTGTGCGAAAGTATGAGCCTGATGAGGGCAAATCCCAGACCTATCCCAGACCAAACTTGCGTTATCCTCTAAAATATTGATCGAAACCAGGTATAGTTGATTGTTTCGGTGTGGTCCCACATTACTACGTGAACCAAACCAGAAATAGCCCAGGATCTAGCCATGAAGTATGAGAAATATGCGAAAGTATGAGCCTGATGAGGGCAAATCCTAGACCTAACCCAGACCTAACATGCGTTGTCCTCTAAAATATTTATCAAGACCAGGTTTAATCGACTGTTTCAGTGTGGTCCCACATTACTACGTGATCCAAACCAGAAAAAACCCAGGATCCGTTCAACAAGTATGTGAAGAATGCGAAAGTATGAGTCTGATGCGTGAAAATCCCAGGCCTAACCTAGACCTAACATGCGTTATCCTCAAAAATATTGATCCAAACCAGGTTTAATGGACTGTTTCAGTGTGGTAACACATTGCTACGTGATCCAAACCAGAAAAAACCCAGGATCAGTTGAACAGGTATGTGAAAAACGCGAAAGTATGAGCCTGATGAGGGCGAATCCCAGACCTATCCCAGACCAAACTTGCGTAATCCTCTAAAATATTGATCGAAACCAGTTTTCATTGACTGTTTCAGCGTGGTACCACATTACTACGTGATCCAAACCTGTAAAAACCCAGGATCCGTTCAACAAGTATGTGAGGAATGCGAAAGTATGAGTCTGATGAGGGCAAATCCCAGACCTATCCCAGACCTAACATGCGTTATCCTCTAAAATATTTATCATGACCAGGTTTAATTGATTGTTTCAGTGTGGTCCCACATTACTACGTGATCCAAACCAGAAAAACCCAGGATCTGTTCAACAAGTATGTGAAAAACGCGAATGTATGAGCCTGATGAGAGCAAATCCCAGACCTATCCCAGACCTAACTTGCGTTGTCCTCTAAGATATTGATGGAAACCAGGTTTAATTGACTGTTTCAGTGTTGTACTTCATTACTACGTGATGCAATCCAGAAAAAGCCCAGGATCTAGCCATCAAGTGTGAGAGATATGCGAAAGAATGAGCCTGATGAGAGCAAATCCCAGACCTAACCTAGACCTAACATGAATTATTCTCTAAAATATTTATCATGACCAGGTTTAATTGATT
Organism: Colletes latitarsis; assembly: GCF_051014445.1. NCBI lineage: Eukaryota > Metazoa > Arthropoda > Insecta > Hymenoptera > Colletidae > Colletes > Colletes latitarsis. The sequence goes on along the minus strand of NW_027488367.1, from coordinate 26,211,659 downwards.
GTTTCAGTGTGGTCCCACATTACTACGTGATCCAAACCAGAAAAAACCCAGGATCTGTTCAACAAGTATGTGAAAAACGCGAAAGTATGACCCTGATGAAGGCAAATCCCAGACCTATCCCAGACCAAACTTGCGTTATCCTCTAAAATATTGATCGAAACCAGGTTTAATCGACTGTTTCAGTGTGGTACCACATTGCTACGAAATCCAAACCAGAAAAAACCCAGGATCAGTTCAACAAGTATGTGGAAAACGCGAAAGTATGAGCCTGATGAGGGCGAATCCCAAACCTATCCCAGACCTAACTTGCGTTATCTTCTAAAATATTGATCGAAACCAGTTTTAATTGACTGTTTCAGCGTGGTACCACATTACTACGTGATACAATCCAGAAACAGCACAGGATCTAGTCATGAAGTATGAGAAATATGCGAAAGTATGAGCCTGATGAGGGCAAATCCTAGACCTAACCCAAACCTAACATGCGTTCTCCTCTAAAATATTGATCCAAACCAGGTTTAATGGACTGCTTCAGTGTGGTACCACCTCACTACGCGATCCAAAGCAGAAATAACCCTCGATCAGGCCAACATGTATGTTAAAACTGCGAAAGTATGACCCTGATGAGGACAAATCCCAGACCTATCCCAGACCAAACTTGCGTTATCCTCTAAAATATTGATCGAAACCAGGTTTAATCGACTGTTTCAGTGTGGTACCACATTGCTACGTGATCCAAACCAGAAAAAACCCAGGATCAGTTCAGCAAGTATGTAAAAAACGCGAAAGTATGAGCCTGATGAGGGCGAATCCCAGACCTATCCCAGACCAAACTTGCGTTATCCTCTAAAATATTGATCGAAACCAGTTTTAATTGACTGTTTCAGCGTGGTACCACATTACTACGTGATCCAAACCAGTAAAAACCCAGGATCCGTTCAACAAGTATGTGAAGAATGCGAAAGTATGAGTCTGATGAGTGAAAAACCCCGGCCTAACCTAGACCTAACATGCGTTATCCACAAAAATATTGATCGAAACCTGGTTTAATCGACTGTTTCAGTGTGGTACCACATTACTATGTGATCCAAACCAGAAAATAACCCAGGATCTGTTCAACGAGTATGTGAAGTGTGCGAAAGTATGAGTCTGATGAGGGCAAATCCCAGACCTATCCCAGACCTAAAATGCGTTATCCTCTAAAATATTTATCAGTACCAGGTTTAATTGATTGTTTCAGTGTGATCCCACATTACTACGTGATCCAAGCCAGAAAAAACCCGGGATCCGTTCAAAAAGTATGTGAAGAATGCGAAAGTATGAGTCTGATGAGTGAAAATCCCAGACCTAACCTAGACCTAACATGCGTTAGCCTCTAAAATATTTATCATGACCAGGTTTAATTGATTGTTTCAGTGTGGTCCCACATTACTACGTGATCCAAACCAGAAGAAACGCAGGATCTGTTCAACAAGTATGTGAAAAACGCGAAAGTATGAGCCCGATGAGAGCAAATCCCAGACCTCTCCCAGACCTAACTTGCGTTGTCCTCTAAGATATTGATGGAAACCAGGTTTAATTGACTGTTTCAGTGTTGTACTTCATTACTACGTGATGCAATCCAGAAATAGCCCAGGATCTAGCCATCAAGTATGAGAAATATGCGAAAGAATGAGCCTGATGAGAGCAAATCCCAGACCTAACCTAGACATAACATGAATTATTCTCTAAAATATTGATCAAAACCAGGTTTAATTGACAGTTTCAGTGTGGTACCACATTACTACGTGATCCAATCCAGAAATAGCCCAGGATCCAGCCATGAAGTATGAGAAATATGCGAAAGTATGAGCCTGATGGGGGCAAATCCTAGTCCTAACCCAGACCTAACATGCGTTATCCTCTAAAATATTTATCAAGACCAGGTTTAATTGAATGTTTCAGTGTGGTACCACATTACTACGTGAACCAAACCATAAAAAACCCTGTATCTGTTTAACAAGTATGTGAAGAATGCTAAAGTATGAGTCTGATGAGTAAAAATCCCAGGCCTAACCTAGACCTAACATGCGCTATCCTCTAAAATATTGCTCCAAACCAGGTTTAATGGACTGTTTCAGTGTGGTACCACTTTACTACGTGATCCAAAGCAGAAAAAAACCCTCGATCAGGTCAACATGTATGTTAAAACTGCGGAAGTATGACCCTGATGAGGGCAAATCCCAGGCCTAACCTAGACCTAACATGCGTTCTCCTCTAAAATATTGATCCAAACCAGGTTTGATGGACTGCTTCAGTGTGGTACCACTTCACGACGCGATCCAAAGCAGGAATAACCCTCGATCAGGCCAACATGTATGTTAAAACTGCGAAAGTATGACCCTGATGAGGGCAAACCCCAGGCCTAACCTAGACCTGACGTGCGTTGTCCTCTAAAATATTGATGGAAACCAGGTATAATTTACAGTTTCAGTGTTGTACTTCATTACTACGTGATGCAATCCAGAAACGCCCAGGATCTAGCCATCAAGTATGAGAAATATGCGAAAGAATGAGCCTGATGAGAGCAAATCCCAGACCTAACCTTGACCTAACATGAAATATTCTCCAAAACATTGATCGAAACCAGGTGTAATTGACTGCTTCAGTGTGGTCCCACATTACTACGTGATCCAAAGCAGAAAAAACCCAGGATCCGTTCAACAAGTATGTGAAGAATGCGAAAGTATGTGTCTGATGAGTGAAAATCCCAGGCCTAACCTAGACCTAACATGCGTTATCCTCAAAAATATTGATCGAAACCTGGTTTAATCGACTGTTTCAGTATGGTACCACAGTACTACGTGACCCAAACCAGAAAAAACCCAGGATCTGTTCAACAAGTATGTGTAATACGCGAAAGTATGAGTCTGACGAGAGCAAATCCTAGACCTAACCCAGACCTATCATGCGTTATCCTCTAAAATATTTATCATGACCAGGTTTAATTGATTGTTTCAGTGTGGTCCCACATTACTACGTGATCCAAACCAGAAAAATCCCAGGATCCGTTCAAAAATTATGTGAAGAATGCGAACGTATGAGTCTGATGAGTGAAAATCCCCGGCCTAACCTAGACCTAACATGCGTTATCCTCAAAACTATTGGTCGAAACCAGGTTTAATCGACTGTTTCAGTGTGGTACCACACTACTACGTGACCCAAACCGGAAAAAACCTAGGATCTGTTCAACAAGTATGTGGAAAACGCGAAAGTATGAGCCTGATGAGGGCGAATCCCAATCCTATCCCAGACCTAACTTGCGTTATCTTCTAAAATATTGATCGAAACCAGTTTTAATTGACTGTTTCAGCGTGGTACCACATTACTACGTGATACAATCCAGAAACAGCACAGGATCTAGTCATGAAGTATGAGAAATATGCGAAAGTATGAGCCTGATGAGGGCAAATCCTAGACCTAACCCAAACCTAACATGCGTTCTCCTCTAAAATATTGATCCAAACCAGGTTTAATGGACTGCTTCAGTGTGGTACCACCTCACTACGCGATCCAAAGCAGAAATAACCCTCGATCAGGCCAACATGTATGTTAAAACTGCGAAAGTATGACCCTGATGAGGGCAAACCCCAGGCCTAACCTAGACCTGACATACGTTGTCCTCTAAAATATTGATGGAAACCAGGTATAATTTACAGTTTCAGTGATGTACTTCATTACTACGTGATGAAATCCAGAAAAAGCCCAGGATCTAGCCATCAAGTATGAGAAATATGCGAAAGAATGAGCCTGATGAGGGCAAATCCTAGACCTAACCCAGACCTAACATGCGTTATCCTCTAAAATATTTATCAATACCAGGTTTAATTGATTGTTTCAGTGTGGTCCCACTTTACTACGTGATCCAAACCAGAAAAAACCCAGGATCTGTTCAACAAGTATGTGAAAAACGCGAAAGTATGAGCCTGATGAGGACAAATCCCAGACCTATCCCAGACCAAACTTGCGTTATCCTCTAAAATATTGATCGAAACCAGGTTTAATCGACAGTTTCAGTGTGGTACCACATTGCTACGTGATCCAAACCAGAAAAAACCCAGGATCAGTTCAGCAAGTATGTAAAAAACGCGAAAGTATGAGCCTGATGAGGGCGAATCCCAGACCTATCCCAGACCAAACTTGCGTTATCCTCTAAAATATTGATCGAAACCAGTTTTAATTGACTGTTTCAGCGTGGTACCACATTACTACGTGATCCAAACCAGTAAAAACCCAGGATCCGTTCAACAAGTATGTGAAGAATGCGAAAGTATGAGTCTGATGAGTGAAAAACCCCGGCCTAACCTAGACCTAACATGCGTTATCCACAAAAATATTGATCGAAACCTGGTTTAATCGACTGTTTCAGTGTGGTACCACATTACTATGTGATCCAAACCAGAAAATAACCCAGGATCTGTTCAACGAGTATGTGAAGTGTGCGAAAGTATGAGTCTGATGAGGGCAATTCCCGGTCCTATCCCAGACCTAAAATGCGTTATCCTCTAAAATATTTATCAGTACCAGGTTTAATTGATTGTTTCAGTGTGATCCCACATTACTACGTGATCCAAGCCAGAAAAAACCCGGGATCCGTTCAAAAAGTATGTGAAGAATGCGAAAGTATGAGTCTGATGAGTGAAAATCCCAGACCTAACCTAGACCTAACATGCGTTAGCCTCTAAAATATTTATCATGACCAGGTTTAATTGATTGTTTCAGTGTGGTCCCACATTACTACGTGATCCAAACCAGAAGAAACCCAGGATCTGTTCAACAAGTATGTGAAAAACGCGAAAGTATGAGCCCGATGAGAGCAAATCCCAGACCTCTCCCAGACCTAACTTGCGTTGTCCTCTAAGATATTGATGGAAACCAGGTTTAATTGACTGTTTCAGTGTTGTACTTCATTACTACGTGATGCAATCCAGAAATAGCCCAGGATCTAGCCATCAAGTATGAGAAATATGCGAAAGAATGAGCCTGATGAGAGCAAATCCCAGACCTAACCTAGACATAACATGAATTATTCTCTAAAATATTGATCAAAACCAGGTTTAATTGACAGTTTCAGTGTGGTACCACATTACTACGTGATCCAATCCAGAAATAGCCCAGGATCCAGCCATGAAGTATGAGAAATATGCGAAAGTATGAGCCTGATGGGGGCAAATCCTAGTCCTAACCCAGACCTAACATGCGTTATCCTCTAAAATATTTATCAAGACCAGGTTTAATTGAATGTTTCAGTGTGGTACCACATTACTACGTGAACCAAACCATAAAAAACCCTGTATCTGTTTAACAAGTATGTGAAGAATGCTAAAGTATGAGTCTGATGAGTAAAAATCCCAGGCCTAACCTAGACCTAACATGCGCTATCCTCTAAAATATTGCTCCAAACCAGGTTTAATGGACTGTTTCAGTGTGGTACCACTTTACTACGTGATCCAAAGCAGAAAAAACCCTCGATCAGGTCAACATGTATGTTAAAACTGCGGAAGTATGACCCTGATGAGGGCAAATCCCAGGCCTAACCTAGACCTAACATGCGTTCTCCTCTAAAATATTGATCCAAACCAGGTTTGATGGACTGCTTCAGTGTGGTACCACTTCACGACGCGATCCAAAGCAGGAATAACCCTCGATCAGGCCAACATGTATGTTAAAACTGCGAAAGTATGACCCTGATGAGGGCAAACCCCAGGCCTAACCTAGACCTGACGTGCGTTGTCCTCTAAAATATTGATGGAAACCAGGTATAATTTACAGTTTCAGTGTTGTACTTCATTACTACGTGATGCAATCCAGAAACGCCCAGGATCTAGCCATCAAGTATGAGAAATATGCGAAAGAATGAGCCTGATGAGAGCAAATCCCAGACCTAACCTTGACCTAACATGAAATATTCTCCAAAACATTGATCGAAACCAGGTGTAATTGACTGCTTCAGTGTGGTCCCACATTACTACGTGATCCAAAGCAGAAAAAACCCAGGATCCGTTCAACAAGTATCTGAAGAATGCGAAAGTATGTGTCTGATGAGTGAAAATCCCAGGCCTAACCTAGACCTAACATGCGTTATCCTCAAAAATATTGATCGAAACCTGGTTTAATCGACTGTTTCAGTATGGTACCACAGTACTACGTGACCCAAACCAGAAAAAACCCAGGATCTGTTCAACAAGTATGTGTAATACGCGAAAGTATGAGTCTGACGAGGGCAAATCCTAGACCTAACCCAGACCTATCATGCGTTATCCTCTAAAATATTTATCATGACCAGGTTTAATTGATTGTTTCAGTGTGGTCCCACATTACTACGTGATCCAAACCAGAAAAATCCCAGGATCCGTTCAAAAAGTATGTGAAGAATGCGAACGTATGAGTCTGATGAGTGAAAATCCCCGGCCTAACCTAGACCTAACATGCGTTATCCTCAAAACTATTGGTCGAAACCAGGTTTAATCGACTGTTTCAGTGTGGTACCACACTACTACGTGACCCAAACCGGAAAAAACCTAGGATCTGTTCAACAAGTATGTGGAAAACGCGAAAGTATGAGCCTGATGAGGGCGAATCCCAAACCTATCCCAGACCTAACTTGCGTTATCTTCTAAAATATTGATCGAAACCAGTTTTAATTGACTGTTTCAGCGTGGTACCACATTACTACGTGATACAATCCAGAAACAGCACAGGATCTAGTCATGAAGTATGAGAAATATGCGAAAGTATGAGCCTGATGAGGGCAAATCCTAGACCTAACCCAAACCTAACATGCGTTCTCCTCTAAAATATTGATCCAAACCAGGTTTAATGGACTGCTTCAGTGTGGTACCACCTCACTACGCGATCCAAAGCAGAAATAACCCTCGATCAGGCCAACATGTATGTTAAAACTGCGAAAGTATGACCCTGATGAGGGCAAACCCCAGGCCTAACCTAGACCTGACATACGTTGTCCTCTAAAATATTGATGGAAACCAGGTATAATTTACAGTTTCAGTGATGTACTTCATTACTACGTGATGCAATCCAGAAAAAGCCCAGGATCTAGCCATCAAGTATGAGAAATATGCGAAAGAATGAGCCTGATGAGGGCAAATCCTAGACCTAACCCAGACCTAACATGCGTTATCCTCTAAAATATTTATCAATACCAGGTTTAATTGATTGTTTCAGTGTGGTCCCACTTTACTACGTGATCCAAACCAGAAAAAACCCAGGATCTGTTCAACAAGTATGTGAAAAACGCGAAAGTATGAGCCTGATGAGGACAAATCCCAGACCTATCCCAGACCAAACTTGCGTTATCCTCTAAAATATTGATCGAAACCAGGTTTAATCGACTGTTTCAGTGTGGTACCACATTGCTACGTGATCCAAACCACAAAAAACCCAGCATCAGTTCAGCAAGTATGTAAAAAACGCGAAAGTATGAGCCTGATGAGGGCGAATCCCAGACCTATCCCAGACCAAACTTGCGTTATCCTCTAAAATATTGATCGAAACCAGTTTTAATTGACTGTTTCAGCGTGGTACCACATTACTACGTGATCCAAACCAGTAAAAACCCAGGATCCGTTCAACAAGTATGTGAAGAATGCGAAAGTATGAGTCTGATGAGTGAAAAACCCCGGCCTAACCTAGACCTAACATGCGTTATCCTCAAAAATATTGATCGAAACCTGGTTTAATCGACTGTTTCAGTGTGGTACCACATTACTATGTGATCCAAACCAGAAAATAACCCAGGATCTGTTCAACGAGTATGTGAAGTGTGCGAAAGTATGAGTCTGATGAGGGCAAATCCCAGACCTATCCCAGACCTAAAATGCGTTATCCTCTAAAATATTTATCAGTACCAGGTTTAATTGATTGTTTCAGTGTGATCCCACATTACTACGTGATCCAAGCCAGAAAAAACCCGGGATCCGTTCAAAAAGTATGTGAAGAATGCGAAAGTATGAGTCTGATGAGTGAAAATCCCAGACCTAACCTAGACCTAACATGCGTTAGCCTCTAAAATATTTATCATGACCAGGTTTAATTGATTGTTTCAGTGTGGTCCCACATTACTACGTGATCCAAACCAGAAGAAACCCAGGATCTGTTCAACAAGTATGTGAAAAACGCGAAAGTATGAGCCCGATGAGAGCAAACCCGCGACCTCTCCCAGACCTAACTTGCGTTGTCCTCTAAGATATTGATGGAAACCAGGTTTAATTGACTGTTTCAGTGTTGTACTTCATTACTACGTGATGCAATCCAGAAATAGCCCAGGATCTAGCCATCAAGTATGAGAAATATGCGAAAGAATGAGCCTGATGAGAGCAAATCCCAGACCTAACCTAGACATAACAGGAATTATTCTCTAAAATATTGATCAAAACCAGGTTTAATTGACAGTTTCAGTGTGGTACCACATTACTACGTGATCCAATCCAGAAATAGCCCAGGATCCAGCCATGAAGTATGAGAAATATGCGAAAGTATGAGCCTGATGGGGGCAAATCCTAGTCCTAACCCAGACCTAACATGCGTTATCCTCTAAAATATTTATCAAGACCAGGTTTAATTGAATGTTTCAGTGTGGTACCACATGACTACGTGAACCAAACCATAAAAAACCCTGTATCTCTTTAACAAGTATGTGAAGAATGCTAAAGTATGAGTCTGATGAGTAAAAATCCCAGGCCTAACCTAGACCTAACATGCGCTATCCTCTATAATATTGCTCCAAACCAGGTTTAATGGACTGTTTCAGTGTGGTACCACTTTACTACGTGATCCAAAGCAGAAAAAACCCTCGATCAGGTCAACATGTATGTTAAAACTGCGGAAGTATGACCCTGATGAGGGCAAATCCCAGGCCTAACCTAGACCTAACATGCGTTCTCCTCTAAAATATTGATCCAAACCAGGTTTGATGGACTGCTTCAGTGTGGTACCACTTCACTACGCGATCCAAAGCAGGAATAACCCTCGATCAGGCCAACATGTATGTTAAAACTGCGAAAGTATGACCCTGATGAGGGCAAACCCCAGGCCTAACCTAGACCTGACATACGTTGTCCTCTAAAATATTGATGGAAACCAGGTATAATTTACAGTTTCAGTGATGTACTTCATTAATACGTGATGCAATCCAGAAATAGCCCAGGATCTAGCCATGATGTATGAGAAAGATGCGAAAGTATGAGCATGATGTGGGCAAATTCTAGACCTGACCCAGACGTAACATGCGTTATCCTCTAAAATATTTATCAAGACCAGGTTTTATTGAATGTTTCAGTGTGGTACCACATTACTACGTGAACCAAACCAGAAAAAGCCCAGGATCTAGCCATCAAGTATGAGAAATATGCGAAAGAATGAGCCTGATGAGGGCAAATCCTAGACCTAACCCAGACCTAACATGCGTTATCCTCTAAAATATTTATCAATACCAGGTTTAATTGATTGTTTCAGTGTGGTCCCACTTTACTACGTGATCCAAACCAGAAAAAACCCAGGATCTGTTCAACAAGTATGTGAAAAACGCGAAAGTATGAGCCTGATGAGGACAAATCCCAGACCTATCCCAGACCAAACTTGCGTTATCCTCTAAAATATTGATCGAAACCAGGTTTAATCGACTGTTTCAGTGTGGTACCACATTGCTACGTGATCCAAACCACAAAAAACCCAGCATCAGTTCAGCAAGTATGTAAAAAACGCGAAAGTATGAGCCTGATGAGGGCGAATCCCAGACCTATCCCAGACCAAACTTGCGTTATCCTCTAAAATATTGATCGAAACCAGTTTTAATTGACTGTTTCAGCGTGGTACCACATTACTACGTGATCCAAACCAGTAAAAACCCAGGATCCGTTCAACAAGTATGTGAAGAATGCGAAAGTATGAGTCTGATGAGTGAAAAACCCCGGCCTAACCTAGACCTAACATGCGTTATCCTCAAAAATATTGATCGAAACCTGGTTTAATCGACTGTTTCAGTGTGGTACCACATTACTATGTGATCCAAACCAGAAAATAACCCAGGATCTGTTCAACGAGTATGTGAAGTGTGCGAAAGTATGAGTCTGATGAGGGCAAATCCCAGACCTATCCCAGACCTAAAATGCGTTATCCTCTAAAATATTTATCAGTACCAGGTTTAATTGATTGTTTCAGTGTGATCCCACATTACTACGTGATCCAAGCCAGAAAAAACCCGGGATCCGTTCAAAAAGTATGTGAAGAATGCGAAAGTATGAGTCTGATGAGTGAAAACCCCAGACCTAACCTAGACCTAACATGCGTTAGCCTCTAAAATATTTATCATGACCAGGTTTAATTGATTGTTTCAGTGTGGTCCCACATTACTACCTGATCCAAACCAGAAGAAACCCAGGATCTGTTCAACAAGTATGTGAAAAACGCGAAAGTATGAGCCCGATGAGAGCAAATCCCAGACCTCTCCCAGACCTAACTTGCGTTGTCCTCTAAGATATTGATGGAAACCAGGTTTAATTGACTGTTTCAGTGTTGTACTTCATTACTACGTGATGCAATCCAGAAATAGCCCAGGATCTAGCCATCAAGTATGAGAAATATGCGAAAGAATGAGCCTGATGAGAGCAAATCCCAGACCTAACCTAGACATAACATGAATTATTCTCTAAAATATTGATCAAAACCAGGTTTAATTGACAGTTTCAGTGTGGTACCACATTACTACGTGATCCAATCCAGAAATAGCCCAGGATCCAGCCATGAAGTATGAGAAATATGCGAAAGTATGAGCCTGATGGGGGCAAATCCTAGTCCTAACCCAGACCTAACATGCGTTATCCTCTAAAATATTTATCAAGACCAGGTTTAATTGAATGTTTCAGTGTGGTACCACATTACTACGTGAACCAAACCATAAAAAACCCTGTATCTGTTTAACAAGTATGTGAAGAATGCTAAAGTATGAGTCTGATGAGTAAAAATCCCAGGCCTAACCTAGACCTAACATGCGCTATCCTCTATAATATTGCTCCAAACCAGGTTTAATGGACTGTTTCAGTGTGGTACCACTTTACTACGTGATCCAAAGCAGAAAAAACCCTCGATCAGGTCAACATGTATGTTAAAACTGCGGAAATATGACCCTGATGAGGGCAAATCCCAGGCCTAACCTAGACCTAACATGCGTTCTCCTCTAAAATATTGATCCAAACCAGGTTTGATGGACTGCTTCAGTGTGGTACCACTTCACTACGCGATCCAAAGCAGGAATAACCCTCGATCAGGCCAACATGTATGTTAAAACTGCGAAAGTATGACCCTGATGAGGGCAAACCCCAGGCCTAACCTAGACCTGACGTGCGTTGTCCTCTAAAATATTGATGGAAACCAGGTATAATTTACAGTTTCAGTGTTGTACTTCATTACTACGTGATGCAATCCAGAAACGCCCAGGATCTAGCCATCAAGTATGAGAAATATGCGAAAGAATGAGCCTGATGAGAGCAAATCCCAGACCTAACCTTGACCTAACATGAAATATTCTCCAAAACATTGATCGAAACCAGGTGTAATTGACTGCTTCAGTGTGGTCCCACATTACTACGTGATCCAAACCAGAAAAAAACCAGGATCCGTTCAACAAGTATGTGAAGAATGCGAAAGTATGTGTCTGATGAGTGAAAATCCCAGGCCTAACCTAGACCTAACATGCGTTATCCTCAAAAATATTGATCGAAACCTGGTTTAACCGACTGTTTCAGTATGGTACCACAGTACTACGTGACCCAAACCAGAAAAAACCCAGGATCTGTTCAACAAGTATGTGTAATACGCGAAAGTATGAGTCTGACGAGGGCAAATCCTAGACCTAACCCAGACCTATCATGCGTTATCCTCTAAAATATTTATCATGACCAGGTTTAATTGATTGTTTCAGTGTGGTCCCACATTACTACGTGATCCAAACCAGAAAAATCCCAGGATCCGTTCAAAAAGTATGTGAAGAATGCGAACGTATGAGTCTGATGAGTGAAAATCCCCGGCCTAACCTAGACCTAACATGCGTTATCCTCAAAACTATTGGTCGAAACCAGGTTTAATCGACTGTTTCAGTGTGGTACCACACTACCACGTGACCCAAACCGGAAAAAACCTAGGATCTGTTCAACAAGTATGTGAAAAACGCGAAAGTATGAGCCTGATGAGGGCAAATCCCAGACCTATCCCAGACCTAACTTGCGTTGTCCTCTAAGATATTGATGGAAACCAGGTTTAATTGATTGTTTCAGTGTGGTACCACTTTACTACGTGATCCAAAGCAGAAAAAACCCTCGATCAGGTCAACATGTATGTTAAAACTGCGGAAGTATGACCCTGATGAGGGCAAATCCCAGGCCTAACCTGGACCTAACATGCGTTGTCCTCTAAAATATTGACGGAAACCAGGTTTAATTGACTGTTTCAGTGTTGTACTTCATTACTACGTGATGCAATCCAGAAAAAGTCCAGGATCTAGCCATCAAGTATGAGAAATACGCGAAAGAATGAGCCTGATGAGGGCAAATCCTAGACCTAACCCAGACCTAACATGCGTTATCCTCTAAAATATTTATCAATACCAGGTTTAATTGATTGTTTCAGTGTGGTCCCACTTTACTACGTGATCCAAACCAGAAAAAACCCAGGATCTGTTCAACAAGTATGTGAAAAACGCGAAAGTATGAGCCTGATGAGGACAAATCCCAGACCTATCCCAGACCAAACTTGCGTTATCCTCTAAAATATTGATCGAAACCAGTTTTAATTGACTGTTTCAGCGTGGTACCACATTACTACGTGATCCAAACCAGTAAAAACCCAGGATCCGTTCAAAAAGTATGTGAAGAATGCGAAAGTATGAGTCTGATGAGTGAAAAACCCCGGCCTAACCTAGACCTAACATGCGTTATCCTCAGAAATATTGATCGAAACCTGGTTTAATCGACTGTTTCAGTGTGGTACCACATTACTATGTGATCCAAACCAGAAAATAACCCAGGATCTGTTCAACGAGTATGTGAAGTGTGCGAAAGTATGAGTCTGATGAGGGCAAATCCCAGACCTATCCCAGACCTAAAATGCGTTATCCTCTAAAATATTTATCAATACCAGGTTTAATTGATTGTTTCAGTGTGATCCCACATTACTACGTGATCCAAGCCAGAAAATACCCAGGATCCGTTCAAAAAGTATGTGCAAAACGCGAAAGTATGAGCCCGATGAGAGCAAATCCCAGACCTCTCCCAGACCTAACTTGCGTTGTCCTCCAAGATATTGATGGAAACCAGGTTTAATTGACTGTTTCAGTGTTGTACTTCATTACTACGTGATGCAATCCAGAAAAAGCCCAGGATCTAGCCATCAAGTATGAGAGATATGCGAAAGAATGAGCCTGATGAGAGCAAATCCCAGACCTAACCTAGACCTAACATGAATTATTCTCTAAAATATTTGTCATGACCAGGTTTAATTGATTGTTTCAGTGTGGTCCCACATTACTACGTGATCCAAACCAGAAAAAACCCAGGATCTGTTCAACAAGTATGTGAAAAACGCGAAAGTATGAGCCTGATGAGGGCAAATCCCAGACCTATCCCAGACCAAACTTGCGTTATCCTCTAAAATATTGATCGAAACCAGGTTTAATCGACTGTTTCAGTGTGGTACCACATTGCTACGTGATCCAAACCAGAAAAAACCCAGGATCAGTTCAACAAGTATGTGAAAAACGCGAAAGTATGAGCCTGATGAGGGCGAATCCCAGACCTATCCCAGACCTAACTTGCGTTATCCTCTAAAATATTGATCGAAACCAGTTTTAATTGACTGTTTCAGCGTGGTACCACATCACTACGTGATACAATCCAGAAACAGCCCAGGATCTAGTCATGAAGTATGAGAAATATGCGAAAGTATGAGCCTGATGAGGGCAAATCCTAGACCTAACCCAAACCTAACATGCGTTATCCTCTAAAATATTGATCCAAACCAGGTTTAATGGACTGCTTCAGTGTGGTGCCACTTCACTACGCGATCCAAAGCAGAAATAACCCTCGATCAGGCCAACATGTATGTTAAAACTGCGAAAGTATGACCCTGAATAGGGCAAATCCCAGGCCTAACCTAGACCTGACATGCGTTGTCCCCTAAAATATTGATGGAAACCAGGTTTAATTTACAGTCTCAGTGTTGTACTTCATTACTACGTGATGCAATCCAGAAAAAGCCCAGGATCTAGCCATCAAGTATGAGAAATATGCGAAAGAATGAGCCTGATGAGAGCAAATCCCAGACCTAACCTAGACCTAAGATGAAATATTCTCCAAAACATTGATCGAAACCAGGTGTAATTGACTGCTTCAGTGTGGTCCCACATTACCACGTGATCCAAACCAGAAAAAACCCAGGATCCGTTAAACAAGTATGTGAAGAATGCGAAAGTATGTGTCTGATGAGTGAAAATCCCAGGCCTAACCTAGACCTAACATGCGTTATCCTCAAAAATATTGATCGAAACCTGGTTTAATCGACTGTTTCAGTGTGGTATCACAGTACTACGTGACACAAACCAGAAAAAACCCAGGATATGTTCAACAAGTATGTGAAAAACGCGAAAGTATGAGCCTGATGAGGGCAAATCCCAGACCTATCCCAGACCTAACTTGCGTTATCCTCTAAAATATTGATCGAAACCAGGTTTAATTGACTGTTTCAGTGTGGTACCACATTACTACGTGATCCAATCCAGAAATAGCCCAGGATCTAGCCATGAAGTATGAGAAATATGCGAAAGTATGAGTCTGACGAGGGCAAATCCTAGACCTAACCCAGACCTAACATGCGTTATCCTCTAAAATATTTATCATGACCAGGTTTAATTGATTGTTTCAGTGTGGTCCCACATTACTACGTGATCCAAACCGGAAAAAACCCAGGATCTGTTCAACAAGTATGTGAAAAACGCGAAAGTATGAGCCTGATGAGGGCAAATCCCAGACCTATCCCAGACCTAACTTGCGTTGTCCTCTAAGATATTGATGGAAACCAGGTTTAATTGACTGTTTCAGTGTTGTACTTCAGTACTACGTGATGCAATCCAGAAAAAGCCCAGGATCTAGCCACGAAGTATGAGAAATATGCGAAAGTATGAGCCTGATGTGGGCGAATCCCAGACCTATCCCAGACCTAACTTGCGTTATCCTCTAAAATATTGATCGAAATCAGGCTTAATTGACTGTTTCAGCGTGGTACCACATTACTACGTGATACAATCCAGAAACAGCCCAGGATCTAGCCATGAAGTATGAGAAATATGCGAAAGTATGAGCCTGATGAGGGCAAATCCTAGACCTAACCCAAACCTAACATGCGTTATCCTCTAAAATAGTTATCATGACCAGGTTTAATTGATTGTTTCAGTGTGGTCCCACATTACTACGTGTTCCAAACCAGAAAAAACCCAGGATCCGATCAACAAGTATGTGAAGAACGCGAAAATATGAACCTGATGAGGGCAGATCCCAGGCCAAGCCTAGGCCTAACATGCGTTATCCTCAAAAATACTGATCGGAACCTGGTTTAATCGACTGTTTCAGTGTGGTACCACATTACTACGTGATGCTATCCAGAAAAAGCCCAGGATCTAGCCATCAAGTATGAGAAATATGCGAAAGAATGAGCCTGATGAGAGCAAATCGCAGACCTTACCTAAACATAACATGAATTATTCTCTAAAATATTGATCCAAACCAGGTTTAATGGAATGTTTCAGTGTGGTACCACTTTACTACGTGATACAAACCAGAAAATAACCCAGGATCTGTTCAACGAGTATGTGAAGTGTGCGAAAGTATGAGTCTGATGAGGGCAAATCCCAGACCTATCCCAGACCTAACATGCGTCATCCTCTAAAATAATTATCAATACCAGGTTTAATTTTTTGTTTCAGTGTGGTCCCACATTACTACGTGATCCAAACCAGAAAAAACCCAGGATCCGTTCAAAATGTATGTGAAGAATGCGAAAGTATGAGTCTGATGAGAGCAAATCTCAGACCTAACCTAGACCTAACATGAATTATTCTCTAAAATATTTATCATGACCAGGTTTAATTGATTGTTTCAGTATGGTAACACACTACTACGTGATCCAAACCAGAAAAAACCCAGGATCTCTTCAACAAGTATGTGAAAAACGCGAAAGTATGAGCCTGATGAGGGCAAATCCCAGACCTATCCCAGACCTAACTTGCGCTGTCCTCTAAGATATTGATGGAAACCAGGTTTAATTGACTGTTTCAGTGTTGTACTTCATTACTACGTGATGCAATCCAGAAACAGCCCAGGATCTAGCCATGAAGTATGAGAAATATGCGAAAGTATGAGCCTGATGAGGGCAAATCCTAGACCTAACCCAGACCTAACATGCGTTGTCCTCTAAAATATTTATCAAAACCAGGTTTAATTGATTGTTTCAGTGTGGTCCCACATTACTACGTGAAGCAATCCCGAAAAAGCCCAGGATCTAGCCATCAAGTATGAGAAATATGCGAAAGAATGAGCCTGATGAGAGCAAATCCCAGACCAAACCTAGACCTAACATGCGTTATCCTCAAAAATATTGATCGAAACCAGGTTTAATCGACTGTTTCAGTGTGGTACCACACTACTACGTGACCCAAACCGGAAAAAACCCAGGATCTGTTCAACAAGTATGTGAAAAACGCGAAAGTATGAGCCTGATGAGGGCAAATCCCAGACCTATCCCAGACCTAACATGAATTATTCTCTAAAATATTGATCGAAACCTGGTTTAATCGACTGTTTCAGTGTGGTACCACATTACTATGTGATCCAAACCAGAAAATAACCCAGGATCTGTTCAACGAGTATGTGAAGTGTGCGAAAGTATGAGTCTGATGAGTAAAAATCCCAGGCCTAACCTAGACCTAACATGCGTTATCCTCTAAAATATTGCTCCAAACCTGGTTTAATGGACTGTTTCAGTGTGGTACCACTTTACTAC
This sequence comes from Colletes latitarsis, assembly GCF_051014445.1. Classification (NCBI taxonomy): domain Eukaryota; kingdom Metazoa; phylum Arthropoda; class Insecta; order Hymenoptera; family Colletidae; genus Colletes; species Colletes latitarsis. The sequence goes on along the minus strand of NW_027488367.1, from coordinate 26,194,556 downwards.
GTGATCCAATGCAGAAAAAACCCTCGATCAGGTCAACATGTATGTTAAAACTGCGGAAGTATGACCCTGATGAGGGCAAATCCGAGGCCTAACCTAGACCTAACATGCGTTGTCCTCTAAAATATTGATGGAAACCAGGTTTAATTGACTGTTTCAGTGTTGTACTTCATTACTACGTGATGCAATCCAGGAAAAGCCCAGGATCTAGCCATCAAGTATGAGAAATATGCGAAAGAATGAGCCTGATGAGGGCAAATTCTAGACCTATCCCAGACCAAACTTGCGTTATCCTCTAAAATATTGATCGAAACCAGTTTTAATTGACTGTTTCAGCGTGGTACCACATTACTACGTGATCCAAACCAGTAAAAACCCAGGATCCGTTCAACAAGTATGTGAAGAATGCGAAAGTATGAGTCTGATGAGTGAAAAACCCCGGCCTAACCTAGACCTAACATGCGTTATCCTCAAAATTATTGATCGAAACCTGGTTTAATCGACTGTTTCAGTGTGGTACCACATTACTATGTGATCCAAACCAGAAAATAACCCAGGATCTGTTCAACGAGTATGTGAAGTGTGCGAAAGTATGAGTCTAATGAGGGCAAATCCCAGACCTATCCCAGACCTAAAATGCGTTATCCTCTAAAATATTTATCAATACCAGGTTTAATTGATTGTTTCAGTGTGGTCCCACATTACTACGTGATCCAAACCAGAAGAAACCCAGGATCTGTTCAACAAGTATGTGAAAAACGCGAAAGTATGAGCCCGATGAGAGCAAATCCCAGACCTCTCCCAGACCTAACTTGCGTTGTCCTCAAAGATATTGATGGAAACCAGGTTTAATTGACTGTTTCAGTGTTGTACTTCATTACTACGTGATGCAATCCAGAAAAAGCCCAGGATCTAGCCATCAAGTATGAGAGATATGCGAAAGAATGAGCCTGATGAGAGCAAATCCCAGACCTAACCTAGACCTAACATGAATTATTCTCTAAAATATTTATCATGACCAGGTTTAATTGATTGTTTCAGTGTGGTCCCACATTACTACGTGATCCAAACCAGAAGAAACCCAGGATCTGTTCAACAAGTATGTGAAAAACGCGAAAGTATGAGCCCGATGAGAGCAAATCCCAGACCTCTCCCAGACCTAACTTGCGTTGTCCTCAAAGATATTGATGGAAACCAGGTTTAATTGACTGTTTCAGTGTTGTACTTCATTACTACGTGATGCAATCCAGAAAAAGCCCAGGATCTAGCCATCAAGTATGAGAGATATGCGAAAGTATGAGCCTGATGAGGGCAAATCCCAGACCTATCCCAGACCAAACTTGCGTTATCCTCTAAAATATTGATCGAAACCAGGTTTAATCGACTGTTTCAGTGTGGTACCACATTGCTACGTGATCCAAACCAGAAAAAACCCAGGATCAGTTCAACAAGTATGTGAAAAACGCGAAAATATGAGCCTGATGAGGGCGAATTTCCAGACCTATCCCAGACCTAACTTGCGTTATCCTCTAAAATATTGATCGAAACCAGTTTTCATTGACTGTTTCAGTGTGGTCCCACATTACTACGTGATCCAAACCAGAAAAAACCCAGGATCCGTTCAAAAAGTATGTGAGGAATGCGAAAGTATGAGTCTGATGAGAGCAAATCCCAGACCTAACCTAGACCTAACATGAATTATTCTCTAAAATATTTATCATGACCAGGTTTAATTGATTGTTTCAGTGTGGTACCACACTACTACGTGATCCAAACCAGAAAAAACCCAGGATCTGTTCAACAAGTATGTGTGTTAAAGTACTAAGGGACTTTAACGTGGGTCCGGATGAGGGATCAGACAGGTAGAGAAACAGTTACAACTTTTACAAAAAAAGTTAAATTTATTTTACAAAATATAATGTATTACAAAAGTAAAAATGTCAAAATAAATAAAAAGGAAAACAAAAATTGCGGAAAACACGGCTCACTTTTCCGGCCGGTCTCCTCTTTGCTTTCTCCTAATTCATTTACCTTGGTGGAGGCCTTCTGTAACACAATTGTACAGCAAAGTGTGAATATTTTGCGGACAGCTTACACGTTAACGCGCGCGTCAGCTGCTTATCTCGCGCTCCAGCGACAGTCTAGTGTGTTTTGAGGGGAGAGCTGCCTGGCAATTTAGCGCTCTAACCAGTGGACTGTATATTCTTTCTGGTCGATGAGATTCGTTTCTTACGATCTCACCGACGTGCACAACCGGGTAGATGAAGATCTCCTCCTATCTACCGGGTTCGCTCTCGCAATGCCACGGACGGGAAACCAAATGGAGGTTGTAAGGCTCCAAGAGGCTATATCCCGCGAGCACGCTCACCGTGCGAGTGGCGTCTGGACACCACCTACGCTAGAGGACGTCTTGTCCTGGTTCGGCTCCCTCGTCAGCTGCTCCTCAGGAGGGACCTGCGGCCTGCCTACGCAGCTGCCTAGCCAGCGATTCCTTTCAGCCAGGAATGCCCGACAGCCAGCCGTAGCGGCCTCTACGGCGGCTCCTTTAGTTCGAGGAACTGGCCTGCGGCTCGCCAGATTAGGACGAAATTCCCCTGCTAACCTATCCACCCTACTTTTACAGCCCAGTGTGGTCGACTCACAGCTGGTAGTAGGTGTAGAGGTGGGAGGAAGGCTCTTCGAACCCTTTGCTCCACCGTACGCTTAGGCTCTACTTATTGTCCCCTCACGACGGTATATTGGAACGGGTTCTCCGAAGCCCGATGCACGGAGAGCACCACGAGGTGATATCCTTCCTGAATATCTACCTTCCGGTTGCTCCTACGCCGTATAGCTCCAGACTGGTCGGTGAAACTTTCCACCCCACCGGTCGGTGTACTCTCTACGGTACACAGGACGGGTGGCTTCAGTGGGTTTCCTACGACTTCTACAAACGGTGAACTACCACCAGGCGATACTAGTATATCAGTATCAGCCTTCCAGTAGCTCTAACCGGATAATTGGAAGAAGACTCAAGGCGATCGACACCGAGTCTCCAACGTCGCAGTCGCATCCACGACCGGCAACGTTCAATCACACTCCTGCGTCTACGATCGCTTCACACCCGGCGTGCCGTGCGATCGCTACAACAACAGGCAGATTGTCCTATCTCTGGGAAAATCTCAAGTCACGATGACGAGATTTTCCACTAAATTATTACGCTGTCCACTTGCTGTTTCTATTTAAGAGCGAGCTTAGCTCACACTCTTCTGAGCTTCGATTGAAAACCGGAGCGAGATCGTAAATAGGTCTGCTCTGGATCACCGACGGCTCAGTACTGAAGCGTGACGATCTGCAAGCAGCCACGGCCCCGGCTGGCTCCGTCGCGCAGGCGCAGTACTGGTTAGCGACGCATCGCGCTGCTGGGCCCCGGGCGGCTCCTCGCTGCGTGGCCACGGCGCGGCGCTGCCGCGTTTCGTCTATCGACCTTTCTTCGATAGATCTCGTTTCTCTCTCTTTCTCATCGCTAGCAACACAATTCCTAGAATTTCTCTCAAAACTCAAGAATTCCCGTGAAGCTAACTGGAAAAAACACGTAAATAGCCGCGGTATACAAAACTGAACGATGGAAAATTTCCACGTCAGCACAACCATCTAGAATTCCGCGAATTCAATATAGATACGGGCATCGCGGCCGAGTTTCTCCGTCTCGGACTCACGCGATATTTAAACATACCGCCCCCCTTGCACGAATTGTGCAACACTAAGAGGACGCGGCTGACCCGTACGGCAATGATTTTATGCGAACCGAGAAAGAGAGGCGCGCACTTTTAATTCCAAAAAATTTCAAATTTTTATAATAATTAAAAGTACTTACGATTGTCCCGGGGCGGCTCCACTCAGGAACCGCATTGTGGTCATGAGCATCTGATCCGCCAATGCTCGCGTCGTTGCCTCCACGGTTTCGAGCGTTCCTGGTTGGCGCCACGGACGCCTCCTCGCTCGGCGTGGACCGGGTGGCTGTGTTGGCCGCGATCCGGAAGTACCGGGCATTTCCCCTCGGCTCGTCCCCGCTTGGCAGGGGTAAGGAGCTTCCGGTGTGGCTGCCTTACGCTTTCTCTTCTTGTGCCGTGGAGCAGGTCTGGCAGGGCCGACTGCCGCGGCTGTCTCCTTCGGCGGCATGGCAGCTGCCGATGTGGCCGGTGCAGCGGCTGAACCCGCAGCAGTTGGGTCTTGGACTGGTCTCACCGGCTTGTCTGGCTTCCAAGAGCTATGGAGGAGTCGTCCTCCAGGGGCCCACCGGAGGATGTATTTACCTCCGGGTAACTCCACCTGGTGCCTTCCGCCCTGCTCCATTACCCTGGCGGGTACCCGTACCCTGTCCAGGCCGAGGGTAACTTCGACCTCCTGGTCGAGATTGAGCACCGGTTCCTGCTGTCTAGCTGGTGTACCGGCCTCCTCTCCGATTCGCATGATTCGGTCGAACCGAAGATCGATCTCAGGATCTCCTGAGATCAAAATTGTGCCCTCTTCGTTGCTCGTGTCGCTCATCGTGGCTAGAAGTTGACTAATGGCAAGATGGCTCCGTTCGGAGCGCAGATTCAGTCGAGTTGTTTGCGTTGCTAGGCAACCCGTACCTCAGATCTGGCCGTAGCAACGGCGGATAGATAGACGTGAATCCTGGTTGCTAAGGACGCGGTGGTACCTCACCGTACAATATCCTTGCCCGATTGATGCTGTATTTCCTATGTTTCCTCGACAGCGACGTTGCCATTTGTCGCTACCGTGGAAAAATCCACAGGCAATTTACACAACCGAGTAATTGGTCGTGTAAAAGCAGATTTCGCCGTGCGTATTTTAACAACACGCGCGTGCCCATCCTGTCCCGAATAAACCTCTTCTATTCGTCCCATATCCCATTGATTAGGGGGAAGCAGAGGATTCTGCACTAAAACCAGATCGTTGATTTTTAGTTGTTCTTGGACAGTACGCCATTTATACCGGTTTTGAAGTTGCGTGAGATAATCACGCGACCAATGTTTCCAGATTTGTTCGTGAAACTTCTGAATCGCCCTCCAACGTGTAAGACGTGAGGTATGCTCAGTTTCCACGGACTTTGTCGGAAGTGCATTTAATGGACCGCCGACTAGAAAATGGCCCGGTGTTAGCGGGGCATAATCATCTGGACTATCACTCATAGCAGCGATCGGCCGAGAGTTTAAACTCGCCTCGATCTTGCAGAGTAGAGTCTGCATTTCCTCGCTGGTAGGAGTGAATTCGCCCAGCGTGCGTTTTAGGTGATATTTCACCGATTTCACCCCGGCCTCCTGCATGCCTCCAAAATGAGGTGCACTCGGTGGGTTGAATTTCCACCTTATTCCTTTCTGACCGCATTTACTACGCATTTCTGGTGTATCATACACTGCCTTGAAATTTTCGCGTAATTCTCGATCGGCACCGACAAAGTTAGTTCCGTTGTCACTGAAAATACAGGACGGAACCCCCCTTCGTGCTATAAACCGATCCAGTGCGGCCAGAAAAGCACTCGTCGTATAATCGTGGACGAGTTCTATATGAACAGCTTTTGTCGCGTAGCAGACGAAAACTGCAATGTATGCCTTATGGGCTGTTTTTCCTCGACCGGCGGAATCACGGACTCGAAAGGGTCCCGCGTAATCTATTCCGCAGTTTGAAAAAACTCTCGCCTCGCAGCAACGCTCCGGAATCAAATCCTGCATGATTTGCGTGGAGGTTTTTGCCCTCCATCTCACGCATCGCATGCATTCGTGGATGATCGTTCGTGCCGCGTTTCGGCAGCCAAGGATCCAAAATTTTTGCCTTACGGTATACATGGTTAATTGCAAGCCCCCATGCAACGTGTCCACGTGGCACTGCCTTATAATCAACGTAGATACGTGATGTCTCGGCAGGATTATGGGGTGCTTTGTTTCCCATGTTAATACGGCATTCACCAGTCTTCCCCCGACTCTCAAAACATCTTTGTCGTCGAGAAAAGGGTTTAAACTTTTCAGCGGGGATTTTAACGGAATTTCCCGGCGTTCTTTTAAACACCGGTACTCTTTTGCAAAGTGTGTACGCTGTAGATAGCGAGCAACTCGTTCGGTTGCAAGCTGCATCTCAGCCGCTTCCACATGCTTATCAGCATACAGTCTGCGTTCACCGTGCAGCGGTCTCCTCAGTCGGAGACAGTAAGCGGTTACGCGAAGTAGTTTATGCCAGTTCGAAAACCGGAATACAAATTCCCATTCCGTTTTCGGAGTGGTTACATGGGCATGCACTGTGCGCTTACCTTCTTCGGTCTCAACTGCCGAAGGTGATTTTGGCCAACAATCCTCCGATTGTTTAAGCCAAGATGGTCCAGAAATCCACAATTTTGATTGAAGAAGTTCCGCTGCGTCCACTCCTCGCGAATTTAAATCCGCGGGATTGGATCGTGTGGGAACGTGCCTCCATTCAGCCTTGGGAAGAAGTGTCTGGACTTTCGACACACGGTTGGCTATTAAAACCTTCCATGTGGAGGCATGCTTTCTCAACCAAGCTAGTGTAATCGTGGAATCTGTCCAACAGATTATTCGATCGACTTTCAACGAAAGTGACCTTTCCACGTGCACTATAAGCTCGGCGAGCAATACCGCGCCATTCAATTCCAGAACAGGAATCGACTGCGTTTTAATTGGTGCTACTCGCGTTTTCGCCATTATCAATGTCGTGGAAATGACATTGTTCATCGCGGTCACTCGTAAATAAGTAACTGCTGAGTAGGCAGCGAGCGAAGCGTCACAGAATCCATGGATTTCCACGGAAATTGTGTCTGCTCCGTAATGAATCCATCTAGGGATCTTCAATTTCTTCAAGCTGCCCCAATCCACGCAAAACGTGTTCCACGTCTTTAGCGTATTCGCGGAGATTTGATCGTCCCACTGGATTTTCTCCAGCCATTGGGACTGCATCAAAATCTTCGCACGAATCAGGACTGGTGATAACCAGCCGAGTGGATCGAACAACTTGGCTATTTCCGAGAACAAATTTCTTTTGGTCATCGGCACTGCAGACGGCTGAAACCGTTGCAGATTGAAATAAAAATAATCACCTGACGGTATCCACCGTAAACCGAGCACCTTTAATTCGGAATCGTCGAACAAGGTGAGGTCAACGGCGTGGGAGTGTGCTCTCTGGGGGATATTGCGCAATACTTGAGGCGAATTTCCTGCCCATTTTCGCAGATTGAATCCTCCTCCTTGTAAGAGCTCGCAAACTTGAATACGAATTTGCTCTAATAAGGATGTGTCGGATGCTCCCATAAATACATCGTCTACATAAACGTCCTTCTCGAGTATCGGAGCGGCCAGGGGATACTTATGACCGTCCTGATTTTTTAACTCGAGCAGAGTTCTCATGGACAAATACGGCGCGCACGCCGTCCCGTAAGTTACGGTGTTTAACTCGAATGCACTAAGCTGTTCGATACCGGGTGCACGCCATAGGATGCACTGATAGCGGCGATCCTGTGGGGCGACGAGAATCTGTCGAAACATTTTCTCAATGTCTGCCACCAACACGTATTCATACAAACGCCATCGTGTCAAAACTGACGTGATGTCGTTCTGTAGTTTCGGACCTACGTGCAGAAGGTCGTTCAGCGAACTACCACCCGTAGTTCGGCTGGTTGCATTGAAAACGACTCTCAAACGAGTCGTTGCACTTTCATCTCGTATGACCGCTCGATGCGGAATGTAGAGCCTGGTTGTGTCAATGGTCTCGATTCGAGTCATATGACCCAGGTCTTCATATTCCGCGAGAAACTCACTGTATTCTCGCACGAGATTCTGGTCAACATCCAATTTTTTCCTCAGCCTCGTGAGAGCGGAGAGAGCAATACGGAAGGAATCTCCCAGTACTGCATCCGGTCTCGGGTGGGCGAGAGGTAATCGGACAACGAATCGTCCTGTCGCATCTCGTGCGACGGTGTTTCGGAAGTACGCTTCGCATTCCTCTTCTGCCTGCGTGCGTACCGAGGCCGAAGGAATTTCTTCGACTTCCCAAAACCTTCGAATCGCAGTATCCAGCGATTCGAGGATGCTGCAGTGCAACGTTCTTATGGTTTTGCCCATTTTTCCCGCTGCTCTTATCGGACCGGATACGATCCAGCCGAATGCGGTTTCCTGGGCAATTGGGCCCGTACGACTTACTCGACGAAAACCAGGTCGAATAACTTGAGCGTACAAGTCTGCTCCGATCAGCACCTCAATCGCTTGACCGATAGCAGGGTCGGGGTCTGCGAGCGGCAGGTGACTCAGCGCGTCATATTCGAGCACGCTTGTCGACGGCGAGGCGTAATTCGTGATCTTATGCACGACATACGCTCTCGTCTGCATCGTCGGTTCGTCACCTTGCACCGCTCCCAGACGCAATTCGACACTATGTCTTATCTTTTGGGTAGTGCCGCCCCCCAAGCCCGTTACAGTGGCTGGAGTTTTTCTCCGCTTAAATTTGAGATCATTCGTCAAATTTGCGGAGACAAAAGACGACTCTGACCCTTGGTCCACCAGTGCGCGTACGATACGCGACGCACCGTTGTCCCCATACACCCGCACTTTCGCCGTTGCGAGCAGCACAGACCTCGGCGTGTCGGCACCAGTCGCGGTACAATGCGACGTACCGGCCTGAGGTGTTGCAGCGGGTGGCGGCGCGTTGCTTTTCGTACGCTCGGCTTGGTATGGCCGGCGCGCTGGGCCTGCAGGCCGCTTTTGCTCACGTCTTTCTCCCGAAATCGCTGTCGTCGTTTTCCGACGTTCGATTTCGCGTCCCGACGTCTCCAAATGCAACAGGGTATGGTGTCTACCCTTGCATTTATAGCATACCTGCCCGGATTGACAAAGCCCAGCCTCATGGCCGGACGAGATGCAATTCACGCACCACCTATTATCTTTCACATATTGCAAGCGATGGTAAGGCCTCAAGCGCAGAAAAGCACGACAGTGTACTATTCCGTGCTTGAGCTCGCAAAACTTGCAATTCTCGCCTGAATCTTGATGGCTTTCCATCACGGCGTTGTGACTCCGCACCTTGGATTTCGGTGGGATATTTTTCTCAGCTTTGCTCTGTCCTCCGTTCACCATGGTGATGGCTCGAGCATGCACCTCCAGAAATTCCACTAACTCGTTAAACGAAGGGAATTTTGTGGAGAGCTTCTGGGACATTTCCCACTCTAAGTTGAGAGACCCTTCAAGCTTGCTTTTGATCGCATGGGCCAGCAGCCAATCTCGCTGCTCTCGGTAAGTGCCCTGCTTTTCAAAAACAGCGAAAGCCTGTTTGAAGACGATGGTGACCTGTTGTAAGCTAGTCAGGTCATCCTTCTTAATCGTCTTCATTTTGGTCAACTGATCAATTAGGTTGGCGATCACAATACGTGGCAGCCCGAATTGCTCTTTCAGGGTTCGCCACGCTACCTCGAAATTACCCTCGGTAATTTCCAGGTGTGCGATCGCCGCCAGTGCCTGATCTTCCACACAGGCGTTCAGATACTGCAGTCGATGCACATCTGAAAGCCTCGGGTTCTCTATCACACTAGCGGTGAACAGATCCTCAAAATGGTTCCATTTACGAGGATCCCCGCCAAATCTATGGAGACGTTGCTTCGGGAGTTCAATGGCAACATCGTGCTGGCTGACGGACGACACCGAGGTTTTCTGATCCTCGGCGAGTTTGGTCAGCTCCGCGGCAACGTACGCCTGGAACTCCATGAACATCGTCTCCCATGCTTCAAGTCCACCCTTGATCACGAAGTTGCTTAATTCGCACTTCGCAGGTGGATATTTCCTCCGAACAGCCAAATACTGATCAACAGCTTCCTTGTACTGTTCGGATACAGAGTCGAGCTTCGACTTGAGAAGTATCTCATTGTATTGAGCTCGACCGCGTTTCTCTAAATTAGCAATCGACCGTGACATCGCTTCAAATCGGGAGGTCAGGTCATCGAAATCGATTTCGATTTCGCTACGACCGGCCTCTCTGGACAATGCCATGGTGATTGTGTTGTTCGAGGATTGAAAATCGACTCGAAATTCGCCCCGTAAGTAACAACTTACGTAAACGTAATTGTAACTCTCTACTGTCTTTTCTACCACGTATCCGGCTCGAAGGACCAAATGTTAAAGTACTAAGGGACTTTAACGTGGGTCCGGATGAGGGATCAGACAGGTAGAGAAACAGTTACAACTTTTACAAAAAAAGTTAAATTTATTTTACAAAATATAATGTATTACAAAACTAAAAATGTCAAAATAAATAAAAAGGAAAACAAAAATTGCGGAAAACACGGCTCACTTTTCCGGCCGGTCTCCTCTTTGCTTTCTCCTAATTCATTTACCTTGGTGGAGGCCTTCTGTAACACAATTGTACAGCAAAGTGTGAATATTTTGCGGACAGCTTACACGTTAACGCGCGCGTCAGCTGCTTATCTCGCGCTCCAGCGACAGTCTAGTGTGTTTGGAGGGGAGAGCTGCCTGGCAATTTAGCGCTCTAACCAGTGGACTGTATATTCTTTCTGGTCGATGAGATTCGTTTCTTACGATCTCACCGACGTGCACAACCGGGTAGATGAAGATCTCCTCCTATCTACCGGGTTCGCTCTCGCAATGCCACGGACGGGAAACCAAATGGAGGTTGTAAGGCTCCAAGAGGCTATATCCCGCGAGCACGCTCACCGTGCGAGTGGCGTCTGGACACCACCTACGCTAGAGGACGTCTTGTCCTGGTTCGGCTCCCTCGTCAGCTGCTCCTCAGGAGGGACCTGCGGCCTGCCTACGCAGCTGCCTAGCCAGCGATTCCTTTCAGCCAGGAATGCCCGACAGCCAGCCGTAGCGGCCTCGACGGCGGCTCCTTTAGTTCGAGAAACTGGCCTGCGGCTCGCCAGATTAGGACGAAATTCCCCTGCTAACCTATCCACCCTACTTTTACAGCCCAGTGTGGTCGACTCACAGCTGGTAGTAGGTGTAGAGGTGGGAGGAAGGCTCTTCGAACCCTTTGCTCCACCGTACGCTTAGGCTCTACTTATTGTCCCCTCACGACGGTATATTGGAACGGGTTCTCCGAAGCCCGATGCACGGAGAGCACCACGAGGTGATATCCTTCCTGAATATCTACCTTCCGGTTGCTCCTACGCCGTATAGCTCCAGACTGGTCGGTGAAACTTTCCACCCCACCGGTCGGTGTACTCTCTACGGTACACAGGACGGGTGGCTTCAGTGGGTTTCCTACGACTTCTACAAACGGTGAACTACCACCAGGCGATACTAGTATATCAGTATCAGCCTTCCAGTAGCTCTAACCGGATAATTGGAAGAAGACTCAAGGCGATCGACACCGAGTCTCCAACGTCGCAGTCGCATCCACGACCGGCAACGTTCAATCACACTCCTGCGTCTACGATCGCTTCACACCCGGCGTGCCGTGCGATCGCTACAACAACATGCAGATTGTCCTATCTCTGGGAAAATCTCAAGTCACGATGACGAGATTTTCCACTAAATTATTACGCTGTCCACTTGCTGTTTCTATTTAAGAGCGAGCTTAGCTCACACTCTTCTGAGCTTCGATTGAAAACCGGAGCGAGATCGTAAATAGGTCTGCTCTGGATCACCGACGGCTCAGTACTGAAGCGTGACGATCTGCAAGCAGCCACGGCCCCGGCTGGCTCCGTCGCGCAGGCGCAGTACTGGTTAGCGACGCATCGCGCTGCTGGGCCCCGGGCGGCTCCTCGCTGCGTGGCCACGGCGCGGCGCTGCCGCGTTTCGTCTATCGACCTTTCTTCGATAGATCTCGTTTCTCTCTCTTTCTCATCGCTAGCAACACAATTCCTAGAATTTCTCTCAAAACTCGAGAATTCCCGTGAAGCTAACTGGAAAAAACACGTAAATAGCCGCGGTATACAAAACTGAACGATGGAAAATTTCCACGTCAGCACAACCATCTAGAATTCCGCGAATTCAATATAGATACGGGCATCGCGGTCGAGTTTCTCCGTCTCGGACTCACGCGATATTTAAACAATGTGAAAAACGCGAAAGTATGAGCCTGATGAGGGCAAATCCCAGACCGATCCCAGACCTAACATGCGTTATCCTCTAAAATATTTATCAAGACCAGGTTTAATTGAATGTTTCAGTGTGGTACCACATTACTACGTGATCCAAACCAGTAAAAACCCAGGATCCGTTCAACAAGTATATGAAGATTGCGAAAGTATGAGTCTGATGAGTGAAAATCCCCGGCCTAACCTAGACCTAACATGCGTTATCCTGAAAAATATTGTTCGAAACCAGGTTTAATCGACTGTTTCAGTGTGGTACCACACTACTACGTGACCCAAACCGGAAAAAACCCAGGATCTAGCCATCAAGTATGAGAAATATGCGAATGTATGAGCCTGATGGGGGCGAATCCCAGACCTATCCCAGACCTAACTTGCGTTATCCTCTAAAATATTGATCGAAACCACGTTTAATGGACTGTTTCAGTGTGGTCCCATATTACTACGTGATCCAAACGAGAAAAAACCCAGGATCCGTTCAACAAGTATGTGAAGAATGCGAAAGTATGAGTCTGATGAGTGAAAATCACAGACCTAACCTAGACCTAACATGCGTTATCCTCAAAAATATTGATCCAAACCAGGTTTAGTGGACTGTTTCAGTGTGGTACCACACTACTACGTGATCCAAACCAGAAAAAACCCAGGATCTGTTCAACAAGTATGTGAAAAACGCGAAAGTATGAGCCTGATGATGGCAAATCCCAGACCTATCCAAGACCTAACTTGCGTTGTCCGCTAAGATATTGATGGAAACCAGGTTTAATTGACTGTTTCAGTGTTGCACTTCATTACTACGTGATCCAAACCAGTAAAAACCCAGGATCCGTTCAACACGTATGTAAAGAATGCGAAAGTATGAGTCTGATGAGTGAAAATCCCCGGCCTAACCTAGACCTAACATGCGTTATCCTACAAAATATTGTTCGAAACCAGGTTTAATCGACTGTTTCAGCGTGGTACCACATTACTACGTGATACAATCCAGAAACAGCCCAGGATCCGTTCAACAAGTATGTGAAGAATGCGAAAGTATGAGTCTGATGAGTGAAAATCACAGACCTAACCTAGACCTAACATGCGTTATCCTCTAAAATATTGATCCAAACCAGGTTTAGTGGACTGTTTCAGTGTGGTACCACACTACTACGTGAACCAAACCAGAAAAAACCCAGGATCTGTTCAACAAGTATGTGAAAAACGCGAAAGTATGAGTCTGATGTGTGAAAAACCCCGGCCTAACCTAGACCTAACATGCGTTATCCTCAAAAATATTGATCGAAACCTGGTTTAATCGTCTGTTTCAGTGTGGTACCACATTACTATGTGATCCAAACCAGAAAATAACCCAGGATCTGTTCAACGAGTATGTGAAGTGTGCGAAAGTATGAGTCTGATGAGGGCAAATCCCAGACCTATCCCAGAGCTAACATGCGTTATCCTCTAAAATATTTATCAACACCAGGTTTAATTGAATGTTTCAGTGTGGTACCACATTACTACGTGATCCTAACCAGTAAAAACCCAGGATCCGTTCAACAAGTATGTGAAGAATGCGAAAGTATGGGTCTGTTGAGTGAAAATCCCCGGCCTAACCTAGACCTAACATGCGTTATCCTAAAAAATATTGTTCGAAACCAGGTTTAATCGACTGTTTCAGTGTGGTACCACACTACTACGTGACCCAAACCGGAAAAAACCCAGGATCTAGCCATCAAGTATGAGAAATATGCGAAAGTATGAGCCTGATGAGGGCGAATCCCAGACCTATCCCAGACCTAACTTGCTTTATCCTCTAAAATATTGATCGAAATCAGGTTTAATTGACTGTTTCAGCGTGGTACCACATTACTACGTGATACAATCCAGAAACAGCCCAGGGTCTAGCCATGAAGTATGAGAAATATGCGAAAGTATGAGCCTGATGAGGGCAAATCCAATACCTAACCCAAACCTAACATGCGTTATCCTCTAAAATATTTATCAAGACCAGGTTTAATTGAATGTTTCAGTGTGGTACCACATTACTACGTGAACCAAACCAGAAAAAACCCTGTATCTGTTCAACAAGTATGTGAAGAATGCTAAATTATGAGTCTGATGAGTGAAAATCCCAGGGCTAACCTAGACCTAACATGCGTTATCCTCTAAAATATTGATCCAAGCCAGGTTTAATGGACTGTTTCAGTGTGGTACCACTTTACTGCGTGATCCAAAGCAGAAAAAACCCTCGATCGTTCAACATATATGTTAAAACTGCGAAAGTATGACCCTGATGTGGGCAAATCCCAGGCCTAACCTAGACCTAACATGCGTTGTCCTCTAAAATATTGATGGAAACCAGGTTTAATTGACTGTTTCAGTGTTGCACTTCATTACTACGTGATCCAAACTAGTAAAAACCCAGGATCCGTTCAACAGGTATGTGAAGAATGCGAAAGTATGAGTGTGATGAGTGAAAAACCCCGGCCTAACCTAGACCTAACATGCGTTATCCTCAAAAATATTCATCGAAACCTGGTTTAATCGTCTGTTTCAGTGTGGTACCACATTACTATGTGATCCAAACCAGAAAATAACCCAGGATCTGTTCAACAAGTATGTGAAAAACGCGAAAGTATGAGCCTGATGAGGGCAAATCCCAGACCTATCCAAGACCTAACTTGCGTTGTCCTCTAAGATATTGATGGAAACCAGGTTTAATCGACTGTTTCAGTGTTGTACTTCATTACTACGTGATGCAATCCAGAAAAAGCGCAGGATCTAGCCATCAAGTATGAGAAATATGCGAAAGAATGAGCCTGATAAGAGCAAAGGCCAGACCTAACCTAGACCTAACATGAATTATTCTCTAAAATATTGATCGAAACCTGGTTTAATCGACTGTTTCAGTGTGGTACCACATTACTATGTGATCCAAACCAGAAAATAACCCAGGATCTGTTCAACGAGTATGTGAAGTGTGCGAAAGTATGAGTCTGATGAGTAAAAATCCCAGGCCTAACCTAGACCTAACATGCGCTATCCTCTAAAATATTGCTCCAAACCTGGTTTAATGGACTGTTTCAGTGTGGTACCACTTTACTACGTGATCCAAAGCAGAAAAAACCCTCGATCAGGTCAACATGTATGTTAAAACTGCGGAAGTATGACCCTAATGAGGGCAAATCCCAGGTCTAACCTAGGCCCAACATGCGTTGTCCTCTAAAATATTGATGGAAACCAGATTTAATTGACTGTTTCAGTGTTGTACTTCATTACTACGTGATGCAATCCAGAAAAAGCCCAGGATCTAGCCATCAAGTATGAGAAATATGCGAAAGAATGAGCCTGATGAGGGCAAATCCTTGACCTATCCCAGACCAAACTTGCGTTATCCTCTAAAATATTGATCGAAACCAGTTTTAATTGACTGTTTCAGTGTGGTCCCACATTACTACGTGATCCAAACCAGAAAAAACCCAGGATCCGTTCAAAAAGTATGTGAAGAATGCGAAAGTATGAGTCTGATGAGAGCAAATCCCAGACCTACCCTAGACCTAACATGAATTATTCTCTAAAATATTTATCATGACCAGGTTTAATTGATTGTTTCAGTGTGGTACCACACTACTAAGTGATCCAAACCAGAAAAAACCCAGGATCTGTTCAACAAGTATGTGAAAAACGCGAAAGTATGATCCTGATGAGGGCAAATCCCAGACCTCTCCCAGACCTAACTTGCGTTGTCCTCAAAGATATTGATGGAAACCAGGTTTAATTGACTGTTTCAGTGTTGTACTTCATTACTACGTGATGCAATCCAGAAAAAGCCCAGGATCTAGCCATCAAGTATGAGAGATATGCGAAAGAATGAGCCTGATGAGAGCAAATCCCAGACCTAACCTAGACCTAACATGAATTATTCTCTAAAATATTTATCATGACCAGGTTTAATTGATTGTTTCAGTGTGGTCCCACATTACTACGTGATCCAAACCAGAAAAAACCCAGGATCTGTTCAACAAGTATGTGAAAAACGCGAAAGTAAGAGCCTGATGAGGGCAAATCCCAGACCTATCCCAGACCAAACTTGCGTTATCCTCTAAAATATTGATCGAAACCAGGTTTAATCGACTGTTTCAGTGTGGTACCACATTGCTACGTGATCCAAACCAGAAAAAACCCAGGATCAGTTCAACAAGTATGTGAGAAACGCGAAAGTATGAGCCTGATGAGGGCAAATCCCAGACCTATCCCAGACCTAACTTGCGTTGTCCTCTCAGATATTGATGGAAACCAGGTTTAGTTGACTGTTTCAGTGTTGTACTTCATTACTACGTGATGCAATCCAGAAACAGCCCAGGATCTAGCCATGAAGTATGAGAAATATGCGAAAGTATGAGCCTGATGAGGGCAAATCCTAGACCTAACCCAGACCTAACATGCGTTGTCCTCTAAAATATTTATCAAAACCAGGTTTAATTGATTGTTTCAGTGTGGTCCCACATGACTACGTGATGCAATCCAGAAAAAGCCCAGGATCTAGCCATCAAGTATGAGAAATATGCGAAAGAATGAGCCTGATGAGAGCAAATCCCAGACCAAACCTAGACCTAACATGCGTTATCCTCAAAAATATTGATCGAAACCAGGTTTAATCGACTGTTTCAGTGTGGTACCACACTACTACGTGACCCAAACCGGAAAAAACCCAGGATCTGTTCAACAAGTATGTGAAAAACGCGAAAGTATGAGCCTGATGAGGGCAAATCCCAGACCTATCCCAGACCTAACTTGCGTTATCCTCAAAAATATTGATAGAAACGTGGTTTAATCGACTGTTTTAGTGTGGTACCACATTACTACGAGATCCAATCCAGAAATAGCCCAGGATCTAGCCATGAAGTATGAGAAATATGCGAAAGTATGTGCCTGACGAGGGCAAATCCTAGACCTAACCCAGACCTAACATGCGTTATCCTCTAAAATATTTATCAAGACCAGGTATAATTGATTGCTTCAGTGTGGTCCCACATTACTACGTGAGCCAAACCAGAAAAAACCCAGGATCCGTTCAACAAGTATGTGAAGAATGCGAATGTATGAGTCTGATGAGTGAAAATCCCAGGCCTAACGTAGACCTAACATGCGTTATCCTCAGAAATATTGATCGAAACCTGGTTTAATCGACTGTTTCAGTGTGGTACCACATTACTATGTGATCCAAACCAGAAAATAACCCAGGATCTGTTCAACGAGTATGTGAAGTGTGCGAAAGTATGAGTCTGATGAGGGCAAATCCCAGACCTATCCCAGACCTAACATGCGTTATCCTCTAAAATATTTATCAAGACCAGGTTTAATGGACTGTTGCAGTGTGGTACCACTTTACTACGTGATCCAAACCAGAAATAACCCAGGACCTGTTCAAAAAGTATGTGATGAATGCGAAAGTATGGGTCTGATGAGGGCAAATCCCAGGCCTAACCTAGACCTAGCATGAGTTATCCTCTAACATATTGTTCGAGACCAGGATTAGTCGACTGTTTCAGTGTGGTACCACATTACTACCTGATCCAAACCAGAAATAACCCAGGATCTGTTGAACAAGTATGTGATGAATGCGAAAGTATGGGTCTGATGAGGGCAAATCCCAGGCCTAACCTAGACCTAGCATGAGTTATCCTCTAAAACATTGTTCGTGACCAGGTTTAATTGACTGTTTCAGTGTGGTACCACATTAGTACCTGATCCAAAACAGAAATAACCCAGGATCTGTTGAACAAGTATGTGATGAATGCGAAAGTATGGGTCTGATGGGGGCAAATCCCAGGCCTAACCTAGACCTAGCATGAGTTATCCTCTAAAACATTGTTCGAGACCAGGATTAAGCGACTGTTTCAGTGTGGTACCACTTTACTACGTGATCCAAACCAGAAAAAACCCAGGACCTGTTCAACAAGTATGTGATGAATGCGAAAGTATGGGTCTGATGAGGGCAAATCCCAGGCCTAACCTAGACCTAGCATGAGTTATCCTCTAAAACATTGTTCGTGACCAGGTTTAATTGACTGTTTCGGTGTGGTACCACATTACTACCTGATCCAAACCAGAAATAACCCAGGATCTGTTGAACAAGTATGTGATGAATGCGAAAGTATGGGTCTGATGGGGGCAAATCCCAGGCCTAACCTAGACCTAGCATGAGTTATCCTCTAAAACATTGTTCGAGACCAGGATTAAGCGACTGTTTCAGTGTGGTACCACTTTACTACGTGATCCAAACCAGAAAAAACCCAAGAGCTGGCCAACAAGTATGAGAGATATGCGAAAGTATAAGCCTGATGCGGGCAAATCCTGGACCGAACCCAGACCTAACATGCGTTATCCTCTAAAATATAGATCGAGACCAGGTATAATTGACTGATTCAGTGTGGTACTACATCACTATGTGATCCAATCCAGAAAAAGCAACGGATCTTGCTATCAAGTATGAGAAATATGCGAAAGTATGAGCCTGATGAGGGCAAATCCCACACCTAACCGGGTCCTAACCGGCGTTATCCTCTAAAATGTTGATCGTGACCAGGTTTAATTGACTGTTTCAGTGTGGTACCACATTACTACCTGATCCAAACCAGAAATAACCCAGGATCTGTTGAACAAGTATGTGATGAATGCGAAAGTATGGGTCTGATGAGGGCAAATCCCAGGCCTAACCTAGACCTAGCATGAGTTATCCTCTAAAACATTGTTCGAGACCAGGATTAAGCGACTGTTTCAGTGTGGTACCACTTTACTACGTGATCCAAACCAGAAGTAACCCAGGACCTGTTCAACAAGTATGTGATGAATGCGAAAGTATGGGTCTGATGGAGGCAAATCCCAGGCCTAACCTAGGCCAAACATGAGTTATCCTCTACAATATTGATCGAAACCAGGTTTACTCGTCTGTCTCTGTGTGGTACCACATTACTACCTGATCCAAACCAGAAATAACCCAGGATCTGTTGAACAAGTATGTGATGAATGCGAAAGTATGGGTCTGATGAGGGCAAATCCCAGGCCTAACTTAGACCTAGCATGAGTTATCCTCTAAAACATTGTTCGTGACCAGGTTTAATTGACTGTTTCAGTGTGGTACCACATTACTACCTGATCCAAACCAGAAATAACCCAGGATCTGTTGAACAAGTATGTGATGAATGCGAAAGTATGGGTCTGATGAGGGCAAATCCCAGGCCTAACCTAGACCTAGCATGAGTTATCCTCTAAAACATTGTTCCAGACCAGGATTAAGCGACAGTTTCAGTGTGGTACCACTTTACTACGTGATCCAAACCAGAAATAACCCAGGACCTGTTCAACAAGTATGTGATGAATGCGAAAGTATGGGTCTGATGAGGGCAAATCCCAGGCCTAACCTAGACCTAGCATGAGTTATCCTCTAACATATTGTTCGAGACCAGGATTAGTCGACTGTTTCAGTGTGGTACCACATTACTACCTGATCCAAACCAGAAATAACCCAGGATATGTTGAACAAGTATGTGATGAATGCGAAAGTATGGGTCTGATGAGGGCAAATCCCAGGCCTAACCTAGACCTAGCACGAGTTATCCTCTAAAACATTGTTCGTGACCAGGTTTAATTGACTGTTTCAGTGTGGTACCACATTACTACCTGATCCAAACCAGAAATAACCCAGGATCTGTTGAACAAGTATGTGATAAATGCGAAAGTATGGGTCTGATGGGGGCAAATCCCAGGCCTAACCTAGACCTAGCATGAGTTATCCTCTAAAACATTGTTCGAGACCAGGATTAAGCGACTGTTTCAGTGTGGTACCACTTTACTACGTGATCCAAACCAGAAATAACCCAGGACCTGTTCAACAAGTATGTGATGAATGCGAAAGTATGGGTCTGATGGGGGCAAATCCCAGACCTAACCTAGACATAACATGCGTTATTCTCTAAAATGTTGATCGTGACCAGGTTTAATTGACTGTTTCAGTGTGGTACCACATTACTACCTGATCCAAACCAGAAATAACCCAGGATCTGTTGAACAAGTATGTGATGAATGCGAAAGTATGGGTCTGATGAGGGCAAATCCCAGGCCTAACCTAGACCTAGCACGAGTTATCCTCTAAAACATTGTTCGTGACCAGGTTTAATTGACTGTTTCAGTGTGGTACCACATTACTACCTGATCCAAACCAGAAAAAACCCAGGATCTGTACAACAAGTATGTGACGAATGCGAAAGAATGAGCCTGCTGAGGGCAAATCCCAGGCCTAACCTAGACATAACATGCGTTATCCTCTAAAATATTGATCGAAACCAGGTTTAATGGACCGTTTCAGTGTGGTACCACATTACTTCGGGAACCAAACCAGAAAAAGCCCAGAATCTGGCCATCAAGTATCAGAAATATGCGAAAGTACGAGCCTGATGAGTGCAAATCCCAGACCTAACCTAGACATAACATGCGTTATTCTCTAAAATGTTGATCGTGACCAGGTTTAATTGACTGTTTCAGTGTGGTACCACATTACTACCTGATCCAAACCAGAAATAACCCAGGATCTGTTGAACAAGTATGTGATGAATGCGAAAGTATGGGTCTGATGAGGGCAAATCCCAGGCCTAACCTAGACCTAGCATGAGTTATCCTCTAAAACATTGTTCGAGACCAGGACTAAGCGACAGTTTCAGTGTGGTACCACTTTACTACGTGATCCAAACCAGAAATAACCCAGGACCTGTTCAACAAGTATGTGATGAATGCGAAAGTATGGGTCTGATGAGGGCAAATCCCAGGCCTAACCTAGACCTAGCATGAGTTATCCTCTAACATATTGTTCGAGACCAGGATTAGTCGACTGTTTCAGTGTGGTACCACTTTACTACGTGATCCAAACCAGAAATAACCCAGGATCTGTTCCACAAGTATGTGAAGAATGCGAAAGTATGGGTCTGATGGGGGCAAATCCCAGGCCTAGCCTAGACCTAGCATGAGTCATCCTCTAAAATATTGTTCGAGACCAGGATTAATCGACTGTTTCAGTGTGGTACCACTTTACTACGTGATCCAAACCAAAAATAATACAGGATCTGTTCAACAAGTATGTGAAGAATGCGAAAGTATGGGTCTGATGAGGGCAAATCCTAGCCCTAACCCAAACCTAACATGCGTTATCATCAAAAATATTGATCGAAACCAGGTTTAACTGACTGTTTCAGTGTGGTACCACATTACTACGTGATCCAAACCAGAAAAACCTAGGATCTGTTCAACAAGCATGTGAAGAATGCGAAGGTATGAGCCAGATGAGGGCAAATCCTAGACCTAACGCAGACCTAACATGCGTTATCCTCTGAAATATTGGTTGTATCCAGGTTTAACTGACTGTTTCAGTGTGATACCACATAACTACGTGATCCAATCCAGAAAAAACCCAGGAGCTGGCCAACAAGTATGAGAGATATGCGAAAGTATAAGCCTGATGCGGGCAAATCCTGGACCGAACCCAGACCTAACATGCGTTATCCTCTAAAATATAGATCGAGACCAGGTATAATTGACTGATTCAGTGTGGTACTACATCACTATGTGATTCAATCCAGAAAAAGCAACGGATCTTGCTATCAAGTATGAGAAATATGCGAAAGTATGAGCCTGATGAGGGCAAATCCCACACCTAACCGAGTCCTAACCGGCGTTATCCTCTAAAATGTTGATCGTGACCAGGTTTAATTGACTGTTTCAGTGTGGTACCACATTACTACCTGATCCATACCAGAAATAACCCAGGATCTGTTCATCAAGTATGTGAAGAATGCGAAAGTATGGGTCTGATGAGGGCAAATCCCAGGCTTAACCTAGGCCTAACATGAGTTATCCTCTACAATATTGATCGAATCCAGGTTTAATCGACTGTCACTGTGTGGTACCACATTACTACCTGATCCAAACCAGAAATAACCAAGGACCTGTTCAACAAGTATGTGAAAAACGCGAAACTATGAGCCTGATGTGGGCAATTCCCAGACCTATCCCAGACATAACTTGCGTTATCCTCTAAAATATTGATCGAAACCAGGTTTAATCGACTGTTTCAGTGTGGTACCACATTACTACGTGTCCAAACCAGTGAAAGCACAGAATCTGGCCAACAAGTTTGAGAAATATGCGAAAGTATGAGACTGATGAGGGCAAATCACAGGCCTAACCTAGACCTAACATGCGCTATCCTCTATAATATTGCTCCAAACCAGGTTTAATGGACTGTTTCAGTGTGGTACCGCTTTACTACATGATCCAAACCAGAAAAACCCTGGATCTGTTCAACAAGTATGTTAAAAATGCGAAAGCATGACCCTGATGAGGGCAAATTCCAGACCTATCCCAGACCTAACTTGCGTTGTCCTCCAAAATATTGATGGAAACCAGGTATAATGGACTGTTTCAGTGTCGTACCACATTACTACGTGATCCAAACCAGAAAAAGCCCAGCATCTAGCCAGGAAGTATGAGAAATATGCGAAATTATGAGCCTGATTAGGGCAAATCCCAGACCTATCCCAGACCTAAAGTGCGTTATTCTCTATAATATTGACCGAAACCAGGTTTAATGGACTGTTTCAGTGTGGTACCACATTACTACGTGATCCAAACCAGAAAAAACCCAGGATCTGTACAACAAGTATGTGACGAATGCGAAAGAATGAGCCTGCTGAGGGCAAATCCCAGGCCTAACCTAGACATAACATGCGTTATCCTCTAAAATATTGATCGAAACCAGGTTTAATGGACCGTTTCAGTGTGGTACCACATTACTTCGGGATCCAAACCAGAAAAAGCCCAGAATCTGGCCATCAAGTATCAGAAATATGCGAAAGTACGAGCCTGATGAGTGCAAATCCCAGACCTAACCTAGACATAACATGCGTTATTCTCCAAAATATTGATCGAAACCAGGTGTAATGGACTGTTTCAGTGTGGTACCACGTTAGTACGTGATCCAATCCAGAAAAAGCCCAGGATCTAGCCATCAAGTATGAGAAATATGCGAAAGTATGAGCCTGATGAGGGCAAATCCCAGGCCTAACCTAGACATAACATGCGTTATCCTCTAAAATATTGATCGAAACCAGGTTTGATTGACTGTTTCAGTGTGGTACCACATTACTACGTGATCCAAACCAGAAAACGCCAGGGATCTGTTCAACAAGTATGGGAAAAATGCGAAAATACGATCGTGATGAGAGCAAATCCCGGACTTTTCCCAGACCTAACTTGCGTTCTCCTCTAAAATATTGTCGAGACCAGGATTAATCGACTGTTTCAGTGTGGTACCACTTTAATACCTGATCCAAACCAGAAAAATCCCAGGATCCGTTCAACAAGTATGTGATGAATGCGAAAGTATGGGTCTGATGGGGGCAAATCCCAGGCCTAGCCTAGGCCAAACATGAGTTATCCTCTACAATATTGATCGAAACTAGGTTTAATCGTCTGTCTCTGTGTGGTACCACATTACTACCTGATCCAAACCAGAAATAACCCAGGATCTGTTGAACAAGTATGTGATGAATGCGAAAGTATGGGTCTGATGAGGGCAAATCCCAGGCCTAACTTAGACCTAGCATGAGTTATCCTCTAAAACATTGTTCGGGACCAGGATTAAGCGACAGTTTCAGTGTGGTACCACTTTACTACGTGATCCAAACCAGAAATAACCCAGGACCTGTTCAACAAGTATGTGATGAATGCGAAAGTATGGGTCTGATGAGGGCAAATCCCAGGCCTAACCTTGACCTAGCATGAGTTATCCTCTAACATATTGTTCGAGACCAGGATTAGTCGACTGTTTCAGTGTGGTACCACATTACTACCTGATCCAAACCAGAAATAACCCAGGATCTGTTGAACAAGTATGTGATGAATGCGAAAGTATGGGTCTGATGAGGGCAAATCCCAGGCCTAACCTAGACCTAGCATGAGTTATCCTCTAAAACATTGTTCGTGACCAGGTTTAATTGACTGTTTCAGTGTGGTACCACATTACTACCTGATCCAAACCAGAAATAACCCAGGATCTGTTGAACAAGTATGTGATAAATGCGAAAGTATGGGTCTGATGAGGGCAAATCCCAGGCCTAACCTAGACCTAGCATGAGTTATCCTCTAAAACATTGTTCGAGACCAGGATCAAGCGACTGTTTCAGTGTGGTACCACTTTACTACGTGATCCAAACCAGAAATAACCCAGGACCTGTTCAACAAGTATGTGATGAATGCGAAAGTATGGGTCTGATGAGGGCAAATCCCAGGCCCAACCTAGACCTAGCATGAGTTATCCTCTAACATATTGTTCGAGACCAGGATTAGTCGACTGTTTCAGTGTGGTACCACTTTACTACGTGATCCAAACCAGAAATAACCCAGGATCTGTTCCACAAGTATGTGAAGAATGCGAAAGTATGGGTCTGATGGGGGCAAATCCCAGGCCTAGCCTAGACCTAGCATGAGTCATCCTCTAAAATATTGTTCGAGACCAGGATTAATCGACTGTTTCAGTGTGGTACCACTTTACTACGTGATCCAAACCAGAAATAATACAGGATCTGTTCAACAAGTATGTGAAGAATGCGAAAGTATGGGTCTGATGAGGGCAAATCCTAGCCCTAACCCAAACCTAACATGCGTTATCATCAAAAATATTGATCGAAACCAGGTTTAACTGACTGTTTCAGTGTGGTACCACATTACTACGTGATCCAAACCAGAAAAACCTAGGATCTGTTCAACAAGCATGTGAAGAATGCGAAGGTATGAGCCAGATGAGGGCAAATCCTAGACCTAACGCAGACCTAACATGCGTTATCCTCTGAAATATTGGTTGTATCCAGGTTTAACTGACTGTTTCAGTGTGATACCACATAACTACGTGATCCAATCCAGAAAAAACCCAGGAGCTGACCAACAAGTATGAGAGATATGCGAAAGTATAAGCCTGATGCGGGCAAATCCTGGACCGAACCCAGACCTAACATGCGTTATCCTCTAAAATATAGATCGAGACCAGGTATAATTGACTGATTCAGTGTGGTACTACATCACTATGTGATCCAATCCAGAAAAAGCAACGGATCTTGCTATCAAGTATGAGAAATATGCGAAAGTATGAGCCTGATGAGGGCAAATCCCACACCTAACCGAGTCCTAACCGGCGTTATCCTCTAAAATGTTGATCGTGACCAGGTTTAATTGACTCTTTCAGTGTGGTACCACATTACTACCTGATCCAAACCAGAAATAACCCAGGATCTGTTCAACAAGTATGTGAAGAATGCGAAAGTATGGGTCTGATGAGGGCAAATCCCAGGCTTAACCTAGGCCTAACATGAGTTATCCTCTACAATATTGATCGAAACCAGGTTTAATCGACTGTCACTGTGTGGTACCACATTACTACCTGATCCAAACCAGAAATAACCCAGGACCTGTTCAACAAGTATGTGAAAAACGCGAAACTATGAGCCTGATGTGGGCAATTCCCAGACCTATCCCAGACATAACTTGCGTTATCCTCTAAAATATTGATCGAAACCAGATTTAATCGACTGTTTCAGTGTGGTACCACATTACTACGTGTCCAAACCAGTGAAAGCACAGAATCTGGCCAACAAGTTTGAGAAATATGCGAAAGTATGAGACTGATGAGGGCAAATCACAGGCGTAACCTAGACCTAGCATGAGTTACCCTCTAAAATATTGATCGAGACCAGGTTTAATGGACTGTTTCAGTGTGGTACCACATTACTACGTGATCCAAACCAGAAAAAACCCTGGATCTGTTCAACAAGTATGTGAAAAACGCGAAACTATGAGCCTGATGAGGGCAAATCCCAGACCTATCCCAGACCTAAAATGCGTTATCCTCTAAAATATTTATCAAGACCAGGTTTAATTGAATGTTTCAGTGTGGTACCACATTACTACGTGATCCAATCCAGAAAAAGCCCAGGATCTGGCCATCAGGTATAAGAGATATGCGGAAGTATGACCCTGATGAGGGCAAATCCCAGGCCTAATCTAGGCCTAACATGCGTTATCCTCTAAAATATTGATCGAAACTAGGATTAATGGACTGTTTCAGCGTGGTACCACATTACTACGTGTTCCAATCCAGAAGTAACCCAGGACCTGTTCAACAAGTATGTGATGAATGCGAAAGTATGGGTCTGATGGGGGCAAATCCCAGGCCTAACCTAGGCCAAACATGAGTTATCCTCTACAATATTGATCGAAACCAGGTTTAATGGTCTGTTTCAGCGTGGTACCACATTACTACCTGATCCAAACCAGAAATAACCCAGGATCTGTTGAACAAGTATGTGATGAATGCGAAGGTATGGGTCTGATGAGGGCAAATCCCAGGCCTAGCCTAGACCTAGCATGAGTCATCCTGTAAAATATTGTTCGAGACCAGGATTAATCGACTGTTTCAGTGTGGTACCACATTACTACGTGATCCAAACCAGAAATAATACAGGATCTGTTCAACAAGTATGTGAAGAATGCGAAAGTATGGGTCTGATGAGGGCAAATCCCAGGCCTAACCTAGACCTAGCATGAGTTATCCTCTAAAACATTGTTCGAGAGCAGGACTAAGCGACAGTTTCAGTGTGGTACCACTTTACTACGTGATCCAAACCAGAAATAACCCAGGACCTGTTCAACAAGTATGTGATGAATGCGAAAGTATGGGTCTGATGAGGGCAAATCCCAGGCCTAACCTAGACCTAGCATGAGTTATCCTCTAAAACATTGTTCGTGACCAGGTTTAATTGACTGTTTCAGAGTGGTACCACATTACTACCTGATCCAAACCAGAAATAACCCAGGATCTGTTGAACAAGTATGTGATGAATGCGAAAGTATGGGTCTGATGAGGGCAAATCCCAGGCCTAGCCTAGACCTAGCATGAGTCATCCTGTAAAATATTGTTCGAGACCAGGATTAATCGACTGTTTCAGTGTGGTACCACTTTACTACGTGATCCAAACCAGAAATAATACAGGATCTGTTCAACAAGTATGTGAAGAATGCGAAAGTATGGGTCTGATGAGGGCAAATCCCAGGCCTAACCTAGACATAGCATGAGTTATCCTCTAAAACATTGTTCGAGAGCAGGACTAAGCGACAGTTTCAGTGTGGTACCACTTTACTACGTGATCCAAACCAGAAATAACCCAGGACCTGTTCAACAAGTATGTGATGAATGCGAAAGTATGGGACTCATGAGGGCAAATCCCAGGCCTAACCTAGACCTAGCATGAGTTATCCTCTAACATATTGTTCGAGACCAGGATTAATCGACTGTTTCAGTGTGGTACCACTTTACTACGTGATCCAAACCAGAAATAATACAGGATCTGTTCAACAAGTATGTGAAGAATGCGAAAGTATGGGTCTGATGAGGGCAAATCCTAGCCCTAACCCAAACCTAACATGCGTTATCATCAAAAATATTGATCGAAACCAGGTTTAACTGACTGTTTCAGTGTGGTACCACATTACTACGTGATCCAAACCAGAAAAACCTAGGATCTGTTCAACAAGCATGTGAAGAATGCGAAGGTATGAGCCAGATGAGGGCAAATCCTAGACCTAACGCAGACCTAACATGCGTTATCCTCTGAAATATTGGTTGTATCCAGGTTTAACTGACTGTTTCAGTGTGGTACCACTTTACTACGTGATCCAAACCAGAAATAACCCAGGATCCGTTCCACAAGTATGTGAAGAATGCGAAAGTATGGGTCTGATGAGGGCAAATCCCAGGCCTAGCCTAGACCTAGCATGAGTCATCCTCTAAAATATTGTTCGAGACCAGGATTAATCGACTGTTTCAGTGTGGTACCACCTTACTACGTGATCCAAACCAGAAATAATACAGGATCTGTTCAACAAGTATGTGAAGAATGCGAAAGTATGGGTCTGATGAGGGCAAATCCTAGCCCTAACCCACACCTAACATGCGTTATCAACAAAAATATTGATCGAAACCAGGGTTAACTGACTGTTTCAGTGTGGTACCACATTACTACGTGATCCAAACCAGAAAAACCTAGGATCTGTTCAACAAGCATCTGAAGAATGCGAAGGTATGAGCCAGATGAGGGCAAATCCTAGACCTAACGCAGACCTAACATGCGTTATCCTCTGAAATATTGGTTGTATCCAGGTTTAACTGACTGTTTCAGTGTGATACCACATAACTACGTGATCCAATCCAGAAAAAACCCAGGAGCTGGCCAACAAGTATGAGAGATATGCGAAAGTATAAGCCTGATGCGGGCAAATCCTGGACCGAACCCAGACCTAACATGCGTTATCCTCTAAAATATAGATCGAGACCAGGTATAATTGACTGATTCAGTGTGGTACTACATCACTATGTGATCCAATCCAGAAAAAGCAACGGATCTTGCTATCAAGTATGAGAAATATGCGAAAGTATGAGCCTGATGAGGGCAAATCCCACACCTAACCGAGTCCTAACCGGCGTTATCCTCTAAAATGTTGATCGTGACCAGGTTTAATTGACTGTTTCAGTGTGCTACCACATTACTACCTGATCCAAACCAGAAATAACCCAGGATCTGTTCAACAAGTATGTGATGAATCCGAAAGTATGGGTCTGATGAGGGCAAATCCCAGGCTTAACCTAGGCCTAACATGAGTTATCCTCTACATTATTGATCGAAACCAGGTTTAATCGACTGTCACTGTGTGGTACCACATTACTACCTGATCCAAACCAGAAATAACCCAGGACCTGTTCAACAAGTATGTGAAAAACGCGAAACTATGAGCCTGATGTGGGCAATTCCCAGACCTATCCCAGACATAACTTGCGTTATCCTCTAAAATATTGATCGAAACCAGGTTTAATCGACTGTTTCAGTGTGGTACCACATTACTACGTGTCCAAACCAGTGAAAGCACTGAATCTGGCCAACAAGTTTGAGAAATATGCGAAAGTATGAGACTGATGAGGGCAAATCACAGGCCTAACCTAGACCTAGCATGAGTTACCCTCTAAAATATTGATCGAGACCAGGATTAATCGACTGTTCCAGTGTGGTACCACTTTACTACGTGATCCAAACCAGAAAAACCCTGGATCTGTTCAACAAGTATGTGAAGAATGCGAAAGTATGGGTCTGATGAGGGCAAATCCCAGGCCTAGCCTAGACGTAGCATGAGTCATCCTCTAAAATATTGTTCGAGACCAGGATTAATCGACTGTTTCAGTGTGGTACCACTTTACTACGTGATCCAAACCAGAAAAACCCTGGATCTGTTCAACAAGTATGTTAAAAATGCGAAAGCATGACCCTGATGAGGGCAAATCCCAGACCTATCCCAGACCTAACTTGCGTTGTCCTCCAAAATGTTGACGGAAACCAGGTTTAATGGACTGTTTCAGTGTCGTACCACATTACTACGTGATCCAAACCAGGAAAAACCCAGGATCTGTTCTACAAGTATGTGAAAAACGCGAAACTATGAGCCTGATGTGGGCAATTCCCAGACCTATCCCAGACATAACTTGCGTTATCCTCTAAAATATTGATCGAAACCAGGTTTAATGGACTGTTTCAGTGTGGTACCACATTAGTACATGATCCAAACCAGAATAAGCCAGGGATTTGTTCAACAAGTATGTGAAAAACGCGAAAGTATGAGCCTGATGAGGGCAAATCCCAGGCCTAACCTAGACATAACACGCGTTATCCGCTAAAATATTGATCGAAACCAGGTCTAATGGACTGTTTCAGTGTGGTACCACATTAGCACATGATCCAAACCAGAATAAGCCAGGGATTTGCTCAGCAAGTATGTGAAAAACGCGAAAGTATGACCCTGATGAGGGCAAATCCCAGGCCTAATGTAGACCTAACAGGCGTTATCCTCTAAAATATTGATCGAAACTAGGTTTAATGCACTTTTTCAGTGTGGTACCACATTACTACGTGATCCAAACCAGAAAAAACCCAGGATCTGTTCAACAAGTATGTGAAGAATGCGCAAGTATGAGTCTGACGAGGGCAAATCCCAGGCTCAACCTAGACATAACATGCGTTATTCTCTAAAATATTGATGGAAACCAAGTTTAATGGACTGTTTCAGTGTGGTACCACATTAGTACGTGATACAAACCAGAAAAACCCAGGATCTGTTCAACAAGTATGTGAAATATGCGAAAGTATGGCCCTAATGGGGGCAAATCCCAGACCTAACCATGACCTAACATGCGTTATTCTTTAAAATATTGATGGAAACCAGGTTTAATGGACTGTTTTAGTGTGGTACCACATTACTACGTGATCCAAACCAGAAAAAACCCTGGATCTGTTCAACAAGTATGTGAAAAACGCGAAACTATGAGCCTGATGAGGGCAAATCCCACACCTAACCGAGCCCTAACCGGCGTTATCCTCTAAAATGTTGATCGTGACCAGGTTTAATTGACTGTTTCAGTGTGGTACCACATTACTACCTGATCCAAACCAGAAATAACCCAGGATCTGTTCAACAAGTATAAGAGATATGCGAAAGTATGATCCTGATGAGGGCAAATCCCAGGCCTAATCTAGACCTAACATGCGTTATCCTCTAACATATTGTTCGAGACCAGGATTAGTCGACTGTTTCAGTGTGGTACCACATTACTACCTGATCCAAACCAGAAATAACCCAGGATCTGTTGAACAAGTATGTGATGAATGCGAAAGTATGGGTCTGATGAGGGCAAATCCCAGGCCTAACCTAGACCTAGCATGAGGTATCCTCTAAAACATTGTTCGTGACCAGGTTTAATTGACTGTTTCAGTGTGGTACCACATTACTACCTGATCCAAACCAGAAATAACCCAGGACCTGTTCAACAAGTATGTGAAAAACGCGAAACTATGAGCCTGATGTGGGCAATTCCCAGACCTATCCCAGACATAACTTGCGTTATCCTCTAAAATATTGATCGAAACCAGGTTTAATCGACTGTTTCAGTGTGGTACCACATTACTACGTGTCCAAACCAGTGAAAGCACTGAATCTGGCCAACAAGTTTGAGAAATATGCGAAAGTATGAGACTGATGAGGGCAAATCACAGGCCTAACCTAGACCTAGCATGAGTTACCCTCTAAAATATTGATCGAGACCAGGATTAATCGACTGTTCCAGTGTGGTACCACTTTACTACGTGATCCAAACCAGAAAAACCCTGGATCTGTTCAACAAGTATGTGAAGAATGCGAAAGTATGGGTCTGATGAGGGCAAATCCCAGGCCTAGCCTAGACGTAGCATGAGTCATCCTCTAAAATATTGTTCGAGACCAGGATTAATCGACTGTTTCAGTGTGGTACCACTTTACTACGTGATCCAAACCAGAAAAACCCTGGATCTGTTCAACACGTATGTTAAAAATGCGAAAGCATGACCCTGATGAGGGCAAATCCCAGACCTATCCCAGACCTAACTTGCGTTGTCCTCCAAAATGTTGACGGAAACCAGGTTTAATGGACTGTTTCAGTGTCGTACACCATTACTACGTGATCCAAACCAGGAAAAACCCAGGATCTGTTGAACAAGTATGTGAAAAACGCGAAACTATGAGCCTGATGAGGGCAAATCCCAGACCTATCCCAGACCTAAAATGCGTTATCCTCTAAAATATTTATCAAGACCAGGTTTAATTGAATGTTTCAGTGTGGTACCACATTACTACGTGATCCAATCCAGAAAAAGCCCAGGATCTGGCCATCAAGTATAAGAGATATGCGAAAGTATGACCCTGATGAGGGCAAATCCCAGGCCTAATCTAGACCTAACATACGTTATCCTCTAAAATATTGATCGAAACTAAGTTTAATGGACTGTTTCAGCGTGGTACCACATTACTACGTGTTCCAATCCAGAAGTAACCCAGGACCTGTTCAACAAGTATGTGATGAATGCGAAAGTATGGGTCTGATGGGGGCAAATCCCAGGCCTAACCTAGGCCAAACATGAGTTATCCTCTACAATATTGATCGAAACCAGGTTTAATCGTCTGTCTCTGTGTGGTACCACATTACTACCTGATCCAACCCAGAAATAACCCAGGATCTGTTGAACAAGTATGTGATGAATGTGAAAGTATGGGTCTGATGAGGGCAAATGCCAGGCCTAACTTAGACCTAGCATGAGTTATCCTCTAAAACATTGTTCGAGACCAGGATTAAGCGACAGTTTCAGTGTGGTACCACTTTACTACGTGATCCAAACCAGAAATAACCCAGGACCTGTTCAACAAGTATGTGATGAATGCGAAAGTATGGGTCTGATGAGGGCAAATCCCAGGCCTAAGCTAGACCTAGCATGAGTTATCCTCTAACATATTGTTCGAGACCAGGATTAGTCGACTGTTTCAGTGTGGTACCACATTACTGCCTGATCCAAACCAGAAATAACCCAGGATCTGTTGAACAAGTATGTGATGAATGTGAAAGTATGGGTCTGATGAGGGCAAATGCCAGGCCTAACCTAGACCTAGCATGAGTTATCCTCTAAAACATTGTTCGTGACCAGGTTTAATTGACTGTTTCAGTGTGGTACCACATTACTACCTGATCCAAACCAGAAATAACCCAGGATCTGTTGAACAAGTATGTGATGAATGCGAAAGTACGGGTCTGATGAGGGCAAATCCCAGGCCTAACCTAGACCTAGCATGAGATATCCTCTAAAACATTGTTCGAGACCAGGACTAAGCGACAGTTTCAGTGTGGTACCACTTTACTACGTGATCCAAACCAGAAATAACCCAGGACCTGTTCAACAAGTATGTGATGAATGCGAAAGTATGGGTCTGATGAGGGCAAATCCCAGGCCTAACCTAGACCTAAAATGAGTTATCCTCTAACATATTGTTCGAGACCAGGATTAAGCGACAGTTTCAGTGTGGTACCACATTACTACCTGATCCAAACCAGAAATAATACAGGATCTGTTCAACAAGTATGTGAAGAATGCGAAAGTATGGGTCTGATGAGGGCAAATCCTAGCCCTAACCCAAACCTAACATGCGTTATCATCAAAAATATTGATCGAAACCAGGTTTAACTGACTGTTTCAGTGTGGTACCACATTACTACGTGATCCAAACCAGAAAAACCTAGGATCTGTTCAACAAGTATGTGAAGAATGCGAAAGTATGGGTCTGATGAGGGCAAATCCCAGGCCTAGCCTAGACCTAGCATGAGTTATCCTCTAAAATATTGTTCGAGACCAGGATTAATCGACTGTTTCAGTGTGGTACCACTTTACTACGTGATCCAAACCAGAAAAACCCTGGATCTGTTCAACAGGTATGTTAAAAATGCGAAAGCATGACCCTGATGAAGGCAAATCCCAGACCTTACCGAGTCCTAACCGGCGTTATCCTCTAAAATGTTGATCGTGACCAGGTTTAATTGACTGTTTCAGTGTGGTACCACATTACTACCTGATCCAAACCAGAAATAACCCAGGACCTGTTCAACAAGTATGTGAAAAACGCGAAACTATGAGCCTGATGTGGGCAATTCCCAGACCTATCCCAGACATAACTTGCGTTATCCTCTAAAATGTTGATCGTGACCAGGTTTAATTGACTGTTTCAGTGTGGTACCACTTTACTACGTGATCCAAACCAGAAAAACCCTGGATCTGTTCAACAAGTATGTGAAGAATGCGAAAGTATGGGTCTGATGAGGGCAAATCCCAGGCCTAGCCTAGACCTAGCATGAGTCATCCTCTAAAATATTGTTCGAGACCAGGATTAATCGACTGTTTCAGTGTGGTACCACTTTACTACGTGATCCAAACCAGAAAAACCATGGATCTGTTCAACAAGTATGTTAAAAATGCGAAAGCATGACCCTGATGAAGGCAAATCCCAGACCTATCCCAGACCTAACTTGCGTTGTCCTCCAAAATATTGATGGAAACCAGGTTTAATGGACTGTTTCAGTGTCGTACCACATTACTACGTGATCCAAACCAGAAAAAACCCAGGATCTGTTCTACAAGTGTGTGAAAAACGCGAAACTATGAGCCTGATGTGGGCAATCCCCAGACCTATCCCAGGCATAACTTGCGTTATCCTCTAAAATATTGATCGAAACCAGGTTTAATCGACTGTTTCAGTGTGGTACCTCATTATTACGTGTTAAAACCAGTGAAAGCACAGAATCTGGCCAACAAGTTTGAGAAATATGCGAAAGTATGAGTCTGATGAGGGCAAATCCCAGACCTAACCTAGACATAACATGCGTTATCCTCTAAAATATTGATCGACACCAGGTTTAATGGACCGTTTCAGTGTGGTACCACATTACTACGGGATCAAACCAGAAAAAGCCCAGAATCTGTTCAACAAGTATGTGAAGAATGCGCAAGTATGAGTCTGATGAGGGCAAATCCCAGGCCCAACCTAGACATAACATGCGTTATTCTCTAAAATATTGATCGAAACCAGGTCTAATGGACTGTTTCAGTGTGGTACCACATTAGTACGTGATCCAATCCAGAAAAAGCCCAGGATCTAGCCATCAAGTATGAGAAATATGCGAAAGTATGAGCCTAATGAGGGCAAATCCCAGGCCTAACCTAGACATAACATGCGTTATCCGCTAAAATATTGATCGAAACCAGGTTTTGATGGACTGTTTCAGTGTGGTACCACATTACTACGTGATGCAAACCAGAAAAAAACCCAGGATCTGTTCAACAAGCATGTGAAGAATGCGAAGGTATGAGCCAGATGAGGGCAAATCCTAGACCTAACGCAGACCTAACATGCGTTATCCTCTGAAATATTGGTTGTATCCAGGTTTAACTGACTGTTTCAGTGTGGTACCACTTTACTACGTGATCCAAACCAGAAATAACCCAGGATCTGTTCCACAAGTATGTGAAGAATGCGAAAGTATGGGTCTGATGAGGGCAAATCCCAGGCCTAGCCTAGACCTAGCATGAGTCATCCTCTAAAATATTGTTCGAGACCAGGATTAATCGACTGTTTCAGTGTGGTACCACTTTACTACGTGATCCAACCCAGGAATAATACAGGATCTGTTCAACAAGTATGTGAAGAATGCGAAAGTATGGGTCTGATTAGGGCAAATCCTAGCCCTAACCCAAACCTAACATGCGTTATCATCAAAAATATTGATCGAAACCAGGTTTAACTGACTGTTTCAGTGTGGTACCACATTACTACGTGATCCAAACCAGAAAAACCTAGGATCTGTTCAACAAGTATGTGAAGAATGCGCAAGTATGAGTCTGACGAGGGCAAATCCCAGGCCCAACCTAGACATAACATGCGTTATTCTCTAAAATATTGATCGTGACCAGGTTTAATTGACTGTTTCAGTGTGGTACCACTTTACTACGTGATCCAAACCAGAATAAGCCAGGGATTTGCTCAGGAAGTATGTGAAAAACGCGAAAGTATGACCCTGATGAGGGCAAATCCCAGGCCTAGCCTAGACCTAGCATGAGTCATCCTCTAAAATATTGTTCGAGACCAGGATTAATCGACTGTTTCAGTGTGGTACCACCTTACTACGTGATCCAAACCAGAAAAACCATGGATCTGTTCAACAAGTATGTTAAAAATGCGAAAGCATGACCCTGATGAAGGCAAATCCCAGACCTATCCCAGACCTAACTTGCGTTGTCCTCCAAAATATTGATGGAAACCAGGTTTAATGGACTGTTTCAGTGTCGTACCACATTACTACGTGATCCAAACCAGAAAAAACCCAGGATCTGTTCTACAAGTGTGTGAAAAACGCGAAACTATGAGCCTGATGTGGGCAATCCCCAGACCTATCCCAGGCATAACTTGCGTTATCCTCTAAAATATTGATCGAAACCAGGTTTAATCGACTGTTTCAGTGTGGTACCTCATTATTACGTGTTAAAACCAGTGAAAGCACAGAATCTGGCCAACAAGTTTGAGAAATATGCGAAAGTATGAGTCTGATGAGGGCAAATCCCAGACCTAACCTAGACATAACATGCGTTATCCTCTAAAATATTGATCGACACCAGGTTTAATGGACCGTTTCAGTGTGGTACCACATTACTACGGGATCAAACCAGAAAAAGCCCAGAATCTGTTCAACAAGTATGTGAAGAATGCGCAAGTATGAGTCTGATGAGGGCAAATCCCAGGCCCAACCTAGACATAACATGCGTTATTCTCTAAAATATTGATCGAAACCAGGTCTAATGGACTGTTTCAGTGTGGTACCACATTAGTACGTGATCCAATCCAGAAAAAGCCCAGGATCTAGCCATCAAGTATGAGAAATATGCGAAAGTATGAGCCTAATGAGGGCAAATCCCAGGCCTAACCTAGACATAACATGCGTTATCCGCTAAAATATTGATCGAAACCAGGTTTTGATGGACTGTTTCAGTGTGGTACCACATTACTACGTGATGCAAACCAGAAAAAAACCCAGGATCTGTACAACAAGTATGTGAAGAATCCGAAAGTATGGGTCTGAAGAGGGCAAATCCTAGACCTAACCCGGACCTAACATGCGATATCCTTTAAAATATTAACCGAGACTAGGTTTCATGGACTGTTTCCGTGTGGCACCACTTTACTACTTGATCCAAACCAGAAAAAGCCCAGAATATGGCCATCAAGTATGAGGAATATGCGAAAGTATGAGCCTGATAAGGGCAAATCCCAGACCTAACCGAGTCCTAACCGGCGTTATCCTCTAAAATGTTGATCGTGACCAGGATTAATCGACTGTTTCAGTGTGGTACCACTTTACTACGTGATCCAACCCAGGAATAATACAGGATCTGTTCAACAAGTATGTGAAGAATGCGAAAGTATGGGTCTGATTAGGGCAAATCCTAGCCCTAACCCAAACCTAACATGCGTTATCATCAAAAATATTGATCGAAACCAGGTTTAACTGACTGTTTCAGTGTGGTACCACATTACTACGTGATCCAAACCAGAAAAACCTAGGATCTGTTCAACAAGTATGTGAAGAATGCGCAAGTATGAGTCTGACGAGGGCAAATCCCAGGCCCAACCTAGACATAACATGCGTTATTCTCTAAAATATTGATGGAAACCAGGTTTAATGGACTGTTTCAGTGTGGTACCACATTGCTACGTGATCCAAACCAGAAAAAACCCAGGATCTGTTCAACAAGTATGAGAAATATGCGAAAATACGACCTGATGAGGGCAAATCCCAGACCTATCCCAGACCGAACTTGCGTTATCCTATAAAATATTGACCGAGACCAGGATTAATCGTCTGTTTCAGTGTGGTACCTCTTCACTACGTGATCCAAACCAGAAAAAGCCAGGGATCTGTTCAACAAATATGAGAAATATGCGAAAGTATGAGCCTGATGAGGGCAAATCCCAGGCCTAACCTAGACATAACATGCGTTATTCTCTAAAATATTGATCGAAACCAGGTCTAATGGACTGTTTCAGTGTGGTACCACATTAGTACGTGATCCAATCCAGAAAAAGCCCAGGATCTAGCCATCAAGTATGAGAAATATGCGAAAGTATGAGCCTGATGAGGGCAAATCCCGGACTTATCCCAGACCTAACTTGCTTTCTCCTCTAAAATATTGTCGAGACCAGGATTAAGCGACTGTTTCAGTGTGGTACCACTTTACTACGTGATCCAAACCAGAAATAACCCAGGACCTGTTCAACAAGTATGTGATGAATGCGAAAGTATGGGTCTGATGGGGGCAAATCCGGGGCCTAACCTAGGCCAAACATGAGTTATCCTCTACAATATTGATCGCAACCAGGTTTAATCGTCTGTCTCTGTGTGGTACCACATTACCACCTGATCCAAGCCAGAAATAACCCAGAATCTGTTGAACAAGTATGTGATGAATGCGAAAGTATGGGTCTGATGAGGGCAAATCCCAGGCCTAACCTAGACCTAGCATAAGTTATCCTCTAAAACATTGTTCGAGACCAGGACTAAGCGACAGTTTCAGTGTGGTACCACTTTACTACGTGATCCAAACCAGAAATAACCCAGGACCTGTTCAACAAGTATGTGATGAATGCGAAAGTATGGGTCTGATGAGGGCAAATCCCAGGCCTAACCTAGACCTAGCATGAGTTATCCTCTAACATATTGTTCGAGACCAGGATTAATCGACTGTTTCAGTGTGGTACCACTTTACTACGTGATCCAAACCAGAAATAATACAGGATCTGTTCAACAAGTATGTGAAGAATGCGAAAGTATGGGTCTGATGAGGGCAAATCCTAGCCCTAACCCAAACCTAACATGCGTTATCATCAAAAATATTGATCGAAACCAGGTTTAACTGACTGTTTCAGTGTGGTACCACATTACTACGTGATCCAAACCAGAAAAACCTAGGATCTGTTCAACAAGCATGTGAAGAATGCGAAGGTATGAGCCAGATGAGGGCAAATCCTAGACCTAACGCAGACCTAACATGCGTTATCCTCTGAAATATTGGTTGTATCCAGGTTTAACTGACTGTTTCAGTGTGGTACCACTTTACCACGTGATCCAAACCAGAAATAACCCAGGATCTGTTCCACCAGTATGTGAAGAATGCGAAAGTATGGGTCTGATGAGGGCAAATCCCAGGCCTAGCCTAGACCTAGCATGAGTCATCCTCTAAAATATTGTTCGAGACCAGGATTAATCGACTGTTTCAGTGTGGTACCACTTTACTACGTGATCCAAACCAGAAATAATACAGGATCTGTTCAACAAGTATGTGAAGAATGCGAAAGTATGGGTCTGATGAGGGCAAATCCTAGCCCTAACCCAAACCTAACATGCGTTATCATCAAAAATATTGATCGAAACCAGGTTTAACTGACTGTTTCAGTGTGGTACCACATTACTACGTGATCCAAACCAGAAAAACCTAGGATCTGTTCAACAAGCATGTGAAGAATGCGAAGGTATGAGCCAGATGAGGGCAAATCCTAGACCTAACGCAGACCTAACATGCGTTATCCTCTGAAATATTGGTTGTATCCAGGTTTAACTGACTGTTTCAGTGTGATACCACATAACTACGTGATCCAATCCAGAAAAAACCCAGGAGCTGGCCAACAAGTATGAGAGATATGCGAAAGTATAAGCCTGATGTGGGCAATTCCCAGACCTATCCCAGACATAACTTGCGTTATCCTCTAAAATATTGATCGAAACCAGGTTTAATCGACTGTTTCAGTGTGGTACCACATTACTACGTGTCCAAACCAGTGAAAGCACAGAATCTGGCCAACAAGTTTGAGAAATATGCGAAAGTATGAGACTGATGAGGGCAAATCACAGGCCTAACCTAGACCTAGCATGAGTTACCCACTAAAATATTGATCGAGACCAGGATTAATCGACTGTTTCAGTGTGGTACCACTTTACTACGTGATCCAAACCAGAAAAACCCTGGATCTGTTCAACAAGTATGTGAAGAATGCGAAAGTATGGGTCTGATGAGGGCAAATCCCCGGCCTAGCCTAGACCTAGCATGAGTCATCCTCCAAAATATTGTTCGATACCAGGATTAATCGACTGTTTCAGTGTGGTACCACTTTACTACGTGATCCAAACCAGAAAAACCCTGGATCTGTTCAACAAGTATGTTAAAAATGCGAAAGCATGACCCTGATGAGGGCAAATCCCAGACCTATCCCAGACCTAACTTGCGTTGTCCTCCAAAATATTGATGGAAACCAGGTTTAATGGACTGTTTCAGTGTCGTACCACATTACTACGTGATCCAAACCAGAAAAAAACCCAGGATCTGTTGTACAAGTATGTGAAAAACGCGAAACTATGAGCCTGATGAGGGCAAATCCCAGGCCCAACCTAGACATAACATGCGTTATCCTCTAAAATATTGATCGAAACCAGGTTTAATCGACTGTTTCAGTGTGGTACCACATTACTACGTGTCCAAACCAGTGAAAGCACAGAATCTGGCCAACAAGTTTGAGAAATATGCGAAAGTATGAGTCTGATGAGGGCAAATCCCAGACCTAACCTAGACATAACATGCGTTATCCTCTAAAATATTCATCGACACCAGGTTTAATGGACCGTTTCTGTGTGGTACCACATTACTACGGGATCAAACCAGAAAAAGCCCAGAATCTGTTCAACAAGTATGTGAAGAATGCGCAAGTATGAGTCTGATGAGGGCAAATCCCAGGCCCAACCTAGACATAACATGCGTTATTCTCAAAAATAATGATCCAAACCAGGTTTAATGGACTGTTTCAGTGTGGTACCACATTAGTACATGATCCAAACCAGAATAAGCCAGGGATTTGTTCAACAAGTATGTGAAAAACGCGAAAGTATGAGCCTGATGAGGGCAAATCCCAGGCCTAACCTAGACATAACATGCGTTATCCGCTAAAATATTGATCGAAACCAGGTTTAATGCACTTTTTCAGTGTGGTACCACATTACTACGTGATCCAAACCAGAAAAAACCCAGGATCTGTTCAACAAGTATGCGAAGAATGCGCAAGTATGAGTCTGACGAGGGCAAATCCCAGGCCCAACCTAGACATAACATGCGTTATTCTCTATAATATTGATCGAAACCAGGTCTAATGGACTGTTTCAGTGTGGTACCACATTAGTACGTGATCCAATCCAGAAAAAGCCCAGGATCTAGCCATCAAGTATGAGAAATATGCGAAAGTATGAGCCTAATGAGGGCAAATCCCAGGCCTAACCTAGACATAACATGCGTTATCCGCTAAAATATTGATCGAAACCAGGTTTTGATGGACTGTTTCAGTGTGGTACCACATTACTACGTGATGCAAACCAGAAAAAAACCCAGGATCTGTACAACAAGTATGTGAAGAATGCGAAAGTATGGGTCTGAAGAGGGCAAATCCTAGACCTAACCCGGACCTAACATGCGATATCCTTTAAAATATTAACCGAGACTAGGTTTCATGGACTGTTTCCGTGTGGCACCACTTTACTACGTGATACAAACCAGAAAAAGCCCAGAATATGGCCATCAAGTATGAGGAATATGCGAAAGTATGAGCCTGAGAAGGGCAAATCCCAGACCTAACCGAGTCCTAACCGGCGTTATCCTCTAAAATGTTGATCGTGACCAGGATTAATCGACTGTTTCAGTGTGGTACCACTTTACTAGGTGATCCAAACCAGAAATAACCCAGGATCTGTTCAACAAGTATGTGAAGAATGCGAAAGTATGGGTCTGATGAGGGCAAATCTCAGGCCTAACCTAGACCTAGCATGAGTTATCCTCTAAAATATTGATCGAGAATAGGATTAATCGACTGTTTCAGTGTGGTACCACTTTACTACGTGATCCAAACCAGAAAAACCCTGGATCTGATCAACAAGTATGTTAAAAATGCGAAAGCATGACCCTGATGACGGCAAATCCCAGACCTATCCCAGACCTAACTTGCGTTGTCCTCCAAAATATTGATGGAAACCAGGTTTAATGGACTGTTTCAGTGTGGTACCACATTACTACGTGATCCAAACCAGAAAAAACCCAGGATCTGTTCAACAAGTATGAGAAATATGCGAAAATACGACCTGATGAGGGCAAATCCCAGACCTATCCCAGACCGAACTTGCGTTATCCTATAAAATATTGACCGAGACCAGGATTAATCGTCTGTTTCAGTGTGGTACCTCTTCACTACGTGATCCAAACCAGAAAAAGCCAGGGATCTGTTCAACAAATATGAGAAATATGCGAAAGTATGAGCCTGATGAGGGCAAATCCCAGGCCTAACCTAGACATAACATGCGTTATTCTCTAAAATATTGATCGAAACCAGGTCTAATGGACTGTTTCAGTGTGGTACCACATTAGTACGTGATCCAATCCAGAAAAAGCTCAGGATCTAGCCATCAAGTATGAGAAATATGCGAAAGTATGAGCCTGATGAGGGCAAATCCCCGGCCTAACCTAGACATAACATGCGTTATCCGCTAAAATATTGATCGAAACAAGGTTTTGATGGACTGTTTCGGTGTGGTACCACATTACTGCGTGATCCAATCCAGAAAAAGCCCAGGATCTAGCCATCAAGTATGAGAAACATGCGAAAGTATGAGCCTGCTGGGGGCAAATCCTAGACCTAACCCAGACCTAACATGAGTTATTCTCTAAACTAATGATCCAAACCAGGATTAATCAACTGTTTCAGTGTGGTACCACATTACTACGTGATCCAAACCAGAAAAAACCCAGGATCTGTTCAACAAGTACGTGGAGAATGCGAAAGTATGTGTCTGATGAGGGCAAATCCCAGGCCTAACCTAGACATAACATGCGTTATCCTCCAAAATATTGATCGACACCAGGTTTAATGGATCGTTTCAGTGTCGTGCCACATTACTACGGGATCCAAAACAGAAAAAGCCCAGAATCTGGCCATCAAGTATGAGAAATATGCGAAAGTACGAGCCAAATGAGTGCAAATCCCAGACCTAACCTAGAGCTAACATGAGTTATTCTCTAAAATATTCATCGAAACCAGGTTTAATTGACTTTTTCAGTGTGGTACCACATTACTACGTGATCCAAACCAGAAAAAACCCAGGATCTGTTCAACAAGTATGTGAAGAATGCGCAAGTATGAGTCTGATGAGGGCAAATCCCAAGCCCAACCTTGACATAACATGCGTTATTCTCTAAAATAATGATCCAAACCAGGTTTAATGGACTGTTTCAGTGTGGTACCACATTACTACGTGATCCAATCCAGAAAGAGCCCAGGATCTAGCCAGGAAGTATGAGAAATATGCGAAATTATGAGCCTGATTAGGGCAAATCCCAGACCTAACCAAGACCTAACATGCGTTATTCTCTAAAATATTGACCGAAACCAGGTTTAATGGACTGTTTCAGTGTGGTACCACATTACTACGTGATCCAAACCAGAAAAAACCCAGGATCTGTTCAACAAGTATGTGGAGAATGCGAAAGTATGTGTCTGACGAGGGCAAATCCCAGGCCCAACCTAGACATAACATGCGTTATTCTCTAAAATATTGATCGAAACCAGGTCTACTGGACTGTTTCAGTGTGGTACCACATTAGTACGTGATCCAATCCAGAAAAAGCCCAGGATCTAGCCATCAAGTATGAGAAATATGCGAAAGTATGAGCCTAATGAGGGCAAATCCCAGGCCTAACCTAGACATAACATGCGTTATCCGCTAAAATATTGATCGAAACCAGGTTTTGATGGACTGTTTCAGTGTGGTACCACATTACTACGTGATGCAAACCAGAAAAAAACCCAGGATCTGTACAACAAGTATGTGAAGAATGCGAAAGTATGGGTCTGAAGAGGGCAAATCCTAGACCTAACCCAGGCCTAACATGCGTTATCCGCTTAAATATTGATCGAAACAAGGTTTTGATGGACTGTTTCAGTGTGGTACCACATTGCTACGTGATCCAAACCAGAAAAAACCCAGGATCTGTTCAACAAGTATGAGAAATATGCGAAAATACGACCTGATGAGGGCAAATCCCAGACCTATCCCAGACCGAACTTGCGTTATCCTATAAAATATTGACCGAGACCAGGATTAATCGTCTGTTTCAGTGTGGTACCTCTTCACTACGTGATCCAAACCAGAAAAAGCCAGGGATCTGTTCAACAAATATGAGAAATATGCGAAAGTATGAGCCTGATGAGGGCAAATCCCAGGCCTAACCTAGACATAACATGCGTTATTCTCTAAAATATTGATCGAAACCAGGTCTAATGGACTGTTTCAGTGTGGTACCACATTAGTACGTGATCCAATCCAGAAAAAGCCCAGGATCTAGCCATCAAGTATGAGAAATATGCGAAAGTATGAGCCTGATGAGGGCAAATCCCGGACTTATCCCAGACCTAACTTGCTTTCTCCTCTAAAATATTGTCGAGACCAGGATTAAGCGACTGTTTCAGTGTGGTACCACTTTACTACGTGATCCAAACCAGAAATAACCCAGGACCTGTTCAACAAGTATGTGATGAATGCGAAAGTATGGGTCTGATGGGGGCAAATCCGGGGCCTAACCTAGGCCAAACATGAGTTATCCTCTACAATATTGATCGCAACCAGGTTTAATCGTCTGTCTCTGTGTGGTACCACATTACCACCTGATCCAAGCCAGAAATAACCCAGAATCTGTTGAACAAGTATGTGATGAATGCGAAAGTATGGGTCTGATGAGGGCAAATCCCAGGCCTAACCTAGACCTAGCATGAGTTATCCTCTAAAACATTGTT
Organism: Colletes latitarsis; assembly: GCF_051014445.1. Taxonomy (NCBI): domain Eukaryota; kingdom Metazoa; phylum Arthropoda; class Insecta; order Hymenoptera; family Colletidae; genus Colletes; species Colletes latitarsis. The sequence goes on along the minus strand of NW_027488367.1, from coordinate 26,150,062 downwards.
CGAGACCAGGACTAAGCGACAGTTTCAGTGTGGTACCACTTTACTACGTGATCCAAACCAGAAATAACCCAGGACCTGTTCAACAAGTATGTGATGAATGCGAAAGTATGGGTCTGATGAGGGCAAATCCCAGGCCTAACCTAGACCTAGCATGAGTTATCCTCTAACATATTGTTCGAGACCAGGATTAATCGACTGTTTCAGTGTGGTACCACTTTACTACGTGATCCAAACCAGAAATAATACAGGATCTGTTCAACAAGTATGTGAAGAATGCGAAAGTATGGGTCTGATGAGGGCAAATCCTAGCCCTAACCCAAACCTAACATGCGTTATCATCAAAAATATTGATCGAAACCAGGTTTAACTGACTGTTTCAGTGTGGTACCACATTACTACGTGATCCAAACCAGAAAAACCTAGGATCTGTTCAACAAGCATGTGAAGAATGCGAAGGTATGAGCCAGATGAGGGCAAATCCTAGACCTAACGCAGACCTAACATGCGTTATCCTCTGAAATATTGGTTGTATCCAGGTTTAACTGACTGTTTCAGTGTGGTACCACTTTACCACGTGATCCAAACCAGAAATAACCCAGGATCTGTTCCACCAGTATGTGAAGAATGCGAAAGTATGGGTCTGATGAGGGCAAATCCCAGGCCTAGCCTAGACCTAGCATGAGTCATCCTCTAAAATATTGTTCGAGACCAGGATTAATCGACTGTTTCAGTGTGGTACCACTTTACTACGTGATCCAAACCAGAAATAATACAGGATCTGTTCAACAAGTATGTGAAGAATGCGAAAGTATGGGTCTGATGAGGGCAAATCCTAGCCCTAACCCAAACCTAACATGCGTTATCATCAAAAATATTGATCGAAACCAGGTTTAACTGACTGTTTCAGTGTGGTACCACATTACTACGTGATCCAAACCAGAAAAACCTAGGATCTGTTCAACAAGCATGTGAAGAATGCGAAGGTATGAGCCAGATGAGGGCAAATCCTAGACCTAACGCAGACCTAACATGCGTTATCCTCTGAAATATTGGTTGTATCCAGGTTTAACTGACTGTTTCAGTGTGATACCACATAACTACGTGATCCAATCCAGAAAAAACCCAGGAGCTGGCCAACAAGTATGAGAGATATGCGAAAGTATAAGCCTGATGTGGGCAATTCCCAGACCTATCCCAGACATAACTTGCGTTATCCTCTAAAATATTGATCGAAACCAGGTTTAATCGACTGTTTCAGTGTGGTACCACATTACTACGTGTCCAAACCAGTGAAAGCACAGAATCTGGCCAACAAGTTTGAGAAATATGCGAAAGTATGAGACTGATGAGGGCAAATCACAGGCCTAACCTAGACCTAGCATGAGTTACCCACTAAAATATTGATCGAGACCAGGATTAATCGACTGTTTCAGTGTGGTACCACTTTACTACGTGATCCAAACCAGAAAAACCCTGGATCTGTTCAACAAGTATGTGAAGAATGCGAAAGTATGGGTCTGATGAGGGCAAATCCCCGGCCTAGCCTAGACCTAGCATGAGTCATCCTCCAAAATATTGTTCGATACCAGGATTAATCGACTGTTTCAGTGTGGTACCACTTTACTACGTGATCCAAACCAGAAAAACCCTGGATCTGTTCAACAAGTATGTTAAAAATGCGAAAGCATGACCCTGATGAGGGCAAATCCCAGACCTATCCCAGACCTAACTTGCGTTGTCCTCCAAAATATTGATGGAAACCAGGTTTAATGGACTGTTTCAGTGTCGTACCACATTACTACGTGATCCAAACCAGAAAAAAACCCAGGATCTGTTGTACAAGTATGTGAAAAACGCGAAACTATGAGCCTGATGAGGGCAAATCCCAGGCCCAACCTAGACATAACATGCGTTATCCTCTAAAATATTGATCGAAACCAGGTTTAATCGACTGTTTCAGTGTGGTACCACATTACTACGTGTCCAAACCAGTGAAAGCACAGAATCTGGCCAACAAGTTTGAGAAATATGCGAAAGTATGAGTCTGATGAGGGCAAATCCCAGACCTAACCTAGACATAACATGCGTTATCCTCTAAAATATTCATCGACACCAGGTTTAATGGACCGTTTCTGTGTGGTACCACATTACTACGGGATCAAACCAGAAAAAGCCCAGAATCTGTTCAACAAGTATGTGAAGAATGCGCAAGTATGAGTCTGATGAGGGCAAATCCCAGGCCCAACCTAGACATAACATGCGTTATTCTCAAAAATAATGATCCAAACCAGGTTTAATGGACTGTTTCAGTGTGGTACCACATTAGTACATGATCCAAACCAGAATAAGCCAGGGATTTGTTCAACAAGTATGTGAAAAACGCGAAAGTATGAGCCTGATGAGGGCAAATCCCAGGCCTAACCTAGACATAACATGCGTTATCCGCTAAAATATTGATCGAAACCAGGTTTAATGCACTTTTTCAGTGTGGTACCACATTACTACGTGATCCAAACCAGAAAAAACCCAGGATCTGTTCAACAAGTATGCGAAGAATGCGCAAGTATGAGTCTGACGAGGGCAAATCCCAGGCCCAACCTAGACATAACATGCGTTATTCTCTATAATATTGATCGAAACCAGGTCTAATGGACTGTTTCAGTGTGGTACCACATTAGTACGTGATCCAATCCAGAAAAAGCCCAGGATCTAGCCATCAAGTATGAGAAATATGCGAAAGTATGAGCCTAATGAGGGCAAATCCCAGGCCTAACCTAGACATAACATGCGTTATCCGCTAAAATATTGATCGAAACCAGGTTTTGATGGACTGTTTCAGTGTGGTACCACATTACTACGTGATGCAAACCAGAAAAAAACCCAGGATCTGTACAACAAGTATGTGAAGAATGCGAAAGTATGGGTCTGAAGAGGGCAAATCCTAGACCTAACCCGGACCTAACATGCGATATCCTTTAAAATATTAACCGAGACTAGGTTTCATGGACTGTTTCCGTGTGGCACCACTTTACTACGTGATACAAACCAGAAAAAGCCCAGAATATGGCCATCAAGTATGAGGAATATGCGAAAGTATGAGCCTGAGAAGGGCAAATCCCAGACCTAACCGAGTCCTAACCGGCGTTATCCTCTAAAATGTTGATCGTGACCAGGATTAATCGACTGTTTCAGTGTGGTACCACTTTACTAGGTGATCCAAACCAGAAATAACCCAGGATCTGTTCAACAAGTATGTGAAGAATGCGAAAGTATGGGTCTGATGAGGGCAAATCTCAGGCCTAACCTAGACCTAGCATGAGTTATCCTCTAAAATATTGATCGAGAATAGGATTAATCGACTGTTTCAGTGTGGTACCACTTTACTACGTGATCCAAACCAGAAAAACCCTGGATCTGATCAACAAGTATGTTAAAAATGCGAAAGCATGACCCTGACGACGGCAAATCCCAGACCTATCCCAGACCTAACTTGCGTTGTCCTCCAAAATATTGATGGAAACCAGGTTTAATGGACTGTTTCAGTGTGGTACCACATTACTACGTGATCCAAACCAGAAAAAACCCAGGATCTGTTCAACAAGTATGAGAAATATGCGAAAATACGACCTGATGAGGGCAAATCCCAGACCTATCCCAGACCGAACTTGCGTTATCCTATAAAATATTGACCGAGACCAGGATTAATCGTCTGTTTCAGTGTGGTACCTCTTCACTACGTGATCCAAACCAGAAAAAGCCAGGGATCTGTTCAACAAATATGAGAAATATGCGAAAGTATGAGCCTGATGAGGGCAAATCCCAGGCCTAACCTAGACATAACATGCGTTATTCTCTAAAATATTGATCGAAACCAGGTCTAATGGACTGTTTCAGTGTGGTACCACATTAGTACGTGATCCAATCCAGAAAAAGCTCAGGATCTAGCCATCAAGTATGAGAAATATGCGAAAGTATGAGCCTGATGAGGGCAAATCCCCGGCCTAACCTAGACATAACATGCGTTATCCGCTAAAATATTGATCGAAACAAGGTTTTGATGGACTGTTTCGGTGTGGTACCACATTACTGCGTGATCCAATCCAGAAAAAGCCCAGGATCTAGCCATCAAGTATGAGAAATATGCGAAAGTATGAGCCTGCTGGGGGCAAATCCTAGACCTAACCCAGACCTAACATGAGTTATTCTCTAAACTAATGATCCAAACCAGGATTAATCAACTGTTTCAGTGTGGTACCACATTACTACGTGATCCAAACCAGAAAAAACCCAGGATCTGTTCAACAAGTACGTGGAGAATGCGAAAGTATGTGTCTGATGAGGGCAAATCCCAGGCCTAACCTAGACATAACATGCGTTATCCTCCAAAATATTGATCGACACCAGGTTTAATGGATCGTTTCAGTGTCGTGCCACATTACTACGGGATCCAAAACAGAAAAAGCCCAGAATCTGGCCATCAAGTATGAGAAATATGCGAAAGTACGAGCCAAATGAGTGCAAATCCCAGACCTAACCTAGAGCTAACATGAGTTATTCTCTAAAATATTCATCGAAACCAGGTTTAATTGACTTTTTCAGTGTGGTACCACATTACTACGTGATCCAAACCAGAAAAAACCCAGGATCTGTTCAACAAGTATGTGAAGAATGCGCAAGTATGAGTCTGATGAGGGCAAATCCCAAGCCCAACCTTGACATAACATGCGTTATTCTCTAAAATAATGATCCAAACCAGGTTTAATGGACTGTTTCAGTGTGGTACCACATTACTACGTGATCCAATCCAGAAAGAGCCCAGGATCTAGCCAGGAAGTATGAGAAATATGCGAAATTATGAGCCTGATTAGGGCAAATCCCAGACCTAACCAAGACCTAACATGCGTTATTCTCTAAAATATTGACCGAAACCAGGTTTAATGGACTGTTTCAGTGTGGTACCACATTACTACGTGATCCAAACCAGAAAAAACCCAGGATCTGTTCAACAAGTATGTGGAGAATGCGAAAGTATGAGCCTAATGAGGGCAAATCCCAGGCCTAACCTAGACATAACATGCGTTATCCGCTAAAATATTGATCGAAACCAGGTTTTGATGGACTGTTTCAGTGTGGTACCACATTACTACGTGATGCAAACCAGAAAAAAACCCAGGATCTGTACAACAAGTATGTGAAGAATGCGAAAGTATGGGTCTGAAGAGGGCAAATCCTAGACCTAACCCGGGCCTAACATGCGTTATCCGCTAAAATATTGATCGAAACAAGGTTTTGATGGACTGTTTCAGTGCGGTACCACATTACTGCGTGATCCAATCCAGAAAAAGCCCAGGATCTAGCCATCAAGTATGAGAAATATGCGAAAGTATGAGCCTGCTGGGGGCAAATCCTAGACCTAACCCAGACCTAACATGAGTTATTCTCTAAACTAATGATCCAAACCAGGATTAATCAACTGTTTCAGTGTGGTACCACATTACTACGTGATCCAAACCACAAAAAACCCAGGATCCGTTCAACAAGTATGTGAAGAATGCGAAAGTATGAGTCTGATCAGTGAAAATCTCAGGCCTTACCTAGACCTAACTTGCGTTGTCCTCTAAAATATTGATGGAAACCAGGTTTCATTGACTGTTTCAGTGTGGTACTACATTACTACGTCATGCAATCCAGAAAAAGCCCATGATCTAGCCATCAAGTATGAGAAATATGCGAAGGAATGAGTCTCATGAGAGCAAATCCCAGACCTAACCTAGACCTAACATGCGTTATCCTCTAAAATATTGAGCGAAACCAGGTTTAATGGACTGTTTCAGTGTGGTACCACACTACTTCGTGATCCAAACCAGAAAAAACCCAGGATCCGTTCAACAAGTATGTGAAGAATGCGAAAGTATGAGTCTGATGAGTGAAAATCCCAGGCCTAACCTAGACCTAACATGCGTTATCCTCTAAAATATTGATCGAAACCTGGTTTAATCGACTGTTTCAGTGTGGTACCACATTACTATGTGATCCAAACCAGAAAATAACCCAGAATCCGCTCAACAAGTATGTGAAGAATGCGAAAGTATGAGTCTGATGAGTGAAAATCCCAGACCTAACCTAGACCTAACATGCGTTATCCACTAAAATATTGATCCAAACCAGGTTTAATGGACTGTTTCAGTGTGGTACCACACTACTACGTCATCCAAACCAGAAAAAACCCAGGATCTGTTCAACAAGTATGTGAAAAATGCGAAAGTATGATCCTGACGAGGGCAAATCCTAGACCTAACCCAGACCTAACATGCGTTATCCTCAAAAATATTGATCGAAACCAGGTTTAACGGACTGTTTCAGTGTGGTACCACATTACTACGTTATCCAAACTACAAAAAACCCAGGATCTGTTCAACGAGTATGTGAAGTGTGCGAAAGTATGAGTCTGATGAGGTCAAATCCCAGGCCTAACCTAGACCTAACATGTGTTATCCTCTAAAATATTGATCGAAACCAGGGTTAATCGACTGTTTCAGTGAGGTACTACATTACTACGTGATGCAATCCAGAAATAGCCCAGGATCTAGCCATGAAGTATTAGAAATATGCGAAAGTATGAGCCTGATGAGGGCAAATCCTAGACCTTACCCTGACGTAACATGCGTTATCCTCTAAAATATTTATCAAGACCAGGTTTAATGGACTGTTTCAGTGTGGTACCACGTTACTATGTGTTCCAAACCAGAAAAAACCCAGGATCTGTTCAACGAGTATGTGAAGTGTGCGAAAGTATGAGTCTGATGAGGTCAAATCCCAGGCCTAACCTAGACCTAACTTGCGTTATCCTCTAAAATATTGTTTGAAACCAGGGTTAATCGACTGTTTCAGTGTGGTACCACATTACTACGTGATCCAAACCAAAAAAAAACCCTCGATCAGGTCAACATGTATGTTAAAACTGCGAAAGTATGACCCCGATGAGGGCAAATCCCAGGCCTAACCTAGACCTAACATGCGTTATCCTTAAAAATATTGATCGAAACCAGGTTTAATCAACAGTTTCAGTGTGGTACCACATTACTACGTGATCCAAACCAGAAAAAAACCCAGTAGCTGTTCAACAAGTACGTAAAGAATGCGAAATTATGTGTCTGATGAGGGCAAATCCCAGGCCTATCCTAGACCTAATATGCATTATCCTCTATGATAGTGATCGAAACCATGTTTAATCGACTGTTTCAGTGTGGTACCACACTACTACATGATCCAAACCGGAACAAAACCCAGGATCTGTTCAACAAGTATGCGAAGTATGCGAAAATATGAGTCTGATGAGGGCAAATCCCAGGCCTAACCCAGACCTAACTGGCGTTGTCCTCTAAAATATTGACGGAAACCAGGTTTAATTGAATGTTTCAGTGTGGTACCACATTACTACGTGATCCAAACCAGTAAAAACCCAGGATCCGTTCAACGAGTATGTGAAGAATGCGAAAGTATGAGTCTGGTGAGTGAAAATCCCAGGCCTAACCTAGACCTAACATGCGTTATCCTGAAAAATATTGATCGAAACCAGGTTTAATTGACTGTTTCAGCGTACCACCTTACTACGTGATCCAAAGCAGAAAAAACCCTCGATCAGGTCAACATGTATGTTAAAACTGCGAAAGTATGACCCTGATGAGGGCAAATCCCAGGCCTAACCTAGACCTAACATGCGCTGTCCTCTAAAATATTGATGGAAACCAGGTTTAATTGACTGTTTCAGTGTTGTACTTCATTACTACGTGATGCAATCCAGATAAAGCCCAGGATCTAGCCATCAAGTATGAGAAATATGCGAAAGAATGAGCCTGATGAGAGCAAATCGCAGACCTAACCTAGACCGAACATGAATTATTCTCTAAAATATTGATCGAAACCAGGTTAAATTGACTGTTTCAGTGTGGTACCACATTACTACGTGATCCAATCCAGAAATAGCCCAGGATCCAGCCATGAAGTATGAGAAATATGCGAAAGTATGAGCCTGATGAGGGCATATCCTAGACCTAACCCAGACCAAACATGCGTTATCCTCTAAAATATTTATCAAGACCAGGTTTAATTGATTGTTTCAGTGCGGTACCACATTACTACGTGATCCACACCAGAAAAAACCCAAGACCCGTTCAACAAGTATGTGAAAAACGCGAAAGTATGAGCCTGATGAGGGCAAATCCCAGACCTATCCCAGACATAACTTGCGTTATCCCCTAAAATATTGATCGAAACCAGGTTGAATTGACTGTTTTAGTGTGGTACCACATTACTACGTGATCCAAAGCAGAAAAAACCCTGGATTAGGTCAACATGTATGTTAAAACTGCGAAAGTATGACCCTGATGAGTCCAAATCCCAGGCCTAACCTAGACATAACTTTCGTTATCCTCTAAAATATTGATCGAAACCAGGTTTAGTGGACTGTTTCAGTGTGGTACCACATTACTGCGCGATCCAATCCAGAAAAAACCCAGGATCTGTTCAACATGTATGGAAAAATGCGAAAGTATGTCCCGCATGAGGGCAAATCCCAGACCTATCCCAGACCTAACATGCGTTATCCTCAAAAATATTGATCGAAACCAGGTTTAATGGACTGTTTCAGCGTGGTACCACATTACTACGAGCTGCAATCCAGAAATAGCCCAGGATCTAGCCATGATGTATGAGAAAGATGCGAAAGTATGAGCATGATGTGGGCAAATTCTAGACCTGACCCAGACCTAACATGCGTTATCCTCTAAAATATTTATCAAGACCAGGTTTTATTGAATGTTTCAGTGTGGTACCTATTTACTACGTGACCAAAAGCAGAAAACACCCAGGATCCGTTCAACAAGTATGTGAAGAATGCGAAAGTATGAGTCTGATCAGTGAAAATCTCAGGCCTTACCTAGACCTAACTTGCGTTGTCCTCTAAAATATTGATGGAAACCAGGTTTTATTGACTGTTTCAGTGTGGTACTACATTACTACGTGATGCAATCCAGAAAAAGCCCATGATCTAGCCATCAAGTATGAGAAATATGCGAAAGAATGAGCCTGATGAGAGCAAATCCCAGACCTAACCTAGACCTAACATGCGTTATCCTCTAAAATATTGAGCGAAACCAGGTTTAATGGACAATTTCAGTGTGGTACCACACTACTTCGTGATCCAAACCAGAAAAAACCCAGGATCCGTTCAACAAGTATGCGAAGAATGCGAAAGTATGAGTCTGATGAGTGAAAATCCCAGGCCTAACCTAGACCTAACATGCGTTATCCTCTAAAATATTGATCGAAACCTGGTTTAATCGACTGTTTCAGTGTGGTACCACATTACTATGTGATCCAAACCAGAAAATAACCCAGGATCTGTTCAACGAGTATGTGAAGTGTGCGAAAGTATGAGTCTGATGTGGTCAAATCCCAGACCTATCCCAGACCTAACTTGCGTTATCCTCTAAAATATTGTTCGAAACCAGGTTTAATCGACTGTTTCAGTGTGGTACCACATTACTACGTGAACCAAACCAGAAAAAACCCAGGATCCGCTCAACAAGTATGCGAAGAATGCGAAAGTATGAGTCTGATGAGTGAAAATCCCAGACCTAACCTAGACCTAACATGCGTTATCCTCTATAATATTGATCCAAACCAGGTTTAATGGACTGTTTCAGTGTGGTACCACACCACTACGTGATCCAAACCAGAAAGAACCCAGGATCTGTTCAACAAGTATGTGAAAAATGCGAAAGTATGATCCTGACGAGGGCAAATCCTAGACCTAACCCAGACCTAACATGCGTTATCCTCAAAAATATTGATCGAAAACAGGTTTAATGGACTGTTTCAGTGTGGTACCACATTACTATGTGTTCCAAACCAGAAAAAACCCAGGATCTGTTCAACGAGTATGTGAAGTGTGCGAAAGTATGAGTCTGATGAGGTCAAATCCCAGGCCTAACCTAGACCTAACATGTGTTATCCTCAAAAATATTGATCGAAACCAGGTTTAACGGACTGTTTCAGTGTGGTACCACATTACTACGTTATCCAAACTACAAAAAACCCAGGATCTGTTCAACGAGTATGTGAAGTGTGCGAAAGTATGAGTCTGATGAGGTCAAATCCCAGGCCTAACCTAGACCTAACATGTGTTATCCTCTAAAATATTGATCGAAACCAGGGTTAATCGACTGTTTCAGTGAGGTACTACATTACTACGTGATGCAATCCAGAAATAGCCCAGGATCTAGCCATGAAGTATTAGAAATATGCGAAAGTATGAGCCTGATGAGGGCAAATCCTAGACCTTACCCTGACGTAACATGCGTTATCCTCTAAAATATTTATCAAGACCAGGTTTAATGGACTGTTTCAGTGTGGTACCACGTTACTATGTGTTCCAAACCAGAAAAAACCCAGGATCTGTTCAACGAGTATGTGAAGTGTGCGAAAGTATGAGTCTGATGAGGTCAAATCCCAGGCCTAACCTAGACCTAACTTGCGTTATCCTCTAAAATATTGTTTGAAACCAGGGTTAATCGACTGTTTCAGTGTGGTACCACATTACTACGTGATCCAAACCAAAAAAAAACCCAGTATCTGTTCAACAAGTATGTGAAAAGCGCGAAAGTATGACCCTGATGAGGGCAAATCCCAGGCCTAACCTAGACCTAACATGCATTATCCTCTAAAATATTGATCGAAACCAGGTTTAATGGACTGTTTCAGTGTGGTACCACATTACTATGTGTTCCAAACCAGAAAAAACCCAGGATCTGTTCAACGAGTATGTGAAGTGTGCGAAAGTATGAGTCTGATGAGGTCAAATCCCAGGCCTAACCTAGACCTAACATGTGTTATCCTCTAAAATATTGATCGAAACCAGGGTTAATCGACTGTTTCAGTGAGGTACTACATTACTACGTGATGCAATCCAGAAATAGCCCAGGATCTAGCCATGAAGTATTAGAAATATGCGAAAGTATGAGCCTGATGAGGGCAAATCCTAGACCTTACCCTGACGTAACATGCGTTATCCTCTAAAATATTTATCAAGACCAGGTTTAATGGACTGTTTCAGTGTGGTACCACATTACTATGTGTTCCAAACCAGAAAAAACCCAGGATCTGTTCAACGAGTATGTGAAGTGTGCGAAAGTATGAGTCTGGTGAGTGAAAATCCCAGGCCTAACCTAGTCCTAACATGCGTTATCCTGAAAAATATTGATCGAAACCAGGTTTAATTGAATGTTTCAGTGTGGTACCACATTACTACGTGATCCAAACCAGTAAAAACCCAGGATCCGTTCAACGAGTATGTGAAGAATGCGAAAGTATGAGTCTGGTGAGTGAAAATCCCAGGCCTAACCTAGACCTAACATGCGTTATCCTGAAAAATATTGATCGAAACCAGGTTTAATTGACTGTTTCAGCGTACCACCTTACTACGTGATCCAAAGCAGAAAAAACCCTCGATCAGGTCAACATGTATGTTAAAACTGCGAAAGTATGACCCTGATGAGGGCAAATCCCAGGCCTAACCTAGACCTAACATGCGCTGTCCTCTAAAATATTGATGGAAACCAGGTTTAATTGACTGTTTCAGTGTTGTACTTCATTACTACGTGATGCAATCCAGATAAAGCCCAGGATCTAGCCATCAAGTATGAGAAATATGCGAAAGAATGAGCCTGATGAGAGCAAATCGCAGACCTAACCTAGACCGAACATGAATTATTCTCTAAAATATTGATCGAAACCAGGTTAAATTGACTGTTTCAGTGTGGTACCACATTACTACGTGATCCAATCCAGAAATAGCCCAGGATCCAGCCATGAAGTATGAGAAATATGCGAAAGTATGAGCCTGATGAGGGCATATCCTAGACCTAACCCAGACCTAACATGCGTTATCCTCTAAAATATTTATCAAGACCAGGTTTAATTGATTGTTTCAGTGCGGTACCACATTACTACGTGATCCACACCAGAAAAAACCCAAGACCCGTTCAACAAGTATGTGAAAAACGCGAAAGTATGAGCCTGATGAGGGCAAATCCCAGACCTATCCCAGACATAACTTGCGTTATCCCCTAAAATATTGATCGAAACCAGGTTGAATTGACTGTTTTAGTGTGGTACCACATTACTACGTGATCCAAAGCAGAAAAAACCCTGGATTAGGTCAACATGTATGTTAAAACTGCGAAATTATGACCCTGATGAGTCCAAATCCCAGGCCTAACCTAGACATAACTTTCGTTATCCTCTAAAATATTGATCGAAACCAGGTTTAGTGGACTGTTTCAGTGTGGTACCACATTACTGCGCGATCCAATCCAGAAAAAACCCAGGATCTGTTCAACATGTATGGAAAAATGCGAAAGTATGTCCCGCATGAGGGCAAATCCCAGACCTATCCCAGACCTAACATGCGTTATCCTCAAAAATATTGATCGAAACCAGGTTTAATGGACTGTTTCAGCGTGGTACCACATTACTACGAGCTGCAATCCAGAAATAGCCCAGGATCTAGCCATGATGTATGAGAAAGATGCGAAAGTATGAGCATGATGTGGGCAAATTCTAGACCTGACCCAGACCTAACATGCGTTATCCTCTAAAATATTTATCAAGACCAGGTTTTATTGAATGTTTCAGTGTGGTACCTATTTACTACGTGATCAAAAGCAGAAAACACCCAGGATCCGTTCAACAAGTATGTGAAGAATGCGAAAGTATGAGTCTGATCAGTGAAAATCTCAGGCCTTACCTAGACCTAACTTGCGTTGTCCTCTAAAATATTGATGGAAACCAGGTTTTATTGACTGTTTCAGTGTGGTACTACATTACTACGTGATGCAATCCAGAAAAAGCCCATGATCTAGCCATCAAGTATGAGAAATATGCGAAAGAATGAGCCTGATGAGAGCAAATCCCAGACCTAACCTAGACCTAACATGCGTTATCCTCTAAAATATTGAGCGAAACCAGGTTTAATGGACAGTTTCAGTGTGGTACCACACTACTTCGTGATCCAAACCAGAAAAAACCCAGGATCCGTTCAACAAGTATGCGAAGAATGCGAAAGTATGAGTCTGATGAGTGAAAATCCCAGGCCTAACCTAGACCTAACATGCGTTATCCTCTAAAATATTGATCGAAACCTGGTTTAATCGACTGTTTCAGTGTGGTACCACATTACTATGTGATCCAAACCAGAAAATAACCCAGGATCTGTTCAACGAGTATGTGAAGTGTGCGAAAGTATGAGTCTGATGTGGTCAAATCCCAGACCTATCCCAGACCTAACTTGCGTTATCCTCTAAAATATTGTTCGAAACCAGGTTTAATCGACTGTTTCAGTGTGGTACCACATTACTACGTGAACCAAACCAGAAAAAACCCAGGATCCGCTCAACAAGTATGCGAAGAATGCGAAAGTATGAGTCTGATGAGTGAAAATCCCAGACCTAACCTAGACCTAACATGCGTTATCCTCTAAAATATTGATCCAAACCAGGTTTAATGGACTGTTTCAGTGTGGTACCACACCACTACGTGATCCAAACCAGAAAGAACCCAGGATCTGTTCAACAAGTATGTGAAAAATGCGAAAGTATGATCCTGACGAGGGCAAATCCTAGACCTAACCCAGACCTAACATGCGTTATCCCCAAAAATATTGATCGAAAACAGGTTTAATGGACTGTTTCAGTGTGGTACCACATTACTATGTGTTCCAAACCAGAAAAAACCCAGGATCTGTTCAACGAGTATGTGAAGTGTGCGAAAGTATGAGTCTGATGAGGTCAAATCCCAGGCCTAACCTAGACCTAACATGTGTTATCCTCTAAAATATTGATCGAAACCAGGGTTAATCGACTGTTTCAGTGAGGTACTACATTACTACGTGATGCAATCCAGAAAAAGCCCAGGATCTAGCCATGAAGTATTAGAAATATGCGAAAGTATGAGCCTGATGAGGGCAAATCCTAGACCTTACCCTGACGTAACATGCGTTATCCTCTAAAATATTTATCAAGACCAGGTTTAATGGACTGTTTCAGTGTGGTACCACATTACGATGTGTTCCAAACCAGAAAAAACCCAGGATCTGTTCAACGAGTATGTGAAGTGTGCGAAAGTATGAGTCTGATAAGGTTAAATCCCAGGCCTAACCGAGACCTAACTTGCGTTATCCTCTAAAATATTGTTCGAAACCAGGGTTAATCGACTGTTTCAGTGTGGTACCACATTACTACGTGATCCAAACCAAAAAAAAACCCAGTATCTGTTCAACAAGTATGTGAAAAACGCGAAAGTATGACCCTGATGAGGGCAAATCCCAGGCCTAACTTAGACCTAACATGCATTATCCTCTAAAATATTGATCGAATCCAGGTTTAATGGACTGTTTCAGTGTGGTACCACATTACTATGTGTTCCAAACCAGAAAAAACCCAGGATCTGTTCAACGAGTATGTGAAGTGTGCGAAAGTATGAGTCTGATGAGGTCAAATCCCAGGCCTAACCTAGACCTAACATGTGTTATCCTCTAAAATATTGATCGAAACCAGGGTTAATCGACTGTTTCAGTGAGGTACTACATTACTACGTGATGCAATCCAGAAATAGCCCAGGATCTAGCCATGAAGTATTAGAAATATGCGAAAGTATGAGCCTGATGAGGGCAAATCCTAGACCTTACCCTGACGTAACATGCGTTATCCTCTAAAATATTTATCAAGACCAGGTTTAATGGACTGTTTCAGTGTGGTACCACATTACTATGTGTTCCAAACCAGAAAAAACCCAGGATCTGTTCAACGAGTATGTGAAGTGTGCGAAAGTATGAGTCTGGTGAGTGAAAATCCCAGGCCTAACCTAGACCTAACATGCGTTATCCTGAAAAATATTGATCGAAACCAGGTTTAATTGACTGTTTCAGCGTACCACTTTACTACGTGATCCAAAGCAGAAAAAACCCTCGATCAGGTCAACATGTATGTTAAAACTGCGAAAGTATGACCCTGATGAGGGCAAATCCCAGGCCTAACCTAGACCTAACATGCGTTATCCTTAAAAATATTGATCGAAACCAGGTTTAATCAACAGTTTCAGTGTGGTACTACATTACTACGTGATCCAAACCAGAAAAAAACCCAGTAGCTGTTCAACAAGTACGTAAAGAATGCGAAATTATGTGTCTGATGAGGGCAAATCCCAGGCCTATCCTAGACCTAATATGCGTTATCCTCTATGACAGTGATCGAAAACATGTTTAATCGACTGTTTCAGTGTGGTACCACACTACTACATGATCCAAACCGGAACAAAACCCAGGATCTGTTCAACAAGTATGCGAAGTATGCGAAAATATGAGTCTGATGAGGGCAAATCCCAGGCCTAACCCAGACCTAACTGGCGTTGTCCTCTAAAATATTGACGGAAACCAGGTTTAATTGAATGTTTCAGTGTGGTACCACATTACTACGTGATCCAAACCAGTAAAAACCCAGGATCCGTTCAACGAGTATGTGAAGAATGCGAAAGTATGAGTCTGGTGAGTGAAAATCCCAGGCCTAACCTAGACCTAACATGCGTTATCCTGAAAAATATTGATCGAAACCAGGTTTAATTGACTGTTTCAGCGTACCACCTTACTACGTGATCCAAAGCAGAAAAAACCCTCGATCAGGTCAACATGTATGTTAAAACTGCGAAAGTATGACCCTGATGAGGGCAAATCCCAGGCCTAACCTAGACCTAACATGCGCTGTCCTCTAAAATATTGATGGAAACCAGGTTTAATTGACTGTTTCAGTGTTGTACTTCATTACTACGTGATGCAATCCAGATAAAGCCCAGGATCTAGCCATCAAGTATGAGAAATATGCGAAAGAATGAGCCTGATGAGAGCAAATCGCAGACCTAACCTAGACCGAACATGAATTATTCTCTAAAATATTGATCGAAACCAGGTTAAATTGACTGTTTCAGTGTGGTACCACATTACTACGTGATCCAATCCAGAAATAGCCCAGGATCCAGCCATGAAGTATGAGAAATATGCGAAAGTATGAGCCTGATGAGGGCATATCCTAGACCTAACCCAGACCTAACATGCGTTATCCTCTAAAATATTTATCAAGACCAGGTTTAATTGATTGTTTCAGTGCGGTACCACATTACTACGTGATCCACACCAGAAAAAACCCAAGACCCGTTCAACAAGTATGTGAAAAACGCGAAAGTATGAGCCTGATGAGGGCAAATCCCAGACCTATCCCAGACATAACTTGCGTTATCCCCTAAAATATTGATCGAAACCAGGTTGAATTGACTGTTTTAGTGTGGTACCACATTACTACGTGATCCAAAGCAGAAAAAACCCTGGATTAGGTCAACATGTATGTTAAAACTGCGAAATTATGACCCTGATGAGTCCAAATCCCAGGCCTAACCTAGACATAACTTTCGTTATCCTCTAAAATATTGATCGAAACCAGGTTTAGTGGACTGTTTCAGTGTGGTACCACATTACTGCGCGATCCAATCCAGAAAAAACCCAGGATCTGTTCAACATGTATGGAAAAATGCGAAAGTATGTCCCGCATGAGGGCAAATCCCAGACCTATCCCAGACCTAACATGCGTTATCCTCAAAAATATTGATCGAAACCAGGTTTAATGGACTGTTTCAGCGTGGTACCACATTACTACGAGCTACAATCCAGAAATAGCCCAGGATCTAGCCATGATGTATGAGAAAGATGCGAAAGTATGAGCATGATGTGGGCAAATTCTAGACCTAACTCAGACCTAACATGCGTCATCCTCTAAAATATTTATCATGACCTGGTTTAATTGATTGTTTCAGTGTGGTTCCACATTACTACGTGATCCAAACCAGAAAAAACCCAGGATCCGTCCAACAAGTATGTGAAGAATGCGAAAGTATGAGCCTGATGAGTGAAAATCCCAGGCCTAACCTAGACCTAACATGAATTATTCTCTAAAATATTGATCGAAACCTGGTTTAATCTACTGTTTCAGTGTGGTACCACATTACTATGTGATCCAAACCAGAAAATAACCCAGGATCTGCTCAACGAGTATTGTAAGTGTGCGAAAGTATGAGTCTGATGAGGTCAAATCCCAGACCTATGCCAGACTTAACTTGCGTTGTCCTCAAAAATATTTATCAAGACCAGGTTTAATTGAATGTTTCAGTGTGGTACCACATTGCTACGTGATCCAAACCAGTAAAAACCCAGGATCCGTTCAACAAGTATGTGGAGAATGCGAAAGTATGAGTTTGATGAGGGCAAATCCCAGACCTATCCCAGACCTAACTTGCGTTATCCTCTAAAATATTGATCGAAACCAGGTTTAATTGACTGTTTCAGCGTGGTACCACATTACTACGTGATACAATCCAGAAACAGCCCAGGATCTAGCCATGAAGTATGAGAAATAAGCGAAAGTATGAGCCTGATGAGGGCAAATCCTAGACCTAACCCAAACCTAACATGCGTTATCCTCTAAAATATTCATCCAAACCAGGTTTAATGGACTGCTTCAGTGTGGTACCACTTTACTACGTGATGCAAAGCAGAAAAAACCCTCGATCAGGTCAACATGTATGTTAAAACTGCGAAAGTATGATCCTGATGAGGGCAAATCCCAGGCCTATCCCAGACCTAACATGCGTTGTCCTCTAAAATATTGATGGAAACCAGGTTTAATTGACTGTTTCAGTGTGGTACCACATTACTACGTGATGCAATCCAGAAAAACTCCAGGATCTAGCCATCAAGTATGAGAAATATGCGAAAGAATGAGCCTGATGAGAGCAAATCCCAGACCTAACCTAGACCTAACATGAATTATTCTCTAAAATATTTATCAAGACCAGGTTTAATTGATTGTTTCAGTGTGGTCCCACATTACTACGTGATGCAAACCAGAAAAAACCCAGGATCCGTTCAACAAGTATGTGAAGAATGCGAAAGTATGAGTCTGATGAGTGAAAATCCCAGGCCTATCCTAGACCTAACATGCGTTATCCTCTAAAATATTGATCCAAACCAGGTTAAATGGGCTGTTTCAGTGTGGTACCACATTATTACGTGACCCAGACCAGAAAAAACCAGGGATCTGTTCAACAAGTATGTGAAGAATACGAAAGTATGAGTCTGATGAGTGAAAATCCCAGGCCTAACCTAGACCTAACATGCGTTATCCTCTAAAATATTGATCGAAACCAGGTTTAATTGACTGTTTTAGTGTGGTACCACTTTACTACGTGATCCAAAGCAGAAAAAACCCTCGATCAGGTCAACATGCATGTTAAAACTGCGAAAGTATGAGCATGATGAGGGCAAATCCCAGACCTACCCCAGACCTAACGTGCGTTATCCCAAAAATATTAATCGAAACCAGGCTTAATCGACTGTTTCAGTGTGGTACCACATTACTACGTGATCCAAACCAGAAAAAAACCCAGGATCTTCTCAACGAGTATGTGAAGTGAGCGAAAGTATGAGTCTGATGAGGGCTAATCCCAGACCTATCCCAAACCTAACTTGCGTTATCCTCTAAAATAGTGATCGAAACCAGGTTTAATTGACTGTTTTAGTTGTGGTACCACTTTACTACGTGATCCAAAGCAGAAAAAACCCTCGATCAGGTCAACATGCATGTTAAAACTGCGAAAGTATGACCCTGATGAGGGCAAATCCCGAACCTAACCTAGACCTAACATGCGTTATCTTCTAAAATATTGAGCGAAACCAGGTTTAATGGACTGTTTCAGTGTGGTACCACACTACTTCGTGATCCGAACCAGACAAAACCCAGGATCTGTTCAACAAGTATGTGAAAAACGCGAAACTGTGAGCCTGATGAGGGCAAATCTTAGACCTAACCCAGACCTAAGACGCGTTATCCTCTAAAATATTTATCCAGACAAGGTTTCATTGAATGTTTCAGTGTGGTACCACTTTACTACGTGATCCAATCCAGAAATAGCCCAGGATCTAGGCATGAAGTATGAGAAATATGCGAAAGTAAGAGCCTGATGAGGGCAAATCCTAGACCTATCCCAGACATAACTTGCGTTCCCCTCTAAAATATTGATCGAAACCAGGTTTAATTGACTGTTTCAGCGTGGTACCACATTACTACGTGATACAATCCAGAAACAGCCCAGGATCTAGCTATGAAGTATGAGAAATATGCGAAAGTATGAGCCTGATGAGGGCAAATCCTAGACCTAACCCAGACCTAACATGCGTTATCCTTTAAAATATTTATCAAGACCAGGTTTAATTTATTGTTTCAGTGTGGTCCCATATTACTACGGGTTCCAAACCAGAAAAAACCCAGTATCTGTTCAACATGTATGAGAAATATGCGAAAGAAAGAGCCTGATGAGAGCAAATCCCAGACCTAACCTAGACCTAACATGAATTATCCTCTAAAATATTGATGGAAACCAGGTTTAATTGACAGTTTCAGTGTTAAACTTCATTACTACTTGATGCAATCCAAAAAAAGCCCAGGATCTAGCCATCAAGTATGAGAAATATGCGAAAGAATGAGCCTGATGAGAGCAAATCCCTGACCTAACCTAGACCTAACATGAATTATTCTCTAAAATATTCATGGAAACCAGGTTTAATTGACTGCTTCAGTGTTGTACATCATTACTACGTGATGCAATCCAAAAAAAGCCCAGGATCTAGCCATCAAGTATGAGAAATATGCGAAAGAATGAGCCTGATGCGAGCAAATCCCAGACCTAACCTAGGCCTAACATGAATTATTCTCTAAAATATTGATCGAAACCAGGTTTAATTGACTGTTTCAGTGTGGTCCCACATTACTACGTGATCCAAACCAGAAAAAACCCAGGATCCGTTCAACAAGTATGTGATGAATGCGAAAGTATGAGTCTGATTAGTGAAAATCCCCGACCTAACCTAGACCTAACATGCGTTATCCTCTAAAATATTGATCCAAACCAGGTTTAATGGACTGTTTCAGTGTGGTACCACACTACTACGTGATCCGAACCAGAAAAAACCCAGGATCTGTTCAACAAGTATGTGAAAAACGCGAAAGTATGAGCCTAACGAGGGCAAGTCCCAGACCTATCCCAGACCTAACTTGCGTTGTCCTCTAAGATATTGATGGAAACCAGGTTTAATTGTCTGTTTCAGTGTTGCACTTCATTACTACGTGATGCAATCCAGAAAAAGCCCAGGATCTAGCCATCAAGTATGAGAAATATGCGAAAGAATGAGCCCGATGGGAGCAAATCCCAGACCTAACCTAGACCTAACATGAATTATTCTCTAAAATATTGATCGAAACCAGGTTTAATTGACTGTTTCAGTGTGTCCCACATTACTACGTGATCCAAACCAGAAGAAACCCAGGATCCGTTCAACAAGTATGTGAAGAATGCGAAAGTATGAGTCTGATGAGTGAAAATCCCAGGCCTAACCTAGACCTAACATGCGTTTTCCTCAAAAATATTGATCGAAACCTGGTTTAATCGACTGTTTCAGTGTGGTACCACATTACTATGCGATCCAAACCAGAAAATAACCCAGGATCTGTCAAACGAGTATGTGAAGTGTGCGAAAGTATGAGCCTGATGAGTGCAAATCCCAGACCTAACCTAGACCTAACATGAATTATTCTCTAAAATATTGATCGAAACCAGGTTTAATTGACTGTTTCTGTGTGGTACCACATTACTACGTGATCCAAACCAGAAAAAACCCAGGATCAGTTCAACAAGTATGTGAAGAAATCCCTCAGGGGCTGCCAGCCTTTCAGCTGCAGTACGGGCTTAACGAACCCGGGGTACCCGAGTCATACACACACCGTAAGCCTCCTGTTGGTCGTCACAACGACCCATTCACAATTCCCTATTGGTTTTGTGAATGGTACGTGACGGCAGGAGGAACGGGGGTCTTGGCTTAACCGCCTGGGCCACGAGTATGGCGACTCTATAAAATCGCCCTCCAATCCTAAGCTATGGTGCGCGGCGATGGGATGCATGGTTGGGGGAGAAGGCCCAATCCCAAGCGACCACCTCCGGGGAACCTGCCGAACCCCCGGAGTATTAGGCTTACCCGGGTAAGGCGGCTCTGCCCGGGTGGACCTTTATTTCCGACCATCTCGTGGGATTTTTATGGACACAGAAAATAAAATGGGGATGGGGCGGGTTTTGTCGGTTGGGGAGGACGGAGACGGGGCTGGGGTTAGGGTGGCGGCGCTCGCGCCCCACTCAGCGCCAGGTCCGGCTTCGTGGAGGGTGGAGGAGGACGACGAGACGGCGTCGGTCTCGTCCTTCTCCTCCAGCACGAGCCACATAGGCTCTAAGAGGAAGAGGACGGGGCAGGCCGTCGTCGAGGTGGGCGGGGCGATGAGCCCGTCGGTGAGGCTGAGTTGCCTCAGGGACGAGGTGACCGAGGAGATATCGGAGAGGATCTCCTCGTCCCTGAGGCGGGTGGAGAAAGTCGCCGCTGCCTGCGCCTTTAAGGGGCAGAAAAGCGGTGGCGCGGAGGCCCTGAAGGCCGCGGCGGAGGAGATGAGGGAGGCGGCGCGGGAGCTCGGAGGGCGGAACGCCCGTCTGCAGCTCCTGTTGGAGGAGGAGCGACAGGGGAGGAGGAGGGCAGAGGCGCTGTGGAACAGCGCGGCCCTCCCTCCCATCCTCCCTCCCCCTCCACCGCCGCGTCCGTCAGCGGAGGTAAATAAGCGGAGTGCGGCGGCAGTGGTGCGGGGCACCGCGGGCCCCTCCACCCGCACTCCGCCCGTGAAGAAGTCCGCGTCCTCCTCAGAAGACGATCTTCTGAGGAGGATTGGGGACATGATTGATGGCAAGCTGGCCGCCTTCCGGGAGGAGCTCCTCGCCGGAAGAGCGGTCAGCAGGAAGGCGGTGCCTCCCCGACCTGTTCCGGTACAGTCGGGGAAGGCAAAGAAGGGCGGAGTGAAGGCTCCGCCCAGCGTTGCGGCACCAGGGCCCCGGGTTGCGACCCCCAAGGGGGGTGGTGTACCCGTGGTCGCGGTGGTCGCGTCCTCCACGGCACCCTCCCAAGGGGGGGTGGCGTGGAGTGAGGTGGTGGGGCGGAAGGCGAAGCGGGCGGCGAGGAAGGCCTCGCAACCGCAGCCTCCGCCTCCGCCGCCGGCGGCCAAGGTAAAGGCCGCGAAGGTCGGGAAGGCACGACCAGGTCGTCCCCCAAAAACGGCAGCGGTGACGCTGACCGTTGCGCAGGGGGGCGACCTGACCCTCGCGGAGGCGATGCGGCTCGCCAGGGAGAATATCTCCCTGGAAGAGCTGGGCATCGCCTCCGTGAGGGCGAAGAGGGCCGTGACCGGGGGTCTCTTGTTGGAGATCCCCGGTGCAGAGAGCGGCGCGAAGGCGGATCGTCTCGCCCAGAGGCTCCGGGAGCAGCTGGGCGAGCGAGGTGTCCGGGTCGCCCGGCCCACGAAGCGCACGGAGATGCGCGTTTGTGGGCTGGACGACTCGGTCAGCGCACAGGATGTGTCCCGTGCCCTTGCGAGGGCGGGGGACTGTCCTGTGGAGGACCTGCGGATCGGAGAGATCCGCAGGTCGCCCTCCGGCCTCGGGTCGGTGTGGGCCCGGTGCCCCCTCTCCGCCACCCGTAAGGTGGCGGAATCCGGGAGGGTGTTGGTGGGGTGGGTTTCGGCGCGAGTGGAAATCCTCGCGCCGCGCCCACTCCAGTGTCACCGCTGCCTCGAATTGGGGCACGTGAGGCAGTGGTGCACCTCGCCGGTGGACCGCAGCGGTCAGTGTTACCGCTGCGGTGCCAAAGAGCACCGTGCGAGCCAGTGCTCGGCGGCCCCCCACTGCCCGCTGTGTGCGGACATGGGGAGGCCAGCCGATCACAGGGTGGGGAGCAAGAAGTGCTCCCCCCCCTCCCGGAAGGAGAGGAAGAGGCGGGCTGCACTGGCTCCGGTGCCGAGGGCGGTGGCATCGTCCTCCATGGAGGTGGACGGTGCTACGGGGACGGACGGCCGGGAGGAGGCTGGCGCGGCCATTAATTAATGCCGCCCCGCCTCCTCCTCCAGGCCAACCTCAACCACTGCCGCGCGGCACAGGACTTGATGTCCCAAGTCCTCGCGGAGTGGGGGGTTGGCCTGGCGGTCGCCGCCGAGCCGTACCGCGTCCCTGATCACCCTCATTGGGTGGGCGACGCGGACGGCTTGGTGGCGACGGTATGGGGAGGGGGCGACGGGTCCCCACCGTTCTCCTTGTTGGAGCGCGGTCGGGGATTCGTCGCCGTGGACTGGGGGGGAGTCGCTGTGGTGGGGTGCTACATTTCGCCCCGTAGCGGTCACGCTGCGTTCGAGCTGTACTTGGCCGAGGTCGCGGCATGCGTGCAGCGCTACGCGGCCCGGCCGGTGCTGGTCCTGGGGGATTTTAATGCCAAGTCGGTGGCTTGGGGATCCCCCAGGACCTCCGTTCGCGGCGGGATCCTGGGCGATTGGGCGGCGGGGCTCGACCTCCGGGTATTGAACCGGGGGTCGGAGCACACATGCGTGCGGCGATATGGGGGGTCCATCGTGGATGTTGGATTCGCGACCCCCAACGCCGTGCGCATGGTGTCGGGTTGGCACGTGGTCGCGGGGGCAGAGACACTCTCCGATCACCGGTACATCCGGATGGAGGTCTCTGCCGCCGCGAGTGCATCCCGACACGGCCGCCTGCGTGGCACCCCACCACGCCGCTGGGCGCTTCGGCGCCTGGACAAGGACGCCCTGATGGCAGCTGCCCTCGCTGCAACTTGGCCGCAGGGAGCGGCCGAGTTGCCGAGCATAGAGGAGGAGGTCGCCCGGCTCGGAGCATTGGTCGCGGGTATTTGCGACGCGGCGATGCCTCGGGTCGGGCGGGCTTCTCCTCGCCGGGCGGTGTACTGGTGGTCGGACGCGATCGCGGAGTTGCGAGTCGCGACTGTCCGCGCCCGACGCCAGTACACCCGCGCGCGCCGTCGTCAACGTACAGGCGACGGCGTGGCGCGAGCGAGGGCAGCTGATGACCTGTATGGAGCATACCGCGTGGCGCGGGTTGCTCTGCAGGTCGCCATCAAACGGGCCAAGACCCAGGCATGGAAGGAGCTCCTCCAGACCCTTGATGACGATCCATGGGGGCGCCCATATAAGGTGGTGCTGAATAAGCTCCGCCCGTGGGCGCCCCCCGTCACCGAGGGTCTTGACCCCCGGCTGCTGGAGGACGTGGTCAATACACTCTTCCCAATTGGGGAGAGGGGACCGCGTCCTCCGGCGGCGGCGGCTGTCCCAGTGGAGTGGACGGCCGAGCTGGGGGTCACGCAGGAGGAGCTGGCAGCGGCCATCAGACGGCTCGGGGTTCGTAACACGGCCCCGGGTCCGGATGGGGTGCCCGGCCGGGTTTGGGTCTTGACCCAGGGCGTCCTTGGGGCCGACCTCAGGCGGTTGTTCGACCGCTGCCTGAGGGACGGGCGATTCCCCCCCAGTTGGAAGGTGGCGAGGATGGTCCTCCTCCGGAAGGAGGGTCGGCCCGCGGAGTCTCCCTCCGCATACCGGCCCATTTGTCTCCTCGACGAGGTGGGCAAGCTCTTTGAGCGTGTGATTGCTGCCCGCCTCGTCGAGCACTTGTCGCGGGGTGATCCCGGTCTGGCAGACTGCCAGTTCGGTTTCCGGGGGGGCCGATCGACTATCGACGCGATAGGTCGTGTGAGGGCCCTCTCGGAGGCGGCCGTCTCCCGGGGAGGGGTGGCATTGGCAATATCCTTGGATATTGCCAATGCCTTTAACACCCTCCCCTGGGAAGAGATAAGGAGGGGACTCGAATATCATCGAGTCCCCCCTTGTCTCAGGGCGGTCGTCGGGGATTATCTCCGCGGCAGGTGGATCGAGTATCCGGGCCGGGATGGTGATATGCGGAGGGAGGTGTACTGCGGTGTTCCGCAGGGGTCGGTCCTCGGGCCACTCCTGTGGAACATCGCGTACGACTCGGTGTTGCGGGCCGGCCTCCCCGACGGCGTCAGCACGGTGTGTTATGCGGATGACACACTGGTGCTGGCCGTCGGGGCGCACTGGGGGAGGGCCTTGCGTCGCGCGGAGGAGGGGTCGCAACGCGTCGTCGACCGGATCAGGGGGATGGGGATGACGGT
The DNA here is from genome assembly GCF_051014445.1 of Colletes latitarsis. Lineage (NCBI taxonomy): Eukaryota > Metazoa > Arthropoda > Insecta > Hymenoptera > Colletidae > Colletes > Colletes latitarsis. The sequence continues at coordinate 26,124,831 of NW_027488367.1, read as the reverse complement.
GGCGGTCTATAAGACCGAGGTGATTGCGTTTCATTCACCTCGGCAGGATCCGCCACCCCCTCTGATCCGGGTGGGTGGGGCTGACATCGAGGTGAAGCCCCAGATCAGGTATCTGGGGCTGATCCTCGATAGCCACTGGCGTTTCGTGGAGCATTTCCGCTGCCTGGTCCCCCGGTTGGAAAGGATGGTTGCGGCTCTGGGCCGGATCCTGCCCAACCTGGGGGGCCCGGCGGGCCGAGTTCGTCGCCTCTATGTGGCAATGGTCCAGTCGGTGGCCCTATACGGGGCCCCCGTCTGGGCGGACGACCTGGCTGCCTCCCGGCGCAGCATGACTATGCTGCGTCGGGTGCAGAGGCGCATGGCGCTCAGGGTCGTCCGCGGGTATCGGACCGTGTCACATGAGGCGGCGACGGTGCTAGCGGGGATGCCGCCCATGGACCTGCTCGCGCGGTCGCACGCGGTGATGTACCGGCACCGCGTCGACCGTCGCGCGGGGGTGGGGGCGGTCCCGGGCGGGCAGGAACCTGCTTGGGGCGATTTGAAGCGCCAGGCCCGGCAGTCCGTGTTGCTCGCGTGGCAGGAGCGGCTGGCTCTGCCAACCGCGGGGCACCGGACTGTCGAGGCTGTTCGGCCACTCCTGAAGGAGTGGCTGGACAGAGGCCATGGCAGCCTCACCTACCGGCTGGCACAGTTATTTTCCGGGCATGGCAGCTTCGGAAGATACCTGTGCCGGATAGGGAAGGAGCCGACGGCGCGATGCTGCCACTGCGACGCTGAGGAGGACACGGCGGATCATACCCTGGAGGTATGCCCCGCGTGGGAGGGGGAGCGCCGTGTCCTGGTCGGCGTCGTCGGGCGGGATGTCTCGCTGCCGGGCGTGGTGCGCGCCATGCTCGGCAGCGAGGAGAAGTGGAGGGCCGTGGCCTCCTTCTGCGAGAACGTAATGTTGCAGAAGGAGGCCGCGGGGAGGGAGCGCGAGCTTCAGCGGCGCACTGAAGCTCGCGCTCGTGCGGTGGCCCGAGGTCGTCGCCCGGTCGCGAGGCGTCGCGGGCGGCCGCCTCGGCGTGGCGGATGACCTAGGCTGGGAGGGGAGTCCTGAGGGGACCCTCCTCCCGCCAGGCGGCGCCGGGTCGGACCGGTTGGGGGTAGGAGTGCCTCCCCCTACCGGTCCGTCGCAAGGGGAGGCACCCTCGGCGGTCTGGTGCGGCCATGAACGCCCGGCCGCCGAGGGGTGGAAACGGGGTCGCGGGCGGTTGCGAGTTGGGGCTCGCAGCCGCCACTAAACGCGGCCCCGGGACGGATAGCGGCGGGATGGAGTGGCCCCGTCCCGCCGCTATGAGGCAGTGTGTCTACTGGGGGGACCGATTGTCCCCCCGGGGGATGGGCGCGAAAGCGCGGGCACGGGGAGGATACCGGAAGAATGCTTCGAGCGATTCCCGGTATCCTCCCAAAGCGTGCCGAAGGGTCACCGTGGGGTTTTTAGTGGGTAGGTCCCGCGCCTGTCGTTGTACGGGCGCGGGGAATCCCACACACCCCTCCCACCTCTCCCCAAGGAGGTGGGAGGGAGTCTTTCGAAGATTTTCCCCACGACAAAAAAAAAAAAAAAAAAAAAAAAAAAAAGTATGTGAAGAATGCGAAAGTATGAATCTGATGAGTGAAAATCCCAGGGCTAACCTATACCTAACATGCGTTATCCTCTAAAATATTGATCGAAACCAGGTTTAATCGACCGTTTCAGTGTGGTACCACATTACTACGTGATCCAAACCAGAAAAAACCCAGGATCAGTTCAACAAGTATGTGAAGAATGCGAAAGTATGAGTCTGATGAGTGAAAATCCCAGGGCTAACCTAGACCTAACTTGCGTTATCCTCTAAAATATTGATCCAAACCAGGTTTAATGGACTGTTTCAGTGTGGTACCACACTACTAGGTGATCCAAACCTGAAAAGACCCAGGATCTGTTCAACAAGTATGTGAAAAACGCGAAAGTATGAGCCTGATGAGGGCAAGTCCAAGACCTATCCCAGACCTAACTTGCGTTGCCCTCTAAGATATTGATGGAAACCAGGTTTAATTGAATGTTTCAGTGTGGTACCACATTACTACGTGATGCAATCCAGAAAAAGCCCAGGATCTAGCCATCAAGTTTGAGAAATATGCGAAAGAATGAGCCTGATGAGGGCAAATCCCAGACCTAACCTAGACCTAACATGAATTATTCTCTAAAATATTGATCGAAACCAGGTTTAACCGACTGTTTCAGTGTGGTACCACATTACTATGTGATCCAAACCAGAAAATAACCCAGGATCTGTTCAACGAGTATGTGAAGTGTGCGAAAGTATGAGTCTGATGAGGGCAAATCCCAGACCTATCCCAGACCTAAAATGCGTTATCCTCTAAAATATTTATCAATACCAGGTTTAATTGATTGTTTCAGTGTGATCCCACATTACTACGTGATCCAAGCCAGAAAAAACCCAGGATCCGTTCAAAAAGTATGTGCAAAACGCGAAAGTATGTGCCCGATGAGAGCAAATCCCAGACCTATCCCAGACCAAACTTGCGTTATCCTCTAAAATATTGATCGAAACCAGTTTTAATTGACTGTTTCAGCGTGGTACCACATTACTACGTGATCCAAACCAGTAAAAACCCAGGATCCGTTCAAAAAGTATGTGAAGAATGCGAAAGTATGAGTCTGATGAGTGAAAAACCCCGGCCTAACCTAGACCTAACATGCGTTATCCTCAAAAATATTGATCGAAACCTGGTTTAATCGACTGTTTCAGTGTGGTACCACATTACTATGTGATCCAAACCAGAAAATAACCCAGGATCTGTTCAACCAGTATGTGAAGTGTGCGAAAGTATGAGTCTGATGAGGGCAAATCCCAGACCTATCCCAGACCTAAAATGCGTTATCCTCTAAAATATTTATCAATACCAGGTTTAATTGATTGTTTCAGTGTGATCCCACATTACTACGTGATCCAAGCCAGAAAAAACCCAGGATCCGTTCAAAAAGTATGTGCAAAACGCGAAAGTATGAGCCCGATGAGAGCAAATCCCAGACCTCTCCCAGAGCTAACTTGCATTGTCCTCCAAGATATTGATGGAAACCAGGTTTAATTGACTGTTTCAGTGTTGTACTTCATTACTACGTGATGCAATCCAGAAAAAGCCCAGGATCTAGCCATCAAGTATGAGAGATATGCGAAAGAATGAGCCTGATGAGAGCAAATCCCAGACCTAACCTAGACCTAACATGAATTATTCTCTAAAATATTTGTCATGACCAGGTTTAATTGATTGTTTCAGTGTGGTCGCACATTACTACGTGATCCAAACCAGAAAAAACCCAGGATCTGTTCAACAAGTATGTGAAAAACGGGAAAGTATGAGCCTGATGAGTGAAAATCCCAGACCTAACCTAGACCTAACATGCGTTAGCCTCTAAAATATTTATCATGACCAGGTTTAATTGATTGTTTCAGTGTGGTCCCACATTACTACGTGATCCAAACCAGAAGAAACCCAGGATCTGTTCAACAAGTATGTGAAAAACGCGAAAGTATGAGCCCGATGAGAGCAAATCCCAGACCTCTCCCAGACCTAACTTGCGTTGTCCTCTAAGATATTGATGGAAACCAGGTTTAATTGACTGTTTCAGTGTTGTACTTCATTACTACGTGATGCAATCCAGAAAAAGCCCAGGATCTAGCCATCAAGTATGAGAGATATGCGAAAGAATGAGCCTGATGAGAGCAAATCCCAGACCTAACCTAGACCTAACATGAATTATTCTCTAAAATATTTGTCATGACCAGGTTTAATTGATTGTTTCAGTGTGGTCGCACATTACTACGTGATCCAAACCAGAAAAAACCCAGGATCTGTTCAACAAGTATGTGAAAAACGGGAAAGTATGAGCCCGATGAGAGCAAATCCCAGACCTCTCCCAGACCTAACTTGCGTTGTCCTCTAAGATATTGATGGAAACCAGGTTTAATTGACTGTTTCAGTGTTGTACTTCATTACTACGTGATGCAATCCAGAAATAGCCCAGGATCTAGCCATCAAGTATGAAAAATATGCGAAAGAATGAGCCTGATGAGAGCAAATCACAGACCTAACCTAGACATAACATGAATTATTCTCTAAAATATTGATCAAAACCAGGTTTAATTGACAGTTTCAGTGTGGTACCACATTACTACGTGATCCAATCCAGAAATAGCCCAGGATCCAGCCATGAAGTATGAGAAATATGCGAAAGTATGAGCCTGATGGGGGCAAATCCTAGTCCTAACCCAGACCTAACATGCGTTATCCTCTAAAATATTTATCAAGACCAGGTTTAATTGAATGTTTCAGTGTGGTACCACATTACTACGTGAACGAAACCATAAAAAACCCGGTATCTGTTTAACAAGTATGTGAAGAATGCTAAAGTATGAGTCTGATGAGTAAAAATCCCAGGCCTAACCTAGACCTAACATGCGCTATCCTCTAAAATATTGCTCCAAACCAGGTTTAATGGAGTGTTTCAGTGTGGTACCACTTTACTACGTGATCCAAAGCAGAAAAAACCCTCGATCAGGTCAACATGTATGTTAAAACTGCGGAAGTATGACCCTGATGAGGGCAAATCCCAGGCCTAACCTAGACCTAACATGCGTTCTCCTCTAAAATATTGATCCAAACCAGGTTTGATGGACTGCTTCAGTGTGGTACCACTTCACTACGCGATCCAAAGCAGGAATAACCCTCGATCAGGCCAACATGTATGTTAAAACTGCGAAAGTATGACCCTGATGAGGGCAAACCCCAGGCCTAACCTAGACCTGACGTGCGTTATCCTCTAAAATATTGATCGAAACCAGGTATAGTTGATTGTTCCGGTGTGGTCCCACATTACTACGTGAACCAAACCAGAAATAGCCCAGGATCTAGCCATGAAGTATGAGAAATATGCGAAAGTATGAGCCTGATGAGGGCAAATCCTAGACCTAACCCAGACCTAACATGCGTTGTCCTCTAAAATATTTATCAAGACCAGGTTTAATCGACTGTTTCAGTGTGGTCCCACATTACTACGTGATCCAAACCAGAAAAAACCCAGGATCCGTTCAACAAGTATGTGAAGAATGCGAAAGTATGAGTCTGATGCGTGAAAATCCCAGGCCTAACCTAGACCTAACATGCGTTATCCTCAAAAATATTGATCGAAACCTGGTTTAATCGACTGTTTCAGTGTGGTACCACATTACTACGTGACCCAAACCAGAAAAAACCCAGGATCTGCTCAACAAGTATGTGAAAGACGCGAAAGTATGAGCCTGATGAGGGCAAATCCCAGCCCTATCCCAGACCAAACTTGCGTTATCCTCTAAAATATTGATCGAAACCAGGTATAGTTGATTGTTTCGGTGTGGTCCCACATTACCACGTGAACCAAACCAGAAAAAACCCAGGTTCCGTTCAACAAGTATGTGAAGAATGCGAAAGTATGAGTCTGATGCGTGAAAATCCCAGGCCTAACCTAGACCTAACATGCGTTATCCTCAAAAATATTGATCCAAACCAGGTTTAATGGACTGTTTCAGTGTGGTAACACATTGCTACGTGATCCAAACCAGAAAAAGCCCAGGATCAGTTGAACAGGTATGTGAAAAACGCGAAAGTATGAGCCTGATGAGGGCGAATCCCAGACCTATCCCAGACCTAACTTGCGTTGTCCTCTAAGATATTGATGGAAACCAGGTTTAATTGACTGTTTCAGTGTTGTACTTCATTACTACGTGAACCAAACCAGAAAAAACCCAGGATCCGTTCGACAAGTATGTGAGGAATGCGAAAGTATGAGTCTGATGAGGGCAAATCCCAGACCTATCCCAGACCTAACATGAGTTATCCTCTAAAATATTTATCATGACCAGGTTTAATTGATTGTTTCAGTGTGGTCCCACATTACTACGTGATCCAAACCAGAAAAACCCAGGATCTGTTCAACAAGTATTTGAAAAACGCGAAAGTATGAGCCTGATGAGAGCAAATCCCAGACCTATCCCAGACCTAACTTGCGTTGTCCTCTAAGATATTGATGGAAACCAGGTTTAATTGACTGTTTCAGTGTTGTACTTCATTACTACGTGATGCAATCCAGAAAAAGCCCAGGATCTAGCCATCAAGTATGAGAAATATGCGAAAGAATGAGCCTGATGAGGACAAATCCCAGACCTATCCCAGACCAAACTTGCGTTATCCTCTAAAATATTGATCGAAACCAGGTTTAATCGACTGTTTCAGTGTGGTACCACATTGCTACGTGATCCAAACCAGAAAAAACCCAGGATCAGTTCAACAAGTATGTGAAAAACGCGAAAGTATGAGCCTGATGAGGGCGAATCCCAGACCTATCCCAGACCAAACTTGCGTTATCCTCTAAAATATTGATCGAAACCAGTTTTAATTGACTGTTTCAGCGTGGTACCACATTACTACGTGATCCAAACCAGTAAAAACCCAGGATCCGTTCAAAAAGTATGTGAAGAATGCGAAAGTATGAGTCCGATGAGTGAAAAACCCCGGCCTAACCTAGACCTAACATGCGTTATCCTCAAAAATATTGATCGAAACCTGGTTTAATCGACTGTTTCAGTGTGGTACCACATTACTATGTGATCCAAACCAGAAAATAACCCAGGATCTGTTCAACGAGTATGTGAAGTGTGCGAAAGTATGAGTCTGATGAGGGCAAATCCCAGACCTATCCCAGACCTAAAATGCGTTATCCTCTAAAATATTTATCAATACCAGGTTTAATTGATTGTTTCAGTGTGATCCCACATTACTACGTGATCCAAGCCAGAAAAAACCCAGGATCCGTTCAAAAAGTATGTGCAAAACGCGAAAGTATGAGCCCGATGAGAGCAAATCCCAGACCTCTCCCAGAGCTAACTTGCATTGTCCTCCAAGATATTGATGGAAACCAGGTTTAATTGACTGTTTCAGTGTTGTACTTCATTACTACGTGATGCAATCCAGAAAAAGCCCAGGATCTAGCCATCAAGTATGAGAGATATGCGAAAGAATGAGCCTGATGAGAGCAAATCCCAGACCTAACCTAGACCTAACATGAATTATTCTCTAAAATATTTGTCATGACCAGGTTTAATTGATTGTTTCAGTGTGGTCGCACATTACTACGTGATCCAAACCAGAAAAAACCCAGGATCTGTTCAACAAGTATGTGAAAAACGGGAAAGTATGAGCCTGATGAGGGCAAATCCCAGACCTATCCCAGACCAAACTTGCGTTATCCTCTAAAATATTGATCGAAACCAGGTTTAATCGACTGTTTCAGTGTGGTACCACATTGCTACGTGATCCAAACCAGAAAAAACCCAGGATCAGCTCAACAAGTATGTGAAAAACGCGAAAGTATGAGCCTGATGAGGGCGAATCCCAGACCTATCCCAGACCTAACTTGCGTTATCCTCTAAAATATTGATCGAAACCAGTTTTAATTGACTGTTTCAGCGTGGTACCACATCACTACGTGATACAATCCAGAAACAGCCCAGGATCTAGTCATGAAGTATGAGAAATATGCGAAAGTATGAGCCTGATGAGGGCAAATCCTAGACCTAACCCAGACCTAACATGCGTTATCCTCTAAAATATTTATCATGACCAGGTTTAATTGATTGTTTCAGTGTGGTCCCACATTACTACGTGATCCAAACCAGAAAAAACCCAGGAACCGTTCAACAAGTATGTGAAGAATGCGAAAGTATGAGTCTGATGAGTGAAAATCCCCGGCCTAACCTAGACCTAACATGCGTTATCCTCAAAACTATTGATCGAAACCAGGTTTAATCGACTGTTTCAGTGTGGTACCACACTACTACGTGACCCAAACCGGAAAAAACCCAGGATCTGTTCAACAAGTATGTGAAAAACGCGAAAGTATGAGCCTGATGAGGGCAAATCCCAGACCTATCCCAGACCTAACTTGCGTTGTCCTCTAAGATATTGATGGAAACGAGGTTTAATCGACTGTTTCAGTGTGGTACCACATTACTACGTGATGCAATCCAGAAAAAGCCCAGGATCTAGCCATCAAGTATGAGAAATATGCGAAAGAATGAGCCTGATGAGAGCAAATCCCAGACCTTACCTAAACATAACATGAATTATTCTCTAAAATATTGATCCAAACCAGGTTTAATGGAATGTTTCAGTGTGGTACCACTTTACTACGTGATACAAACCAGAAAATAACCCAGGATCTGTTCAACGAGTATGTGAAGTGTGCGAAAGTATGAGTCTGATGAGGGCAAATCCCAGACCTATCCCAGACCTAACATGCGTCATCCTCTAAAATAATTATCAATACCAGGTTTAATTGATTGTTTCAGTGTGGTCCCACATTACTACGTGATCCAAACCAGAAAAAACCCAGGATCTGTTCAACAAGTATGTGAAAAACGCGAAAGTATGAGCCTGATGAGGGCAAATCCCAGACCTATCCCAGACCTAACTTGCGTTGTCCTCTAAGATATTGATGGAAACCAGGTTTAATTGACTGTTTCAGTGTTGTACTTCATTACCACGTGATGCAATCCAGAAACAGCCCAGGATCTAGCCATGAAGTATGAGAAATATGCGAAAGTATGAGCCTGATGAGGGCAAATCCTAGACCTAACCCAGACCTAACATGCGTTGTCCTCTAAAATATTTATCAAAACCAGGTTTAATTGATTGTTTCAGTGTGGTCCCACATTACTACGTGAAGCAATCCAGAAAAAGCCCAGGATCTAGCCATCAAGTATGAGAAATATGCGAAAGAATGAGCCTGATGAGAGCAAATCCCAGGCCTAACCTAGACCTAACATGCGTTATCCTCTAAAATATTGCTCCAAACCTGGTTTAATGGACTGTTTCAGTGTGGTACCACTTTACTACGTGATCCAAAGCAGAAAAAACCCTCGATCAGGTCAACATGTATGTTAAAACTGCGGAAGTATGACCCTGATGAGGGCAAATCCCAGGCCTAACCTAGACCTAACATGCGTTGTCCTCTAAAATATTGATGGAAACCAGGTTTAATTGACTGTTTCAGTGTTGTACTTCATTACTACGTGATGCAATCCAGAAAAAGCCCAGGATCTGGCCATCAAGTATGAGAAATATGCGAAAGAATGAGCCTGATGAGGGCAAATTCTAGACCTATCCCAGACCAAACTTGCGTTATCCTCTAAAATATTGATCGAAACCAGTTTTAATTGACTGTTTCAGCGTGGTACCACATTACTACGTGATCCAAACCAGTAAAAACCCAGGATCCGTTCAACAAGTATGTGAAGAATGCGAAAGTATGAGTCTGATGAGTGAAAAACCCCGGCCTAACCTAGACCTAACATGCGTTATCCTCAAAATTATTGATCGAAACCTGGTTTAATCGACTGTTTCAGTGTGGTACCACATTACTATGTGATCCAAACCAGAAAATAACCCAGGATCTGTTCAACGAGTATGTGAAGTGTGCGAAAGTATGAGTCTAATGAGGGCAAATCCCAGACCTATCCCAGACCTAAAATGCGGTATCCTCTAAAATATTTATCAATACCAGGATTAATTGATTGTTTCAGTGTGATCCCACATTACTACGTGATCCAAGCCAGAAAATTCCCAGGATCCGTTCAAAAAGTATGTGAAGAATGCGAAAGTATGAGTCTGATGAGTGAAAATCCCAGACCTAACCTAGACCTAACATGCGTTATCCTCTAAAATATTTATCATGACCAGGTTTAATTGATTGTTTCAGTGTGGTCCCACATTACTACGTGATCCAAACCAGAAAAAACCCAGGATCCGTTCAACAAGTATGTGAAGAATGCGAAAGTATGTGTCTGATGAGTGAAAATCCCAGGCCTAACCTAGACCTAACATGCGTTATCCTCAAAAATATTGATCGAAACCTGGTTTAATCGACTGTTTCAGTATGCTACCACAGTACTACGTGACCCAAACCAGAAAAAACCCAGGATCTGTTCAACAAGTATGTGAAAAACGCGAAAGTATGAGCCTGATGAGGGCAAATCCCAGACCTATCCCAGACCTAACTTGCGTTGTCCTCTAAGATATTGATGGAAACCAGGTTTAATTGATTGTTTCAGTGTGGTACCACTTTACTACGTGATCCATAGCAGAAAAAACCCTCGATCAGGTCAACATGTATGTTAAAACTGCGGAAGTATGACCCTGATGAGGGCAAATCCCAGGCCTAACCTGGACCTAACATGCGTTGTCCTCTAAAATATTGATGGAAACCAGGTTTAATTGACTGTTTCAGTGTTGTACTTCATTACTACGTGATGCAATCCAGAAAAAGTCCAGGATCTAGCCATCAAGTATGAGAAATATGCGAAAGAATGAGCCTGATGAGGGCAAATCCTAGACCTAACCCAGACCTAACATGCGTTATCCTCTAAAATATTTATCAATACCAGGTTTAATTGATTGTTTCAGTGTGGTCCCACTTTACTACGTGATCCAAACCAGAAAAAACCCAGGATCTGTTCAACAAGTATGTGAAAAACGCGAAAGTATGAGCCTGATGAGGACAAATCCCAGACCTATCCCAGACCAAACTTGCGTTATCCTCTAAAATATTGATCGAAACCAGGTTTAATCGACTGTTTCAGTGTGGTACCACATTGCTACGTGATCCAAACCAGAAAAAACCCAGGATCAGTTCAACAAGTATGTGAAAAACGCGAAAGTATGAGCCTGATGAGGGCGAATCCCAGACCTATCCCAGACCAAACTTGCGTTATCCTCTAAAATATTGATCGAAACCAGTTTCAATTGACTGCTTCAGCGTGGTACCACATTACTACGTGATCCAAACCAGTAAAAACCCAGGATCCGTTCAAAAGTATGTGAAGAATGCGAAAGTATGAGTCTGATGAGTGAAAAACCCCGGCCTAACCTAGACCTAACATGCGTTATCCTCAAAAATATTGATCGAAACCTGGTTTAATCGACTGTTTCAGTATGCTACCACAGTACTACGTGACCCAAACCAGAAAAAACCCAGGATCTGTTCAACAAGTATGTGAAAAACGCGAAAGTATGAGCCTGATGAGGGCAAATCCCAGACCTATCCCAGACCTAACTTGCGTTGTCCTCTAAGATATTGATGGAAACCAGGTTTAATTGATTGTTTCAGTGTGGTACCACTTTACTACGTGATCCATAGCAGAAAAAACCCTCGATCAGGTCAACATGTATGTTAAAACTGCGGAAGTATGACCCTGATGAGGGCAAATCCCAGGCCTAACCTGGACCTAACATGCGTTGTCCTCTAAAATATTGATGGAAACCAGGTTTAATTGACTGTTTCAGTGTTGTACTTCATTACTACGTGATACAATCCAGAAACAGCCCAGGATCTAGTCATGAAGTATGAGAAATATGCGAAAGTATGAGCCTGATGAGGGCAAATCCCAGACCTATCCCAGACCTAACATGCGTCATCCTCTAAAATAATTATCAATACCAGGTTTAATTGATTGTTTCAGTGTGGTCCCACATTACTACGTGATCCAAACCAGAAAAAACCCAGGATCTGTTCAACAAGTATGTGAAAAACGCGAAAGTATGAGCCTGATGAGGGCAAATCCCAGACCTATCCCAGACCTAACTTGCGTTGTCCTCTAAGATATTGATGGAAACCAGGTTTAATTGACTGTTTCAGTGTTGTACTTCATTACCACGTGATGCAATCCAGAAACAGCCCAGGATCTAGCCATGAAGTATGAGAAATATGCGAAAGTATGAGCCTGATGAGGGCAAATCCTAGACCTAACCCAGACCTAACATGCGTTGTCCTCTAAAATATTTATCAAAACCAGGTTTAATTGATTGTTTCAGTGTGGTCCCACATTACTACGTGAAGCAATCCAGAAAAAGCCCAGGATCTAGCCATCAAGTGTGAGAAATATGCGAAAGAATGAGCCTGATGAGAGCAAATCCCAGGCCTAACCTAGACCTAACATGCGTTATCCTCTAAAATATTGCTCCAAACCTGGTTTAATGGACTGTTTCAGTGTGGTACCACTTTACTACGTGATCCAAAGCAGAAAAAACCCTCGATCAGGTCAACATGTATGTTAAAACTGCGGAAGTATGACCCTGATGAGGGCAAATCCCAGGCCTAACCTAGACCTAACATGCGTTGTCCTCTAAAATATTGATGGAAACCAGGTTTAATTGACTGTTTCAGTGTTGTACTTCATTACTACGTGATGCAATCCAGAAAAAGCCCAGGATTTAGCCATCAAGTATGAGAAATATGCGAAAGAATGAGCCTGATGAGGGCAAATTCTAGACCTATCCCAGACCAAACTTGCGTTATCCTCTAAAATATTGATCGAAACCAGTTTTAATTGACTGTTTCAGCGTGGTACCACATTACTACGTGATCCAAACCAGTAAAAACCCAGGATCCGTTCAACAAGTATGTGAAGAATGCGAAAGTATGAGTCTGATGAGTGAAAAACCCCGGCCTAACCTAGACCTAACATGCGTTATCCTCAAAATTATTGATCGAAACCTGGTTTAATCGACTGTTTCAGTGTGGTACCACATTACTATGTGATCCAAACCAGAAAATAACCCAGGATCTGTTCAACGAGTATGTGAAGTGTGCGAAAGTATGAGTCTAATGAGGGCAAATCCCAGACCTATCCCAGACCTAAAATGCGTTATCCTCTAAAATATTTATCAATACCAGGATTAATTGATTGTTTCAGTGTGGTCCCACTTTACTACGTGATCCAAACCAGAAAAAACCCAGGATCTGTTCAACAAGTATGTGAAAAACGCGAAAGTATGAGCCTGATGAGGGCAAATCCCAGACCTATCCCAGACCAAACTTGCGTTATCCTCTAAAATATTGATCGAAACCAGTTTTAATTGACTGTTTCAGCGTGGTACCACATTACTACGTGATCCAAACCAGTAAAAACCCAGGATCCGTTCAAAAAGTATGTGAAGAATGCGAAAGTATGAGTCTGATGAGTGAAAACCCCGGCCTAACCTAGACCTAACATGCGTTATCCTCAAAAATATTGATCGAAACCTGGTATAATCGACTGTTTCAGTGTGGTACCACATTACTATGTGATCCAAACCAGAAAATAACCCAGGATCTGTTCAACGAGTATGTGAAGTGTGCGAAAGTATGAGTCTGATGAGGGCAAATCCCAGACCTATCCCAGACCTAAAACGCGTTATCCTCTAAAATATTTATCAATACCAGGTTTAATTGATTGTTTCAGTGTGATCCCACATTACTACGTGATCCAAGCCAGAAAAAACCCAGGATCCGTTCAAAAAGTATGTGAAAAACGCGAAAGTATGAGCCCGATGAGAGCAAATCCCAGACCTCTCCCAGAGCTAACTTGCATTGTCCTCCAAGATATTGATGGAAACCAGGTTTAATTGACTGTTTCAGTGTTGTACTTCATTACTACGTGATGCAATCCAGAAAAAGCCCAGGATCTAGCCATCAAGTATGAGAGATATGCGAAAGAATGAGCCTGATGAGAGCAAATCCCAGACCTAACCTAGACCTAACATGAATTATTCTCTAAAATATTTGTCATGACCAGGTTTAATTGATTGTTTCAGTGTGGTCGCACATTACTACGTGATCCAAACCAGAAAAAACCCAGGATCTGTTCAACAAGTATGTGAAAAACGGGAAAGTATGAGCCTGATGAGGGCAAATCCCAGACCTATCCCAGACCAAACTTGCGTTATCCTCTAAAATATTGATCGAAACCAGGTTTAATCGACTGTTTCAGTGTGGTACCACATTGCTACGTGATCCAAACCAGAAAAAACCCAGGATCAGCTCAACAAGTATGTGAAAAACGCGAAAGTATGAGCCTGATGAGGGCGAATCCCAGACCTATCCCAGACCTAACTTGCGTTATCCTCTAAAATATTGATCGAAACCAGTTTTAATTGACTGTTTCAGCGTGGTACCACATCACTACGTGATACAATCCAGAAACAGCCCAGGATCTAGTCATGAAGTATGAGAAATATGCGAAAGTATGAGCCTGATGAGGGCAAATCCTAGACCTAACCCAGACCTAACATGCGTTATCCTCTAAAATATTTATCATGACCAGGTTTAATTGATTGTTTCAGTGTGGTCCCACATTACTACGTGATCCAAACCAGAAAAAACCCAGGATCCGTTCAAGAAGTATGTGAAGAATGCGAAAGTATGAGTCTGATGAGTGAAAATCCCCGGCCTAACCTAGACCTAACATGCGTTATCCTCAAAACTATTGATCGAAACCAGGTTTAATCGACTGTTTCAGTGTGGTACCACACTACTACGTGACCCAAACCGGAAAAAACCCAGGATCTGTTCAACAAGTATGTGAAAAACGCGAAAGTATGAGCCTGATGAGGGCAAATCCCAGACCTATCCCAGACCTAACTTGCGTTGTCCTCTAAGATATTGATGGAAACCAGGTTTAATTGACTGTTTCAGTGTTGTACTTCATTACTACGTGATGCAATCCAGAAAAAGCCCAGGATCTAGCCACGAAGTATGAGAAATATGCGAAAGTATGAGCCTGATGTGGGCGAATCCCAGACCTATCCCAGACCTAACTTGCGTTATCCTCTAAAATATTGATCGAAATCAGGCTTAATTGACTGTTTCAGCGTGGTACCACATTACTACGTGATACAATCCAGAAACAGCCCAGGATCTAGCCATGAAGTATGAGAAATATGCGAAAGTATGAGCCTGATGAGGGCAAATCCTAAACCTAACCCAAACCTAACATGCGTTATCCTCTAAAATAGTTATCATGAGCAGGTTTAATTGATTGTTTCAGTGTGGTCCCACATTACTACGTGTTCCAAACCAGAAAAAACCCAGGATCCGATCAACAAGTATGTGAAGAACGCGAAAATATGAACCTGATGAGGGCAGATCCCAGGCCTAGCCTAGGCCTAACATGCGTTATCCTCAAAAATACTGATCGAAACCTGGTTTAATCGACTGTTTCAGTGTGGTACCACATTACTACGTGATGCAATCCAGAAAAAGCCCAGGATCTAGCCATCAAGTATGAGAAATATGCGAAAGAATGAGCCTGATGAGAGCAAATCCCAGACCTAACCTAGACCTAACATGAATTATTCTCTAAAATATTTGTCATGACCAGGTTTAATTGATTGTTTCAGTGTGGTCGCACATTACTACGTGATCCAAACCAGAAAAAACCCAGGATCTGTTCAACAAGTATGTGAAAAACGGGAAAGTATGAGCCTGATGAGGGCAAATCCCAGACCTATCCCAGACCAAACTTGCGTTATCCTCTAAAATATTGATCGAAACCAGGTTTAATCGACTGTTTCAGTGTGGTACCACATTGCTACGTGATCCAAACCAGAAAAAACCCAGGATCAGCTCAACAAGTATGTGAAAAACGCGAAAGTATGAGCCTGATGAGGGCGAATCCCAGACCTATCCCAGACCTAACTTGCGTTATCCTCTAAAATATTGATCGAAACCAGTTTTAATTGACTGTTTCAGCGTGGTACCACATCACTACGTGATACAATCCAGAAACAGCCCAGGATCTAGTCATGAAGTATGAGAAATATGCGAAAGTATGAGCCTGATGAGGGCAAATCCTAGACCTAACCCAGACCTAACATGCGTTATCCTCTAAAATATTTATCATGACCAGGTTTAATTGATTGTTTCAGTGTGGTCCCACATTACTACGTGATCCAAACCAGAAAAAACCCAGGATCCGTTCAAGAAGTATGTGAAGAATGCGAAAGTATGAGTCTGATGAGTGAAAATCCCCGGCCTAACCTAGACCTAACATGCGTTATCCTCAAAACTATTGATCGAAACCAGGTTTAATCGACTGTTTCAGTGTGGTACCACACTACTACGTGACCCAAACCGGAAAAAACCCAGGATCTGTTCAACAAGTATGTGAAAAACGCGAAAGTATGAGCCTGATGAGGGCAAATCCCAGACCTATCCCAGACCTAACTTGCGTTGTCCTCTAAGATATTGATGGAAACCAGGTTTAATTGACTGTTTCAGTGTTGTACTTCATTACTACGTGATGCAATCCAGAAAAAGCCCAGGATCTAGCCACGAAGTATGAGAAATATGCGAAAGTATGAGCCTGATGTGGGCGAATCCCAGACCTATCCCAGACCTAACTTGCGTTATCCTCTAAAATATTGATCGAAATCAGGCTTAATTGACTGTCTCAGCGTGGTACCACATTACTACGTGATACAATCCAGAAACAGCCCAGGATCTAGCCATGAAGTATGAGAAATATGCGAAAGTATGAGCCTGATGAGGGCAAATCCTAAACCTAACCCAAACCTAACATGCGTTATCCTCTAAAATAGTTATCATGAGCAGGTTTAATTGATTGTTTCAGTGTGGTCCCACATTACTACGTGTTCCAAACCAGAAAAAACCCAGGATCCGATCAACGAGTATGTGAAGAACGCGAAAATATGAACCTGATGAGGGCAGATCCCAGGCCTAGCCTAGGCCTAACATGCGTTATCCTCAAAAATACTGATCGAAACCTGGTTTAATCGACTGTTTCAGTGTGGTACCACATTACTACGTGATGCAATCCAGAAAAAGCCCAGGATCTAGCCATCAAGTATGAGAAATATGCGAAAGAATGAGCCTGATGAGAGCAAATCCCAGACCTTACCTAAACATAACATGAATTATTCTCTAAAATATTGATCCAAACCAGGTTTAATGGAATGTTTCAGTGTGGTACCACTTTACTACGTGATACAAACCAGAAAATAACCCAGGATCTGTTCAACGAGTATGTGAAGTGTGCGAAAGTATGAGTCTGATGATGGCAAATCCCAGACCTATCCCAGACCTAACATGCGTCATCCTCTAAAATAATTATCAATACCAGGTTTAATTGATTGTTTCAGTGTGGTCCCACATTACTACGTGATCCAAACCAGAAAAAACCCAGGATCTGTTCAACAAGTATGTGAAAAACGCGAAAGTATGAGCCTGATGAGGGCAAATCCCAGACCTATCCCAGACCTAACTTGCGTTGTCCTCTAAGATATTGATGGAAACCAGGTTTAATTGACTGTTTCAGTGTTGTACTTCATTACCACGTGATGCAATCCAGAAACAGCCCAGGATCTAGCCATGAAGTATGAGAAATATGCGAAAGTATGAGCCTGATGAGGGCAAATCCTAGACCTAACCCAGACCTAACATGCGTTGTCCTCTAAAATATTTATCAAAACCAGGTTTAATTGATTGTTTCAGTGTGGTCCCACATTACTACGTGAAGCAATCCAGAAAAAGCCCAGGATCTAGCCATCAAGTATGAGAAATATGCGAAAGAATGAGCCTGATGAGAGCAAATCCCAGGCCTAACCTAGACCTAACATGCGTTATCCTCTAAAATATTGCTCCAAACCTGGTTTAATGGACTGTTTCAGTGTGGTACCACTTTACTACGTGATCCAAAGCAGAAAAAACCCTCGATCAGGTCAACATGTATGTTAAAACTGCGGAAGTATGACCCTGATGAGGGCAAATCCCAGGCCTAACCTAGACCTAACATGCGTTGTCCTCTAAAATATTGATGGAAACCAGGTTTAATTGACTGTTTCAGTGTTGTACTTCATTACTACGTGATGCAATCCAGAAAAAGCCCAGGATCTAGCCATCAAGTATGAGAAATATGCGAAAGAATGAGCCTGATGAGGGCAAATTCTAGACCTATCCCAGACCAAACTTGCGTTATCCTCTAAAATATTGATCGAAACCAGTTTTAATTGACTGTTTCAGCGTGGTACCACATTACTACGTGATCCAAACCAGTAAAAACCCAGGATCCGTTCAACAAGTATGTGAAGAATGCGAAAGTATGAGTCTGATGAGTGAAAAACCCCGGCCTAACCTAGACCTAACATGCGTTATCCTCAAAATTATTGATCGAAACCTGGTTTAATCGACTGTTTCAGTGTGGTACCACATTACTATGTGATCCAAACCAGAAAATAACCCAGGATCTGTTCAACGAGTATGTGAAGTGTGCGAAAGTATGAGTCTAATGAGGGCAAATCCCAGACCTATCCCAGACCTAAAATGCGTTATCCTCTATAATATTTATCAATACCAGGATTAATTGATTGTTTCAGTGTGATCCCACATTACTACGTGATCCAAGCCAGAAAAATCCCAGGATCCGTTCAAAAAGTATGTGAAGAATGCGAAAGTATGAGTCTGATGAGTGAAAATCCCAGACCTAACCTAGACCAAACATGCGTTATCCTCTAAAATATTTATCATGACCAGGTTTAATTGATTGTTTCAGTGTGGTCCCACATTACTACGTGATCCAAACCAGAAGAAACCCAGGATCTGTTCAACAAGTATGTGAAAAACGCGAATGTATGAGCCTGATGAGAGCAAATCCCAGACCTCTCCCAGACCTAACTCGCGTTGTCCTCAAAGATATTGATGGAAACCAGGTTTAATTGACTGTTTCAGTGTTGTACTTCATTACTACGTGATGCAATCCAGAAAAAGCCCAGGATCTAGCCATCAAGTATGAGAGATATGCGAAAGAATGAGCCTGATGAGAGCAAATCCCAGACCTAACCTAGACCTAACATGAATTATTCTCTAAAATATTTATCATGACCAGGTTTAATTGATTGTTTCAGTGTGGTCCCACATTACTACGTGATCCAAACCAGAAAAAACCCAGGATCTGTTCAACAAGTATGTGAAAAACGCGAAAGTATGAGCCTGATGAGGGCAAATCCCAGACCTATCCCAGACCAAACTTGCGTTATCCTCTAAAATATTGATCGAAACCAGGTTTAATCGACTGTTTCAGTGTGGTACCACATTGCTACGTGATCCAAACCAGAAAAAACCCAGGATCAGTTCAACAAGTATGTGAAAAACGCGAAAGTATGAGCCTGATGAGGGCGAATCCCAGACCTATCCCAGACCTAACTTGCGTTATCCTCTAAAATATTGATCGAAACCAGTTTTAATTGACTGTTTCAGTGTGGTCCCACATTACTACGTGATCCAAACCTGAAAAAACCCAGGATCCGTTCAAAAAGTATGTGAGGAATGCGAAAGTATGAGTCTGATGAGAGCAAATCCCATACCTAACCTAGACCTAACATGAATTATTCTCTAAAATATTTATCATGACCAGGTTTAATTGATTGTTTCAGTGTGGTACCACACTACTACGTGATCCAAACCAGAAAAAACCCAGGATCTGTTCAACAAGTATGTGAAAAACGCGAAAGTATGAGCCTGATGAGGGCAAATCCCAGACCTATCCCAGACCTAACTTGCGTTGTCCTCTAAGATATTGATGGAAACCAGGTTTAATTGATTGTTTCAGTGTGGTACCACTTTACTACGTGATCCAAAGCAGCAAAACCCTCGATCTGGTCAACATGTATGTTAAAACTGCGGAAGTATGACCCTGATGAGGGCAAATCCCAGGCCTAACCTGGACCTAACATGCGTTGTCCTCTAAAATATTGATGGAAACCAGGTTTAATTGACTGTTTCAGTGTTGTACTTCATTACTACGTGATGCAGTCCAGAAAAAGTCCAGGATCTAGCCATCAAGTATGAGAAATATGCGAAAGAATGAGCCTGATGAGGGCAAATCCTAGACCTAACCCAGACCTAACATGCGTTATCCTCTAAAATATTTATCAATACCAGGTTTCATTGATTGTTTCAGTGTGGTCCCACTTTACTACGTGATCCAAACCAGAAAAAACCCAGGATCTGTTCAACAAGTATGTGAAAAACGCGAAAGTATGAGCCTGATGAGGACAAATCCCAGACCTATCCCAGACCAAACTTGCGTTGTCCTCTAAGATATTGATGGAAACCAGGTTTAATTGACTGTTTCAGTGTTGTACTTCATTACCACGTGATGCAATCCAGAAACAGCCCAGGATCTAGCCATGAAGTATGAGAAATATGCGAAAGTATGAGCCTGATGAGGGCAAATTCTAGACCTATCCCAGACCAAACTTGCGTTATCCTCTAAAATATTGATCGAAACCAGTTTTAATTGACTGTTTCAGCGTGGTACCACATTACTACGTGATCCAAACCAGTAAAAACCCAGGATCCGTTCAACAAGTATGTGAAGAATGCGAAAGTATGAGTCTGATGAGTGAAAAACACCGGCCTAACCTAGACCTAACATGCGTTATCCTCAAAATTATTGATCGAAACCTGGTTTAATCGACTGTTTCAGTGTGGTACCACATTACTATGTGATCCAAACCAGAAAATAACCCAGGATCTGTTCAACGAGTATGTGAAGTGTGCGAAAGTATGAGTCTAATGAGGGCAAATCCCAGACCTATCCCAGACCTAAAATGCGTTATCCTCTAAAATATTTATCAATACCAGGATTAATTGATTGTTTCAGTGTGATCCCACATTACTACGTGATCCAAGCCAGAAAAATCCCAGGATCCGTTCAAAAAGTATGTGAAGAATGCGAAAGTATGAGTCTGATGAGTGAAAATCCCAGACCTAACCTAGACCTAACATGCGTTATCCTCTAAAATATTTATCATGACCAGGTTTAATTGATTGTTTCAGTGTGGTCCCACATTACTACGTGATCCAAACCAGAAGAAACCCAGGATCTGTTCAACAAGTATGTGAAAAACGCGAAAGTATGAGCCCGATGAGAGCAAATCCCAGACCTCTCCCAGACCTAACTTGCGTTGTCCTCAAAGATATTGATGGAAACCAGGTTTAATTGACTGTTTCAGTGTTGTACTTCATTACTACGTGATGCAATCCAGAAAAAGCCCAGGATCTAGCCATCAAGTATGAGAGATATGCGTAAGAATGAGCCTGATGAGAGCAAATCCCAGACCTAACCTAGACCTAACATGAATTATTCTCTAAAATATTTATCATGACCAGGTTTAATTGATTGTTTCAGTGTGGTCCCACATTACTACGTGATCCAAACCAGAAAAAACCCAGGATCTGTTCAACAAGTATGTGAAAAACGCGAAAGTATGAGCCTGATGAGGGCAAATCAAAGACCTATCCCAGACCAAACTTGCGTTATCCTCTAAAATATTGATCGAAACCAGGTTTAATCGACTGTTTCAGTGTGGTACCACATTGCTACGTGATCCAAACCAGAAAAAACCCAGGATCAGTTCAACAAGTATGTGAAAAACGCGAAAGTATGAGCCTGATGAGGGCGAATCGCAGACCTATCCCAGACCTAACTTGCGTTATCCTCTAAAATATTGATCGAAACCAGTTTTAATTGACTGTTTCAGTGTGGTCCCACATTACTACGTGATCCAAACCAGAAAAAACCCAGGATCCGTTCAAAAAGTATGTGAGGAATGCGAAAGTATGAGTCTGATGAGAGCAAATCCCAGACCTAACCTAGACCTAACATGAATTATTCTCTAAAATATTTATCATGACCAGGTTTAATTGATTGTTTCAGTGTGGTACCACACTACTACGTGATCCAAACCAGAAAAAATCCAGGATCTGTTCAACAAGTATGTGAAAAACGCGAAAGTATGAGCCTGATGAGGGCAAATCCCAGACCTATCCCAGACCTAACTTGCGATGTCCTCTAAGATATTGATGGAAACCAGGTTTAATTGATTGTTTCAGTGTGGTACCACTTTACTACGTGATCCAAAGCAGAAAAAACCCTCGATCAGGTCAACATGTATGTTAAAACTGCGGAAGTATGACCCTGATGAGGGCAAATCCCAGGCCTAACCTGGACCTAACATGCGTTGTCCTCTAAAATATTGATGGAAACCAGGTTTAATTGACTGTTTCAGTGTTGTACTTCATTACTACGTGATGCAATCCAGAAAAAGTCCAGGATCTAGCCATCAAGTATGAGAAATATGCGAAAGAATGAGCCTGATGAGGGCAAATCCTAGACCTAACCCAGACCTAACATGCGTTATCCTCTAAAATATT
This sequence comes from Colletes latitarsis, assembly GCF_051014445.1. Lineage (NCBI taxonomy): Eukaryota > Metazoa > Arthropoda > Insecta > Hymenoptera > Colletidae > Colletes > Colletes latitarsis. Next base: position 26,102,702 of record NW_027488367.1, on the reverse strand, counting down.
TATCAATACCAGGTTTAATTGATTGTTTCAGTGTGGTCCCACTTTACTACGTGATCCAAACCAGAAAAAACCCAGGATCTGTTCAACAAGTATGTGAAAAACGCGAAAGTATGAGCCTGATGAGGACAAATCCCAGACCTATCCCAGACCAAACTTGCGTTATCCTCTAAAATATTGATCGAAACCAGGTTTAATCGACTGTTTCAGTGTGGTACCACATTGCTACGTGATCCAAACCAGAAGAAACCCAGGATCTGTTCAACAAGTATGTGAAAAACGCGAAAGTATGAGCCCGATGAGAGCAAATCCCAGACCTCTCCCAGACCTAACTTGCGTTGTCCTCAAAGATATTGATGGAAACCAGGTTTAATTGACTGTTTCAGTGTTGTACTTCATTACTACGTGATGCAATCCAGAAAAAGCCCAGGATCTAGCCATCAAGTATGAGAGATATGCGAAAGAATGAGCCTGATGAGAGCAAATCCCAGACCTAACCTAGACCTAACATGAATTATTCTCTAAAATATTTATCATGACCAGGTTTAATTGATTGTTTCAGTGTGGTCCCACATTACTACGTGATCCAAACCAGAAAAAACCCAGGATCTGTTCAACAAGTATGTGAAAAACGCGAAAGTATGAGCCTGATGAGGGCAAATCCCAGACCTATCCCAGACCAAACTTGCGTTATCCTCTAAAATATTGATCGAAACCAGGTTTAATCGACTGTTTCAGTGTGGTACCACATTGCTACGTGATCCAAACCAGAAAAAACCCAGGATCAGTTCAACAAGTATGTGAAAAACGCGAAAGTATGAGCCTGATGAGGGCGAATCCCAGACCTATCCCAGACCTAACTTGCGTTATCCTCTAAAATATTGATCGAAACCAGTTTTAATTGACTGTTTCAGTGTGGTCCCACATTACTACGTGATCCAAACCAGAAAAAACCCAGGATCCGTTCAAAAAGTATGTGAGGAATGCGAAAGTATGAGTCTGATGAGAGCAAATCCCAGACCTAGCCTAGACCTAACATGAATTATTCTCTAAAATATTTATCATGACCAGGTTTAATTGATTGTTTCAGTGTGGTACCACACTACTACGTGATCCAAACCAGAAAAAACCCAGGATCTGTTCAACAAGTATGTGAAAAACGCGAAAGTATGAGCCTGATGAGGGCAAATCCCAGACCTATCCCAGACCTAACTTGCGTTGTCCTCTAAGATATTGATGGAAACCAGGTTTAATTGATTGTTTCAGTGTGGTACCACTTTACTACGTGATCCAAAGCAGAAAAAACCCTCGATCAGGTCAACATGTATGTTAAAACTGCGGAAGTATGACCCTGATGAGGGCAAATCCCAGGCCTAACCTGGACCTAACATGCGTTGTCCTCTAAAATATTGATGGAAACCAGGTTTAATTGACTGTTTCAGTGTTGTACTTCATTACTACGTGATGCAATCCAGAAAAAGTCCAGGATCTAGCCATCAAGTATGAGAAATATGCGAAAGAATGAGCCTGATGAGGGCAAATCCTAGACCTAACCCAGACCTAACATGCGTTATCCTCTAAAATATTTATCAATACCAGGTTTAATTGATTGTTTCAGTGTGGTCCCACTTTACTACGTGATCCAAACCAGAAAAAACCCAGGATCTGTTCAACAAGAATGTGAAAAACGCGAAAGTATGAGCCTGATGATGACAAATCCCAGACCTATCCCAGACCAAACTTGCGTTATCCTCTAAAATATTGATCGAAACCAGGTTTAATCGACTGTTTCAGTGTGGTACCACATTGCTACGTGATCCAAACCAGAAGAAACCCAGGATCTGTTCAACAAGTATGTGAAAAACGCGAAAGTATGAGCCCGATGAGAGCAAATCCCAGACCTCTCCCAGACCTAACTTGCGTTGTCCTCAAAGATATTGATGGAAACCAGGTTTAATTGACTGTTTCAGTGTTGTACTTCATTACTACGTGATGCAATCCAGAAAAAGCCCAGGATCTAGCCATCAAGTATGAGAGATATGCGAAAGAATGAGCCTGATGAGAGCAAATCCCAGACCTAACCTAGACCTAACATGAATTATTCTCTAAAATATTTATCATGACCAGGTTTAATTGATTGTTTCAGTGTGGTCCCACATTACTACGTGATCCAAACCAGAAAAAACCCAGGATCTGTTCAACAAGTATGTGAAAAACGCGAAAGTATGAGCCTGATGAGGGCAAATCCCAGACCTATCCCAGACCAAACTTGCGTTATCCTCTAAAATATTGATCGAAACCAGGTTTAATCGACTGTTTCAGTGTGGTACCACATTGCTACGTGATCCAAACCAGAAAAAACCCAGGATCAGTTCAACAAGTATGTGAAAAACGCGAAAGTATGAGCCTGATGAGGGCGAATCCCAGACCTATCCCAGACCTAACTTGCGTTATCCTCTAAAATATTGATCGAAACCAGTTTTAATTGACTGTTTCAGTGTGGTCCCACATTACTACGTGATCCAAACCAGAAAAAACCCAGGATCCGTTCAAAAAGTATGTGAGGAATGCGAAAGTATGAGTCTGATGAGAGCAAATCCCAGACCTAGCCTAGACCTAACATGAATTATTCTCTAAAATATTTATCATGACCAGGTTTAATTGATTGTTTCAGTGTGGTACCACACTACTACGTGATCCAAACCAGAAAAAACCCAGGATCTGTTCAACAAGTATGTGAAAAACGCGAAAGTATGAGCCTGATGAGGGCAAATCCCAGACCTATCCCAGACCTAACTTGCGTTGTCCTCTAAGATATTGATGGAAACCAGGTTTAATTGATTGTTTCAGTGTGGTACCACTTTACTACGTGATCCAAAGCAGAAAAAACCCTCGATCAGGTCAACATGTATGTTAAAACTGCGGAAGTATGACCCTGATGAGGGCAAATCCCAGGCCTAACCTGGACCTAACATGCGTTGTCCTCTAAAATATTGATGGAAACCAGGTTTAATTGACTGTTTCAGTGTTGTACTTCATTACTACGTGATGCAATCCAGAAAAAGTCCAGGATCTAGCCATCAAGTATGAGAAATATGCGAAAGAATGAGCCTGATGAGGGCAAATCCTAGACCTAACCCAGACCTAACATGCGTTATCCTCTAAAATATTTATCAATACCAGGTTTAATTGATTGTTTCAGTGTGGTCCCACTTTACTACGTGATCCAAACCAGAAAAAACCCAGGATCTGTTCAACAAGAATGTGAAAAACGCGAAAGTATGAGCCTGATGAGGACAAATCCCAGACCTATCCCAGACCAAACTTGCGTTATCCTCTAAAATATTGATCGAAACCAGGTTTAATCGACTGTTTCAGTGTGGTACCACATTGCTACGTGATCCAAACCAGAAGAAACCCAGGATCTGTTCAACAAGTATGTGAAAAACGCGAAAGTATGAGCCCGATGAGAGCAAATCCCAGACCTCTCCCAGACCTAACTTGCGTTGTCCTCAAAGATATTGATGGAAACCAGGTTTAATTGACTGTTTCAGTGTTGTACTTCATTACTACGTGATGCAATCCAGAAAAAGCCCAGGATCTAGCCATCAAGTATGAGAGATATGCGAAAGAATGAGCCTGATGAGAGCAAATCCCAGACCTAACCTAGACCTAACATGAATTATTCTCTAAAATATTTATCATGACCAGGTTTAATTGATTGTTTCAGTGTGGTCCCACATTACTACGTGATCCAAACCAGAAAAAACCCAGGATCTGTTCAACAAGTATGTGAAAAACGCGAAAGTATGAGCCTGATGAGGGCAAATCCCAGACCTATCCCAGACCAAACTTGCGTTATCCTCTAAAATATTGATCGAAACCAGGTTTAATCGACTGTTTCAGTGTGGTACCACATTGCTACGTGATCCAAACCAGAAAAAACCCAGGATCAGTTCAACAAGTATGTGAAAAACGCGAAAGTATGAGCCTGATGAGGGCGAATCGCAGACCTATCCCAGACCTAACTTGCGTTATCCTCTAAAATATTGATCGAAACCAGTTTTAATTGACTGTTTCAGTGTGGTCCCACATTACTACGTGATCCAAACCAGAAAAAACCCAGGATCCGTTCAAAAAGTATGTGAGGAATGCGAAAGTATGAGTCTGATGAGAGCAAATCCCAGACCTAACCTAGACCTAACATGAATTATTCTCTAAAATATTTATCATGACCAGGTTTAATTGATTGTTTCAGTGTGGTACCACACTACTACGTGATCCAAACCAGAAAAAATCCAGGATCTGTTCAACAAGTATGTGAAAAACGCGAAAGTATGAGCCTGATGAGGGCAAATCCCAGACCTATCCCAGACCTAACTTGCGATGTCCTCTAAGATATTGATGGAAACCAGGTTTAATTGATTGTTTCAGTGTGGTACCACTTTACTACGTGATCCAAAGCAGAAAAAACTCTCGATCAGGTCAACATGTATGTTAAAACTGCGGAAGTATGACCCTGATGAGGGCAAATCCCAGGCCTAACCTGGACCTAACATGCGTTGTCCTCTAAAATATTGATGGAAACCAGGTTTAATTGACTGTTTCAGTGTTGTACTTCATTACTACGTGATGCAATCCAGAAAAAGTCCAGGATCTAGCCATCAAGTATGAGAAATATGCGAAAGAATGAGCCTGATGAGGGCAAATCCTAGACCTAACCCAGACCTAACATGCGTTATCCTCTAAAATATTTATCAATACCAGGTTTAATTGATTGTTTCAGTGTGGTCCCACTTTACTACGTGATCCAAACCAGAAAAAACCCAGGATCTGTTCAACAAGTATGTGAAAAACGCGAAAGTATGAGCCTGATGAGGACAAATCCCAGACCTATCCCAGACCAAACTTGCGTTATCCTCTAAAATATTGATCGAAACCAGGTTTAATCGACTGTTTCAGTGTGGAACCACATTGCTACGTGATCCAAACCAGAAGAAACCCAGGATCTGTTCAACAAGTATGTGAAAAACGCGAAAGTATGAGCCCGATGAGAGCAAATCCCAGACCTCTCCCAGACCTAACTTGCGTTGTCCTCAAAGATATTGATGGAAACCAGGTTTAATTGACTGTTTCAGTGTTGTACTTCATTACTACGTGATGCAATCCAGAAAAAGCCCAGGATCTAGCCATCAAGTATGAGAGATATGCGAAAGAATGAGCCTGATGAGAGCAAATCCCAGACCTAACCTAGACCTAACATGAATTATTCTCTAAAATATTTATCATGACCAGGTTTAATTGATTGTTTCAGTGTGGTCCCACATTACTACGTGATCCAAACCAGAAAAAACCCAGGATCTGTTCAACAAGTATGTGAAAAACGCGAAAGTATGAGCCTGATGAGGGCAAATCCCAGACCTATCCCAGACCAAACTTGCGTTATCCTCTAAAATATTGATCGAAACCAGGTTTAATCGACTGTTTCAGTGTGGTACCACATTGCTACGTGATCCAAACCAGAAAAAACCCAGGATCAGTTCAACAAGTATGTGAAAAACGCGAAAGTATGAGTCTGATGAGAGCAAATCCCAGACCTAGCCTAGACCTAACATGAATTATTCTCTAAAATATTTATCATGACCAGGTTTAATTGATTGTTTCAGTGTGGTACCACACTACTACGTGATCCAAACCAGAAAAAACCCAGGATCTGTTCAACAAGTATGTGAAAAACGCGAAAGTATGAGCCTGATGAGGGCAAATCCCAGACCTATCCCAGACCTAACTTGCGTTGTCCTCTAAGATATTGATGGAAACCAGGTTTAATTGATTGTTTCAGTGTGGTACCACTTTACTACGTGATCCAAAGCAGAAAAAACCCTCGATCAGGTCAACATGTATGTTAAAACTGCGGAAGTATGACCCTGATGAGGGCAAATCCCAGGCCTAACCTGGACCTAACATGCGTTGTCCTCTAAAATATTGATGGAAACCAGGTTTAATTGACTGTTTCAGTGTTGTACTTCATTACTACGTGATGCAATCCAGAAAAAGTCCAGGATCTAGCCATCAAGTATGAGAAATATGCGAAAGAATGAGCCTGATGAGGGCAAATCCTAGACCTAACCCAGACCTAACATGCGTTATCCTCTAAAATATTTATCAATACCAGGTTTAATTGATTGTTTCAGTGTGGTCCCACTTTACTACGTGATCCAAACCAGAAAAAACCCAGGATCTGTTCAACAAGTATGTGAAAAACGCGAAAGTATGAGCCTGATGAGGACAAATCCCAGACCTATCCCAGACCAAACTTGCGTTATCCTCTAAAATATTGATCGAAACCAGGTTTAATCGACTGTTTCAGTGTGGTACCACATTGCTACGTGATCCAAACCAGAAAAAACCCAGGATCAGCTCAACAAGTATGTGAAAAACGCGAAAGTATGAGCCTGATGAGGGCGAATCCCAGACCTATCCCAGACCTAACTTGCGTTATCCTCTAAAATATTGATCGAAACCAGTTTTAATTGACTGTTTCAGCGTGGTACCACATCACTACGTGATACAATCCAGAAACAGCCCAGGATCTAGTCATGAAGTATGAGAAATATGCGAAAGTATGAGCCTGATGAGGGCAAACCCTAGACCTAACCCAGACCTAACATGCGTTATCCTCTAAAATATTTATCATGACCAGGTTTAATTGATTGTTTCAGTGTGGTCCCACATTACTACGTGATCCAAAGCAGAAAAAACCCAGGATCCGTTCAACAAGTATGTGAAGAATGCGAAAGTATGAGTCTGATGAGTGAAAATCCCCGGCCTAACCTAGACCTAACATGCGTTATCCTCAAAACTATTGATCGAAACCAGGTTTAATCGACTGTTTCAGTGTGGTACCACACTACTACGTGACCCAAACCGGAAAAAACCCAGGATCTGTTCAACAAGTATGTGAAAAACGCGAAAGTATGAGCTTGATGAGGGCAAATCCCAGACCTATCCCAGACCTAACTTGCGTTGTCCTCTAAGATATTGATGGAAACCAGGTTTAATTGACTGTTTCAGTGTTGTACTTCATTACTACGTGATGCAATCCAGAAAAAGCCCAGGATCTAGCCACGAAGTATGAGAAATATGCGAAAGTATGAGCCTGATGTGGGCGAATCCCAGACCTATCCCAGACCTAACTTGCGTTATCCTCTAAAATATTGATCGAAATCAGGCTTAATTGACTGTTTCAGCGTGGTACCACATTACTACGTGATACAATCCAGAAACAGCCCAGGATCTAGCCATGAAGTATGAGAAATATGCGAAAGTATGAGCCTGATGAGGGCAAATCCTAAACCTAACCCAAACCTAACATGCGTTATCCTCTAAAATAGTTATCATGAGCAGGTTTAATTGATTGTTTCAGTGTGGTCCCACATTACTACGTGTTCCAAACCAGAAAAAACCCAGGATCCGATCAACAAGTATGTGAAGAACGCGAAAATATGAACCTGATGAGGGCAAATCCCAGACCTATCCCAGACCTAACATGCGTCATCCTCTAAAATAATTATCAATACCAGGTTTAATTGATTGTTTCAGTGTGGTCCCACATTACTACGTGATCCAAACCAGAAAAAACCCAGGATCTGTTCAACAAGTATGTGAAAAACGCGAAAGTATGAGCCTGATGAGGGCAAATCCCAGGCCTAACCTAGACCTAACATGCGTTATCCTCTAAAATATTGCTCCAAACCTGGTTTAATGGACTGTTTCAGTGTGGTACCACTTTACTACGTGATCCAAAGCAGAAAAAACCCTCGATCAGGTCAACATGTATGTTAAAACTGCGGAAGTATGACCCTGATGAGGGCAAATCCCAGGCCTAACCTAGACCTAACATGCGTTGTCCTCTAAAATATTGATGGAAACCAGGTTTAATTGACTGATTCAGTGTTGTACTTCATTACTACGTGATGCAATCCAGAAAAAGCCCAGGATCTAGCCATCAAGTATGAGAAATATGCGAAAGAATGAGCCTGATGAGGGCAAATTCTAGACCAATCCCAGACCAAACTTGCGTTATCCTCTAAAATATTGATCGAAACCAGTTTTAATTCACTGTTTCAGCGTGGTACCACATTACTACGTGATCCAAACCAGTAAAAACCCAGGATCCGTTCAACAAGTATGTGAAAAACGCGAAAGTATGAGCCTGATGAGGGCAAATCCCAGGCCTAACCTAGACCTAACATGCGTTATCCTCTAAAATATTGCTCCAAACCTGGTTTAATGGACTGTTTCAGTGTGGTACCACTTTACTACGTGATCCAAAGCAGAAAAAACCCTCGATCAGGTCAACATGTATGTTAAAACTGCGGAAGTATGACCCTGATGAGGGCAAATCCCAGGCCTAGCCTAGACCTAGCATGAGTCATCCTCTAAAATATTGATCGAAACCAGTTTTAATTGACTGTTTCAGTGTGGTCCCACATTACTACGTGATCCAAACCAGAAAAAACCCAGGATCCGTTCAAAAAGTATGTGAGGAATGCGAAAGTATGAGTCTGATGAGAGCAAATCCCAGACCTAACCTAGACCTAACATGAATTATTCTCTAAAATATTTATCATGACCAGGTTTAATTGATTGTTTCAGTGTGGTACCACACTACTACGTGATCCAAACCAGAAAAAACCCAGGATCTGTTCAACAAGTATGTGAAAAACGCAAAAGTATGAGCCTGATGAGGGCAAATCCCAGACCTATCCCAGACCTAACATGCGTTATCCTCTAAAATATTTATCAAGACCAGGTTTAATTGAATGTTTCAGTGTGGTACCACATTACTACGTGATCCAAACCAGTAAAAACCCAGGATCCGTTCAACAAGTATATGAAGATTGCGAAAGTATGAGTCTGATGAGTGAAAATCCCCGGCCTAACCTAGACCTAACATGCGTTATCCTGAAAAATATTGTTCGAAACCAGGTTTAATCGACTGTTTCAGTGTGGTACCACACTACTACGTGACCCAAACCGGAAAAAACCCAGGATCTAGCCATCAAGTATGAGAAATATGCGAATGTATGAGCCTGATGGGGGCGAATCCCAGACCTAACCCAGACCTAACTTTCGTTATCCTCTAAAATATTGATCGAAACCACGTTTAATGGACTGTTTCAGTGTGGTCCCATATTACTACGTGATCCAAACGAGAAAAAACCCAGGATCCGTTCAACAAGTATGTGAAGAATGCGAAAGTATGAGCCTCATGAGGGCAAATCCAATACCTAACCCAAACCTAACATGCGTTATCCTCTAAAATATTTATCAAGACCAGGTTTAATTGAATGTCTCAGTGTGGTACCACATTACTACGTGAACCAAACCAGAAAAAACCCTGTATCTGTTCAACAAGTATGTGAAGAATGCTAAAGTATGAGTCTGATGAGTGAAAATCCCAGGGCTAACCTAGACCTAACATGCGTTATCCTCTAAAATATTGATCCAAGCCAGGTTTAATGGACTGTTTCAGTGTGGTACCACTTTACTGCGTGATCCAAAGCAGAAAAAACCCTCGATCAGGTCAACATATATGTTAAAACTGCGAAAGTATGACCCTGATGTGGGCAAATCCCAGGCCTAACCTAGACCTAACATGCGTTGTCCTCTAAAATATTGATGGAAACCAGGTTTAATTGACTGTTTCAGTGTTGCACTTCATTACTACGTGATCCAAACTAGTAAAAACCCAGGATCCGTTCAACAGGTATGTGACGAATGCGAAAGTATGAGTGTGATGAGTGAAAAACCCCGGCCTAACCTAGACCTAACATGCGTTATCCTCAAAAATATTCATCGAAACCTGGTTTAATCGTCTGTTTCAGTGTGGTACCACATTACTATGTGATCCAAACCAGAAAATAACCCAGGATCTGTTCAACAAGTATGTGAAAAACGCGAAAGTATGAGCCTGATGAGGGCAAATCCCAGACCTATCCAAGACCTAACTTGCGTTGTCCTCTAAGATATTGATGGAAACCAGGTTTAATCGACTGTTTCAGTGTTGTACTTCATTACTACGTGATGCAATCCAGAAAAAGCGCAGGATCTAGCCATCAAGTATGAGAAATATGCGAAAGAATGAGCCTGATAAGAGCAAAGCCCAGACCTAACCTAGACCTAGCATGAGTTATCCTCTAACATATTGTTCGAGACCAGGATTAGTCGACTGTTTCAGTGTGGTACCACATTACTACCTGATCCAAACAAGAAATAACCCAGGATCTGTTGAACAAGTATGTGATGAATGCGAAAGTATGGGTCTGATGAGGGCAAATCCCAGGCCTAACCTAGACCTAGCATGAGTTATCCTCTAAAACATTGTTCGTGACCAGGTTTAATTGACTGTTTCAGTGTGGTACCACATTACTACCTGATCCAAACCAGAAATAACCCAGGATCTGTTGAACAAGTATGTGATGAATGCGAAAGTATGGGTCTGATGGGGGCAAATCCCAGGCCTAACCTAGACCTAGCATGAGTTATCCTCTAAAACATTGTTCGAGACCAGGATTAAGCGACTGTTTCAGTGTGGTACCACTTTACTACGTGATCCAAACCAGTAAAAACCCAAGAGCTGGCCAACAAGTATGAGAGATATGCGAAAGTATAAGCCTGATGCGGGCAAATCCTGGACCGAACCCAGACCTAACATGCGTTATCCTCTAAAATATAGATCGAGACCAGGTATAATTGACTGATTCAGTGTGGTACTACATCACTATGTGATCCAATCCAGAAAAAGCAACGGATCTTGCTATCAAGTATGAGAAATATGCGAAAGTATGAGCCTGATGAGGGCAAATCCCACACCTAACCGGGTCCTAACCGGCGTTATCCTCTAAAATGTTGATCGTGACCAGGTTTAATTGACTGTTTCAGTGTGGTACCACATTACTACCTGATCCAAACCAGGAATAACCCAGGATCTGTTCAACAAGTATGTGATGAATGCGAAAGTATGGGTCTGATGAGGGCAAGTCCCAGGCCTAACCTAGACCTAGCATGAGTTATCCTCTAAAACATTGTTCGAGACCAGGATTAAGCGACTGTTTCAGTGTGGTACCACTTTACTACGTGATCCAAACCAGAAGTAACCCAGGACCTGTTCAACAAGTATGTGATGAATGCGAAAGTATGGGTCTGATGGGGGCAAATCCCAGGCCTAACCTAGGCCAAACATGAGTTATCCTCTACAATATTGATCGAAACCAGGTTTAATCGTCTGTCTCTGTGTGGTACCACATTACTACCTGATCCAAACCAGAAATAACCCAGGATCTGTTGAACAAGTATGTGATGATTGCGAAAGTATGGGTCTGATGAGGGCAAATCCCAGGCCTAACTTAGACCTAGCATGAGTTATCCTCTAAAACATTGTTCGAGACCAGGATTAAGCGACAGTTTCAGTGTGGTACCACTTTACTACGTGATCCAAACCAGAAATAACCCAGGACCTGTTCAACAAGTATGTGATGAATGCGAAAGTATGGGTCTGATGAGGGCAAATCCCAGGCCTAACCTAGACCTAGCATGAGTTATCCTCTAACATATTGTTCGAGACCAGGATTAGTCGACTGTTTCAGTGTGGTACCACATTACTACCTGATCCAAACCAGAAATAACCCAGGATCTGTTGAACAAGTATGTGATGAATGCGAAAGTATGGGTCTGATGAGGGCAAATCCCAGGCCTAACCTAGACCTAGCATGAGTTATCCTCTAAAACATTGTTCGTGACCAGGTTTAATTGACTGTTTCAGTGTGGTACCACATTACTACCTGATCCAAACCAGAAATAACCCAGGATCTGTTGAACAAGTATGTGATGAATGCGAAAGTATGGGTCTGATGGGGGCAAATCCCAGGCCTAACCTAGACCTAGCATGAGTTATCCTCTAAAACATTGTTCGAGACCAGGATTAAGCGACTGTTTCAGTGTGGTACCACTTTACTACGTGATCCAAACCAGTAAAACCCCAAGAGCTGGCCAACAAGTATGAGAGATATGCGAAAGTATAAGCCTGATGCGGGCAAATCCTGGACCGAACCCAGACCTAACATGCGTTATCCTCTAAAATATAGATCGAGACCAGGTATAATTGACTGATTCAGTGTGGTACTACATCACTATGTGATCCAATCCAGAAAAAGCAACGGATCTTGCTATCAAGTATGAGAAATATGCGAAAGTATGAGCCTGATGAGGGCAAATCCCACACCTAACCGGGTCCTAACCGGCGTTATCCTCTAAAATGTTGATCGTGACCAGGTTTAATAGACTGTTTCAGTGTGGTACCACATTACTACCTGATCCAAACCAGGAATAACCCAGGATCTGTTCAACAAGTATGTGATGAATGCGAAAGTATGGGTCTGATGAGGGCAAGTCCCAGGCCTAACCTAGACCTAGCATGAGTTATCCTCTGAAACATTGTTCGAGACCAGGACTAAGCGACAGTTTCAGTGTGGTACCACTTTACTACGTGATCCAAACCAGAAATAACCCAGGACCTGTTCAACAAGTATGTGATGAATGCGAAAGTATGGGTCTGATGAGGGCAAATCCCAGGCCTAACCTAGACCTAGCATGAATTATCCTCTAAAACATTGTTCGAGACCAGGATTAAGCGACTGTTTCAGTGTGGTACCACTTTACTACGTGATCCAAACCTGAAATAACCAAGGACATGTTCAACAAGTATGTGATGAATGCGAAAGTATGGGTCTGATGGGGGCAAATCCGAGGCCTAACCTAGGCCAAACATGAGTGATCCTCTACAATATTGATCGAAACCAGGTTTAATCGTCTGTCTCTGTGTGGTACCACACAACTACCTGATCCAAACCAGAAATAACCCAGGATCTGTTGAACAAGTATGTGATTAATGCGAAAGTATGGGTCTGATGAGGGCAAATCCCAGGCCTAACCTAGACCTAGCATGACTTATCCTCTAAAGCATTGTTCGAGACCAGGACTAAGCGACACTTTCAGTGTGGTACCACTTTACTACGTGATCCAAACCAGAAATAACCCAGGACCTGTTCAACAAGTATGTGATGAATGCGAAAGTACGAGCCTGATGAGTGCAAATCCCAGACCTAACCTAGACCTAACATGAGTTATTCTCTAAAATAATCATCGAAACCAGGTTTAATGGACTTTTTCAGTGTGGTACCACATTACTACGTGATGCAAACCAGAAAAAAACCCAGGATATGTACAACAAGTATGTGACGAATGCGAAAGAATGAGCCTGCTGAGGGCAAATCCCAGGCTTAACCCAGACCTAACATGCGTTATCCTCTAAAATATCTATCGACACCAGGTTGAATTGACTGTTTCAGGGTGGTACCACTTTACTACGTGATCCAAACCAGAAAAAGCCAGGGATCTGTTCAGCTAGTATGAGAAATATGCGAAAGTATGAGCCTGATGAGGGCAAATCCCAGGCCTAACCTAGACATAACATGCGTTATTCTCCAAAATATTGATCGAAACCAGGTGTAATGGACTGTTTCAGTGTGGTACCACGTTAGTACGTGATCCAATCCAGAAAAAGCCCAGGATCTAGCCATCAAGTATGAGAAATATGCGAAAGTATGAGCCTGATGAGGGCAAATCCCAGGCCTAACCTAGACATAACATGCGTCATCCTCTAAAATATTAATCGAAATCAGGTTTGATGGACTGTTACAGTGTGGTACCACATTACTGCGTGATCCATTCCAGAAGAAGCCCAGGATCTAGCCATCACGTATGAGAAATATGCGAAAGTATGTGCCTGCTGGGGGCAAATCCTAGACCTAACCCAGACCTAACATGAGTTATTCTCTAAAATAATGATCCAAACCAGGTTTAATGGACTGTTTCAGTGTGGTACCACATTAGCACATGATCCAAACCAGAATAAGCCAGGGATTTGCTCAGCAAATATGTGAAAAACGCGAAAGTATGACCCTGATGGGGGCAAATCCCAGACCTATCCCAGACCTAAAATGCGTTATCCTCTAAAATATTTATCAAGACCAGGTTTAATTGAATGTTTCAGTGTGGTACCACATTACTACGTGATCCAATCCAGAAAAAGCCCAGGATCTGGCCATCAGGTATAAGAGATATGCGGAAGTATGACCCTGATGAGGGCAAATCCCAGGCCTAATCTAGACCTAACATGCGTTATCCTCTAAAATATTGATCGAAACTAGGATTAATGGACTGTTTCAGCGTGGTACCACATTACTACGTGTTCCAATCCAGAAGTAACCCAGGACCTGTTCAACAAGTATGTGATGAATGCGAAAGTATGGGTCTGATGGGAGCAAATCCCAGGCCTAACCTAGGCCAAACATGAGTTATCCTCTACAATATTGATCGAAACCAGGTTTAATGGTCTGTTTCAGCGTGGTACCACATTACTACCTGATCCAAACCAGAAATAACCCAGGATCTGTTGAACAAGTATGTGATGAATGCGAAGGTATGGGTCTGATGAGGGCAAACCCCAGGCCTAACTTAGACCTAGCATGAGTTATCCTCTAAAACATTGTTCGAGACCAGGATTAAGCGACAGTTTCAGTGTGGTACCACTTTACTACGTGATCCAAACCAGAAATAACCCAGGACCTGTTCAACAAGTATGTGATGAATGCGAAAGTATGGGTCTGATGAGGGCAAATCCCAGGCCTAACCTAGACCTAGCATGAGTTATCCTCTAAAACATTGTTCGTGACCAGGTTTAATTGACTGTTTCAGAGTGGTACCACATTACTACCTGATCCAAACCAGAAATAACCCAGGATCTGTTGAACAAGTATGTGATGAATGCGAAAGTATGGGTCTGATGAGGGCAAATCCCAGGCCTAGCCTAGACCTAGCATGAGTCATCCTGTAAAATATTGTTCGAGACCAGGATTAATCGACTGTTTCAGTGTGGTACCACTTTAATACGTGATCCAAACCAGAAATAATACAGGATCTGTTCAACAAGTATGTGAAGAATGCGAAAGTATGGGTCTGATGAGGGCAAATCCCAGGCCTAACCTAGAACTAGCATGAGTTGTCCTCTAAAACATTGTTCGAGAGCAGGACTAAGCGACAGTTTCAGTGTGGTACCACTTTACTACGTGATCCAAACCAGAAATAACCCAGGACCTGTTCAACAAGTATGTGATGAATGCGAAAGTATGGGTCTGATGAGGGCAAATCCCAGGCCTAACCTAGACCTAGCATGAGTTATCCTCTAACATATTGTTCGAGACCAGGATTAATCGACTGTTTCAGTGTGGTACCACTTTACTACGTGATCCAAACCAGAAATAATACAGGATCTGTTCAACAAGTATGTGAAGAATGCGAAAGTATGGGTCTGATGAGGGCAAATCCTAGCCCTAACCCAAACCTAACATGCGTTATCATCAAAAATATTGATCGAAACCAGGTTTAACTGACTGTTTCAGTGTGGTACCACATTACTACGTGATCCAAACCAGAAAAACCTAGGATCTGTTCAACAAGCATGTGAAGAATGCGAAGGTATGAGCCAGATGAGGGCAAATCCTAGACCTAACGCAGACCTAACATGCGTTATCCTCTGAAATATTGGTTGTATCCAGGTTTAACTGACTGTTTCAGTGTGGTACCACTTTACTACGTGATCCAATCCAGAAAAAACCCAGGAGCTGGCCAACAAGTATGAGAGATATGCGAAAGTATAAGCCTGATGCGGGCAAATCCTGGACCGAACCCAGACCTAACATGCGTTATCCTCTAAAATATTGATCGACACCAGGTTTAATGGACCGTTTCAGTGTGGTACCACATTACTACGGGATCAAACCAGAAAAAGCCCAGAATCTGTTCAACAAGTATGTGAAGAATGCGCAAGTATGAGTCTGATGAGGGCAAATCCTAGCCCTAACCCAAACCTAACATGCGTTATCATCAAAAATATTGATCGAAACCAGGTTTAACTGACTGTTTCAGTGTGGTACCACATTACTACGTGATCCAAACCAGAAAAACCTAGGATCTGTTCAACAAGCATGTGAAGAATGCGAAGGTATGAGCCAGATGAGGGCAAATCCTAGACCTAACGCAGACCTAACATGCGTTATCCTCTGAAATATTGGTTGTATCCAGGTTTAACTGACTGTTTCAGTGTGGTACCACTTTACTACGTGATCCAAACCAGAAATAACCCAGGATCTGTTCCACAAGTATGTGAAGAATGCGAAAGTATGGGTCTGATGAGGGCAAATCCCAGGCCTAGCCTAGACCTAGCATGAGTCATCCTCTAAAATATTGTTCGAGACGAGGATTAATCGACTGTTTCAGTGTGGTACCACTTTACTACGTGATCCAACCCAGAAATAATACAGGATCTGTTCAACAAGTATGTGAGGAATGCGAAAGTATGGGTCTGATTAGGGCAAATCCTAGCCCTAACCCAAACCTAACATGCGTTATCATCAAAAATATTGATCGAAACCAGGTTTAACTGACTGTTTCAGTGTGGTACCACTTTACTACGTGATCCAAACCAGAAATAACCCAGGATCTGTTCCACAAGTATGTGAAGAATGCGAAAGTATGGGTCTGATGAGGGCAAATCCCAGGCCTAGCCTAGACCTAGCATGAGTCATCCTCTAAAATATTGTTCGAGACCAGGATTAATCGACTGTTTCAGTGTGGTACCACTTTACTACGTGATCCAAACCAGAAATAACCCAGGATCTGTTCCACAAGTATGTGAAGAATGCGAAAGTATGGGTCTGATGAGGGCAAATCCCAGGCCTAGCCTAGACCTAGCATGAGTCATCCTCTAAAATATTGTTCGAGACGAGGATTAATCGACTGTTTCAGTGTGGTACCACTTTACTAGGTGATCCAAACCAGAAATAACCCAGGATCTGTTCAACAAGTATGTGAAGAATGCGAAAGTATGGGTCTGATGAGGGCAAATCTCAGGCCTAACCTAGACCTAGCATGAGTTATCCTCTAAAATATTGATCGAAAATAGGATTAATCGACTGTTTCAGTGTGGTACCACTTTACTACGTGATCCAAACCAGAGAAACCCTGGATCTGTTCAACAAGTATGTTAAAAATGCGAAAGCATGACCCTGATGAGAGCAAATCCCAGACCTATCCCAGACCGAACTTGCGTTATCCTATAAAATATTGACCGAGACCAGGATTAATCGTCTGTTTCAGTGTGGCACCTCTTCACTACGTGATCCAAACCAGAAAAAGCCAGGGATCTGTTCAAAAAATATGAGAAATATGCGAAAGTATGAGCCTGCTGGGGGCAAATCCTAGACCTAACCCAGACCTAACATGAGTTATGCTCTAAACTAATGATCCAAACCAGGATTAATCAACGGTTTCAGTGTGGTACCACATTACTACGTGATCCAAACCAGAAAAAACCCTGGATCTGTTCAACAAGTATGTGGAGAATGCGAAAGTATGTGTCTGATGAGGGAAAATCCCAGGCCTAACCTAGACATAACATGCGTTATCCTCTAAAATATTGATCGACACCAGGTTTAATGGTCCGTTTCAGTGTGGTAGCACATTACTACGGGATCCAATCCAGAAAAAGCCCAGAATCTGGCCGTCAAGTATGAGAAATATGCGAAAGTACGAGTCTGATGAGGGCAAATCCCAGGCCCAACCTAGACATAACATGCGTTATCCTCTAAAATATTGATCGAAACCAGGTTTGATTGACTGTTTCAGTGTGGTACCACATTACTACGTGATCCAAACCAGAAAACGCCAGGGATCTGTTAAACAAGTATGGGAAAAATGCGAAAATACGATCCTGATGAGAGCAAATCCCGGACTTATCCCAGACCTAACTTGCGTTCTCCTCTAAAATATTGTCGAGACTAGGATTAAGCGACTGTTTCAGTGTGGTACCACTTTACTACGTGATCCAAACCAGAAATAACCCAGGACCTGTTCAACAAGTATGTGATGAATGCGAAAGTATGGGTCTGATGGGGGCAAATCCGGGGCCTAACCTAGGCCAAACATGAGCTATCCTCTACAATATTGATCGAAACCAGGTTTAATCGTCTGTCTCTGTGTGGTACCACATTACTACCTGATCCAAACCAGAAATAACCCAGGATCTGTTGAACAAGTATGTGATGAATGCGAAAGTATGGGTCTGATGAGGGCAAATCCCAGGCCTAACCTAGACCTAGCATGAGTTATCCTCTAAAACATTGTTCGAGACCAGGACTAAGCGACAGTTTCAGTGTGGTACCACTTTACTACGTGATCCAAACCAGAAATAACCCAGGACCTGTTCAACAAGTATGTGATGAATGCGAAAGTATGGGTCTGATGAGGGCAAATCCCAGGCCTAACCTAGACCTAGCATGAGTTATCCTCTAACATATTGTTCGAGACCAGGATTAATCGACTGTTTCAGTGTGGTACCACTTTACTACGTGATCCAAACCAGAAATACTACAGGATCTGTTCAACAAGTATGTGAAGAATGCGAAAGTATGGGTCTGATGAGGGCAAATCCTAGCCCTAACCCAAACCTAACATGCGTTAGCATCAAAAATATTGATCGAAACCAAGTTTAACTGACTGTTTCAGTGTGGTACCACATTACTACGTGATCCAAACCAGAAAAACCTAGGATCTGTTCAACAAGCATGTGAAGAATGCGAAGGTATGAGCCAGATGAGGGCAAATCCTAGACCTAACGCAGACCTAACATGCGTTATTCTCTGAAATATTGGTTGTATCCAGGTTTAACTGACTGTTTCAGTGTGGTACCACTTTACCACGTGATCCAAACCAGAAATAACCCAGGATCTGTTCCACAAGTATGTGAAGAATGCGAAAGTATGGGTCTGATGAGGGCAAATCCCAGGCCTAGCCTAGACCTAGCATGAGTCATCCTCTAAAATATTGTTCGAGACCAGGATTAATCGACTGTTTCAGTGTGGTACCACTTTACTACGTGATCCAAACCAGAAATAATACAGGATCTGTTCAACAAGTATGTGAAGAATGCGAAAGTATGAGTCTGATGAGGTCAAATCCCAGACCTATCCCAGACCTAACTTGCGTTATCCTCTACAATATTGATCGAAACCAGGTTTAATCGACTGTCACTGTGTGGTACCACATTACTACCTGATCCAAACCAGAAATAACCCAGGACCTGTTCAACAAGTATGTGAAAAACGCGAAACTATGAGCCTGATGTGGGCAATTCCCAGACCTATCCCAGACATAACTTGCGTTATCCTCTAAAATATTGATCGAAACCAGGTTTAATCGACTGTTTCAGTGTGGTACCACATTACTACGTGTCCAAACCAGTGAAAGCACAGAATCTGGCCAACAAGTATGAGAAATATGCGAAAGTATGAGACTGATGAGGGCAAATCACAGGCCTAACCTAGACCTAGCATGAGTTACCCTCTAAAATATTGATCGAGACCAGGATTAATCGACTGTTTCAGTGTGGTACCACTTTACTACGTGATCCAAACCAGAAAAACCCTGGATCTGTTCAACAAGTATGTGAAGAATGCGAAAGTATGGGTCTGATGAGGGCAAATCCCCGGCCTAGCCTAGACCTAGCATGAGTCATCCTCTAAAATATTGTTCGAGACCAGGATTAATCGACTGTTTCAGTGTGGTACCACTTTACTACGTGATCCAAACCAGAAAAACCCTGGATCTGTTCAACAAGTATGTTAAAAATGCGAAAGCATGACCCTGATGAGAGCAAATCCCAGACCTATCCCAGACCTAACTTGCGTTGTCCTCCAAAATATTGATGGAAACCAGGTTTAATGGACTGTGTCAGTGTCGTACCACATTACTACGTGATCCAAACCAGAAAACACCCAGGATCTGTTCTACAAGTATGTGAAAAACGCGAAACTATGAGCCTGATGAGGGCAAATCCCAGGCCCAACCTAGACATA
Organism: Colletes latitarsis; assembly: GCF_051014445.1. NCBI lineage: Eukaryota > Metazoa > Arthropoda > Insecta > Hymenoptera > Colletidae > Colletes > Colletes latitarsis. Next base: position 26,082,669 of record NW_027488367.1, on the reverse strand, counting down.
ACATGCGTTATCCTCTAAAATATTGATCGAAACCAGGTTTAATCGACTGTTTCAGTGTGGTACCACATTACTACGTGACCAAACCAGTGAAAGCACAGAATCTGGCCAACAAGTTTGAGAAATATGCGAAAGTATGAGTCTGATGAGGGCAAATCCCAGACCTAACCTAGACATAACATGCGTTATCCTCTAAAATATTGATCGACAGCAGGTTTAATGGACCGTTTCAGTGTGGTACCACATTACTACGGGATCAAACCAGAAAAAGCCCAGAATCTGTTCAACAAGTATGTGAAGAATGCGCAAGTATGAGTCTGATGTGGGCAAATCCCAGGCCCAACCTAGACATAACATGCGTTATTCTCAAAAATAATGATCCAAACCAGGTTTAATGGACTGTTTCAGTGTGGTACCACATTAGTACATGATCCAAACCAGAATAAGCCAGGGATTTGTTCAACAAGTATGTGAAAAACGCGAAAGTATGAGCCTGATGAGGGCAAATCCCAGGCCTAACCTAGACATAACATGCGTTATCCGCTAAAATATTGATCGAAACCAGGTTTAATGCACTTTTTCAGTGTGGTACCACATTACTACGTGATCCAAACCAGAAAAAACCCAGGATCTGTTCAACAAGTATGTGAAGAATGCGCAAGTATGAGTCTGACGAGGGCAAATCCCAGGCCCAACCAAGACATAACATGCGTTATTCTCTAAAATATTGATCGAAACCAGGTCTAATGGACTGTTTCAGTGTGGTACCACATTAGTACGTGATCCAATCCAGAAAAAGCCCAGGATCTAGCCATCAAGTATGAGAAATATGCGAAAGTATGAGCCTAATGAGGGCAAATCCCAGGCCTAACCTAGACATAACATGCGTTATCCGCTAAAATATTGATCGAAACCAGGTTTTGATGGACTGTTTCAGTGTGGTACCACATTACTACGTGATGCAAACCAGAAAAAAACCCAGGATCTGTACAATAAGTATGTGAAGAATGCGAAAGTATGGGTCTGAAGAGGGCAAATCCTAGACCTAACCCGGACCTAACATGCGATATCCTTTAAAATATTAACCGAGACTAGGTTTCATGGACTGTTTCCGTGTGGCACCACTTTACTACGTGATCCAAACCAGAAAAAGCCCAGAATATGGCCATCAAGTATGACGAATATGCGAAAGTATGAGCCTGATAAGGGCAAATCCCAGACCTAACCGAGTCCTAACCGGCGTTATCCTCTAAAATGTTGATCGTGACCAGGATTAATCGACTGTTTCAGTGTGGTACCACTTTACTAGGTGATCCAAACCAGAAATAACCCAGGATCTGTTCAACAAGTATGTGAAGAATGCGAAAGTATGGGTCTGATGAGGGCAAATCTCAGGCCTAACCTAGACCTAGCATGAGTTATCCTCTAAAATATTGATCGAAAATAGGATTAATCGACTGTTTCAGTGTGGTACCACTTTACTACGTGATCCAAACCAGAAAAACCCTGGATCTGTTCAACAAGAATGTTAAAAATGCGAAAGCATGACCCTGATGACGGCAAATCCCAGACCTATCCCAGACCTAACTTGCGTTGTCCTCCAAAATATTGATGGAAACCAGGTTTAATGGACTGTTTCAGTGTGGTACCACATTGCTACGTGATCCAAACCAGAAAATGCCAGGGATCTGTTCAACAAATATGAGAAATATGCGAAAGTATGAGCCTGATGAGGGCAAATCCCAGGCCTAACCTAGACATAACATGCGTTATTCTCTAAAATATTGATCGAAACCAGGTCTAATGGACTGTTTCAGTGTGGTACCACATTAGTACGTGATCCAATCCAGAAAAAGCCCAGGATCTAGCCATCAAGTATGAGAAATATGCGAAAGTATGAGCCTGATGAGGGCAAATCCCAGGCCTAACCTAGACATAACATGCGTTATCCGCTAAAATATTGATCGAAACAAGGTTTTGATGGACTGTTTCAGTGTGGTACCACATTACTGCGTGATCCAATCCAGAAAAAGCCCAGGATCTAGCCATCAAGTATGAGAAATATGCGAAAGTATGAGCCTGCTGGGGGCAAATCCTAGACCTAACCCAGACCTAACATGAGTTATTCTCTAAACTAATGATCCAAACCAGGATTAATCAACTGTTTCAGTGTGGTACCACATTACTACGTGATCCAAACCAGAAAAAACCCAGGATCTGTTCAACAAGTATGTGGAGAATGCGAAAGTATGTGTCTGATGAGGGCGAATCCCAGGCCTAACCTAGACATAACATGCGTTATCCTCTAAAATATTGATCGACACCAGGTTTAATGGTCCGTTTCAGTGTGGTAGCACATTACTACGGGATCCAATCCAGAAAAAGCCCAGAATCTGGCCGTCAAGTATGAGAAATATGCGAATGTACGTGTCTGATGAGGGCAAATCCCAGGCCCAACCTAGACATAACATGCGTTATCCTCTAAAATATTGATCGAAACCAGGTTTGATTGACTGTTTCAGTGTGGTACCACATTACTACGTGATCCAAACCAGAAAACGCCAGGGATCTGTTCATCAAGTTTGGGAAAAATGCGAAAATACGATCCTGATGAGAGCAAATCCCGGACTTATCCCAGACCTAACTTGCGTTCTCCTCTAAAATATTGTCGAGACCAGGATTAAGCGACTGTTTCAGTGTGGTACCACTTTACTACGTGATCCAAACCAGAAAAAACCCAGGATCTGTTCAACAAGTATGTGAAGAATGCGCAAGTATGAGTCTGACGAGGGCAAATCCCAGGCCCAACCTAGACATAACATGCGTTATCCTCTAAAATATTGATCGAAACTAGGTTTAATGGACTGTTTCAGTGTGGTACCACATTACTACGTGATCCAAACCAGAATAACCCAGGATCTGTTCAACAAGTATGTTAAAAGTGCGAAAGCATGACCCTGATGAGGGCAAATCCCAGACCTATCCCAGACCTAAAATGCGTTATCCTCTAAAATATTTATCAAGACCAGGTTTAATTGAATGTTTCAGTGTGGTACCACATTACTACGTGATCCAATCCAGAAAAAGCCCAGGATCTGGCCATCAAGTATAAGAGATATGCGAAAGTATGACCCTGATGAGGGCAAATCCCAGGCCTAATCAAGACCTAACATGCGTTATCCTCTAAAATATTTATCAAGACCAGGTTTAATTGAATGTTTCAGTGTGGTACCACATTACTACGTGATCCAATCCAGAAAAAGCCCAGGATCTGGCCATCAAGTATAAGAGATATGCGAAAGTATGACCCTGATGAGGGCAAATCCCAGGCCTAATCAAGACCTAACATGCGTTATCCTCTAAAATATTGATCGAAACTAGGTTTAATGGACTGTTTCAGCGTGGTACCACATTACTACGTGTTCCAATCCAGAAGTAACCCAGGACCTGTTCAACAAGTATGTGATGAATGCGAAAGTATGGGTCTGATGGGGGCAAATCCCAGGCCTAACCTAGGCCAAACATGAGTTATCGTCTACAATATTGATCGAAACCAGGTTTAATCGTCTGTCTCTGTGTGGTACCACATTACTACCTGATCCAACCCAGAAATAACCCAGGATCTGTTGAACAAGTATGTGATGAATGCGAAAGTATGGGTCTGATGAGGGCAAATCCCAGGCCTAACTTAGACCTAGCATGAGTTATCCTCTAAAACATTGTTCGAGACCAGGATTAAGCGACAGTTTCAGTGTGGTACCACTTTACTACGTGATCCAAACCAGAAATAACCCGGGACCTGTTCAACAAGTATGTGATGAATGCGAAAGTATGGGTCTGATGAGGGCAAATCCCAGGCTTAAGCTAGACCTAGCATGAGTTATCCTCTAACATATTGTTCGAGACCAGGATTAGTCGACTGTTTCAGTGTGGTACCACATTACTGCCTGATCCAAACCAGAAATAACCCAGGATCTGTTGAACAAGTATGTGATGAATGCGAAAGTATGGGTCTGATGAGGGCAAATCCCAGGCCTAACCTAGACCTAGCATGAGTTATCCTCTAAAACATTGTTCGTGACCAGGTTTAATTGACTGTTTCAGTGTGGTACCACATTACTACCTGATCCAAACCAGAAATAACCCAGGATCTGTTGAACAAGTATGTGATGAATGCGAAAGTATGGGTCTGATGAGGGCAAATCCCAGGCCTAACCTAGACCTAGCATGAGTTATCCTCTAAAACATTGTTCGAGACCAGGATTAAGCGACAGTTTCAGTGTGGTACCACATTACTACCTGATCCAAACCAGAAATAATACAGGATCTGTTCAACAAGTATGTGAAGAATGCGAAAGTATGGGTCTGATGAGGGCAAATCCTAGACCTAACCCAAACCTAACATGCGTTATCATCAAAAATATTGATCGAAACCAGGTTTAACTGACTGTTTCAGTGTGGTACCACATTACTACGTGATCCAAACCAGAAAAACCTAGGATCTGTTCAACAAGTATGTGAAGAATGCGAAAGTATGGGTCTGATGAGGGCAAATCCCAGGCCTAGCCTAGACCTAGCATGAGTCATCCTCTAAAATATTGTTCGAGACCAGGATTAATCGACAGTTTGTGTGTGGTACCACTTTACTACGTGATCCAAACCAGAAAAACCCTGGATCTGTTCAACAAGTATGTTAAAAATGCGAAAGCATGACCCTGATGAAGGCAAATCCCAGACCTAACCGAGTCCTAACCGGCGTTATCCTCTAAAATGTTGATCGTGACCAGGTTTAATTGACTGTTTCAGTGTGGTACCACATTACTACCTGATCCAAACCAGAAATAACCCAGGACCTGTTCAACAAGTATGTGAAAAACGCGAAACTATGAGCCTGATGTGGGCAATTCCCAGACCTATCCCAGACATAACTTGCGTTATCCTCTAAAATGTTGATCGTGACCAGGTTTAATTGACTGTTTCAGTGTGGTACCACTTTACTACGTGATCCAAACCAGAAAAACCCTGGATCTGTTCAACAAGTATGTGAAGAATGCGAAAGTATGGGTCTGATGAGGGCAAATCCCAGGCCTAGCCTAGACCTAGCATGAGTCATCCTCTAAAATATTGTTCGAGACCAGGATTAATCGACTGTTTCAGTGTGGTACCACTTTACTACGTGATCCAAACCAGAAAAACCCTGGATCTGTTCAACAAGTATGTTAAAAATGCGAAAGCATGACCCTGATGAAGGCAAATCCCAGACCTATCCCAGACCTAACTAGCGTTGTCCTCCAAAATATTGATGGAAACCAGGTTTAATGGACTGTTTCAGTGTCGTACCACATTACTACGTGATCCAAACCAGAAAAAACCCAGGATCTGTTCTACAAGTATGTGAAAAACGCGAAACTATGAGCCTGATGTGGGCAATTCCCAGACCTATCCCAGGCATAACTTGCGTTATCCTCTAAAATATTGATCGAAACCAGGTTTAATCGACTGTTTCAGTGTGGTACCTCATTACTGCGTGTCCAAACCAGTGAAAGCACAGAATCTGGCCAACAAGTTTGAGAAATATGCGAAAGTATGAGTCTGATGAGGGCAAATCCCAGACCTAACCTAGACATAACATGCGTTATCCTCTAAAATATTGATCGTCACCAGGTTTAATGGACCGTTTCAGTGTGGTACCACATTACTACGGGATCAAACCAGAAAAAGCCCAGAATCTGTTCAACAAGTATGTGAAGAATGCGCAAGTATGAGTCTGATGAGGGCAAATCCCAGGCCCAACCTAGACATAACATGCGTTATTCTCTAAAATATTGATCGAAACCAGGTCTAATGGACTGTTTCAGTGTGGTACCACATTAGTACGTGATCCAATCCAGAAAAAGCCCAGGATCTAGCCATCAAGTATGAGAAATATGCGAAAGTATGAGCCTAATGAGGGCAAATCCCAGGCCTAACCTAGACATAACATGCGTTATCCGCTAAAATATTGATCGAAACCAGGTTTTGATGGACTGTTTCAGTGTGGTACCACATTACTACGTGATGCAAACCAGAAAAAAACCTAGGATCTGTACAACAAGTATGTGAAGAATCCGAAAGTATGGGTCTGAGGAGGGCAAATCCTAGACCTAACCCGGACCTAACATGCGATATCCTTTAAAATATTAACCGAGACTAGGTTTCATGGACTGTTTCCGTGTGGCACCACTTTACTACTTGATCCAAACCAGAAAAAGCCCAGAATATGGCCATCAAGTATGAGGAATATGCGAAAGTATGAGCCTGATAAGGGCAAATCCCAGACCTAACCGAGTCCTAACCGGCGTTATCCTCTAAAATGTTGATCGTGACCAGGATTAATCGACTGTTTCAGTGTGGTACCACTTTACTGGGTGATCCAAACCAGAAATAACCCAGGATCTGTACAACAAGTATGTGAAGAATCCGAAAGTATGGGTCTGAAGAGGGCAAATCCTAGACCTAACCCGGACCTAACATGCGATATCCTTTAAAATATTAACCGAGACTAGGTTTCATGGACTGTTTCCGTGTGGCACCACTTTACTACTTGATCCAAACCAGAAAAAGCCCAGAATATGGCCATCAAGTATGAGGAATATGCGAAAGTATGAGCCTGATAAGGGCAAATCCCAGACCTAACCGAGTCCTAACCGGCGTTATCCTCTAAAATGTTGATCGTGACCAGGATTAATCGACTGTTTCAGTGTGGTACCACTTTACTAGGTGATCCAAACCAGAAATAACCCAGGATCTGTTCAACAAGTATGTGAAGAATGCGAAAGTATGGGTCTGATGAGGGCAAATCTCAGGCCTAACCTAGACCTAGCATGAGTTATCCTCTAAAATATTGATCGAAAATAGGATTAATCGACTGTTTCAGTGTGGTACCACTTTACTACGTGATCCAAACCAGAAAAACCCTGGATCTGTTCAACAAGTATGTTAAAAATGCGAAAGCATGACCCTGATGACGGCAAATCCCAGACCTATCCCAGACCTAACTTGCGTTGTCCTCCAAAATATTGATGGAACCAGGTTTAATGGACTGTTTCAGTGTGGTACCACATTGCTACGTGATCCAAACCAGAAAAAACCCAGGATCTGTTCAACAAGTATGAGAAATATGCGAAAATACGACCTGATGAGGGCAAATCCCAGACCTATCCCAGACCGAACTTGCGTTATCCTATAAAATATTGACCGAGACCAGGATTAATCGTCTGTTTCAGTGTGGTACCTCTTCACTACGTGATCCAAACCAGAAAAAGCCAGGGATCTGTTCAACAAATATGAGAAATATGCGAAAGTATGAGCCTGCTGGGGGCAAATCCCAGACCTAACCCAGACCTAACATGAGTTATGCTCTAAACTAATGATCCAAACCAGGATTAATCAACTGTTTCAGTGTGGTACCACATTACTACGTGATCCAAACCAGAAAAAACCCAGGATCTGTTCAACAAGTATGTGGAGAATGCGAAAGTATGTGTCTGATGAGGGCAAATCCCAGGCCTAACCTAGACATAACATGCGTTATCCTCTAAAATATTGATCGACACCAGGTTTAATGGTCCGTTTCAGTGTGGTAGCACATTACTACGGGATCCAAACCAGAAAACGCCAGGGATCTGTTCAACAAGTATGGGAAAAATGCGAAAATACGATCCTGATGAGAGCAAATCCCGGACTTATCCCAGACCTAACTTGCGTTCTCCTCTAAAATATTGATCGACACCAGGTTTAATGGTCCGTTTCAGTGTGGTAGCACATTACTACGGGATCCAATCCAGAAAAAGCCCAGAATCTGGCCGTCAAGTATGAGAAATATGCGAAAGTACGAGTCTGATGAGGGCAAATCCCAGGCCCAACCTAGACATAACATGCGTTATCCTCTAAAATATTGATCGAAACCAGGTTTGATTGACTGTTTCAGTGTGGTACCACATTACTACGTGATCCAAACCAGAAAACGCCAGGGATCTGTTCAACAAGTATGGGAAAAATGCGAAAATACGATCCTGATGAGAGCAAATCCCAGACTTATCCCAGACCTAACTTGCGTTCTCCTCTAAAATATTGTCGAGACCAGGATTAAGCGACTGTTTCAGTGTGGTACCACTTTACTACGTGATCCAAACCAGAAATAACCCAGGACCTGTTCAACAAGTATGTGATGAATGCGAAAGTATGGGTCTGATGAGGGCAAATCCCAGGCCTAACCTAGACCTAGCATGAGTTATCCTCTAACATATTGTTCGAGACCAGGATTAATCGACTGTTTCAGTGTGGTACCATTTTACTACGTGATCCAAACCAGAAATAATACAGGATCTGTTCAACAAGTATGTGAAGAATGCGAAAGTATGGGTCTGATGAGGGCAAATCCTAGCTCTAACCCAAACCTAACATGCGTTATCATCAAAAATATTGATCGAAACCAAGTTTAACTGACTGTTTCAGTGTGGTACCACATTACTACGTGATCCAAACCAGAAAAACCTAGGATCTGTTCAACAAGCATGTGAAGAATGCGAAGGTATGAGCCAGATGAGGGCAAATCCTAGACCTAACGCAGACCTAACATGCGTTATCCTCTGAAATATTGGTTGTATCCAGGTTTAACTGACTGTTTCAGTGTGGTACCACTTTACCACGTGATCCAAACCAGAAATAACCCAGGATCTGTTCCACAAGTATGTGAAGAATGCGAAAGTATGGGTCTGATGAGGGCAAATCCCAGGCCTAGCCTAGACCTAGCATGAGTCATCCTCTAAAATATTGTTCGAGACCAGGATTAATCGACTGTTTCAGTGTGGTACCACTTTACTACGTGATCCAAACCAGAAATAATACAGGATCTGTTCAACAAGTATGTGAAGAATGCGAAAGTATGGGTCTGATGAGGGCAAATCCTAGCCCTAACCCAAACCTAACATGCGTTATCATCAAAAATATTGATCGAAACCAGGTTTAACTGACTGTTTCAGTGTGGTACCACATTACTACGTGATCCAAACCAGAAAAACCTAGGATCTGTTCAACAAGCCTGTGAAGAATGCGAAGGTATGAGCCAGATGAGGGCAAATCCTAGACCTAACGCAGACCTAACATGCGTTATCCTCTGAAATATTGGTTGTATCCAGGTTTAACTGACTGTTTCAGTGTGGTACCACATTACTACCTGATCCAAACCAGAAATAACCCAGGATCTGTTCAACAAGTATGTGATGAATCCGAAAGTATGGGTCTGATGAGGGCAAATCCCAGGCTTAACCTAGGCCTAACATGAGTTCTCCTCTACAATATTGATCGAAACCAGGTTTAATCGACTGTCACTGTGTGGTACCACATTACTACCTGATCCAAACCAGAAATAACCCAGGACCTGTTCAACAAGTATGTGAAAAACGCGAAACTATGAGCCTGATGTGGGCAATTCCCAGACCTATCCCAGACATAACTTGCGTTATCCTCTAAAATATTGATCGAAACCAGGTTTAATCGACTGTTTCAGTGTGGTACCACATTACTACGTGTCCAAACCAGTGAAAGCACAGAATCTGGCCAACAAGTTTGAGAAATATGCGAAAGTATGAGACTGATGAGGGCAAATCACAGGCCTAACCTAGACCTAGCATGAGTTACTCTCTAAAATATAGATCGAGACCAGGATTAATCGACTGTTTCAGTGTGGTACCACTTTACTACGTGATCCAAACCAGAAAAACCCTGGATCTGTTCAACAAGTATGTGAAGAATGCGAAAGGATGGGTCTGATGAGGGCAAATCCCCGGCCTAGCCTAGACCTAGCATGAGTCATCCTCTAAAATATTGTTCGTGACCAGGATTAATCGACTGTTTCAGTGTGGTACCACTTTACTACGTGATCCAAACCAGAAAAACCCTGGATCTGTTCAACAAGTATGTTAAAAATGCGAAAGCATGACCCTGATGAGAGCAAATCCCAGACCTATCCCAGACCTAACTTGCGTTGTCCTCCAAAATATTGATGGAAACCAGGTTTAATGGACTGTGTCAGTGTCGTACCACATTACTACGTGATCCAAACCAGAAAACACCCAGGATCTGTTCTACAAGTATGTGAAAAACGCGAAACTATGAGCCTGATGAGGGCAAATCCCAGGCCCAACCTAGACATAACATGCGTTATCCTCTAAAATATTGATCGAAACCAGGTTTAATGCACTTTTTCAGTGTGGTACCACATTACTACGTGATCCAAACCAGAAAAACCCTGGATCTGTTCAACAAGTATGTGAAGAATGCGAAAGGATGGGTCTGATGAGGGCAAATCCCCGGCCTAGCCTAGACCTAGCATGAGTCATCCTCTAAAATATTGTTCGAGACCAGGATTAATCGACTGTTTCAGTGTGGTACCACTTTACTACGTGATCCAAACCAGAAAAACCCTGGATCTGTTCAACAAGTATGTTAAAAATGCGAAAGCATGACCCTGATGAGAGCAAATCCCAGACCTATCCCAGACCTAACTTGCGTTGTCCTCCAAAATATTGATGGAAACCAGGTTTAATGGACCGTTTCAGTGTGGTACCACATTACTACGGGATCAAACCAGAAAAAGCCCAGAATCTGTTCAACAAGTATGTGAAGAATGCGCAAGTATGAGTCTGATGTGGGCAAATCCCAGGCCCAACCTAGACATAACATGCGTTATTCTCAAAAATAATGATCCAAACCAGGTTTAATGGACTGTTTCAGTGTGGTACCACATTAGTACATGATCCAAACCAGAATAAGCCAGGGATTTGTTCAACAAGTATGTGAAAATCGCGAAAGTATGAGCCTGATGAGGGCAAATCCCAGGCCTAACCTAGACATAACATGCGTTATCCGCTAAAATATTGATCGAAACCAGGTTTAATGCACTTTTTCAGTGTGGTACCACATTACTACGTGATCCAAACCAGAAAAAACCCAGGATCTGTTCAACAAGTATGTGAAGAATGCGCAAGTATGAGTCTGACGAGGGCAAATCCCAGGCCCAACCTAGACATAACATGCGTTATTCTCTAAAATATTGATCGAAACCAGGTCTAATGGACTGTTTCAGTGTGGTACCACATTAGTTCGTGATCCAATCCAGAAAAAGCCCAGGATCTAGCCATCAAGTATGAGAAATATGCGAAAGTATGAGCCTAATGAGGGCAAATCCCAGGCCTAACCTAGACATAACATGCGTTATCCGCTAAAATATTGATCGAAACCAGGTTTTGATGGACTGTTTCAGTGTGGTACCACATTACTACGTGATGCAAACCAGAAAAAAACCCAGGATCTGTACAATAAGTATGTGAAGAATGCGAAAGTATGGGTCTGAAGAGGGCAAATCCTAGACCTAACCCGGACCTAACATGCGATATCCTTTAAAATATTAACCGAGACTAGGTTTCATGGACTGTTTCCGTGTGGCACCACTTTACTACGTGATCCAAACCAGAAAAAGCCCAGAATATGGCCATCAAGTATGAGGAATATGCGAAAGTATGAGCCTGATAAGGGCAAATCCCAGACCTAACCGAGTCCTAACCGGCGTTATCCTCTAAAATGTTGATCGTGACCAGGATTAATCGACTGTTTCAGTGTGGTACCACTTTACTAGGTGATCCAAACCAGAAATAACCCAGGATCTGTTCAACAAGTATGTGAAGAATGCGAAAGTATGGGTCTGATGAGGGCAAATCTCAGGCCTAACCTAGACCTAGCATGAGTTATCCTCTAAAATATTGATCGAAAATAGGATTAATCGACTGTCTCAGTGTGGTACCACTTTACTACGTGATCCAAACCAGAAAAACCCTGGATCTGTTCAACAAGTATGTTAAAAATGCGAAAGCATGACCCTGATGACGGCAAATCCCAGACCTATCCCAGACCTAACTTGCGTTGTCCTCCAAAATATTGATGGAAACCAGGTTTAATGGACTGTTTCAGTGTGGTACCACATTGCTACGTCATCCAAACCAGAAAAAACCCAGGATCTGTTCAACAAGTATGAGAAATATGCGAAAATACGACCTGATGAGGGCAAATCCCAGACCTATCCCAGACCGAACTTGCGTTATCCTATAAAATATTGACCGAGACCAGGATTAATCGTCTGTTTCAGTGTGGTACCTCTTCACTACGTGATCCAAACCAGAAAAAGCCAGGGATCTGTTCAACAAATATGAGAAATATGCGAAAGTATGAGCCTGATGAGGGCAAATCCCAGGCCTAACCTAGACATAACATGCGTTATTCTCTAAAATATTGATCGAAACCAGGTCTAATGGACTGTTTCAGTGTGGTACCACATTAGTACGTGATCCAATCCAGAAAAAGCCCAGGATCTAGCCATCAAGTATGAGAAATATGCGAAAGTATGAGCCTGATGAGGGCAAATTTCAGGCCTAACCTAGACATAACATGCGTTATCCGCTAAAATATTGATCGAAACAAGGTTTTGATGGACTGTTTCAGTGTGGTACCACATTACTGCGTGATCCAATCCAGAAAAAGCCCAGGATCTAGCCATCAAGTATGAGAAATATGCGAAAGTATGAGCCTGCTGGGGGCAAATCCTAGACCTAACCCAGACCTAACATGAGTTATTCTCTAAACTAATGATCCAAACCAGGATTAATCAACTGTTTCAGTGTGGTACCACATTACTACGTGATCCAAACCAGAAAAAACCCAGGATCTGTTCAACAAGTATGTGGAGAACGCGAAAGTATGTGTCTGATGAGGGCGAATCCCAGGCCTAACCTAGACATAACATGCGTTATCCTCTAAAATATTGATCGACACCAGGTTTAATGGTCCGTTTCAGTGTGGTAGCACATTACTACGGGATCCAATCCAGAAAATGCCCAGAATCTGGCCGTCAAGTATGAGAAATATGCGAAAGTACGTGTCTGATGAGGGCAAATCCCAGGCCCAACCTAGACATAACATGCGTTATCCTCTAAAATATTGATCGAAACCAGGTTTGATTGACTGTTTCAGTGTGGTACCACATTACTACGTGATCCAAACCAGAAAACGCCAGGGATCTGTTCAACAAGTATGGGAAAAATGCGAAAATACGATCCTGATGAGAGCAAATACCGGACTTATCCCAGACCTAACTTGCGTTCTCCTCTAAAATATTGTCGAGACCAGGATTAAGCGACTGTTTCAGTGTGGTACCACTTTACTACGTGATCCAAACCAGAAATAACCCAGGACCTGTTCAACAAGTATGTGATGAATGCGAAGGTATGGGTCTGATGGGGGCAAATCCGGGGCCTAACCTAGGCCAAACATGAGTTATCCTCTACAATATTGATCGAAACCAGGTTTAATCGTCTGTCTCTGTGTGGTACCACATTACTACCTGATCCAAACCAGAAATAACCCAGGATCTGTTGAACAAGTATGTGATGAATGCGAAAGTATGGGTCTGATGAGGGCAAATCCCAGGCCTAACCTAGTCCTAGCATGAGTCATCCTCTAAAACATTGTTCGAGACCAGGACTAAGCGACAGTTTCAGTGTGGTACCACTTTACTACGTGATCCAAATCAGAAATAACCCAGGACCTGTTCAACAAGTATGTGATGAATGCGAAAGTATGGGTCTGATGAGGGCAAATCCCAGGCCTAACCTAGACCTAGCATGAGTTATCCTCTAACATATTGTTCGAGACCAGGATTAATCGACTGTTTCAGTGTGGTACCACTTTACTACGTGATCCAAACCAGAAATAATACAGGATCTGTTCAACAAGTATGTGAAGAATGCGAAAGTATGGGTCTGATGAGGGCAAATCCTAGCCCTAACCCAAACCTAACATGCGTTATCATCAAAAATATTGATCGAAACCAGGTTTAACTGACTGTTTCAGTGTGGTACCACATTACTACGTGATCCAAACCAGAAAAACCTAGGATCTGTTCAACAAGCATGTGAAGAATGCGAAGGTATGAGCCAGATGAGGGCAAATCCTAGACCTAACGCAGACCTAACATGCGTTATCCTCTGAAATATTGGTTGTATCCAGGTTTAACTGACTGTTTCAGTGTGATACCACATAACTACGTGATCCAATCCAGAAAAAACCCAGGAGCTGGCCAACAAGTATGAGAGATATGCGAAAGTATAAGCCTGATGCGGGCAAATCCTGGACCGAACCCAGACCTACCATGCGTTATCCTCTAAAATATAGATCGAGACCAGGTGTAATTGACTGATTCAGTGTGGTACTACATCACTATGTGATCCAATCCAGAAAAAGCAACGGATCTTGCTATCAAGTATGAGAAATATGCGAAAGTATGAGCCTGATGAGGGCAAATCCCACACCTAACCGAGTCCTAACCGGCGTTATCCTCTAAAATGTTGATCGTGACCAGGTTTAATTGACTGTTTCAGTGTGGTACCACATTACTACCTGATCCAAACCAGAAATAACCCAGGATCTGTTCAACAAGTATGTGATGAATCCGAAAGTATGGGTCTGATGAGGGCAAATCCCAGGCTTAACCTAGGCCTAACATGAGTTATCCTCTACAATATTGATCGAAACCAGGTTTAATCGACTGTCACTGTGTGGTACCACATTACTACCTGATCCAAACCAGAAATAACCCAGGACCTGTTCAACAAGTATGTGAAAAACGCGAAACTATGAGCCTGATGTGGGCAATTCCCAGACCTATCCCAGACATAACTTGCGTTATCCTCTAAAATATTGATCGAAACCAGGTTTAATCGACTGTTTCAGTGTGGTACCACATTACTACGTGTCCAAACCAGTGAAAGCACAGAATCTGGCCAACAAGTTTGAGAAATATGCGAAAGTATGAGACTGATGAGGGCAAATCACAGGCCTAACCTAGACCTAGCATGAGTTACCCTCTAAAATATTGATCGAGACCAGGATTAATCGACTGTTTCAGTGTGGTACCACTTTACTACGTGATCCAAACCAGAAAAACCCTGGATCTGTTCAACAAGTATGTGAAGAATGCGAAAGCATGGGTCTGATGAGGGCAAATCCCCGGCCTAGCCTAGACCTAGCATGAGTCATCCTCTAAAATATTGTTCGAGACCAGGATTAATCGACTGTTTCAGTGTGGTACCACTTTACTACGTGATCCAAACCAGAAAAACCCTGGATCTGTTCAACAAGTATGTTAAAAATGCGAAAGCATGACCCTGATGAGGGCAAATCCCAGACCTATCCCAGACCTAATTTGCGTTGTCCTCCAAAATATTGATGGAAACCAGGTTTAATGGACTGTTTCAGTGTCGTACCACATTACTACGTGATCCAAACCAGAAAAAACCCAGGATCTGTTCTACAAGTATGTGAAAAACGCGAAACTATGAGCCTGATGAGGGCAAATCCCAGGCCCAACCTAGACATAACATGCGTTATCCTCTAAAATATTGATCGAAACCAGGTTTAATCGACTGTTTCAGTGTGGTACCACATTACTACGTGTCCAAACCAGTGAAAGCACAGAATCTGGCCAACAAGTTTGAGAAATATGCGAAAGTATGAGTCTGATGAGGGCAAATCCCAGACCTAACCTAGACATAACATGCGTTATCCTCTAAAATATTGATCGACACCAGGTTTAATGGACTCTTTCAGTGTGGTACCACATTACTACGTGATCCAAACCAGAAAAAGCCCAGGATCTAGCCATCAAGTATGAGAAATATGCGAAAGTATGAGCCTAATGAGGGCAAATCCCAGGCCCAACCTAGACATAACATGCGTTATTCTCAAAAATAATGATCCAAACCAGGTTTAATGCACTTTTTCAGTGTGGTACCACATTACTACGTGATCCAAACCAGAAAAAACCCAGGATCTGTTCAACAAGTATGTGAAGAATGCGCAAGTATGAGTCTGACGAGGGCAAATCCCAGGCCCAACCTAGACATAACATGCGTTATTCTCTAAAATATTGATCGAAACCAGGTCTAATGGACTGTTTCAGTGTGGTACCACATTAGTACGTGATCCAATCCAGAAAAAGCCCAGGATCTAGCCATCAAGTATGAGAAATATGCGAAAGTATGAGCCTAATGAGGGCAAATCCCAGGCCTAACCTAGACATAACATGCGTTATCCGCTAAAATATTGATCGAAACCAGGTTTAATGGACTGTTTCAGTGTGGTACCACATTACTACGTGATCCAATCCAGAAAAAGCCCAGGATCTAGCCAGGAAGTATGAGAAATATGCGAAATTATGAGCCTGATTAGGGCAAATCCCAGACCTAACCAAGACCTAACATGCGTTATTCTCTAAAATATTGACCGAAACCAGGTTTAATGGACTGTTTCAGTGTGGTACCACATTACTACGTGATCGAAACCAGAAAAAACCCAGGATCTGTTCAACAAGTATGTGGAGAATGCGAAAGTATGAGTCTGATCAGTGAAAATCTCAGGCCTTACCTAGACCTAACTTGCGTTGTCCTCTAAAATATTGATGGAAACCAGGTTTCATTGACTGTTTCAGTGTGGTACTACATTACTACGTGATGCAATCCAGAAAAAGCCCATGATCTAGCCATCAAGTATGAGAAATATGCGAAAGAATGAGTCTGATGAGAGCAAATCCCAGACCTAACCTAGACCTAACATGCGTCATCCTCTAAAATATTGATCGTGACCAGGATTAATCGACTGATTCAGTGTGGTACTACATCACTATGTGATCCAATCCAGAAAAAGCAACGGATCTTGCTATCAAGTATGAGAAATATGCGAAAGTATGAGCCTGATGAGGGCAAATCCCACACCTAACCGAGTCCTAACCGGCGTTATCCTCTAAAATGTTGATCGTGACCAGGTTTAATTGACTGTTTCAGTGTGGTACCACATTACTACCTGATCCAAACCAGAAATAACCCAGGATCTGTTCAACAAGTATGTGAAGAATGCGAAAGTATGGGTCTGATGAGGGCAAATCCCCGGCCTAGCCTAGACCTAGCATGAGTCATCCTCTAAAATATTGTTCGAGACCAGGATTAATCGACTGTTTCAGTGTGGTACCACTTTACTACGTGATCCAAACCAGAAAAACCCTGGATCTGTTCAACAAGTATGTTAAAAATGCGAAAGCATGACCCTGATGAGGGCAAATCCCAGACCTATCCCAGACCTAACTTGCGTTGTCCTCCAAAATATTGATGGAAACCAGGTTTAATGGACTGTTTCAGTGTCGTACCACATTACTACGTGATCCAAACCAGAAAAAACCCAGGATCTGTTCTACAAGTATGTGAAAAACGCGAAACTATGAGCCTGATGAGGGCAAATCCCAGGCCCAACCTAGACATAACATGCGTTATCCTCTAAAATATTGATCGAAACCAGGTTTAATCGACTGTTTCAGTGTGGTACCACATTACTACGTGTCCAAACCAGTGAAAGCACAGAATCTGGCCAACAAGTTTGAGAAATATGCGAAAGTATGAGTCTGATGAGGGCAAATCCCAGACCTAACCTAGACATAACATGCGTTATCCTCTAAAATATTGATCGACACCAGGTTTAATGGACTGTTTCAGTGTGGTACCACATTACTACGTGATCCAAACCAGAAAAAGCCCAGGATCTAGCCATCAAGTATGAGAAATATGCGAAAGTATGAGCCTAATGAGGGCAAATCCCAGGCCTAACCTAGTCCTAGCATGAGTCATCCTCTAAAACATTGTTCGAGACCAGGACTAAGCGACAGTTTCAGTGTGGTACCACTTTACTACGTGATCCAAATCAGAAATAACCCAGGACCTGTTCAACAAGTATGTGATGAATGCGAAGGTATGGGTCTGATGGGGGCAAATCCGGGGCCTAACCTAGGCCAAACATGAGTTATCCTCTACAATATTGATCGAAACCAGGTTTAATCGTCTGTCTCTGTGTGGTACCACATTACTACCTGATCCAAACCAGAAATAACCCAGGATCTGTTGAACAAGTATGTGATGAATGCGAAAGTATGGGTCTGATGAGGGCAAATCCCAGGCCTAACCTAGTCCTAGCATGAGTCATCCTCTAAAACATTGTTCGAGACCAGGACTAAGCGACAGTTTCAGTGTGGTACCACTTTACTACGTGATCCAAATCAGAAATAACCCAGGACCTGTTCAACAAGTATGTGATGAATGCGAAAGTATGGGTCTGATGAGGGCAAATCCCAGGCCTAACCTAGACCTAGCATGAGTTATCCTCTAACATATTGTTCGAGACCAGGATTAATCGACTGTTTCAGTGTGGTACCACTTTACTACGTGATCCAAACCAGAAATAATACAGGATCTGTTCAACAAGTATGTGAAGAATGCGAAAGTATGGGTCTGATGAGGGCAAATCCTAGCCCTAACCCAAACCTAACATGCGTTATCATCAAAAATATTGATCGAAACCAGGTTTAACTGACTGTTTCAGTGTGGTACCACATTACTACGTGATCCAAACCAGAAAAACCTAGGATCTGTTCAACAAGCATGTGAAGAATGCGAAGGTATGAGCCAGATGAGGGCAAATCCTAGACCTAACGCAGACCTAACATGCGTTATCCTCTGAAATATTGGTTGTATCCAGGTTTAACTGACTGTTTCAGTGTGGTACCACTTTACCACGTGATCCAAACCAGAAATAACCCAGGATCTGTTCCACAAGTATGTGAAGAATGCGAAAGTATGGGTCTGATGAGGGCAAATCCCAGGCCTAGCCTAGACCTAGCATGAGTCATCCTCTAAAATATTGTTCGAGACCAGGATTAATCGACTGTTTCAGTGTGGTACCACTTTACTACGTGATCCAAACCAGAAATAATACAGGATCTGTTCAACAAGTATGTGAAGAATGCGAAAGTATGGGTCTGATGAGGGCAAATCCTAGCCCTAACCCAAACCTAACATGCGTTATCATCAAAAATATTGATCGAAACCAGGTTTAACAGACTGTTTCAGTGTGGTACCACATTACTACGTGATCCAAACCAGAAAAACCTAGGATCTGTTCAACAAGCATGTGAAGAATGCGAAGGTATGAGCCAGATGAGGGCAAATCCTAGACCTAACGCAGACCTAACATGCGTTATCCTCTGAAATATTGGTTGTATCCAGGTTTAACTGACTGTTTCAGTGTGATACCACATAACTACGTGATCCAATCCAGAAAAAACCCAGGAGCTGGCCAACAAGTATGAGAGATATGCGAAAGTATAAGCCTGATGCGGGCAAATCCTGGACCGAACCCAGACCTACCATGCGTTATCCTCTAAAATATAGATCGAGACCAGGTGTAATTGACTGATTCAGTGTGGTACTACATCACTATGTGATCCAATCCAGAAAAAGCAACGGATCTTGCTATCAAGTATGAGAAATATGCGAAAGTATGAGCCTGATGAGGGCAAATCCCACACCTAACCGAGTCCTAACCGGCGTTATCCTCTAAAATGTTGATCGTGACCAGGTTTAATTGACTGTTTCAGTGTGGTACCACATTACTACCTGATCCAAACCAGAAATAACCCAGGATCTGTTCAACAAGTATGTGATGAATCCGAAAGTATGGGTCTGATGAGGGCAAATCCCAGGCTTAACCTAGGCCTAACATGAGTTATCCTCTACAATATTGATCGAAACCAGGTTTAATCGACTGTCGCTGTGTGGTACCACATTACTACCTGATCCAAACCAGAAATAACCCAGGACCTGTTCAACAAGTATGTGAAAAACGCGAAACTATGAGCCTGATGTGGGCAATTCCCAGACCTATCCCAGACATAACTTGCGTTATCCTCTAAAATATTGATCGAAACCAGGTTTAATCGACTGTTTCAGTGTGGTACCACATTACTACGTGTCCAAACCAGTGAAAGCACAGAATCTGGCCAACAAGTTTGAGAAATATGCGAAAGTATGAGACTGATGAGGGCAAATCACAGGCCTAACCTAGACCTAGCATGAGTTACCCTCTAAAATATTGATCGAGACCAGGATTAATCGACTGTTTCAGTGTGGTACCACTTTACTACGTGATCCAAACCAGAAAAACCCTGGATCTGTTCAACAAGTATGTGAAGAATGCGAAAGTATGGGTCTGATGAGGGCAAATCCCCGGCCTAGCCTAGACCTAGCATGAGTCATCCTCTAAAATATTGTTCGAGACCAGGATTAATCGACTGTTTCAGTGTGGTACCACTTTACTACGTGATCCAAACCAGAAAAACCCTGGATCTGTTCAACAAGTATGTTAAAAATGCGAAAGCATGACTCTGATGAGGGCAAATCCCAGACCTATCCCAGACCTAACTTGCGTTGTCCTCCAAAATATTGATGGAAACCAGGTTTAATGGACTGTTTCAGTGTCGTACCACATTACTACGTGATCCAAACCAGAAAAAACCCAGGATCTGTTCTACAAGTATGTGAAAAACGCGAAACTATGAGCCTGATGAGGGCAAACCCCAGGCCCAACCTAGACATAACATGCGTTATCCTCTAAAATATTGATCGAAACCAGGTTTAATCGACTGTTTCAGTGTGGTACCACATTACTACGTGTCCAAACCAGTGAAAGCACAGAATCTGGCCAACAAGTTTGAGAAATATGCGAAAGTATGAGTCTGATGAGGGCAAATCCCAGACCTAACCTAGACATAACATGCGTTATCCTCTAAAATATTGATCGACACCAGGTTTAATGGACCGTTTCAGTGTGGTACCACATTACTACGTGATCCAAACCAGAAAAAACCCAGGATCTGTTCAACAAGTATGTGAAGAATGCGCAAGTATGAGTCTGACGAGGGCAAATCCCAGGCCCAACCTAGACATAACATGCGTTATTCTCTAAAATATTGATCGAAACCAGGTCTAATGGACTGTTTCAGTGTGGTACCACATTAGTACGTGATCCAATCCAGAAAAAGCCCAGGATCTAGCCAGGAAGTATGAGAAATATGCGAAATTATGAGCCTGATTAGGGCAAATCCCAGACCTAACCAAGACCTAACATGCGTTATTCTCTAAAATATTGACCGAAACCAGGTTTAATGGACTGGTTCAGTGTGGTACCACATTACTACGTGATCCAAACCAGAAAAAGCCCAGGATCTAGCCATCAAGTATGAGAAATATGCGAAAGTATGAGCCTAATGAGGGCAAATCCCAGGCCCAACCTAGACATAACATGCGTTATTCTCAAAAATAATGATCCAAACCAGGTTTAATGCACTTTTTCAGTGCGGTACCACATTACTACGTGATCCAAACCAGAAAAAACCCAGGATCTGTTCAACAAGTATGTGAAGAATGCGCAAGTATGAGTCTGACGAGGGCAAATCCCAGGCCCAACCTAGACATAACATGCGTTATTCTCTAAAATATTGATCGAAACCAGGTCTAATGGACCGTTTCAGTGTGGTACCACATTAGTACGTGATCCAATCCAGAAAAAGCCCAGGATCTAGCCATCAAGTATGAGAAATATGCGAAAGTATGAGCCTAATGAGGGCAAATCCCAGGCCTAACCTAGACATAACATGCGTTATCCGCTAAAATATTGATCGAAACCAGGTTTACTGGACTGTTTCAGTGTGGTACCACATTACTACGTGATCCAATCCAGAAAAAGCCCAGGATCTAGCCAGGAAGTATGAGAAATATGCGAAATTATGAGCCTGATTAGGGCAAATCCCAGACCTAACCAAGACCTAACATGCGTTATTCTCTAAAATATTGACCGAAACCAGGTTTAATGGACTGTTTCAGTGTGGTACCACATTACTACGTGATCCAAACCAGAAAAAACCCAGGATCTGTTCAACAAGTATGTGGAGAATGCGAAAGTATGTGTCTGACGAGGGCAAATCCCAGGCCCAACCTAGACATAACATGCGTTATTCTCTAAAATATTGATCGAAACCAGGTCTAATGGACTGTTTCAGTGTGGTACCACATTAGTACGTGATCCAATCCAGAAAAAGCCCAGGATCTAGCCATCAAGTATGAGAAATATGCGAAAGTATGAGCCTAATGAGGGCAAATCCCAGGCCTAACCTAGACATAACATGCGTTATCCGCTAAAATATTGATCGAAACCAGGTTTTGATGGACTGTTTCAGTGTGGTACCACATTACTACGTGATGCAAACCAGAAAAAAACCCAGGATCTGTACAACAAGTATGTGAAGAATGCGACAGTATGGGTCTGATGAGGGCAAATCCTAGCCCTAACCCAAACCTAACATGCGTTATCATCAAAAATATTGATCGAAACCAGGTTTAACTGACTGTTTCAGTGTGGTACCACATTACTACGTGATCCAAACCAGAAAAACCTAGGATCTGTTCAACAAGCATGTGAAGAATGCGAAGGTATGAGCCAGATGAGGGCAAATCCTAGACCTAACGCAGACCTAACATGCGTTATCCTCTGAAATATTGGTTGTATCCAGGTTTAACTGACTGTTTCAGTGTGATACCACATAACTACGTGATCCAATCCAGAAAAAACCCAGGAGCTGGCCAACAAGTATGAGAGATATGCGAAAGTATAAGCCTGATGCGGGCAAATCCTGGACCGAACCCAGACCTACCATGCGTTATCCTCTAAAATATAGATCGAGACCAGGTGTAATTGACTGATTCAGTGTGGTACTACATCACTATGTGATCCAATCCAGAAAAAGCAACGGATCTTGCTATCAAGTATGAGAAATATGCGAAAGTATGAGCCTGATGAGGGCAAATCCCACACCTAACCGAGTCCTAACCGGCGTTATCCTCTAAAATGTTGATCGTGACCAGGTTTAATTGACTGTTTCAGTGTGGTACCACATTACTACCTGATCCAAACCAGAAATAACCCAGGATCTGTTCAACAAGTATGTGATGAATCCGAAAGTATGGGTCTGATGAGGGCAAATCCCAGGCTTAACCTAGGCCTAACATGAGTTATCCTCTACAATATTGATCGAAACCAGGTTTAATCGACTGTCACTGTGTGGTACCACATTACTACCTGATCCAAACCAGAAATAACCCAGGACCTGTTCAACAAGTATGTGAAAAACGCGAAACTATGAGCCTGATGTGGGCAATTCCCAGACCTATCCCAGACATAACTTGCGTTATCCTCTAAAATATTGATCGAAACCAGGTTTAATCGACTGTTTCAGTGGGGTACCACATTACTACGTGTCCAAACCAGTGAAAGCACAGAATCTGGCCAACAAGTTTGAGAAATATGCGAAAGTATGAGACTGATGAGGGCAAATCACAGGCCTAACCTAGACCTAGCATGAGTTACCCTCTAAAATATTGATCGAGACCAGGATTAATCGACTGTTTCAGTGTGGTACCACTTTACTACGTGATCCAAACCAGAAAAACCCTGGATCTGTTCAACAAGTATGTGAAGAATGCGAAAGTATGGGTCTGATGAGGGCAAATCCCCGGCCTAGCCTAGACCTAGCATGAGTCATCCTCTAAAATATTGTTCGAGACCAGGATTAATCGACTGTTTCAGTGTGGTACCACTTTACTACGTGATCCAAACCAGAAAAACCCTGGATCTGTTCAACAAGTATGTTAAAAATGCGAACGCATGACCCTGATGAGGGCAAATCCCAGACCTATCCCAGACCTAACTTGCGTTGTCCTCCAAAATATTGATGGAAACCAGGTTTAATGGACTGTTTCAGTGTCGTACCACATTACTACGTGATCCAAACCAGAAAAAACCCAGGATCTGTTCTACAAGTATGTGAAAAACGCGAAACTATGAGCCTGATGAGGGCAAATCCCAGGCCCAACCTAGACATAACATGCGTTATCCTCTAAAATATTGATCGAAACCAGGTTTAATCGACTGTTTCAGTGTGGTACCACATTACTACGTGTCCAAACCAGTGAAAGCACAGAATCTGGCCAACAAGTTTGAGAAATATGCGAAAGTATGAGTCTGATGAGGGCAAATCCCAGACCTAACCTAGACATAACATGCGTTATCCTCTAAAATATTGATCGACACCAGGTTTAATGGACTGTTTCAGTGTGGTACCACATTACTACGTGATCCAAACCAGAAAAAGCCCAGGATCTAGCCATCAAGTATGAGAAATATGCGAAAGTATGAGCCTAATGAGGGCAAATCCCAGGCCCAACCTAGACATAACATGCGTTATTCTCAAAAATAATGATCCAAACCAGGTTTAATGCACTTTTTCAGTGTGGTACCACATTACTACGTGATCCAAACCAGAAAAAACCCAGGATCTGTTCAACAAGTATGTGAAGAATGCGCAAGTATGAGTCTGACGAGGGCAAATCCCAGGCCCAACCTAGACATAACATGCGTTATTCTCTAAAATATTGATCGAAACCAGGTCTAATGGACTGTTTCAGTGTGGTACCACATTAGTACGTGATCCAATCCAGAAAAAGCCCAGGATCTAGCCATCAAGTATGAGAAACATGCGAAAGTATGAGCCTAATGAGGGCAAATCCCAGGCCTAACCTAGACATAACATGCGTTATCCGCTAAAATATTGATCGAAACCAGGTTTAATGGACTGTTTCAGTGTGGTACCACATTACTACGTGATCCAATCCAGAAAAAGCCCAGGATCTAGCCAGGAAGTATGAGAAATATGCGAAATTATGAGCCTGATTAGGGCAAATCCCAGACCTAACCAAGACCTAACATGCGTTATTCTCTAAAATATTGACCGAAACCAGGTTTAATGGACTGTTTCAGTGTGGTACCACATTACTACGTGATCGAAACCAGAAAAAACCCAGGATCTGTTCAACAAGTATGTGGAGAATGCGAAAGTATGAGTCTGATCAGTGAAAATCTCAGGCCTTACCTAGACCTAACTTGCGTTGTCCTCTAAAATATTGATGGAAACCAGGTTTCATTGACTGTTTCAGTGTGGTACTACATTACTACGTGATGCAATCCAGAAAAAGCCCATGATCTAGCCATCAAGTATGAGAAATATGCGAAAGAATGAGTCTGATGAGAGCAAATCCCAGACCTAACCTAGACCTAACATGCGTCATCCTCTAAAATATTGATCGTGACCAGGATTAATCGACTGATTCAGTGTGGTACTACATCACTATGTGATCCAATCCAGAAAAAGCAACGGATCTTGCTATCAAGTATGAGAAATATGCGAAAGTATGAGCCTGATGAGGGCAAATCCCACACCTAACCGAGTCCTAACCGGCGTTATCCTCTAAAATGTTGATCGTGACCAGGTTTAATTGACTGTTTCAGTGTGGTACCACATTACTACCTGATCCAAACCAGAAATAACCCAGGATCTGTTCAACAAGTATGTGAAGAATGCGAAAGTATGGGTCTGATGAGGGCAAATCCCCGGCCTAGCCTAGACCTAGCATGAGTCATCCTCTAAAATATTGTTCGAGACCAGGATTAATCGACTGTTTCAGTGTGGTACCACTTTACTACGTGATCCAAACCAGAAAAACCCTGGATCTGTTCAAGAAGTATGTTAAAAATGCGAAAGCATGACCCTGATGAGGGCAAATCCCAGACCTATCCCAGACCTAACTTGCGTTGTCCTCCAAAATATTGATGGAAACCAGGTTTAATGGACTGTTTCAGTGTCGTACCACATTACTACGTGATCCAAACCAGAAAAAACCCAGGATCTGTTCTACAAGTATGTGAAAAACGCGAAACTATGAGCCTGATGAGGGCAAATCCCAGGCCCAACCTAGACATAACATGCGTTATCCTCTAAAATATTGATCGAAACCAGGTTTAATCGACTGTTTCAGTGTGGTACCACATTACTACGTGTCCAAACCAGTGAAAGCACAGAATCTGGCCAACAAGTTTGAGAAATATGCGAAAGTATGAGTCTGATGAGGGCAAATCCCAGACCTAACCTAGACATAACATGCGTTATCCTCTAAAATATTGATCGACACCAGGTTTAATGGACTGTTTCAGTGTGGTACCACATTACTACGTGATCCAAACCAGAAAAAGCCCAGGATCTAGCCATCAAGTATGAGAAATATGCGAAAGTATGAGCCTAATGAGGGCAAATCCCAGGCCTAACCTAGACATAACATGCGTTATCCGCTAAAATATTGATCGAAACCAGGTTTAATGGACTGTTTCAGTGTGGTACCACATTACTACGTGATCGAAACCAGAAAAAACCCAGGATCTGTTCAACAAGTATGTGGAGAATGCGAAAGTATGAGTCTGATCAGTGAAAATCTCAGGCCTTACCTAGACCTAACTTGCGTTGTCCTCTAAAATATTGATGGAAACCAGGTTTCATTGACTGTTTCAGTGTGGTACTACATTACTACGTGATGCAATCCAGAAAAAGCCCATGATCTAGCCATCAAGTATGAGAAATATGCGAAAGAATGAGTCTGATGAGAGCAAATCCCAGACCTAACCTAGACCTAACATGCGTTATCCTCTAAAATATTGATCGTGACCAGGATTAATCGACTGTTTCAGTGTGGTACCACTTTACTAGGTGATCCAAACCAGAAATAACCCAGGATCTGTTCAACAAGTATGTGAAGAATGCGAAAGTATGGGTCTGATGAGGGCAAATCTCAGGCCTAACCTAGACCTAGCATGAGTTATCCTCTAAAATATTGATCGAGAATAGGATTAATCGACTGTTTCAGTGTGGTACCACATTAGTACGTGATCCAATCCAGAAAAAGCCCAGGATCTAGCCATCAAGTATGAGAAATATGCGAAAGTATGAGCCTAATGAGGGCAAATCCCAGGCCTAACCTAGACATAACATGCGTTATCCGCTAAAATATTGATCGAAACCAGGTTTAATGGACTGTTTCAGTGTGGTACCACTTTACTACGTGATCCAAACCAGAAAAACCCTGGATCTGATCAACAAGTATGTTAAAAATGCGAAAGCATGACCCTGACGACCGTAAATCCCAGACCTATCCCAGACCTAACTTGCGTTATCCTCTAAAATATTGATCGACACCAGGTTTAATGGACTGTTTCAGTGTGGTACCACATTACTACGTGATCCAAACCAGAAAAAGCCCAGGATCTAGCCATCAAGTATGAGAAATATGCGAAAGTATGAGCCTAATGAGGGCAAATCCCAGGCCCAACCTAGACATAACATGCGTTATTCTCAAAAATAATGATCCAAACCAGGTTTAATGCACTTTTTCAGTGTGGTACCACATTACTACGTGATCCAAACCAGAAAAAACCCAGGATCTGTTCAACAAGTATGTGAAGAATGCGCAAGTATGAGTCTGACGAGGGCAAATCCCAGGCCCAACCTAGACATAACATGCGTTATTCTCTAAAATATTGATCGAAACCAGGTCTAATGGACTGTTTCAGTGTGGTACCACATTAGTACGTGATCCAATCCAGAAAAAGCCCAGGATCTAGCCATCAAGTATGAGAAATATGCGAAAGTATGAGCCTAATGAGGGCAAATCCCAGGCCTAACCTAGACATAACATGCGTTATCCGCTAAAATATTGATCGAAACCAGGTTTAATGGACTGTTTCAGTGTGGTACCACATTACTACGTGATCCAATCCAGAAAAAGCCCAGGATCTAGCCAGGAAGTATGAGAAATATGCGAAATTATGAGCCTGATTAGGGCAAATCCCAGACCTAACCAAGACCTAACATGCGTTATTCTCTAAAATATTGACCGAAACCAGGTTTAATGGACTGTTTCAGTGTGGTACCACATTACTACGTGATCGAAACCAGAAAAAACCCAGGATCTGTTCAACAAGTATGTGGAGAATGCGAAAGTATGAGTCTGATCAGTGAAAATCTCAGGCCTTACCTAGACCTAACTTGCGTTGTCCTCTAAAATATTGATGGAAACCAGGTTTCATTGACTGTTTCAGTGTGGTACTACATTACTACGTGATGCAATCCAGAAAAAGCCCATGATCTAGCCATCAAGTATGAGAAATATGCGAAAGAATGAGTCTGATGAGAGCAAATACCAGACCTAACCTAGACCTAACATGCGTCATCCTCTAAAATATTGATCGTGACCAGGATTAATCGACTGATTCAGTGTGGTACTACATCACTATGTGATCCAATCCAGAAAAAGCAACGGATCTTGCTATCAAGTATGAGAAATATGCGAAAGTATGAGCCTGATGAGGGCAAATCCCACACCTAACCGAGTCCTAACCGGCGTTATCCTCTAAAATGTTGATCGTGACCAGGTTTAATTGACTGTTTCAGTGTGGTACCACATTACTACCTGATCCAAACCAGAAATAACCCAGGATCTGTTCAACAAGTATGTGATGAATCCGAAAGTATGGGTCTGATGAGGGCAAATCCCAGGCTTAACCTAGGCCTAACATGAGTTATCCTCTACAATATTGATCGAAACCAGGTTTAATCGACTGTCACTGTGTGGTACCACATTACTACCTGATCCAAACCAGAAATAACCCAGGACCTGTTCAACAAGTATGTGAAAAACGCGAAACTATGAGCCTGATGTGGGCAATTCCCAGACCTATCCCAGACATAACTTGCGTTATCCTCTAAAATATTGATCGAAACCAGGTTTAATCGACTGTTTCAGTGTGGTACCACATTACTACGTGTCCAAACCAGTGAAAGCACAGAATCTGGCCAACAAGTTTGAGAAATATGCGAAAGTATGAGACTGATGAGGGCAAATCACAGGCCTAACCTAGACCTAGCATGAGTTACCCTCT
This sequence comes from Colletes latitarsis, assembly GCF_051014445.1. Taxonomy (NCBI): domain Eukaryota; kingdom Metazoa; phylum Arthropoda; class Insecta; order Hymenoptera; family Colletidae; genus Colletes; species Colletes latitarsis. Next base: position 26,053,827 of record NW_027488367.1, on the reverse strand, counting down.
AAAATATTGATCGAGACCAGGATTAATCGACTGTTTCAGTGTGGTACCACTTTACTACGTGATCCAAACCAGAAAAACCCTGGATCTGTTCAACAAGTATGTGAAGAATGCGAAAGTATGGGTCTGATGAGGGCAAATCCCCGGCCTAGCCTAGACCTAGCATGAGTCATCCTCTAAAATATTGTTCGAGACCAGGATTAATCGACTGTTTCAGTGTGGTACCACTTTACTACGTGATCCAAACCAGAAAAACCCTGGATCTGTTCAACAAGTATGTTAAAAATGCGAAAGCATGACCCTGATGAGGGCAAATCCCAGACCTATCCCAGACCTAACTTGCGTTGTCCTCCAAAATATTGATGGAAACCAGGTTTAATGGACTGTTTCAGTGTCGTACCACATTACTACGTGATCCAAACCAGAAAAAACCCAGGATCTGTTCTACAAGTATGTGAAAAACGCGAAACTATGAGCCTGATGAGGGCAAATCCCAGGCCCAACCTAGACATAACATGCGTTATCCTCTAAAATATTGATCGAAACCAGGTTTAATCGACTGTTTCAGTGTGGTACCACATTACTACGTGTCCAAACCAGTGAAAGCACAGAGTCTGGCCAACAAGTCTGAGAAATATGCGAAAGTATGAGTCTGATGAGGGCAAATCCCAGACCTAACCTAGACATAACATGCGTTATCCTCTAAAATATTGATCGACACCAGGTTTAATGGACTGTTTCAGTGTGGTACCACATTACTACGTGATCCAAACCAGAAAAAGCCCAGGATCTAGCCATCAAGTATGAGAAATATGCGAAAGTATGAGCCTAATGAGGGCAAATCCCAGGCCCAACCTAGACATAACATGCGTTATTCTCAAAAATAATGATCCAAACCAGGTTTAATGCACTTTTTCAGTGTGGTACCACATTACTACGTGATCCAAACCAGAAAAAACCCAGGATCTGTTCAACAAGTATGTGAAGAATGCGCAAGTATGAGTCTGACGAAGGCAAATCCCAGGCCCAACCTAGTCATAACATGCGTTATTCTCTAAAATATTGATCGAAACCAGGTCTAATGGACTGTTTCAGTGTGGTACCACATTAGTACGTGATCCAATCCAGAAAAAGCCCAGGATCTAGCCATCAAGTATGAGAAATATGCGAAAGTATGAGCCTAATGAGGGCAAATCCCAGGCCTAACCTAGACATAACATGCGTTATCCGCTAAAATATTGATCGAAACCAGGTTTAATGGACTGTTTCAGTGTGGTACCACATTACTACGTGATCGAAACCAGAAAAAACCCAGGATCTGTTCAACAAGTATGTGGAGAATGCGAAAGTATGAGTCTGATCAGTGAAAATCTCAGGCCTTACCTAGACCTAACTTGCGTTGTCCTCTAAAATATTGATGGAAACCAGGTTTCATTGACTGTTTCAGTGTGGTACTACATTACTACGTGATGCAATCCAGAAAAAGCCCATGATCTAGCCATCAAGTATGAGAAATATGCGAAAGAATGAGTCTGATGAGAGCAAATCCCAGACCTAACCTAGACCTAACATGCGTTATCCTCTAAAATATTGATCGTGACCAGGATTAATCGACTGTTTCAGTGTGGTACCACTTTAATAGGTGATCCAAACCAGAAATAACCCAGGATCTGTTCAACAAGTATGTGAAGAATGCGAAAGTATGGGTCTGATGAGGGCAAATCTCAGGCCTAACCTAGACCTAGCATGAGTTATCCTCTAAAATATTGATCGAGAATAGGATTAATCGACTGTTTCAGTGTGGTACCACATTAGTACGTGATCCAATCCAGAAAAAGCCCAGGATCTAGCCATCAAGTATGAGAAATATGCGAAAGTATGAGCCTAATGAGGGCAAATCCCAGGCCTAACCTAGACATAACATGCGTTATCCGCTAAAATATTGATCGAAACCAGGTTTAATGGACTGTTTCAGTGTGGTACCACTTTACTACGTGATCCAAACCAGAAAAACCCTGGATCTGATCAACAAGTATGTTAAAAATGCGACAGCATGACCCTGACGACCGTAAATCCCAGACCTATCCCAGACCTAACTTGCGTTGTCCTCCAAAATATTGATGGAAACCAGGTTTAATGGACTGTTTCAGTGTGGTACCACATTACTACGTGATCCAAACCAGAAAAAACCCAGGATCTGTTCAACAAGTATGAGAAATATGCGAAAATACGACCTGATGAGGGCAAATCCCAGACCTTTCCCAGACCGAACTTGCGTTATCCTATAAAATATTGACCGAGACCAGGATTAATCGTCTGTTTCAGTGTGGTACCTCTTCACTACGTGATCCAAACCAGAAAAAGCCAGGGATCTGTTCAACAAATATGAGAAATATGCGAAAGTATGAGCCTGTTGAGGGCAAATCCCAGGCCTAACCTAGACATAACATGCGTTATTCTCTAAAATATTGATCGAAACCAGGTCTAATGGACTGTTTCAGTGTGGTACCACATTAGTACGTGATCCAATCCAGAAAAAGCTCAGGATCTAGCCATCAAGTATGAGAAATATGCGAAAGTATGAGCCTGATGAGGGCAAATCCCAGGCCTAACCTAGACATAACATGCGTTATCCGCTAAAATATTGATCGAAACAAGGTTTTGATGGACTGTTTCAGTGTGGTACCACATTACTGCGTGATCCAATCCAGAAAAAGCCCAGGATCGAGCCATCAAGTATGAGAAATATGCGAAAGTATGAGCCTGCTGGGGGCAAATCCTAGACCTAACCCAGACCTAACATGAGTTATTCTCTAAACTAATGATCCAAACCAGGATTAATCAACTGTTTCAGTGTGGTACCACATTACTACGTGATCCAAACCAGAAAAAACCCAGGATCCGTTCAACAAGTATGTGAAGAATGCGAAAGTATGAGTCTGATCAGTGAAAATCTCAGGCCTTACCTAGACCTAACTTGCGTTGTCCTCTAAAATATTGATGGAAACCAGGTTTCATTGACTGTTTCAGTGTGGTACTACATTACTACGTGATGCAATCCAGAAAAAGCCCATGATCTAGCCATCAAGTATGAGAAATATGCGAAAGAATGAGTCTGATGAGAGCAAATCCCAGACCTAACCTAGACCTAACATGCGTTATCCTCTAAAATATTGAGCGAAACCAGGTTTAATGGACTGTTTCAGTGTGGTACCACACTACTTCGTGATCCAAACCAGAAAAAACCCAGGATCCGTTCAACAAGTATGTGAAGAATGCGAAAGTATGAGTCTGATGAGTGAAAATCCCAGGCCTAACCTAGACCTAACATGCGTTATCCTCAAAAATATTGATCGAAACCAGGTTTAATGGACTGTTTCAGTGTGGTACCACATTACTACGTGATCCAAACTACAAAAAACCCAGGATCTGTTCAACGAGTATGTGAAGTGTGCGAAAGTATGAGTCTGATGAGGTCAAATCCCAGGCCTAACCTAGACCTAACATGTGTTATCCTCTAAAATATTGATCGAAACCAGGGTTAATCGACTGTTTCAGTGAGGTACTACATTACTACGTGATGCAATCCAGAAATAGCCCAGGATCTAGCCATGAAGTATTAGAAATATGCGAAAGTATGAGCCTGATGAGGGCAAATCCTAGACCTTACCCTGACGTAACATGCGTTATCCTCTAAAATATTTATCAAGACCAGGTTTAATGGACTGTTTCAGTGTGGTACCACATTACTATGTGTTCCAAACCAGAAAAAACCCAGGATCTGTTCAACGAGTATGTGAAGTGTGCGAAAGTATGAGTCTGATGAGGTCAAATCCCAGGCCTAACCTAGACCTAACTTGCGTTATCCTCTAAAATATTGTTCGAAACCAGGGTTAATCGACTGTTTCAGTGTGGTACCACATTACTACGTGATCCAAACCAAAAAAAAACCCAGTATCTGTTCAACAAGTATGTGAAAAACGCGAAAGTATGACCCTGATGAGGGCAAATCCCAGGCCTAACCTAGACCTAACATGCATTATCCTCTAAAATATTGATCGAAACCAGGTTTAATGGACTGTTTCAGTGTGGTACCACATTACTATGTGTTCCAAACCAGAAAAAACCCAGGATCTGTTCAACGAGTATGTGAAGTGTGCGAAAGTATGAGTCTGATGAGGTCAAATCCCAGGCCTAACCTAGACCTAACATGTGTTATCCTCTAAAATATTGATCGAAACCAGGGTTAATCGACTGTTTCAGTGAGGTACTACATTACTACGTGATGCAATCCAGAAATAGCCCAGGATCTAGCCATGAAGTATTAGAAATATGCGAAAGTATGAGCCTGATGAGGGCAAATCCTAGACCTTACCCTGACGTAACATGCGTTATCCTCTAAAATATTTAGCAAGACCAGGTTTAATGGACTGTTTCAGTGTGGTACCACATTACTATGTGTTCCAAACCAGAAAAAACCCAGGATCTGTTCAACGAGTATGTGAAGTGTGCGAAAGTATGAGTCTGATGAGGGCGAATCCCAGACCTATCCCAGACCTAAATTGCGTTATCCTCCAAAATATTGATCGAAACCAGGTTTAATGGACTGTTTCAGTGTGGTACCACTTTACTACGCGATCCAAAGCAGAAAAAACCGCCGATCAGGTCAACATGTTTGTTAAAACTGCGAAAGTATGACACTGATGAGGGCAAATCCCAGGCCTAACCTAGACCTAACATGCGTTATCCTCAAAAATATTGATCGAAACCAGGTTTAATCAACAGTTTCAGTGTGGTACCACATTACTACGTGATCCAAACCAGAAAAAAACCCAGTAGCTGTTCAACAAGTACGTAATGAATGCGAAATTATGTGTCTGATGAGGGCAAATCCCAGGCCTATCCTAGACCTAACATGCGTTATCCTCTATGATAGTGATCGAAACCATGTTTAATCGACTGTTTCAGTGTGGTACCACACTACTACATGATCCAAACCGGAACAAAACCCAGGATCTGTTCAACAAGTATGCGAAGTATGCGAAAATATGAGTCTGATGAGGGCAAATCCCAGGCCTAACCCAGACCTAACTAGCGTTGTCCTCTAAAATATTGACGGAAACCAGGTTTAATTGAATGTTTCAGTGTGGTACCACATTACTACGTGATCCAAACCAGTAAAAACCCAGGATCCGTTCAACGAGTATGTGAAGAATGCGAAAGTATGAGTCTGGTGAGTGAAAATCCCAGGCCTAACCTAGACCTAACATGCGTTATCCTGAAAAATATTGATCGAAACCAGGTTTAATTGACTGTTTCAGCGTACCACTTTACTACGTGATCCAAAGCAGAAAAAACCCTCGATCAGGTCAACATGTATGTTAAAACTGCGAAAGTATGACCCTGATGTGGGCAAATCCCAGGCCTAACCTAGACCTAACATGCGCTGTCCTCTAAAATATTGATGGAAACCAGGTTTAATTGACTGTTTCAGTGTTGTACTTCATTACTACGTGATGCAATCCAGATAAAGCCCAGGCTCTAGCCATCAAGTATGAGAAATATGCGAAAGAATGAGCCAGATGAGAGCAAATCGCAGACCTAACCTAGACCGAACATGAATTATTCTCTAAAATATTGATCGAAACCAGGTTAAATTGACTGTTTCAGTGTGGTACCACATTACTACGTGATCCAATCCAGAAATAGCCCAGGATCCAGCCATGAAGTATGAGAAATATGCGAAAGTATGAGCCTGATGAGGGCATATCCTAGACCTAACCCAGACCTAACATGCGTTATCCTCTAAAATATTTATCAAGACCAGGTTTAATTGATTGTTTCGGTGCGGTACCACATTACTACGTGATCCACACCAGAAAAAACCCAAGACCCGTTCAACAAGTATGTGAAAAACGCGAAAGTATGAGCCTGATGCGGGCAAATCCCAGACCTATCCCAGACATAACTTGCGTTATCCCCTAAAATATTGATCGAAACCAGGTTGAATTGACTGTTTTAGTGTGGTACCACATTACTACGTGATCCAAAGCAGAAAAAACCCTGGATTAGGTCAACATGTATGTTAAAACTGCGAAAGTATGACCCTGATGAGTCCAAATCCCAGGCCTAACCTAGACATAACTTTCGTTATCCTCTAAAATATTGATCGAAACCAGGTTTAGTGGACTGTTTCAGTGTGGTACCACATTACTGCGCGATCCAATCCAGAAAAAACCCAGGATCTGTTCAACATGTATGGAAAAATGCGAAAGTATGTCCCGCATGAGGGCAAATCCCAGACCTATCCCAGACCTAACATGCGTTATCCTCAAAAATATTGATCGAAACCAGGTTTAATGGACTGTTTCAGCGTGGTACCACATTACTGCGAGCTACAATCCAGAAATAGCCCAGGATCTAGCCATGATGTATGAGAAAGATGCGAAAGTATGAGCATGATGTGGGCAAATTCTAGACCTGACCCAGACCTAACATGCGTTATCCTCTAAAATATTTATCAAGACCAGGTTTTATTGAATGTTTCAGTGTGGTACCTATTTACTACGTGATCAAAAGCAGAAAACACCCAGGATCCGTTCAACAAGTATGTGAAGAATGCGAAAGTATGAGTCTGATCAGTGAAAATCTCAGGCCTTACCTAGACCTAACATGCGTTGTCCACTAAAATATTGATGGAAACCAGGTTTCATTGACTGTTTCAGTGTGGTACTACATTACTACGTGATGCAATCCAGAAAAAGCCCATGATCTAGCCATCAAGTATGAGAAATATGCGAAAGAATGAGCCTGATGAGAGCAAATCCCAGACCTAACCTAGACCTAACATGCGTTATCCTCTAAAATATTGAGCGAAACCAGGTTTAATGGACTGTTTCAGTGTGGTACCACACTACTTCGTGATCCAAACCAGAAAAAACCCAGGATCCGTTCAACAAGTATGCGAAGAATGCGAAAGTATGAGTCTGATGAGTGAAAATCCCAGGCCTAACCTAGACCTAACATGCGTTATCCTCTAAAATATTGACCGAAACCTGGTTTAATCGACTGTTTCAGTGTGGTACCACATTACTATGTGATCCGAACCAGAAAATAACCCAGGATCTGTTCAACGAGTATGTGAAGTGTGCGAAAGTATGAGTCTGATGAGGTCAAATCCCAGACGTATCCCAGACCTAACTTGCGTTATCCTCTAAAATATTGTTCGAAACCAGGTTTAATCGACTGTTTCAGTGTGGTACCACATTACTACGTGAACCAAACCAGAAAAAACCCAGGATCCGCTCAACAAGTATGCGAAGAATGCGAAAGTATGAGTCTGATGAGTGAAAATCCCAGACCTAACCTAGACCTAACATGCGTTATCCTCTAAAATATTGATCCAAACCAGGTTTAATGGACTGTTTCAGTGTGGTACCACACCACTACGTGATCCAAACCAGAAAAAACCCAGGATCTGTTCAACAAGTATGTGAAAAATGCGAAAGTATGATCCTGACGAGGGCAAATCCTAGACCTAACCCAGACCTAACATGCGTTATCCTCAAAAATATTGATCGAAACCAGGTTTAATGGACTGTTTCAGTGTGGTACCACATTACTACGTGATCCAAACTACAAAAAACCCAGGATCTGTTCTACGAGTATGTGAAGTGTGCGAAAGTATGAGTCTGATGAGGTCAAATCCCAGGCCTAACCTAGACCTAACATGTGTTATCCTCTAAAATATTGATCGAAACCAGGGTTAATCGACTGTTTCAGTGAGGTACTACATTACTACGTGATGCAATCCAGAAATAGCCCAGGATCTAGCCATGAAGTATTAGAAATATGCGAAAGTATGAGCCTGATGAGGGCAAATCCTAGACCTTACCGTGACGTAACATGCGTTATCCTCTAAAATATTTATCAAGACCAGGTTTAATGGACTGTTTCAGTGTGGTACCACATTACTATGTGTTCCAAACCAGAAAAAACCCAGGATCTGTTCAACGAGTATGTGAAGTGTGCGAAAGTATGAGTCTGATGAGGTTAAATCCCAGGCCTAACCGAGACCTAACTTGCGTTATCCTCTAAAATATTGTTCGAAACCAGGGTTAATCGACTGTTTCAGTGTGGTACCACATTACTACATGATCCAAACCAAAAAAAAACCCAGTATCTGTTCAACAAGTATGTGAAAAACGCGAAAGTATGACCCTGATGAGGGCAAATCCCAGGCCTAACCTAGACCTAACATGCATTATCCTCTAAAATATTGATCGAAACCAGGTTTAATGGACTGTTTCAGTGTGGTACCACATTACTATGTCTTCCAAACCAGAAAAAACCCAGGATGTGTTCAACGAGCATGTGAAGTGTGCGAAAGTATGAGTCTGATGAGGTCAAATCCCAGGCCTAACCTAGACCTAACATGTGTTATCCTCTAAAATATTGATCGACACCAGGGTTAATCGTCTGTTTCAGTGAGGTACTACATTACTACGTGATGCAATCCAGAAATAGCCCAGGATCTAGCCATGAAGTATTAGACATATGCGAAAGTATGAGCCTGATGAGGGCAAATCCTAGACCTTACCCTGACGTAACATGCGTTATCCTCTAAAATATTTATCAAGACCAGGTTTAATGGACTGTTTCAGTGTGGTACCACATTACCATGTGTTCCAAACCAGAAAAAACCCAGGATCTGTTCAACGAGTATGTGAAGTGTGCGAAAGTATGAGTCTGATGAGGGCGAATCCCAGACCTATCCCAGACCTAAATTGCGTTATCCTCCAAAATATTGATCGAAACCAGGTTTAATGGACTGTTTCAGTGTGGTAACACTTTACTACGCGATCCAAAGCAGAAAAAACCGTCGATCAGGTCAACATGTATGTTAAAACTGCGAAAGTATGACCCTGATGAGGGCAAATCCCAGGCCTAACCTAGACCTAACATGCGTTATCCTCAAAAATATTGATCGAGACCAGGTTTAATCAACAGTTTCAGTGTGGTACCACATTACTGCGTGATCCAAACCAGAAAAAAACCCAGTAGCTGTTCAACAAGTACGTAAAGAATGCGAAATTATGTGTCTGATGAGGGCAAATCCCAGGCCTATCCTAGACCTAACATGCGTTATCTTCTAAAATATCGATCGAAACCAGGTTTAATGGACTGTTTCCGTGTGGTACCACATTACTACGTGATCCAAACCAGAAAAAGCCCAGGATCTAGCCATGAAGTATGAAAAATATGCGAAAGTATGAGCCTGATGAGGGCAAATCCTAGACCTATCCCAGACCTAACATGCGTTAACCTCTAAAATATTCATCGAAACCAGGTTTAATGGACTGTTTCAGTGTGGTACCACATTACTGCGCGATCCAATCCAGAAAAAACCCAGGATCTGTTCAACATGTATGGAAAAATGCGAAAGTATGTCCCGCATGAGGGCAAATCCCAGACCTATCCCAGACCTAACATGCGTTATCCTCAAAAATATTGATCGAAACCAGGTTTAATGGACTGTTTCAGCGTGGTACCACATTACTACGAGCTACAATCCAGAAATAGCCCAGGATCTAGCCATGATGTATGAGAAAGATGCGAAAGTATGAGCATGATGTGGGCAAATTCTAGACCTGACCCAGACCTAACATGCGTTATCCTCTAAAATATTTATCAAGACCAGGTTTTATTGAATGTTTCAGTGTGGTACCTATTTACTACGTGATCAAAAGCAGAAAACACCCAGGATCCGTTCAACAAGTATGTGAAGAATGCGAAAGTATGAGTCTGATCAGTGAAAATCTCAGGCCTTACCTAGACCTAACTTGCGTTGTCCTCTAAAATATTGATGGAAACCAGGTTTCATTGACTGTTTCAGTGTGGTACTACATTACTACGTGATGCAATCCAGAAAAAGCCCATGATCTAGCCATCAAGTAGGAGAAATATGCGAAAGAATGAGCCTGATGAGAGCAAATCCCAGACCTATCCTAGACCTAACATGCGTTATCCTCTAAAATATTGAGCGAAACCAGGTTTAATGGACTGTTTCAGTGTGGTACCACACTACTTCGTGATCCAAACCAGAAAAAACCCAGGATCCGTTCAACAAGTATGCGAAGAATGCGAAAGTATGAGTCTGATGAGTGAAAATCCCAGGCCTAACCTAGACCTAACATGCGTTATCCTCTAAAATATTGATCGAAACCTGGTTTAATCGACTGTTTCAGTGTGGTACCACATTACTATGTGATCCAAACCAGAAAATAACCCAGGATCTGTTCAACGAGTATGTGAAGTGTGCGAAAGTATGAGTCTGATGAGGTCAAATCCCAGACCTATCCCAGACCTAACATGCGCTGTCCTCTAAAATATTGATGGAAACCAGGTTTAATCGACTGTTTCAGTGTGGTACCACATTACTGCGTGAACCAAACCAGAAAAAACACAGGATCCGCTCAACAAGTATGCGAAGAATGCGAAAGTATGAGTCTGATGAGTGAAAATCCCAGACCTAACCTAGACCTAACATGCGTTATCCTCTAAAATATTGATCCAAACCAGGTTTAATGGACTGTTTCAGTGTGGTACCACACTACTACGTTATCCAAACCAGAAAAAACCCAGGATCTGTTCAACAAGTATGTGAAAAATGCGAAAGTATGATCCTGACGAGGGCTAATCCTAGACCTAACCCAGACCTAACATGCGTTATCCTCAAAAATATTGATCGAAACCAGGTTTAATGGACTGTTTCAGTGTGGTACCACATTACTACGTGATCCAAACTACAAAAAACCCAGGATCTGTTCAACGAGTATGTGAAGTGTGCGAAAGTATGAGTCTGATGAGGTCAAATCCCAGGCCTAACCTAGACCTAACATGTGTTATCCTCTAAAATATTGATCGAAACCAGGGTTAATCGACTGTTTCAGTGAGGTGCTACATTACTACGTGATGCAATCCAGAAATAGCCCAGGATCTAGCCATGAAGTATTAGAAATATGCGAAAGTATGAGCCTGATGAGGGCAAATCCTAGACCTTACCCTGACGTAACATGCGTTATCCTCTAAAATATTTATCAAGACCAGGTTTAATGGACTGTTTCAGTGTGGTACCACATTACGATGTGTTCCAAACCAGAAAAAACCCAGGATCTGTTCAACGAGTATGTGAAGTGTGCGAAAGTATGAGTCTGATGAGGTTAAATCCCAGACCTAACCGAGACCTAACTTGCGTTATCCTCTAAAATATTGTTCGAAACCAGGGTTAATCGACTGTTTCAGTGTGGTACCACATTACTACATGATCCAAACCAAAAAAAAACCCAGTATCTGTTCAACAAGTATGTGAAAAACGCGAAAGTATGACCCTGATGAGGTCAAATCCCAGGCCTAACCTAGACCTAACATGTGTTATCCTCTAAAATATTGATCGAAACCAGGGTTAATCGTCTGTTTCAGTGAGGTACTACATTACTACGTGATGCAATCCAGAAATAGCCCAGGATCTAGCCATGAAGTATTAGAAATATGCGAAAGTATGAGCCTGATGAGGGCAAATCCTAGACCTTACCCTGACGTAACATGCGTTATCCTCTAAAATATTTATCAAGACCAGGTTTAATGGACTGTTTCAGTGTGGTACCACATTACTATGTGTTCCAAACCAGAAAAAACCCAGGATCTGTTCAACGAGTATGTGAAGTGTGCGAAAGTATGAGTCTGATGAGGGCGAATCCCAGACCTATCCCAGACCTAAATTGCGTTATCCTCCAAAATATTGATCGAAACCAGGTTTAATGGACTGTTTGAGTGTGGTACCACTTTACTACGCGATCCAAAGCAGAAAAAACCGTCGATCAGGTCAACATGTATGTTAAAACTGCGAAAGTATGACCCTGATGAGGGCAAATCCCAGGCCTAACCTAGACCTAACATGCGTTATCCTCAAAAATATTGATCGAGACCAGGTTTAATCAACAGTTTCAGTGTGGTACCACATTACTACGTGATCCAAACCAGAAAAAAACCCAGTAGCTGTTCAACAAGTACGTAAAGAATGCGAAATTATGTGTCTGATGAGGGCAAATCCCAGGGCTATCCTAGACCTAACATGCGTTATCTTCTAAAATATCGATCGAAACCAGGTTTAATGGACTGTTTCCGTGTGGTACCACATTACTACGTGATCCAAACCAGAAAAAGCCCAGGATCTAGCCATGAAGTATGAAAAATATGTGAAAGTATGAGCCTGATGAGGGCAAATCCTAGACCTATCCCAGACCTAACATGCGTTAACCTCTAAAATATTCATCGAAACCAGGTTTAATGGACTGTTTCAGTGTGGTACCACATTACTACGTGATCCAAACCAGAAAAAACCGAGGATCTGTTCAACAAGTATGTGAAAAACGCGAAAGTATGAGGCTGATGAGGGCGAATCCCAGACCTGTCCCAGGCCTAACTTGCGTTATCCTCTAAAATATTGATCGAAACCTGGTTTAATTGACTGTTTCGGTGCGGTACCACACTACTACGTGATCCAAACCAGAAAAAACGCCAGGAGCTGTTCAACAAGTACGTAAAGAATGCGAAATTATGTGTCTGATGAGGGCAAATCCCAGGCCTATCCTAGACCTAACATGCGTTATCTTCTAAAATATCGATCGAAACCAGGGTTAATCGACTGTATCAGTGTGGTACTACATTACTACGTGATCCAATCTAGAAAAAGCCCAGGATCTAGCCATCAAGTATGAAAAATATGCGAAAGTATGAGCCGGATGAGGGCAAATTCTAGACCTATCCCAGACCTAACATGCGTTATCATCTAAAATATTCATCGAAACCAGGTTTAATGGACTGTTTCAGTGTGGTACCACATTACTACGTGATCCAAACCAGAAAAAAACCCAGGATCTTGTTAAGGAGTATGTGAAGTGTGCGAAAGTATGAGTCTGATGAGGGCAAATCCCAGGCCTAACCTAGACCTAGCATGTGTTATCGTCTAAAATATTTATCAAGACCAGGTTTAATTGAATGTTTCAGTGTGGTACCACATTACTACGTGATCCAAACCAGAAAGAACACAGGATCCGTTCAACAAGTATGAGAAGAATGCGAAAGTATGAGTCTGATGAGTGAAAATCCCAGACCTATCCCAGACCTAACATGCGTTATCCTCTAAAATAGTGATCGAAACCAGAGTTAATTTACTGTTTCAGTGTGGTTCTACATTACTAAGTGATCCAATCCAGAAAAAGCTCAGGATCTAGCCATCAAGTATGAGAAATATGCGAAAGAATGAGCCTGATGAGAGCAAATCCCAGACCTAACCTAGACTTAACATGTGTTATTCTCAAAAATATTGATCGAAACCAGGTTTAATGGACTGTTTCAGTGTGGTACAACATTAATACGTGATCCAATCCCGAAAGAGCCCAGGATCTAGCCATGAAGTATTAGAAATATGCGAAAGTATGAGCCTGATGAGGGCAAATCCCAGGCCTAACCTACACATAACATGCGTTATCCTCTAAAATATTGATGGAAACCAGGTTTAATTGACTGTATCAGTGTGGTACTACATTACTACGTGATGCAATCCAGAAATAGCCCAGGATCTAGCCATGAAGTATGAGAAATATGCGAAAGTATGAGCCTGATGAGGGCAAATCCTAGACCTAACCCAGACCTAACATGCGTTATCCTCAAAGATATTGATCGAAACCAGGTTTAATGGACTGTTTCAGTGTGGTACCACATTACTACGTGATCCGAACCAGAAAATAACCCGGGATCTGTTCAACGAGTATGTGAAGTGTGCGAAAGTGTGAGTCTGATGAGGGCAATTCCCAGACCTATCCCAGACCTAACCTGCGTTATCCTCTAAAATATTGATCGAAACCAGGTTTAATCGACTGTTTCAGTGTGGTACCACATTACTACGTGAACCAAACCAGAAAGAACCCAAGATCCGTTCAACGAGTATGTGAAGAATGCGAAAGTATGAGTCTGGTGAGTGAAAATCCCAGGCCTAACCTAGACCTAACATGCGTTATCCTCAAAGATATCGATTGAAACCAGGTTTAATCGACTGTTTCAGTGTGGTGCCACATTACTACATGATCCAAACGAGAAAAAATCCCAGCATCTGTTCAACAAGTATGTGAAGTATGCGAAAGTATGAGTCTGATGAGGGCTAATCCCAGGTCTCACCTAGACATGACATGCGTTATCCTCTAAAATATTGATCGAAACCAGGTTTAATGGACTGTTTCAGTGTGGTACCGCATTACTACGTGATCCAATCCAGAAATAGCCCAGGATCCAGCCATGAAGTATGAGAAATATGCGAAAGTATGAGCCTGATGAGGTCATATCCTAGACCTAACCCAGACCTAACATGCGTTATCCTCTAAAATATTTATGAAGACCAGGTTTAATTGATTGTTTCAGTGCGGTACCACATTACTACGTGATCCACACCAGAAAAAACCCAAGACCCGTTCAACAAGTATGTGAAAAACGCGAAAGTATGAGCCTGATGAGGGCAAATCCCAGACCTATCCCAGACATAACTTGCGTTATCCTCTAAAATATTGATCGAAACCAGGTTGAATTGACTGTTTTAGTGTGGTACCACATTACTACGTGATCCAAAGCAGAAAAAACCCTGGATTAGGTCAACATGTATGTTAAAACTGCGAAAGTATGACCCTGATGAGTCCAAATCCCAGGCCTAACCTAGACACAACTTTCGTTATCCTCTAAAATATTGATCGAAACCAGGTTTAGTGGACTGTTTCAGTGTGGTACCACATTACTGCGCGATCCAATCCAGAAAAAACCCAGGATCTGTTCAACATGTATGGAAAAATGCGAAAGTATGTCCCGCATGAGGGCAAATCCCAGACCTATCCCAGACCTAACATGCGTTATCCTCAAAAATATTGATCGAAACCAGGTTTAATGGACTGTTTCAGCGTGGTACCACATTACTACGTGATGCAATCCAGAAAAAGCCCAGGATCTGTTCAACAAGTATGTGAAAAACGCGAAAGTATGAGCCTGATGAGAGCAAATCCCAGACCTAACCTAGACCTAACACGAATTATTCTCTAAAATATTGGTCGAAACCAGGTTTAATCGACTGTTTCAGTGTGGTACCACATTACTACGTGAACCAAACCAGAAAAAACCCAGGATCCGTTCATCAAGTATGTGAAGAATGCGAAAGTATGAGTCTGATGAGTGAAAATCTCGGGGCTAACCTAGACCTAACATGCGTTATCCTCTAAAATATTGATGCAAACCAGGTTTAATGGACTGTTTCAGTGTGGTACCTATTTACTACGTGAGCAAAAGCAGAAAAAACCCAGGATCCGTTCAACAAGTATGTGAAGAATGCGAAAGTATGAGTCTGATCAGTGAAAATCTCAGGCCTTACCTAGACCTAACTTGCGTAGCCCTCTAAAATATTGATGGAAACCAGGTTTCATTGACTGTTTCAGTGTGGTACTACATTACTACGTGATGCAATCCAGAAAAAGCCCATGATCTAGCCATCAAGTATGAGAAATATGCGAAAGAATGAGCCTGATGAGAGCAAATCCCAGACCTAACCAAGACCTAACATGCGTTATCCTCCAAAATATTGAGCGAAACCAGGTTTAATGGACTGTTTCAGTGTGGTACCACATTACTATGTGATCCAAACCAGAAAATAACCCAGGATCTGTTCAACGAGTATGTGAAGTGTGCGAAAGTATGAGTCTGATGAGGTCAAATCCCAGACCTATCCCAGACCTAACTTGCGTTATCCTCTAAAATATTGTTCGAAACCAGGTTTAATCGACTGTTTCAGTGTGGTACCACATTACTACGTGAACCAAACCAGAAAAAACCCAGGATCCGCTCAACAAGTATGTGAAGAATGCGAAAGTATGAGTCTGATGAGTGAAAATCCCAGACCTAACCTAGACCTAACATGCGTTATCCTCTAAAATATTGATCCAAACCAGGTTTAATGGACTGTTTCAGTGTGGTACCACACTACTACGTTATCCAAACCAGAAAAAACCCAGGATCTGTTCAACAAGTATGTGAAAAATGCGAAAGTATGATCCTGACGAGGGCAAATCCTAGACCTAACACAGACCTAACATGCGTTATCCTCAAAAATATTGATCGAAACCAGGTTTAATGGACTGTTTCAGTGTGGTACCACATTACTACGTGATCCAAACTACAAAAAACCCAGAATCTGTTCAACGAGTATGTGAAGTGTGCGAAAGTATGAGTCTGATGAGTTCAAATCCCAGGCCTAACCTAGACCTAACATGTGTTATCCTCTAAAATATTGATCGAAACCAGGGTTAATCGACTGTTTCAGTGAGGTACTACATTACTACGTGATGCAATCCAGAAATAGCCCAGGATCTAGCTATGAAGTATTAGAAATATGCGAAAGTATGAGCCTGATGAGGGCAAATCCTAGACCTTACCCTGACGTAACATGCGTTATCCTCTAAAATATTTATCAAGACCAGGTTTAATGGACTGTTTCAGTGTGGTACCACATTACTACGTGATCCAAACTACAAAAAACCCAGGATCTGTTCAACGAGTATGTGAAGTGTGCGAAAGTATGAGTCTGATGAGGTCAAATCCCAGGCCTAACCTAGACCTAACATGTGTTATCCTCTAAAATATTTATCAAGACCAGGTTTAATGGACTGTTTCAGTGTGGTACCACATTACTATGTGTTCCAAACCAGAAAAAACCCAGGATCTGTTCAACGAGTATGTGAAGTGTGCGAAAGTATGAGTCTGATGAGGTCAAATCCCAGGCCTAACCTAGACCTAACTTGCGTTATCCTCTAAAATATTGTTCGAAACCTGGGTTAATCAACAGTTTCAGTGTGGTACCACATTACTACGTGATCCAAACCAAAAAAAAACCCAGTATCTGTTCAACAAGTATGTGAAAAACGCGAAAGTATGACCCTGATGAGGGCAAATCCCAGGCCTAACCTAGACCTAACATGCATTATCCTCTAAAATATTGATCGAAACCAGGTTTAATGGACTGTTTCAGTGTGGTACCACATTACTATGTGTTCCAAACCAGAAAAATCCCAGGATCTGTTCAAGAAGTATGTGAAAAACGCGAAAGTATGAGCCTGATGAGGGCGAATCCCAGACCTATCCCAGACCTAAATTGCGTTATCCTCCAAAATATTGATCGAAACCAGGTTTAATGGACTGTTTCAGTGTGGTACCACTTTACTACGCGATCCAAAGCAGAAAAAACCGTCGATCAGGTCAACATGTATGTTAAAACTGCGAAAGTATGACCCTGATGAGGGCAAATCCCCGGCCTAACCTAGACCTAACATGCGTTATCCTCAAAAATATTGATCGAAACCAGGTTTAATCAACAGTTTCAGTGTGGTACCACATTACTACGTGATCCAAACCAGAAAAAAACTCAGGAGCTGTTCAACAAGTATGTGAAGTGTGCGAAAGTATGAGTCTGATGAGGTCAAATCCCAGACCAATACCGGACTTAACTTGCGTTATTCTCTAAAATATTGATCGAAACCAGGTTTAATCGACTGTTTCAGTGTGGTACCACATTACTACGTGATGCAATCCAGAAAAAGCCCAGGATCTGTTCAACAAGTATGTGAAAAACGCGAAAGTATGAGCCTGATGAGAGCAAATCCCAGACCTAACCTAGACCTAACACGAATTATTCTCTAAAATATTGGTCGAAACCAGGTTTAATCGACTGTTTCAGTGTGGTACCACATTACTACGTGAACGAAACCGGAAAAAACCCAGGATCCGTTCATCAAGTATGTGAAGAATGCGAAAGTATGAGTCTGATGAGTGAAAATCTCGGGGCTAACCTAGATCTAACATGCGTTATCCTCTAAAATAGTGATGCAAACCAGGTTTAATGGACTGTTTCAGTGTGGTACCTATTTACTACGTGATCAAAAGCAGAAAAAACCCAGGATCCGTTCAACAAGTATGTGAAGAATGCGAAAGTATGAGTCTGATCAGTGAAAATCTCAGGCCTTACCTAGACCTATCTTGCGTAGCCCTCTAAAATATTGATGGAAACCAGGTTTCATTGACTGTTTCAGTGTGGTACTACATTACTACGTGATGCAATCCAGAAAAAGCCCATGATCTAGCCATCAAGTATGAGAAATATACGAAAGAATGAGCCTGATGAGAGCAAATCCCAGACCTAACCAAGACCTAACATGCGTTATCCTCCAAAATATTGAGCGAAACCAGGTTTAATGGACTGTTTCAGTGTGGTACCACATTACTATGTGATCCAAACCAGAAAATAACCCAGGATCTGTTCATCGAGTATGTGAAGTGTGCGAAAGTATGAGTCTGATGAGGTCAAATCCCAGACCTATCCCAGACCTAACTTGAGTTATCCTCTAAAATATTGTTCGAAACCAGGTTTAATCGACTGTTTCAGTGTGGTACCACATTACTACGTGAACCAAACCAGAAAAAACCCAGGATCCGCTCAACAAGTATGTGAAGAATGCGAAAGTATGAGTCTGATGAGTGAAAATCCCAGACCTAACCTAGACCTAACATGCGTTATCCTCTAAAATATTGATCCAAACCAGGTTTAATGGACTGTTTCAGTGTGGTACCACACTACTACGTTATCCAAACCAGAAAAAACCCAGGATCTGTTCAACAAGTATGTGAAAAATGCGAAAGTATGATCCTGACGAGGGCAAATCCTAGACCTAACACAGACCTAACATGCGTTATCCTCAAAAATATTGATCGAAACCAGGTTTAATGGACTGTTTCAGTGTGGTACCACATTACTACGTGATCCAAACTACAAAAAACCCAGAATCTGTTCAACGAGTATGTGAAGTGTGCGAAAGTATGAGTCTGATGAGTTCAAATCCCAGGCCTAACCTAGACCTAACATGTGTTATCCTCTAAAATATTGATCGAAACCAGGGTTAATCGACTGTTTCAGTGAGGTACTACATTACTACGTGATGCAATCCAGAAATAGCCCAGGATCTAGCTATGAAGTATTAGAAATATGCGAAAGTATGAGCCTGATGAGGGCAAATCCTAGACCTTACCCTGACGTAACATGCGTTATCCTCTAAAATATTTATCAAGACCAGGTTTAATGGACTGTTTCAGTGTGGTACCACATTACTACGTGATCCAAACTACAAAAAACCCAGGATCTGTTCAACGAGTATGTGAAGTGTGCGAAAGTATGAGTCTGATGAGGTCAAATCCCAGGCCTAACCTAGACCTAACATGTGTTATCCTCTAAAATATTTATCAAGACCAGGTTTAATGGACTGTTTCAGTGTGGTACCACATTACTATGTGTTCCAAACCAGAAAAAACCCAGGATCTGTTCAACGAGTATGTGAAGTGTGCGAAAGTATGAGTCTGATGAGGTCAAATCCCAGGCCTAACCTAGACCTAACTTGCGTTATCCTCTAAAATATTGTTCGAAACCTGGGTTAATCAACAGTTTCAGTGTGGTACCACATTACTACGTGATCCAAACCAAAAAAAAACCCAGTATCTGTTCAACAAGTATGTGAAAAACGCGAAAGTATGACCCTGATGAGGGCAAATCCCAGGCCTAACCTAGACCTAACATGCATTATCCTCTAAAATATTGATCGAAACCAGGTTTAATGGACTGTTTCAGTGTGGTACCACATTACTATGTGTTCCAAACCAGAAAAATCCCAGGATCTGTTCAAGAAGTATGTGAAAAACGCGAAAGTATGAGCCTGATGAGGGCGAATCCCAGACCTATCCCAGACCTAAATTGCGTTATCCTCCAAAATATTGATCGAAACCAGGTTTAATGGACTGTTTCAGTGTGGTACCACTTTACTACGCGATCCAAAGCAGAAAAAACCGTCGATCAGGTCAACATGTATGTTAAAACTGCGAAAGTATGACCCTGATGAGGGCAAATCCCCGGCCTAACCTAGACCTAACATGCGTTATCCTCAAAAATATTGATCGAAACCAGGTTTAATCAACAGTTTCAGTGTGGTACCACATTACTACGTGATCCAAACCAGAAAAAAACTCAGGAGCTGTTCAACAAGTATGTGAAGTGTGCGAAAGTATGAGTCTGATGAGGTCAAATCCCAGACCAATACCGGACTTAACTTGCGTTATTCTCTAAAATATTGATCGAAACCAGGTTTAATCGACTGTTTCAGTGTGGTACCACATTACTACGTGATGCAATCCAGAAAAAGCCCAGGATCTGTTCAACAAGTATGTGAAAAACGCGAAAGTATGAGCCTGATGAGAGCAAATCCCAGACCTAACCTAGACCTAACACGAATTATTCTCTAAAATATTGGTCGAAACCAGGTTTAATCGACTGTTTCAGTGTGGTACCACATTACTACGTGAACGAAACCGGAAAAAACCCAGGATCCGTTCATCAAGTATGTGAAGAATGCGAAAGTATGAGTCTGATGAGTGAAAATCTCGGGGCTAACCTAGATCTAACATGCGTTATCCTCTAAAATATTGATGCAAACCAGGTTTAATGGACTGTTTCAGTGTGGTACCTATTTACTACGTGATCAAAAGCAGAAAAAACCCAGGATCCGTTCAACAAGTATGTGAAGAATGCGAAAGTATGAGTCTGATCAGTGAAAATCTCAGGCCTTACCTAGACCTATCTTGCGTAGCCCTCTAAAATATTGATGGAAACCAGGTTTCATTGACTGCTTCAGTGTGGTACTACATTACTACGTGATGCAATCCAGAAAAAGCCCATGATCTAGCCATCAAGTATGAGAAATATACGAAAGAATGAGCCTGATGAGAGCAAATCCCAGACCTAACCAAGACCTAACATGCGTTATCCTCCAAAATATTGAGCGAAACCAGGTTTAATGGACTGTTTCAGTGTGGTACCACATTACTATGTGATCCAAACCAGAAAATAACCCAGGATCTGTTCATCGAGTATGTGAAGTGTGCGAAAGTATGAGTCTGATGAGGTCAAATCCCAGACCTATCCCAGACCTAACTTGAGTTATCCTCTAAAATATTGTTCGAAACCAGGTTTAATCGACTGTTTCAGTGTGGTACCTCATTACTACGTGAACCAAACCAGAAAAAAACCCAGGATCCGCTCAACAAGTATGTGAAGAATGCGAAAGTATGAGTCTGATGAGTGAAAATCCCAGACCTAACCTAGACCTAACATGCGTTATCCTCTAAAATATTGATCCAAACCAGGTTTAATGGACTGTTTCAGTGTGGTACCACACTGCTACGTTATCCAAACCAGAAAAAACCCAGGATCTGTTCAACAAGCATGTGAAAAATGCGAAAGTATGATCCTGACGAGGGCAAATCCTAGACCTAACACAGACCTAACATGCGTTATCCTCAAAAATATTGATCGAAACCAGGTTTAATGGACTGTTTCAGTGTGGTACCACATTACTACGTCATCCAAACTACAAAAAACCCAGAATCTGTTCAACGAGTATGTGAAGTGTGCGAAAGTATGAGTCTGATGAGGTCAAATCCCAGGCCTAACCTAGACCTAACATGTGTTATCCTCTAAAATATTTATCAAGACCAGGTTTAATGGACTGTTTCAGTGTGGTACCACATTACTATGTGTTCCAAACCAGAAAAAACCCAGGATCTGTTCAACGAGTATGTGAAGTGTGCGAAAGTATGAGTCTGATGAGGTCAAATCCCAGGCCTAACCTAGACCTAACATGTGTTATCCTCTAAAATATTTATCAAGACCAGGTTTAATGGACTGTTTCAGTGTGGTACCACATTACTATGTGTTCCAAACCAGAAAAAACCCAGGATCTGTTCAACGAGTATGTGAAGTGTGCGAAAGTATGAGTCTGATGAGGTCAAATCCCAGGCCTAACCTAGACCTAACATGTGTTATCCTCTAAAATATTTATCAAGACCAGGTTTAATGGACTGTTTCAGTGTGGTACCACACTGCTACGTTATCCAAACCAGAAAAAACCCAGGATCTGTTCAACAAGCATGTGAAAAATGCGAAAGTATGATCCTGACGAGGGCAAATCCTAGACCTAACACAGACCTAACATGCGTTATCCTCCAAAATATTGATCGAAACCAGGTTTAATGGACTGTTTCAGTGTGGTACCACTTTACTACGCGATCCAAAGCAGAAAAAACCGCCGATCAGGTCAACATGTATGTTAAAACTGCGAAAGTATGAGCCTGATGAGGGCAAATCCTAGACCTATCCCAGACCTAACATGCGTTATCCTCTAAAATATTCATCGAAACCAGGTTTAATGGACTGTTTCAGTGTGGTACCACATTACTACGTGATCCAAACCAGAAAAAACCGAGGATCTGTTCAACAAGTATGTGAAAAACGCGAAAGTATGAGCCTGATGAGGGCGAATCCCAGACTTATCCCAGAGCTAACTTGCGTTATCATCTAAAATATTGATCGAAACCAGGTTTAATCGACTGTTCCAGTGTGGTACAACATTAATACGTGATCCAAACCAGAAAAAACCCAGGATCCGTTCAACAAGTATGTGAAGAGTGCGAAAGTATGAGTCTGATGAGGTCAAATCCCAGACCTATCCTAGACCGAACTTGCGTTATCCTCTAAAATATTGATCGAAACCAGGTTTAATCGACTGTTTCAGTGTGGTACCACATTACTACGTGAACCAATCCAGAAAAAACCCAGGATCCGCTCATCAAGTATGTGAAGAATGCGAAAGTATGAGTCGGATGAGTGAAAATCCCAGACCTAACCTAGACCTAACATGCGTT
Organism: Colletes latitarsis; assembly: GCF_051014445.1. Lineage (NCBI taxonomy): Eukaryota > Metazoa > Arthropoda > Insecta > Hymenoptera > Colletidae > Colletes > Colletes latitarsis. The sequence continues at coordinate 26,030,943 of NW_027488367.1, read as the reverse complement.
ATCCTCTAAAATATTGATCCAAACCAGGTTTAATGGACTGTTTCAGTGTGGTACCACAGTACTACGTGATCCAAACCAGAAAAAACCCAGGATCTGTTCAACAAGTATGTGAAAAACGCGAAAGTATGAGCCTGATAAGAGCAAATCCCAGACCTAACCTAGACCTAACATGCGTTATCCTCTAAAATATTGAGCGAAATCAGGTTTAATGGACTGTTTCAGTGTGGTAGCACACTACTACGGGATCCATACCAGAAAAAACCCAGGATCTGTTCAACAAGTATGTGAAGTGTGCGAAAGTATGAGTCTGATGAGGTCAAATCCCAGACCAATCCCGGACTTAACTTGCGTTATTCTCTAAAATATTGATCGAAACCAGGCTTAATCGACTGTTTCAGTGTGGTACCACATTACTACGTGATGCAATCCAGAAAAAGCCCAGGATCTGTTCAACAAGTATGTGAAAAACGCGAAAGTATGAGCCTGATGAGAGCAAATCCCAGACCTAACCTAGACCTAACACGAATTATTCTCTAAAATATTGGTCGAAACCAGGTTTAATCGACTGTTTCAGTGTGGTACCACATTACTACGTGAACCAATCCAGAAAAAACCCAGGATCCACTCAACAAGTATGTGAAGAATGCGAAAGTATGAGTCTGATGAGTGAAAATCCCAGACCTATCCCAGACCTAACATGCGTTGTCCTCTAAGATATTGATGGAAACCAGGTTTAATTGACTGTTTCAGTGTTGTGCTTCATTACTACGTGATGCAATCCAGAAAAAGCCCTGGATCTAGCCATCAAGTATGAGAAATATGCGAAAGAAGGAGCCTGATGAGAGCAAATCCCAGACCTAACCTAGACCTAACATGAATTATTCTCTAAAATATTGATCGAAACCAGGTTTAATTGACTGTTTCAGCGTGGTACCACATTACTACGTGATACAATCCAGAAACAGCCCAGGATCTAGCCATGAAGTATGAGAGATATGCGAAAGTATGAGCCTGCTGAGGGCAAATCCTAAACCTAACCCAAACCTAACATGCGTTATCCTCTAAAATATTTATCAAGACCAGGTTTAATTGATTGTTTCAGTGTGGTACCACACTACTTCGTGAGCCAAACCAGAAAAAACCCAGGATCTGTTCAACAAGTATGTGAAAAACGCGAAACTGTGAGTCTGATGAGGTCAAATCCCAGGCCTAACCTAGACCTAACATGTGTTATCCTCTAAAATATTTATCAAGACCAGGTTTAATGGACTGTTTCAGTGTGGTACCACATTACTATGTGTTCCAAACCAGAAAAAACCCAGGATCTGTTCAACGAGTATGTGAAGTGTGCGAAAGTATGAGTCTGATGAGGTCAAATCCCAGGCCTAACCTAGACCTAACTTGCGCTATCCTCTAAAATATTGTTCGAAACCAGGTTTAATGGACTGTTTCAGTGTGGTACCACTTTACTACGCGATCCAAAGCAGAAAAAACCGTCGATCAGGTCAACATGTATGTTAAAACTGCGAAAGTATGACCCTGATGAGGGCAAATCCCCGGCCTAACCTAGACCTAACATGCGTTATCCTCAAAAATATTGATCGAAACCAGGTTTAATCAACAGTTTCAGTGTGGTACCACATTACTACGTGATCCAAACCAGAAAAAAACTCAGGAGCTGTTCAACAAGTATGTGAAGTGTGCGAAAGTATGAGTCTGATGAGGTCAAATCCCAGACCAATACCGGACTTAACTTGCGTTATTCTCTAAAATATTGATCGAAATCAGGTTTAATGGACTGTTTCAGTGTGGTAGCACACTACTACGGGATCCATACCAGAAAAAACCCAGGATCTGTTCAACAAGTATGTGAAGTGTGCGAAAGTATGAGTCTGATGAGGTCAAATCCCAGACCAATCCCGGACTTAACTTGCGTTATTCTCTAAAATATTGATCGAAACCAGGCTTAATCGACTGTTTCAGTGTGGTACCACATTACTACGTGATGCAATCCAGAAAAAGCCCAGGATCTGTTCAACAAGTATGTGAAAAACGCGAAAGTATGAGCCTGATGAGAGCAAATCCCAGACCTAACCTAGACCTAACACGAATTATTCTCTAAAATATTGGTCGAAACCAGGTTTAATCGACTGTTTCAGTGTGGTACCACATTACTACGTGAACCAATCCAGAAAAAACCCAGGATCCACTCAACAAGTATGTGAAGAATGCGAAAGTATGAGTCTGATGAGTGAAAATCCCAGACCTATCCTAGACCTAACATGCGTTGTCCTCTAAGATATTGATGGAAACCAGGTTTAATTGACTGTTTCAGTGTTGTGCTTCATTACTACGTGATGCAATCCAGAAAAAGCCCTGGATCTAGCCATCAAGTATGAGAAATATGCGAAAGAACGAGCCTGATGAGAGCAAATCCCAGACCTAACCTAGACCTAACATGAATTATTCTCTAAAATATTGATCGAAACCAGGTTTAATTGACTGTTTCAGCGTGGTACCACATTACTACGTGATACAATCCAGAAACAGCCCAGGATCTAGCCATGAAGTATGAGAGATATGCGAAAGTATGAGCCTGCTGAGGGCAAATCCTAAACCTAACCCAAACCTAACATGCGTTATCCTCTAAAATATTTATCAAGACCAGGTTTAATTGATTGTTTCAGTGTGGTACCACACTACTTCGTGAGCCAAACCAGAAAAAACCCAGGATCTGTTCAACAAGTATGTGAAAAACGCGAAACTGTGAGCCTGATGAGGGCAAATCTTAGACCTAACATGCGTTATCCTCTAAAATATTGAGCGAAACCAGGTTTAATGGACTGTTTCAGTGTGGTAGCACACTACTACGGGATCCATACCAGAAAAAACGCAGGATCTGTTCAACAAGTATGCGAAGTGTGCGAAAGTATGAGTCTGATGAGGTCAAATCCCAGACCAATCCCGGACTTAACTTGCGTTATTCTCTAAAATATTGATCGAAACCAGGTTTAATCGACGGTTTCAGTGTGGTACCACATTACTACGTGATACAATCCAGAAACAGCCCTGGATCTTGCCATGAAGTACGAGAAATATGCGAAAGTATGATCCTGATGAGGGCAAATCCTAGACCTAACCCAAACCTAACATCCGTTATCCTCTAAAATATTTGTCAAGACCAGGTTTAATGGAATGTTTCAGTGTGGTACCACTTTACTACGTGATCCAAAGCAGAAAAAACCCTCGATCAGGTCAACATGTATGATAAAACTGCGAAAGTATGACCCTGATGAGGGCAAATCCCAGGCCTAACCTAGACCTAACTCGCGTTATCCTCTAAAATATTGATCGAAACCAGGTTTAATTCACTGTTTCAGCGTGGTGCCACATTACTATGTCATACAATCCAGAAACAGCCCAGGATCTAGCCATCAAGTATGAGAAATATGCGAAAGAATGTGCCTGATGAGAGCAAATCCCAGACCTAACCTAGACCTAACATGAATTATTCTCTAAAATATTGATCGAAACCAGGTTTAATCGACTGTTTCAGTGTGGTACCACATTACTACGTGAACCAAACCAGAAAAAACCCAGGATCCGCTCAACAAGTATGTGAAGAATGCGAAAGTATGAGTCTGATGAGTGAAAATCCCAGGCCTAACCTAGACCTAACATGAATTATTCTCTAAAATATTGATCGAAACCAGGTTTAATGGACTGTTTCAGTGTGGTAGCACACTACTACGGGATCCATACCAGAAAAAACCCAGGATCTGTTCAACAAGTATGTGAAGTGTGCGAAAGTATGAGCCTGATGAGGGCAAATCCCAGACCTATCCCAGACCTAACTTGCGATAACCTCTAAAATATTGATCGAAACCAGGTTTAATTGAATGTTTTATTGTGGTACCACTTTACTACGTGATCCAAAGCAGAAAAATCCCTCGATCAGGCCAACATGCATGTTAAAACTGGGATAGTATGAGCCTGATGAGGGCAAATCCCAGACCTATCCCAGACCTAACATGCGTTATCCTCAAAAATATTGATCGAAACCAGGATTAATCGACTGTTTCAGTGTGGTACCACATTACTACGTGATGCAAACCCGAAAAAAACCCAGGATCTTGTCAACGAGTATGTGAAGTGTGGTAAAGTATGAGTCTGATGAGGGCTAATCCCAGACCTATCCCAGACCTAACATGCGTTATCCTCTAAAATATTGATCGAAACCAGGTTTAATTGACTGTTTCAGCGTGGTACCACATTACTGCGTGATGCAATCCAGAAAAAGCCCAGGATCTAGCCATCAAGTATGAGAAATATGCGAAAGAACAAGCTTGATGAGAGCAAATCCCAGACCTAACCTAGACCTAACATGAATTATTCTCTAAAATATTGATCGAAACCAGGTTTAATTGACAGTTTCAGCGTGGTACCACATTACTACGTGATACAATCCAGAAACAGCCCAGGATCTAGCCATGAAGTATGAGAGATATGCGAAAGTATGAGCCTGCTGAGGGCAAATCCTAAACCAAACCCAAACCTAACATGCGTTATCCTCTAAAATATTTATCAAGACCAGGTTTAATTGATTGTTTCAGTGTGGTTCCACATTACAACGTGATCCAAACCAGAAAAAACCCAGGATCCGTTCAACAAGTATGTGAAGAATGCGAAAGTATGAGTCTGATGAGTGAAAATCCCAGGCCTAACCTAGACCTAACATGCGTTATCCTCAAAAATATTCATCGAAACCTGGTTTAATCGGCTGTTTCGGTGTGGTACCACATTACTATGTGATCCAAACCTGAAAATAACCCAGGATCTGTTCAACGAGTATGTGAAGTGTGCGAAAGTATGAGTCTGATGAGGGCAAATCCCAGACCTATCCCAGACCTAACATGCGTTATCCTCTAAAATATTGAGCGAAACAAGGTTTAATGGACTGTGTCAGTGTGGTACCACACTACTTCGTGATCCAAACCCGAAAAAACCCAGGATCTGTTCAACAAGTATGTGAAGTGTGCGAAAGTATGAGTCTGATGAGGTCAAATCCCAGACCAATCCCAGACTTAACTTGCGTTATCCTCTAAAATATTGTTCGAAACCAGGTTTAATCGACTGTTTCAGTGTGGTACCACATTACTACGTGATGCAATCCAGAAAAAGACCAGGATCTAGCCATCAAGTATAAGAAATATGCGAAAGAATGAGCCTGATGAGAGCAAATCCCAGACCTAACATGAATTATTCTCTAAAATATTGGTCGAAACCAGGTTTAATTGACTGTTTCAGTGTGGACCCACATTACAACGTGATCCAAACCAGAAAAAACCCAGGATCCGTTCAACAAGTATGTGAAGAATGCGAAAGTATGAGTCTGATGAGTGAAAATCCCAGGCCTAACCTAGACCTAACATGCGTTATCCTCAAAAATATTGATCGAAACCTGGTTTAATCGACTGTTTCAGTGTGGTACCACATTACTATATGATCCAAACCAGAAAGTAACCCAGGATCTGTTCAACAAGTATGTGAAAAACGCGAAAGTATGAACCTGATGAGGGCATATCCCAGACCTATCCCAGACCTAACTTGCGTTATCCTCTAAAATATTGATGGAAACCAGGTTTAATTGACTGTTTCAGTGTGGTACGACACTACTACGTGATACAAACCAGAAAAAACCCAGGATCTGTTCAACAAGTACGTGAAAAACGCCAAAGCATGAGCCTGATGAGGGCGAATCCCAGACCTATGCCAGACCTAACTTGCGTTGTCCTCTAAGATATTGATGGAAACCAGGTTTAATTGACTGTTTCAGTGTCGTACTTCATTACTACGTGATGCAATCCAGAAAAAGCCCAGGATCTAGCCATCAAATATGAGAAATATGCGAAAGAATGAGCCTGATGAGAGCAAATCCCAGACCTAACCTAGACCTAACATGAATTATTCTCTAAACTATTGATCGAAACCAGGTTTAATTGATTGTCTCAGTGTGGACCCACATTACTACGTGATCCAAACCAGAAAAAACCCAGGATCCGTTCAACAAGTATGTGAAGAATGCGAAAGTATGAGTCTGATGAGTGAAAATCCCAGGCCTGACCCAGCCCTAACATGCGTTATCCTCTAAAATATTGAGCGAAACCAGGTTTAATGGACTGTTTCAGTGTGGTACCACACTACTACGGGATCCAAACCAGAAAAAAACCAGGATCTGTTCAACAATTATGTGAAAAACGCGAAAGTATGAACCTGATGAGGGCATATCCCAGACCTATCCCAGACCTAACTTGCGTTGTCCTCTAAAATATTGATGGAAACCAGGTTTAATTGACTGTTTCAGTGTTGTACTTCATTACTACGTGATGCACTCCAGAAAAAGCCCAGGATCTAGCCATCAAGTATGAGAAATATGCGAAAGAATGAGCCTGATGAGAGCAAATCCCAGACCTAACCTAGACCTAACATGAATTATTCTCTAAAATATTGGTCGAAACCAGGTTTAATTGACTGTTTCAGTGTGGTCCCACATTACTACGTGATCCAAACCAGAAAAAACCCAGGATCTGATCAACGAGTATGTCAAGTGTGCGAAAGTATGAGTCTGATGAGGGCAGATCCCAGACCTATCCCAGACCTAACTTGCGATGTCCTCTAAAATATTGATCGAAACCAGGTTTAATTGAATGTATTATTGTGGTACCACTTTACTACGTGATCCAAAGCAGAAAAAACCCTCGATCAGGTCAACATGCATGTTAAAACTGGGAAAGTATGAGCCTGATGAGGGCAAATCCCAGACCTATCCCAGACCTAACATGCGTTATCCTCAAAAATATTTATCAAGACCAGGTTTAATCGACTGTTTCAGTGTGGTACCACATTACTACGTGATCCAAACCAGAAAAAACCCAGGATCTGTTCAACAAGTATGTGAAAAACGCGAAAGTATGAGCCTGATGAGGGCAAATCCCAGACCTATCCCAGACCTAACTTGGGTTGTCCTCTAAGATATTGATGGAAACCAGGTTTAATTCACTGTTTCAGTGTGGTCCCACATTACTACGTGATCCAATCCAGAAAGAGCCCAGGATCTAGCCTTGAAGTATGAGAAACATGCGGAAGTATGAGCCTGACGAGAGCAAATCCTAGACCTAACCCTACCTACCATGCGTTATCCTCAAAAATATTGATCGAAACCTGGTTTAATCGACTGTTTCAGTGTGGTACCACATTACTACGTGATCCAAACCAGAAAAAACCCAGGATCCGTTCAACAAGTATGTGAAGAATGCGAAAGTATGAGACTGATGAGTGAAAATCCCAGGCCTAACCTAGACCTAACATGCGTTATCCTCACTAATATTGATCGAAACCAGGTTTAATCGACTGTTTCAGTGTGGTACCACATTACTACCTGATCCAAACCAGAAAAAAACCCAGCATCTGATCAACGATTATGTCAAGTGTGCGAAAGTATGTGTCTGATGAGGGCAAATCCCAGACCTATCCCAGACCTAACTTGCGATATCCTCTAAAATATTGATCGAAACCAGGTTTAATTGACTGTTTTATTGTGGTACCACTTTACTACGTGATCCAAAGCAGAAAAAACCCTTGATCAGGTCAACATGCATGTTAAAACTGGGGAAGTATGAGCCTGATGAGGGCAAATCACAGACCTATCCCAGACCTAACATGCGTTATCCTCAAAAATATTTATCAAGACCAGGTTTAATTGAATGTTTCAGTGTGGTACCACATTACTACGTGATCCAAACCAGAAGCAACCCAGGTTCTGTTCAACAAGTATGTGAAAAACGCGAAACTCTGAGCCTGATGAGGGCAAATCTTAGACCTAACCTTGACCTAATATGCGTTATCCTCTAAAATATTTATCCAGACCAGGTTTCATTGAATGTTTCAGTGTGGTACCACTTTACTACGTGATCCAATCCAGAAATAGCCCAGGATCTAGCCATGAAGTATGAGAAATATGCGAAAGTAGGAGCCTGATGAGGGCAAATCTTAGATCTATCCCAGACCTAACTTGCGTTATCCTCCAAAATATTGATCGAAACCAGGTTTAGTTGACTGTTTCAGCGTGGTACCACATTACTACGTGATACAATCCAGAAACAGCCCAGGATCTAGCCATGAAGTATGTGAAATATGCGTAAGTATGAGCCTGATGAGGGCAAATCCTAGACCTAACCCAGACCTAACATGCGTTATCCTCTAAAATATTTATCAAGACCAGGTTTAATTGGTTGTTTCAGTGTGGTACCACATTACTACGTGATCCAAACCAGAAAAAACCCAGGATCTGTTCAACATGTATGAAAAATATGCGAAAGAATGAGTCTGATCAGTGAAAATCTCAGGCCTTACCTAAACCTAACTTGCGTTGTCCTCTAAAATATTGATGGAAACCAGGTTTCATTGACTGTTTCAGTGTGGTACTACATTACTACGTAATGCAATCCACAAAAAGCCCAGGATCTAGCCATCAAGTATGAGAAATATGCGAAAGAATGATCCTGATGAGAGCAAATCCCAGACCTAACCTAGACCTAACATGCGTTATCCTCTAAAATATTGATCGCAACCAGGTTTAATGGACTGTTTCAGTGTGGTACCACACTACTTCGTGATCCAAACCAGAAAAAACCCAGGATCTGTTCAACAAGTATGTGAAAAACGCGAAACTGTGAGCCTGATGAGGGCAAATCTTAGACCTAACCCAGACCTAAGATGCGTTATCCTCTAAAATATTTATCCAGACCAGGTTTCATTGAATGTTTCAGTGTGGTACCACTTTACTACGTGATCCAATCCAGAAATAGCCCAGGATCTAGCCATGAAGTATGAGAAATATGCGAAAGTAAGAGCCTGATGAGGGCAAATCCTAGACCTATCCCAGACCTAACTTGCGTTATCCTCCAAAATATTGATCGAAACCAGGTTTAGTTGACTGTTTCAGCGTGGTACCACATTACTACGTGATACAATCCAGAAACAGCCCAGGATCTAGCCATGAAGTATGAGAAATATGCGAAAGTATGAGCCTGATGAGGGCAAATCCCAGACCTAACCCAGACCTATCATGCGTTATCTTCTAAAATATTTATCAAGACCAGGTTTAATTGATTGTTTCAGTGTGGTACCACATTACTACGTGATCCAAACCAGAAAAAACCCAGGATCAGTTCAACAAGTATGTGAAAAACTCGAAAGTATGAACCTGATTAGGGCGAATCCCAGCCCTATCCCAGACCTAACTTGCGGTATCCTCTAAAATATTGATCGAAACCAGGTTTAATTGACTGTTTGAGCGTGGTACCACATTACTACGTGATCCAAATCAGAAAAAACCCAGGATCTGTTCAACAAGTATGTGAAAAACGCGAAAGTATGAGTCTGATGAGGGCAAATCCCAGACCTATCCCAGACCTAACTTGCGTTGTCCTCTAAGATATTGATGGAAACCAGGTTTAATTGACTGTTTCAGTGTGGTACCACTTTACTACGTGATACAATCCAGAAACAGCCCAGGATCTAGCCATGAAGTATGAGAAATATGCGAAAGTATGAGCCTGATGAGGGCAAATCGTAGACCTAACCCAGACCTAACATGCGTTATCCTCCAAAATATTGATCGAAACCTGGTTTAATCGACTGTCTGAGAGTGGTACCACATTACTACGTGATGCAATCCAGAAAAAGCCCAGGATCTAGCCATCAAGTATGAGAAATATGCGAAAGAATGAGCCTGATGTGGGCAAATCCTAGACCTAACCCAGACCTAACATGCGTTATCCTCTAAAATATTTATCCAGACCAGGTTTCATTGAATGTTTCAGTGTGGTACCACTTTACTACGTGATCCAATCCAGAAATAGCCCAGGATCTCGCCATGAAGTATGAGAAATATGCGAAAGTATGAGCCTGATGAGGGCAAATCCAAGACCTATCCCAGACCTAACTTGCGTTGTCCTCTAAGATATTGATGGAGACCAGGTTCAATTGACTGTTTCAGTGTTGTACTTCATTACTACGTGATGCAATCCAGAAAAAGCCCAGGATCTAGCCATGAAGTATGAGAAATATGCGAAAGTATGAGCCTGATGAGTGCAAATCCTAGACCTAACCCAGACCTAACATGCGTTATCCTCTGAAATATTTATCAAGACCAGGTTTAAATGAATGTTTCAGTGTGGTACTACATTACTACGTGATCCAAACCAGAAAAAACCCAGGATCCGTTGAACAAGTATGTTAAAACTGCGACAGTATGACCCTGATGAGGGCAACTCCCAGGCCTAACCTAGACCTAACATGCGTTGTCCTCTAAAATATTTATGGAAACCAAGTTTAATTGACTGTTTCAGTGTTGTACTTCATTACTACGTGATGCAATCCAGAAAAAGCCCAGGATCTATCCATCAAGTATGAGAAATATGCGAAAGAATGAGCCTGATGAGAGTAAATCCCTGACCTAACCTAGACCTAACATGAATTATTCTCTAAAATATTGATTAAAAGCAGGTTTAATTGACTGTTTCAGTGTGGTACCACACTACTACGTGATCCAATCCAGAAACAGCCCAGGATCTAGCCATGAAGTATGAGAAATATGCGAAAGTATGAGCCTGATGAGGGCAAATCCTAGACCTAACCCAGACCTAACATGCGTTATCCTCCAAAATATTTATCAAGACCAGGTTTAATTGATTGTTTCAGTGTGGTCCCACATTACTACGTGATCCAAACCAGAAAAAACCCAGGATCCGTTCAACAAGTATGCGAATAATGCGAAAGTATGAGCCTGATGAGGGCAAATCCTAGACCTAACCCAAACCTAACATGCGTTATCCTCTAAAATATTTATCAAGACCAGGTTTAATTGAATGTTTCAGTGTGGTACCACATTACTACGTGATCCAAACCAGAAAAAACCCAGGATCCGTTGAACAAGTATGTTAAAACTGCGACAGTATGACCCTGATGAGGGCAACTCCCAGGCCTAACCTAGACCTAACATGCGTTGTCCTCTAAAATATTTATGGAAACCAAGTTTAATTAACTGTTTCAGTGTTGTACTTCATTACTACGTGATGCAATCCAGAAAAAGCCCAGGATCTATCCATCAAGTATGAGAAATATGCGAAAGAATGAGCCTGATGAGAGTAAATCCCTGACCTAACCTAGACCTAACATGAATTATTCTCTAAAATATTGATTAAAAGCAGGTTTAATTGACTGTTTCAGTGTGGTACCACACTACTACGTGATCCAATCCAGAAACAGCCCAGGATCTAGCCATGAAGTATGAGAAATATGCGAAAGTATGAGCCTGATGAGGGCAAATCCTAGACCTAACCCAGACCTAACATGCGTTATCCTCCAAAATATTTATCAAGACCAGGTTTAATTGATTGTTTCAGTGTGGTCCCACATTACTACGTGATCCAAACCAGAAAAAACCCAGGATCCGTTCAACAAGTATGCGAATAATGCGAAAGTATGAGTCTGATGAGTGAAAATCCCAGGCCTAACCTAGACCCAACATGAATTATTCTCTAAAATATTGATCGAAACCAGATTTAATTGACCGTTTCAGTGTGGTCCCACATTACTACGTGATGCAAACCAGAAAAAACCCAGGATCTGATCAACGAGTATGTGAAGGGTGCGAAAGTATGAGTCTGACGAGGTCAAATCCCAGACCTATTCCAGACCTAACATGCGTTATCCTCTAAAATATTGATCGAAACCAGGTTTAATCGACTGTTTCAGTGTGGTACCACATTACTACGTGATTCAAATCAGAAAAAACCCAGGATCTGTTCAACAAGTATGTGAAATACGCGAAAGTATGAGCCTGATTTGGGCGAATCCCAGATCTATCCCAGACCTAACTTGCGTTGTCCTCTAAAATATTGATGGAAATCAGGTTTAATTGACTGTTTCAGTGTTGTACTTCATTACTACGTTATGCAATCCAGAAAAAGCCCAGGATCTAGCCATCAAGTATGAGAAATATGCGAAAGAATGAGCCTGATAAGAGCAAATCCCAGACCTAACCTAGACCTAACATGAATTATTCTCTAAAATATTGATTAAAAGCAGGTTTAATTGACTGTTTCAGTGTGGTACCACACTACTACGTGATCCAATCCAGAAACAGCCCAGGATCTAGCCATGAAGTATGAGAAATATGCGAAAGTATGAGCCTGATGAGGGCAAATCCTAGACCTAACCCAGACCTAACATGCGTTATCCTCCAAAATATTTATCAAGACCAGGTTTAATTGATTGTTTCAGTGTGGTCCCACATTACTACGTGATCCAAACCAGAAAAAACCCAGGATCCGTTCAACAAGTATGCGAATAATGCGAAAGTATGAGTCTGATGAGTGAAAATCCCAGGCCTAACCTAGACCCAACATGAATTATTCTCTAAAATATTGATCGAAACCAGATTTAATTGACTGTTTCAGTGTGGTCCCACATTACTACGTGATGCAAACCAGAAAAAACCCAGGATCTGATCAACGAGTATGTGAAGGGTGCGAAAGTATGAGTCTGACGAGGTCAAATCCCAGACCTATTCCAGACCTAACATGCGTTATCCTCTAAAATATTGATCGAAACCAGGTTTAATCGACTGTTTCAGTGTGGTACCACATTACTACGTGATCCAAATCAGAAAAAACCCAGGATCTGTTCAACAAGTATGTGAAATACGCGAAAGTATGAGCCTGATTAGGGCGAATCCCAGATCTATCCCAGACCTAACTTGCGTTGTCCTCTAAAATATAGATGGAAACCAGGTTTAATTGACTGTTTCAGTGTTGTACTTCATTACTACGTTATGCAATCCAGAAAAAGCCCAGGATCTAGCCATCAAGTATGAGAAATATGCGAAAGAATGAGCCTGATAAGAGCAAATCCCAGACCTAACCTAGACCTACCATGAATTATTCTCTAAAATATTGATCGAAACCAGGTTTAATTGACTGTTTCAGTGTGGTCCCACATTACTACGTGATCCAAACCAGAAAAAACCCAGGATCCGTTCAACAAGTATGTGAAGAATGCGAAAGTATGAGTCTGATGAGAGCAAATCCTAGACCTAACCCAGACCTAACATGCGTTATCCTCTAAAATATTTATCAAGACGAGGTTTAATTGAATGTTTCAGTGTGGTACCACATTACTACGTGATGCAATCAAGAAAAAGCCCAGGATCTAGCCATGAAGTTTGAGAAATATGCGAAAGAATGAGCCTGATGAGGGCAAATCCTAGAGCTAACCCAGACCTAACATGCGTTATCCTCTAAAATATTGACCCCAACCAGGTTTCATGGACTGTTTCAGTGTTGTACTTCATTACTACGTTATGCAATCCAGAAAAAGCCCAGGATCTAGCCATCAAGTATGAGAAATATGCGAAAGAATGAGCCTGATAAGAGCAAATCCCAGACCTAACCTAGACCTACCATGAATTATTCTCTAAAATATTGATCGAAACCAGGTTTAATTGACTGTTTCAGTGTGGTCCCACATTACTACGTGATCCAAACCAGAAAAAACCCAGGATCCGTTCAACAAGTATGTGAAGAATGCGAAAGTATGAGTCTGATGAGAGCAAATCCTAGACCTAACCCAGACCTAACATGCGTTATCCTCTAAAATATTTATCAAGACGAGGTTTAATTGAATGTTTCAGTGTGGTACCACATTACTACGTGATGCAATCCAGAAAAAGCCCAGGATCTAGCCATGAAGTTTGAGAAATATGCGAAAGAATGAGCCTGATGAGGGCAAATCCTAGAGCTAACCCAGACCTAACATGCGTTATCCTCTAAAATATTGACCGCAACCAGGTTTCATGGACTGTTTCAGTGTGGTACCACACTACTACGTGATCCAAACAAGAAAAATCCCAGGATCTGTTCAACAAGTATGTGAGAAACGCGAAAGTATGAGTCTGATGAGGTCAAATTCCAGACCTATCCCAGACTTAACTTGCGTTATCCTCTAAAATATTGATCGAAACCGGGTCTAATCAACTGTTTCAGCGTGGTACCACATTACTACGTGATCCAAACCAGAAAAAACCCAGGATCCGTTGTCCTCTAAGATATTGATGGAAACCAGGTTTATGTGACTGTTTCAGTGTTGTACTTCATTACTACGTGATGCGATCAAGAAAAAGCCCAGGATCTAGCCATCATGTATGAGACATATGCGAAAGAATAAGCCTGATGAGGGCAATTCCTAGACCTAACCCAGACCTAACATGCGTTATCCTCTAAAATATTTATCCAGACCAGGTTCCATTGAATGTTTCAGTGTGGTACCACTTTACTACGAGATCCAATCCAGAAATAGCCCAGGATCTAGCCATGAAGTATGAGAAATATGCGAAAGTATGAGCCTGATGAGGGCAAATCCTAGACCTAACCCAGACCTAACATGCGTTATCTTCTAAAATATTTATCAAGACCAGGTTTAATTGAATGTTTCAGTGTGGTACCACATTACTACGTGATGCAATCCAGAAAAAGCCCAGGATCTAGCCATCAAGTTTGAGAAATATGCGAAAGAATGAGCCTGATGAGGGCAAATACTAGACCTAACCCAGACCTAACATGCGTTATCCTCTATAATATTGATCGCAACCAGGTTCAATGAACTGTTTCAGTGTGGTACCACACTACTACGTGATCCAAACCAGATAAAACCCAGGATCTGTTCAACAAGTATGTGAAAAACGCGAAAGTATGAGTCTGATGAGGTCAAATCCCAGATCTATCCCAGACTTAACTTGCGTTATCCTCTAAAATATTTATCAAGACCAGGTTTAATTGAATGTTTCAGTGTGGTACCACATTACTACGTGAACCAAACCAGAAAAAACCCAGGATCCGTTCAACAAGTATGTTAAAACTGCGACAGTATGACCCTGATGAGGGCAAATCCCAGGCCTAACCTAGACCTAACATGCGTTGTCCTCTAAAATATTGATGGAAACCAGGTTTAATTGACTGTTTCAGTGTTGTACTTCATTACTACGTGATGCAATCCAGAAAAAGCCCAGGATCTAGCCATGAAGTATGAGAAATATGCGAAAGTAAGAGCCTGATGAGGGCAAATCCTAGACCTATCCCGTACCTAACTTGCGTTATCCTCTAACATATTGATCGAAACCAGGTTTAATTGACTGTTTCAGCGTGGTACCACATTACTACGTGATGCAATCCAGAAAAGGCCCAGGATCAAGCCATGAAGTATGAGAAATATGCGAAAGTATGAGCCTGATGAGGGCAAATCCTAGGCCTAACCCAGACCTAACATGCGTTATCTTCTAAAATATTTATCAAGACCAGGTTTAATTGAATGTTTCAGTGTGGTACCACATTACTACGTGATGCAATCCAGAAAAAGCCCAGGATCTAACCATCAAGTTTGAGAAATATGCGAAAGAATGAGCCTGATGAGGGCAAATACTAGACCTAACCCAGACCTAACATGCGTTATCCTCTAAAATATTGATCGCAACCAGGTTTAATTGACTGTTTCAGTGTTGTACTTCATTACTACGTGATGCGATCAAGAAAAAGCCCAGGATCTAGCCATCAAGTATGAGAAATATGCGAAAGAATAAGCCTGATGAGGGCAATTCCTAGACCTAACCCAGACCTAACATGCGTTATCCTCTAAAATATTTATCCAGACCAGGTTCCATTGAACGTTTCAGTGTGGTACCACTTTACTACGAGATCCAATCCAGAAATAGCCCAGGATCTAGCCATGAAGTATGAGAAATATGCGAAAGTATGAGCCTGATGAGGGCAAATCCTAGACCTAACCCAGACCTAACATGCGTTATCTTCTAAAATATTTATCAAGACCAGGTTTAATTGAATGTTTCAGTGTGGTACCACATTACTACGTGATGCAATCCAGAAAAAGCCCAGGATCTAGCCATCAAGTTTGAGAAATATGCGAAAGAATGAGCCTGATGAGGGCAAATACTAGACCTAACCCAGACCTAACATGCGTTATCCTCTATAATATTGATCGCAACCAGGTTCAATGAACTGTTTCAGTGTGGTACCACACTACTACGTGATCCAAACCAGATAAAACCCAGGATCTGTTCAACAAGTATGTGAAAAACGCGAAAGTATGAGTCTGATGAGGTCAAATCCCAGATCTATCCCAGACTTAACTTGCGTTATCCTCTAAAATATTTATCAAGACCAGGTTTAATTGAATGTTTCAGTGTGGTACCACATTACTACGTGAACCAAACCAGAAAAAACCCAGGATCCGTTCAACAAGTATGTTAAAACTGCGACAGTATGACCCTGATGAGGGCAAATCCCAGGCCTAACCTAGACCTAACATGCGTTGTCCTCTAAAATATTGATGGAAACCAGGTTTAATTGACTGTTTCAGTGTTGTACTTCATTACTACGTGATGCAATCCAGAAAAAGCCCAGGATCTAGCCATGAAGTATGAGAAATATGCGAAAGTAAGAGCCTGATGAGGGCAAATCCTAGACCTATCCCGTACCTAACTTGCGTTATCCTCTAACATATTGATCGAAACCAGGTTTAATTGACTGTTTCAGCGTGGTACCACATTACTACGTGATGCAATCCAGAAAAGGCCCAGGATCAAGCCATGAAGTATGAGAAATATGCGAAAGTATGAGCCTGATGAGGGCAAATCCTAGGCCTAACCCAGACCTAACATGCGTTATCTTCTAAAATATTTATCAAGACCAGGTTTAATTGAATGTTTCAGTGTGGTACCACATTACTACGTGATGCAATCCAGAAAAAGCCCAGGATCTAACCATCAAGTTTGAGAAATATGCGAAAGAATGAGCCTGATGAGGGCAAATACTAGACCTAACCCAGACCTAACATGCGTTATCCTCTAAAATATTGATCGCAACCAGGTTTAATTGACTGTTTCAGTGTTGTACTTCATTACTACGTGATGCGATCAAGAAAAAGCCCAGGATCTAGCCATCAAGTATGAGAAATATGCGAAAGAATAAGCCTGATGAGGGCAATTCCTAGACCTAACCCAGACCTAACATGCGTTATCCTCTAAAATATTTATCCAGACCAGGTTCCATTGAACGTTTCAGTGTGGTACCACTTTACTACGAGATCCAATCCAGAAATAGCCCAGGATCTAGCCATGAAGTATGAGAAATATGCGAAAGTATGAGCCTGATGAGGGCAAATCCTAGACCTAACCCAGACCTAACATGCGTTATCTTCTAAAATATTTATCAAGACCAGGTTTAATTGAATGTTTCAGTGTGGTACCACATTACTACGTGATGCAATCCAGAAAAAGCCCAGGATCTAGCCATCAAGTTTGAGAAATATGCGAAAGAATGAGCCTGATGAGGGCAAATACTAGACCTAACCCAGACCTAACATGCGTTATCCTCTATAATATTGATCGCAACCAGGTTCAATGAACTGTTTCAGTGTGGTACCACACTACTACGTGATCCAAACCAGATAAAACCCAGGATCTGTTCAACAAGTATGTGAAAAACGCGAAAGTATGAGTCTGATGAGGTCAAATCCCAGATCTATCCCAGACTTAACTTGCGTTATCCTCTAAAATATTTATCAAGACCAGGTTTAATTGAATGTTTCAGTGTGGTACCACATTACTACGTGAACCAAACCAGAAAAAACCCAGGATCCGTTCAACAAGTATGTTAAAACTGCGACAGTATGACCCTGATGAGGGCAAATCCCAGGCCTAACCTAGACCTAACATGCGTTGTCCTCTAAAATATTGATGGAAACCAGGTTTAATTGACTGTTTCAGTGTTGTACTTCATTACTACGTGATGCAATCCAGAAAAAGCCCAGGATCTAGCCATGAAGTATGAGAAATATGCGAAAGTAAGAGCCTGATGAGGGCAAATCCTAGACCTATCCCGTACCTAACTTGCGTTATCCTCTAACATATTGATCGAAACCAGGTTTAATTGACTGTTTCAGCGTGGTACCACATTACTACGTGATGCAATCCAGAAAAGGCCCAGGATCAAGCCATGAAGTATGAGAAATATGCGAAAGTATGAGCCTGATGAGGGCAAATCCTAGGCCTAACCCAGACCTAACATGCGTTATCTTCTAAAATATTTATCAAGACCAGGTTTAATTGAATGTTTCAGTGTGGTACCACATTACTACGTGATGCAATCCAGAAAAAGCCCAGGATCTAACCATCAAGTTTGAGAAATATGCGAAAGAATGAGCCTGATGAGGGCAAATACTAGACCTAACCCAGACCTAACATGCGTTATCCTCTAAAATATTGATCGCAACCAGGTTTAATTGACTGTTTCAGTGTTGTACTTCATTACTACGTGATGCGATCCAGAGAAAGCCCAGGATCTAGCCATCAAGTATGAGAAAAATGCGAAAGAATGAGCCTGATGAGAGCAAATCCCAGACCTAACCTAGACCTAACATGAATTATTCTCTAAAATATTGTTCGAAACCAGGTTTAATTGACTGTTTCAGTGTGGTACCACATTACTACGTTATCCAATCCAGAAATAGCCCAGGATCTAGCCATGAAGTATGAGAAATATGCGAAAGTATGAGCCTGACGAGGGCAAATCCTAGACCTAACCCATCCTAACATGCGTTATCCTCTAAAATATTTATCAAGACCAGGTTTAATTCATTGTTTCATTGTGGTCCTACATTACTACGTGATCCAAACCAGAAAAAACCCAGGATCCGTTCAACAAGTATGTGAAGAATGCGAAACTATGAGTCTGATGAGTGAAAATCCCAGACCTAACCTAGACCTAAGATGCATTATCCTCTAAAATATTTATCCAGACCAGGTTTCATTGAATGTTTCAGTGTGGTACCACTTTACTACGTGATCCAATCCAGAAATAGCCCAGGATCTAGCCATGAACTATGAGAAATATGCGAAAGTATGAGCCTGATGAGGGCAAATCCTAGACCTAACCCAGACCTAACATGCGTTATCCTCCAAAATATTTATCAAGACCAGGTTTAATTGATTGTTTCAGTGTGGTCCCACATTACTACGTGATCCAAACCAGAAAAAACCCAGGATCCGTTCAACAAGTATGTGAAGAATGCGAAAGTATGAGTCTGAAGAGTGAAAATCCCAGGCCTAACCTAGACCTAACATGAATTATTCTCTAAAATATTGATCGAAACCAGATTTAATTGACTGTTTCAGTGTGGTCCCACATTACTACGTGATGCAAACCAGAAAAAACCCAGGCTCCGTTCAACAAGTATGTGAAGAATGCGAAAGTATGAGTCTGATGAGTGAAAATCCCAGGCCTAATCTAGACCTAACATGCGTTATCCTCAAAAATATTGACCGAAACCTGGCTTAATCGACTGTTTCAGTGTGGTACCATATTACTATGTGATCCAAACCAGAAAATAACCCAGGATCTGATCAACGAGTATGTGAAGGGTGCGAAAGTATGAGTGTGACGAGGTCAAATCCCAGACCTATTCCAGACCTAACATGCGTTATCCTCTAAAATATTGATCGAAACCAGGTTTAATCGACTGTTTCAGTGTGGTACCACATTACTACGTGATCCAAACCAGAAAAAACCCAGGATCTGTTCAACAAGTATGTGAAAAACGCGAAAGTATGAGCCTGATTAGGGCGAATCCCAGATCTATCCCAGACCTAACTTGCGTTGTCCTCTAAAATATTGATGCAAAACCAGGTTTAATTGACTGTTTCAGTGTTGTACTTCATTACTACGTTATGCAATCCAGAAAAAGCCCAGGATCTAGCCATCAAGTATGAGAAATATGCGAAAGAATGAGCCTGATAAGAGCAAATCCCAGACCTAACCTAGACCTAACATGCGTTATCCTCTAAAATATTTATCCAGACCAGGTTCCATTGAAAGTTTCAGTGTGGTACCACTTTACTACGAGATCCAATCCAGAAATAGCCCAGGATCTAGCCATGAAGTATGAGAAATATGCGAAAGTATGAGCCTGATGAGGGCAAATCCTAGAGCTAACCCAGACCTAACATGCGTTATCCTCTAAAATATTGACCGCAACCAGGTTTCATGGACTGTTTCAGTGTGGTACCACACTACTACGTGATCCAAACCAGAATAAACCCAGGATCTGTTCAACAAGTATGTGAAAAACGCGAAAGTATGAGTCTGATGAGGACAAATTCCAGACCTATCCCAGACTTAACTTGCGTTATCCTCTAAAATATTGATCGAAACCGGGTCTAATCAACTGTTTCAGCGTGGTACCACATTACTACGTGATCCAAACCAGAAAAAACCCAGGATCTGTTCAACAAGTATGTGAAAAACGCGAAAGCATGAGCATGATGAGGGCAAATTTCAGACCTATCCCAGACCTAACTTGCGTTGTCCTCTAAGATATTGATGGAAACCAGGTTTAAGTGACCGTTTCAGTGTTGTACTTCATTACTACGTGATGCGATCAAGAAAAAGCCCAGGATCTAGCCATCATGTATGAGACATATGCGAAAGAATAAGCCTGATGAGGGCAATTCCTAGACCTAACCCAGACCTAACATGCGTTATCCTCTAAAATATTTATCCAGACCAGGTTCCATTGAAAGTTTCAGTGTGGTACCACTTTACTACGAGATCCAATCCAGAAATAGCCCAGGATCTAGCCATGAAGTATGAGAAATATGCGAAAGTATGAGCCCGATGAGGGCAAATCCTAGACCTAACCCAGACCTAACATGCGTTATCTTCTAAAATATTTATCAAGACCAGGTTTAATTGAATGTTTCAGTGTGGTACCACATTACTACGTGATGCAATCCAGAAAAAGCCCAGGATCTAGCCATCAAGTTTGAGAAATATGCGAAAGAATGAGCCTGATGAGGGCAAATACTAGACCTAACCCAGACCTAACATGAGTTATCCTCTATAATATTGATCGCAACCAGGTTTAATGGACTGTTTCAGTGTGGTACCACACTACTACGTGATCCAAACCAGAAAAAACCCAGGATCTGTTCAACAAGTATGTGAAAAACGCGAAAGTATGAGTCTGATGAGGTCAAATCCCAGACCTATCCCAGACTTAACTTGCGTTATCCTCTAAAATATTTATCAAGACTAGGTTTAATTGAATGTTTCAGTGTGGTACCACATTACTACGTGAACCATACCAGAAAAAACCCAGGATCCGTTGAACAAGTATGTTAAAACTGCGACAGTATGACCCTGATGAGGGCAAATCCCAGGCCGAACCTAGACCTAACATGCGTTGTCCTCTAAAATATTGATGGAAACCAGGTTTAATTGACTGTTTCAGTGTTGTACTTCATTACTACGTGATGCAATCCAGAAAAAGCCCAGGATCTAGCCATGAAGTATGAGAAATATATATATGCGAAAGTAAGAGCCTGATGAGGGCAAATCCTAGACCTATCCCATACCTAACTTGCGTTATCCTCTAACATATTGATCGAAACCAGGTTTAATTGACTGTTTCAGCGTGGTACCACATTACCACGTGATGCAATCCAGAAAAAGCCCAGGATCTAGCCATCAGGTATGAGAAATATGCGAAAGAATGAGCCTGATGAGGGCAAATCCTAGACCTAACCCAGACCTAACATGCGTTATCCTCTAAAATATTTATCCAGACCAGGTTTCATTGAATGTTTCAGTGTGGTACCACTTTACTACGTGATCCAATCCAGAAATAGCCCAGGCTCTAGCCATGAAGTATGAGAAATATGCGAAAGTATGAGCCTGATGAGGGCAAATCCAAGACCTATCCCAGACCTAACGTGCGTTGTCCTCTAAGATATTGATGGAGACCAGGTTCAATTGACTGTTTCAGTGTTGTACTTCATTACTACGTGATGCAATCCAGAAAAAGCCCAGGATCTAGCCATGAAGTATGAGAAATATGCGAAAGTATGAGCCTGATGTGTGCAAATCCTAGACCTAACCCAGACCTAACATGCGTTATCCTCTGAAATATTTATCAAGACCTGGCTTAATCGACTGTTTCAGTGTGGTACCATATTACTATGTGATCCAAACCAGAAAATAACCCAGGATCTGATCAACGAGTATGTGAAGGGTGCGAAAGTATGAGTGTGACGAGGTCAAATCCCAGACCTATTCCAGACCTAACATGCGTTACCCTCTAAAATATTTATCAAGACCAGGTTTAATTGAATGTTTCTGTGTGGTACCACATTACTACGTGAACCAAACCAGAAAAAACCCAGGATCCGTTGAACAAGTATGCTAAAACTGCGACAGTATGACCCTGATGAGGGCAAATCCCAGGCCTAACCTAGACCTAACATGCGTTGTCCTCTAAAATATTGATGGAAACCAAG
Organism: Colletes latitarsis; assembly: GCF_051014445.1. Lineage (NCBI taxonomy): Eukaryota > Metazoa > Arthropoda > Insecta > Hymenoptera > Colletidae > Colletes > Colletes latitarsis. Next base: position 26,008,475 of record NW_027488367.1, on the reverse strand, counting down.
TTTAATTGACTGTTTCAGTGTTGTACTTCATTACTACGTGATGCAATCCAGAAAAAGCCCAGGATCTAGCCATCAAGTATGAGAAATATGCGAAAGAATGAGCCTGATGAGAGTAAATCCCTGACCTAACCTAGACCTAACATGAATTATTCTCTAGAATATTGATCAAAACCAGGTTTAATTGACTGTTTCAGTGTGGTGCCACATTACTACATGATCCAAACCAGAAAAAACCCAGGATCTGTTCAACAAGTACGTGAAAAACGCGAAAGCATGAGCATGATGAGGGCAAATTTCAGACCTATCCCAGACCTAACTTGCGTTGTCCTCTAAGATATTGATGGAAACCAGGTTTAAGTGACTGTTTCAGTGTTGTACTTCATTACTACGTGATGCGATCAAGAAAAAGCCCAGGATCTAGCCATCATGTATGAGACATATGCGAAAGAATAAGCCTGATGAGGGCAATTCCTAGACCTAACCCAGACCTAACATGCGTTATCCTCTAAAATATTTATCCAGACCAGGTTCCATTGAATGTTTCAGTGTGGTACCACTTTACTACGAGATCCAATCCAGAAAGAGCCCAGGATCTAGCCATGAAGTATGAGAAATATGCGAAAGTATGAGCCTGATGAGGGCAAATCCTAGACCTAAGCCAGACCTAACATGCGTTATCTTCTAAAATATTTATCAAGACCAGGTTTAATTGAATGTTTCAGTGTGGTACCACATTACTACGTGATGCAATCCAGAAAAAGCCCAGGATCTAGCCATCAAGTTTGAGAAATATGCGAAAGAATGAGCCTGATGAGGGCAAATAATAGACCTAACCCAGACCTAACATGCGTTATCCTCTATAATATTGATCGCAACCAGGTTTAATGGACTGTTTCAGTGTGGTACCACACTACTACGTGATCCAAACCAGAAAAAACCCAGGATCTGTTCAACAAGTACGTGAAAAACGCGAAAGCATGAGCATGATGAGGGCAAATTTCAGACCTATCCCAGACCTAACTTGCGTTGTCCTCTAAGATATTGATGGAAACCAGGTTTAAGTGACTGTTTCAGTGTTGTACTTCATTACTACGTGATGCGATCAAGAAAAAGCCCAGGATCTAGCGATCATGTATGAGACATATGCGAAAGAATAAGCCTGATGAGGGCAATTCCTACACCTAACCCAGACCTAACATGCGTTATCCTCTAAAATATTTATCAAGACCAGGTTTAATTGAATGTTTCAGTGTGGTACCACATTACTACGTGATGCAATCCAGAAAAAGCCCAGGATCTAGCCATGAAGTTTGAGAAATATGCGAAAGAATGAGCCTGATGAGGGCAAATCCTAGAGCTAACCCAGACCTAACATGCGTTATCCTCTAAAATACTGACCGCAACCAGGTTTCATGGACTGTTTCAGTGTGGTACCACACTACTACGTGATCCAAACCAGAAAAAACCCAGGATCTGTTCAACAAGTATGTGAAAAACGCGAAAGTATGAGTCTGATGAGGTCAAATTCCAGACCTATCCCAGACTTAACTTGCGTTATCCTCTAAAATATTGATCGAAACCGGGTCTAATCAACTGTTTCAGCGTGATACCACATTACTACGTGATCCAAACCAGAAAAAACCCAGGATCTGTTCAACAAGTACGTGAAAAACGCGAAAGCATGAGCATGATGAGGGCAAATTTCAGACCTATCCCAGACCTAACTTGCGTTGTCCTCTAAGATATTGATGGAAACCAGGTTTAAGTGACTGTTTCAGTGTTGTACTTCATTACTACGTGATGCGATCAAGAAAAAGCCCAGGATCTAGCCATCATGTATGAGACATATGCGAAAGAATGAGCCTGATGAGAGCAAATCCCTGACCTAACCTAGACCTAACATGAATTATTCTCTAAAATATTCATCAAAACCAGGTTTAATTGACTGTTTCAGTGTGGTGCCACATTACTACATGATCCAATTCAGAAATAGCCCAGGATCCAGCCATGAAGTATGAGAGATATGCGAAAGTATGAGCCTGATGAGGGCAAATCCTAGACCTAACCCAGACCTAACATGCGTTATTCTCTAAAATATTTATCAAGACAAGGTTTAATTGAATGTTTCTGTGTGGTACCACATTACTACGTGATCAAAACCAGAAAAAACCCAGGATCCGTTCAACAAGTATGTGAAGAATGCGAAAGTATGAGTCTGATCAGTGAAAATCTCAGGCCTTACCTAGACCTAACTTGCGTTGTCCTCTAAAATATTGATCGAAACTAGGTTTCATTGACTGTTTCAGTGTGGTACTACATTACTACGTGATGCAATCCAGAAAAAGCCCAGGATCTAACCATCAAGTATGAGAAATATGCGAAAGTATGAGTCTGATGAGTGAAAATCCCAGGGCTAACCTAGACCTAACATGCGTTATCCTCTAAAATATTGATCGCAACCAGGTTTCATTGAATGTTTCAGTGTGGTACCACATTACTATGTGATCCAATCCAGAAAATAACCCAGGATCTGTTCAACGAGTATGTGAACTGTGCGAAAGTATGAGTCTGATGAGGGCAAATCCCAGACCTATCCCAGACCTAACATGCGTTATCCTCTAAAATATTTATCAAGATCAGGTTTAATTGATTGTTTCAGTGTGGTCCCACACTACTACGTGATCCAAACCAGAAAAAACCCAGGATCTGTTCAACAAGTATGTGAAAAACGCGGAAAGTATGAGCCTGATGAGGGCAAATCCCAGACCTATCCCAGACCTAACTTGCGTTGTCCTCTAAGATAATGATGGAAACCAGGTTTAATTGACTGTTTCAGTGTTGTACTTCATTACTACGTGATGCAATCCAGAAAAAGCCCAGCATCTAGCCATCAAGTATGAGAAATATGCGAAAGAATGAGCCTGATGAGAGCAAATCCCAGACCTAACCTAGACATAACATGAATTATTCCCTAAAATATTGATCGAAACCAGGTTTAATTGACTGTTTCAGTGTGGTCCCACATTACTACGTGATCCAAACCAGAAAATAACCCAGGATCTGTCAAACGAGTATGTGAAGTGTGCGAAAGTATGAGCCTGATGAGAGCAAATCCCAGACCTAACCTAGACCTAACATGAATTATTCTCTAAAATATTGATCGAAACTAGGTTTAATTGACTGTTTCAGTGTGGTCCCACATTACTACGTGATCCAAACCAGAAAAAACCCAGGATCCGTTCAACAAGTATGTGAAGAATGCGAAAGTATGAGTCTGATGAGTGAAAATCCCAGGCCTAACCTAGACCTAACATGCGTTATCCTCAAAAATATTGATCGATACCTGGTTTAATCGACTGTTTCAGTGTGGTACCACATTACTATGTGATCCAAACCAGAAAATAACCCAGGATCTGTTCAACGAGTATGTGAAGTGTGCGAAAGTATGAGTCTGATGAGGTCAAATCCCAAACCAATCCCAGACTTAACTTGCGTTATCCTCTAAAATATTGATCGAAACCAGGTTTAATCGACTGTTTCAGTGTGGTACCACATTACTACGTGATCCAAACCAGAAAAAACCCAGGATCCGTTCAACAAGTATGTGAAGAATGCGAAAGTATGAGTCTGATCAGTGAAGATCTCAGGCCTTACCTAGACCTAACTTGCGTTTTCCTCTAAAATATTGATGAAAACCAGGTTTCATTGACTGTTTCAGTGTGGTACTACATTACTACGTGATGCAATCCAGAAAAAGCCCAGGATCTAGCCATCAAGTATGAGAAATATGCGAAAGAATGAGCCTGATGAGAGCAAATCCCAGACCTAACCTAGACCTAACATGCGTTATCCTCTAAAATATTGAGCGAAACCAGGTTTAATGAACTGTTTCAGTGTGGTCCCACATTACTACGTGATCCAAACCAGAAAAAACCCAGGATCAGTTCAACAAGTATGTGAAGAATGCGAAAGTATGAGTCTGATGAGTGAAAATCCCAGACCTAACCGAGGCCTAACATGCGTTATCCTCTAAAATATTGATTGAAACCAGGTTTAATTGACTGTTTCAGCGTCGTTCCACATTTCTACGTGATACAATCCAGAAACAGCCCAGGATCTAGCCATGAAGTATGAGAAATATGCGAAAGTATGAGCCTGATGAGGGCAAATCCTAGACCTAACCCAGACCTAACATGCGTTATCCTCTAAAATATTTATCAAGACCAGGTTTAATCGACTGTTTCAGTGTGGTACCACATTACTATGTTATCCAAACCAGAAAATAACCCAGGATCTGTTCAACGAGTATGTGAAGTGTGCGAAAGTATGAGTCTGATGGGGTCAAATCCCAGACCTATCCCAGACCTAACTTGCGTTATCCTCTAAAATATTGATCCAAACCAGGTTTAATGGACTCTTTCAGTGTGGTACCATACTACTACGTGATACAAACCAGAAAAAACCCAGGATCTGTTCAACAAGTATGTGAAAAACGCGAAAGTATGAGCCTGATGAGGGCAAATCCCAGAACTATCCCAGACCTAACTTGCGTTGTCCTCTAAGATATTGATGGAAACCAGGTTTAATTGACTGTTTCAGTGTTGTACTTCATTACTACGTGATGCAATCCAGAAAAAGCCGAGGATCTAGCCATCAAGTATGAGAAATATGCGAAAGAATGAGCCTGATGAGAGCAAATCCCAGACCTAACCGAGGCCTAACATGCGTTATCCTCTAAAATATTTATCCAGACCAGGTTTCATTGAATGTTTCAGTGTGGTACCACTTTACTACGTGATCCAATCCAGAAATAGCCCAGGATCTAGCCATGAAGTATGAGAAATATGCGAAAGTATGAGCCTGATGAGGGCAAATCCAAGACCTATCCCAGACCTAACGTGCGTTGTCCTCTAAGATATTGATGGAGACCAGGTTCAATTGACTGTTTCAGTGTTGTACTTCATTACTACGTGATGCAATCCAGAAAAAGCCCAGGATCTAGCCATGAAGTATGAGAAATATGCGAAAGTATGAGCCTGATGAGTGCAAATCCTAGACCTAACCCAGACCTAACATGCGTTATCCTCTGAAATATTTATCAAGACCAGGTTTCATTGAATGTTTCAGTGTGGTACCACATTACTATGTGATCCAATCCAGAAAATAACCCAGGATCTGTTCAACGAGTATGTGAACTGCGCGAAAGTATGAGTCTGATGAGGGCAAATCCCAGACCTATCCCAGACCTAACATGCGTTATTCTCTAAAATATTTATCAAGATCAGGTTTAATTGATTGTTTCAGTGTGGTCCCACACTACTACGTGATCCAAACCAGAAAAAACCCAGGATCTGTTCAACAAGTATGTGAAAAACGCGGAAAGTATGAGCCTGATGAGGGCAAATCCCAGACCTATCCCAGACCTAACTTGCGTTGTCCTCTAAGATAATGATGGAAACCAGGTTTAATTGACTGTTTCAGTGTTGTACTTCATTACTACGTGATGCAATCCAGAAAAAGCCCAGCATCTAGCCATCAAGTATGAGAAATATGCGAAAGAATGAGCCTGATGAGAGCAAATCCCAGACCTAACCTAGACATAACATGAATTATTCTCTAAAATATTGATCGAAACCAGGTTTAATTGACTGTTTCAGTGTGGTCCCACATTACTACGTGATCCAAACCAGAAAATAACCCAGGATCTGTCAAACGAGTATGTGAAGTGTGCGAAGGTATGAGCCTGATGAGAGCAAATCCCAGACCTAACCTAGACCTAACATGAATTATTCTCTAAAATATTGATCGAAACTAGGTTTAATTGACTGTTTCAGTGTGGTCCCACATTACTACGTGATCCAAACCAGAAAAAACCCAGGATCCGTTCAACGAGTATGTGAAGTGTGCGAAAGTATGAGTCTGATGAGGTCAAATCCCAAACCAATCCCAGACTTAACTTGCGTTATCCTCTAAAATATTGATCGAAACCAGGTTTAATCGACTGTTTCAGTGTGGTACCACATTACTACGTGATCCAAACCAGAAAAAACCCAGAATCCGTTCAACAAGTATGTGAAGAATGCGAAAGTATGAGTCTGATCAGTGAAAATCTCAGGCCTTACATAGACCTAACTTGCGTTTTCCTCTAAAATATTGATGAAAACCAGGTTTCATTGACTGTTTCAGTGTGGTACTACATTACTACGTGATGCAATCCAGAAAAAGCCCAGGATCTAGCCATCAAGTATGAGAAATATGCGAAAGAATGAGCCTGATGAGAGCAAATCCCAGACCTAACCTAGACCTAACATGCGTTATCCTCTAAAATATTGAGCGAAACCAGGTTTAATGAACTGTTTCAGTGTGGTCCCACATTACTACGTGATACAATCCAGAAACAGCCCAGGAAGTATGAGAAATATGCGAAAGTATGAGCCTGATGTGGGCAAATCCTAGACCTAACCCAAACCTAACATGCGTTATCCTCTAAAATATTTATCAAGACCAGGTTTATTTGAATGTTTCAGTGTGGTACCACATTACTACGTGATCCAAACCAGAAAAAACCCAGGATCCGTTCAACAAGTATGTGAAAAACGCGAAAGTATGAGTCTGATGAGGGCAAATCCCAGACCTATCTCAGACCTAACTTGCGTTGTCCTCTAAGATATTGATGGAAACCAGGTTTAATTGACTGTTTCACTGTTGTACTTCATTACTACGTGATGCAATCCAGAAAAAGCCCAGGATCTAGCCATCAAGTTTGAGAAATATGCGAAAGTATGAGCCTGACGTGAGCAAATCCTAGACCTAATCCAGACCTAACATGCGTTATCCTCTAAGATATTTATCAAGACCAGGTTTAATTGATTGTTTCAGTGTGGTCCCACATTACTACGTGATCCAAACCAGAAAAAACCCAGGATCCATTCAACAGGTATGTGAAGAATGCGAAAGAATGAGTGTGATGAGTGAAAATCCCAGGCCTTACCTAGACCTAACATGCGTTATCCTCAAGAATATTGATCGAAACCTGGTTTAATCGACTGTTTCAGTGTGGTACCACATTACTACGTGAACCATACCAGAAAAAACCCAGGATCCATTCAACAAGTATCTGAAGAATGCGAAAGTATGATTCTGATGTGTGAAAATCTCAGGGCTAACCTAGACCTAACATGCATTATCCTCTAAAATATTGATCCAAACCAGGTTTAGTGGACTGTTTCAGTGTGGTACCACATTACTATGTGATCCAAACCAGAAAATAGTCCAGGATCTATCGATGAAGTATAAGAAATATGCGAAAGTATGAGCCTGATGAGTGAAAATCCCAGACCTAACCGAGGCCTAACATGCGTTATCCTCTAAAATATTGATTGAAACCAGGTTTAATTGACTGTTTCAGCGTGGTTCCACATTACTACGTGATACAATCCAGAAACAGCCCAGGATCTAGCCATGAAGTATGAGAAATATGCGAAAGTATGAGCCTGATGAGGGCAAATCCTAGACCTAACCCAGACCTAACATGCGTTATCCTCTAAAATATTTATCAAGACCAGGTTTAATCGACTGTTTCAGTGTGGTACCACATTACTATGTTATCCAAACCAGAAAATAACCCAGGATCTGTTCAACGAGTATGTGAAGTGTGCGAAAGTATGAGTCTGATGGGTTCAAATCCCAGACCTATCCCAGACCTAACTTGCGTTATCCTCTAAAATAATGATCCAAACCAGGTTTAATGGACTCTTTCAGTGTGGTACCATACTACTACGTGATACAAACCAGAAAAAACCCAGGATCTGTTCAACAAGTATGTGAAAAACGCGAAAGTATGAGCCTGATGAGGGCAAATCCCAGAACTATCCCAGACCTAACTTGCGTTGTCCTCTAAGATATTGATGGAAACCAGGTTTAATTGACTGTTTCAGTGTTGTACTTCATTACTACGTGATGCAATCCAGAAAAAGCCGAGGATCTAGCCATCGAGTATGAGAAATATGCGAAAGAATGAGCCTGATGAGAGCAAATCCCAGACCTAACCGAGGCCTAACATGCGTTATCCTCTAAAATATTGATTGAAACCAGGTTTAATTGACTGTTTCAGCGTGGTACCACATTACTACGTGATACAATCCAGAAACAGCCCAGGATCTAGCCATGAAGTATGAGAAATATGCGAAAGTATGAGCCTGATGAGGGCAAATCCTAGACCTAACCCAGACCTAACATGCGTTATCCTCTAAAATATTTATCAAGACCAGGTTTATTTGATTGTTTCAGTGTGGTCCCACATTACTAAGTGATCCAAACCAGAAAAAACCCAGGATCTGTTCAACATGTATGAGAAATATGCGAAAGAATGAGCCTGATGAGAGCAAATCCCAGACCTAACCTAGACATCACATGAATTATTCTCTAAAATATTGATCGAAACCTGGTTTAATCGACTGTTCCAGTGTGGTACCACATTACTATGTGATCCAAACCAGAAAATAACCCAGGATCTGTTCAACGAGTATGTGAAGTGTGCGAAAGTATGAGTCTGATGGGGTCAAATCCCAGACCTATCCCAGACCTAACTTGCGTTATCCTCTAAAATATTGATTGAAACAAGGTTTAATCGACTGTTTCAGTGTGGTACCACATTACTACGTGATCCAAACCAGAAAAAACCCAGGATCAGTTCAACAAGTATGTGAAGAATGCGAAAGTATGAGTCTGATGAGTGAAAATCCCAGGGCTAACCTAGATCTAACATGCGTTATCCTCTAAAATATTGATCCAAACCAGGTTTAATGGACTCTTTCAGTGTGGTACCACACTACTACGTGATACAAACCAGAAAAAACCCAGGATCTGTTCAACAAGTATGTGAAAAACGCGAAAGTATGAGCCTGATGAGGGCAAATCCCAGACCTATCCCAGACCTAACTTGCGTTGTCCTCTAAGATATTGATGGAAACAAGGTTTAATTGACTGTTTCAGTGTTGTACTTCATTACTACGTGATGCAATCCAGAAAAAGCCCAGGATCTAGCCATCAAGTATGAGAAATATGCGAAAGAATGAGCCTGATGAGAGCAAATCCCAGACCTAACCTAGACCTAACATGAATTATTCTCTAAAATATTGATCGAAACCAGGTTTAATTGACTGTTTCAGTGTGGTACCACATTACTATGTTATCCAAACCAGAAAATAACCCAGGATCTGTTCAACGAGTATGTGAAGTGTGCGAAAGTATGAGTCTGATGGGGTCAAATCGCAGACCTATCACAGACCTAACTTGCGTTATCCTCTAAAATATTGATCCAAACCAGGTTTAATGGACTCTTTCAGTGTGGTACCATACTACTACGTGATACAAACCAGAAAAAACCCAGGATCTGTTCAACAAGTATGTGAAAAACGCGAAAGTATGAGCCTGATGAGGGCAAATCCCAGAACTATCCCAGACCTAACTTGCGTTGTCCTCTAAGATATTGATGGAAACCAGGTTTAATTGACTGTTTCAGTGTTGTACTTCATTACTACGTGATGCAATCCAGAAAAAGCCCAGGATCTAGCCATCAAGTATGAGAAATATGCGAAAGAATGAGCCTGATGAGAGCAAATCCCAGACCTAACCGAGGCCTAACATGCGTTATCCTTTAAGATATTGATTGAAACCAGGTTTAATTGACTGTTTCAGCGTGGTACCACATTACTACGTGATACAATCCAGAAACAGCCCAGGATCTAGCCATGAAGTATGAGAAATATGCGAATGTATGAGCCTGATGAGGGCAAATCCTAGACCTAACCCAGACCTAACATGCGTGATCCTCTAAAATATTTATCAAGACCAGGTTTAATTGATTGTTTCAGTGTGGTCCCACATTACTAAGTGACCCAAACCAGAAAAAACCCAGGATCTGTTCAACATGTATGAGAAATATGCGAAAGAATGAGCCTGATGAGAGCAAATCCCAGACCTAACCTAGACATCACATGAATTATTCTCTAAAATATTGATCGAAACCTGGTTTAATCGACTGTTTCAGGGTGGTACCACATTACTATGTGATCCAAACCAGAAAATAACCCAGGATCTGTTCAACGAGTATGTGAAGTGTGCGAAAGTATGAGTCTGATGGGGTCAAATCCCAGACCTATCCCAGACCTAACTTGCGTTATCCTCTAAAATATTGATTGAAACAAGGTTTAATCGACTGTTTCAGTGTGGTACCACATTACTACGTGATCCAAACCAGAAAAAACCCAGGATCAGTTCAACAAGTATGTGAAGAATGCGAAAGTATGAGTCTGATGAGTGAAAATCCCAGGGCTAACCTAGATCTAACATGCGTTATCCTCTAAAATATTGATCCAAACCAGGTTTAATGGACTCTTTCAGTGAGGTACCACACTACTACGTGATACAAACCAGAAAAAACCCAGGATCTGTTCAGCAAGTATGTGAAAAACGCGAAAGTATGAGCCTGATGAGGGCAAATCCCAGACCTATCCCAGACCTAACTTGCGTTGTCCTCTAAGATATTGATGGAAACAAGGTTTAATTGACTGTTTCAGTGTTGTACTTCATTACTACGTGATGCAATCCAGAAAAAGCCCAGGATCTAGCCATCAAGTATGAGAAATATGCGAAAGAATGAGCCTGATGAGAGCAAATCCCAGACCTAACCTAGACCTAACATGAATTATTCTCTAAAATATTGATCGAAACCAGGTTTAATTGACTGTTTCAGTGTGGTCCCACATTACTACGTGATCCAAACCAGAAAAAACCCAGGATCCGTTCAACAAGTATGTGAAGAATGCGAAGGTATGAGCCTGACGAGTGAAAATCCCAGGCCTAACCTAGACCTAACATGCGTTATCCTCAAAGATATTGATCGAAACCTGGTTTAATCGACTGTTTCAGTGTGGTACCACATCACTACGTGATCCAAACCAGAAAATACCCAGGATCTGTTCAACGAGTATGTGAAGTGTGCGAAAGTGTGAGTCTGATGAGGTCAAATCCCAGACCAATCCCAGACTTAACTTGCGTTATCCTGTAAAATATTTATCAAGACCAGGTTTAGTTGACTGTTTCAGTGTGGTACCACATTACTACGTGATCCAATCCAGATATAGCCCAGGATCTAGCCATGAAGTATGTGAAGAATGCGAAAGTATGAGTCTGATGAGTGAAAATCCCAGACCTAACCTAGACCTAACCTAGACCTAACATGCGTTATCCTCTAAAATATTGATCGAAACCTGGTTTAATTGACTGTTTCAGCGTGGTACCAAATTACTACGTGATACAATCCAGAAACAGCCCAGGATCTAGCCATGAAGTATGAGAAATATGCGAAAGTATGAGTCTGATGAGTGAAAATCCCAGACCTAACCAAGACCTAACATGCGTTATCCTCAAAAATATTGATCGAAACCAGGTTTAATCGACTGTTTCAGCGTGGTACCACATTACTATGTGATACAACCCAGAAACAGCCCAGGATCTAGCCATGAAGTATGAGAGATATGCGAAAGTATGAGCCTGATGAGGGCAAATCCCAGACCTAACCTAGACCTAACATGCGTTATCCTCTAAGATATTGATCCAAACCAGGTTCAATGGACTGTTTCAGTGTGGTACCATACTACTACATGATCCAAACCAGAAAAAACCCAGGATCTGTTCAAAAAGTATGTGAAAAACGCGAAAGTATGAGCCTGATGAGGGCAAATCCAAGACCTATCCCAGACCTAACTTGCGTTGTCCTTTAAGATATTGATGGAAACCAAGTTTAATTGACTGTTTCAGTGTGGTACCACATTACTACCTGATCTAATCCAGAAATAGCCCAGGATCTAGCCATGAAGTATGAGAAATATGCGAAAGTATGAGCCTGACGAGGGCAAATCCTAGACCTTACCCAGACCTAACATGCGTTATCCTCTAAAATATTTATCAAGACCAGGTTTAGTTGACTGTTTCAGTGTGGAACCACATTACTACGTGATCCAATCCAGAAATAGCCCAGGATCTAGCCATGAAGTATGAGAAATATGCGAAAGTATGAGCCTGATGAGGGCAAATCCTAGACCTATCCCAGACTTAACATGCGTTATCCTCTAAAATATTTATCAAGACCAGGTTTAATTGATTGTTTCAGTGTGGTCCCACATTACTACGTGATCCAAACCAGAAAAAACCCATGATCCGTTCAACAAGTATGTGAAGAATGCGAAAGTATGAGTCTGATAAGTGAAAATCCCAAAACTAACCAAGACCTAACATGCGTTATCCTCAAAAATATTGATCGAAACCTGGTTTAATTGACTGTTTCAGCGTGGTACCAAATTACTACGTGATATAATCCAGAAACAGCCCAGGATCTAGCCATGAAGTATGAGAAATATGCGAAAGTATGAGTGTGATGAGTGAAAATCCCAGGGCTAACCTAGAACTAACATGCGTTATCCTCTAAAATATTGATCGCAACCAGGTTTAATCGACTGTTTCAGTGTGGTACCACATCACTACGTGATCCAAACCAGAAAATACCCAGGATCTGTTCAACGAGTATGTGAAGTGTGCGAAAGTGTGAGTCTGATGAGGTCAAATCCCAGACCAATCCCAGACTTAACTTGCGTTATCCTCTAAAATATTGATCCAAACCAGGTTCAATGGACTGTTTCAGTGTGGTACCATACTACTACGTGATCCAAACCAGAAAAAACCCATGATCCGTTCAACAAGTATGTGAAAAACGTGAAAGTATGAGCCTGATGAGGGCAAATCCAAGACCTATCCCAGACCTAACTTGCGTTGTCCTTTAAGATCTTGATGGAAACCAAGTTTAATTGTCTGTTTCAGAGTGGTACCACATTACTACGTGATCTAATCCAGAAATTGCCCAGGATCTAGCCATGAAGTATTAGAAATATGCGAAGGTATGAGCCTGACGAGGGCAAATCCTAGACCTTACCCAGACCTAACATGCGTTATCCTCTAAAATATTTATCAAGTACAGGTTTAATTGATTGTTTCAGTGTGGTTCCACATTACTACGTGATCCAAACCAGAAAAAACCCAGGATCTGTTCAACGAGTATGTGAAGTGTGCGAAAGTATGAGCCTGATGAGGGCAAATCCTAGACCTAACCCAGACCTAACATGCGTTATCCTCTAAAATATTTATCAAGACCAGGTTTATTTGATTGTTTCAGTGTGGTACCACATCACTACGTGATCCATACCAGAAAATACCCAGGATCTGTTCAACGAGTATGTGAAGTGTGCGATAGTGTGAGTCTGATGAGGTCAAATCCCAGACCAATCCCAGACCTAACATGCGTTATCCTCTAAGATATTGATGGAAACCAGGTTTAATTGACTGTTTCAGTGTTGTACATCATTACTACGTGATGCAATCCAGAAAAAGCCCAGGATCTAGATATCAAGTATGAGAAATATGCGAATGAATGAGCCTGATGAGAGCAAATCCCAGACCTAACCTAGACCTAACATGAATTATTCCCTAAAATATTGATCGAAACCAGGTTTAATTGACTGTTTCAGTGTGGTCCCACATTACTACGTGATCCAAACCAGAAAAAACCCAGGATCCTTTCAACAAGTATGTGAAGAATGCGAAAGTATGAGCCTGATGAGTGAAGACCCCAGGCCTAACCTAGACCTAACATGCATTATCCTCACAAATATTGATCGAAACCTGGTTTAATCGACTGTTTCAGTGTGGTAACACATTACTACGTGATCCAAACCAGAAAAAACCCAGGATCTGTTCAACGAGTATGTGTAGTGTGCGAAAGTATGAGTCTGATGAGGGCAAATCCCAGACATATCCCAGACCTAAAATGCGTTATCCTCTAAAATATTTATCAAGGCCAGGTTTAATTGATTGTTTCAGTGTGGACACACATTACTACGTGATCCAAACCAGAAAAAACCCAGGATCTGTTCAACAAGCATGTGAAAAACGCGGAAAGTATGAGCCTGATGAGGGCAAATCCCAGACCTATCCCAGACCTAACTTGCGTTGTCCTCTAAGATATTGATGGAAACCAGGTTTAATTGACTGTTTCAGTGTTGTACTTCATTACTACGTGATGCAATCCAGAAAAAGCCCAGCATCTAGCCATCAAGTATGAAAAATATGCGAAAGAATGAGCCTGATGAGAGCAAATCCCAGACCTAACCTAGACCTAACATGAATTATTCCCTAAAATATTGATCGAAACCAGGTTTAATTGACTGTTTCAGTGTGGTCCCACATTACTACGTGATCCAAACCAGAAAATAACCCAGGATCTGTTCAACGAGTATGTGAAGTGTGCGAAAGTATGAGTCTGATGAGGGCAAATCCCAGACCTATCCCAGACCTAACATGCGTTATCCTCTAAAATATTTATCAAGACCAGGTTTAATTGATTGTTTCAGTGTGGTCCCACACTACTACGCGATCCAAACCAGAAAAAACCCAGGATCTGTTCAACAAGCATGTGAAAAACGCGGAAAGTATGAGCCTGATGAGGGCAAATCCCAGACCTATCCCAGACCTAACTTGCGTTGTCCTCTAAGATATTGATGGAAACCAGGTTTAATTGACTGTTTCAGTGTTGTACTTCATTACTACGTGATGCAATCCAGATAAAGCCCAGCATCTAGCCATCAAGTATGAAAAATATGCGAAAGAATGAGCCTGATGAGAGCAAATCCCAGACCTAACCTAGACCTAACATGAATTATTCTCTAAAACATTGATCGAAACCAGGTTTAATTGACTGTTTCAATGTGGTCCCACATTACTACGTGATCCAAACCAGAAAATAACCCAGGATCTGTCAAACGAGTATGTGAAGTGTGCGAAAGTATGAGCCTGATGAGAGCAAATCCCAGACCTAACCTAAACCTAACATGAATTATTCTCTAAAATATTGATCGAAACCAGGCTTATTTGACTGTTTCAGTGTGGTACCACATTACTACGTGATCCAAACCAGAAAAAGCCCAGGATCAGTTCAACAAGTATGTGAAAAACGCGAAAGTATGAGTCTGATGAGGGCGTATCCCAGGCCACCCTAGACCTAACGTGCGTTATCCTCAATAATATTGATCGAAACCTGGTTTAATCGACTGTTTCTGTGTGGTACCACATTACTACGTGATCCAAACCAGAAAAAACCCAGGATCTGTTCAACGAGTATGTGTAGTGTGCGAAAGTATGAGTCTGATGAGGGCAAATCCCAGACATATCCCAGACCTAACATGCGTTATCCTCTCAAATATTTATCAAGATCAGGTTTAATTGAATGTTTCAGTGTGGTACCACATTACTACGTGAACGAAACCAGAAAAAACCCAGGATCCGTTCAACAAGTATGTGAGGAATGTGGAAGTATGAGTCTGATGAGTGAAAATCCCAGGGCTAACCCAGACCTAACATGCGTTATCCTCTAAAATATTGATCCAAACCAGGTTAAATGGACTGTTTCAGTGTGGTACCACTTTACTACGTGATCCAAACCAGAAAAAACCCTCGATCAGGTCAACATGTATGTTAAAACTGTGAAAGTATGACCCTGATGAGGGCAAATCCCAGGCCTAACCTAGACCTAACTTGCGTTATCCTCTAAAATATTGATCGAAACCAGGTTTAATCGACTGTTTCAGCGTGGTACCACATGACTATGTGATACAATCCAGAAACAGCCCAGGATCTAGCCATGAAGTATGAGAAATATGCGAAAGTATGAGCCTGATGAGTGAAATTCCCCGGCCTAACCTAGACCTAACATGAATTATTCTCTAAAATATTGATCGAAACCAGGTTTAATTGACTGTTTCAGTGTTGTACTGCATTACTACCTGATGCAATCCAGAAAAAGCCCAGGATCTAGCCGTCAAGTATGAGAAATATGCGAAAGTATGAGCCTGATGAGGGCAAATCCTAGACCTAACCCAGACCTAACATGCGTTATCCTGTAAAGTATTTATCAAGACCTGGTTTAATTGAATGTGTCAGTGTGGTACCACACTACTATGTGATCCAAACCGGTAAAAACCCAGGATCCGCTCAACAAGTATGTGAAGAATGCGAAAGTATGAGTCTGATGAGTGAAAATCCCCGGCCTAACCTAGACCTAACATGCGTTATCTTCAAAAATATTGATCGAAACCAGGTTTAATCTACTGTTTCAGTGTGGTACCACACTACTACGTGACCCAATCCAGAAAAAAGCCAGGATCTGTTCAACAAGTATGTGAAAAACGCGAAAGTATGAGTCTGATGAGGGCAAATCCGAGACCTAACCTAGACCTAACATGCGTTATCCTCTAAAATATAGATCCAAACCAGGTTTAATGGACTGTTTCAGTGTGGTACCCTCTACTACGTGATCCAAACCAGAAAAAACCCAGGATCTGTTCAACAAGTATGTGAAAAACGCGAAAGTATGAGCCTGATGTGGGCAAATCCCAGACCCATCCCAGACCTAACTTGCGTTGTCCTCTAAGATATTGATGGAAACTAGGTTTAATTGACTGTTTCAGTGTTGTACTTCATTACTACGTGATGCAATCCAGAAAAAGCCCAGGATCTAGCCATCAAGTATGACAAATATGCGAAAGAATGAGCCTGATGGGAGCAAATCCCAGACCTAACCTAGACCTAACATGAATTATTCTCTAAAATTTTGATCGAAACCTGGTTTAATTGACTGTTTCAGTGTTGTACTTCATTGCTACGTGATGCAATCCAGAAAAAGCCCAGGATCTAGCCATCAAGTATGAGAAATATGCGAAAGAATGAGCCTGATGGGAGCAAATCGCAGACCTAACCTAGACCTAACATGAATTATTCTCTAAAATATTGATCAAAACCAGGTTTAATAGACTGTTTCTGTGTGGTACCACACTACTACGTGATCCAAACCAGAAAAAACCCAGGATCTGTTCAACAAGTATGTGAAAAATGCGAAAGTATGAGTCTGATGAGGTCAAATCCCAGACCTATCCCAGACTTAACTTGCGTTATCCTCTAAAATATTGATCGAAACCAGGTTTAATCGACTGTTTCAGCGTGGTACCACATTACTATGTGATACAATCCAGAAACAGCTCACGATCTAGCCATGAAGTATGAGAGATATGCGAAAGTATGAGCCTGATGAGCGCAAATCCTAGACCTAACCCAAACCTAACATGCGTTATCCTCTAAAATATATATCAAGACCAGGTTTAGTTGAATGTTTCAGTGTGGTACCACATTACTACGTGAACCAAACCAGAAAAAACCCAGGATCCGTTCAACAAGTAAGTTAAAACTGCGACAGTATGACCCTTATGAGAGCAAATCCCAGACCTAACCTAGACCTGACATGCGTTGTCCTCTAAAATATTGATGGAAACCAGGTTTAGTTGACTGTTTCAGTGTTGTGCTTCATTACTACGTGAAGCAATCCAGAAAATGCCCAGGATCTAGCCATCGAGTATGAGAAATATGCGAAAGAATGTGCCTGATGAGACCAAATCCCTGACCGAACCTAGACCTAACATGAATTATTCTCTAAAATATTGATCAAAACCAGGTTTAATTGACTGTTTCAGTGTGGTACCACATTACTATGTGATCCAATCCAGAAATAGCCCAGGATCCAGCCATGAAGTATGAGAAATATGCGAAAGGAGGAGCCTGATGAGGGCAAATCCTAGACCTAACCCAGACCTAACATGTGTTATCCTCTAAAATATTTATCAAGACCAGGTTTAATTGAATGTTTCAGTGTGGTACCACATTACTACGTGATCCAAACCAGTAAAAACCCAGGATCCGTTCAACAAGTATGTGAAGAATGCGAAAGTATGAGTCTGATGAGTGAAAATCCCCGGCCTAACCTAGACCTAACATGCGTTATCCTCAAAAATATTTATCAAGACCAGGTTTAACTGAATGTTTCGGTGTGGTACCACACTACTACGTGATCCAAACCAGAAAAAAACCCAGGATCTGTTCAACAAGTATGTGAAAAATGCGAAAGCATGAGTCTGATGAGGGCAAATCCCAGGCCTAACCTAGACATAACTTTCGTTATCCTCTAAAATATTGATCGAAACCAGGTTTAGTGGGCTGTTTCAGTGTGGTACCACATTACTGCGCGATCCAAACCAGAAAACCCCCAGGATCTGTTCAACAAGTATGTGAAAAATGCGAAAGTATGACCCTGATGTGGGCAAATCCCAGACCTATCCCAGACCTAACTTGCATTGTCCTCTAAAATATTGATCGAAACCAGGTTTAATTGACTGTTTCAGTGTGGTACCACATTACTACGTGATCCAATCCAGAAATATCCCAGGATCTAGCCATGAAGTATGAGAAATATGCGAAAGTATGAGCCTGATGAGGGCAAATCCTAGACCTATCCCAGACCTAACTTGCGTTATCCTCTAAAATATTGATCCAAACCAGGTTTAGTGGACTGTTTCAGTGTGGTACCACTATACTACGTGATCCAAAGCACAAAAAACCCTCGATCAGGTCAACATGTATGTTAGAACTGCGAAAGTATGACCCTGATGAGGGCAAATCCCAGGCCTAACCCAGACCTAACATGCGTTATCCTCAAAAATACTTATCAAGACCAGGTTTAACAGAATATTTCAGTATGGTACCACATTACAACGTGAACCATACCAGAAAAAACCCAGGATCCGTTCAAAAGGTATCTGAAGAATGCGAAAGTATGAGTCTGATGAGTGAAAATCTCAGGGCTAACCTAGACCTAACATGCATTATCCTCTAAAATATTGATCCAAACCAGGTTTAGTGGACTGTTTCAGTGTGGTACCACTATACTACGTGATCCAAAGCACAAAAAACCCTCGATCAGGTCAACATGTATGTTAGAACTGCGAAAGTATGACCCTGATGAGGGCAAATCCCAGGCCTAACCCAGACCTAACATGCGTTATCCTCAAAAATACTTATCAAGACCAGGTTTAACAGAATATTTCAGTATGGTACCACATTACAACGTGAACCATACCAGAAAAAACCCAGGATCCGTTCAACAGGTATCTGAAGAATGCGAAAGTATGAGTCTGATGAGTGAAAATCTCAGGGCTAACCTAGACCTAACATGCATTATCCTCTAAAATATTGATCCAAACCAGGTTTAGTGGACTGTTTCAGTGTGGTACCACTTTACTACGTGATCCAAAGCGGAAAAAACCCTCGATCAAGTCAACATGTATGTTAGAACTGCGAAAGTATGACCCTGATGAGGGCAAATCCCAGGCCTAACCCAGACCTAACATGCGTTATCCTCTAAAATATTTATCAAGACCAGGTTGAATTGATTGTTTCAGTGTGGTCCCACATTACTACGTTATCCAAACCAGAAAAAACCCAGGATCCGTTCAACAAGTATGTGAAGAATGCGAAAGAATGAGTCTGATGAGTGAAAATCCCAGGCCTAACCTAGACCTAACATGCGTTATCCTCAAAAATATTGATCGAAACCTGGTTTAATCGACTGTTTCAGTGTGGTACCACATTACTATGTGATCCAAACCAGAAAATAGCCCAGGATCTATCCATGAAGTATAAGAAATATGCGAAAGTATGAGCCTGACGAGGGCAAATCCTAGACCTAACCCAGACCTAACATGCGTTATCCTCAAAAATATTTATCAAGACCAGGTTTAACAGAATGTTTCAGTATGGTACCACATTACTACGTGATCCATACCAGAAAAAACCCAGGATCTGTTCAACAAGTATGTGAAAAATGCGAAAGCATGAGTCTGATGAGCGCAAATCCCAGACCTATCCCAGACCTAACTTGCGTTATCCTCTAAAATATCGATCGAAACAAGGTTTAATTGACTGTTTCAGCGTGGTACCACATTACTACGTGATACAATCCAGAAGCAGCCCAGGATCTAGCCATGAAGTATGAGAAATATGCGAAAGTATGAGCCTGATGTGGGCAAATCCTAGACCTAACCCAAACCTAACATGCGTTATCCTCTAAAATATTTATCAAGACCAGGTTTATTTGAATGTTTCAGTGTGGTACCACATTACTACGTGATCCAATCCAGAAAAAACCCAGGATCCGTTCAACAAGTATGTGAAAAACGAAACGTATGAGTCTGATGAGGGCAAATCCCAGACCTATCCCAGACCTAACTTGCGTTGTCCTCTAAGATATTGATGGAAACCAGGTTTAATTGACTGTTTCAGTGTTGTACTTCATTACTACGTGATGCGATCCAGAAAAAGCCCAGGATCTAGCCATCAAGTTTGAGAAATATGCGAAAGTATGAGCCTGACGAGAGCAAATCCTAGACCTAACCCAGACCTAACATGCGTTATCCTCTAAAATATTTATCAAGACCAGGTTTAATTGATTGTTTCAGTGTGGTCCCACATTACTACGTGATCCAAACCAGAAAAAACCCAGGATCCGTTCAACAGGTATGTGAAGAATGCGAAAGAATGAGTCTGATGAGTGAAAATCCCAGGCCTTACCTAGACCTAACATGCGTTATCCTCTAAAATATTTATCAAGACCAGGTTTATTTGAATGTTTCAGTGTGGTACCACATTACTACGTGATCCAAACCAGAAAAAACCCAGGATCCGTTCAACAAGTATGTGAAAAACGCGAAAGTATGAGTCTGATGAGGGCAAATCCCAGACCTATCCCAGACCTAACTTGCGTTGTCCTCTAAGATATTGATGGATACCAGGTTTAATTGACTGTTTCACTGTTGTACTTCATTACTACGTGATGCAATCCAGAAAAAGCCCAGGATCTAGCCATCAAGTTTGAGAAATATGCGAAAGTATGAGCCTGACAAGAGCAAATCCTAGACCTAACCCAGACCTAACATGCGTTATCCTCTAAAATATTTATCAAGACCAGGTTTAATTGATTGTTTCAGTGTGGTCCCACATTACTACGTGATCCAAACCAGAAAAAACCCAGGATCCATTCAGCAGGTATGTGAAGAATGCGAAAGAATGAGTGTGATGAGTGAAAATCCCAGGCCTTACCTAGACCTAACATGCGTTATCCTCAAGAATATTGATCGAAACCTGGTTTAATCGACTGTTTCAGTGTGGTACCACATTACTACGTGAACCATACCAGAAAAAACCCAGGATCCATTCAACAAGTATCTGAAGAATGCGAAAGTATGATTCTGATGTGTGAAAATCTCAGGGCTAACCTAGACCTAACATGCATTATCCTCTAAAATATTGATCCAAACCAGGTTTAGTGGACTGTTTCAGTGTGGTACCACATTACTATGTGATCCAAACCAGAAAATAGTCCAGGATCTATCCATGAAGTATAAGAAATATGCGAAAGTATGAGCCTGATGAAGGCAAATCCTAGACCTAACCCAGACCTAACATGCGTTATCCTCAAAAATATTTATCAAGACCAGGTTTAACTGAATGTTTCAGTGTGGTACCACATTTCTGCGTGATCCATACCAGAAAAAACCCAGGATCTGTTCAACAAGTATGTGAAAAATGCGAAAGCATGAGTCTGATGAGAGCAAATCCCAGGCCTAACCTAGACATAACTTTCGTTATCCTCTAAAATATAGTTCGAAACCAGTTTTAGTGGGCTGTTTCAGTGTGGTACCACATTACTGCGCGATCCAAACTAGAAAAAACCCAGGATCTGTTCAACAAGTATGTGAAAAATGCGAAAGTATGAGCCTGATGTGGGCAAATCCTAGACCTAACCCAAACCTAACATGCGTTATCCTCTAAAATATTGATCAAGACCAGGTTTAATTGAATGTTTCAGTGTGGTACCACATTACTACGTGAACCAAACCAGAAAAAACCCAGGATCTGTTAAACGAGTCTGTGAAGTGTGCGAAAGTATGAGCCTGATGAGGGCGTATCCCAGACCTATCCCAGACCTAACTTGCGTTATCCTCTAAAATATTGATCGAAACAAGGTTTAATTGACTGTTTCAGCGTGGTACCACATTACTACGTGATACAATCCAGAAACAGCTCAGGAAGTATGAGAAATATGCGAAAGTATGAGCCTGATGTGGGCAAATCCTAGACCTAACCCAAACCTAACATGCATTACCCTCTAAAATATTTATCAAGACCAGGTTTAACTGAATGTTTCAGTGTGGTACCACATTACTACGTGATCCATACCAGAAAAAACCCAGGATTTGTTCCACAAGTATGTGAAAAATGCGAAAGCATGAGTCTGATGAGAGCAAATCCCAGGCCTGACCTAGACATAACTTTCGTTATCCTCTAAAATACTGATCGGAACCAGGTTTAGTGGGCTGTTTCAGTGTGGTACCACATTACTATGTGATCCAATCCAGAAATAGCCCAGGATCTAGCCATGAAGTATGAGAAATATGCGAAAGTATGAGCCTGATGAGGGCAAATCCTAGACCTAACCCAGACCTAACATGCGTTATCCTCAATAATATTTATCAAGACCAGGTTTAGTGGGCTGTTTCAGTGTGGTACCACATTACTGCGCGATCCAAACCAGAAAAAGCCAGGATCTGTTCAACAAGTATGTGAAAAATGCGAAAGTATGAGCCTGATGTGGGCAAATCCTAGACCTAACCCAAACCTAACATGCGTTATCCTCTAAAATATTGATCAAGACCAGGTTTAATTGAATGTTTCAGTGTGGTACCACATTACTACGTGAACCAAACCAGAAAAAACCCAGGATCTGTTAAACGAGTCTGTGAAGTGTGCGAAAGTATGAGCCTGATGAGGGCGTATCCCAGACCTATCCCAGACCTAACTTGCGTAATCCTCTAAAATATTGATCGAAACAAGGTTTAATTGACTGTTTCAGCGTGGTACCACATTACTACGTGATACAATCCAGAAACAGCTCAGGAAGTATGAGAAATATGCGAAAGTATGAGCCTGATGTGGGCAAATCCTAGACCTAACCCAAACCTAACATGCATTACCCTCTAAAATATTTATCAAGACCAGGTTTAACTGAATGTTTCAGTGTGGTACCACATTACTACGTGATCCATACCAGAAAAAACCCAGGATTTGTTCCACAAGTATGTGAAAAATGCGAAAGCATGAGTCTGATGAGAGCAAATCCCAGGCCTGACCTAGACATAACTTTCGTTATCCTCTAAAATACTGATCGGAACCAGGTTTAGTGGGCTGTTTCAGTGTGGTACCACATTACTATGTGATCCAATCCAGAAATAGCCCAGGATCTAGCCATGAAGTATGAGAAATATGCGAAAGTATGAGCCTGATGAGGGCAAATCCTAGACCTAACCCAGACCTAACATGCGTTATCCTCAATAATATTTATCAAGACCAGGTTTAGTGGGCTGTTTCAGTGTGGTACCACATTACTGCGCGATCCAAACCAGAAAAAGCCAGGATCTGTTCAACAAGTATGTGAAAAATGCGAAAGTATGAGCCTGATGTGGGCAAATCCTAGACCTAACCCAAACCTAACATGCGATATCCTCTAAAATATTGATCAAGACCAGGTTTAATTGAATGTTTCAGTGTGGTACCACATTACTACGTGAACCAAACCAGAAAAAACCCAGGATCTGTTAAACGAGTCTGTGAAGTGTGCGAAAGTATGAGCCTGATGAGGGCGTATCCCAGACCTATCCCAGACCTAACTTGCGTAATCCTCTAAAATATTGATCGAAACAAGGTTTAATTGACTGTTTCAGCGTGGTACCACATTACTACGTGATACAATCCAGAAACACCTCAGGAAGTATGAGAAATATGCGAAAGTATGAGCCTGATGTGGGCAAATCCTAGACCTAACCCAAACCTAACATGCATTACCCTCTAAAATATTTATCAAGACCAGGTTTAACTGAATGTTTCAGTGTGGTACCACATTACTACGTGATCCATACCAGAAAAAACCCAGGATTTGTTCCACAAGTATGTGAAAAATGCGAAAGCATGAGTCTGATGAGAGCAAATCCCAGGCCTGACCTAGACATAACTTTCGTTATCCTCTAAAATACTGATCGGAACCAGGTTTAGTGGGCTGTTTCAGTGTGGTACCACATTACTACGTGATCCAATCCAGAAATAGCCCAGGATCTAGCCATGAAGTATGAGAAATTTGCGAAAGTATGAGCGTGATGAGGGCAAATCCTAGACCTAACCCAGACCTAACATGCGTTATCCTCAAAAATATTTATCAAGACCCGGTTTAACTGAATGTTTCAGTGTGGTACCACATTACTACGTGATCCAAACCAGAAAAAACCCAGGATCCGTTCAACAAGTATGTGAAAAACGTTACGCATGAGTCTGATGAGGGCAAATCCCAGACCTATCCCAGACCTAACTTGCGTTGTCCTCTAAGATATTGATGGAAACCAGGTTTAATTGACTGTTTCAGTGTTGTACTTCATTACTACGTGATGCAATCCAGAAAAAGCCCAGGATCTAGCCATCAAGTTTGAGAAATATGCGAAAGTATGAGCCTGATGAGGGCAAATCCTAGACCTAACCCAGACCTAACATGCGTTATCCTCAAAAATATTTATCAAGACCAGGTTTAACTGAATGTTTCAGTGTGGTACCACATTACTACGTGATCCATACCAGAAAAAACCCAGGATCTGTTCAACAAGTATGTGAAAAATGCGAAAGCACGAGTTTGATGGGAGCAAATCCCAGGCGTAACCTAGACATAACTTTCGTTATCCTCTAAAATATTGATCGAAACCAGGTTTAGTGGGCTGTTTCAGTGTGGTACCACATTACTGCGCGATCCAAACCAGAAAAAACCCAGGATCTGATCAACAAGTATGTGAAAAATGCGAAAGTATGACCCTGATGTGGGCAAATCCCAGACCTATCCCAGACCTAACTTGCATTGACCTCTAAAATATTGATCGAAACCATGTTTAATTGACTGTTTCAGTGTGGTACCACATTACTACGTGATCCAAAGCAGAAAAAACCCTCGATCAGGTCAACGTGTATGTGAGAACTGCGAAAGTATGACCCTGATGAGGGCAAATCCTAGACCTAACCCAGACCTAACATGCGTTATCCTCAAAAATATTTATCAAGACCAGGTTTAACTGAATGTTTCAGTATGGTACCACATTACTACGTGATCCCTACCAGAAAAATCCCAGGATCTGTTAAACGAGTCTGTGAAGTGTGCGAAAGTATGAGCCTGATGAGGGCGAATCCCAGACCTATCCCAGACCTAACTTGCGTTATCCTCTAAAATATTGATCGAAACAAGGTTTAATTGACTGTTTCAGCGTGGTACCAAATTACTACGTGAAACAATCCAGAAACAGCCCAGGAAGTATGAGAAATATGCGAAAGTATGAGCCTGATGTGGGCAAATCCTAGACCTAACCCAAACCTAACATGCGTTATCCTCTAAAATATTTATCAAGACCAGGTTTATTTGAATGTTTCAGTGTGGTACCACATTACTACGTGATCCAAACCAGAAAAAACCCAGGATCCGTTCAACAAGTATGTGAAAAACGCGAAAGTATGAGTCTGATGGGGGCAAATCCCAGACCTATCCCAGACCTAACTTGCGTTGTCCTCTAAGATATTGATGGAAACCAGGTTTAATTGACTGTTTCAGTGTTGTACTTCATTACTACGTGATGCAATGCAGAAAAAGCCCAGGATCTAGCCATCAAGTTTGAGAAATATGCGAAAGTATGAGCCCGACGAGAGCAAATCCTAGACCTAACCCAGACCTAACATGCGTTATCCTCTAAAATATTTATCAAGACCAGGTTTAATTGATTGTTTCAGTGTGGTACCACATTACTACGTGAACCATACCAGAAAAAACCCAGGATCCATTCAACAAGTATCTGAAGAATGCGAAAGTATGATTCTGATGTGTGAAAATCTCAGGGCTAACCTAGACCTAACATGCATTATCCTCTAAAATATTGATCCAAACCAGGTTTAGTGGACTGTTTCAGTGTGGTACCACATTACTATGTGATCCAAACCAGAAAATAGTCCAGGATCTATCCATGAAGTATAAGAAATATGCGAAAGTATGAGTCTTATGAGTGAAAATCCCAGACCTAACCCAGACCTAACATGCGTTATCCTCAAAAATATTTATCAAGACCAGGTTTAACTGAATGTTTCAGTGTGGTACCACATTACTGCGTGATCCATACCAGAAAAAACCCAGGATCTGTTCAACAAGTATGTGAAAAATGCGAAAGCATGAGTCTGATGAGAGCAAATCCCAGGCCTAACCTAGACATAACTTTCGTTATCCTCTAAAATATAGATCGAAACCAGGTTTAGTGGGCTGTTTCAGTGTGGTACCACATTACTGCGCGATCCAAACCAGAAAAAACCCAGGATCTGTTCAACAAGTATGTGAAGAATGCGAAAGTATGACCCTGATGTGGGCAAATCCCAGACCTATCCCAGACCTAACTTGCATTGTCCTCTAAAATATTGATCGAAACCAGGTTTATTTGACTGTTTCAGTGTGGTACCACATTACTACGTGATCCAATCCAGAAATAGCCCAGGATCTAGCGATGAAGTATGAGAAATATGCGAAAGTATGAGCCTGATGAGGGCAAATCCTAGACCTAACCCAGACCTAACATGTGTTATCATCTAAAATATTTATCAAGACCTGGTTTATTTGAATGTTTCAGTGTGGTACCACATTACTACGTGATCCAAACCAGAAAAAACCCAGGATCCGTTCAACAAGTATGTGAAAAACGCGAACGTATGAGTCTGATGAGGGCAAATCCCAGACCTATCGCAGACCTAACTTGCGTTGTCCTCTAAGGTATTGATGGAAACCAGGTTTAATTGACTGTTTCAGTGTTGTACTTCATTACTACGTGATGCAATCCAGAAAAAGCCCAGGATCTAGCCATCAAGTATGAGAAATATACGAAAGTATGAGCCTGACGAGAGCAAATCCTAGACCTAACCCAGACCTAACATGCGTTATCCTCTAAAATATTTATCAAGACCAGGATTAATTGATTGCTTCAGTGTGGTCCCACATTACTACGTGATCCAAACCAGAAAAAACCCAGGATTCGTTCAACAGGTATGTGAAGAATGCGAAAGAATGAGTCTGATGAGTGAAAATCCCAGGCCTTACGTAGACCTAACATGCGTTATCCTCAAGAATATTGATCGAAACAAGGTTTAATTGACTGTTTCAGCGTGGTACCACATTACTACGTGATATAATCCAGAAACAGCCCAGGAAGTATGAGAAATATGCGAAAGTATGAGCCTGATGTGGGCAAATCCTAGACCTAACCCAAACCTAACATGCGTTATCCTCTAAAATATTTATCAAGACCAGGTTTAACTGAATGTTTCAGTGTGGTACCACATTACTACGTGATCTATACCAGAAAAAACCCAGGATTTGTTCCACAAGTATGTGAAAAATGCGAAAGCATGAGTCTGATGAGAGCAAATCCCAGGCCTGACCTAGACATAACTTTCGTTATCCTCTAAAATACTGATCGGAACCAGGTTTAGTGGGCTGTTTCAGTGTGGTACCACATTACTACGTGATGCAATTCAGAAATAGCCCAGGATCTAGCCATGAAGTATGAGAAATATGCGAAAGTATGAGCGTGATGAGGGCAAATCCTAGACCTAACGCAGACCTAACATGCGTTATCCTCTAAAATATTTATCAAGGCCAGGTTTATTTGATTGTTTCAGTGTGGTCCCACATTAGTACGTAATCCAAACCAGAAAAAACCAAGGATCCGTTCAACAAGTATTTGAAGAATGCGAAAGTATGAGTCTGATGAGTGAAAATCCCAGGCCAAACCTACACCTAACATGCGTTATCCTCAAAAATATTGATCGCAACCTGGTTTAATCGACTGTTTCAGTGTGGTACCACATTACTATGTGATCCAAACCAGAAAATAACCCAGGATCTGTTCAACGAGTATGTGAAGTGTGCGAAAGTATGAGTCTGATGAGGGCAAATCCCAGACCTATCCCAGACCTAACATGCGTTATCCTCAAAAATATTTATCAAGACCCGGTTTAACTGAATGTTTCAGTATGGTACCACATTACTACGTGATCCATACCAAAAAAATCCCAGGATCTGTTCAACAAGTATGTGAAGAATGCGAAAGTATGAGTCTGATGAGTGAAAATCTCAGGGCTAACCTAGACCTAACATGCGTTATCCTCAAAAATATTGATCGAAACCTGGTTTAATCGACTGTTTCAGTGTGGTACCACAATACTACGTGATGCAATCCAGAAAATGCCCAGGATCTAGCCATCAAGTATGAGAAATATGCGAAAGAATGAGCCTGATGGGGGCAAATCCTAGACCTAACCCAGGCCTAACATGAATTATTCTCTAAAATATTGATCGAAACCAGGTCTAATTGACTGTTTCAGTGTGGTACCACATTACTACGTGATCCAAACCAGTAACAGCCCAGGATCCAGCCATGAAGTATGAGAAATATGCGAAAGTATGAGCCTGATGATGGCAAATCATAGACCTAACCCAGACCTAACATGCGTTATCCTCAAAAATATTTATCAAGACCAGGTTTAATTGATTGCTTCAGTGTCGTCCCACATTACTACGTGATCCAAACCAGAAAAAACCCAGGATCCGTTCAACAGGTATGTGAAGAATGCGAAAGAATGAGTCTGATGAGTGAAAATCCCAGGCCTTACCTAGACCTAACATGCGTTATCCTCGTGAATATTGATCGAAACCTGGTTTAATCAACTGTTTCAGTGTGGTACCACATTACTATGTGATCCAAACCAGAAAATAGCCCAGGATCTATCCATGAAGCATAAGAAATATGCGAAAGTATGAGGCTGATGAGGGCAAATCCTAGACCTAACCGAGACCTAACATGCGTTATCCTCTAAAATATTTATCAAGACCAGGTTTAATTGATTGCTTCAGTGTGGTCCCACATTACTACGTGATCCAAACCAGAAAAAACCCAGGATCCGTTCAACAGGTATGTGAAGAATGCGAAAGAATGTGTCTGATGAGTGAAAATCTCAGGGCTAACCTAGACCTAACATGCATTATCCTCTAAAATATTGATCCAAACCAGGTTTAGTGGACTGTTTCAGTGTGGTACCACATTACTACGTGATCCAATCCAGAAAAAACCCAGGATCTCTTCAACAAGTATGAGAAATATGCGAAAGTATGAGCCTGACGAGAGCAAATCCTAGACCTAAACGAGACCTAACATGCGTTATCCTCTAAAATATTTATCAAGACCAGGTTTAATTGATTGCTTCAGTGTGGTCCCACATTACTACGTGATCCAAACCAGAAAAAACCCAGGATCCGTTCAACAGGTATGTGAAGAATGCGAAAGAATGTGTCTGATGTGTGAAAATCTCAGGGCTAACCTAGACCTAACATGCATTATCCTCTAAAATATTGATCCAAACCAGGTTTAGTGGACTGTTTCAGTGTGGTACCACTTTACTACCTGATCCAAAGCAGAAAAAACCCTCGATCAGGTCAACATGTATGTTAGAACTGCGAAAGTATGACCCTGATGAGGGCAAATCCCAGGCCTAACCTAGACCTAACATGAATTGTTCTCTAAAATATTTATCGAAACCAGGTTTAATTGACTGTTTCAGTGTTGTACTTCATTACTACGTGATGCAATCCAGAAAAAGCCCCGGATCTAGCCATCAAGTATGAGAAATATGCGAAAGAATGAGCCTGATGAGAGCAAATCCCAGACCTAACCCAGACCTAACATGAATTATTCTCTAAAATATTGATCGAAACCAGGTTTAATTGACTGTTTCAGTGTGGTACCACATTACTACGTGATCCAAACCAGTAATAGTCCAGGATCCGGCCATGAAGTATGAGAAATATGCGAAAGTATGAGCCTGATGAGGGCAAATCCTAGACCTAACCCAGACCTAACATGCGTTATCCTCTAAAATATTTATCAAGACCAGGTTTAATTGATTGTATCAGTGTGGTGCCACATTACTACGTGATCCACACCAGAAAAAACCCAAGATCCGTTCAACAAGTATGTGAAGAATGCGAAAGTATGAGTCTGATGAGTGAAAATCCCAGGCTTAACCTAGACCTAACATGCGTTGTCCTCAAAAATATTGATCGAAACTTGGTTTAATCGACTGTTTCAGTGTGGTACCACAATACTACGTGATGCAATCCAGAAAAAGCCCAGGATCTGTTCAACAAGTATGCGAAAAACGCGAAACTGTGAGCCTGAGGAGGGCAAATCTTAGACCTAACACAGACCTAAGATGCGTTATCCTCTAAAATATTTATCCATACCAGGTTTAATTGACTGTTTCAGCGTGGTACCACATTACTACGTGATACAATCCAGAAACAGCCCAGGATCTAGCCATGAAGTATGAGAAATATGCGAAAGCATGAGCCTGATGTGGGCAAATCCTAGACCTATCCCAGGCCTAACTTGCGTTATCCTCTAAAATATTGATGGAAACCAGGTTTAATTGACTGTTTCAGTGTGGTACCACATTACTACGTGATCCAATCCAGAAAAAACCCAGGATCTGTTCAACAAGTATGAGAAATATGCGAAAGTATGAGCCTGACGAGAGCAAATCCTAGACCTAACCCAGACCTAACATGCGTTATCCTCTAAAATATTTATCAAGACCAGGTTTAATTGATTGCTTCAGTGTGGTCCCACATTACTACGTGATCCAAACCAGAAAAAACCCAGGATCTGTTCAACAAGTATGCGAAAAACGCGAAACTGTGAGCCTGAGGAGGGCAAATCTTAGACCTAACACAGTCCTAAGATGCGTTATCCTCCAAAATATTTATCCAGACCAGGTTTAATTGACTGTTTCAGCGTGGTACCACATTACTACGTGATACAATCCAGAAACAGCCCAGGATCTAGCCATGAAGTATGAGAAATATGCGAAAGCATGAGCCTGATGAAGGCAAATCGTAGACCTAACCCAAACCTAACATGCGTTATCCACTAAAATATTTATCAAGACCAGCTTTATTTGAATGTTTCAGTGTGGTACCACATTACTATGTGATCCAAACCAGAAAAAACCCAGGATCCGTAACAACTAGTATGTGAAGAATGCGAAAGTATGAGTCTGATGAGGGCAAATCCCAGACCTATCCCAGACCTAACTTGTGTTGTCCTCTAAGATATTGATGGAAACCAGGTTCAATTGACTGTTTCAGTGTTGTACTTCATTACTACGTGATGCAATCCAGAAAAAGCCCAGGATCCGTTCAACAAGTATGTGAAGAATGCGAAAGTATGAGCCTGATGAGGGCGAATCCCAGACCTATCCCAGACCTAACTTGCGTTATCCTCTAAAATATTGATCGAAACCAGGTTTAATTGACTGTTTCAGCGTGGTACCACATTACTACGTGATACAATCCAGAAAAAGCCCAGGATCTAGACATGAAGTATGAGAAATATGCGAAAGTATGAGCCTGATGAGGGCAAATCCTAGACCTAACCCAAACCTAACATGCGTTATCCTCTAAAATATTGATGGAAACCAGGTTTAATTGACTGTTTCAGTGTTGTACTTCATTACTACGTGATGCAATCCAGGAAAAGCCCAGGATCTAGCCATGAAGTATGAGAAATATGCGAAAGTATGAGCCTGATGAGGGCAAATCCTAGACCTAACCCAAACCTAACATGCGTTATCCTCTGAAATATTGATCCAAACCGGGTTTAATGGACTGCTTCAGTGCGGTACCACTTTACTACGTGATCCAAAGCGGAAAAAACCCTCGATCAGGTCAACATGTATGTTAAAACTGCGAAAGTATGACCCTGATGAGGGCAAATCCCAGGCCTAACCTAGACCTAACATGCGTTGTCCTGTAAAATATTGATGGAAACCAGGTTTAATTGACTGTTTCAGTGTTGTACTTCATTACTACGTGATGCAATCCAGAAAAAGCCCAGGATCTAGACATCAAGTATGAGAAATATGCGAAAGAATGAGCCTGATGAGAGCAAATCCCAGACCTTACCTAGACCTAACATGAATTATTCTCTAAAATATTAATTGAAACCAGGTTCAATCGACTGTTTCAGTGTGGTACCACATTACTACGTGATCCAAACCAGAAAAAAACCCAGGATCTTGTCAACGAGTATGTGAAGTGTGCGAAAGTATGAGTCTGATGAGGGCTAATCCCAGACCTATCCCAGACCTAACTTGCGTTATCCTCTAAAATAATGGTCGAAACCAGGTTTAATTGACTGTTTTGGTTGCGGCACCAATTTATTACGTGATCCAAAGCAGAAAAAACCCTCGATCAGGTCAACATGCATATTAAAACTGCGAAAGTATGACCCTGATGAGGGCAAATCCCAGGCCTAACCTAGTACCTAACTTGCGTTATCCTCTAAAATATTGATCGAAACCAGGTTTAATTGACTGTTTCAGCGTGGTACCACATTACTACGTGATCCAAACCAGAAAAAACCCAGGATCCGTTCAACAAGTATGTGAAGAATGCGAAAGTATGAGTCTGATGAGGGCAAATCCCAGACCTATCCCAGACCTAACTTGCGTTGTCCTCTAAGATATTGATGGAAACCAGGTTTAATTGACTGTTTCAGTGTTGTACTTCATTACTACGTGATGCAATCCAGAAAGAGCCCAGGATCTAGCCATGAAGTATAAGAAATGTGCGAAAGTATGAGCCTGATGAGGGCAAATCCTAGACCTAATCCAGACCTAACATGCGTTATCCTCAAAAATATTTATCAAGACCAGGTTTAACTGAACGTTTCAGGGTGGTACCACATTACTGCGTGATCCATACCAGAAAAAACCCAGGATCTGTTCAACAAGTATGAGAAATATGCGAAAGTATGAGCCTGATGGGGGCAAATCCTAGACCTAACCCAGACCTAACATGCGTTATCATCTAAAATATTTATCAAGACCTGGTTTATTTGAATGTTTCAGTGTGGCACCACATTACTACGTGATCCAAACCAGAAAAAACCCAGGATCCGTTCAACAAGTATGTGAAAAACGCGAACGTAAGAGTCTGATGAGGGCAAATCCCAGACCTAACTTGCGTTGTCCTCTAAGATATTGATGGAAACCAGGTTTAATTGACTGTTTCGGTGTTGTACTTCATTACTACGTGATGCAATCCAGAAAAAACCCAGGATCTGTTCAACAAGTATGAGAAATATGCGAAAGTATGAGCCTGATGAGGGCAAATCCTAGACCTAACCCAGACCTAACATGCGTTATCCTCTAAAATATTTATCAAGACCAGGTTTAATTGATTGCTTCAGTGTGGTCCCACATTACTACGTGATCCAAACCAGAAAAAACCCAGGATCCGTTCAACAGGTATGTGAAGAATGCGAAAGAATGAGTCTGATGAGTGAAAATCCCAGGGCTAACCTAGA
Source organism: Colletes latitarsis (assembly GCF_051014445.1). Taxonomy (NCBI): domain Eukaryota; kingdom Metazoa; phylum Arthropoda; class Insecta; order Hymenoptera; family Colletidae; genus Colletes; species Colletes latitarsis. Next base: position 25,974,945 of record NW_027488367.1, on the reverse strand, counting down.
CCTAACATGCAGTATCCTCTAAAATATTGATCCAAACCAGGTTTAGTGGACTGTTTTAGTGTGGTACCACTTTACTACGTGATCCAAAGCAGAAAAAACCCTCGATCCGTTCAACAGGTATGTGAAGAATGCGAAAGTATGAGTCTGATGAGGGCAAATCCCAGACCTATCCCAGACCTAACTTGCGTTGTCCTCTAAGATATTGATGGAAACCAGGTTTAATTGTCTGTTTCAGTGTTGTACTTCATTACTACGTGATGCAATCCAGAAAAAGCCCAGGATCCGTTCAACAAGTATGTGAAGAATGCGAAAGTATGAGTCTGATGAGTGAAAATCCCAGGCCTAACCTGGACCTAACATGCGTTATCCTCAAAAATATTGATCGAAACCTGGTTTAATCGACTGTTTCAGTGTGGTACCACATTACTACGTGACTCAAACCAGAAAAAACCCAGGATCTGTTCAACAAGTATGTGAAAAACGCGAAAGTATGAGCCTGATGAGGGCGAATCCCAGACCTATCCCAGACCTAACTTGCGTTATCCTCTAAAATATTGATCGAAACCAGGTTTAATTGACTGTTTCAGCGTGGTACCACATTACTACGTGAAACAATCCAGAAAAAGCCCAGGATCTAGCCATGAAGTATGAGAAATATGCGAAAGTATGAGCCTGATGAGGGCAAATCCTAGACCTAACCCAAACCTAACATGCGTTATCCTCTAAAATATTGATCCAAACCGGGTTTAATGGATTGCTTCAGTGTGGTACCACTTTTCTACGTGATCCAAAGCGGAAAAAACCCTCGATCAGGTCAACGTGTATGTTAAAACTGCGAAAGTATGACCCTGATGAGGGCAAATCCCAGGCCTAACCTAGACCTAACATGCGTTGTCCTCTAAAATATTGATGGAAACCAGGATTAATTGACTGTTTCAGTGTTGTACTTCATTACTACGTGATGCAATCCAAAAAAAGCCCAGGATCTAGCCATGAAGTATGAGAAATATGCGAAAGTATGAGCCTGATGAGGGCAAATCCTAGACCTAACCCAAACCTAACATACGTTATCCTCTAAAATATTGATCCAAACCGGGTTTAATGGACTGCTTCAGTGTGGTACCACTTTACTACGTGATCCAAAGCGGAAAAAACCCTCGATCAGGTCAACATGTATGTTAAAACTGCGAAAGTATGACCCTGATGAGGGCAAATCCCAGGCCTAACCTAGACCTAACATGCGTTGTCCTGTAAAATATTGATGGAAACCAGGTTTAATTGACTGTTTCAGTGTTGTACTTCATTACTACGTGATGCAATCCAGAAAAAGCCCAGGATCTAGACATCAAGTATGTGAAATATGCGAAAGAATGAGCCAGATGAGAGCAAATCCCAGACCTAACCTAGACCTAACATGAATTACTCTCCAAAGTATTGTTCGAATCCAGGTTTAATTGACTGTTTCAGTGTGGTACCACATTACTACGTGATCCAAACCAGTAAAAACCCAGGATCCGTTCAACAAGTATGTGAAGAATGCGAAAGTATGAGTCTGATGAGTGAAAATCCCAGACCTAACCTAGACCTAACATGCGTTATTCTCTAAAATATTGATCCAAACCAGGTTTAAAGGACTGTTTCAGTGTGGTACCACTTTACTACGTGATCCAAAGCAGAAAAAACACTCGATCAGGTCAACAAGTATGTGAAGAATGCGAAAGTATGAGTCTGATGAGGGCTAATCCCAGACCTATCCCAGACCTAACTTGCGTTATCCTCTAAAATAATGATCGAAACCAGGTTCAATTGACTGATTTAGTTGTGGTACCACTTTACTACGTGATCCAAAGCAGAAAAAACCCTCGATGAGGTCAACATGCATGTTAAAACTGCGAAAGTATGACCCTGATGAGGGCAAATCCCAGGTCTTACCTAGACCTAACATGCGTTGTCCTCTAAAATATTGATGGAAACCAGGTTTAATGGACTGTTTCAGTGTGGTACCACTTTACTACGTGATCCAAAGCAGAAAAAACCCTCGATCACGTCAACATGTATGTTAAAACTGCGAAAGAATGAGCCTGATGAGAGCAAACACCAGACCTAACCTAGACCTAACATGAATTATTCTCTAAAATATTGATCAAAACCAGGTTTAATTGAATGTTTCAGTGTGGTACCACATTACAACGTGATCCAAACCAGTAAAAACCCAGGATCCGTTCAACAAGTATGTGAAGAATGCGAAAGTATGAGTCTGCTGAGTGAAAATCCCCGGCCTAACCTAGACCTAACATGCGTTATCCTCAAAAATATTGATCGAAACCAGGTTTAATCGACTGTTTCAGTGTGGTACCACATTACAACGTGATCCAAACCAGTAAAAACCCAGGATCCGTTCAACAAGTATGTGAAGAATGCGAAAGTATGAGTCTGCTGAGTGAAAATCCCCGGCCTAACCTAGACCTAACATGCGTTATCCTCAAAAATATTGATCGAAACCAGGTTTAATCGACTGTTTCAGTGTGGTACCACACTACTACTTGACCCAAACCGGAAAAAACCCAGGATCCGTTCAACAAGTATGTGAAGAATGCGAAAGTATGAGTCTGATGAGGGCTAATCCCACACCTATCCCAGTCCTAACTTGCGTTATCCTCTAAAATAATGATCGAAACCAGGTTTAATTGACTGTTTTAGTTGTGGTACCACTTTACTACGTGATCCAAAGCAGAAAAAACCCTCGATGAGGTCAACATGCATGTTAAAACTGCGAAAGTATGACCCTGATGAGGTCAAATCCCAGACCTATCCCAGACCTGACATGCGTTATCCTCTAAAATATTTATCAAGACCAGGTTTAATTGATTGTTTCTGTGTGGTCCCACATTACTACGTGATCCAAACCAGAAAAAACCCAGGATCCGTTCAACAAGTATGTGATGAATGCGAAAGTATGAGTCTGATGACTGAAAATCCCAGACCTAACCTAGACCTAACATGCGTTATCCTCTAAAATATTGATCCAAACCAGGTTTAATGGACTGTTTCAGTGTGGTACCACTATACTACGTGATCCAAAGCAGAAAAAACACTCGATCAGGTCAACATGTATGTTAGAACTGCGAAAGTATGACCCTGATGAGGGCAAATCCCAGACCTATCCCAGACCTAACTTGCGTTGTCCTCTAAGATATTGATGGAAACCATGTTTAATTGACTGTTTCAGTGTTGTACTTCTTTACTACGTGATGCAATCCAGAAAAAGCCCAGGATCTAGCCATGAAGTATGAGAAATATGCGAAAGAATGAGCCTGATGAGAGCAAATCCCAGACCTAACCTAGACCAAACATGAATTATTCTCTAAAATATTGATCGTATCCAGGTCTAATTGACTGTTTCAGCGTGGTCCCACATTACTACGTGATCCAAACCAGAAAAAACCCAGGATCCGTTCAACAAGTATGTGAAGAATGCGAAAGTATGAGTCTGATGAGTGAAAATCCCAGGCCTAACCTAGACCTAACATGCGTTATCCTCAAAAATATTGATCGAAACCTGGTTTAATCTGCTGTTTCAGTGTGGTACCACATTACTATGTGATCCAAACCAGAAAATAACCCAGGATCTGTTCAACGAGTATGTGAAGTGTGCGAAAGTATGAGTCTGATGAGGTCAAATCCCAGACCTATCCCAGACTTAACTTGCGTTATCCTCTAAAATATTGATCGAAACCAGGTTTAATGGACTGTTCCAGTGTGGTACCACTTTACTACGTGATCCAAAGCATTAGGAACACTCGATCAGGTCAACATGTATGTTAAAACTGCGAAAGTATGACCCTGATGAGGGCAAATCCCAGGCCTTACCTAGACCTAACATGCGTTGTCCTCTAAAATATTGATGGAAACCAGGTTTAATTGACCGTTTCAGTGTTGTACTTCATTACTACGTGATGCAATCCAGAAAAAGCCCAGGATCTAGCCATCAAGTATGAGAAATATGCGAAAGAATGAGCCTCATGAGGGCAAATCCCAGGCCTATCCCAGACCTAACTTGCGTTATCCTCTAAAATATTGAACGAAACCAGGTTTAATTGACTGTTTCAGCGTGGTACCACATTACTACGTGGTACAATCCAGAAACAGCCGAGGATCTAGCCATGAAGTATGAGAAGTATGCGAAAGTATGAGCCTGATGAGGGCAAATCCTAGACCTAACCCAAACCTAACATGCGTTATCCTCTAAAATATTTATCAAGGCCAGGTTTAATTGAATGTTCCAGTGTGGTACCACATTACTACGTGAACCAAACCAGAAAAAACCCAGGATCCGTTCAACAAGTATGTGAAGAATGCGAATGTATGAGTCTGATGAGTGAAAATCCCAGGGCTAACCTAGACCTAACATGCGTTATCCTCTAAAATGTGGATCCAAACCAGGTTTAATGGACTGTTTCAGTGTGGTACCACTTTACTACGTGATCCTAAGCAGAAAAAACCCTCGATCACGTGAACATCTAAGTTAATACTGCGAAAGTATGACCCTGATGAGGGCAAATCCCAGGCCTAACCTAGACCTAACATGCGTTGTCCTCTAAAATATTGATCGATACCAGGTTGAATTGACTGTTTCAGTGTTGTACTTCATTACTACGTGATGCAATCCAGAAAAAGCCCAGGATCTAGCCATCAAGTATGAGAAATATGCGAAAGAATGAGCCTGATGAGAGCAAATACCAGACCTAACATAGATCTAACATGAATTATTCTCTAAAATATTGATCAAAACCAGGTTTAATGGACTGTTCCATGGTGGTACCACTTTACTACGTGATCCAAAGCATTAAGAACCCTCGATCAGGTCAACATGTATGTTAAAACTGCGAAAGTATGACCCTGATGAGGGCAAATCCCAGGCCTTACCTAGACCTAACATGCGTTGTCCTCTAAAATATTGATGGAAACCAGGTTTAATTGACTGTTTCAGTGTTGTACTTCATTACTACGTGATGCAATCCAGAAAAAGCCCAGGATCTAGCCATCAAGTATGAGAAATATGCGAAAGAATGAGCCTGATGAGGGCAAATCCCAGACCTATCCCAGACCTAACTTGCGTTATCCTCAAAAATATTGATCGAAACCTGGTTTAATCGACTGTTTCAGTGTGGTACCACATTACTACGTGATCCAATCCAGAAATAACCCAGGATCTAGCCATGAAGTATGAGAAATATGCGAAAGTATGAGCCTGACGAGGGCAAATCCTAGACCTAACGCAGACCTAACATGCGTTATCCTCTAAAATATTTATCAAGGCCAGGTTTATTTGATTGTTTCAGTGTGGTCCCACATTAGTACGTAATCCAAACCAGAAAAAACCAAGGATCCGTTCAACAAGTATTTGAAGAATGCGAAAGTATGAGTCTGATGAGTGAAAATCCCAGGCCAAACCTACACCTAACATGCGTTATCCTCAAAAATATTGATCGCAACCTGGTTTAATCGACTGTTTCAGTGTGGTACCACATTACTATGTGATCCAAACCAGAAAATAACCCAGGATCTGTTCAACGAGTATGTGAAGTGTGCGAAAGTATGAGTCTGATGAGGGCAAATCCCAGACCTATCCCAGACCTAACATGCGTTATCCTCTAAAATATTGATCCAAACAAGGTTTAATGGACTGTTTCAGTGGGGTACCACACTACTACGTGATCCAAACCAGAAAAAACACTGGATCTGTTCAACAAGTATGTGAAAACCGCGAAAGTATGAGCCTGATGAGGGCAGATCCCAGACTTATCCCAGACCTAACTTGCGTTGTCCTCTAAGATATTGACGGAAACCAGGTTTAATTGACTGTTTCAGCGTGGTACCACATTACTACGTGATGCAATCCAGAAAAAGCCCAGGATCTACCCATCAAGTATGAGAAATATGCGAAAGTATGAGCCTGATGAGGGCGAATCCCAGACCTATCCCAGACCTAACTTGCGTTATCCTCTAAAATATTCATCGAAATCAGGCTTAATTGACTGTTTCTGCGTGGTACCACATTACTACGTGATGCAAGCCGGAAAAAGCCCAGGATCTAGCCATCAAGTGTGAGAAATATGCGAAAGAATGAGCCTGATGAGAGCAAATCCCAGACCTAACCTAGACCTGACATGAATTATTCTCTAAAATATTGATCAAAACCAGGTTTAATTGACTGTTCCAGTGTGGTACCACATTACTACGTGATCCAAACCAGAAATAGCCCAGGATCCAGCCATGAAGTATGAGAAATATGCGAAAGTATGAGCCTGATGGGGGCAAATCCTAGTCCTAACCCAGACCTAACATGCGTTATCCTCTAAAATATTTATCAAGACTAGGTTTAATTGAATGTTTCAGTGTGGTACCACATTACTACGTGAACCAAACCATAAAAAACCCAGGATCTGTTCAACAAGTATGTGAAGAATGCGAAAGTATGAGTCTTATGAGTGAAAATCCCAGACCTAACCTAGACCAAACTTGCGTTATCCTCTAAAATATTGATCCAAACCAGGTTTAATGGACTGTTTCAGTGTGGTCCCACATTACTACGTGATCCAAACCAGAAAAAACCCAGGATCTGTTCAACAAGTATGTGAAAAACGCGAAAGTATGAGCCTGATGAGGGCGAATCCCAGACCTATCCCAGACCTAACTTGCGTTATCCTCTAAAATATTGATCGAAACCAGTTTTAATTGACTGTTTCAGCGTGGTACCACATTACTACGTGATACAATCCAGAAACAGCCCAGGATCTAGCCATGAAGTATGAGAAATATGCGAAAGTATGAGTCTGATGAGTGAAAATCCCAGGGCTAACCTAGACCTAACATGCGTTATCCTCTAAAATATTGATCGCAACCAGGTTTAATCGACTGTTTCAGTGTGGTACCACATTACTATGTGCTCCAAACCAGAAAATAACCCAGGATCTGTTCAACGAGTATGTGAAGTGTGCGAAAGTGTGAGTCTGATGAGTGAAAATCCCAGGCCTAACCTAGACCTAACATGCGTTATCCTCAAAAATATTGATCGAAACCTGGGTTAATCGACTGTTTCAGTGTTGTACTTCATTACTACGTGATGCAATCCAGAAAAAGCCCAGCATCTAGCCATCAAGTATGAGAAATATGCGAAAGAATGAGTCTGATGAGTGAAAATCCCAGGGCTAACCTAGACCTAACATGCGTTATCCTCTAAAATATTGATCGCAACCAGGTTTAATCGACTGTTTCAGTGTGGTACCACATTACTATGTGATCCAAACCAGAAAATAACCCAGGATCTGTTCAACGAGTATGTGAAGTGTGCGAAAGTGTGAGTCTGATGAGTGAAAATCCCAGGCCTAACCTAGACCTAACATGCGCTATCCTCAAAAATATTGATCGAAACCTGGGTTAATCGACTGTTTCAGTGTTGTACTTCATTACTACGTGATGCAATCCAGAAAAAGCCCAGCATCTAGCCATCAAGTATGAGAAATATGCGAAAGAATGACCCTGATAAGGGCAAATCCCAGGCCTAACCTAGACCTAACATGCGTTATCCTCTAAAATATTGATCGAAACCAGGTTTAATCGACTGTTTCAGCGTGGTACCACATTACTATGTGATACAATCCAGAAACAGCCCAGGATCTAGCCATGAAGTATGAGAAATATGCGAAAGTATGAGCCTGATGAGTGAAATTCCCCGGCCTAACCTAGACCTAACATGCGTTATCCTCAAAAATATTGATCCAAACCAGGTTTAATGGACTGTTTCAGTGTGGTACCACTTTACTTCGTGATCCAAAGCAGAAAAAACTCTCGATCAGGTCAACATGTATGTTAAAACTGCGAAAGTATGACCCTGATGAGAGCAAATCCCAGGCCTAACCTAGACCTAACATGAATTATTCTCTAAAATATTGATCGAAACCAGGTTTAATTGACTGTTTCAATGTGGTCCCACATTACTACGTGATCCAAACCAGAAAATAACCCAGGATCTGTCAAACGAGTATGTGAAGTTTGCGAAAGTATGAGCCTGATGAGAGCAAATCCCAGACCTAACCTAAACCTAACATGAATTATTCTCCAAAATATTGATCGAAACCAGGCTTAATTGACTGTTTCAGTGTGGTACCACATTACTACGTGATCCAAACCAGAAAAAGCCCAGGATCAGTTCAACAAGTATGTGAAAAACGCGAAAGTATGAGTCTGATGAGGGCGAATCCCAGACCTATGCCAGACCTAACTTGCGTTATCCTGCAAAATATTGATCGAAACCAGGTTTAATTGACTGTTTCAGCGTGGTACCAAATTACTACGTGATACAATCCAGAAACAGCCCAGGATCTAGCCATGAAGTATGAGAAATATGCGAAAGTATGAGACTGATGAGGGCAAATCCAGGACTTAACCCAAACCTAACATGCGTTATCCTCTCAAATATTTATCAAGATCAGGTTTAATTGAATGTTTCAGTGTGGTACCACATTACTACGTTAACGAAACCAGAAAAAACCCAGGATCCGTTCAACAAGTATGTGAAAAACGCGAAAGTATGAGTCTGATGAGGGCAAATCCGAGACCTAACCTAGACCTAACATGCGTTATCCTCTAACATATAGATCCAAACCAGGTTTAATGGACTGTTTCTGTGTGGTACCCTCTACTACGTGATCCAAACCAGAAAAACCCAGGATCTGTTCAACAAGTATGTGAAAAACGCGAAAGTATGAGCCTGATGTGGGCAAATCCCAGACCTATCCCAGACCTAACTTGCGTTGTCCTGCAAAATATTGATCGAAACCAGGTTTAATTGACTGTTTCAGCGTGGTACCAAATTACTACGTGATACAATCCAGAAACAGCCCACGATCTAGCCATGAAGTATGAGAGATATGCGAAAGTATGAGCCTGATGAGGGCAAATCCTAGACCTAACCCAAACCTAACATGCGTTATCCTCTAAAATATTTATCAAGACCAGGTTTAATTGAATGTTTCAGTGTGGTACCACATTACTACGTGAACCAAACCAGAAAAAACCCAGGCTCCGTTCAACAAGTAAGTTAAAACTGCGACAGTATGACCCTTATGAGAGCAAATTCCAGGACTAACCTAGACCTGACATGCGTTGTCCTCTAAAATATTGATGGAAACCAGGTTTAATTGACTGTTTCAGTGTTGTGCTTTATTACTACGTGAAGCAATCCAGAAAATGCCCAGTATCTAGCCATGAAGTATGAGAAATATGCGAAAGAATGTGCCTGATGAGAGCAAATCCCTGACCGAACCTAGACCTAACATGAATTATTCTCTAAAATATTGATCAAAACCAGGTTTAATTGACTGTTTCAGTGTGGTACCACATTACTATGTGATCCAATCCAGAAATAGCCCAGGATCCAGCCATGAAGTATGAGAAATATGCGAAAGCAGGAGCCTGATGAGGGCAAATCCTAGACCTAACCCAGACCTAACATGTGTTATCCTCTAAAATATTTATCAAGACCAGGTTTAACTGAATGTTTCGGTGTGGTACCACACTACTACGTGATCCAAACCAGAAAAAAACCCAGGATCTGTTCAACAAGTATGTGAAAAATGCGAAAGCATGAGTCTGATGAGGGCAAATCCCAGGCCTAACCTAGACATAACTTTCGTTATCCTCTAAAATATTGATCGAAACCAGGTTTAGTGGGCTGTTTCAGTATGGTACCACATTACTACGTGATCCATACCAGAAAAAACCCAGGATCTGTTCAACAAGTATGTGAAAAATGCGAAAGCATGAGTCTGGTGTGGGCAAATCCCAGACCTATCCCAGACCTAACTTGCGTTATCCTCTAAAATATCGATCGAAACAAGGTTTAATTGACTGTTTCAGCGTGGTACCACATTACTACGTGATACAATCCAGAAGCAGCCCAGGATCTAGCCATGAAGTATGAGAAATATGCGAAAGTATGAGCCTGATGTGGGCAAATCCTAGACCTAACCCAAACCTAACATGCGTTATCCTCTAAAATATTTATCAAGACCAGGTTTATTTGAATGTTTCAGTGTGGTACCACATTACTACGTGATCCAAACCAGAAAAAACCCAGGATCCGTTCAACAAGTATGTGAAAAACGAAACGTATGAGTCTGATGAGGGCAAATCCTAGACCTATCCCAGACCTAACTTGCGTTGTCCTCTAAGATATTGATGGAAACCAGGTTTAATTGACTGTTTCAGTGTTGTACTTCATTACTACGTGATGGAATCCAGAAAAAGCCCAGGATCTAGCCATCAAGTTTGAGAAATATGCGAAAGTATGAGCCTGACGAGAGCAAATCCTAGACCTAACCCAGACCTAACATGCGTTATCCTCTAAAATATTTATCAAGACCAGGTTTAATTGATTGATTCAGTGTGGTCCCACATTACTACGTGATCCAAACCAGAAAAAACCCAGGATCCGTTCAACAGGTATGTGAAGAATGCGAAAGAATGAGTCTGATGAGTGAAAATCCCAGGCCTTACCTAGACCTAACATGCGTTATCCTCAAGAACATTGATCGAAACCTGGTTTAATCGACTGTTTCAGTGTGGTACCACATTACTATGTGATCCAAACCAGAAAATAGCCCAGGATCTATCCATGAAGTATAAGAAATATGCGAAAGTATGAGCCTGATGAGGGCAAATCCTAGACCTAACCCAGACCTAACATGCGTTATCCTCAAAAATATTTATCAAGACCAGGTTTAACTGAATGTTTCAGTGTGGTACCACATTACTACGTGATCCATACCAGAAAAAACCCAGGATCTGTTCAACAAGTCTGTGAAAAATGCGAAAGTATGAGCCTGATGTGGGCAAATCCTAGACCTAACCCAAACCTAACATGCGTTATCCTCTAAAATATTGATCAAGACCAGGTTTAATTGAATGTTTCAGTTTGGTACCACATTAGTACGTGAACCAAACCAGAAAAAACCCAGGATCTGTTAAACGAGTCTGTGAAGTGTGCGAAAGTATGAGCCTGATGAGGGCGAATCCCAGACCTATCCCAGACCTAACTTGCGTTATCCTCTAAAATATTGATCGAAACAAGGTTTAATTGACTGTTTCAGCGTGGTACCACATTACTACGTGATACAATCCAGAAATAGCCCAGGAAGTATGAGAAATATGCGAAAGTATGAGCCTGATGTGGGCAAATCCTAGACCTAACCCAAACCTAACATGCGTTATCCTCTAAAATATTTATCAAGACCAGGTTTATTTGAATGTTTCAGTGTGGTACCACATTACTACGTGATCCAAACCAGAAAAAACCCAGGATCCGTTCAACAAGTATGTGAAAAACGCGAAAGTATGAGTCTGATGAGGGCAAATCCCAGACCTATCCCAGACCTAACTTGCATTGTCCTCTAAAATATTGATCGAAACCAGGTTTATTTGACTGTTTCAGTGTGGTACCACATTACTACGTGATCCAATCCAGAAATAGCCCAGGATCTAGCCATGAAGTATGAGAAATATGCGAAAGTATGAGCCTGATGAGGGCAAATCCTAGACCTAACCCAGACCTAACATGCGTTATCCTCAATAATATTTATCAAGACCAGGTTTAGTGGGCTGTTTCAGTGTGGTACCACATTACTGCGCGATCCAAACCAGAAAAAACCCAGGATCCGTTCAACAAGTATGTGAAGAATGCGAAAGAATGAGTGTGATGCGTGAAAATCCCGGGCCTTACCTAGACCTAACATGCGTTATCCTCAAGAATATTGATTGAAACCTGGTTTAATCGACTGTTTCAGTGTGGTACCACATTACTACGTGAACCATACCAGAAAAAACCCAGGATCTGTTCAACAAGTATGTGAAAAATGCGAAAGCATGAGTCTGATGAGAGCAAATCCCAGGACTAACCTAGACATAACTTTCGTTATCCTCTAAAATATTGCTCGAAACCAGGTTTAGTGGGCTGTTTCAGTGTGGTACCACATTACTGCGCGATCCAAACCAGAAAAAACCCAGGATCTGTTCAACAAGTATGTGAAAAATGCGAAAGTATGACCCTGATGTGGGCAAATCCCAGACCTATCCCAGACCTAACTTGCATTGTCCTCTAAAATATTGATCGAAACCAGGTTTATTTGACTGTTTCAGTGTGGTACCACATTACTACGTGATCCAATCCAGAAATAGCCCAGGATCTAGCCATGAAGTATGAGAAATATGCGAAAGTATGAGCCTGATGAGGGCAAATCCTAGACCTAACCCAGACCTAACATGTGTTATCATCTAAAATATTTATCAAGACCTGGTTTATTTGAATGTTTCAGTGTGGTACCACATTACTACGTGATCCAAACCAGAAAAAACCCAGGATCCGTTCAACAAGTATGTGAAAAACGCGAACGTATGAGTCTGATGAGGGCAAATCCCAGACCTATCGCAGACCTAACTTGCGTTGTCCTCTAAGATATTGATGGAAACCAGGTTTAATTGACTGTTTCAGTGTTGTACTTCATTACTACGTGATGCAATCCAGAAAAAGCCCAGGATCTAGCCATCAAGTATGAGAAATATACGAAAGTATGAGCCTGACGAGAGCAAATCCTAGACCTAACCCAGACCTAACATGCGTTATCCTCTAAAATATTTATCAAGACCAGGTTTAATTGATTGCTTCAGTGTGGTCCCACATTACTACGTGATCCAAACCAGAAAAAACCCAGGATCCGTTCAACAGGTATGTGAAGAATGCGAAAGATTGAGTCTGATGAGTGAAAATCCCAGGCCTTACCTAGACCTAACATGCGTTATCCTCAAGAATATTGATCGAAACCTGGTTTAATCGACTGTTTCAGTGTGGTACCACATTACTACGTGATCCAATCCAGAAATAGCCCAGGATCTAGCCATGAAGTATGAGAAATATGCGAAAGTATGAGCCTGATGAGGGCAAATCCTAGACCTAACCCAGACCTAACATGCGTTATCCTCAATAATATTTATCAAGACCAGGTTTAGTGGGCTGTTTCAGTGTGGTACCACATTACTGCGCGATCCAAACCAGAACAAGCCAGGATCTGTTCAACAAGTATGTGAAAAATGCGAAAGAATGAGCCTGATGTGGGCAAATCCTAGACCTAACCCAAACCTAACATGCGTTATCCTCTAAAATATTGATCAAGACAAGGTTTAATTGAATGTTTCAGTGTGGTACCACATTACTACGTGAACCAAACCAGAAAAAACCCAGGATCTGTTAAACGAGTCTGTGAAGTGTGCGAAAGTATGAGCCTGATGAGGGCGAATCCCAGACATATCCCAGACCTAACTTGCGTTATCCTCTAAAATATTGATCGAAACAAGGTTTAATTGACTGTTTCAGCGTGGTACCACATTACTACGTGATACATTCCAGAAACAGCCCAGGAAGTATGAGAAATATGCGAAAGTATGAACCTGATGTGGGCAAATCCTAGACCTAACCCAAACCTAACATGCGTTATCCTCTAAAATATTTATCAAGACCAGGTTTAACTGAATGTTTCAGTGTGGTACCACATTACTACGTGATCCATACCAGAAAAAACCCAGGATTTGTTCCACAAGTATGTGAAAAATGCGAAAGCATGAGTCTGATGAGAGCAAATCCCAGGCCTAACCTAGACATAACTTTCGTTATCCTCTAAAATATTGATCGGAACCAGGTTTAGTGGGCTGTTTCAGTGTGGTACCACATTACTACGTGATCCAATCCAGAAATAGCCCAGGATCTAGCCATGAAGTATGAGAAATATGCGAAAGTATGAGCGTGATGAGGGCAAATCCTAGACCTAACCCAGACCTAACATGCGTTATCCTCAAAAATATTTATCAAGACCAGGTTTAATTGATTGCTTCAGTGTAGTCCCACATTACTACGTGATCCAAACCAGAAAAAACCCAGGATCCGTTCAACAGGTATGTGAAGAATGCGAAAGAATGTGTCTGATGAGTGAAAATCCCAGGCCTTACCTAGACCTAACATGCGTTATCCTCGTGAATATTGATCGAAACCTGTTTTAATCGACTGTTTCAGTGTGGTACCACATTACTATGTGATCCAAACCAGAAAATAGCCCAGGATCTATCCATGAAGTGTAAGAAATATGCGAAAGTATGATCCTGATGAGGGCAAATCCTAGACCTAACCCAGACCTAACATGCGTTATCCTCAAAAATATTTATCAAGACCAGGTTTAACTGAATGTTTCATTGTGGTACCACATTACTACGTGATCCATACCAGAAAAAACCCAGGATTTGTTCCACAAGTATGTGAAAAATGCGAAAGCATGAGTCTGATGAGAGCAAATCCCAGGCCTGACCTAGACATAACTTTCGTTATCCTCTAAAATATTGATCGGAACCAGGTTTAGTGGGCTGTTTCAGTGTGGTACCACATTACTACGTGATCCAATCCAGAAATAGCCCAGGATCTAGCCATGAAGTATGAGAGATATGCGAAAGTATGAGCGTGATGAGGGCAAATCCTAGACCTAACCCAGACCTAACATGCGTTATCCTCAAAAATATTGATTGAAACCTGGTTTAATCGACTGTTTCAGTGTGGTACCACAATACTACGTGATGCAATCCAGAAAATGCCCAGGATCTAGCCATCAAGTATGAGAAATATGCGAAAGAATGAGCCTGATGAGGGCAAATCCTAGACCTATCCCAGGCCTAACTTGCGTTATCCTCTAAAATATTGATCGAAACCAGGTTTAATTGACTGTTTTAGTGTGGTACCACTTTACTACGTGATCCAAAGCAGAAAAAACCCTGGATCAGGTCAACATGCATGTTAAAACTGCGAAAGTATGACCCTGATGAGGGAAAATCCCAGGCCTAACCTAGACCTAACATGCGTTATCTTCTAAGATATTGAGCGAAACCAGGTTTAATGGACTGTTTCAGTGTGGTACCTCACTACTTCGTGATCCAAACCAGAGAAAACCCAGGATCTGTTCAACAAGTATGCGAAAAACGCGAAACTGTGAGCCTGAGGAGGGCAAATCTTAGACCTAACACAGACCTAAGATGCGTTATCCTCTAAAATATTTATCCAGACCAGGTTTCATTGAATGTTTCAGTGTGTTACCACATTACTACGTGATCCAATCCAGAAATAGCCCAGGATCTAGCCATGAAGTATGAGAAATATGCGAAAGTATGAGCCTGATAAGGGCAAATCCTAGACCTAACCCAAACCTAACATGCGTTACCCTCTAAAATATTTATCAAGACCAGGTTTAATTGAATGTTTCAGTGTGGTACCACATTTCTATATGAACCAAACCAGAAAAAACCCAGGATCTGTTAAACGAGTACGCGAAGTGTGCGAAAGTATGAGCCTGATGAGGGCGAATCCCAGACATATCCCAGACCTAACTTGCGTTATCCTCTAAAATATTGATCGAAACAAGGTTTAATTGACTGTTTCAGCGTGGTACCACATTACTACGTGATACATTCCAGAAACAGCCCAGGATCTAGCCATGAAGTATGAGAAATATGCGAAAGTATGAGCCTGATGTGGGCAAATCCTGGACCTAACCCAAACCTAACATGCGTTATCCTCTAAAATATTTATCAAGACCAGGTTTAATTGAATGTTTCAGTGTGGTACCACATTTCTATATGAACCAAACCAGAAAAAACCCAGGATCTGTTAAACGAGTACGCGAAGTGTGCGAAAGTATGAGCCTGATGAGGGCAAATCCTAGACCTAACCCAGACCTAACATGCGTTATCCTCAAAAATATTTATCAATACCAGGTTTAACTGAATGTTTCAGTGTGGTACCACATTACTACGTGAACCAAACCAGAAAAAACCCAGGATCTGTTAAGCGAGTCTGTGAAGCGTGCGAAAGTATGAGCCTGATGAGGGCGAATCCCAGACCTATCCCAGACCTAACTTGCGTTGTCCTCTAAGATATTGATGGAAACCAGGTTTAATTGACTGTTTCAGTGTGGTACCACATTACTACGCGATCCAATCCAGAAAAAACCCAGGATCTGTTCAACAAGTATGAGAAATATGCGAAAGTATGAGCCTGACGAGAGCAAATCCTAGACCTAACCGAGACCTAACATGCGTTATCCTCTAAAATATTTATCAAGACCAGGTTTAATTGATTGCTTCAGTGTGGTCCCACATTACTACGTGATCCAAACCAGAGAAAACCCAGTATCCGTTCAACAGGTATGTGAAGAATGCGAAAGAATGTGTCTGATGAGTGAAAATCTCAGGGCTAACCTAGACCTAACATGCATTATCCTCTAAAATATTGATCCAAACCAGGTTTAGTGGACTGTTTCAGTGTGGTACCACTTTACTACGTGATCCAAAGCAGAAAAAACCCTCGATCAGGTCAACATGTATGTTAGAACTGCGAAAGTATGACCCTGATGAGGGCAAATCCCAGGCCTAACCTAGACCTAACATGAATTGTTCTCTAAAATATTTATCGAAACCAGGTTTAATTGACTGTTTCAGTGTTGTACTTCATTACTACGTGATGCAATCCAGAAAAAGCCCAGGATCTAGCCATCAAGTATGAGAAATATGCGAAAGAATGAGCCTGATGAGAGCAAATCCCAGACCTAACCCAGACCTAACATGAATTATTCTCTAAAATATTAATCGAAACCAGGTTTAATTGACTGTTTCAGTGTGGTACCACATTACTACGTGATCCAAACCAGTAATAGTCCAGGATCCAGCCATGAAGTATGAGAAATATGCGAAAGTATGGGCCTGATGAGGGCGAATCCCAGACCTATCCCAGACCTAACTTGCGTTGTCCTCTAAGATATTGATGGAAACCAGGTTTAATTGACTGTTTCAGTGTGGTACCACATTACTACGTGATCCAATCCAGAAAAAACCCAGGATCTGTTCAACAAGTATGAGAAATATGCGAAAGTATGAGCCTGACGAGAGCAAATCCTAGACCTAACCCAGACCTAACATGCGTTATCCTCAAAAATATTGATCGAAACTTGGTTTAATCTACTGTTTCAGTGTGGTACCACAATACTACGTGATGCAATCCAGAAAAAGCCCAGGATCTGTTCAACAAGTATGCGAAAAACGCGAAACTGTGAGCCTGAGGAGGGCAAATCTTAGACCTAACACAGACCTAAGATGCGTTATCCTCTAAAATATTTATCCACACCAGGTTTAATTGACTGTTTCAGCGTGGTACCACATTACTACGTGATACAATCCAGAAACAGCCCAGGATCTAGCCATGAAGTATGAGAAATATGCGAAAGCATGAGCCTGATGTGGGCAAATCCTACACCTATCCCAGGCCTAACTTGCGTTATCCTCTAAAATATTGATGGAAACCAGGTTTAATTGACTGTTTCAGTGTGGTACCACATTACTACGTGATCCAATCCAGAAAAAACCCAGGATCTGTTCAACAAGTATGAGAAATATGCGAAAGTATGAGCCTGACGAGAGCAAATCCTAGACCTAACCCAGACCTAACATGCGTTATCCTGTAAAATATTTATCAAGACCAGGTTTAATTGATTGCTTCAGTGTGGTCCCACATTACTACGTGATCCAAACCAGAAAAAACCCAGGATCCGTTCAACAGGTCAGTGAAGAATGCGATAGAATGTGTCTGATGTGTGAAAATCTCTGGGCTAACCTAGACCTAACATGCGTTGTCCTCAAGAATATTGATCGAAACCTGGTTTAATCAACTGTTTCAGTGTGGTACCACATTACTATGTGATCCAAACCAGAACATAGCCCAGGATCTATCCATGAAGTGTAAGAAATATGCGAAAGTATGAGCCTGATGAGAGCAAATCCCAGACCTAACCCAGACCTAACATGAATTATTCTCTAAAATATTGATCGAAACCAGGTTTAATTGACTGTTTCAGTGTGGTACCACATTACTACGTGATCCAAACCAGTAATAGTCCAGGATCCAGCCATGAAGTATGAGAAATATGCGAAAGAATGAGCCTGATGAGGGCAAATCCTAGACCTATCCCAGGCCTAACTTGCGTTATCCTGTAAAATATTGATCGAAACCAGGTTTAATTGACTGTTTTAGTGTAGTACCACTTTACTACGTGATCCAAGCAGAAAAAACCCTCGATCAGGTCAACATGCATGTTAAAACTGCGAAAGTATGACCCTGATGAGGGCAAATCCCAGGCCTAACCTAGACCTAACATGCGTTATCATCTAAGATATTGAGCGAAACCAGGTTTAATGGACTGTTTCAGTGTGGTACCTCACTACTTCGTGATCCAAACCAGAGAAACCCCAGGATCTGTTCAACAAGTATGCGAAAAACGCGAAACTGTGAGCCTGAGGAGGGCAAATCTTAGACCTAACACAGACCTAAGATGCGTTATCCACTAAAATATTTATGCAGACCAGGTTTAATTGACTGTTTCAGCGTGGTACCACATTACTACGTGATACAATCCAGAAACAGCCCAGGATCTAGCCATGAAGTATAAGAAATATGCGAAAGCATGAGCCTGATGAGGGCAAATCCTAGACCTAACCCAAACCTAACATGCGTTATCCTCTAAAATATTTATCAAGACCAGGTTTAATTGACTCTTTCAGTGTTGTACTTCATTACTACGTGATGCAATCCAGAAAAAGCCCAGGATCTAGCCATCAAGTATGAGAAATATGCGAAAGAATGAGCCTGATGAGAGCAAAATCCCAGACCTAACCCAGACCTAACATGAATTATTCTCTAAAATATTGATCGAAACCAGGTTTAATTGACTGTTTCAGTGTGGTACCACATTACTACGTGATCCAAACCAGAAAAAACCCAGGATCCGTTCAACAGGTCAGTGAAGAATGCGATAGAATGTGTCTGATGTGTGAAAATCTCTGGGCTAACCTAGACCTAACATGCGTTATCCTCAAGAATATTGATCGAAACCTGGTTTAATCAACTGTTTCAGTGTGGTACCACATTACTATGTGATCCAAACCAGAACATAGCCCAGGATCTATCCATGAAGTATAAGAAATATGCGAAAGTATGAGCCTGATGAGAGCAAATCCCAGACCTAACCCAGACCTAACATGAATTATTCTCTAAAATATTGATCGAAACCAGGTTTAATTGACTGTTTCAGTGTGGTACCACATTACTACGTGATCCAAACCAGTAATAGTCCAGGATCCAGCCATGAAGTATGAGAAATATGCGAAAGAATGAGCCTGATGAGGGCAAATCCTAGACCTATCCCAGGCCTAACTTGCGCTATCCTGTAAAATATTGATCGAAACCAGGTTTAATTGACTGTTTTAGTGTAGTACCACTTTACTACGTGATCCAAGCAGAAAAAACCCTCGATCAGGTCAACATGCATGTTAAAACTGCGAAAGTATGACCTTGATGAGGGCAAATCCCAGGCCTAACCTAGACCTAACATGCGTTATCTTCTAAGATATTGAGCGAAACCAGGTTTAATGGACTGTTTCAGTGTGGTACCTCACTACTTCGTGATCCAAACCAGAGAAAACCCAGGATCTGTTCAACAAGTATGCGAAAAACGCGAAACTGTGAGCCTGAGGAGGGCAAATCTTAGACCTAACACAGACCTAAGATGCGTTATCCACTAAAATATTTATGCAGACCAGGTTTAATTGACTGTTTCAGCGTGGTACCACATTACTACGTGATACAATCCAGAAACAGCCCAGGATCTAGCCATGAAGTATAAGAAATATGCGAAAGCATGAGCCTGATGAGGGCAAATCCTAGACCTAACCCAAACCTAACATGCGTTATCCTCTAAAATATTTATCAAGACCAGGTTTAATTGACTGTTTCAGTGTTGTACTTCATTACTACGTGATGCAATCCAGAAAAAGCCCAGGATCTAGCCATCAAGTATGAGAAATATGCGAAAGAATGAGCCTGATGAGAGCAAAATCCCAGACCTAACCCAGACCTAACATGAATTATTCTCTAAAATATTGATCGAAACCAGGTTTAATTGACTGTTTCAGTGTGGTACCACATTACTACGTGATCCAAACCAGAAAAAACCCAGGATCCGTTCAACAGGTCAGTGAAGAATGCGATAGAATGTGTCTGATGTGTGAAAATCTCTGGGCTAACCTAGACCTAACATGCGTTATCCTCAAGAATATTGATCGAAACCTGGTTTAATCAACTGTTTCAGTGTGGTACCACATTACTATGTGATCCAAACCAGAACATAGCCCAGGATCTATCCATGAAGTATAAGAAATATGCGAAAGTATGAGCCTGATGAGAGCAAATCCCAGACCTAACCCAGACCTAACATGAATTATTCTCTAAAATATTGATCGAAACCAGGTTTAATTGACTGTTTCAGTGTGGTACCACATTACTACGTGATCCAAACCAGTAATAGTCCAGGATCCAGCCATGAAGTATGAGAAATATGCGAAAGAATGAGCCTGATGAGGGCAAATCCTAGACCTATCCCAGGCCTAACTTGCGCTATCCTGTAAAATATTGATCGAAACCAGGTTTAATTGACTGTTTTAGTGTAGTACCACTTTACTACGTGATCCAAGCAGAAAAAACCCTCGATCAGGTCAACATGCATGTTAAAACTGCGAAAGTATGACCTTGATGAGGGCAAATCCCAGGCCTAACCTAGACCTAACATGCGTTATCTTCTAAGATATTGAGCGAAACCAGGTTTAATGGACTGTTTCAGTGTGGTACCTCACTACTTCGTGATCCAAACCAGAGAAAACCCAGGATCTGTTCAACAAGTATGCGAAAAACGCGAAACTGTGAGCCTGAGGAGGGCAAATCTTAGACCTAACACAGACCTAAGATGCGTTATCCACTAAAATATTTATGCAGACCAGGTTTAATTGACTGTTTCAGTGTTGTACTTCATTACTACGTGATGCAATCCAGAAAAAGCCCAGGATCTAGCCATCAAGTATGAGAAATATGCGAAAGAATGAGCCTGATGAGAGCAAATCCCAGACCTAACCCAGACCTAACATGAATTATTCTCTAAAATATTGATCGAAACCAGGTTTAATTGACTGTTTCAGTGTGGTACCACATTACTACGTGATCCAAACCAGTAATAGTCCAGGATCCAGCCATGAAGTATGAGAAATATGCGAAAGAATGAGCCTGATGAGGGCAAATCCTAGACCTATCCCAGGCCTAACTTGCGTTATCCTGTAAAATATTGATCGAAACCAGGTTTAATTGACTGTTTTAGTGTAGTACCACTTTACTACGTGATCCAAGCAGAAAAAACCCTCGATCAGGTTAACATGCACGTTAAAACTGCGAAAGTATGACCCTGATGAGGGCAAATCCCAGGCCTAACCTAGACCTAACATGCGTTATCTTCTAAGATATTGAGCGAAACCAGGTTTAATGGACTGTTTCAGTGTGGTACCTCACTACTTCGTGATCCAAACCAGTGAAAACCCAGGATCTGTTCAACAAGTATGCGAAAAACGCGAAACTGTGAGCCTGAGGAGGGCAAATCTTAGACCTAACACAGGCCTAAGATGCGTTATCCACTAAAATATTTATCCAGACAAGGTTTAATTGACTGTTTCAGCGTGGTACCACATTACTACGTGATACAATCCAGAAACAGCCCAGGATCTAGCCATGAAGTATAAGAAATATGCGAAAGCATGGGCCTGATGAGGGCAAATCCTAGACCTAACCCAAACCTAACATGCGTTATCCTCTAAAATATTTATCAAGACCAGGTTTAATTGACTGTTTCAGTGTTGTACTTCATTACTACGTGATGCAATCCAGAAAAAGCCCAGGATCCGTTCAACAAGTACGCGAAGTGTGCGAAAGTATGAGCCTGATGAGGGCGAATCCCAGACATATCCCAGACCTAACTTGCGTTATCCTCTAAAATATTGATCGAAACAAGGTTTAATTGACTGTTTCAGCGTGGTACCACATTACTACGTGATACATTCCAGAAACAGCCCAGGATCTAGCCATGAAGTATGAGAAATATGCGAAAGTATGAGCCTGATGTGGGCAAATCCTAGACCTAACCCAAACCTAACATGCGTTATCCTCTAAAATATTTATCAAGACCAGGTTTAATTGAATGTTTCAGTGTGGTACCACATTTCTATATGGACCAAACCAGAAAAAACCCAGGATCTGTTAAACGAGTACGCGAAGTGTGCGAAAGTATGAGCCTGATGAGGGCAAATCCTAGACCTAACCCAGACCTAACATGCGTTATCCTCAAAAATATTTATCAATACCAGGTTTAACTGAATGTTTCAGTGTGGTACCACATTACTACGTGAACCAAACCAGAAAAAACCCAGGATCTGTTAAGCGAGTCTGTGAAGCGTGCGAAAGTATGAGCCTGATGAGGGCGAATCCCAGACCTATCCCAGACCTAACTTGCGTTGTCCTCTAAGATATTGATGGAAACCAGGTTTAATTGACTGTTTCAGTGTGGTACCACATTACTACGTGATCCAATCCAGAAAAAACCCAGGATCTGTTCAACAAGTATGAGAAATATGCGAAAGTATGAGCCTGACGAGAGCAAATCCTAGACCTAACCGAGACCTAACATGCGTTATCCTCTAAAATACTTATCAAGACCAGGTTTAATTGATTGCTTCAGTGTGGTCCCACATTACTACGTGATCCAAACCAGAGAAAACCCAGTATCCGTTCAACAGGTATGTGAAGAATGCGAAAGAATGTGTCTGATGTGTGAAAATCTCTGGGCTAACCTAGACCTAACATGCGTTATCCTCAAGAACATTGATCGAAACCTGGTTTAATCAACTGTTTCAGTGTGGTACCACATTACTATGTGATCCAAACCAGAACATAGCCCAGGATCTATCCATGAAGTATAAGAAATATGCGAAAGTATGAGCCTGATGAGAGCAAATCCCAGACCTAACCCAGACCTAACATGTATTATTCTCTAAAATATTGATCGAAACCAGGTTTAATTGACTGTTTCAGTGTGGTACCACATTACTACGTGATCCAAACCAGTAATAGTCCAGGATCCAGCCATGAAGTATGAGAAATATGCGAAAGAATGAGCCTGATGAGGGCAAATCCTAGACCTATCCCAGGCCTAACTTGCGTTATCCTGTAAAATATTGATCGAAACCAGGTTTAATTGACTGTTTTAGTGTAGTACCACTTTACTACGTGATCCAAGCAGAAAAAACCCTCGATCAGGTCAACATGCATGTTAAAACTGCGAAAGTATGACCCTGATGAGGGCAAATCCCAGGCCTAACCTAGACCTAACATGCGTTATCTTCTAAGATATTGAGCGAAACCAGGTTTAATTGACTGTTTCAGTGTTGTACTTCATTACTACGTGATGCAATCCAGAAAAAGCCCAGGATCTAGACATCAAGTATGAGAAATATGCGAAAGAATGAGCCTGATGAGAGCAAATCCCAGACCTTACCTAGACCTAACATGAATTATTCTCTAAAATATTAATCGAAACCAGGTTCAATCGACTGTTTCAGTGTGGTACCACATTACTACGTGATCCAAACCAGAAAAAAACCCAGGATCTTGTCAACGAGTATGTGAAGTGTGCGAAAGTATGAGTCTGATGAGGGCTAATCCCAGACCTATCCCAGACCTGACTTGCGTTATCCTCTAAAATAATGGTCGAAACCAGGTTTAGTTGACTGTTTTAGTTGCGGCACCACTTTATTACGTGATCCAAAGCAGAAAAAACCCTCGATCAGGTCAACATGCATGTTAAAACTGCGAAAGTATGACCCTGATGAGGGCAAATCCCAGGCCTAACCTAGACCTAACATGAATTGTTCTCTAAAATATTTATCGAAACCAGGTTTAATTGACTGTTTCAGTGTTGTACTTCATTACTACGTGATGCAATCCAGAAAAAGCCCAGGATCTAGCCATCAAGTATGAGAAATATGCGAAAGAATGAGCCTGATGAGAGCAAATCCCAGACCTAACCCAGACCTAACATGAATTATTCTCTAAAATATTGATCGAAACCAGGTTTAATTGACTGTTTCAGTGTGGTACCACATTACTACGTGATCCAAACCAGTAATAGTCCAGGATCCAGCCATGAAGTATGAGAAATATGCGAAAGTATGAGCCTGATGAGGGCAAATCCTAAACCTAACCCAGACCTAACATGCGTTAGCCTCTAAAATATTTATCAAGACCAGGTTTAATTGATTGTATCAGTGTGGTGCCACATTACTACGTGATCCACACCAGAAAAAACCCAAGATCCGTTCAACAAGTATGTGAAGAATGCGAATGTATGAGTCTGAAGAGTGAAAATCCCAGGCTTAACCTAGACCTAACATGCGTTATCCTCAAAAATATTGATCGAA
This sequence comes from Colletes latitarsis, assembly GCF_051014445.1. NCBI lineage: Eukaryota > Metazoa > Arthropoda > Insecta > Hymenoptera > Colletidae > Colletes > Colletes latitarsis. Next base: position 25,950,459 of record NW_027488367.1, on the reverse strand, counting down.
ACTTGGTTTAATCGACTGTTTCAGTGTGGTACCACAATACTACGTGATGCAATCCAGAATAAGCCCAGGATCTGTTCAACAAGTATGCGAAAAACGCGAAACTGTGAGCCTGAGGAGGGCAAATCTTAGACCTAACACAGACCTAAGATGCGTTATCCTCTAAAATATTTATCCACACCAGGTTTAATCGACTGTTTCAGCGTGGTACCACATTACTACGTGATACAATCCAGAAACAGCCCAGGATCTAGCCATGAAGTATGAGAAATATGCGAAAGCATGAGCCTGATGTGGGCAAATCCTAGACCTATCCCAGGCCTAACTTGCGTTATCCTCTAAAATATTGATGGAAACCAGGTTTAATTGACTGTTTCAGTGTGGTACCACATTACTACGTGACCCAATCCAGAAAAAACCCAGGATCTGTTCAACCAGTATGAGAAATATGCGAAAGTATGAGCCTGACGAGAGCCAATCCTAGACCTAACCCAGACCTAACATGCATTATCCTCTAAAATATTTATCAAGACCAGGTTTAATTGATTGCTTCAGTGTGGTCCCACATTACTACGTGTTCCAAACTAGAAAAAACCCAGGATCCGTTCAACAGGTCAGTGAAGAATGCGATAGAATGTGTCTGATGTGTGAAAATCTCTGGGCTAACCTAGACCTAACATGCGTTATCCTCAAGAACATTGATCGAAACCTGGTTTAATCAACTGTTTCAGTGTGGTACCACATTACTATGTGATCCAAACCAGAACATAGCCCAGGATCTATCCATGAAGTATAAGAAATATGCGAAAGTATGAGCCTGATGAGAGCAAATCCCAGACCTAACCCAGACCTAACATGAATTATTCTCTAAAATATTGATCGAAACCAGGTTTAATTGACTGTTTCAGTGTGGTACCACATTACTACGTGATCCAAACCAGTAATAGTCCAGGATCCAGCCATGAAGTATGAGAAATATGCGAAAGAATGAGCCTGATGAGGGCAAATCCTAGACCTATCCCAGGCCTAACTTGCGTTATCCTGTAAAATATTGATCGAAACCAGGTTTAATTGACTGTTTTAGTGTAGTACCACTTTACTACGTGATCCAAGCAGAAAAAACCCTCGATCAGGTCAACATGCATGTTAAAACTGCGAAAGTATGACCCTGATGAGGGCAAATCCCAGGCCTAACCTAGACCTAACATGCGTTATCTTCTAAGATATTGAGCGAGACCAGGTTTAATGGACTGTTTCAGTGTGGTACCTCACTACTTCCTGATCCAAACCAGAGAAAACCCAGGATCTGTTCAACATGTATGCGAAAAACGCGAAACTGTGAGCCTGATGAGAGCAAATCCCAGACCTAACCCAGACCTAACATGAATTATTCTCTAAAATATTGATCGAAACCAGGTTTAATTGACTGTTTCAGTGTGGTACCACATTACTACGTGATCCAAACCAGTAATAGTCCAGGATCCAGCCATGAAGTATGAGAAATATGCGAAAGAATGAGCCTGATGAGGGCAAATCCTAGACCTATCCCAGGCCTAACTTGCGTTATCCTGTAAAATATTGATCGAAACCAGGTTTAATTGACTGTTTCAGTGTTGTACTTCATTACTACGTGATGCAATCCAGAAAAAGCCCAGGATCCCTTCAACAAGTATGTGAAGAATGCGAAAGTATGAGCCTGATGAGGGCGAATCCCAGACCTATCCCAGACCTAACTTGCGTTATCCTCTAAAATAATGATCGAAACCAGGTTTAATTGACTGTTTCAGCGTGGTACCACATTACTACGTGATACAATCCAGAAAAAGCCCAGGATCTAGCCATGAAGTATGAGAAATATGCGAAAGTATGAGCCTGATGAGGGCAAATCCTAGACCTAACCCAAACCTAACATGCGTTATCCTCTAAAATATTGATGGAAACCAGGTTTAATGGACTGCTTCAGTGTGGTACCACTTTACTACGTGATCGAAAGCGGAAAAAACCCTCGATCAGGTCAACATGCATGTTAAAACTGCGAAAGTATGACCCTGATGAGGGCAAATCCCAGGCCTAACCTAGACCTAACATGCGTTGTCGTGTAAAATATTGATGGAAACCAGGTTTAATTGACTGTTTCAGTGTTGTACTTCATTACTACGTGATGCAATCCAGAAAAAGCCCAGGATCTAGACATCAAGTATGAGAAATATGCGAAAGAATGAGCCTGATGAGAGCAAATCCCAGACCTTACCTAGACCTAACATGAATTATTCTCTAAAATATTAATCGAAACCAGGTTCAATCGACTGTTTCAGTGTGGTACCACATTACTACGTGATCCAAACCAGAAAAAAACCCAGGATCTTGTCAACGAGTATGTGAAGTGTGCGAAAGTATGAGTCTGATGAGGGCTAATCCCAGACCTATCCCAGACCTGACTTGCGTTATCCTCTAAAATAATGGTCGAAACCAGGTTTAGTTGACTGTTTTAGTTGCGGCACCACTTTATTACGTGATCCAAAGCAGAAAAAACCCTCGATCAGGTCAACATGCATGTTAAAACTGCGAAAGTATGACCCTGATGAGGGCAAATCCCAGGCCTAACCTAGTACGTAACTTGCGTTATCCTCTAAAATATTGATCGAAACCAGGTTTAATTGACTGTTTCAGCGTGGTACCACATTACTACGTGATCCAAACCAGAAAAAACCCAGGATCCGTTCAACAAGTATGTGAAGAATGCGAAAGTATGAGTCTGATGAGGGCAAATCCCTGACCTATCCCAGACCTAACTTGCGTTGTCCTCTAAGATATTGATGGAAACCTGGTTTAATCGACTGTTTCAGTGTGGTACCACATTACTATGTGATCGAAACCAGAAAATAGCCCAGGATCTATCCATGAAGTATAAGAAATGTGCGAAAGTATGAGCCTGAAGAGGGCAAATCCTACACCTAACCCAGACCTAACATGCGTTATCCTCAAAAATATTTATCAAGACCAGGTTTAACTGAACGTTTCAGGGTGGTACCACATTACTGCGTGATCCATACCAGAAAAAACCCAGGATCCGTTCAACAAGTATGTGAAGAATGCGAAAGTATGAGTCTGATGAGTGAAAATCCCAGGCCAAACCTGGACCTAACATGCGTTATCCTCAAAAATATTGATCGAAACCTGGTTTAATCGACTGTTTCAGTGTGGTACCACATTACTACGTGACTCAAACCAGAAAAAACCCAGGATCTGTTCAACAAGTATGTGAAAAACGCGAAAGTATGAGCCTGATGAGGGCGAATCCCAGACCTATCCCAGACCTAACTTGCGTTATCCTCTAAAATATTGATCGAAACCAGGTTTAATGGACTGTTTCAGTGTGGTACCACACTACTACGTGATACAAACCAGAAAAAAGCCCAGGATCTAGCCATGAAGTATGAGAAATATGCGAAAGTATGAGCCTGATGAGGGCAAATCCTAGACCTAACCCAAACCTAACATGCGTTATCCTCTAAAATATTGATCCAAACCGGGTTTAATGGATTGCTTCAGTGTGGTACCACTTTTCTACGTGATCCAAAGCGGAAAAAACCCTCGATCAGGTCAACGTGTATGTTAAAACTGCGAAAGTATGACCCTGGTGAGGGCAAATCCCAGGCCTAACCTAGACCTAACATGCGTTGTCCTCTAAAATATTGATGGAAACCAGGTTTAATTGACTGTTTCAGTGTTGTACTTCATTACTACGTGATGCAATCCAAAAAAAGCCCAGGATCTAGCCATGAAGTATGTGAAATATGCGAAAGAATGAGCCAGATGAGAGCAGATCCCAGACCTAACCTAGACCTAACATGAATTACTCTCCAAAGTATTGATCGAATCCAGGTGTAATTGACTGTTTCAGTGTGGTGCCACATTACTACGTGATCCAAACCAGTAAAAACCCAGGATCCGTTCAACAAGTATGTGAAGAATGCGAAAGTATGAGTCTGATGAGTGAAAATCCCAGACCTAACCTAGACCTAACATGCGTTATTCTCTAAAATATTGATCCAAACCAGGTTTAATGGACTGTTTCAGTGTGGTACCACTTTACTACGTGATCCAAAGCAGAAAAAACACTCGATCAGGTCAACAAGTATGTGAAGAATGCGAAAGTATGAGTCTGATGAGGGCTAATCCCAGACCTATCCCAGACCTAACTTGCGTTATCCTCTAAAATAATGATCGAAACCAGGTTCAATTGACTGTTTTAGTTGTGGTACCACTTTACTACGTGATCCAAAGCAGAAAAACCCCTCGATGAGGTCAACATGCATGTTAAAACTGCGAAAGTATGAGCCTGATGGGGGCAAATCCTAGACCTAACCCAGACCTAACATGCGTTATCCTCTAAAATATTTATCTAGACCAGGTTTAATTGAATGTTTCAGTGTGGTACCACATTACTATGTGATCCAAACCAGTAAAAACCCAGGATCCGTTCAACAAGTATGTGAAGAATGCGAAAGTACGAGTCTGCTGAGTGAAAATCCCCGGCCTAACCTAGACCTAACATGCGTTATCCTCAAAAATATTGATCGAAACAGGGTTTAATCGACTGTTTCAGTGTGGTACCACACTAGTACGTGACCCAAACCGGAAAAACCCAGGATCTGTTGAACAAGAATGTGAAAAACGCGAAAGTATGAGCCTGACGAGGGCAAATCCCAGACCTATCCCAGACCTAAGTTGCGTTATCCTCAAAAATATTGATCGAAACCTGGTTTAATCGACTGTTTCAGTGTGGTACCACATTACTATGTGATCCAAACCAGAAAATAACCCAGGATCTGTTCAACGAGTATGTGAAGTGTGCGAAAGTATGAGTCTGATGAGGGCAAATCCCAGACCTATCCCAGACCTAACATTCGTTATCCTCTAAAATATTGATCCAAACAAGGTTTAATGGACTGTTTCAGTGTGGTACCACACTACTACGTGATCCAAACCAGAAAAAACACAGGATCTGTTCAACAAGTATGTGAAAAACGCGAAAGTATGAGCCTGATGAGGGCAGATCCCAGACTTATCCCAGACCTAACTTGCGTTGTCCTCTAAGATATTGATGGAAACCAGGTTTAATTGACTGCTTCAGTGTTGTACTTCATTACTACGTGATCCAAACCAGAAATAGCCCAGGATCCAGCCATGAAGTATGAGGAATATGCGAAAGTATGAGCCTGATGGGGGCAAATCCTAGTCCTAACCCAGACCTAACATGCGTTATCCTCGAAGATATTTATCAAGACTAGGTTTAATTGAATGTTTCAGTGTGGTACCACATTACTACGTGAACCAAACCATAAAAAACCCAGGATCTGTTCAACAAGTATGTGAAGAATGCGAAAGTATGAGTCTTATGAGTGAAAATCCCAGACCTAACCTAGACCAAACTTGCGTCATCCTCTAAAATATTGATCCAAACCAGGTTTAATGGACTGCTTCAGTGTGGTCCCACATTACTACGTGATCCAAACCAGAAAAAACCCAGGATCTGTTCAACAAGTATGTGAAAAACGCGAAAGTATGAGCCTGATGAGGGCGAATACCAGACCTATCCCAGACCTAACTTGCGTTATCCTCTAAAATATTGATCGAAACCAGTTTTAATTGACTGTTTCAGCGTGGTACCGCATTACTACGTGATACAATCCAGAAACAGCCCAGGATCTAGCCATGAAGTATGAGAAATATGCGAAAGTATGAGCCTGATGAGGGCAAATCCTAGACCTAACCCAAACCTAACATGCGTTATCCTCTAAAATATTTATCAAGACCAGGTTTAATTGGCTGTTTCAGTGTTGTACTTCATTACTACGTGATGCAATCCAGAAAAAGCCCAGGTTCTAGCCATCATGTATGAGAAATATGCGAAAGAATGAGCCTGATGAGAGCAAATCCCAGACCTAACCTAGACATAACATGAATTATTCTCTAAAATATTGACCATGACCAGGTTTAATTGATTGTTTCAGTGTGGTCCCACATTATTACGTGATCCAAACCAGAAAAAACCCAGGAACCGTTCAACAAGTATGTGAAGAATCCGAAAGTATGAGCCTGATGAGGGCAAATCCCAGACCTAACCCAGACCTAACATGCGTTATCCTCTAAAATATTTATCAAGATCAGGTTTAATTGATTGTTTCAGTGTGGTACCACATTGCTACGTGATCCAAACCAGAAAAAACCGAGGACCAGTTCAACAAGTATGTGAAAAACGCGAAAGTATGAGCCTGATGAGGGCAAATCCCAGACCTATCCCAGACCTAACATGCGTTATCCTCTAAAATATTGATCCAAACCAGGTTTAATAGTCTGCTTCAGTGCGGTACCACTTCACTACGTGATCCAAAGCAGAAAAAACCCTCGATCAGGTCAACATGTATGTTAAAACTGCGGAAGTATGACCCTGATGAGGGCAAATCCCAGGCCTAACCTAGACCTAACATGCGTTTTCCTCTAAAATATTGATGGAAACCAGGTTTAATTGACTGTTTCAGTGTGGTACCACATTACCACGTGATCCAATCCAGAAATAGCCCAGGATCCAGCCATGAAGTATGAGAAATATGCGAAAGTATGAGCCTGATGGGGGCAAATCCTAGACCTAACCCAAACCTAACATGCGTTATCCTCTAAAATATTTATCAAGACCAGGTTTAATTGACTGTTTCAGTGTTGTACTTCATTACTACGTGATTCAATCCAGAAAAAGCCCAGGATCTAACCATCAAGTATGAGAAATATGCGAAAGAATGAGCCTGATGAGAGCAAATCCCAGACCTAACCTAGACCTGACATGAATTATTCTCTAAAATATTGATCAAAACCAGGTTTAATTGACTGTTTCAGTGTGGTACCACATTACTACATGATCCAAACCAGAAATAGCCCAGGATCCAGCCATGAAGTATGAGAAATATGCGAAAGTATGAGCCTGATGGGGGCAAATCCTAGACCTAACCCAAACCTAACATGCGTTATCCTCTAAAATATTTATCAAGACCAGGTTTAATTGACTGTTTCAGTGTTGTACTTCATTACTACGTGATTCAATCCAGACAAAGCCCAGGATCTAGCCATCAAGTATGAGAAATATGCGAAAGAATGAGCCTGATGAGAGCAAATCCCAGACCTAACCTAGACCTAACATGAAATATTCTCTAAAACATTGATCGAAACCAGGTTTAATTGACTGCTCCAGTGTGGTCCCACATTACTACCTGATCCAAACCAGGAAAAACCCAGGATCCGTTCAACAAGTATGTGAAGAATGCGAAAACATGTGTCTGATGAGTGAAAATCCCAGGCCCAACCTAGACCTAACATGCGTTATCCTCAAAAATATTGATCGAAACCAGGTTTAATCGACTGTTTCAGTGTGGTACCACATTACTACGTGATACAATCCAGAAATAGCCCAGGATCTAGCCATGAAGTATGAGAAAAATGCGAAAGTATGAGCCTGATGAGTGAAAACCCCAGACCTAACCTAGACCTAACATGCGTTATCCTCAAAAATATTAATCAAAACCAGGTTTAATCGACTGTTTCAGTGTGGTACCACATTACTACGTGATCCAAACAAGAAAAAAACCCAGGATCTTGTCAACGAGTATGTGAAGTGTGCGAAAGTATGAGTCTGATGAGGGATAATCCCAGACCTAACCTAGACCTAAGATGAATTATTCTCTAAAATATTGATCGAAACCAGGTTTAATTGACTGTTTTAGTTGTGGTACCACTTTACTACGTGATCCAAAGCAGAAAAAACCCTCGATCAGGTCAACATGCATGTTAAAACTGCGAAAGTATGAGCCTGATGAGGGCTAATCCCAGAACTATCCCAGACCTAACTTGCGTTATCCTCTAAAATAGTGATCGAAACCAGGTTTAATTGACTGTTTTAGTTGTGGTACCACTTTACTACGTGATCCAAAGCAGAAAAAACACTCGATCAGGTCAACATGCATGTTAAAACTGCGAATGTATGACCCTGATGAGGGCAAATCCCAGGCCTAACCTAGGCCTAACATGCGTTATCTTCTAAAATATTGAGCGAAACCAGGTTTAATTGACTGTTTCAGTGTGGTACCACATTACTACGTGATACAATCCAGAAATAGCCCAGGATCTAGCCATGAAGTATGAGAAAAATGCGAAAGTATGAGCCTGATGAGTGAAAACCCCAGACCTAACCTAGACCTAACATGCGTTATCCTCAAAAATATTGATCGAAACCAGGTTTAATCGACTGTTTCAGTGTGGTACCACACTACTACGTGACCCAAACAGGAAAAAACCCAGGATCTGTTCAACAAGTATGTGAAAAACGCGAAAGTATGAGCCTGATGAGGGCAAATCCCAGACCTATCCCAGACCTAACTTGCGTTATCCTCAAAAATATTGATAGAAACCTGGTTTAATCGACTGTTTCAGTGTGGTACCACATTACTACGTGATCCAATCCAGAAATAGCCCAGGATCTAGCCATGAAGTATGAGAAATATGCGAAAGTATGAGCCTGACGAGGGCAAATCCTAGACCAAACCCAGACCTAACATGCGTTATCCTCTAAAATATTTATCAAGACCAGGTTTAATTGATTGTTTCAGTGTGGACCCACATTACTACGTGATCCAAACCAGAAAAAACCCAGGATCCGTTCAAGAAGTATGTGAAGAATGCGAAAGTATGAGTCTGATGAGTGAAAATCCCAGGCCTAACCTAGACCTGACATGCGTTATCCTCAAAAATATTGATCGAAACCTGGTTTAATCGACTGTTTCAGTGTGGTACCACATTACTATGTGATCCAAACCAGAAAATAACCCAGGATCTGTTCAACGAGTATGTGAGGCGTGCGAAAGTATGAGTCTGATGAGTGCAAATCCCAGACCTATCCCAGACCTAAGAGGCGTTATCCTCTAAAATATTTATCAAGACCAGGTTTAATTGAATGTTTCAGTGTGGTACCACATTACTACGTGATCCAAACCAGTAAAAACCCAGGATCCGTTCAACAAGTATGTGAAGAATGCGAAAGTATGAGTCTGATGAGTGAAAATCCCCGGCCTAACCTAGACCTAACATGCGTCATCCTAAAAAATATTGTTCGAAACCAGGTTTAATCGACTGTTTCAGTGTGGTACCACACTACTACGTGACCCAAACCGGAAGAAACCCAGGATCTAGCCATCAAGTATGAGAAATATGCGAAAGTATGAGCCTGATGAGGGCGAATCCCAGACCTAACTTGCGTTATCCTCTAAAATATTGATCGAAATCAGGTTTCATTGACTGTTTCAGCGTGGTACCACATTACTACGTGATACAATCCAGAAACAGCCCAGGGTCTAGCCATGAAGTATGAGAGATATGCGAAAGTATGAGCCTGATGAGGGCAAATCCAAGACCTAACCCAAACCTAACATGCGTTATCCTCTAAAATATTTATCGAGACCAGGTTTAATTGAATGTTTCATTGTGGTACCACATTACTGCGTGAACCAAACCAGAAAAAACCCAGTATCTGTCCAACAAGTATGTGAAGAATGCGAAAGTATGAGTCTGATGAGGGCAAATCCCAGACCTATCCCAGACCTAACTTGCGTTATCCACTAAAATATTGATCGAAACCAGGTTTAACCGACAGTTTCGATGTGGTACCACATTACTACGTGATCCAAACCACAAAAAAACCCAGGATCTTGTCAACGAGTATGTGAAGTGTGCGAAAGTATGAGTCTGATGAGGGATAATCCCAGACCTATCCCAGAACTAACTTGCGTTATCCTCTAAAATAGTGATCGAAACCAGGTTTAATTGACTGTTTCAGTGTGATACCACACTACTACGTGATCCAAACCAGAAAAAAACCAGGATCTGTTCAACAAGTATGTGAAAAACGCGAAAGTTAGAGCCTGATGAGGGCAAATCCCAGACCTATCCCAGACCTAACTTGCATTGTCTTCTAAAATAGTGTTCGAAACCAGGTTTAATCGACAGTTTCAGTGTGGTACCACATTACTACGTGATCCAAACCAGAAAAAAACCCAGGATCTTGTCAACGAGTATGTGAAGTGTGCGAAAATATGAGTCTGATGAGGGATAATCCCTGACCTATCCCAGACCTAACTTGCGTTATCCTCTAAAATATTGATGGAAACCAGGTTTAATTGACTGTTTTAGTGTTGTACTTCATTACTACGTGGTGCAATCCAGAAAAAGCCCAGGATCTAGCCATCAAGTATGAGAAATATGCGAAAGAATGAGCCTGATGAGAGCAAATCCCAGACCTACCCCAGACCTAACTTGCGTTATCCTCTAAAATATTTATCCAGACCAGGTTTCATTGAATGTTTCAGTGTGGTACCACATTACTACGTGATCCAATCCAGAAAAAACCCAGGATCCGTTAAACAAGTATGTGAAGAATGCGAAAGTATGAGTCTGATGAGTGAAAATCCCAGACCTAACCTAGACCTAACATGCGTTATCCTCAAAAATAATGATCGAAACCTGGTTTAATCGACTGTTTCAGTGTGGTACCACATTACTATGTGATCCAAACCAGAAAATAACCCAGGATCTGTTCAACGAGTATGCGAAGTGTGCGAAAGTATGAGTCTGATGAGGTCAAATCCCAGACCTATCCCAGACCTAACTTGCGTTGTCCTCTAAGATATTGATGGAAACCAGGTTTAATTGACTGTTTCAGTGTTGTACTTCATTACTACATGATGCAATCCAGAAAAAGCCCAGGATCTAGCCATCAAGTATGAGAAATATGCGAAAGAACGAGCCTGATGAGAGCAAATCCCAGACCTAACCTAGACCTAACATGAATTATTCTCTAAAATATTGATCGAAACCAGGTTTAATCGACTGTTTCAGTGTGGTACCACATTACTATGTGATCCAAACCAGAAAATAACCCAGGATCTGTTCAACGAGTATGCGAAGCGTGCGAAAGTATGAGTCTGATGAGGTCAAATCCCAGACCTATCCCAGACCTAACTTGCGTTGTCCTCTAAGATATTGATGGAAACCAGGATTAGTTGACTGTTTCAGTATGGTACCACATTACTACGTGATCCAAACCAGAAAAAACCCAGGATCCGTTCAACAAGTATGTGAAGAATGCGAAAGTATGAGTCTGATGAGTGAAAATCCCAGGCCTAACCTAGACCTAACATGCGTTATCCTCAAAAATATTGATCGAAACCTGGTTTAATCGACTGTTTCAGTGTGGTACCACATTACTATGTGATCCAAACCAGAAAATAACCCAGGATCAGTTCAACAAGTATGAGAAGAATGCGAAAGTATGAGTCTGATGAGTGAAAATCCCAGGGCTAACCTAGACCTAACATGCGTTATCCTCTAAACAATTGATCCAAACCAGGTTTAATGGACTGTTTCAGTGTGGTACCACACTACTACGTGATACAAACCAGAAAAAAACCCAGGATCTGTTCAACAAGTATGAGAAGAATGCGAAAGTATGAGTCTGATGAGTGAAAATCCCAGGGCTAACCTAGACCTAACATGCGTTATCCTCTAAACAATTGATCCAAACCAGGTTTAATCGACTGTTTCAGTGTGGTACCACATTACTATGTGATCCACTCCAGAAAATAACACAGGATCTGTTCAACGAGTATGTGAAGTGTGCGAAAGTATGAGTCTGATGAGGGCAAATCCCAGACCTATCCCAGACCTAACATGCGTTATCCTCTAAAATATTTATCAAGACCAGGTTTAATTGATTGTTTCAGTGTGGACCCACATTACTACGTGATCCAAACCAGAAAAAACCCAGGATCCGTTCAACAAGTATGTGAAGAATGCGAAAGTATGAGTCTGATGAGTGAAAATCCCAGGCCTAACCTAGACCTAACATGCGTTATCCTCAAAAATATTGATCGAAACCTGGTTTAATCGACTGTTTCAGTGTGGTACCACATTACTATGTGATCCAAACCAGAAAAAGCTCAGGATCTAGCCATCAAGTATGAGAAATATACGAAAGAATGAGCCTGATGAGAGCAAATCCCAGACCTATCCCAGACCTAACTTGCGTTATCCTCCAAAATATTTATCAAGGCCAGGTTTAATTGAATGTTTCAGTGTGGTACCACATTACTATGTGATCCGAACCACAAAAAACCCAGGATCTGTTCATCGAGTATGTGAAGTGTGCGAAAGTATGAGTCTGATGAGGGCTAATCCCAGACCTATCCCAGACCTAGCTTGCGTGATCCTGTAAAATATTGATCGAAACCAGGTTTAATTGACTGTTTTAGTGTGGTACCACATTACTACGTGATCCAAACCAGAAAAAACCCAGGATCTGTTTAACAAGTATGTGAAAAACGCGAAACTGTGAGCCTGATGAGGGCAAATCTTAGACCTAACCCAGACCTAAGATGCGTTATCCTCTAAAATATTTATCCAGAACAGGTTTCATTGAATGTTTCAGTGTGGTACCACTTTACTACGTGATCCAATCCAGAAATAGCCCAGGATCTAGCCATGAAGTATGAGAAATATGCGATAGTAAGAGCCTGATGAGGGCAAATCCTAGACCTATCCCAGACCTAACTTGCGTTATCCTCTAAAATATTGATCGAAACCAGGTTTAATTGACTGTTTCAGCGTGGTACTACATTACTACGAGATACAATGCAGAAACAGCCCAGGATCTAGCCATGAAGTATGAGAAATATGCGAAAGTATGAGCCTGATGAGGGCAAATCCTAGACGTAACCCAGATCTAACATGCGTTATCCTCTAAAATATTTATCAAGACCAGGTTTAATTGATTGTTTCAGTGTGGACCCACATTACTACGTGATCCAAACCAGAAAAAACCCAGCATCCGTTCAACAAGTATGTGAAGAATGCGAAAGTATGAGTCTGATGAGTGAAAATCCCAGACCTAACCTAGACCTAACATGCGTTATCCTCTAAAATATTGAGCGAAACCAGGTTTAATGGACTGTTTCAGTGTGGTACCACACTACTACGGGATCCAAACCAGAAAAAACCCAGGATCTGTTCAACAAGTATGTGAAGTGTGCGAAAGTATGAGTCTGATGAGGTCAAATCCCAGACCTATCCCAGACCTAACATGCGTTATCCTCTAAAATATTTATCAAGACCAGGTTTAATTGATTGTTTCAGTGTGGACCCACATTACTACGTCATACAATCCAGAAACAGCCCAGGATCTAGCCATCAAGTATGAGAAATATGCGAAAGAATGAGCCTGATGAGAGCAAATCCCAGACCTAACCTAGACCTAACATGAATTATTCTCTAAAATATTGATCGAAACCAGGTTTAATCGACTGTTTCAGTGTGGTACCACATTACTATGTGATCCAACCCAGAAAATAACCCAGGATCTGTTCAACGAGTATGTGATGTGTGCGAAAGTATGAGTCTGATGAGGTCAAATCCCAGACCTATCCCAGACCTAACTTGCGTTGTCCTCTAAGATATTGATGGAAACCAGGTTTAATTGACTGTTTCAGTGTTGTACTTCATTACTACGTGACGCAATCCAGAAAAAGCCCAGGATCTAGCCATCAAGTATGAGAAATATGCGAAAGAACGAGCCTGATGAGAGCAAATCCCAGACCTAACCTAGACCTAACATGAATTATTCTCTAAAATATTGATCGAAACCAGGTTTAATCGACTGTTTCAGTGTGGTACCACATTACTATGTGATCCAAACCAGAAAATAACCCAGGATCTGTTCAACGAGTATGTGAAGTGTGCGAAAGTATGAGTCTGATGAGGTCAAATCCCAGACCTATCCCAAACCTAACTATACGTTATCCTCTAAAATATTGATCATAACCAGGTTTAATCGACTGTTTCAGTGTGGTACCACATTACTACCTGATCCAAACCAGAAAAAACCCAGGATCCGTTCAACAAGTATGTGAAGAATGCGAAAGTATGAGTCTGATGTGTGAAAATCCCAGGCCTAACCTAGACCTAACATGCGTTATCCTCAAAAATATTGATCGAAACGTGGTTTAATCGACTGTTTCAGTGTGGTGCCACATTACTATGTGATCCAAACCAGAAAATAACCCAGGATCTGTTCAACGAGTATGTGAAGTGTGCGAAAGTATGAGTCTGATGAGGTCAAATCCCAGACCAATCCCAGACTTAACTTGCGTTATCCTCAAAAATATTGATCGAAACGTGGTTTAATCGACTGTTTCAGTGTGGTGCCACATTACTATGTGATCCAAACGAGAAAATAACCCAGGATCTGTTCAACGAGTATGTGAAGTGTGCGAAAGTATGAGTCTGATGAGGTCAAATCCCTGACCAATCCCAGACTTAACTTGCGTTATCCTCTAAAATATTGATCGAAACGTGGTTTAATCGACTGTTTCAGTGTGGTGCCACATTACTATGTGATCCAAACCAGAAAATAACGCAGGATCTGTTCAACGAGTATGTGAAGTGTGCGAAAGTATGAGTCTGATGAGGGCAAATCCCAGACCTATCCCAGACCTAACATGCGTTATCCTCTAAAATATTTATCAAGACCAGGTTTAATTGATTGTTTCAGTGTGGACCCACATTACTACGTGAACCAAACCAGAAAAAACCCAGGATCCGTTCAACAAGTATGTGAAAAACGCGAAAGTATGAGCCTGATGAGGGCAAATCCCAGACCTATCCCAGACCTAACTAGCGTTATCCTCTAAAATATTGAGCGAAACCAGGTTTAATGGACTGTTTCAGTGTGGTACCACATTACTACGTGATCCAAACCAGAAAAAACCCAGGATCTGTTCAGCAAGTATGTGAAAAACGCGAAACTGTGAGCCTGATGAGGGCAAATCTTAGACCTAACCTTGACCTAACATGCGTTATCCTCAATAATATTGATCGAAACCAGGTTTAATCGACTGTTTCAGTGTGGTACCACATTACTACGTGATCCAAACCAGAAAAAAACCCAGGATCTGATCAACGAGTATGTCAAGTGTGCGACAGTATGACCCTGATGAGGGCTAATCCCAGACCTATCCCAGACCTAACTTGCGTTATCCTCTAAAACATTGATCGAAATCAGGTTTAATTGACTGTTTCAGCGTGGTACCACATTACTACGTGATACAATCCAGAAACAGCCCAGGATCTAGCCATGAAGTATGAGCATTATGCGAAAGTATGAGCCTGATGAGGGCAAATCCTAGACCTAACCCAGACCTAACATGCGTTATCCTCTAAAATATTTATCAAGACCAGGTTTAATTGATTGTTTCAGTGTGGTCCCACATTACTACGTGATCCAAAACAGAAAAAACCCAGGATCTGTTCTACATGTATGAGAAATATGCGAAAGAATGAGCCTGATGAGAGCAAATCCCAGACCTAACCTAGACCTAACATGAATTATTCTCTAAAATATTGATCGAAACCAGGTTTAATTGACTGTTTCAGTGTGGTCCCACATTACTACGTGATGCAATCTAGAAAAAACCCAGGATCCGTTCAACAAGTATGTGAAGAATGCGAAAGTATGAGTCTGATGAGTGAAACCCCAGGCCTAAGTTAGACCTAACATGAATTATTCTCTAAAATATTGATCAAAACCAGATTTAATTGACTGTTTCAGTGTGGTCCCACATTACTACGTGATCCAAACCAGAAAAAACCCTCGATCAGGTCAACATGCACGTTACAACTGCGAAAGTATGTCCCTGATGCGGGCAAATCACAGACCTAACCCAGACCTAACATGCGTTATCCTCTAAAATATTTATCAAGACCAGGTTTAATTTATTGTTTCAGTGTGGTACCAAATTACTACGTGATCCAAACCAGAAAAAACCCTGGATCTGTTCAACAAGTACGTGAAAAACGCGAAACTGTGAGCCTGATGAGGGCAAATCTTAGACCTAACCTTGACCTAACATGCGTTATCCTCTAAAATATTTATCCAGACCAGGTTTCATTGAATGTTTCAGTGTGGTACCACTTTACTACGTGATCCAATCCAGAAATAGCCCAGGATCTAGCCATGAAGTATGAGAAATATGCGAAAGTATGAGCCCGATGAGGGCAAATCCTAGACCTAACCCAGTCCTAACATGCGTTATTCTCTAAAATATTTATCAAGTCCAGGTTTAATTGAATGTTTCAGTGTGGTACCACATTACTACGTGATCCAAACCAGGAAAAACCCAGGATCAGTTCAACAAGTATGTGAAAAACGCGAAAGTATGAGCCTGATTAGGGCGAATCCCAGACCTATCCCAGACCTAACTTGCGTTATCCTCTAAAATATTGATCGAAACCAGGTTTAATTGACTGTTTCAGCGTGGTACCACATTACTACCTCATACAATCCAGAAACAGCCCAGGATCTAGCCATGAAGTATGAGAAATATGCGAAAGTATAAGCCTGATGAGGGCAAATCCTAGACCTAACCCAAACCTAACATGCGTTATCCTCTAAAATATTTATCAAGACCAGGTTTAATTGAATGTTTCAGTGTGGTACCACATTACTACGTGAAACAAACCAGAAAAAAACAAGGATCAGTTCAACAAGTATGTGAAGAATGCGAAAGTATGAGTCTGATGAGGGCAAATCCTAGACATAACCCAGACCTAACATGCGTTATCCTCTAAAATATTTATCAAGACCAGGTTTAATTGAATGTTTCAGTGTGGTACCACATTACTACGTGATGCAATCCAGAAAAGCCCAGGATCTAGCCATCAAGTTTGAGAAATATGCGAAAGAATGAGCCTGATGAGGGCAAATCCTTGACCTAACCCAGACCTAACATGCGCTATCCTCTAAAATATTGATCGCAACCAAGTTTAATGGACTGTTTCAGTGTGGTACCACACTACTACGTGATCCAAACCAGAAAAAACCCAGGATCTGTTCAACAAGTATGTGAAAAACGCGAAAGTATGAGTCTGATGAGGTCAAATCCCAGACCTATCCCAGACTTAGCTTGCGTTACCCTCTAAAATATTGATCGAAACCAGGTTTAATCGACTGTTTCAGCGTGGTATCACATTACTACTTGATACAATCCAGAAACATCCTAGGATCTAGCCATGAAGTATGAGAAATATGCGAAAGTATGAGCCTGACGAGGGCAGATCCTAGACCTAACCCAAACCTAACATGCGTTATCCTCTAAAATATTTATCAAGACCAGGTTTAATTGAATGTTTCAGTGTGGTGCCACATTACTACGTGAACCAAACCAGAAAAAACCCAGGATCCGTTCAACAAGTATGTTAAAACTGCGACAGTATGATCCTGATGAGGGCAAATCCCAGGCCTAACCTAGACCTAACATGCGTTGTCCTCTAAAATATTGATGGAAACCAGGTTTCATGTACTGTTTCAGTGTGGCACCACTTTACTGCGTGATCCAAAGCAGAAAAAACCCTCGATCAGGCCAACATGTATGTTAAAACTGCGAAAGTATGACCCTGATGAGGGCAAATCCCAGGCCTAACCTAGACCTAATATGCGTTGTCCTCTAAAATATTGATGGAAACCAGGTTTAATTGACTGTTTCAGTGTTGTACTTCATTACTACGTTATGCAATCCAGAAAAAGCCCAGAATCTAGCCATCAAGTATGAGAAATATGCGAAAGAATGAGCCTGATAAGAGCAAATCCCAGACCTAACCTAGACCTAACATGAATTATTCTCTAAAATATTTATCGAAACCAGGTTTAATTGACTGTTTCAGTGTGGTCCCACATTACTACGTGATCCAAACCAGAAAAAAACCCAGGATCCGTTCAAGAAGCATGTGAAGAATGCGAAACTATGAGTCTGATGAGGGCAAATCCTAGACCTAACCCAAACCTAACATGCGTTATCCTCTAAAATATTTATCAAGACCAGGTTTAATTGAATGTTTCAGTGTGGTACCACATTACTACGTGGAGCAAACCAGAAAATAACCCAGGATCTGTTCAACAAGTATGTGAAGACTGCGAAAGTATGAGTCTGATGAGGGCAAATCCTAGACATAACCCAGACCTAACATGCGTTATCCTCTAAAATATTTATCAACACCAGGTTTAATTGAATATTTCAGTGTGGTACCACATTACTACGTGATCCAATCCAGAAAAAGCCCAGGATCTAGCCATCAAGTATGAGTAATATGCGAAAGAATGAGCCTGATGAGAGTAAATCCCAGACCTAACCTAGACCTAACATGAATTATTCTCTAAAATATTGATGGAAACCAGGTTTAATTGACTGTTTCAGTGTTGTACTTCATTACTACGTTGTGCAATCCAGAAAAAGCCCAGGATCTAGCCATCAAATATGAGAAATATGCGAAAGAATGAGCCTGATAAGAGCAAATCCCAGACCTAACCTAGACCTAACATGAATTATTCCCTAAAATATTGATCGAAACCAGGTTTAATTGACTGTCTCAGTGTGGTACCACATTACTACGTGATCCAAACCAGAAAAAACCCAGGATCAGTTCAACAAGTACGTGAAAAACGCGAATGTATGAGCCTGATTAGGGCGAATCCCAGACCTATCCCAGACCTATCTTGCGTTTTCCTCTAAAATATTGATCGAAACCAGGTTTAATGGACTGTTTCAGTGTGGTACCACATTACTACGTGATACAATCCAGAAACAGCCCAGGATCTAGCCATGAAGTATGAGAAATATGCGAAAGGATGAGCCTGATGAGTGCAAATCCTAGGCCTAACCCAAACCTAACATGCGTTATCCTCTAAAATATTTATCAAGACCAGGTTTAATTGAATGTTTCAGTGTGGTACCACATTACTACGTGATCCAAACCAGAAAAAACCGAGGATCCGTACAACAGGTATGTGAAGAATGCGAAAGTATGAGTCTGATCAGTGAAAATCTCAGGCCTTACCTAGACCTAACTTGCGTTGTCTTCTAAAATATTGATGGAAACCTGGTTTCATTGACTGCTTCAGTGTGGTACTACATTACTACGTAATCCAAACCAGAAAAAACCCAGGATCTGTTCAAAAAGTATGTGAAAAATTCGAAACTGTGAGCCTGATGAGGGCAAATCTTAGACCTAACCTTGACCTAACATGCGTTATCCTCTAAAATATTTATCCAGACCAGGTTTCATTGAATGTTTCAGTGTGGTACCACATTACTACGTGAACCAAACCAGAAAATAACCCAGGATCTGTTCAACAAGTATGTGAAGACTGCGAAAGTATGAGTCTGATGAGGGCAAATCCTAGACATAACCCAGACCTAACATGCGTTATCCTCTAAAATATTTATCAACACCAGGTTTAATTGAATGTTTCAGTGTGGTACCACATTACTACGTGATCCAATCCAGAAAAAGCCCAGGATCTAGCCATCAAGTATGAGTAATATGCGAAAGAATGAGCCTGATGAGAGTAAATCCCAGACCTAACCTAGACCTAACATGAATTATTCTCTAAAATATTGATGGAAACCAGGTTTAATTGACTGTTTCAGTGTTGTACTTCATTACTACGTTATGCAATCCAGAAAAAGCCCAGAATCTAGCCATCAAGTATGAGAAATATGCGAAAGAATGAGCCTGATAAGAGCAAATCCCAGACCTAACCTAGACCTAACATGAATTATTCTCTAAAATATTTATCGAAACCAGGTTTAATTGACTGTTTCAGTGTGGTCCCACATTACTACGTGATCCAAACCAGAAAAAAACCCAGGATCCGTTCAAGAAGCATGTGAAGAATGCGAAACTATGAGTCTGATGAGGGCAAATCCTAGACCTAACCCAAACCTAACATGCGTTATCCTCTAAAATATTTATCAAGACCAGGTTTAATTGAATGTTTCAGTGTGGTACCACATTACTACGTGGAGCAAACCAGAAAATAACCCAGGATCTGTTCAACAAGTATGTGAAGACTGCGAAAGTATGAGTCTGATGAGGGCAAATCCTAGACATAACCCAGACCTAACATGCGTTATCCTCTAAAATATTTATCAACACCAGGTTTAATTGAATATTTCAGTGTGGTACCACATTACTACGTGATCCAATCCAGAAAAAGCCCAGGATCTAGCCATCAAGTATGAGTAATATGCGAAAGAATGAGCCTGATGAGAGTAAATCCCAGACCTAACCTAGACCTAACATGAATTATTCTCTAAAATATTGATGGAAACCAGGTTTAATTGACTGTTTCAGTGTTGTACTTCATTACTACGTTGTGCAATCCAGAAAAAGCCCAGGATCTAGCCATCAAATATGAGAAATATGCGAAAGAATGAGCCTGATAAGAGCAAATCCCAGACCTAACCTAGACCTAACATGAATTATTCCCTAAAATATTGATCGAAACCAGGTTTAATTGACTGTCTCAGTGTGGTACCACATTACTACGTGATCCAAACCAGAAAAAACCCAGGATCAGTTCAACAAGTACGTGAAAAACGCGAATGTATGAGCCTGATTAGGGCGAATCCCAGACCTATCCCAGACCTATCTTGCGTTTTCCTCTAAAATATTGATCGAAACCAGGTTTAATGGACTGTTTCAGTGTGGTACCACATTACTACGTGATACAATCCAGAAACAGCCCAGGATCTAGCCATGAAGTATGAGAAATATGCGAAAGGATGAGCCTGATGAGTGCAAATCCTAGGCCTAACCCAAACCTAACATGCGTTATCCTCTAAAATATTTATCAAGACCAGGTTTAATTGAATGTTTCAGTGTGGTACCACATTACTACGTGATCCAAACCAGAAAAAACCGAGGATCCGTACAACAGGTATGTGAAGAATGCGAAAGTATGAGTCTGATCAGTGAAAATCTCAGGCCTTACCTAGACCTAACTTGCGTTGTCTTCTAAAATATTGATGGAAACCTGGTTTCATTGACTGCTTCAGTGTGGTACTACATTACTACGTAATCCAAACCAGAAAAAACCCAGGATCTGTTCAAAAAGTATGTGAAAAATTCGAAACTGTGAGCCTGATGAGGGCAAATCTTAGACCTAACCTTGACCTAACATGCGTTATCCTCTAAAATATTTATCCAGACCAGGTTTCATTGAATGTTTCAGTGTGGTACCACTTTACTACGTGATCCAATCCAGAAATAGCCCAGGATCTAGCCATGAAGTATGAGAAATATGCGAAAGTAAGAGCCTGATGAGGGCAAATCCTAGACCTATTCCAGACCTAACTTGCGTTATCCTCTAAAATATTGATCGAAATCAGGTTTAATTGACTGTTTCAGTGTGGTCCCACATTACTACGTGATCCAAACCAGAACAAAACCCAGGATCCGTTCAAGAAGCATGTGAAGAATGCGAAACTATGAGTCTGATGAGGGCAAATCCTAGACCTAACCCAAACCTAACATGCGTTATCCTCTAAAATATTTATCAAGACCAGGTTTAATTGAATGTTTCAGTGTGGTACCACATTACTACGTGAACCAAACCAGAAAATAACCCAGGATCTGTTCAACAAGTATGTGAAGACTGCGAAAGTATGAGTCTGATGAGGGCAAATCCTAGACATAACCCAGACCTAACATGCGTTATCCTCTAAGATATTTATCAACACCAGGTTTAATTGAATGTTTCAGTGTGGTACCACATTACTACGTGATCCAATCCAGAAAAAGCCCAGGATCTAGCCATCAAGTATGAGTAATATGCGAAAGAATGAGCCTGATGAGAGTAAATCCCAGACCTAACCTAGACCTAACATGAATTATTCTCTAAAATATTGATGGAAACCAGGTTTAATTGACTGTTTCAGTGTTGTACTTCATTACTACGTTGTACAATCCAGAAAAAGCCCAGGATCTAGCCATCAAATATGAGAAATATGCGAAAGAATGAGCCTGATAAGAGCAAATCCCAGACCTAACCTAGACCTAACATGAATTATTCTCTAAAATATTGATCGAAACCAGGTTTAATTGACTGTTTCAGTGTGGTACCACATTACTACGTGATCCAAACCAGAAAAAACCCAGGATCAGTTCAACAAGTACGTGAAAAACGCGAATGTATGAGCCTGATTAGGGCGAATCCCAGGCCTAAACTAGACCTAACATGCGTTATCCTTAATAATATTGATCGAAACCAGGTTTAATGGACAGTTTCAGTATGGTACCACATTACTACGTGATCCAAACCAGAAAAAAACCCAGGATCTGATCAACGAGTATGTCAAGTGTGCGACAGTATGACCCTGATGAGGGCTAATCCCAGACCTATCCCAGACCTAACATGCGTTATCCTCTAAAATATTGATCGAAACCAGGTTTAATTGACTGTTTTAGTGTGGTACCACTTTACTACGTGATCCAAAGCAAAAAAAACCCTCGACCAGGTCAACATGCATGTTAAAACTGCGAAAGTATGACGCTGATGAGGGCAAATCACAGACCTAACCCATACCTAACATGCGTTATCCTCTAAAATATTTATCAAGACCAGGTTTAATTTAATGTTTCAGTGTGGTACCACATTACTACGTGATCCAAACCAGAAAAAACCCTGGATCTGTTCAACAAGTATGTGAAAAACGCGAAACTGTGAGCCTGATGAGGGCAAATCTTAGACCTAACCTTGACCTAACATGCGTTATCCTCTAAAATATTTATCCAGACCAGGTTTCATTGAATGTTTCAGTGTGGTACCACTTTACTACGTGATCTAATCCAGAAATAGCCCAGGATCTAGCCATGAAGTATGAGAAATATGCGAAGGTATGAGCCCGATGAGGGCAAATCCTAGACCTAACCCAGTCCTAACATGCGTTATTCTCTAAAATATTTATCAAGACCAGGTTTAATTGAATGTTTCAGTGTGGTACCACATTACTACGTGATCCAGACCAGAAAAAACCGAGGATCCGTACAACAAGTATGTGAAGAATGCGAAAGTATGAGTCTGATCAGTGAAAATCTCAGGCCTTACCTAGACCTAACTTGCGTTGTCTTCTAAAATATTGATGGAAACCTGGTTTCATTGACTGTTACAGTGTGGTACTACATTACTACGTGATGCAGTCTAGAAAAAGCCCAGGATCTAGCCATCAAGTATGAGAAATATGCGAAAGAATGAGCCTGATGACAGCAAATCCCAGACCTAACCTAGACCTAACATGCGGTATCCTCTAAAATATTGAGCGAAACCAGGTTTAATGGACTGTTTCAGTGTGGTACCACATTACTACGTGATCCAAACCAGAAAAAACCCAGGATCTGTTCAACAAGTATGTGAAAAACGCGAAACTGTGAGCCTGATGAGGGCAAATCTTAGACCTAACCTTGACCTAACATGCGTTATCCTCTAAAATATTTATCCAGACCAGGTTTCATTGAATGTTTCAGTGTGGTGCCACTTTACCACATGATCCAATCCAGAAATAGCCCAGGATCTAGCCATGAAGTATGAGAAATATGCGAAAGTAAGAGCCTGATCAGGGCAAATCCTAGACCTATCCCAGACCTAACTTGCGTTATCCTCTAAAATATTGATCGAAATCAGGTTTAATTGACTGTTTCAGCGTGGTACCACATTACTACGAGATACAATCCAGAAACAGCCCAGGATCTAGCCATGAAGTATGAGCAATATGCGAAAGTATGAGCCTGATGAGGGCGTATCCTAGACCTAACCCAGACCTAACATGAATTATTCTCTAAAATATTGATCGAAACCAGGTTTAATTGACTGTTTCTGTGTGGTCCCACATTACTACGTGATCCAAACCAGAAAAAACCCAGGATCCGTTCAACAAGTATGTGAAGAATGCGAAAGTATGAGTCTGATGAGTGAAAATCCCAGGCCTAACTTAGACCTAACATGAATTATTCTCTAAAATATTGATCAAAACCAGATTTAATTGACTGTTTCAGTGTGGTCCCACATTACTACGAGATCCAAACCAGAAAAAACCCTCGATCAGGTCAACATGCATGTTAAAACTGCGAAAGTATGACCCTGATGAGGGCAAATCACAGACCTAACCCAGACCTAACATGCGTTATCCTCTAAAATATTTATCAAGACCAGGTTTAATTTAATGTTTCAGTGTGGTACCACATTACTACGTGATCCAAACCAGAAAAAACCCTGGATCTGTTCAACAAGTACGTGAAAAACGCGAAACTGTGAGTCTGATGAGGGCAAATCATAGACCTAACCTTGACCTAACATGCGTTATCCTCTAAAATATTTATCCAGATCAGGTTTCATTGAATGTTTCAGTGTGGTACCACTTTACTACGTGATCCAACCCAGAAATAGCCCAGGATCTAGCCATGAAGTATGAGAAATATGCGAAAGTATGAGCCCGATGAGGGCAAATCCTAGACCTAACCCAGTCCTAACATGCGTTATTCTCTAAAATATTTATCAAGACCAGGTTTAATTGAATGTTTCAGTGTGGTACCACATTACTACGTGATCCAAACCTGGAAAAACCCAGGATCAGTTCAACAAGTATGTGAAAAACGCGAAAGTATGAGCCTGATTAGGGCGAATCCCAGACCTATCCCAGACCTAACTTGCGTTGTCCTCTAAAATATTGATCGAAACCTGGTTTAATTGACTGTTTCAGCGTGGTACCACATTACTACCTCATACAATCCAGAAACAGCCCAGGATCTAGCCATGAAGTATGAGAAATATGCGAAAGTATGAGCCTGATGAGGGCAAATCCTAGACCTAACCCAAACCTAACATGCGTTATCCTCTAAAATATTTATCAAGACCAGGTTTAATTGAATGTTTCAGTGTGGTACCACATTACTACGTGAAACAAACCAGAAAAAAACAAGGATCAGTTCAACAAGTATGTGAAGAATGCGAAAGTATGAGTCTGATGAGTGAAAACCCCAGGGCTAACCTAGACCTAACATGAATTGTTCTCTAAAATAGTGATCGAAACCAGGTTTAATTGACTGTTTCAGTGGGGTCCCACATTACTACGTGATCCAAACCAGAAAAACCCAGGATCCGTTCAACAAGTATGTGAAGAATGCGAAAGTATGAGTCTGATGAGGGCAAATCCTAGACATAACCCAGACCTAACATGCGTTATCCTCTAAAATATTTATCAAGACCTGGTTTAATTGAATGTTTCAGTGTGGTACCACATTACTACGTGATGCAATCCAGAAAAGCCCAGGATCTAGCCATCAAGTTTGAGAAATATGCGAAAGAATGAGCCTGATGAGGGCAAATCCTTGACCTAACCCAGACCTAACATGCGCTATCCTCTAAAATATTGATCGAAACCAGGTTTAATTGAATGTTTCAGTGTGGTACCACATTACTACGTGAACCAAACCAGAAAAAACCCAGGATCTGTTCAACAAGTATGTGAAAAACGCGAAAGTATGAGTCTGATGAGGTCAAATCCCAGACCTATCCCAGACATAACTTGCGTTACCCTCTAAAATATTGATCGAAACCAGGTTTAATCGACTGTTTCAGCGTGGTATCACATTACTACTTGATACAATCCAGAAACAGCCCAGGATTTAGCCATGAAGTATGAGAAATATGCGAAAGTATGAGCCTGACGAGGGCAGATCCTAGACCTAACCCAAACCTAACATGCGTTATCCTCTAAAATATTTATCAAGACCAGGTTTAATTGAATGTTTCAGTGTGGTACCACATTACTACGTGAACCAAACCAGAAAAAACCCAGGATCCGTTCAACAAGTATGTTAAAACTGCGACAGTATCATCCTGATGAGGGCAAATCCCAGGCCTAACCTAGACCTAACATGCGTTGTCCTCTAAAATATTGATGGAAACCAGGTTTAATGTACTGTTTCAGTGTGGCACCACTTTACTGCGTGATCCAAAACAGAAAAAACCCTCGATCAGGCCAACATGTATGTTAAAACTACGAAAGTATGACCCTGATGAGGGCAAATCCCAGGCCTAACCTAGACCTAATATGCGTTGTCCTGTAAAATATTGATGGAAACCAGGTTTAATTGACTGTTTCAGTGTTGTACTTCATTACTACGTTATGCAATCCAGAAAAAGCCCTGAATCTAGCCATCAAGTATGAGAAATATGCGAAAGAATGAGCCTGATAAGAGCAAATCCCAGACCTAACCTAGACCTAACATGAATTATTCTCTAAAATATTGATCGAAACCAGGTTTAATTGACTGTTTCAGTGTGGTACCACATTACTACATGATCCAAACCAGAAAAAACCCAGGATCTGTTCAAAAAGTATGTGAAAAATTCGAAAGTGTGAGCCTGATGAGGGCAAATCTTAGACCTAACCTTGACCTATCATGCGTTATCCTCTAAAATACTTATCCAGACCAGGTTTCATTGAATGTTTCAGCGTGGTACCACATTACTACGTGATACAATCCAGAAACAGCCCAGGATCTAGCCATGAAGTCTGAGCAATATGCGAAAGTATGAGCCTGATGAGGGCAAATCCTAGACCTAACCCAGACCTAACATGCGTTATCCTCTAAAATATTTATCAAGACCAGGTTTAATTGATTGTTTCAGTGTGGTCCCACATTACTGCGTGATCCAAAACAGAAAAAACCCAGGATCTGTTCTACATGTATGAGAAATATGCGAAAGAATGAGCCCGATGAGAGCAAATCCCAGACCTAACCTAGACCTAACATGAATTATTCTCTAAAATATTGATCGAAACCAGGTTTAATTGACTGTTTCAGTGTGGTCCCACATTGCTACGTGATCCAAACCAGAAAAAACCCAGGATCCGTTCAACAAGTATGTGAAGAATGCGAAAGTATGAGTCTGATGAGTGAAAATCCCAGGCCTAACCTAGACCTAACATGCGTTATCCTCAAAAATATTGATCGAAACCTGGTTTAATCGACTGTTTCAGTGTGGTACCACATTACTATGTGATCCAAACCAGAAAATAACCCAGGATCTGTTCAACGAGTATGTGAAGGGTGCGAAGGTATGAGTCTGATGAGGTCAAATCCCAGACCTATCCCAGACCTAACTTGCGTTATCCTCTAAAATGTTGATCGTGACCAGGGTTAATCGACTGTTTCAGTGTGCTACCACATTACTACCTGATCCAAACTAGAAAAAACCCAGGACCTTTTCAACGTGTATGTGAAGGATGCGAAAGTATGAGTCTGATGAGGGCAAATCCCAGGCCTAACCTAGACCTAACATGCGTTATCCTCTAAAATATTGATTGAAACCAGGTTTCATGGACTGTATCATTGTGATACAACATTACCACGTGATCCAAACCAGAAAAGGCCCAGGATCAGGCCAACAATTATGAGAAATATGCGAACGGATAAGCCTGATGAGTGCAAATCCCAGACCTAACCCATACCTAACATGCGTTATCCTCTAAAATATTTATCATGACCAGGTTTAATTGAATGTTTCAGTGTGGTACCACATTACTACGTGATCCAAACCAGAAAAAACCGAGGATCCGTACAACAGGTATGTGAAGAATGCGAAAATGTGAGCCTGATGAGGGCAAATCTTAGACCTAACCTTGACCTAACATGCGTTATCCTCTAAAATATTTATCCAGACCAGGTTCCATTGTATGTTTCAGTGTGGTACCACTTTACTACGTGATCCAATCCAGAAATAGCCCAGGATCTAGCCATGAAGTATGAGAAATATGCGAAAGTATGAGCCTGATGGGGGCAAATCCTAGACCTAACCCAGACCTAACATGCGTTATCCTCTAAAATATTTATCAAGACCAGGTTTAATTGAATGTTTCAGTGTGGTACCACATTACTACGTGATGCAATCCAGAAAAAGCCCAGGATCAAGCCATCAAGTTTGAGAAATATGCGAAAGAATGAGCGTGATGAGGGCAAATACTAGACCTAACCCAGACCTAACATGCGTTATCCTCTAAAATATTGATCGCAACCAGGTTTAATGGACTCTTTCAGTGTGGTACCACACTACTACGTGATCCAAACCAGAAAAAACCCAGGATCTGTTCTACAAGTATGTGAAAAACGCGAAAGTATGAGTTTGATGAGGTCAAATCCCAGACCTATCCCAGACTTAACTTGTGTTATCCTCTAAAATATTGATCAAAACCAGGTTTCATTGAATGTTTCAGTGTGGTACCACTTTACTACATGATGCAATCCAGAAAAAGCCCAGGATCTAGCCATGAAGTATGTGAAATATGCGAAAGTATGAGCCTGATGAGGGCAAATCCTAGAACTAACCCAAACCTAACATGCGTTATCCTCTAAAATATTTATCAAGACCAGGTTTAATTGAACCTTTCAGTGTGGTACCACATTACTACGAGAACCAAACCAGAAAAAACCCAGGATCCGTTCAACAAGTATGTGAAGAATGCGAAAGTATGAGTCTGATGAGGTCAAATCCCAGACCTATCCCAGACTTAACTTGCGTTATCATCTAAAATATTGATCGAAACCAGGTTTAATCGACTGTTTCAGCGTGGTACCACATTACTACGTGGTACAATCCAGAAACAGCCCAGGATCTAGCCATGAAGTATGAGAAATATGCGAAAGTATGAGCCTGATGAGGGCAAATCCTGGACCTAACCCAAACCTAACATGCGTTATCCTCTAAAATATTTATCAAGACCAGGTGTAATTGAATGTTTCAGTGTGGTACCACATTACTACGTGAACCAAACCAGAAAAATCCCAGGATCCGTTCAACAAGTATGATAAAACTGCGACAGTATGACCCTGATGAGGGCAAATCCCAGGCCTAACCTAGACCTAACATGCGTTGTCCTCTAAAATATTGATGGAAACCAGGTTTCATTGACTGTTTCAGTGTGGTACTACATTACTACGTGATGCAATCCAGAAAAAGCCCAGGATCTAGCCATCAAGTATGAAAAATATGCGAAAGAATGAGCCTTATGAGAGCAAATCCCAGACCTAACCTAGACCTAACATGCGTTATTCTCTAAAATATTGAGCGAAACCTGGTTTAATGGACTGTTTCAGTGTGGTACCACACTACTTCGTGATCCAAACCAGAAAAAACCCAGGATCTGTTCAACAAGTATGTGAAAAACGCGAAAAAATGAGCCTGATGAGAGCAAATCCCAGACCTAACCTAGACCTAACATGAATTATTCTCTAAAATATTGATCCAAACCAGGTTTGATGGTCTGTTTCAGCGTGGTACCACACTACTACGTGATCCAAACCAGAAAAAACCCAGGATCTGTTCATAAGTATGTGAAAAACGCAAAACTGTGAGCCTGATGAGGGCAAATCTTAGACCTAACCCAGACCTAAGATGCGTTATCCTCTAAAATATTTATCCAGACCAGGTTTCATTGAATGTTTCAGTGTGGTACCACTTTACTACGTGATCCAATCCAGAAATAGCCCAGGATCTAGCCACGAAGTATGAGAAATATGCGAAAGAATGAGCCTGATGAGAGCAAATCCTAGACCTAACCTAGACCTTACATGCGTTATCCTCTAAAATATTGAGCGAAACCAGGTTTAATGGACTGTTTCAGTGTGGTCCCACATTACTAGGTGATCCAAACCAGAAATAACCCAGGATCCGTTCAACAAGTATGTGAAGAATGCGAAAGTATGAGTCTGATGAGTGAAAATCCCAGGCCTAACCTAGACCTTACATGCGTTATCCTCTAAAATATTGATCCAAACCAGGTTTAATGGACTGTTTCAGCGTGGTACCTCACTACTACGTGATCCAAACCAGAAAAAACCCAGGATCTGTTCAACAAGTATGTGAAAAACGCGAAAGTATGAGCCTGATGAGGGCAAATCCCAGACATATCCCAGACCTAACTTGCGTTGTCCTCTAAGATATTGATGGAAACCAGGTTTAATTGACTGTTTCAGTGTTGTACTTCATTACTACGTGATGCATTCCAGAAAAAGCCCAGGATCTAGCCATCAAGTATGAGAAATATGCGAAAGAATGAGCCTGATGAGTGCAAATCCCAGACCTGACCTAGACCTAACATGAATTATTCTCTAAAATATTGATGGAAACCAGGTTTAATTGACTGTTTCAGTGTGGTCCCACATTACTACGTGATCCAAACGAGAAAAAAACCCAGGATCCGTTCAACAAGTATGTGAAGAATGCGAAAGTATGAGTCTGATGAGTGAAAATCCCAGGCCTAACCTAGACCTAACATGCGTTGTCCTCTATAATATTGATGGAAACCAGGTTTAATTGACTGTTTCAGTGTTGTACTTCATTACTACGTGATGCAATCCAGAAAAAGCCCAGGATCTAGCCATCAAGTATCAGAAACATGCGAAAGAATGAACCTGATGAGAGCAAATACCAGACCTAACCTAGACCTAACATGAATTATTCTCTAAAATATTGATCGAAACCAGGTTTAATTGACTGTTTCAGTGTTGTACTCCATTACTACGTGATGCAATCCAGAAAAAGCCCAGGATCTAGCCATCAAGTATGAGAAATATGCGAAAGAATGAGCCTGATGGGAGCAAATCCGTGACCTAACCTAGACCTAACATGAATTATTCTCTAAAATATTGATCAAAACCAGGTTTATTTGACTGTTTCAGTGTGGTACCACATTACTACGTGATCCAATCCAGAAACAGCCCAGGATCTAGCCATGAAGTATGAGAAATATGCGAAAGTATGAGCCTGATGAGGGCAAATCCTAGACCTAACCCAAACCTAACATGCGTTATCCTCTAAAATATTTATCAAGACCAGGTTTAATTGAATGTTTCAGTGCGGTACCACATTACTACGTGAACCAAACCAGAAAAAACACAGGATCCGTTCAACAAGTATGTTAAAACTGCGACAGTATGACCCTGATGAGGGCAAATCCCAGGCCTAACCTAGACCTAACATGCGTTGTCCTCTAAAATATTTATCAAGACCAGGATTAATTGACTGTTTCAGTGTGGCATCACATTACTACGTGATCCAATCCAGTGGAAGCCCAGGATCTGGCCAACAAGAATAAGAAATATGCGAAAGTATGAGCCTGACGAGAGCAAATCCCAGACCTAACCTAGACCTAACATGCGTTATCCTCTAAAATATTGATCGAAACCAGGTTTAATTGATTGTTTCAGTGTTGTACTTCATTACTACGTGATGCAATCCAGAAAAAGCCCAGGATCTAACCATCAAGTATGAGAAATATGCGAAAGAATGAGCCTGATGAGAGCAAATCCCTGACCTAACCTAGACCTAACATGAATTATTCTCTAAAATATTGATCGAAACCAGGTTTAATTGATTGTTTCAGTGTTGTACTTCATTACTACGTGATGCAATCCAGAAAAAGCCCAGGATCTAACCATCAAGTATGAGAAATATGCGAAAGAATGAGCCTGATGAGAGCAAATCCCTGACCTAACCTAGACCTAACATGAATTATTCTCTAAAATATTGATCAAAACCAGGTTTAATGGACTGTTTCAGTGTGGTACCACACTACTTCGTGATCCAAACCAGAAATAGCCCAGGATCTGTTCAACAAGTATGTGAAAAACGCTAAACTGTGAGCCTGATGGGGGCAAATATTAGACCTAACCCAGACCTAAGATGCGTTATCCTCTATTATATTTATCCAGACCAGGTTTAGTGGACTGTTTCAGTGTGGTACCACACTACTTCGTGATCCAAACCAGAAAAAACCCAGGATCTGTTCAACAAGTATGTGAAAAACGCTAAACTGTGAGCCTGATGAGGGCAAATCTTAGGCCTATCCCAGACGTAAGATGCGTTATCCTCTAAAATATTTATCCAGACCAGGTTTCATTGAATGTTTCAGTGTGGTCCCACATTACTACGTGATCCAAACCAGAAAAAACCCAGGATCCGTTCAACAAGTATGTGAAGAAGGCGAAAGTATGAGTCTGATGAGTGAAAATCCCAGACCTAACCTAGACCTAACATGCGTTATCCTCTAAAATATTGATCGAAACCAGGTTTCATTGAATGTTTCAGTGTGGTACCACTTTACTACGTGATGCAATCCAGAAAAAGCCCAGGATCTAGCCATCAAGTATGAGAAATATGCGAAAGAATGAGCCAGGTGAGAGCAAATCCCAGACCTAACCTAGACCTTACATGCGTTATCCTCTAAAATATTGAGCGAAACCAGGTTTAGTGGACTGTTTCAGTGTGGTACCACACTACTTCGTGATCCAAACCAGAAAAATCCCAGGATCTGTTCAACAAGTATGTGAAAAACGCTAAACTGTGAGCCTGATGAGGGCAAATCTTAGACCTAACCCAGACCTAAGATGCGTTAACCTCTAAAATATTTATCCAGACCAGGTTTCATTGAATGTTTCAGTGTGGTACCACTTTACTACGTGATCCAATCCAGAAATAGCACAGGATCTAGCCATGAAGTATGAGAAATATGCGAAAGTAAGAGCCTGATGAGGGCAAATCCTAGACCTATCCCAGACCTAACTTGCGTTATCCTCTAAAATATTGATCGAAACCAGGTTTAATTGACTGTTTCAGCGTGGTACCACATGACTACGTAATACAATCCAGAAATAGCACAGGATCAAGCCTTGAAGTATGAGAAATATGCGAAAGTATGAGACTGATGAGGGCAAAACCTAGACCTAACCCAGACCTAACATGCGTTATCCTCTAAAATATTTATCAAGACCAGGTTTAATTGATTGTTTCAGTGTGGTCCCACATTACTACGTGATCCAAACCAGAAAAAACCCAGGATCTGTTCAACATGTATGAGAAATATGCGAAAGAATGAGCCTGATGAGAGCAAATCCTAGACCTAACCTAGACCTTACATGCGTTATCCTCTAAAATATTGAGCGAAACCAGGTTTAATGGACTGTTTCAGTGTGGCACCACACTACTTCGTGATCCAGACCAGAAAAAACCCAGGATCTGTTCAACAAGTATGTGAAAAACGCTAAACTGTGAGCCTGATGAGAGCAAATCCCAGACCTAACCTAGACCTTACATGCGTTATCCTCTAAAATATTGAGCGAAACCTGGTTTAATGGACTGTTTCAGTGTGGTCCCACATTACTACGTGATCCAAACCAGAAATAACCCAGGATCCGTTCAACAAGTATGTGAAGAATGCGAAAGTATGACCCTGATGAGGGCAAAACCCAGGCCTAACCTAGACCTAACATGCGTTGTCCTCTAAAATATTGATGGAAACCAGGTTTAATTGACTGTTTCAGTGTTGTACTTCATTACTACGTGATGCAATCCAGAAAAAGCCCAGGATCAAGCCATCAAGTATGAGAAATATGCGAAAGAATGAGCCTGATGAGAGCAAATCCCAGACCTAACCTAGACCTAACATGAATTAGTCTCTAAAATATTGATCAAAACCAGGTTTAATGGACTGCTTCAGTGTGGTACCACACTACTTCGTGATCCAAACCAGAAATAGCCCAGGATCTGTTCAACAAGTATGTGAAAAACGCTAAACTGTGAGCCTGATGGGGGCAAATATTAGACCTAACCCAGACCTAAGATGCGTTATCCTCTATTATATTTATCCAGACCAGGTTTAGTGGACTGTTTCAGTGTGGTACCACACTACTTCGTGATCCAAACCAGAAAAAACCCAGGATCTGTTCAACAAGTATGTGAAAAACGCTAAACTGTGAGTCTGATGAGGGCAAATCTTAGGCCTAACCCAGACGTAAGATGCGTTATCCTCTAAAATATTTATCCAGACCAGGTTTCATTGAATGTTTCAGTGTGGTCCCACATTACTACGTGATCCAAACCAGAAAAAACCCAGGATCCGTTCAACAAGTATGTGAAGAAGGCGAAAGTATGAGTCTGATGAGTGAAAATCCCAGACCTAACCTAGACCTAACATGCGTTATCCTCTAAAATATTGATCGAAACCAGGTTTCATTGAATGTTTCAGTGTGGTACCACTTTACTACGTGATGCAATCCAGAAAAAGCCCAGGATCTAGCCATGAAGTATGTGAAGAATGCGAAAGTATGAGTCTGATGAGTGAAAATCCCAGGCCTAACCTAGACCTAACATGCGTTATCCTCAAAAATATTGATCGAAACCTGGTTTAATCGACTGTTTCAGTGTGGTACCACATTACTATGTGATCCCAACCAGAAAATAACCCAGGATCTGTTCAACGAGTATGTGAAGTGTGCGAAAGTATGAGTCTGATGACTGAAAATCCCAGGCCTAACCTAGACCTAACATGCGTTATCCTCTAAAATATTGATCGAAACCAGGTTTCATTGAATGTTTCAGTGTGGTACCACTTTACTACGTAATACAATCCAGAAATAGCCCAGGATCAAGCCTTGAAGTATGAGAAATATGCGAAAGTAAGAGCCTGATGAGGGCAAAACCTAGACCTAACCCAGACCTAACATGCGTTATCCTCTAAAATATTTATCAAGACCAGGTTTAATTGATTGTTTCAGTGTGGTCCCACATTACTACGTGATCCAAACCAGAAAAAACCCAGGATCTGTTCAACATGTATGAGAAATATGCGAAAGAATGAGCCTGATGAGAGCAAATCCCAGACCTAACATAGACCTAACATGAATTATTCTCTAAAATATTGATCGAAACCAGGTTTAATTGACTGTTTCAGTGTGGTCCCACATTACTACGTGATCCAAACCAGAAATAACCCAGGATCCGTTCAACAAGTATGTGAAGAATGCGAAAGTATGAGTCTGATGAGTGAAAATCCCAGGCCTAACATAGACCTAACATGAATTATTCTCTAAAATATTGATCGAAACCTGGTTTAATCGACTGTTTCAGAGTGGTACCACATTACTATGTGATCCCAACCAGAAAATAACCCAGGATCTGTTCAACGAGTATGTGAAGTGTGCGAAAGTATGAGTCTGATGAGGTCAAATCCCAGACCAATCCCAGACTTAACTTGCGTTATCCTCTAAAATATTGATCGAAACCAGGTTTAATCGACTGTTTCAGTGTGGTACCACATTACTACGTGATCCAATCCAGAAACAGCCCAGGATCTAGCCATGAAGTATGTGAAATATGCGAAAGTATGAGCCTGATGAGGGCAAATCCTAGACCTAACCCAAACCTAACATGCGTTATCCTCTAAAATATTTATCAAGACCAGGTTTAATTGAATGTTTCAGTGCGGTACCACATTACTACGTGAACCAAACCAGAAAAAACACAGGATCCGTTCAACAAGTATGTTAAAAACGCTAAACTGTGAGCCTGATGAGGGCAAATCTTAGGCCTAACCCAGACGTAAGATGCGTTATCCTCTAAAATATTTATCCAGACCAGGTTTCATTGAATGTTTCAGTGTGGTCCGACATTACTACGTGATCCAAACCAGAAAAAACCCAGGATCCGTTCAACAAGTATGTGAAGAAGGCGAAAGTATGAGTCTGATGAGTGAAAATCCCAGACCTAACCTAGACCTAACATGCGTTATCCTCTAAAATATTGATCGAAACCTGGTTTAATCGACTGTTTCAGTGTGGTACCACATTACTATGTGATCCCAACCAGAAAATAACCCAGGATCTGTTCAACGAGTATGTGAAGTGTGCGAAAGTATGAGTCTGATGAGTGAAAATCCCAGGCATAACCTAGACTTAACTTGCGTTATCCTCTAAAATATTGATCGAAACCAGGTTTAATCGACTGTTTCAGTGTGGTACCACGTTACTACGTGATCCAAACCAGAAAAAGCCCAGGATCTAGCCATCAAGTATGAGAAATATGCGAAAGAATGAGCCTGATGAGAGCAAATCCCAGACCTAACCTAGACCTAACATGAGTTATTCTCTAAAATATTGATCGAAACCAGGTTTAATTGACTGTTTCAGTGTGGTCCCACATTACTACGTGATCCAAACCAGAAAAAAACCAGGATCCGTTCAACAAGTATGTGAAGAATGCGAAAGTATGAGTGCGATGAGTGAAAATCCCAGGCCTAACCTAGACCTAACATGCGTTATCCTCAAAAATATTGATCGAAACCTGGTTTAATTGACTGTTTCAGTGTGGTACCACATTACTATGTGATCCAAACCTGAAAAAACCCAGGATCTGTTCACCAAGTATGTGAAACACGCGAAAGTATGAGTCTGATGAGGTCAAATCCCAGACCTATCCCAGACTTAACTTGTGTTATCCTCTAAAGTATTGATCGAAACCAGGTTTAGTCGACTGTTTCAGCGTGGTACCACATTACTACGTGATACAATCCAGAAACAGCCCAGGATCTAGCCATGAAGTATGTGAAATATGCGAAAGTATGAGCCTGATGAGGGCAAATCCTAGACCTAACCCAAACCTAACATGCGTTATCCTCTAAAATATTTATCAAGACCAGGTTTAATTAACTGTTTCAGTGTTATACTTCATTACTACGTGATCCAATCCAGAAACAGCCCAGGATCTAGCCATGCAGTATGAGAAATATGCGAAAGTATGAGCCTGATGAGGCCAAATCCCAGACCTAACCTAGACCTAGCATGTATTATTCTCTAAAATATTGATCGAAACCAGGTTTGATTGACTGTTTCAGTGTTGTACTTCATTACTACGTGATGCAATCCAGAAAAAGCCCAGGATCTGTTCAACAAGTATGTGAAAAACGCTAAACTGTGAGCCTGATGAGGGCAAATCTTAGACCTAACCCAGACATAAGATGCGTTATCCTCTAAAATATTTATCCAGACCAGGTTTCATTGAAAGTTTCAGTGTGGTACCACTTTGCTACGTGATCCAATCCAGAAATAGCCCCGGATCTAGCCATGAAGTATGAGAAATATGCGAAAGTAAGAGCCTGATGAGGGCAAATCCTAGACCTTTCCCAGACCTAACTTGCGTTATCCTCTAAAATATTGATCGAAACCAGGTTTAATTGAATGTTTCAGCGTGGTACCACATTACTACGTAATCCAATCCAGAAACAGCCCAGGATCTAGCCATGCAGTTTGAGAAATATGCGAAAGTATGAGCCTGATGACAGCAAATCCCAGACCTAAACTAGACCTAACATGCGTTATCCTCTAAAATATTGAGCGAAACCAGGTTTAATGGACTATTTCAGTGTGGTACCACATTACTACGTGATCCAAACCAGAAATAGCCCAGGATCTAGCCATGAAGTATGAGAAATATGCGAAAGTAAGAGCCTGATGAGGGCAAATCCTAGACCTATCCCAGACCTAACTTGCGTTATCCTCTAAAATATTTATCAAGATCAGGTTTAATTGATTGTTTCAGTGTGGTCCCACATTACTACGTGATCCAAACCAGAAAAAACCCAGGATCTGTTCACCAAGTATGTGAAAAACGCGAAAGTATGAGCCTGATGAGGTCAAATCCCAGACCTATCCCAGACTTAACTTGCGTTATCCTCTAAAATATTGATCGAAACCAGGTTTAATCGACTGTTTCAGCGTGGTACCACATTACTACGTGATACAATCCAGAAACAGCCCACGATCTAGCCATCAACTATGAGAAATATGCGAACGAATGAGCCTGATGAGAGCAAATCCCAGACCTAACATAGACCTAACATGAATTATTCTCTAAAATATTGATCGAAACCAGGTTTAATTGACTGTTTCAGTGTGGTCCCACATTACTACGTGATCCAAACCAGAAATAACCCAGGATCCGTTCAACAAGTATGTGAAGAATGCGAAAGTATGGGTCTGATGAGTGAAAATCCCAGGCCTAACCTAGACCTAACATGCGTTATCCTCAAAAATATTGATCGAAACCTGGTTTAATCGACTGTTTCAGTGTGGTACCACATTACTATGTGATGCAATCCAGAAAAAGCCCAGGATCTAGCCATGAAGTACGAGAAATATGCGAAAGTATGAGCCTGATGAGGGCAAATCCTAGACCTAACCCAGACCTAACATGCGTTATCCTCCAAAATATTTATCAAGATCAGGTTTAATTGATTGTTTCAGTGTGGTCCCACATTACTACGTGATCCAAACCAGAAAAAACCCAGGATCTGTTCACCAAGTATGTGAAAAACGCGAAAGTATGAGTCTGATGAGGTCAAATCCCAGACCTATCCCAGACTTAACTTGCGTTATCCTCTAAAATATTTATCAAGACCAGGTTTAATTAACTGTTTCAGTGTTGTACTTCATTACTACGTGATCCAATCCAGAAACAGCCCAGGATCTAGCCATGCAGTATGAGAAATATGCGAAAGTATGAGCCTGATGAGGCCAAATCCCAGACCTAACCTAGACCTAGCATGTATTATTCTCTAAAATATTGATCGAAACCAGGTTTAATTGACTGTTTCAGTGTTGTACTTCATTACTACGTGATGCAATCCAGAAAAAGCCCAGTATCTGTTCAACAAGTATGTGAAAAACGCTAAACTGTGAGCCTGATGAGGGCAAATCTTAGACCTAACCCAGACATAAGATGCGTTATCCTCTAAAATATTTATCCAGACCAGGTTTCATTGAATGTTTCAGTGTGGTACCACTTTGCTACGTGATCCAATCCAGAAATAGCCCAGGATCTAGCCATGAAGTATGAGAAATATGCGAAAGTAAGAGCCTGATGAGGGCAAATCCTAGACCTATCCCAGACCTAACTTGCGTTATCCTCTAAAATATTGATCGAAACCAGGTTTAATTGACTGTTTCAGCGTGGTACCACATTACTACGTGATCCAATCCAGAAACAGCCCAGGATCTAGCCATGCAGTATGAGAAATATGCGAAAGTATGAGCCTGATGAGGGCAAATCCCAGACCTAGCCGAGACCTAGCATGTATGATTCTCTAAAATATTGATCGAAACCAGGTTTAATTGACTGTTTCAGTGTTGTACTTCATTACTACGTGATGCAATCCAGAAAAAGCCCAGGATCTAGCCATGAAGTATGAGAAATATGCGAAAGTATGAGCCTGATGAGGGCAAATCCTAGACCTAACCCAGACCTAACATGCGTTATCCTCTAAAATATTTATCAAGATCAGGTTTAATTGATTGTTTCAGTGTGGTCCCACATTACTACGTGATCCAAACCAGAAAAAACCCAGGATCTGTTCACCAAGTATGTGAAAAACGCGAAAGTATGAGTCTGATGAGGTCAAATCCCACACCTATCCCAGACTTAACTTGCGTTATCCTCTAAAATATTGATCGAAACCAGGTTTAATCGACTGTTTCAGCGTGGTGCCACATTACTACGTGATACAATCCAGAAACAGCCCACGATCTAGCCATCAAGTATGAGAAATATGCGAAAGAATGAGCCTGATGAGAGCAAATCCCAGACCTAACATAGACCTAACAGGAATTATTCTCTAAAATATTGATCGAAACCAGGTTTAATTGACTGTTTCAGTGTGGTCCCACATTACTACGTGATCCAAACCAGAAAAAACCTAGGGTCCGTTCAACAAGTATGTGAAGAATGCGAAAGTATGAGTCTGATGAGTGAAAATCCCAGGCCTAAACTAGACCTAACATGCGTTATCCTCAAAAATATTGATCGAAACCTGGTTTAATCGACTGTTTCACTGTGGTCCCACATTACTACGTGATGCAATCTAGAAAAAGCCCTGGATCTAGGCATCAAGTATGAGAAATATGCGAAAGATTGAGCCTGATGACTGCAAATCCCAGACCTAACCTAGACCTAACATGCGTTATCCTCTAAAATATTGAGCGAAACCAGGTTTAATGGACTGTTTCAGTGTGGTACCACATTACTACGTGATCCAAACCAGAAATAGCCCAGGATCTAGCCATGAAGTATGAGAAATATGCGAAAGTAAGAGCCTGATGAGGGCAAATCCTAGACCTATCCCAGACCTAACTTGCGTTATCCCCTAAAATATTGATCGAAACCAGGTTTAATTGACTGTTTCAGCGTGGTGCCACATTACTACGTGATCCAATCCAGAAACAGCCCAGGATCTAGCCATGAAGTATGAGAAATATGCGAAAGTATGAGCCTGATGAGGGCAAATCCTAGACCTAACCCAGACCTAACATGCGTTATCCTCTAAAATATTTATCAAGATCAGGTTTAATTGATTGTTTCAGTGTGGTCCCACATTACTACGTGATCCAAACCAGAAAAAACCCAGGATCTGTTCACCAAGTATGTGAAAAACGCGAAAGTATGAGTCTGATGAGGTCAAATCCCAGACCTATCCCAGATTTAACTTGCGTTATCCTCTAAAATATTGATCGAAACCAGGTTTAATCGACTGTTTCAGCGTGGTACCACATTACTACGTGATACAATCCAGAAACAGGCCACGATCTAGCCATCAACTATGAGAAATATGCGAAAGAATGAGCCTGATGAGAGCAAATCCCAGACCTAACATAGACCTAACATGAATTATTCTCTAAAATATTGATCGAAACCAGGTTTAATTGACTGTTTCAGTGTGGTCCCACATTACTACCTGATCCAAACCAGAAATAACCCAGGATCCGTTCAACAAGTATCTGAAGAATGCGAAAGTATGGGTCTGATGAGTGAAAATCCCAGGCCTAACCTAGACCTAACATGCGTTATCCTCAAAAATATTGATCGAAACCTGGTTTAATCGACTGTTTCAGTGTGGTACCACATTACTATGTGATCCAAACCTGAAAATAACCCAGGATCTGTTCAACAAGTATGTGAAACACGCGACCGTATGAGTCTGATGAGGTCAAATCCCAGACCTATCCCAGACTTAACTTGTGTTATCCTCTAAAATATTGATCGAAACCAGGTTTAATCGACTGTTTCAGCGTGGTACCACATTACTACGTGATACAATCCAGAAACAGCCCAGGATCTAGCCATGAAGTATGTGAAATATGCGAAAGTATGAGCCTGATGAGGGCAAATCCTAGACCTAACCCAA
Organism: Colletes latitarsis; assembly: GCF_051014445.1. Classification (NCBI taxonomy): domain Eukaryota; kingdom Metazoa; phylum Arthropoda; class Insecta; order Hymenoptera; family Colletidae; genus Colletes; species Colletes latitarsis. The sequence continues at coordinate 25,909,465 of NW_027488367.1, read as the reverse complement.
ACCTAACATGCGTTATCCTCTAAAATATTTATCAAGACCAGGTTTAATTGACTGTTTCAGTGTTGTACTTCATTACTATGTGATGCAATCCAGAAAAAGCCCAGGATCTAGCCATGAAGTATGCGAAATATGCGAAAGTATGAGCCTGATGAGGGCAAATCCTAGACCTAACCCAGACCTAACATGCGTTATCCTCTAAAATATTTATCAAGATCAGGTTTAATTGATTGTTTCAGTGTGGTCCCACATTACTACGTGATACAAACCAGAAAAAACCCAGGATCTGTTCACCAAGTATGTGAAAAACGCGAAAGTATGAGTCTGATGAGGTCAAATCCCAGACCTATCCCAGACTTAACTTGCGTTATCCTCTAAAATATTGATCGAAACCAGGTTTAATCGACTGTTTCAGCGTGGTGCCACATTGCTACGTGATACAATCCAGAAACAGCCCACGATCTAGCCATCAAGTATGACAAATATGCGAAAGAATGAGCCTGATGAGAGCAAATCCCAGACCTAACATAGACCTAACATGAATTATTCTCTAAAATATTGATCGAAACCAGGTTTAATTGACTGTTTCAGTGTGGACCCACCTTACTACGTGATCCAAACCAGAAATAACCCAGGATCCGTTCAACAAGTATGTGAAGAATGCGAAAGTATGAGTCTGATGAGTGAAAATCCCAGGCCTAACCTAGACCTAACATGCGTTATCCTCTAAAATATTGATCCATACCAGGTTTAATGGACTGTTTCAGCGTGGTACCACACTACTACGTGATCCAAACCAGAAAAAACCCAGGATCTGTTCAACAAGTATGTGAAAAACGCGAAAGTATGAGCCTGATGAGGGCAAATCCCAGACATATCCCAGACCTAACTTGCGTTGTCCTCTAAGATATTGATGGAAACCAGGTTTCATTGACTGTTTCAGTGTGGTACTACATTACTACGTGATGCAATCCGGAAAAAGCCCAGGATCTAGCCATCAAGTATGAGAAATATGCGAAAGAATGAGCCTGATGACAGCAAATCCCAAACCTAACATAGACCTAACATGAATTATTCTCTAAAATATTGATCGAAACCAGGTTTAATTGACTGTTTCAGTGTGGTCCCACATTACTACGTGATCCAAACCAGAAATAACCCAGGATCCGTTCAACAAGTATGTGAAGAATGGGAAAGTATGGGTCCGACGAGTGAAAATCCCAGGCCTAACCAAGACCTAACATGCGTTATCCTCAAAAATATTGATCGAAACCTGGTTTAATCGTCTGTTTCAGTGTGGTACCACATTACTATGTGATCCAAACCAGAAAATAACCCAGGATCTGTTCAACGAGTATGTGAAGTGTGCGAAAGTATGAGTCTGATGAGGTCAAATCCCAGACTAATCCTAGACTTAACATGCGTTATCCTCTAAAATATTGATCGAAACCAGGTTTAATCGACTGTTTCAGTGTGGTACCACGCTGCTTCGTGATCCAAACCAGAAAAAACCCAGGATCTGTTCAACAAGTATGGGAAGAATGCGAAAGTATGAGTCTGATGAGTGAAAATCCCAGGCCTAACCTAGACCTAACATGCGTTATCCTCAAAAATATTGATCGAAACCTGGTTTAATCGTCTGTTTCAGCGTGGTACCACATTACTACGTGATACAATCCAGAAACAGCCCAGGGTCTAGCCTTGAAGTATGAGAAATATGCGAAAGTATGAGCCTGATGAGGGCAAATCCTAGACCTAACCCAGACCTAACATGCGTTATCCTCTAAAATATTTATCAAGACCAGGTTTAATTGATTGCTTCAGTGTGGTACCACATTACTACGTGATCCAAACCAGAAAAAACCCAGGATCTGTTCAACATGTATGAGAAATATGCGAAAGAATGAGCCTGATGAGGGCAAATCCCAGACATATCCCAGACCTAACTTGCGTTGTCCTCTAAGATATTGATGGAAACCAGGTTTAATTGACTGTTTCAGTGTTGTACTTCATTACTACGTGATGCAATCCAGAAAAAGCCCAGGAGCTAGCCATCAAGTATGAGAAATATGCGAAAGAATGAGCCTGATGAGAGCAAATCCCAGGCCTAACCTAGACCTAACATGAATTATTCTCTAAAATATTGATCGAAACCAGGTTTCATTGACTGCTTCAGTGTGGTCCCACATTACTACGTGATCCAAACCAGAAAAAACCCAGGATCCGTTCAACAAGTATGTGAAGAATGCGAAAGTATGAGTCTGATGAGGCCAAATCTTAGACCTATCCTTGACCTAACATGCGTTATCCTCTAAAATATTTATCCAGACCAGGTTTCATTGAATGTTTCAGTGTGGTACCACTTTACTACGTGATCCAATCCAGAAATAGCCCAGGATCTAGCCATGAAGTATGAGAAATATGCGAAAGTATGAGCCTGATGGGGGCAAATCCTAGACCTAACCCAGACCTAACATGCGTTATCCTCTAAAATATTTATCAAGACCAGGTTTCATTGAATGTTTCAGTGTGGTACCACTTTACTACGTGATCCAATCCAGAAATAGCCCAGGATCTAGCCATGAAGTATGAGAAATATGCGAAAGAATGAGCCTGATGAGGGCAAATACTAGACCTAACCCAGACCTAACATGCGTTATCCTCTAAAATATTGATCGCAACCAGGTTTAATGGACTCTTTCAGTGTGGTACCACACTACTACGTGATCCAAACCAGAAAAAACCCAGGATCTGTTCAACAAGTATGTGAAAAACGCGAAAGAATGAGTCTGATGAGGTCAAATCCCAGACCTATCCCAGACCTAACTTGCGTTATCCTCTAAAATATTCATCGAAACCTGGTTTAATCGACTGTTTCAGTGTGGTACCACATTACTACGTGATACAATCCAGAAAGAGCCCAGGATCTAGCCATGAAGTATGAGAAATATGCGCAAGTGTGAGCCTGATGAGGGCAAATCCTAGACCTAACCCAAACCTAACATGCGTTATCCTCTAAAATATTTATCAAGACCAGGTTTAATTGATTGTTTCAGTGTGGTCCCACATTACTACGTGATCCAAACCAGAAAAAGCCCAGGATCTAGCCATCAAGTATGAGTAATATGCGAAAGAATGAGCCTGATGAGAGTAAATCCCAGACCTAACCTAGACCTAACATGAATTATTCTCTAAAATATTGATCGAAACCAGGTTTAATTGAATGTTTCAGTGTGGTACCACATTACTACGTGATCCAAACCAGAAAAAGCCCAGGATCTAGCCATCAAGTATGAGTAATATGCGAAAGAATGAGCCTGATGAGAGTAAATCCCAGACCTAACCTAGACCTAACATGCGTTATCCTCTAAAATATTGATCGCAACCAGGTTTAATGGACTCTTTCAGTGTGGTACCACACTACTACGTGATCCTATCCAGAAATAGCCCAGGATCTAGCCATGAAGTATGAGAAATATGCGAAAGTATCAGCCTGACGAGAGCAAATCCTAGACCTAACCCAGACATAACATGCGTTATCCTCAAAAGTATTGATCGAAACCTGGTTTAATCGACTGTTTCAGTGTGGTACCACATTACTATGTGATACAATCCAGAAACAGCCCAGGATCTAGTCTTGAAGTATGAGAAATAAGCGAAAGTATGAGCCTGATGAGGGCAAATCCTAGACCTAACCCAGACCTAACATGCGTTATCCTCTAAAATATTTATCAAGACCAGGTTTAATTGATTGTTTCAGTGTGGTCCCACATTACTACGTGATCCAAACCAGAAAAAGCCCAGGATCTAGCCATCAAGTATGAGTAATATGCGAAAGAATGAGCCTGATGAGAGTAAATCCCAGACCTAACCTAGACCTAACATGAATTATTCTGTAAAATATTGATCGAAACCAGGTTTAATTGACTGTTTCAGTGTGGTACCACATTACTATGTGATACAATCCAGAAACAGCCCAGGATCTAGCCTTGAAGTATGAGAAATATGCGAAAGTATGAGCCTGATGAGGGCAAATCCTAGACCTAACCCAGACCTAACATGCGTTATCCTCTAAAATATTTATCAAGACCAGGTTTAATTGATTGTTTCAGTGTAGTCCCACATTACTACGTGATCCAAACCAGAAAAAGCCCAGGATCTAGCCATGAAGTATGAGAAATATGCGAGAGTATCAGCCTGACGAGTGCAAATCCTAGACCTAACCCAGACCTAACATGCGTTATCCTCTAAAATATTTATCAAGACCAGGTTTAATTGATTGTTTCAGTGTGGTCCCACATTACTACCTGATCCAAACCAGAAAAAACCCAGGATCCGTTCAACAAGTATGTGAAGAATGCGAAAGTATGAGTCTGATGAGTGAAAATCCCAGACCTATCCCAGACCTAACTTGCGATATCCTCTAAAATATTGATCGAAACCAGGTTTAATCGACTGTCTTAGTGTGGTACCACTTTACTACGTGATCCAAAGCAAAGAAAACCCTCGATCAGGTCAACATGCGTGTTAAAACTGCGAAAGTATGACGCTGATGAGGGCAAATCACAGACGTAACCCAGACCTAACATGCGTTATCCTCTAAAATAGTTATCAAGACCAGTTTTAATTGAATGTTTCAGTGTGGTACCACATTACTACGTGATCCAAACCAGAAAAAAACCCAGGATCTGATCAACGAGTGTGTCAAGTGTGCGAAAGTATGAGTCTGATGAGGGCAAATCCGAGACCTATCCCAGACCTAACATGCGTTATCCCCTAAAATATTGATCGAAACCAGGTTTAATTGACTGTGTTAGTGTGGTACCACTTTACTACGTGATCCAAAGCAAAGAAAACCCTCGATCAGGTCATCATGCATGTTAAAACTGCGAAAGTATGACGCTGATGAGGGCAAATCACAGACGTAACCCAGACCTAACATGCGTTATCCTCTAAAATAGTTATCAAGACCAGTTTTAATTGAATGTTTCAGTGTGGTCCCACATTACTACGTGATCCAAACCAGAAAAAGCCCAGGATCCGTTCAACGAGTGTGTCAAGTGTGCGAAAGTATGAGTCTGATGAGGGCAAATCCGAGACCTATCCCAGACCTAACATGCGTTATCCTCTAAAATATTGATCGAAACCAGGTTTAATTGACTGTGTTAGTGTGGTACCACTTTACTACGTGATCCAAAGCAAAGAAAACCCTCGATCAGGTCATCATGCATGTTAAAACTGCGAAAGTATGACGCTGATGAGGGCAAATCACAGACGTAACCCAGACCTAACATGCGTTATCCTCTAAAATATTTATCAAGACCAGGTTTAATTGAATGTTTCAGTGTGGTACCACATTACTACGTGATGCAATCCAGAAAAAGCCCAGGATCAAGCCATCAAGTTTGAGAAATATGCGAAAGAATGAGCCTGATGAGGGCAAATACTAGACCTAACCCAGACCTAACATGCGTTATCCTCTAAAATATTGATCGCAACCAGGTTTAATGGACTCTTTCAGTGTGGTACCACACTACTACGTGATCCAAACCAGAAAAAACCCAGGATCTGTTCAACAAGTATGTGAAAAACGCGAAAGAATGAGTCTGATGAGGTCAAATCCCAGACCTATCCCAGACCTAACTTGCGTTATCCTCTAAAATATTCATCGAAACCTGGTTTAATCGACTGTTTCAGTGTGGTACCACATTACTACGTGATACAATCCAGAAAGAGCCCAGGATCTAGCCATGAAGTATGAGAAATATGCGCAAGTGTGAGCCTGATGAGGGCAAATCCTAGACCTAACCCAAACCTAACATGCGTTATCCTCTAAAATATTTATCAAGACCAGGTTTAATTGAATGTTTCAGTGTGGTACCACATTACTACGTGATCCAAACCAGAAAAAGCCCAGGATCTAGCCATCAAGTATGAGTAATATGCGAAAGAATGAGCCTGATGAGAGTAAATCCCAGACCTAACCTAGACCTAACATGCGTTATCCTCTAAAATATTGATCGCAACCAGGTTTAATGGACTCTTTCAGTGTGGTACCACACTACTACGTGATCCAATCCAGAAATAGCCCAGGATCTAGCCATGAAGTATGAGAAATATGCGAAAGTATCAGCCTGACGAGAGCAAATCCTAGACCTAACCCAGACATAACATGCGTTATCCTCAAAAGTATTGATCGAAACCTGGTTTAATCGACTGTTTCAGTGTGGTACCACATTACTATGTGATACAATCCAGAAACAGCCCAGGATCTAGCCTTGAAGTATGAGAAATAAGCGAAAGTATGAGCCTGATGAGGGCAAATCCTAGACCTAACCCAGACCTAACATGCGTTATCCTCTAAAATATTTATCAAGACCAGGTTTAATTGAATGTTTCAGTGTGGTACCACATTACTACGTGATGCAATCCAGAAAAAGCCCAGGATCAAGCCATCAAGTTTGAGAAATATGCGAAAGAATGAGCCTGATGAGGGCAAATCCTAGACCTAACCCAAACCTAACATGCGTTATCCTCTAAAATATTTATCAAGACCAGGTTTAATTGAATGTTTCAGTGTGGTACCACATTACTACGTGATCCAAACCAGAAAAAGCCCAGGATCTAGCCATCAAGTATGAGTAATATGCGAAAGAATGAGCCTGATGAGAGTAAATCCCAGACCTAACCTAGACCTAACATGCGTTATCCTCTAAAATATTGATCGCAACCAGGTTTAATGGACTCTTTCAGTGTGGTACCACACTACTACGTGATCCAATCCAGAAATAGCCCAGGATCTAGCCATGAAGTATGAGAAATATGCGAAAGTATCAGCCTGACGAGAGCAAATCCTAGACCTAACCCAGACATAACATGCGTTATCCTCAAAAGTATTGATCGAAACCTGGTTTAATCGACTGTTTCAGTGTGGTACCACATTACTATGTGATACAATCCAGAAACAGCCCAGGATCTAGCCTTGAAGTATGAGAAATAAGCGAAAGTATGAGCCTGATGAGGGCAAATCCTAGACCTAACCCAGACCTAACATGCGTTATCCTCTAAAATATTTATCAAGACCAGGTTTAATTGATTGTTTCAGTGTGGTCCCACATTACTACGTGATCCAAACCAGAAAAAGCCCAGGATCTAGCCATCAAGTATGAGTAATATGCGAAAGAATGAGCCTGATGAGAGTAAATCCCAGACCTAACCTAGACCTAACATGAATTATTCTCTAAAATATTGATCGAAACCAGGTTTAATTGACTGTTTCAGTGTGGTACCACATTACTATGTGATACAATCCAGAAACAGCCCAGGATCTAGCCATGAAGTATGAGAAATATGCGAAAGTATGAGCCTGATGAGGGCAAATCCTAGACCTAACCCAAACCTAACATGCGTTATCCTCTAAAATATTTATCAAGACCAGGTTTAATTGAATGTTTCAGTGCGGTACCACATTACTACGTGAACCAAACCAGAAAAAACACAGGATCCGTTCAACAAGTATGTTAAAACTGCGACAGTATGACCCTGATGAGGGCAAATCCCAGGCCTAACCTAGACCTAACATGCGTTGTCCTCTAAAATATTTATCAAGACCAGGATTAATTGACTGTTTCAGTGTGGCATCACATTACTACGTGATCCAATCCAGTGGAAGCCCAGGATCTGGCCAACAAGAATAAGAAATATGCGAAAGTATGAGCCTGACGAGAGCAAATCCCAGACCTAACCTAGACCTAACATGCGTTATCCTCTAAAATATTGATCGAAACCAGGTTTAATTGATTGTTTCAGTGTTGTACTTCATTACTACGTGATGCAATCCAGAAAAAGCCCAGGATCTAACCATCAAGTATGAGAAATATGCGAAAGAATGAGCCTGATGAGAGCAAATCCCTGACCTAACCTAGACCTAACATGAATTATTCTCTAAAATATTGATCGAAACCAGGTTTAATTGATTGTTTCAGTGTTGTACTTCATTACTACGTGATGCAATCCAGAAAAAGCCCAGGATCTAACCATCAAGTATGAGAAATATGCGAAAGAATGAGCCTGATGAGAGCAAATCCCTGACCTAACCTAGACCTAACATGAATTATTCTCTAAAATATTGATCAAAACCAGGTTTAATGGACTGTTTCAGTGTGGTACCACACTACTTCGTGATCCAAACCAGAAATAGCCCAGGATCTGTTCAACAAGTATGTGAAAAACGCTAAACTGTGAGCCTGATGGGGGCAAATATTAGACCTAACCCAGACCTAAGATGCGTTATCCTCTATTATATTTATCCAGACCAGGTTTAGTGGACTGTTTCAGTGTGGTACCACACTACTTCGTGATCCAAACCAGAAAAAACCCAGGATCTGTTCAACAAGTATGTGAAAAACGCTAAACTGTGAGCCTGATGAGGGCAAATCTTAGGCCTATCCCAGACGTAAGATGCGTTATCCTCTAAAATATTTATCCAGACCAGGTTTCATTGAATGTTTCAGTGTGGTCCCACATTACTACGTGATCCAAACCAGAAAAAACCCAGGATCCGTTCAACAAGTATGTGAAGAAGGCGAAAGTATGAGTCTGATGAGTGAAAATCCCAGACCTAACCTAGACCTAACATGCGTTATCCTCTAAAATATTGATCGAAACCAGGTTTCATTGAATGTTTCAGTGTGGTACCACTTTACTACGTGATGCAATCCAGAAAAAGCCCAGGATCTAGCCATCAAGTATGAGAAATATGCGAAAGAATGAGCCAGGTGAGAGCAAATCCCAGACCTAACCTAGACCTTACATGCGTTATCCTCTAAAATATTGAGCGAAACCAGGTTTAGTGGACTGTTTCAGTGTGGTACCACACTACTTCGTGATCCAAACCAGAAAAATCCCAGGATCTGTTCAACAAGTATGTGAAAAACGCTAAACTGTGAGCCTGATGAGGGCAAATCTTAGACCTAACCCAGACCTAAGATGCGTTAACCTCTAAAATATTTATCCAGACCAGGTTTCATTGAATGTTTCAGTGTGGTACCACTTTACTACGTGATCCAATCCAGAAATAGCACAGGATCTAGCCATGAAGTATGAGAAATATGCGAAAGTAAGAGCCTGATGAGGGCAAATCCTAGACCTATCCCAGACCTAACTTGCGTTATCCTCTAAAATATTGATCGAAACCAGGTTTAATTGACTGTTTCAGCGTGGTACCACATGACTACGTAATACAATCCAGAAATAGCACAGGATCAAGCCTTGAAGTATGAGAAATATGCGAAAGTATGAGACTGATGAGGGCAAAACCTAGACCTAACCCAGACCTAACATGCGTTATCCTCTAAAATATTTATCAAGACCAGGTTTAATTGATTGTTTCAGTGTGGTCCCACATTACTACGTGATCCAAACCAGAAAAAACCCAGGATCTGTTCAACATGTATGAGAAATATGCGAAAGAATGAGCCTGATGAGAGCAAATCCTAGACCTAACCTAGACCTTACATGCGTTATCCTCTAAAATATTGAGCGAAACCAGGTTTAATGGACTGTTTCAGTGTGGCACCACACTACTTCGTGATCCAGACCAGAAAAAACCCAGGATCTGTTCAACAAGTATGTGAAAAACGCTAAACTGTGAGCCTGATGAGAGCAAATCCCAGACCTAACCTAGACCTTACATGCGTTATCCTCTAAAATATTGAGCGAAACCTGGTTTAATGGACTGTTTCAGTGTGGTCCCACATTACTACGTGATCCAAACCAGAAATAACCCAGGATCCGTTCAACAAGTATGTGAAGAATGCGAAAGTATGACCCTGATGAGGGCAAAACCCAGGCCTAACCTAGACCTAACATGCGTTGTCCTCTAAAATATTGATGGAAACCAGGTTTAATTGACTGTTTCAGTGTTGTACTTCATTACTACGTGATGCAATCCAGAAAAAGCCCAGGATCAAGCCATCAAGTATGAGAAATATGCGAAAGAATGAGCCTGATGAGAGCAAATCCCAGACCTAACCTAGACCTAACATGAATTAGTCTCTAAAATATTGATCAAAACCAGGTTTAATGGACTGCTTCAGTGTGGTACCACACTACTTCGTGATCCAAACCAGAAATAGCCCAGGATCTGTTCAACAAGTATGTGAAAAACGCTAAACTGTGAGCCTGATGGGGGCAAATATTAGACCTAACCCAGACCTAAGATGCGTTATCCTCTATTATATTTATCCAGACCAGGTTTAGTGGACTGTTTCAGTGTGGTACCACACTACTTCGTGATCCAAACCAGAAAAAACCCAGGATCTGTTCAACAAGTATGTGAAAAACGCTAAACTGTGAGTCTGATGAGGGCAAATCTTAGGCCTAACCCAGACGTAAGATGCGTTATCCTCTAAAATATTTATCCAGACCAGGTTTCATTGAATGTTTCAGTGTGGTCCCACATTACTACGTGATCCAAACCAGAAAAAACCCAGGATCCGTTCAACAAGTATGTGAAGAAGGCGAAAGTATGAGTCTGATGAGTGAAAATCCCAGACCTAACCTAGACCTAACATGCGTTATCCTCTAAAATATTGATCGAAACCAGGTTTCATTGAATGTTTCAGTGTGGTACCACTTTACTACGTGATGCAATCCAGAAAAAGCCCAGGATCTAGCCATGAAGTATGTGAAGAATGCGAAAGTATGAGTCTGATGAGTGAAAATCCCAGGCCTAACCTAGACCTAACATGCGTTATCCTCAAAAATATTGATCGAAACCTGGTTTAATCGACTGTTTCAGTGTGGTACCACATTACTATGTGATCCCAACCAGAAAATAACCCAGGATCTGTTCAACGAGTATGTGAAGTGTGCGAAAGTATGAGTCTGATGACTGAAAATCCCAGGCCTAACCTAGACCTAACATGCGTTATCCTCTAAAATATTGATCGAAACCAGGTTTCATTGAATGTTTCAGTGTGGTACCACTTTACTACGTAATACAATCCAGAAATAGCCCAGGATCAAGCCTTGAAGTATGAGAAATATGCGAAAGTAAGAGCCTGATGAGGGCAAAACCTAGACCTAACCCAGACCTAACATGCGTTATCCTCTAAAATATTTATCAAGACCAGGTTTAATTGATTGTTTCAGTGTGGTCCCACATTACTACGTGATCCAAACCAGAAAAAACCCAGGATCTGTTCAACATGTATGAGAAATATGCGAAAGAATGAGCCTGATGAGAGCAAATCCCAGACCTAACATAGACCTAACATGAATTATTCTCTAAAATATTGATCGAAACCAGGTTTAATTGACTGTTTCAGTGTGGTCCCACATTACTACGTGATCCAAACCAGAAATAACCCAGGATCCGTTCAACAAGTATGTGAAGAATGCGAAAGTATGAGTCTGATGAGTGAAAATCCCAGGCCTAACATAGACCTAACATGAATTATTCTCTAAAATATTGATCGAAACCTGGTTTAATCGACTGTTTCAGAGTGGTACCACATTACTATGTGATCCCAACCAGAAAATAACCCAGGATCTGTTCAACGAGTATGTGAAGTGTGCGAAAGTATGAGTCTGATGAGGTCAAATCCCAGACCAATCCCAGACTTAACTTGCGTTATCCTCTAAAATATTGATCGAAACCAGGTTTAATCGACTGTTTCAGTGTGGTACCACATTACTACGTGATCCAATCCAGAAACAGCCCAGGATCTAGCCATGAAGTATGTGAAATATGCGAAAGTATGAGCCTGATGAGGGCAAATCCTAGACCTAACCCAAACCTAACATGCGTTATCCTCTAAAATATTTATCAAGACCAGGTTTAATTGAATGTTTCAGTGCGGTACCACATTACTACGTGAACCAAACCAGAAAAAACACAGGATCCGTTCAACAAGTATGTTAAAAACGCTAAACTGTGAGCCTGATGAGGGCAAATCTTAGGCCTAACCCAGACGTAAGATGCGTTATCCTCTAAAATATTTATCCAGACCAGGTTTCATTGAATGTTTCAGTGTGGTCCGACATTACTACGTGATCCAAACCAGAAAAAACCCAGGATCCGTTCAACAAGTATGTGAAGAAGGCGAAAGTATGAGTCTGATGAGTGAAAATCCCAGACCTAACCTAGACCTAACATGCGTTATCCTCTAAAATATTGATCGAAACCTGGTTTAATCGACTGTTTCAGTGTGGTACCACATTACTATGTGATCCCAACCAGAAAATAACCCAGGATCTGTTCAACGAGTATGTGAAGTGTGCGAAAGTATGAGTCTGATGAGTGAAAATCCCAGGCATAACCTAGACTTAACTTGCGTTATCCTCTAAAATATTGATCGAAACCAGGTTTAATCGACTGTTTCAGTGTGGTACCACGTTACTACGTGATCCAAACCAGAAAAAGCCCAGGATCTAGCCATCAAGTATGAGAAATATGCGAAAGAATGAGCCTGATGAGAGCAAATCCCAGACCTAACCTAGACCTAACATGAGTTATTCTCTAAAATATTGATCGAAACCAGGTTTAATTGACTGTTTCAGTGTGGTCCCACATTACTACGTGATCCAAACCAGAAAAAAACCAGGATCCGTTCAACAAGTATGTGAAGAATGCGAAAGTATGAGTGCGATGAGTGAAAATCCCAGGCCTAACCTAGACCTAACATGCGTTATCCTCAAAAATATTGATCGAAACCTGGTTTAATTGACTGTTTCAGTGTGGTACCACATTACTATGTGATCCAAACCTGAAAAAACCCAGGATCTGTTCACCAAGTATGTGAAACACGCGAAAGTATGAGTCTGATGAGGTCAAATCCCAGACCTATCCCAGACTTAACTTGTGTTATCCTCTAAAGTATTGATCGAAACCAGGTTTAGTCGACTGTTTCAGCGTGGTACCACATTACTACGTGATACAATCCAGAAACAGCCCAGGATCTAGCCATGAAGTATGTGAAATATGCGAAAGTATGAGCCTGATGAGGGCAAATCCTAGACCTAACCCAAACCTAACATGCGTTATCCTCTAAAATATTTATCAAGACCAGGTTTAATTAACTGTTTCAGTGTTATACTTCATTACTACGTGATCCAATCCAGAAACAGCCCAGGATCTAGCCATGCAGTATGAGAAATATGCGAAAGTATGAGCCTGATGAGGCCAAATCCCAGACCTAACCTAGACCTAGCATGTATTATTCTCTAAAATATTGATCGAAACCAGGTTTGATTGACTGTTTCAGTGTTGTACTTCATTACTACGTGATGCAATCCAGAAAAAGCCCAGGATCTGTTCAACAAGTATGTGAAAAACGCTAAACTGTGAGCCTGATGAGGGCAAATCTTAGACCTAACCCAGACATAAGATGCGTTATCCTCTAAAATATTTATCCAGACCAGGTTTCATTGAAAGTTTCAGTGTGGTACCACTTTGCTACGTGATCCAATCCAGAAATAGCCCCGGATCTAGCCATGAAGTATGAGAAATATGCGAAAGTAAGAGCCTGATGAGGGCAAATCCTAGACCTTTCCCAGACCTAACTTGCGTTATCCTCTAAAATATTGATCGAAACCAGGTTTAATTGAATGTTTCAGCGTGGTACCACATTACTACGTAATCCAATCCAGAAACAGCCCAGGATCTAGCCATGCAGTTTGAGAAATATGCGAAAGTATGAGCCTGATGACAGCAAATCCCAGACCTAAACTAGACCTAACATGCGTTATCCTCTAAAATATTGAGCGAAACCAGGTTTAATGGACTATTTCAGTGTGGTACCACATTACTACGTGATCCAAACCAGAAATAGCCCAGGATCTAGCCATGAAGTATGAGAAATATGCGAAAGTAAGAGCCTGATGAGGGCAAATCCTAGACCTATCCCAGACCTAACTTGCGTTATCCTCTAAAATATTTATCAAGATCAGGTTTAATTGATTGTTTCAGTGTGGTCCCACATTACTACGTGATCCAAACCAGAAAAAACCCAGGATCTGTTCACCAAGTATGTGAAAAACGCGAAAGTATGAGCCTGATGAGGTCAAATCCCAGACCTATCCCAGACTTAACTTGCGTTATCCTCTAAAATATTGATCGAAACCAGGTTTAATCGACTGTTTCAGCGTGGTACCACATTACTACGTGATACAATCCAGAAACAGCCCACGATCTAGCCATCAACTATGAGAAATATGCGAACGAATGAGCCTGATGAGAGCAAATCCCAGACCTAACATAGACCTAACATGAATTATTCTCTAAAATATTGATCGAAACCAGGTTTAATTGACTGTTTCAGTGTGGTCCCACATTACTACGTGATCCAAACCAGAAATAACCCAGGATCCGTTCAACAAGTATGTGAAGAATGCGAAAGTATGGGTCTGATGAGTGAAAATCCCAGGCCTAACCTAGACCTAACATGCGTTATCCTCAAAAATATTGATCGAAACCTGGTTTAATCGACTGTTTCAGTGTGGTACCACATTACTATGTGATGCAATCCAGAAAAAGCCCAGGATCTAGCCATGAAGTACGAGAAATATGCGAAAGTATGAGCCTGATGAGGGCAAATCCTAGACCTAACCCAGACCTAACATGCGTTATCCTCTAAAATATTTATCAAGATCAGGTTTAATTGATTGTTTCAGTGTGGTCCCACATTACTACGTGATCCAAACCAGAAAAAACCCAGGATCTGTTCACCAAGTATGTGAAAAACGCGAAAGTATGAGTCTGATGAGGTCAAATCCCAGACCTATCCCAGACTTAACTTGCGTTATCCTCTAAAATATTTATCAAGACCAGGTTTAATTAACTGTTTCAGTGTTGTACTTCATTACTACGTGATCCAATCCAGAAACAGCCCAGGATCTAGCCATGCAGTATGAGAAATATGCGAAAGTATGAGCCTGATGAGGCCAAATCCCAGACCTAACCTAGACCTAGCATGTATTATTCTCTAAAATATTGATCGAAACCAGGTTTAATTGACTGTTTCAGTGTTGTACTTCATTACTACGTGATGCAATCCAGAAAAAGCCCAGTATCTGTTCAACAAGTATGTGAAAAACGCTAAACTGTGAGCCTGATGAGGGCAAATCTTAGACCTAACCCAGACATAAGATGCGTTATCCTCTAAAATATTTATCCAGACCAGGTTTCATTGAATGTTTCAGTGTGGTACCACTTTGCTACGTGATCCAATCCAGAAATAGCCCAGGATCTAGCCATGAAGTATGAGAAATATGCGAAAGTAAGAGCCTGATGAGGGCAAATCCTAGACCTATCCCAGACCTAACTTGCGTTATCCTCTAAAATATTGATCGAAACCAGGTTTAATTGACTGTTTCAGCGTGGTACCACATTACTACGTGATCCAATCCAGAAACAGCCCAGGATCTAGCCATGCAGTATGAGAAATATGCGAAAGTATGAGCCTGATGAGGGCAAATCCCAGACCTAGCCGAGACCTAGCATGTATGATTCTCTAAAATATTGATCGAAACCAGGTTTAATTGACTGTTTCAGTGTTGTACTTCATTACTACGTGATGCAATCCAGAAAAAGCCCAGGATCTAGCCATGAAGTATGAGAAATATGCGAAAGTATGAGCCTGATGAGGGCAAATCCTAGACCTAACCCAGACCTAACATGCGTTATCCTCTAAAATATTTATCAAGATCAGGTTTAATTGATTGTTTCAGTGTGGTCCCACATTACTACGTGATCCAAACCAGAAAAAACCCAGGATCTGTTCACCAAGTATGTGAAAAACGCGAAAGTATGAGTCTGATGAGGTCAAATCCCACACCTATCCCAGACTTAACTTGCGTTATCCTCTAAAATATTGATCGAAACCAGGTTTAATCGACTGTTTCAGCGTGGTGCCACATTACTACGTGATACAATCCAGAAACAGCCCACGATCTAGCCATCAAGTATGAGAAATATGCGAAAGAATGAGCCTGATGAGAGCAAATCCCAGACCTAACATAGACCTAACAGGAATTATTCTCTAAAATATTGATCGAAACCAGGTTTAATTGACTGTTTCAGTGTGGTCCCACATTACTACGTGATCCAAACCAGAAAAAACCTAGGGTCCGTTCAACAAGTATGTGAAGAATGCGAAAGTATGAGTCTGATGAGTGAAAATCCCAGGCCTAAACTAGACCTAACATGCGTTATCCTCAAAAATATTGATCGAAACCTGGTTTAATCGACTGTTTCACTGTGGTCCCACATTACTACGTGATGCAATCTAGAAAAAGCCCTGGATCTAGGCATCAAGTATGAGAAATATGCGAAAGATTGAGCCTGATGACTGCAAATCCCAGACCTAACCTAGACCTAACATGCGTTATCCTCTAAAATATTGAGCGAAACCAGGTTTAATGGACTGTTTCAGTGTGGTACCACATTACTACGTGATCCAAACCAGAAATAGCCCAGGATCTAGCCATGAAGTATGAGAAATATGCGAAAGTAAGAGCCTGATGAGGGCAAATCCTAGACCTATCCCAGACCTAACTTGCGTTATCCCCTAAAATATTGATCGAAACCAGGTTTAATTGACTGTTTCAGCGTGGTGCCACATTACTACGTGATCCAATCCAGAAACAGCCCAGGATCTAGCCATGAAGTATGAGAAATATGCGAAAGTATGAGCCTGATGAGGGCAAATCCTAGACCTAACCCAGACCTAACATGCGTTATCCTCTAAAATATTTATCAAGATCAGGTTTAATTGATTGTTTCAGTGTGGTCCCACATTACTACGTGATCCAAACCAGAAAAAACCCAGGATCTGTTCACCAAGTATGTGAAAAACGCGAAAGTATGAGTCTGATGAGGTCAAATCCCAGACCTATCCCAGATTTAACTTGCGTTATCCTCTAAAATATTGATCGAAACCAGGTTTAATCGACTGTTTCAGCGTGGTACCACATTACTACGTGATACAATCCAGAAACAGGCCACGATCTAGCCATCAACTATGAGAAATATGCGAAAGAATGAGCCTGATGAGAGCAAATCCCAGACCTAACATAGACCTAACATGAATTATTCTCTAAAATATTGATCGAAACCAGGTTTAATTGACTGTTTCAGTGTGGTCCCACATTACTACCTGATCCAAACCAGAAATAACCCAGGATCCGTTCAACAAGTATCTGAAGAATGCGAAAGTATGGGTCTGATGAGTGAAAATCCCAGGCCTAACCTAGACCTAACATGCGTTATCCTCAAAAATATTGATCGAAACCTGGTTTAATCGACTGTTTCAGTGTGGTACCACATTACTATGTGATCCAAACCAGAAAAAACCCGGGATCTGTTCAAGAAGTATGTGAAAAACGCGAAAGTATGAGTCTGATGAGGTCAAATCCCAGACCTATCCCAGACTTAACTTGCGTTATCCTCTAAAATATTGATCGAAACCAGGTTTAATCGACTGTTTCAGCGTGGTGCCACATTGCTACGTGATACAATCCAGAAACAGCCCACGATCTAGCCATCAAGTATGACAAATATGCGAAAGAATGAGCCTGATGAGAGCAAATCCCAGACCTAACATAGACCTAACATGAATTATTCTCTAAAATATTGATCGAAACCAGGTTTAATTGACTGTTTCAGTGTGGACCCACCTTACTACGTGATCCAAACCAGAAATAACCCAGGATCCGTTCAACAAGTATGTGAAGAATGCGAAAGTATGAGTCTGATGAGTGAAAATCCCAGGCCTAACCTAGACCTAACATGCGTTATCCTCTAAAATATTGATCCATACCAGGTTTAATGGACTGTTTCAGCGTGGTACCACACTACTACGTGATCCAAACCAGAAAAAACCCAGGATCTGTTCAACAAGTATGTGAAAAACGCGAAAGTATGAGCCTGATGAGGGCAAATCCCAGACATATCCCAGACCTAACTTGCGTTGTCCTCTAAGATATTGATGGAAACCAGGTTTCATTGACTGTTTCAGTGTGGTACTACATTACTACGTGATGCAATCCGGAAAAAGCCCAGGATCTAGCCATCAAGTATGAGAAATATGCGAAAGAATGAGCCTGATGACAGCAAATCCCAAACCTAACATAGACCTAACATGAATTATTCTCTAAAATATTGATCGAAACCAGGTTTAATTGACTGTTTCAGTGTGGTCCCACATTACTACGTGATCCAAACCAGAAATAACCCAGGATCCGTTCAACAAGTATGTGAAGAATGGGAAAGTATGGGTCCGACGAGTGAAAATCCCAGGCCTAACCAAGACCTAACATGCGTTATCCTCAAAAATATTGATCGAAACCTGGTTTAATCGTCTGTTTCAGTGTGGTACCACATTACTATGTGATCCAAACCAGAAAATAACCCAGGATCTGTTCAACGAGTATGTGAAGTGTGCGAAAGTATGAGTCTGATGAGGTCAAATCCCAGACTAATCCTAGACTTAACATGCGTTATCCTCTAAAATATTGATCGAAACCAGGTTTAATCGACTGTTTCAGTGTGGTACCACGCTGCTTCGTGATCCAAACCAGAAAAAACCCAGGATCTGTTCAACAAGTATGGGAAGAATGCGAAAGTATGAGTCTGATGAGTGAAAATCCCAGGCCTAACCTAGACCTAACATGCGTTATCCTCAAAAATATTGATCGAAACCTGGTTTAATCGTCTGTTTCAGCGTGGTACCACATTACTACGTGATACAATCCAGAAACAGCCCAGGGTCTAGCCTTGAAGTATGAGAAATATGCGAAAGTATGAGCCTGATGAGGGCAAATCCTAGACCTAACCCAGACCTAACATGCGTTATCCTCTAAAATATTTATCAAGACCAGGTTTAATTGATTGCTTCAGTGTGGTACCACATTACTACGTGATCCAAACCAGAAAAAACCCAGGATCTGTTCAACATGTATGAGAAATATGCGAAAGAATGAGCCTGATGAGGGCAAATCCCAGACATATCCCAGACCTAACTTGCGTTGTCCTCTAAGATATTGATGGAAACCAGGTTTAATTGACTGTTTCAGTGTTGTACTTCATTACTACGTGATGCAATCCAGAAAAAGCCCAGGAGCTAGCCATCAAGTATGAGAAATATGCGAAAGAATGAGCCTGATGAGAGCAAATCCCAGGCCTAACCTAGACCTAACATGAATTATTCTCTAAAATATTGATCGAAACCAGGTTTCATTGACTGCTTCAGTGTGGTCCCACATTACTACGTGATCCAAACCAGAAAAAACCCAGGATCCGTTCAACAAGTATGTGAAGAATGCGAAAGTATGAGTCTGATGAGGCCAAATCTTAGACCTATCCTTGACCTAACATGCGTTATCCTCTAAAATATTTATCCAGACCAGGTTTCATTGAATGTTTCAGTGTGGTACCACTTTACTACGTGATCCAATCCAGAAATAGCCCAGGATCTAGCCATGAAGTATGAGAAATATGCGAAAGTATGAGCCTGATGGGGGCAAATCCTAGACCTAACCCAGACCTAACATGCGTTATCCTCTAAAATATTTATCAAGACCAGGTTTCATTGAATGTTTCAGTGTGGTACCACTTTACTACGTGATCCAATCCAGAAATAGCCCAGGATCTAGCCATGAAGTATGAGAAATATGCGAAAGAATGAGCCTGATGAGGGCAAATACTAGACCTAACCCAGACCTAACATGCGTTATCCTCTAAAATATTGATCGCAACCAGGTTTAATGGACTCTTTCAGTGTGGTACCACACTACTACGTGATCCAAACCAGAAAAAACCCAGGATCTGTTCAACAAGTATGTGAAAAACGCGAAAGAATGAGTCTGATGAGGTCAAATCCCAGACCTATCCCAGACCTAACTTGCGTTATCCTCTAAAATATTCATCGAAACCTGGTTTAATCGACTGTTTCAGTGTGGTACCACATTACTACGTGATACAATCCAGAAAGAGCCCAGGATCTAGCCATGAAGTATGAGAAATATGCG
Source organism: Colletes latitarsis (assembly GCF_051014445.1). NCBI lineage: Eukaryota > Metazoa > Arthropoda > Insecta > Hymenoptera > Colletidae > Colletes > Colletes latitarsis. Next base: position 25,889,437 of record NW_027488367.1, on the reverse strand, counting down.
CAAGTGTGAGCCTGATGAGGGCAAATCCTAGACCTAACCCAAACCTAACATGCGTTATCCTCTAAAATATTTATCAAGACCAGGTTTAATTGATTGTTTCAGTGTGGTCCCACATTACTACGTGATCCAAACCAGAAAAAGCCCAGGATCTAGCCATCAAGTATGAGTAATATGCGAAAGAATGAGCCTGATGAGAGTAAATCCCAGACCTAACCTAGACCTAACATGAATTATTCTCTAAAATATTGATCGAAACCAGGTTTAATTGAATGTTTCAGTGTGGTACCACATTACTACGTGATCCAAACCAGAAAAAGCCCAGGATCTAGCCATCAAGTATGAGTAATATGCGAAAGAATGAGCCTGATGAGAGTAAATCCCAGACCTAACCTAGACCTAACATGCGTTATCCTCTAAAATATTGATCGCAACCAGGTTTAATGGACTCTTTCAGTGTGGTACCACACTACTACGTGATCCTATCCAGAAATAGCCCAGGATCTAGCCATGAAGTATGAGAAATATGCGAAAGTATCAGCCTGACGAGAGCAAATCCTAGACCTAACCCAGACATAACATGCGTTATCCTCAAAAGTATTGATCGAAACCTGGTTTAATCGACTGTTTCAGTGTGGTACCACATTACTATGTGATACAATCCAGAAACAGCCCAGGATCTAGTCTTGAAGTATGAGAAATAAGCGAAAGTATGAGCCTGATGAGGGCAAATCCTAGACCTAACCCAGACCTAACATGCGTTATCCTCTAAAATATTTATCAAGACCAGGTTTAATTGATTGTTTCAGTGTGGTCCCACATTACTACGTGATCCAAACCAGAAAAAGCCCAGGATCTAGCCATCAAGTATGAGTAATATGCGAAAGAATGAGCCTGATGAGAGTAAATCCCAGACCTAACCTAGACCTAACATGAATTATTCTGTAAAATATTGATCGAAACCAGGTTTAATTGACTGTTTCAGTGTGGTACCACATTACTATGTGATACAATCCAGAAACAGCCCAGGATCTAGCCTTGAAGTATGAGAAATATGCGAAAGTATGAGCCTGATGAGGGCAAATCCTAGACCTAACCCAGACCTAACATGCGTTATCCTCTAAAATATTTATCAAGACCAGGTTTAATTGATTGTTTCAGTGTAGTCCCACATTACTACGTGATCCAAACCAGAAAAAGCCCAGGATCTAGCCATGAAGTATGAGAAATATGCGAGAGTATCAGCCTGACGAGTGCAAATCCTAGACCTAACCCAGACCTAACATGCGTTATCCTCTAAAATATTTATCAAGACCAGGTTTAATTGATTGTTTCAGTGTGGTCCCACATTACTACCTGATCCAAACCAGAAAAAACCCAGGATCCGTTCAACAAGTATGTGAAGAATGCGAAAGTATGAGTCTGATGAGTGAAAATCCCAGACCTATCCCAGACCTAACTTGCGATATCCTCTAAAATATTGATCGAAACCAGGTTTAATCGACTGTCTTAGTGTGGTACCACTTTACTACGTGATCCAAAGCAAAGAAAACCCTCGATCAGGTCAACATGCGTGTTAAAACTGCGAAAGTATGACGCTGATGAGGGCAAATCACAGACGTAACCCAGACCTAACATGCGTTATCCTCTAAAATAGTTATCAAGACCAGTTTTAATTGAATGTTTCAGTGTGGTACCACATTACTACGTGATCCAAACCAGAAAAAAACCCAGGATCTGATCAACGAGTGTGTCAAGTGTGCGAAAGTATGAGTCTGATGAGGGCAAATCCGAGACCTATCCCAGACCTAACATGCGTTATCCCCTAAAATATTGATCGAAACCAGGTTTAATTGACTGTGTTAGTGTGGTACCACTTTACTACGTGATCCAAAGCAAAGAAAACCCTCGATCAGGTCATCATGCATGTTAAAACTGCGAAAGTATGACGCTGATGAGGGCAAATCACAGACGTAACCCAGACCTAACATGCGTTATCCTCTAAAATAGTTATCAAGACCAGTTTTAATTGAATGTTTCAGTGTGGTCCCACATTACTACGTGATCCAAACCAGAAAAAGCCCAGGATCCGTTCAACGAGTGTGTCAAGTGTGCGAAAGTATGAGTCTGATGAGGGCAAATCCGAGACCTATCCCAGACCTAACATGCGTTATCCTCTAAAATATTGATCGAAACCAGGTTTAATTGACTGTGTTAGTGTGGTACCACTTTACTACGTGATCCAAAGCAAAGAAAACCCTCGATCAGGTCATCATGCATGTTAAAACTGCGAAAGTATGACGCTGATGAGGGCAAATCACAGACGTAACCCAGACCTAACATGCGTTATCCTCTAAAATATTTATCAAGACCAGGTTTAATTGAATGTTTCAGTGTGGTACCACATTACTACGTGATGCAATCCAGAAAAAGCCCAGGATCAAGCCATCAAGTTTGAGAAATATGCGAAAGAATGAGCCTGATGAGGGCAAATACTAGACCTAACCCAGACCTAACATGCGTTATCCTCTAAAATATTGATCGCAACCAGGTTTAATGGACTCTTTCAGTGTGGTACCACACTACTACGTGATCCAAACCAGAAAAAACCCAGGATCTGTTCAACAAGTATGTGAAAAACGCGAAAGAATGAGTCTGATGAGGTCAAATCCCAGACCTATCCCAGACCTAACTTGCGTTATCCTCTAAAATATTCATCGAAACCTGGTTTAATCGACTGTTTCAGTGTGGTACCACATTACTACGTGATACAATCCAGAAAGAGCCCAGGATCTAGCCATGAAGTATGAGAAATATGCGCAAGTGTGAGCCTGATGAGGGCAAATCCTAGACCTAACCCAAACCTAACATGCGTTATCCTCTAAAATATTTATCAAGACCAGGTTTAATTGAATGTTTCAGTGTGGTACCACATTACTACGTGATCCAAACCAGAAAAAGCCCAGGATCTAGCCATCAAGTATGAGTAATATGCGAAAGAATGAGCCTGATGAGAGTAAATCCCAGACCTAACCTAGACCTAACATGCGTTATCCTCTAAAATATTGATCGCAACCAGGTTTAATGGACTCTTTCAGTGTGGTACCACACTACTACGTGATCCAATCCAGAAATAGCCCAGGATCTAGCCATGAAGTATGAGAAATATGCGAAAGTATCAGCCTGACGAGAGCAAATCCTAGACCTAACCCAGACATAACATGCGTTATCCTCAAAAGTATTGATCGAAACCTGGTTTAATCGACTGTTTCAGTGTGGTACCACATTACTATGTGATACAATCCAGAAACAGCCCAGGATCTAGCCTTGAAGTATGAGAAATAAGCGAAAGTATGAGCCTGATGAGGGCAAATCCTAGACCTAACCCAGACCTAACATGCGTTATCCTCTAAAATATTTATCAAGACCAGGTTTAATTGAATGTTTCAGTGTGGTACCACATTACTACGTGATGCAATCCAGAAAAAGCCCAGGATCAAGCCATCAAGTTTGAGAAATATGCGAAAGAATGAGCCTGATGAGGGCAAATCCTAGACCTAACCCAAACCTAACATGCGTTATCCTCTAAAATATTTATCAAGACCAGGTTTAATTGAATGTTTCAGTGTGGTACCACATTACTACGTGATCCAAACCAGAAAAAGCCCAGGATCTAGCCATCAAGTATGAGTAATATGCGAAAGAATGAGCCTGATGAGAGTAAATCCCAGACCTAACCTAGACCTAACATGCGTTATCCTCTAAAATATTGATCGCAACCAGGTTTAATGGACTCTTTCAGTGTGGTACCACACTACTACGTGATCCAATCCAGAAATAGCCCAGGATCTAGCCATGAAGTATGAGAAATATGCGAAAGTATCAGCCTGACGAGAGCAAATCCTAGACCTAACCCAGACATAACATGCGTTATCCTCAAAAGTATTGATCGAAACCTGGTTTAATCGACTGTTTCAGTGTGGTACCACATTACTATGTGATACAATCCAGAAACAGCCCAGGATCTAGCCTTGAAGTATGAGAAATAAGCGAAAGTATGAGCCTGATGAGGGCAAATCCTAGACCTAACCCAGACCTAACATGCGTTATCCTCTAAAATATTTATCAAGACCAGGTTTAATTGATTGTTTCAGTGTGGTCCCACATTACTACGTGATCCAAACCAGAAAAAGCCCAGGATCTAGCCATCAAGTATGAGTAATATGCGAAAGAATGAGCCTGATGAGAGTAAATCCCAGACCTAACCTAGACCTAACATGAATTATTCTCTAAAATATTGATCGAAACCAGGTTTAATTGACTGTTTCAGTGTGGTACCACATTACTATGTGATACAATCCAGAAACAGCCCAGGATCTAGCCTTGAAGTATGAGAAATATGCGAAAGTATGAGCCTGATGAGGGCAAATCCTAGACCTAACCCAGACCTAACATGCGTTATCCTCTAAAATATTTATCAAGACCAGGTTTAATTGATTGTTTCAGTGTAGTCCCACATTACTACGTGATCCAAACCAGAAAAAGCCCAGGATCTAGCCATGAAGTATGAGAAATAAGCGAAAGTATGAGTCTGATGAGTGAAAATCCCAGACATATCCCAGACCTAACTTGCGATATCCTCTAAAATATTGATCGAAACCAGGTTTAATCGACTGTCTTAGTGTGGTACCACTTTACTACGTGATCCAAAGCAAAGAAAACCCTCGATCAGGTCAACATGCGTGTTAAAACTGCGAAAGTATGACGCTGATGAGGGCAAATCACAGACGTAACCCAGACCTAACATGCGTTATCCTCTAAAATAGTTATCAAGACCAGTTTTAATTGAATGTTTCAGTGTGGTACCACATTACTACGTGATCCAAACCAGAAAAAAACCCAGGATCTGATCAACGAGTGTGTCAAGTGTGCGAAAGTATGAGTCTGATGAGGGCAAATCCGAGACCTATCCCAGACCTAACATGCGTTATCCTCTAAAATATTGATCGAAACCAGGTTTAATTGACTGTGTTAGTGTGGTACCACATTACTACGTGATCCAAAGCAAAGAAAACCCTCGATCAGGTCATCATGCATGTTAAAACTGCGAAAGTATGACGCTGATGAGGGCAAATCACAGACGTAACCCAGACCTAACATGCGTTATCCTCTAAAATAGTTATCAAGACCAGTTTTAATTGAATGTTTCAGTGTGGTCCCACATTACTACGTGATCCAATCCAGAAAAAGCCCAGGATCTAGCCATCAAGTATGAGTAATATGCGAAAGAATGAGCCTGATGAGAGTAAATCCCGGACCTAAACTAGACCTAACATGAATTGTTCTGTAAAATATTGATCGAAACCAGGTTTAATTGACTGTTTCAGTGTGGTCCCACATTACTACGTGATCCAAACCAGAAAAAACCCTGGATCCGTTCAACAAGTATGTGAAGAATGCGAAAGTATGAGTCTGATGAGGTCAAATCCCAGACCTATCCCAGACCTAACTTGCGTTATCCTCAAAAATATTGATCGAAACCAGGTTTAATCGACTGTTTCAGTGTGGTACCACATTACTACGTGATCCAAACCGGAAAAAACCCAGGATCCGTTCAACAAGTATGTGAAGAATGCGAAAGTATGAGTCTGATGAGTGAAAATCCCAGACCTAACCTAGACCTAACATGCGTTATCCTCTAAAATATTGATCGAAACCTGGTTTAATCGACTGTTTCAGTGTGGTACCACATTACTATGTGATCCAAACCAGAAAATAACCCAGAATCTGTTCAAGGAGGTTGTGAAGTGTGCGAAAGTATGAGTCTGATGAGGTCAAATCCCAGACCTATCCCAGACCTAACTTGCGTTGTCCTCTAAAGTATTGATGGAAACCAGGTTTCATTGACTGTTTCAGTGTGGTACTACATTACTACGTGATCCAAACCAGAAAAAACCCAGGATCAGTTCAACAAGTATGTGAAGAATGCGAAAGTATGAGCCTGATGAGGGCAAATCCCAGACCTATCCCAGACCTAACATGCGCTATCCTCCAAACTATTTATCAAGACCAGGTTTAATTGATTGTTTCAGTGTGGTCCCACATTACTACGTGATCCAATCCAGAAGAAGCCCAGGATCTAGCCATCAAGTATGAGTAATATGCGAAAGAATGAGCCTGATGAGAGTAAATCCCGGACCTAAACTAGACCTAACATGAATTATTCTCTAAAATATTGATCGAAACCAGGTTTAATTGACTGTTTCAGTGTGGTCCCACATTACTACGTGATCCAAACCAGAAAAAACCCAGGATCCGTTCAACAAGTATGTGAAAAACGCGAAAGTATGAGCCTGATGAGGGAAAGTCCCAGACCTATCCCAGACCTAACTTGCGTTGTCCTCTAAGATATTGATGGAAACCAGGTTTAATTGACTGTTTCAGAGTTGTACTTCATTACTACGTGATGCAATCCAGAAAAAGCCCAGGGTCTAGCCATCAAGTATGAGAAATATGCGAAAGAATGAGCCTCATGGGAGCAACTCCCAGACCTAACCTAGACCTAACATGAATTATTCTCTAAAATATTGATCGAAACCAGGTTTAATTGGCTGTTTCACTGTGGTCCCACATTACTACGTGATCCAAACCAGAAAAAACCCAGGATCCGTTCAACAAGTATGTGAAGGATGCGAAAGTATGAGTCTGATGAGTGAAAATCCCAGGCCTAACCTAGACCTAACATGCGTTATCCTCAATAATATTGATGGAAACCAGGTTTAATTGAGTGTTTCAGTGTTGTACTTCATTACTACGTGATGCAATCCAGAAAAAGCCCAGGAACTAGCCATCTAGTATGAGAAATATGCGAAAGAATGAGCCTGATGAGAGCAAATCCCTGACCTAACCCAGACCTAACATGCGTTATCCTCTAAAATGTTTATCAAGACCAGGTTTAATTGAATGTTTCAGTGTGGTACCACACTACTACGTGATCCAAACCAGTAAAAACCCAGGATCCGTTCAACAAGTATGTGAAGAATGCGAAAGTATGAGTCTGATGAGTGAAAATCCCAGGTCTAACCTAGACCTAATATGCGTTATCCTCATAAATATTGATCGAAACCAGGTTTAATCGACTGTTTCAGTGTGGTACCACACTACTACGTGACCCAATCCAGAAAAAACCCGGGATCTGTTCAACAAGTATGTGAAAAACGCGAAAGTATGAGCCTGATGAGGGCAAATCCCAGACCGATCCCAGACCTAACTTGCGTTATCCTCTAAAATATTGATCGAAACCAGGTTTAATTGACCGTTTCAGTGTGGTACCACATTACTACGTGATGCAAACCAGAAAAAACCCAGGATCCGTTCAACAAGTATGTGAAGGATGCGAAAGTATGAGTCTGATCAGAGAAAATCTCAGGCCTTACCTAGACCTAACTTGCGTTGTCCTCTAAAATATTGATGGAAACCTGGTTTCATTGACTGTTTCAGTGTGGTACTACATTACTACGTGATGCAATCCAGAAAAAGCCCAGGATCTAGCCATCAAGTATGAGAAATATGCGAAAGAATGAGCCTGATGAGAGCAAATCTCAGACCTAACCTAGACCTAACATGCGTTATCCTCTAAAATATTGAGCGAAACCAGGTTTAATGGACTGTTTCAGTGTGGTACCACACTACTACGTGACCCAATCCAGAAAAAACCCGGGATCTGTTCAAGAAGTATGTGAAAAACGCGAAAGTATGAGCCTGATGAGGGCAAATCCCAGACCTATCCCAGACCTAACATGCGTTATCCTCTAAAATATTTATCAAGACCAGGTTTAATTGATTGTTTCAGTGTGGTCCCACATTACTTCGTGTTCCAAACCAGAGAACACCCAGGATCCGTTCAACAAGTATGTGAAGAATGCGAAAGTATGAGTCTGATGAGTGAAAATCCCAGACCTAACCTAGACCTAACATGCGTTATCCTCTAAAATGTTGATCCAAACCAGGTTTAATGGACTGGTTCAGTGTGATACCACACTACTACGTGATCCAAACCAGAAAAAACCCAGGATCTGTTCAACAAGTGTGTGAAAAACGCGAAAGTATGAGTCTGATGAGTGAAAATCCCAGACCTATCCCAGACCTAACATGCGTTATCCTCTAAAATAGTGATCGAAGCCAGAGTTAATTGACTGTTTCAGTGTGGCTCTACATTACTACGTGATCCAATCCAGAAAAAGCCCAGGATCTAGCCATCAAGTATGAGAAATATGCGAAAGTATGAGCCTGATGAGAGCAAATCCCAGACCTAACCTAGACCTAACATTTGTATTCCTCAAAAATATTGATCGAAACCAGGTTTAATGGACTGTTTCAGTGTGGTGCCACATTAATACGTGATCCAATCCAGAAAGAGCCCAGGATCTAGCCATGAAGTATTAGAAATATGCGAAAGTATGAGCCTGATGAGTGCAAATCCTAGACCTTACCCTGACCTAACATGCGTTATCCTCTAAAATATTTATCAAGACCAGGTATAATTGAATGTTTCAGTGTGGTACCACATTACTACGTGATCCAAACCAGTAAAAACACAGGATCCGTTCAACAAGTATGTGAAGAATGCGAAAGTATGAGTCTGATGAGGGCAAATCCCAGGCTTAACCTAGACATAACATGCGTTATCCTCTAAAATATTGATCGAAACCTGGTTGAGTGGACTGTTTCAGTGTGGTACCACATTACTGCGTGATCCAAACCAGAAAAAACCCAGGATCTGTTCAACAAGTATGTGAAATATCCGAAAGTATGAGTCTGATGAGGGCAAATCCCAGGCCTAACCTAGACCTAGCATGAGTTATCCTCTAAAATATTTATCAAGACCAGGTTTAATTGAATGTTTCAGTGTGGTACCACATTACTACGTGATCCAAACCAGTAAAAACACAGGATCCGTTCAACAAGTATGTGAAAAATGCGAAAGTATGACCCTGATGAGGGCAAATCCCAGACCTATGCCAGACCTAACTTGCGTGGTCCTCTAAAATATTGGTCGAAACCAGCTTTAATTGACTGTTTTAGTGTGGTACCACTTTACTACGTGATCCAAACCAGTAAAAACCCAGGATCTGTTCAACGAGTATGTGAAGTGTGCGAAACTATGAGTCAGATGAGGGCAAATCCCAGACCTATCCCAGACCTAACATGCGTTATCCTCTAAAATATTGGTCGAAACCAGCTTTAATTGACTGTTTTACTGTGGTACCACTTTACTACGTGATACAAAGCAGAATAAACCCTCGATGAGGTCAACATGTATGTTAAAACTGCGAAAGTATAACCCTGATGAGGGCAAATCCCAGACCTATCCCAGACCTAACATGCGTTATCCTCTAAAATATTGGTCGAAACCAGCTTTAATTGACTGTTTTAGAGTGGTACCACTTTACTACGTGATCCAAAGCAGAATAAACCCTCGATGAGGTCAACATGTATGTTAAAACTGCGAAAGTATGACCCTGATGAGGGCAAATCCCAGGCCTATCCTAGACCTAACATGCGTTATCCTCTAAAATATTGATGGAAACCAGGTTTAATTGACTGTTTCAGTGTGGTACTACATTACTACGTGATCCAATCCAGAAAGAGCCCAGGATCTAGCCATGAAGTATTAGAAATATGCGAAAGTATGAGCCTGAAGAGGGCAAATCCTAGACCTTACCCAGACCTAACATGCGTTATCCTCTAAAATATTTATCAAGACCAGGTTTAATTGAATGTTTCAGTGTGGTACCACTTTACTACGTGATCCAAACCAGTGAGAACACAGGATCCGTTCAACAAGTATGTGAAGAATGCGAAAGTATGAGACTGATGAGTGAAAATCCCAGGACAAACTTAGACCTAACATGCGCTATCCTCAAAAATACTCCTCGAAACCAGGTTTAATTGAATGTTTCAGTGTGGTACCACATTACTACGTGATCCAAACCAGTATAAACCCAGGATCCGTTCAACAAGTATGTGAAGAATGCGAAAGTATGAGTCTGATGAGTGGAAATCCCAAGCCTAACCTAGACCTAACATGCGTTATCCTCAAAAATATTGATCGATGCCAGGTTTAGTGGACTGTTTCAGTGTGGTACCACATTACTGCGTGATCCAAACCAGAAAATCCAGGATCTGTTTAACAAGTATGTGAAAAATGCGAAAGTGTGACCCTGAAGAGGGCAAATCCCAGACCTATGCCAGACCTAACTTGCGTTATCCTCAAAAATATTGATCGAAGCCAGGTTTAGTGGACTGTTTTAGTGTGGTACCACATTACTACGTGATCCAAACCATAAAAAACCCAGGATCTGTTCAACAAGTATGTGAAAAACGCGAAAGTATGAGTCTGATGAGGGCAAATCCCAGACCTATCCCAGACATAACTTGCGTTATCCTGTAAAATATTGATCGAAACCAGGTTTAATTGACTGTTTTAGTGTGGTACCACTTTACTACGTGATCCAAAGGAGAAGAAACCCTCGATCATGACAACATGTATATTAAAACTACGAAAGTATGTCCCTGATGAGGGCAAATCCCAGGCCTAACCTAGACCTAACATGCGTTATCTTCTAAAATATTGATCGAAACCAGGTTTAATCGATTGTTTTAGTGTGGCATCACAATACTATGTGATCCAAACCAGTGGAAGCCCAGGATCTGGCCAACAAGAATGAGAAATATGCGAAAGAATGAGCCGGATGAGAGCAAATCCCAGACCTAACCTAGACCTAACATGAATTATTCCCTAAAATATTGATCGAAACCAGGTTTAATTGACTGTTTCAGTGTGGTCCCACATTACTACGTGATCCAAACCAGTAAAAAACCCAGGATCCGTTCAACAAGTATGTGAAGAATGCGAAAGTATGAGTCTGGTGAGTGAAAATCCCAGGCCTAACCTAGACCTAACATGCGTTATCCTGAAAGATATTGATCGAAACCTGGTTTAATCGACTGTCCCAGTGTGGTACCACATTACTATGTGATCCAAACCAGAAAATAACCCAGGATCTGTTCAACGAGTATGTGAAGTGTGCGAAAGTATGAGTCTGATGAGGGCAAATCCCAGACCTACCTCAGACCTAACTTTCGTTATCCTCTAAAATATTGATCGAAACCAGGTTTAATCGACTGTTTCAGTGTGGTACCACATTACTACGTGATCCAAACCAGAAAAAACCCAGGATCAGTTCAACAAGTATGTGAAAAACGCGAAAGTATGAGCCTGATGAGGGCGAATCCCAGACCTATCCCAGACCTAACTTGCGTTAACCTCTAAAATATTGATCGAAACCTGGTTTAGTCGACTGTACCAGTGTGGTACCACATTACTATGTGATCCAAACCAGAAAATAACCCAGGATCTGTTCAACGAGTATGTGAAGTGTGCGAAAGTATGAGTCTGATGAGGGCAAATCCCAGACCTATCTCAGACCTAACTTTCGTTATCCTCTAAAATATTGATCGAAACCAGGTTTAATCGACTGTTTCAGTGTGGTACCACATTACTACGTGATCCAAACCAGGAAATACCCAGGATCAGTTCAACAAGTATGTGAAAAACGCGAAAGTATGAGCCTGATGAAGCCGAATCCCAGACCTGTCACAGACCTAACTTGCGTTATCCTCTAAAATATTGATCGAAACCAGGTTTATTTGACTGTTTCAGTGTGGTACCACATTACTATGTGATAGAATCCAGAATTAGCTCAGGATCTAGCCATGAAGTATGAGAAATATGCGAAAGTATGAGCCTGAGGAGGGCAAATCCTAGACCTAACCCACACCTAACATGCGTTATCCTCTAAAATATTTATCAAAACCAGGTTTAATTGAATGTTTCAGTGTGGTAACACATTACTACGAGAACGAAACCAGAAAAAACCCAGAATCCGTTCAACAAGTATGTGAAGAATGCGAAAGTATGGGTCTGGTGAGTGAAAATCCCAGGGCTAACCTAGACCTAACATGCGTTATCCTCTAAAACATTGATCCAAACCAGGTCTAATGGACTGTTTCAGTGAGGTACCACTTTACTTCGTGATCCAAAACAGAAAAAACCTTCGATCAGGTCAACATGTATGTTAAAACTGCGAAAGTATGACCCTGATGAGGGCATATCCCAGGCCTAACCTAGACCTAACATGTCCTCTAAAATATTGATAGAAACCAGGTTTAATTGACTGTTTCAGTGTTGTACTTCATTACTACGTGATGCAATCCAGAAAAAGCCCAGGATCTAGCCATGAAGTATGAGAAATATGCGGAAGAATGAGCCAGATGAGAGTAAATCCCAGACCTAAACCAGACCGAACATGAATTATTCTCTAATATATTGATCGAAACCAGGTTTCATTGACTGTTTCAGTGTGGTAACACATTACTACGAGAACGAAACCAGAAAAAACCCAGAATCCGTTCAACAAGTATGTGAAGAATGCGAAAGTATGAGTCTGATGAGTGAAAATCCCAGGACTAACGTAGACCTAACATGCGTTATCCTCAATAATACTACTCGAAACCAGGTTTAATTGAATGATTCAGTGTGGTACCACATTACTACGTGATCCAAACCAGAAAAAACCCAGGATCCGTTCAACAAGTATGTGAAAAATGCGAAAGTATGAGCCTGATGAGGGCGAATCGCAGACCTATCCCAGACCTAACTTGCGTTATCCTCTAAAATATTGATCGAAACCAGCTTTAATTGAATGTTTCAGTGTGGTACCACATTACTACGTGATCCAAACCAGTAAAAACCCAGGATCCGTTCAACAAGTATGTGAAGAATGCGAAAGTATGAGTCTGGTGAGTGAAAATCCCAGGCCTAACCTAGACCTAACATGCGTTATCCTGAAAAATATTGATCGAAACCTGGTTTAATCGACTGTCCCAGTGTGGTACCACATTACTATGTGATCCAAACCAGAAAATAACCCAGGATCTGTTCAACGAATATGTGAAGTGTGCGAAAGTATGAGTCTGATGAGGGCAAATCCCAGACCTATCTCAGACCTAACTTTCGATATCCTCTAAAATATTGATCGAAACCAGGTTTAATCGACTGTTTCAGTGTGGTACCACATTACTACGTGATCCAAACCAGAAAAAACCCAGGATCAGTTCAACAAGTATGTGAAAAACGCGAAAGTATGAGCCTGATGAGGGCGAATCCCAGACCTATCCCAGACCTAACTTGCGTTAACCTCGAAAATATTGATCGAAACCAGGTTAAATTGACCGTTTCAGTGTGGTACCACATTACTACGTGATCCAAAGCAGAAAAAACCTTGGATTAGGTCAACATGTATGTTAAAACTGCGAAAGTTTGACCCTGATGAGGCCAAATCCCAGGCCTAACCTAGACCTAACATGCGTTATCCTCTAAAATATTGATCGAAACCAGGTTTAGTGGTCTGTTTCAGTGTGGTACCACATTACTACGTGATCCAAACCAGAAAAAACCCAGGATCTGTTCAACATGTATGTGAAAACCGCGGAAGTATGAGCCTGATGAGGGCGAATCCCAGACCTATCCCAGACCTAACTTGCGGTATACTCTAAAATATTGATCGAAACCAGGTTTAATTGACTGTTTCAGTGTGGTACCACATTACTACGTGATCCAAACCAGTAAAAACCCAGGATCCGTTCAACATGTATGTGAAGAATGCGAAAGTATGAGCCTGATGAGGGCGAATCCCAGACCTATCCCAGACCTAACATACGTTATCCTCTAAAATATTGATCGAAACCAGGTTTAATTGACTGCTTCAGTGTCGTACCACATTACTACGTGATCCAATCCAGAAATAGCCCAGGATCTAGCCATGAAGTATGAGAAATATGCGAAAGTATGAGCCTGATGAGGGCAAATCCTAGACCTAACCCAGACCTATCATGCGTTATCCTCAAAAATATTGATCGAAACCAGGTATAATGGACTGTTTCAATGTGGTCCCACATTACTACGTGATCCAAACCAGAAAAAACCCAGGACCCGTTCAACAAGTATGTGAAGAATGCGAAAGTATGAGTCTGGTGAGTGAAAATCCCAGGCCTATCCTAGACCTAACATGCGTTATCCTGAAAAATATTGATCGAAACCTGGTTTAATCGACTGTACCAGTGTGGTACCACATTACTATGTGATCCAAACCAGAAAATAACCCAGGATCTGTTCAACGAGTATGTGAAGTGTGCGAAAGTATGAGTCTGATGAGGGCAAATCCCAGACCTATCTCAGACCTAACTTTCGTTATCCTCTAAAATATTGATCGAAACCAGGTTTAATCGACTGTTTCAGTGTGGTACCACATTACTATGTGATACAAGCCAGAAATAGCTCAGGATCTAGCCATGAAGTATGAGAAATATGCGAAAGTATGAGCCTGAGGAGGGCAAATCCTAGACCTAACCCACACCTAACATGCGTTATCCTCTAAAATATTTATCAAAACCAGGTTTAATTGAATGTTTCAGTGTGGTAACACATTACTACGAGAACGAAACCAGAAAAAACCCAGAATCCGTTCAACAAGTATGTGAAGAATGCGAAAGTATGAGTCTGATGAGTGAAAATCCCAGGGCTAACCTAGACCTAACATGCGTTATCCTCTAAAACATTGATCCAAACCAGGTCTAATGGACTGTTTCAGTGTGGTACCACTTTACTTCGTGATCCAAAGCAGAAAAAACCCTCGATCAGGTCAACATGTATGTTAAAACTGCGAAAGTATGACCCTGATGAGGGCAAATCCCAGGCCTAACCTAGACCTAACATGTCCTCTAAAATATTGATGGAAACCAGGTTTAATTGACTGTTTCAGTGTTGTACTTGATTACTACGTGATGCAATCCAGAAAAAGCCCAGGATCTAGCCATGAAGTATGAGAAATATGCGGAAGAATGAGCCAGATGAGAACAAATCCCAGACCTAAACCAGACCGAACATGAATTATTCTCTAAAATATTGATCGAAACCAGGTTTAATTGACTGTTTCAGTGTGGTACCACATTACTACGTGATCCAAACCAGTAAAAACCCAGGATCCGTTCAACAAGTATGTGAAGAATGCGAAAGTATGAGACTGATGAGTGAAAATCCCAGGACTAACGTAGACCTAACATGCGTTATCCTCAATAATATTACTCGAAACCAGGTTTAATGGAATGTTTCAGTGTGGTACCACATTACTACGTGATCCAAACCAGAAAAAACGCAGGATCCGTTCAACAAGTATGTGAAGAATGCGAAAGTATGAGTCTGGTGAGTGAAAATCCCAGGCCAAGCCTAGACCTAACATGCGTTATCCTGAAAAATATTGATTGAAACCTGGTTTAATCGACTGTCCCAGTGTGGTACCACATTACTATGTGATCCAAACCAGAAAATAACCCAGGAGCTGTTCAACGAGTATGAGAAATATGCGAAAGTATGAGCCTGAGGAGGGCAAATCCTAGACCTAACCCAGACCTAACATGCGTTATCCTCTAAAATATTTATCAAGACCAGGTTTAATTGAAAGTTTCAGTGTGGTAACACATTACTACGTGAACGAAACCAGAAAAAACCCAGGATCCGTTCAACAAGTATGTGAAGAATGCGAAAGTATGAGTCTGATGAGTGAAAATCCCAGGGCTAACCCAGACCTAACATGCGTTATCCTCTAAAATATTGATCCAAACCAGGTTTAATGGTCTGTTTCAGTGTGGTACCACTTTACTACGTGATCCAAAGCAGAAAAAACCCTCGATCAGGTCAACATGTATGTTAAGACTGCGAAAGTATGACCCTGATGAGGGCAAATCCCAGGCCTAACCTAGACCTAACATGTCCTCTAAAATATTGATGTAAACCAGGTTTAATTGACTGTTTCAGTGTTGTACTTCATTACTACGTGATGCAATCCAGAAAAAGCCCAGGATCTAGCCATCAAGTATGAGAAATATGCGATAGAATGAGCCAGATGAGAGCAAATCCCAGACCTAACCTAGACCGAACATAAATTATTCTCTAAAATATTGATCGAAACCAGGTTATATTGACTGTTTCAGTGTGGTACCTCATTACTACGTGATCCAATCCAGAAATAGCCCAGGATCCAGCCATGAAGTATGAGAAATATGCGAAAGTATGAGCCTGATGAGGGCAAATCCTAGACCTAACTCAGACCTAACATGCGTTATCCTCTAAAATATTTATCAAGACCAGGTTTAATTGATTGTTTCAGTGTGGTACCACATTACTACGTGATCCACACCAGAAAAAACCCAAGACCCGTTCAACAAGTATGTGAAAAACGCGAAAGTATGAGCCTGATGAGGGCAAATCCCAGACCTATCCCAGACAAAACTTGCGTTATCCTCTAAAATATTGATCGAAACCAGGTTGAATTGAATGTTTTAGTGTGGTACCACATTACTACGTGAACCAAAGCTGAAAAAACCCTGGATTAGGTCAACATGTATGTTAAAACTGCGAAAGTATGTCCCTGATGAGGCCAAATCCCAGGCCTAACCTAGACCTAACATGCGTTATCCTCTAAAATATTGATCGAAACCAGGTTTAATTGACTGTTTCAGTGTGGTACCACATTACTACGTGATCCAATCCAGAAATAGCCCAGGATCTAGCCATGAAGTATGAGAAATATGCGAAAGTATGAGCCTGATGAGTGCAAATCCTAGACCTAACCCTGACCTATCATGCGTCATCCTCAAAAATATTGATCGAAACCAGGTTTAATGGACTGTTTCAATGTGGTACCACATTACTACGTGATCCAAAGCAGAAATAGCCCAGGATCTGTTCAACAAGTATGTGAAAAACGCGAAAGTATGGGCCTGATGAGGGCAGATCCCAGACCTATCCCAGACCTAACTTGCGTTGTTCTCTTAATTATTGATGGAAACCAGGTTTAATTGACTGTTTCAGTGTTGTACTTCATTACTACGTGATACAATCCAGAAAAAGCCCAGGATCTAGCCATGAAGTATGAGAAATATGCGGAAGAATGAGCCAGATGAGAACAAATCCCAGACCTAAACCAGACCGAACATGAATTATTCTCTAAAATATTGATCGAAACCAGGTTTAATTGACTGTTTCAGTGTGGTACCACATTACTACGTGATCCAAACCAGTAAAAACCCAGGATCCGTTCAACAAGTATGTGTAATATGCGACAGAATGAGCCGGATGAGAGCAAATCCCAGACCTAACCTAGACCTAACATGAATTATTCCCTAAAATATTGATCGAAACCAGGTTTAATTGACTGTTTCAGTGTGGTCCCACATTACTACGTGATCCAAACCAGAAAAAACCCAGGATCCGTTCAACAAGTATGTGAAGAATGCGAAAGTATGAGTCTGGTGAGTGAAAATCCCAGGCCTAACCTAGACCTAACATGCGTTATCCTGAGAAATATTGATCGAAACCTGGTTTAATCGACTGTCCCAGTGTGGTACCACATTACTATGTGAGCCAAATCAGAAAATAACCCAGGAGCTGTTCAACGAGTATGTGAAGTGTGCGAAAGTATGAGTCTGATGAGGGCAAATCCCAGAACTATCCCAGACCTAACTTTCGTTATCCTCTAAAATATTGATCGAAACCAGGTTTAATCGACTGTTTCAGTGTGGTACCACATTACTACGTGATCCAAACCAGAAAAAACCCAGGATCAGTTCAACAAGTATGTGAAAAACGCGAAAGTATGAGCCTGATGAGGGCGAATCCCAGACCTATCCCAGACCTAACTTGCGTTATCCTCTAAAATATTGATCGAAACCAGGCTTAATTGACTGTTTCAGCGTGGCACCACATTACTACGTGCACGAAACCAGAAAAAACCCAGGATCCGTTCAACAAGTATGTGAAGAATGCGAAAGTATGAGTCTGATGAGTCAAAATCCCAGGGCTAACCCAGACCTAACATGCGTTATCCTCTAAAATATTGATCCAAACCAGGTTTAATGGACTGTTTCAGTGTGGTACCACTTTACTACGTGATCCAAAGCAGAAAAAACCCTCGATCAGGTCAACATGTATGTTAAAACTGCGAAAGTATGACCCTGATGAGGGCAAATCCCAGGCCTAACCTAGACCTAACATGTCCTCTAAAATATTGATGTAAACCAGGTTTAATTGACTGTTTCAGTGTTGTACTTCATTACTACGTGATGCAATCCAGAAAAAGCCCCGGATCTATCCATCAAGTATGAGAAATATGCGATAGAATGAGCCAGATGAGAGCAAATCCCAGACCTAACCTAGACCGAATATAAATTATTCTCTAAAATATTGATCGAAACCAGGTTAAATTGACTGTTTCAGAGTGGTACCTCATTACTACGTGATCCAATCCAGAAATAGCCCAGGATCCAGCCATGAAGTATGAGAAATATGCGAAAGTATGAGCCTGATGAGGGCAAATCCTAGACCTAACCCAGACCTAACATGCGTTATCCTCTAAAATATTTATCAAGACCAGGTTCAATTGATTGTTTCAGTGTGGTACCACATTACTACGTGATCCACACCAGAAAAAACCCAAGACCCGTTCAACAAGTATGTGAAAAACGCGAAAGTATGAGCCTGATGAGGGCAAATCCCAGACCTATCCCAGACAAAACTTGCGTTATCCTCTAAAATATTGATCGAAACCAGGTTGAATTGAATGTTTTAGTGTGGTACCACATTACTACGTGATCCAAAGCTGAAAAAACCCTGGATTAGGTCAACATGTATGTTAAAACTGCGAAAGTATGACCCGGATGAGGCCAAATCCCAGGCCTAACCTAGACCTAACATGCGTTATCCTCTAAAATATTGATCGAAACCAGGTTTAGTGGTCTGTTTCAGTGTGGTACCACATTACTACGTGATCCAAACCAGTAAAAACCCAGGATCCGTTCAACAAGTATGTGATGTGAGCGAAAGTATGAGTCTGATGAGGGCAAATCCCAGACCTATCCCAGACCTAACTTGCGGTATCCTCAGAAATATTGATCGAAACCAGGTTTCATTGACTGTTTCAGTGTGGTACCATATTACTACGTGATCCAAACCAGTAAAAACCCAGGATCCGTTCAACAAGTATGTGAAGAATGCGAAAGTATGAGTCTGATGAGTGGAAATCCCAAGCCTAACCTAGACCTAACATGCGTTATCCTCAAAAATATTGATCGAAGCCAGGTTTAGTGGACTGTTTCAGTGTGGTACCACATTACTGCGTGATCCAAACCAGAAAATCCAGGATCTGTTTAACAAGTATGTGAAAAATGCGAAAGTGTGACCCTGATGAGGGCAAATCCCAGACCTATGCCAGACCTAACTTGCGTCATCCTCAAAAATATTGATCGAAACCAGGTTTAATCGACTGTTTCAGTGTGGTACCACATAACTACGTGATCCAAACCAGAAAAAAACCCAGGATCTGTTCAGCAAGTATGTGAAGAATGCGAAAGTATGTGTCTGATGAGGGCAAATCCCAGGCCTAACCTAGACCTAACAGGCGTTATCTTCTAAAATATTGATCGAAACCAGGTTTAATGGACTGTTTCAATCTGGTACCACATTACTACGTGATCCAAAGCAGAAATAGCACAGGATCTAGCCATGAAGTATTAGAAATATGCGAAAGTATGAGCCTGATGAGGGCAAATCCTAGACGTTACCCAGACCTAACTTGCGTTATCCTCTAAAATATTTATCAAAACCAGCTTTAATTGAATGTTTCAGTGTGGTACCACATTACTACGTGATCCAAACCAGTAAAAACCCAGGATCCGTTCATCGAGTATGTGAAGAATGCGAAAGTATGAGTCTGATGAGTGAAAATCCCAGGCCTAACCTAGACCTAACATGCGTTATCCTCAAAAATATTGATCGAAACCAGGTTTAATCGATTGTTTTAGTGTGGCATCACATTACTATGTGATCCAAACCAGTGGAAGCCCAGGATCTGGCCAACAAGAATGAGAAATATGCGAAAGAATGAGCCGGATGAGTGCAAATCCCAGACCTAACCTAGACCTAACATGAATTATTCCCTAAAATATTGATCGAAACCAGGTTTAATTGACTGTTTCAGTGTGGTCCCACATTACTACGTGATCCAAACCAGAAAAAAACCCAGGATCCGTTCAACAAGTATGTGAAGAATGCGAAAGAATGAGTCGGGTGAGTGAAAATCCCAGGCCTAACCTAGACCTAACATGCGTTATCCTGAAAAATATTGACCGAAACCTGGTATAATCGACTGTCCCAGTGTGGTACCACATTACTATGTGATCCAAACCAGAAAATAACCCAGGATCTGTTCAACGAGTATGTGAAGTGTGCGAAAGTATGAGTCTGATGAGGGCAAATCCCAGACCTATCTCAGACCTAACTTTCATTATCCTCTAAAATATTGATCGAAACCAGGTTTAATCGACTGTTTCAGTGTGGTACCACATTACTACGTGATCCAAACCAGAAAAAACCCAGGATCAGTTCAACAAGTATGTGAAAAACGCGAAAGTATGAGCCTGATGAGGGCGAATGCCAGACCTATCCCAGACCTAACTTGCGTTAACCTCTAAAATATTGTTCGAAACCAGGTTAAATTGACTGTTTCAGTGTGGTACCACATTACTACGTGATCCAAAGCAGAAGAAACCTTGGATTAGGTCAACATGTATGTTAAAACTGCGAAAGTTTGACCCTGATGAGACCAAATCCCAGGCCTAACCTAGACCTAACATGCGTTATCCTCTAAAATATTGATCGAAACCAGGTTTAGTGGTCTGTTTCAGTGTGGTACCACATTACTACGTGATCCAAACCAGAAAACACCCAGGATCTGTTCAACATGTATGTGAAAACCGCGGAAGTATGAGCCTGATGAGGGCGAATCCCAGACCTATCCCAGACCTAACTTGCGGTATCCTCTAAAATATTGATCGAAACCAGGTTTAATTGACTGTTTCAGTGTGGTACCACATTACTCTGTGATCCAAACCAGTAAAAACCCAGGATCCGTTCAACAAGTATGTGAAGAATGCGAAAGTATGAGACTGATGAGTGAAAATCCCAGGACTAACGTAGACCTAACATGCGTTATCCTCAATAATATTGCTCGAAACCAGGTTTAATTGAATGTTTCAGTGTGGTACCACATTACTACCTGATCCAAACCAGTAAAAACCCAGGATCCGTTCAACAAGTATGTGAAAAACGCGAAAGTATGAGCCTGATGAAGCCGAATCCCAGACCTATCACAGACCTAACTTGCGTTATCCTCTAAAATAATGATCGAAACCAGGTTTAATTGACTGTTTCAGCGTGGTACCACATTACTATGTGATACAATCCAGAATTAGCTCAGGATCTAGCCATCAAGTATGAGAAATATGCGAAAGCATGAGCCTGAGGAGGGCAAATCCCAGACCTAAACCAGACCTAACTTGCGTTATCCTCTAAAATATTGATCGAAACCAGCTTTAATTGAATGTTTCAGTGTGGTACCACATTACTACGTGATCCAAACCAGTAAAAACCCATGATCCGTTCAACGAGTATGTGAAGAATGCGAAAGTATGAGTCTGATGAGTGAAAATCCCAGGCCTAACCTAGACCTAACATTTGTTATCCTCAAAAATATTGATCGAAACCAGGTTTAATCGATTGTTTTAGTGTGGCATCACATTACTCTGTGTTCCAAACCAGAAAAAAACCCAGGATCCGTTCAACAAGTATGTGAAGAATGCGATAGTATGAGTCTGGTGAGTGAAAATCCCAGGCCTAACCTAGACCTAACATGCGTTATCCTGAAGAATATTGATCGAAACCTGGTTTAATCGACTGTCCCAGTGTGGTACCACATTACTATGTGATCCAAACCAGAAAATAACCCAGGATCTGTTCAACGAGCATGTGAAGTGTGCGAAAGTATGAGTCTGATGAGGGCAAATCCCAGACCTATCTCAGACCTAACTTTCGTTATCCTCTAAAATATTGATCGAAACCAGGTTTAATCGACTGTTTCAGTGTGATACCACATTACTACGTGATCCAAACCAGACAAAACCCAGGATCAGTTCAACAAGTATGTGAAAGACGCGAAAGTATTAGCCTGATGAGGGCAAATCCTAGACGTAACCCAGACCTAACATACGTTATCCTCTAAAATATTTATCAAGACCAGGTTTAATTGAATGTTTCAGCGTGGTACCACATTACTATGTGATCCAAACCAGAAAAAACCCAGGATCTGTTCAACGAGTATGTGAAGTGTGCGAAGGTATGAGTCTGATGATGGCAAATCCCAGACATATCCCAGACCTAACTTGCGTTATCCTCTAAAATATTGATCGAAACCAGGTTTAATTGACTGTTTCAGTGTGGTACCACATTACTACGTGATCCAATCCAGAAATAGCCCAGGATCTAGCCATGAAGTATGAGAAATATGCGAAAGTATGAGCCTGATGAGGGCAAATCCTAGACCTAACCCTGACCTATCATGCGTTATCCTCAAAAATATTGATCGAAACCAGGTTTAATGGACTGTTTCAAT
Source organism: Colletes latitarsis (assembly GCF_051014445.1). Classification (NCBI taxonomy): domain Eukaryota; kingdom Metazoa; phylum Arthropoda; class Insecta; order Hymenoptera; family Colletidae; genus Colletes; species Colletes latitarsis. The sequence continues at coordinate 25,866,815 of NW_027488367.1, read as the reverse complement.
GTGGTACCACATTACTACGTGATCCAAAGAAGAAATAGCCCAGGATCTAGCCATGAAGTATTAGAAATATGCGAAAGTATGAGCCTGATGTGGGCAAATCCTAGACGTTACCCAGACCTAACATGCGTTATCCTCTAAAATATTTATCAAAACCAGGTTTAATTGTATGTTTCAGTGTGGTACCACATTACTACGTGATCCAAACCAGTAAAAACCCAGGATCCGTTCAACGAGTATGTGAAGAATGCGAAAGTATGAGTCTGATGAGTGAAAATCCCTGGCCTAACCTAGACCTAACATGCGTTATCCTAAAAAATATTGATCGAAACCAGGTTTAATCGATTGTTTCAGTGTGGTACCACACTACTACGTGATCCAAACCAGAAAAAACCCTGGATCTGTTCAACAAGTATGTGAAAAACCGCGAAAGTATGGGCCTGATGAAGGCAGATCCCAGACCTATCCCAGACCTAACTTGCGTTGTCCTCTTAATTATTGATGGAAACCAGGTTTAATTGACTGTTTCAGTGTTGTACTTCATTACTACGTGATACAATCCAGAAAAAGCCCAGGATCTAGCCATCAAGTATGAGTAATATGCGAAAGAATGAGCCGGATGAGAGCAAATCCCAGACCTAACCTAGACCTAACATGAATTATTCCCTAAAATATTGATCGAAACCAGGTTTAATTGACTGTTTCAGTGTGGTCCCACATTACTACGTGATCCAAACCAGAAAAAACCCAGGATCCGTTCAACAAGTATGTGAAGAATGCGAAAGTATGAGTCTGGTGAGTGAAAATCCCAGGCCTAACCTAGACCTAACATGCGTTATCCTGACAAATATTGATCGAAACCTGGTTTAATCGACTGTCCCAGTGTGGTACCACATTAGTATGTGAGCCAAACCAGAAAATAACCCAGGAGCTGTTCAACGAGTATGTGAAAAACGCGAAAGTATGAGCCTGATGAGGGCGAATCCCAGACCTATCCCAGACCTAACTTGCGTTATCCTCTAAAATATTGATCGAAACCAGGTTTAATCGACTGTTTCAGTGTGATACCACATTACTACGTGATCCAAACCAGAAAAAACCCAGGACCAGTTCAACAAGTATGTGAAAGACGCGAAAGTATTAGCCTGATGAGGGCAAATCCTAGACGTAACCCAGACCTAACATACGTTATCCTCTAAAATATTTATCAAGACCAGGTTTAATTGAATGTTTCAGCGTGGTACCACATTACTATGTGATCCAAGCCAGAGAAAACCCAGGATCTGTTCAACGAGTATGTGAAGTGTGCGAATGTATGAGTCTGATGATGGCAAATCCCAGACATATCCCAGACCTAACTTGCGTTATCCTCTAAAATATTGATCGAAACCAGGTTTAATTGACTGTTTCAGTGTGGTACCACATTACTACGTGATCCAATCCAGAAATAGCCCAGGATCTAGCAATGAAGTATGAGAAATATGCGAAAGTATGAGCCTGACGTGGGCAAATCCTAGACCTAACCCAGACCTAACATGCGTTATCCTCTAAAATATTGATCGAAACCAGGTTTAATTGACTGTTTCAGTGTGGTACCACATTACTACGTGATCCAAACCAGTAAAAACCCAGGATCCGTTCAACAAGTATGTGAAGAATGCGAAAGTATGAGACTGATGAGTGAAAATCCCAGGACTAACGTAGACCTAACATGCGTTATCCTCAATAATATTGCTCGAAACCAGGTTTAATTGAATGTTTCAGTGTGGTACCACATTACTACCTGATCCAAACCAGTAAAAACCCAGGATCCGTTCAACAAGTATGTGAAAAACGCGAAAGTATGAGCCTGATGAGGGCGAATCCCAGACCTATCCCAGACCTAACTTGCGTTATCCTCTAAAATATTGATCGAAACCAGGTTTAATTGACTGCTTCAGTGTCGTACCACATTACTACGTGGTCCAATCCAGAAATAGCCCAGGATCTAGCCATGAAGTATGAGAAATATGCGAAAGTATGAGCCTGATGAGGGCAAATCCTAGACCTAACCCAGACCTATCATGCGTTATCCTCAAAAATATTGATCGAAACCAGGTACAATGGACTGTTTCAATGTGGTCCCACACTACTACGTGATCCAAACCAGAAAAAACCCAGGACCCGTTCAACAAGTATGTGAAGAATGCGAAAGTATGAGTCTGGTGAGTGAAAATCCCAGGCCTAACCTAGACCTAACATGCGTTATCCTGAAAAATATTGATCGAAACCTGGTTTAAACGACTGTACCAGTGTGGTACCACATTACTATGTGATCCAAACCAGAAAATAACCCAGGATCTGTTCAACGAGTATGTGATGTGTGCGAAAGTATGAGTCTGATGAGGGCAAATCCCAGACCTATCTCAGACCTAACTTTCGTTATCCTCTAAAATATTGATCGAAACCAGGTTTAATCGACTGTTTCAGTGTGGTACCACATTACTACGTGATCCAAACCAGAAAATACACAGGATCAGTTCAACAAGTATGTGAAAAACGCGAAAGTATGAGCCTGATGAAGCCGAATCCCAGACCTATCACAGACCTAACTTGCGTTATCCTCTAAAATATTGATCGAAACCAGGTTTAATTGACTGTTTCAGCGTGGTACCACATTACTATGTGATACAATCCAGAATTAGCTCAGGATCTAGCCATCAAGTATGAGAAATATGCGAAAGCATGAGCCTGAGGAGGGCAAATCCCAGACCTAAACCAGACCTAACTTGCGTTATCCTCTAAAATATTGATCGAAACCAGCTTTAATTGAATGTTTCAGTGTGGTACCACATTACTACGTGATCCAAACCAGTAAAAACCCATGATCCGTTCAACGAGTATGTGAAGAATGCGAAAGTATGAGTCTGATGAGTGAAAATCCCAGGCCTAACCTAGACCTAACATTTGTTATCCTCAAAAATATTGATCGAAACCAGGTTTAATCGATTGTTTTAGTGTGGCATCACATTACTCTGTGTTCCAAACCAGAAAAAAACCCAGGATCCGTTCAACAAGTATGTGAAGAATGCGATAGTATGAGTCTGGTGAGTGAAAATCCCAGGCCTAACCTAGACCTAACATGCGTTATCCTGAAGAATATTGATCGAAACCTGGTTTAATCGACTGTCCCAGTGTGGTACCACATTACTATGTGATCCAAACCAGAAAATAACCCAGGATCTGTTCAACGAGCATGTGAAGTGTGCGAAAGTATGAGTCTGATGAGGGCAAATCCCAGACCTATCTCAGACCTAACTTTCGTTATCCTCTAAAATATTGATCGAAACCAGGTTTAATCGACTGTTTCAGTGTGATACCACATTACTACGTGATCCAAACCAGACAAAACCCGGGATCAGTTCAACAAGTATGTGAAAGACGCGAAAGTATTAGCCTGATGAGGGCAAATCCTAGACGTAACCCAGACCTAACATACGTTATCCTCTAAAATATTTATCAAGACCAGGTTTAATTGAATGTTTCAGCGTGGTACCACATTACTATGTGATCCAAACCAGAAAAAACCCAGGATCTGTTCAACGAGTATGTGAAGTGTGCGAAGGTATGAGTCTGATGATGGCAAATCCCAGACATATCCCAGACCTAACTTGCGTTATCCTCTAAAATATTGATCGAAACCAGGTTTAATTGACTGTTTCAGTGTGGTACCACATTACTACGTGATCCAATCCAGAAATAGCCCAGGATCTAGCCATGAAGTATGAGAAATATGCGAAAGTATGAGCCTGATGAGGGCAAATCCTAGACCTAACCCTGACCTATCATGCGTTATCCTCAAAAATATTGATCGAAACCAGGTTTAATGGACTGTTTCAATGTGGTACCACATTACTACGTGATCCAAAGAAGAAATAGCCCAGGATCTAGCCATGAAGTATTAGAAATATGCGAAAGTATGAGCCTGATGTGGGCAAATCCTAGACGTTACCCAGACCTAACATGCGTTATCCTCTAAAATATTTATCAAAACCAGGTTTAATTGTATGTTTCAGTGTGGTACCACATTACTACGTGATCCAAACCAGTAAAAACCCAGGATCCGTTCAACGAGTATGTGAAGAATGCGAAAGTATGAGTCTGATGATTGAAAATCCCTGGCCTAACCTAGACCTAACATGCGTTATCCTAAAAAATATTGATCGAAACCAGGTTTAATCGATTGTTTCAGTGTGGTACCACACTACTACGTGATCCAAACCAGAAAAAACCCTGGATCTGTTCAACAAGTATGTGAAAAACCGCGAAAGTATGGGCCTGATGAAGGCAGATCCCAGACCTATCCCAGACCTAACTTGCGTTGTCCTCTTAATTATTGATGGAAACCAGGTTTAATTGACTGTTTCAGTGTTGTACTTCATTACTACGTGATACAATCCAGAAAAAGCCCAGGATCTAGCCATCAAGTATGAGTAATATGCGAAAGAATGAGCCGGATGAGAGCAAATCCCAGACCTAACCTAGACCTAACATGAATTATTCCCTAAAATATTGATCGAAACCAGGTTTAATTGACTGTTTCAGTGTGGTCCCACATTACTACGTGATCCAAACCAGAAAAAACCCAGGATCCGTTCAACAAGTATGTGAAGAATGCGAAAGTATGAGTCTGGTGAGTGAAAATCCCAGGCCTAACCTAGACCTAACATGCGTTATCCTGACAAATATTGATCGAAACCTGGTTTAATCGACTGTCCCAGTGTGGTACCACATTAGTATGTGAGCCAAACCAGAAAATAACCCAGGAGCTGTTCAACGAGTATGTGAAAAACGCGAAAGTTTGAGCCTGATGAGGGCGAATCCCAGACCTATCCCAGACCTAACTTGCGTTATCCTCTAAAATATTGATCGAAACCAGGTTTAATCGACTGTTTCAGTGTGATACCACATTACTACGTGATCCAAACCAGAAAAAACCCAGGATCAGTTCAACAAGTATGTGAAAGACGCGAAAGTATTAGCCTGATGAGGGCAAATCCTAGACGTAACCCAGACCTAACATACGTTATCCTCTAAAATATTTATCAAGACCAGGTTTAATTGAATGTTTCAGCGTGGTACCACATTACTATGTGATCCAAGCCAGAGAAAACCCAGGATCTGTTCAACGAGTATGTGAAGTGTGCGAATGTATGAGTCTGATGATGGCAAATCCCAGACATATCCCAGACCTAACTTGCGTTATCCTCTAAAATATTGATCGAAACCAGGTTTAATTGACTGTTTCAGTGTGGTACCACATTACTACGTGATCCAATCCAGAAATAGCCCAGGATCTAGCAATGAAGTATGAGAAATATGCGAAAGTATGAGCCTGACGTGGGCAAATCCTAGACCTAACCCAGACCTAACATGCGTTATCCTCTAAAATATTTATCAAGACCAGGTTTAATTGATTGTTTTAGTGTGGTCCCACATTACTACGTGATGCAAACCAGAATAAACCCAGGATCCGTTCAACAAGTATGTGAAGAATGCGAAAGTATGAGTCTGATGAGTGAAAATCCCAGGCCTAACCTAGACCTAACATGCGTTATCCTCAAAAATATTGATCGAAACCTGGTTTAAACGACTGTTTCAGTGTGGTACCACATTACTACGTGATCCAATCCAGAAACAGTCCAGGATCCAGCCATGAAGTATGAGAAATATGCGAAAGTATGAGCCTGATGAGGGCAAATCCTAGACCTAACCCAAACCTAACATGCGTTATCCCCTAAAATATTTATCAAGACCAGGTTTAATTGAATGTTTCAGTGCGGTACCACATTACTACGTGAACCAAACCAGAAAAAACCCAGGATCCGTTCAACAAGTATGTTAAAACTGCGAAAGTATGACCCTGATGAGGGCAAATCCCAGGTCTAACCTAGACCTAACATGCGTTGTCCTCTAAAATATTGATGGAAACCAGGTTTAATTGACTGTTTCAAGGTTGTTCTCCACTACTACGTGATGCAATCCAGAAAAAGCCCAGGATCTAGCCATGAAGTATGAGAAATATGCGAAAGAATGAGCCTGATGAGGGCAAATCCTAGACCTAACCCAGACCTAAGTTGCGTTATCCTCTAAAATATTTATCCAGACCTGGTTTCATTGATCGTTTCAGTGTGGTACCACTTTACTACGTGATCCAATCCAGAAATAGCCCAGGATCCAGCCATGAAGTATGAGAAATATGCGAAAGAATGAGCCTGATGAGAGCATATCCCAGAGCTAGCCTAAACCTAACATGCGTTATTCTCTAAAATATTGTTCGAAACCATGTTTAGTTGACTGTTTCAGTGTGGTACCACATTACTACGTGATCCAATCCAGAAATAGCCCAGGATCCAGCCATGAAGTATGAGAAATATGCGAAAGAATGAGTCTGATGAGTGAAAATCCCAGGCCTAACCTAGACCTAACATGCGTTGTCCTCAATAATATTGATCGAAACCAGGTTTAATTGACTGTTTCAGTGTGGTTCCACTTTACTACGTGATCCAAAGCAGAAAAAACCCTCGATCAGGTTAACATGCATGTTAAAACTGCGAAAGTATGACCCTGATGAGGGCAAATCCCAGGCCTAACCTAGACCTAACATGCGTTATCTTCTAAAATATTGAGCGAAACCAGGTTTAATGGACTGTTTCAGTGTGGTACCACACTACTTCGTGATCCAAACCAGAAGAAACCCAGGATCTGTTCAACAAGTATGTGAAAAACGCGAAACTGTGAGCCTGATGAGGGCAAATCTTAGACCTAACCCAGGCCTAAGATGCGTTATCCTCTAAAATATTTATCCAGACCAGGTTTCATTGAACGTTTCAGTGTGGTACCACTTTACTACGTGATCCAATTCAGAAATAGCCCAGGATCCAGCCATGAAGTATGAGAAGTATGCGAAAGTATGAGTCTGATGAGGGCAAATCCCAGGCCTAAACTAGACATAACTTTCGTTATCCTCTAAAATAATGATCGAAACCAGGTTTAATTGATTGTTTCAGTGTGGTCCCACATTGCTACGTGATCCAAAGCAGAAAAACCCTCGATCTGGCCAACATGTATGTTAAAACTGCAAAAGTATGACCCTGATGAGGGCAAATCCCAGGCCTAACCTAGACCTAACATGCGTTGTCATCTAAAATATTGATGGAAACCAGGTTTAATTGACTGTTTCAGTGTTGTACTTCATTACTACGTGATGCAATCCAGAAAAAGCCCAGGATCTTGCCATCAAGTATGAGAAATATGCGAAAGAATGAGCCTGATGAGAGCAAATCCCAGACCTAACCTAGACCTAACATGAATTATTCTCTAAAATATTGATCGAAACCAGGTTTAATTGACTGTTTCAGTGTGGTACCACATTACTACGTGATCCAAACCAGAAAAAAACCCAGGATCTGTTCAACAAGTATGAGAAGTATGCGAAAGTATGAGCCTGATGAGGGCGAATCCCAGACCTATCTCAGACCTAACTTGCGTTATCCTCTAAAATATTGATCGAAACCAGGTTTAGTTGACTGTTTCAGTGTGGTACCACATTACTACGTGATCCAATCCAGAAATAGCCCAGGATCTAGCCATGAAGTATGAGAAATATGCGAAAGTATGAGCCTGACGAGGGCAAATCCTGGACCTAACCCAGACCTAACATATGTTATCCTCTAGAATATTTATCAAGACCTGGTTTAATCGACTGTTTCAGTGTGGTACCACATTACAATGTGATCCAAACCAGAAAATAACCCAGGATCTGTTCAACGGGTATGTGAAGTGTGCGAAAGTATGAGTCTGATGAGGGCAAATCCCAGGCCTAACCTATACCTAACATGCGTTGTCCTCTAAAATATTGATCGAAACCAGGTTTCAACGAATGTTTCAGCGTAGTACCACATTACTACGTGATCCAATCCAGAAATAGCCCAGGATCCAGCCATGAAGTATGAGAAATATGCGAAAGTATGAGCCTGATGAGGGCAAATCCCAGACCTATCCCAGACATAACTTGCGTTATCCTCTAAAATATTGATGGAAACCAGGTTTAAATGACTGTTTCAGTGTGGTACCACATTACTACGTAATCCAGTCCAGAAAAAGTCCAGGATCTAGCCATCAAGTATGAGAAATATGCGAAAGAATGAGCCTGATGAGGGCAAATCCTAGACCTAACCCAGACCTAACATGCGTTATCCTCTAAAATATTTATCAAGACCAGGATTAATTGACTGTTTCAGTGTGGCATCACATTACTACGTGATCCAATCCAGTGGAAGCCCAGGATCTGGCCAACAAGAATAAGAAATATGCGAAAGTATGAGCCTGACGAGAGCAAATCCCAGACCTAACCTAGACCTAACATGCGTTATCCTCAAAAATATTGGTCGAAAACAGGTTTAATCGACTGTTTCAGTGTGGTACCACATCACTACGTTATCCAAACCAGTGGAAGCCCAGGATCAGGTCAACATGTATGTTAAAACTGCGAAAGTGTGAAATATTGATCGATACCAGGTTTAATTGACTGTTTCAGTGTGGCACCACATTACTACGTGATCCAATCCAGAAAAAGCCCAGGATCTAGCCATGAAGTATGAGAAATATGCGAAAGTATGAGCCTGATGTGGGCAAATCCTAGACCTAACCCAGACCTAGCATGCGTTATCCTCTAAAATATTTATTAAGACCAGGTTTAATTGAATGTTCAGTGTGGTACCACATTACTACGTGATCCATGCCGGAAAAAACCCAGGATCTGTTCAACAAGTATGTGAAAAACGCGAAAGTATGAGCTTGATGAGGGCAAATCCCAGACCTATCTCAGACATAACTTGCGTTATCCTCTAAAATATTGACCGAAACCAGGTTTAATCGACTGTTTTAGTGTGGTACTACTTTACTACGTGATCCAGAGCAGGAAAAACCCTCGATCAGGTCAACATATATGTTAAAACTACGAAAGTATGACCCTGATGAGGGCAAATCCCAGACCTATCCCAGACCTAACTTGCGTTATCCTCCAAAATATTGATCGAAACCGGGCTTAATCGACTGTTTCAGTGTGGTACCACATTACTACGTGATCCAAACCAGAAAAAACCCAGGATCTGTTCAACAAGTATGTGAAGTTTGCGAAAGTACGAGCCTGATGAGAGCAAATCCCAGACCTATCCTAGACCTAACATGTGTTATCCTCTAAAATAATAATCGAAACCAGGTTTAATCCACTGTTTCAGTGTGGTAGCACATTACTACGTGATCCAAACCAGAAAAAATCCCAGGATCTATTCAACAAGTATGTGAAGTATGCGAAAGGATGAGTCTGATGAGGGCAAATCCCAGGCCTAACCTAGACATAACATGCGTTATCCTCTAAAATATTGATCGAAACCAGGTTTAATCGACTGTGGCAGTGTGGTAACACTTTACAACGTTATCGAAACCAGAAAAAGCCAGGGATCTGTTCAACAAGTATGTGAGAAATGCGAAAGTATGACCGTGATGAGGGCAAATCCCAGACCTATCCCAGACCTAACTTGTGTTGTCCTCTAAAATATTGATGGAAACCAGGTTTAAATGACTGTTTCAGTGTGGTACCACACTAGTACGTGATCCAATCCAGAAAAAGTCCAGGATCTAGCCACCAAGTATGAGAAATATGCGAAAGAACGAGCCTGATGAGGGCAAATCCTAGACCTAACCCAGACCTAACATGCGTTATCCTCTAAAATATTTATCAAGACTAGGATTAATTGACTGTTTCAGTGTGGCACCACATTACTACGTGATCCAATCCAGTGGAAGCCCAGGATCTGGCCAACAAGAATGAGAAATATGCGAAAGTATGAGCCTGACGAGAGTAAATCCCAGACCTAACCTAGACCTAACATGCGTTATCCTCAAAAATATTGATCGAAACCACGTTTAATTGACTGTTTCAGTGTGGTACCACATTACCGCGTGATCCAATCCAGAAAAAGCCCAGGATCTAGCTATGAAGTATGAGAAATATACGAAAGTATGTGTCTGATGAGGGCAAATCCCAAGCCTAACCTAGACATAACATGCGTTATCCTCTAAAATATTGATCGAAAACAGGTTTAATGGACTGTTTCAGTGTGGTACCACATTACTACGTGATCCAAACCAGAAAAAACCCAGAATCTGTTCAACAAGTATGTGATAAACGCGAAAGTATGAGCCTGATGAGGGCAAATCTCAGACGTATCCCAGACATAACTTGCGTTATCCTCTAAAATATTTATCGAAACCAGGTTTAATTGACTGTTTCAGTGTAGTACCACATTACAGCGTGATCCAAACCAGAAAAAACTCAGGATCCGTTCAACACGTATGTGAAGTATGCGAAAGTATGAGTCTGGTGAGTGAAAATCCCAGGCCTAACCTAGACCTGACATGCGTTATCCTCTAAAATATTGATCAAAACGGGAATTAATGGACTGTTTCAGTGTGGTACCACATTACTACGCGATCAAAACCAGAAAAAACCCAGAATCTGTTCAACAAGTACGTGAAGAATGCGAAAGTATGTGTCTGATGAGGGCAAATCCCAAGCCAACCTAGACATAACATGCGTTATCCTCTAAAATATTGATCGTAACCAGGTTTAATGGACTGTCTCAGTGTGGTACCACATTCCTACGTGATCCAAACCAGTGGAAGCCCAGGATCTGGCCAACAAGTATGTGAAAAACGCGATAGTATGACCCTGATGAGGGCAAATCCCAGACCTAACCAAGACCTAACATGTGTCATCCTCTAAAATAATAATCGAAACCAGGTTTAATGGTCTGCTTCAGTGTGGTACCACATTACTATGTGATCCAAACCAGAAAAAGCCAGGGATCTGTTGAACAAGTATATAAAAAATGCGAAAATGTGACCCTGATGAGGGCAAATCCCAGACCTATCCCAGACCTAACTTGCGTTATCCTCGAAAATATTGATCGAAACCGGGTTCGATGGACTGTTTCTGTGTGGTACCACATTACTACGTGATCCAAACCAGAAAAAACCCAGGATCTAGCCATGTAGTAAGAGAAAAATGCGGAAGTATGAGCCTGACGAGGGCAAATCCTAGACCAAACCCAGACCTAACAAGCTTAATCCTCTAAAATATTTATCAAGACCAGGTTTAATTGCATGTTTCAGTGTGGTACCACATTACTACGTGATCCAAACCAGAAAAAACCCAGGATCCGCTCAACAAGTATGTGAAAAACGCGAAAGTATGAGCCTGATGAAGGCAAATCCCAGTCCTAACCTAGACCTAACATGTGTTATCCTCTAAAATAATAATCGAAACAAGGTTTAATCCACTGTTTCAGTGTGGTAGCACATTACTACGTGATCCAAACCAGAAAAAAACCCAGGATCTGTTCAACAAGTATGTGAAGTATGCGAAAGGATGAGTCTGATGAGGGCAAATCCCAGGCCTAACCTAGACATAACATGCGTTATCCTCTAAAATATTGATCGAAACCAAGTTTAATCGACTGTGGCAGTGTGATAACACTTTACAACGTTATCGAAACCAGAAAAAGCCAGGGATCTGATCAACAAGTATGTGAAAAACGCGAAAGTATGAGCCTGATGAAGGCAAATCCCAGTCCTAACCTAGACCCAACATGTGTTATCCTCTAAGATAATAATCGAAACAAGGTTTAATCCACTGTTTCAGTGTGGTAGCACATTACTACGTGATCCAAACCAGAAAAAAACCCAGGATCTATTCAACAAGTATGTGAAGTATGCGAAAGGATGAGTCTGATGAGGGCAAATCCCAGGCCTAACCTAGACCTAACTTGCGTTGTCCTCTAAAATAATGACCGAAACCAGGTTTAGTGGACTGTTTCAGTGTGGTACCACATTACTACGCGATCCAATCCAGAGAAAGCTCAGAATCTGGCCATCAAGTATGAGAAATATTCGAAAGTACGAGCCAGATGAGAGCAAATCCCAGACCTAACCCAGACCTAACATGAATTATTCTCTAAAATATTGATCGAAACCAGGTTTAATGGACTGTTTCAGTGGGGTACCACATTACTACGTGATGCAATCCAGAAAAAGCCCTGGATCTCGCCATCAAGTATGAGAAATATGCGAAAGTATTACACTGATGAGCGCAAATCCCAGACCTAACCCAGACCTAACATGCGTTATCTTCCAAAATATTGATCGAACACAGGTTTAATTGAATGTTTTAGTGTGGTACCACTTTACTACGTGATCCAATGTAGAAAAAACCCAGGATCTGTTCAACAAGTATGTGAAGTATGCGAAAGTATGAGTCTGATGAGGGAAAATCCCCGGCCCAACCAGGACATAAAATAAGTTATCCTCAAAAATAATGACCAAAACCAGGTTTAGTGGGCTGTTTCAGTGTGGTACCACATTACTACGCGACCCAATCCAGAAAAAGCCCAGGATCTAGCCATCAAGTATGAGAAATATGCGAAAGTACGAGCCTTATGAGAGCAAATCCCAGACCTATCCCAGACCTAACATGCGTTATCCTCTCAAATATTTATCAAGACCAGGTTTAATTGACTGTTTCAGTGTGGTACCACATTACTACGTGATGCAATCCAGAAAAAGCCCAGGATCTCGCCATCAAGTATGAGAAATATGCGAAAGTATTACACTGATGAGCGCAAATCCCAGACCTAACCCAGACCTAACATGCGTTATCTTCCAAAATATTGATCGAACACAGGTTTAATTTTATGTTTCAGTGTGGTACCACTTTACTACGTGATCCAAAGTAGAAAAAACCCAGGATCTGTTCAACAAGTATGTGAAAAACGCGAAAGTATGAGCCTGATAAGAGCAAATCCCAGACCTATACCAGACATAACTTGCGTTATCCTCTAAAATATTGATCGAAACTAGGTTTAATTGACTGTTTCAGTGTGGTACCACATTACTACGTGATCCAATCCAGAAATAGCCCAGGATCTATCCATGAAGTATGAGAAATATGCGAAAGTATGAGCCTGATGACGGCAAATCCTAGACCTAACCCAGACCTAACATGCGTTATCCTCAAAAATATTTATCAAGCCCAGGTTTAATTTAATGTTTCAGTGTGGTGCCACATTACTACGTGATCCAAACCGGAAAAAACCCAGGATCCGGTCAACAAGTATGTGAAGAATGCGGAAGTATGAGTCTGGTGAGTGAAAATCCCATGCCTAACCTAGACCTAACATGCGTTATCCTGTGAACTATTGATCGAAACCAGGTTGAATGGACTGTTTCCGTGTGGTACCGCACTACTACGTGATCCAATCCAGAAAAAACCCAGGATCTGTTCAACAAGTATGTGAAAAACGCGAAAGTATGAGCCTGATAAGAGCAAATCCCAGACCTATACCAGACATAACTTGCGTTATCCTCTAAAATATTGATCGAAACCAGGTTTAATTGACTGTTTCAGTGTGGCATCACATTACTACGTGATCCAAACCAGTGGAAGCCCAGGATCTGGCCAACAAGAATGGGAAATATGCGAAAGTATGAGCCTGACGAGAGTAAATCCCAGACCTAACCTAGACCTAACATGCGTTTTCCACAAAAATATTGATCGAAACCAGGTTTAATTGACTGCTTCAGTGTGGTACCACATTACTACGTGATACAATCCAGAAATAGCCCAGGATCTAGCCATGAAGTATGAGAAATATGCGAAAGTATGAACCTGATGAGGGCAAATCCTAGACCTAACCCAGACTTAACATGCGTTATCCTCTAAAATATTTTTCAAGACCAGGTTTAATTGAATGTTTCAGTGTGGTACCACATTACTACGTGAACCAAACCAGAAAAAACCCAGGATCCGTTCAACAAGTATGTGAAGAATGCGAAAGTATGACTCCGATCAGTGAAAATCTTTGGGCTAACCTAGACCTGACATGCGTTATCCTCAAAAATATTGATCGAAACCAGGTTTAATGGACTGTTTCAGTGTGGTACCACTTTACTACGTGATCCAAAGCAGAAAAAACTCTCGATTATGTCAACATGCATGTTAAAACTGCGAAAGTATGACCCTGATGGGGGCAAATCCCAGGCCTATCCTTGACCTAACATGCGATATCCTCTAAAATACTTATCCAGACCAGGTATAATTGAATGTTTCGGTGTGGTACCCCATTACTGCGTGATCCAATCCAGAAAAAACCCAGGATCTGGTCTACAGGTATGTGAAAAACGCGAAAGTACGAGCCTGATGAGGACAAATCCAAGACCTATCCCAGACCTAACTTCTGTTAATCCTCTAAGATATTGATCGAAACCAGGTTTAATTGACTGTTTCAGTGTGGTACCACATTACTACGTGATGCAATCAAGAAGAAGCCCGGGATCTCGCCCTCAAGTATGAGAAATATGCGAAAGTATTACACTGATGACCGCAAATCCCAGACCTAACCCAGACCTAACATGCGTTATCTTCCAAAATATTGATCGAACACAGGTTTAATTGAATGTTTCAGTGTGGTACCACTTTACTACGTGATCCAAAGTAGAAAAAACCCAGGATCTGTTCAACATGTATGTGAAGTATGCGAAAGTATGACTCTGATGAGGGAAAATCCCCGGCCTAACCAGGACATAAAATGAGTTATCCTCTAAAATAATGACCGACACCAGGTTTAGTGGACTGTTTCAGTGTGGTACCACATTACTACGCGATCCAATCCAGAAAAAGCCCAGGATCTAGCCATCAAGTATGAGAAATATGCGAAAGTACGAGCCTGATGAGAGCAAATCCCAGACCTATCCTAGACCTAACATGCGTTATCCTCTAAAATATTGATCGAAACCAGGTGTAATGGACTGTTTCTGTGTGGTACCACATTACTACGTGATCCAATCCAGAAAAAACCCAGGGTCTGTTTAACAAGTATGTGAAAAACGCGAAAGTATGAGCCTGATGAGGGCAAATCCCAGAACTGTCCGAGACCTAACTTGCGTTATCCAGTAAAATATTGATCGAAACCAGGTTTAATTGACTGTTTCAGTGTGGTACCACATTACTACGTGATCCAATCCAGTAATAGTTCAGGATCTAGCCATGAAGTATGAGAAATATGCGAAAGTATGAGCCTGATGAGGGCAAATCCTAGACCTAAACAAGACAGATAACATGCGTTATCCTCTAAAATATTTATCAAGACCAGGTTTAATTGAATGTTTCAGTGTGGTACCACATTACTACGTGAACCAAACCAGAAAAAACCCAGGATCCGTTCTACAAGTATGTGAAGAATGCAAAAGTATGACTCCGATCAGTGAAAATCTTTGGCCTAACCTAGACCTGACATGCGTTATCCTCAAAAATATTGATCGAAACCAGGTTTAATGGACTGTTTCATTGTGGTACCACTTTACTACGTGATCCAAAGCAGAAAAAACTCTCGATTATGTCAACATGCATGTTAAAACTGCGAAAGTATGACCCTGATGAGGGCAAATCCCAGGCCTATCCTAGACCTAACATGCGATATCCTCTAAAATACTTATCCAGACCAGATTTAATTGAATGTTTCGGTGTGGTACCACATTACTGCGTGATCCAATCCAGAAAAAACCCAGGATCTGTTCTACAGGTATGACAAAAACGCGAAAGTACGCGCCTGATGAGGGCAAATCCAAGACTTATCCCAGACCTAACTTCTGTTAATCCTCTAAAATATTGATCGAAACCAGGTTTAATTGACTGTTTCAGTGGGGTACCACATTACTACGTGATGCAATCCAGAAAAAGCCCAGGATCTCGCCATCAAGTATGAGAAATATGTGAAAGTATTACACTGATGAGCGCAAATCCCAGACCTAACCCAGACCTAACATGCGTTATCTTCCAAAATATTGATCGAACACAGGTTTAATTGAATGTTTCAGTGTGGTACCACTTTACTACGTGATCCAAAGTAGAAAAAACCCAGGATCTGTTCAACAAGTATGTGAAGTATGCGAAAGTACGAGCCTGATGAGAGCAAATCCCAGACCTATCCCAGACTTAACTTGCGTTATCCTCTAAAATATTGATCGAAACCGGGTTTAATCGACTGTTTCAGTGTGGTACCACATTACTACGTGATCCAGTCCAGAAAAAGTCCAGGATCTATCCATCAAGTATGAGAAATATGCGAAAGTATGAGCCTGACGAGGACAAATCCTAGACCTAACCCAGACCTAACATGCGTTATCCTCTAAAATATTGATCGAAACCAGGTTTAATAGACTGTTTCAGTGTGGCACCATTTTGCTACGTTATGCAAAGCAGAAAAAACCATCGATCGGGTCAGCATGTATGTTAAAACTGGGAAAGCATGACCCTGATAAGGGCAAATCCCATAGCTAACCTAGACCTAACATGTGTTATCCTCTAAAATAATAATTGGAACCAGGTTTGATGGTCTGCTTCAGTGTGGTACCACATTACTACGTGATCGAAACCAAAAAAAACACAGGATCTGTTCTACAGGTATGTGAAAAACGCGGAAGTATGAGCCTGATGAGGGCAAATCCCAGACCTATCCCAGACATAACTTGCGTTATCCTCTAAAATATTGATGGAAACCAGGTTTAAATGACTGTTTCAGTGTGGTACCACATTACTACGTTATCCAAACCAGTGGAAGCCCAGGATCAGGTCAACATGTATGTTAAAACTGCGAAAGTGTGAAATATTGATCGATACCAGGTTTAATTGACTGTTTCAGTGTGGTACCACATTACTACGTGATCCAGTCCAGAAAAAGTCCAGGATCTAGCCATCAAGTATGAGAAATATGCGAAAGTATGAGCCTGACGAGAGCAAATCCCAGACCTAACCTAGAGCTAACATGCGTTATCCTCAAAAATATTGGTCGAAACCAGGTTTAATCGACTGTTTCAGTGTGGTACCACATTACTACGTTATCCATACCGGAAAAAACCCAGGATCTGTTCAACAAGTATGTGAAAAACGCGGAAGTATGAGCCTGATGAGGGCAAATCCCAGACCTATCTCAGACATAACTTGCGTTATCCTCTAAAATATTGACCGAAACCAGGTTTAATCGACTGTTTTAGTGTGGTACTACTTTACTACGTGATCCAGAGCAGGAAAAACCCTCGATCAGGTCAACATATATGTTAAAACTACGAAAGTATGACCCTGATGAGGGCAAATCCCAGACCTATCCCAGACCTAACTTGCGTTATCCTCTAAAATATTGATCGAAACCGGGCTTAATCGACTGTTCCAGTGTGGTAGCACATTACTACGTGATCCAAACCAGAAAAAATCCCAGGATCTATTCAACAGGTATGTGAAGTATGCGAAAGAATGAGTCTGATGAGGGCAAATCCCAGGCCTAACCTAGACATAACATGCGTTATCCTCTAAAATATTGATCGAAACCAGGTTTAATCGACTGTGGCAGTGTGGTAACACTTTACAACGTTATCGAAACTAGAAAAAGCCAGGGATCTGTACAACAAGTATGTGAGAAATGCGAAAGTATGACCGTGATGAGGGCAAATCCCAGACCTATCCCAGACCTAACTTGCGTTGTCCTCTAAAATATTGATGGAAACCAGGTTTAAATGACTGTTTCAGTGTGGTACCACACTAGTACGTGATCCAATCCAGAAAAAGTCCAGGATCTAGCCACCAAGTATGAGAAATATGCGAAAGAATGAGCCTGATGAGAGCAAATCCTAGACCTAACCCAGACCTAACATGCGTTATCCTCTAAAATATTTATCAAGACCAGGATTAATTGACTGTTTCAGTGTGGCATCACATTACTACGCGATCCAAACCAGTGGAAGCCCAGGATCTGGCCAACAAGAATGGGAAATATGCGAAAGTATGAGCCTGACGAGAGTAAATCCCAGACCTAACCTAGACCTAACATGCGTTATCCTCAAAAATATTGATCGAAACCAGGTTTAATTGACTGTTTCAGTGTGGTACCACATTACCGCGTGATCCAATCCAGAAAAAGCCCAGGATCTAGCTATGAAGTATGAGAAATATACGAAAGTATGTGTCTGATGAGGGCAAATCCCAAGCCTAACCTAGACATAACATGCGTTATCCTCTAAAATATTGATCGAAAACAGGTTTAATGGACTGTTTCAGTGTGGTACCACATTACTACGTGATCCAAACCAGAAAAAACCCAGAATCTGTTCAACAAGTATGTGATAAACGTGAAAGTATGAGCCTGATGAGGGCAAATCTCAGACGTATCCCAGACATAACTTGCGTTATCCTCTAAAATATTTATCGAAACCAGGTTTAATTGACTGTTTCAGTGTGGTACCACATTACAGCGTGATCCAAACCAGAAAAAACTCAGGATCCGTTCAACACGTATGTGAAGTATGCGAAAGTATGAGTCTGGTGAGTGAAAATCCCAGGCCTAACCTAGACCTAACATGCGTTATCCTCTAAAATATTGATCAAAACGGAAATTAATGGACTGTTTCAGTGTGGTACCACATTACTACGCGATCAAAACCAGAAAAAACCCAGAATCTGTTCAACAAGTACGTGAAGAATGCGAAAGCATGAGCCGGATGAGGGCAAATCCCAGACCTATCCCAGACCTAACTTGCGTTATCCTTGAAAATATTGATCGAAACCAGGTTCAATGGACTGTTTCTGTGTGGTACCACATTACTACGTGATCCAAACCAGAAGAAACCCAGGATCTAGCCATGTAGTAAGAGAAAAATGCGGAAGTATGAGCCTGACGAGGGCAAATCCTAGACCAAACCCAGACCTAACAAGCGTAATACTCTAAAATATTTATCAAGACCAGGTTTAATTGCATGTTTCAGTGTGGTACCACATTACTACGTGATCCAAACCAGAGAAAACCCAGGATCCGTTCAACAAGTATGTGAAAAACGCGAAAGTATGAGCCTGATGAAGGCAAATCCCAGTCCTAACCTAGACCCAACATGTGTTATCCTCTAAAATAATAATCGAAACCAGGATTAATCCACTGTTTCAGTGTGGTAGCACATTACTACGTGATCCAAACCAGAAAAAAACCCAGGATCTATTCAACAAGTATGTGAAGTATGCGAAAGGATGAGTCTGATGAGGGCAAATCCCAGGCCTAACCTAGACATAACATGCGTTATCCTCTAAAATATTGATCGAAACCAGGTTTAATCGACTGTGGCAGTGTGGTAACACTTTACAACGTTATCGATACCAGAAAAAGCCAGGGATCTGTTCAACAAATATGTGAGAAATGCGAAAGTATGACCGTGATGAGGGCAAATCCCAGACCTATCCCAGACCTAACTTGCGTTGTCCTCTAAAATATTGATGGAAACCAGGTTTAAATGACTGTTTCAGTGTGGTACCTCACTAGTACGTGATCCAATCCAGAAAAAGTCCAGGATCTAGCCATCAAGTATGAGAAATATGCGAAAGAATGACCCTGATGAGGGCAAATCCCATATCTAACCTAGACCTAACATGTGTTATCCGGTAAAATAATAATTGGAACTAGGTTTGATGGTCTGCTTCAGTGTGGTACCACATTACTACGTGATCCAATCCAGAAAAAGCCCAGGATCTAGCTATGAAGTATGAGAAATATACGAAAGTATGTGTCTGATGAGGGCAAATCCCAAGCCTAACCTAGACATAACATGCGTTATCCTCTAAAATATTGATCGAAACCAGGTTTAATTGACTGTTTCAGTGTGGTACCACATTACTACGTGATCCAATCCAGAAATAGCCCAGGATCTATCCATGAAGTATGAGAAATATGCGAAAGTATGAGCCTGATGAGGGCAAATCCTAGACCTAACCCAGACCTAACATGCGTTAACCTCAAAAATATTTATCAAGACCAGGTTTAATTGAATGTTTCAGTGTGGTACCACATTACTACGTGAACCAAACCAGAAAAAACCCAGGATCCGTTCAACAAGTATGTGAAGAATGCGAAAGTATGACTCCGATCAGTGAAAATCTTTGGCCTAACCTAGACCTGACATGCGTTATCTTCCAAAATATTGATCGAACACAGGTTTAATTGAATGTTTCAGTGTGGTACCACTTTACTACGTGATCCAAAGTAGAAAAAACCCAGGATATGTTCAACAAGTATGTAAAGTATACGAAAGTACGAGCCTGATGAGAGCAAATCCCAGACCTATCCCAGACTTAACTTGCGTTATCCTCTAAAATATTGATCGAAACCGGGTTTAATCGACTCTTTCAGTGTGGTACCACATTACTGCGTGATCCAAACCAGAAAAAAACCAGGATCTGTTCAACAAGTATGTGAAAAATGCGAAAGCATGAGCCGGATGAGGGCAAACCCCCGACCTATCCCAGACCTAACTTGCGTTAACCTCTAAAATATTGATCGTAACCAGGTTTAATGGACTGCTTCAGTGTGGTACCACATTACTATGTGATCCAAACCAGAAAAAGCAAGGGATCTGTTGAACAAGTATGTAAAAAATGCGAAAATGTGACCCTGATGAGGACAAATCCCAGACCTATCTCAGACATAACTTGCGTTATCCTCTAAAATATTGACCGAAACCAGGTTTAATCGACTGTTTTAGTGTGGTACCACTTTACTACGTGATCCAGAGCAGGAAAAACCCTCGATCAGGTCAACATATATGTTAAAACTACGAAAGTATGACCCTGATGAGGGCAAATCCCAGACATATCCCAGACCTAACTTGCGTTATCCTCTAAAATATTGATCGAAACCGGGCTTAATCGACTGTTTCAGTGTGGTAGCACATTACTACGTGATCCAAACCAGAAAAAAACCCAGGATCTGTTCAACAAGTATGTGAAGTATGCGAAAGGATGAGTCTGATGAGGGCAAATCCCAGGCCTAACCTAGACGTAACTTGCGTTATCCTCTAAAATATTTATCAAGACCAGGAGTAATTGACTGTTTCAGTGTGGTATCACATTACTACGTGATCCAGACCAGTGGTAGCCCAGGATCTGGCCAACAAGAATGAGAAATATGCGAAAGTATGAGCCTAACGAGAGCAAATCCCAGACCTAACCTAGACCTAACATGCGTTATCCTCAAAAATATTGATCGAAACCCGGTTTAATTGACTGTTTCAGTGTGGCACCACATTACTACGTGATCCAATCCAGTGGAAGCGCAGGATCTGCCCAACAAGAATGAGAAATATGCGAAAGTATGAGCCTGACGAGAGCCAATCCCAGACCTAACCTAGACCTAACATGCGTTATCCTACAAAATATTGATCGAAACCAGGTTTAATCGACTGTTTCAGTGTGGTACCACATCACTACGTTATCCAAACCAGAAAAAATCCAGGATCTAGCCATCAAGTATGAGAAATATACGAAAATATGTGTCTGATGAGAGCAAATCCCAAGCCTAACCTAGACATAACATGCGTTATCCTCTAAAATATTGATCGAAAACAGGTTTAATGGACTGTTTCAGTGTGGTACCACATTACTACGTGATCCAAACCAGAGAAAGCTCAGAATCTGGCCATCAAGTATGAGAAATATTCGAAAGTACGAGCCAGATGGGAGCAAATCCCAGACCTAACCTACACCTAACATGCGTTATCCTCAAAAATATTGATCGAAACCAGGTTTAATTGACTGTTTCAGTGTGGTACCACATTACTACGTGATCCAATCCAGAAAAAACCCAGAATCTGTTCAACAAGTATATGAAAAACGCGAAAGTATGAGCCTGATGAGGGCAAATCTCAGACGTATCCCAGACATAACTTGCGTTATCCTCTAAAATATTTATTAAGACCAGGATTAATTGACTGTTTCAGTGTGGCATCACATTACTACGTGATCCAGACTAGAGGTAGCCCAGGATCTGGCCAACAAGAATGAGAAATATGCGAAAGTATGAGCCTAACGAGAGCAAATCCCAGACCTAACCTAGACCTAGCATGCGTTATCCTCAAAAATATTGATCGAAACCAGGTTTAATTGACTGTTTCAGTGTGGTACCACATTACTACGTGATCCAATCCAGAAAAATCCCAGGATCTAGCTATGAAGTATGAGAAATATACGAAAGTATGTGTCTGATGAGGGCAAATCCCGAGCCTAACCTAGACGTAACATGCGTTATCCTCTATAATATTGATCGAAAACAGGTTTAATGGACTGGTTCAGTGTGGTACCACATTACTACGTGATCCAAACCAGAGAAAGCTCAGAATCTGGCCATCAAGTATGAGAAATATACGAAAGTATGTGTCTGATGAGAGCAAATCCCAGACCTAACCCAGACCTAACATGAATTATTCTCTAAAATATTGATCGAAACCAGGTTTAATGGACTGTTTCAGTGTGGTACCACATTACTACGTGATCCAAACCAGAAAAAACCCAGAATCTGTTCAACAAGTATATGAAAAACGCGAAAGTACGAGCCTGATAAGCGCAAATCCCAGACCTATCCCAGACCTAACTTGCGTTGTCCTCTAAAATATTGATGGAAACCAGGTTTAAATGACTGTTTCAGTGTGGTACCACATTACTACGTGATCCAAACTAGAGAAAGCTCAGAATCTGGCCATCAAGTATGAGAAATATTCGAAAGTACGAGCCAGATGAGAGCAAATCCCAGACCTAACCTAGACCTAACATGCGTTATCCTCAAAAATATTAATCGAGACCAGGTTTAATCGACTGTTTCAGTGTGGTACCACATTACTGCATGATCCAAACCAGAAAAATCCCAGGATCTGTTCAACAAGTATATGAAATACGCGAAAGTATGACCCTGATGAGGGCAAATCCCAGACCTATCCCAGACCTAACTTGCGTTGTCCTCTAAGATACTGATCGAAACCAGGTTTAATTTACTGTTTCAGTGTGGTACCACTTTGCTACGTGATCCAAAGCAGAAAAAACCATCGATCAGGTCAACATGTATGTTAAAACTGCGAAAGTATGACCCTGATGAGGGCAAATCCCAGACATAACCTAGACCTAACATGTGCGATCCTCTAAAATAATAATCGAAACCAGGTTTAATGGTCTGCTTCAGTGTGGTACCACATTACTACGTGATCGAAACCAGAAAAAACCCAGGATCTGTTCAAGAAGTATGTGAAGAATGCGAAAATATGAGACTGATGGTGGCAAATCCTAGACCTATCCCAGACCTAACTTGCGTTATCCTCTAAAATATTGATCGAAACCGGGCTTAATCGACTGTTCCAGTGTGGTAGCACATTACTACGTGATCCAAACCAGAAAAAATCCCAGGATCTATTCAACAGGTATGTGAAGTATGCGAAAGAATGAGTCTGATGAGGGCAAATCCCAGGCCTAACCTAGACATAACATGCGTTATCCTCTAAAATATTGATCGAAACCAGGTTTAATCGACTGTGGCAGTGTGGTAACACTTTACAACGTTATCGAAACTAGAAAAAGCCAGGGATCTGTACAACAAGTATGTGAGAAATGCGAAAGTATGACCGTGATGAGGGCAAATCCCAGACCTATCCCAGACCTAACTTGCGTTGTCCTCTAAAATATTGATGGAAACCAGGTTTAAATGACTGTTTCAGTGTGGTACCACACTAGTACGTGATCCAATCCAGAAAAAGTCCAGGATCTAGCCACCAAGTATGAGAAATATGCGAAAGAATGAGCCTGATGAGAGCAAATCCTAGACCTAACCCAGACCTAACATGCGTTATCCTCTAAAATATTTATCAAGACCAGGATTAATTGACTGTTTCAGTGTGGCATCACATTACTACGCGATCCAAACCAGTGGAAGCCCAGGATCTGGCCAACAAGAATGGGAAATATGCGAAAGTATGAGCCTGACGAGAGTAAATCCCAGACCTAACCTAGACCTAACATGCGTTATCCTCAAAAATATTGATCGAAACCAGGTTTAATTGACTGTTTCAGTGTGGTACCACATTACCGCGTGATCCAATCCAGAAAAAGCCCAGGATCTAGCTATGAAGTATGAGAAATATACGAAAGTATGTGTCTGATGAGGGCAAATCCCAAGCCTAACCTAGACATAACATGCGTTATCCTCTAAAATATTGATCGAAAACAGGTTTAATGGACTGTTTCAGTGTGGTACCACATTACTACGTGATCCAAACCAGAAAAAACCCAGAATCTGTTCAACAAGTATGTGATAAACGTGAAAGTATGAGCCTGATGAGGGCAAATCTCAGACGTATCCCAGACATAACTTGCGTTATCCTCTAAAATATTTATCGAAACCAGGTTTAATTGACTGTTTCAGTGTGGTACCACATTACAGCGTGATCCAAACCAGAAAAAACTCAGGATCCGTTCAACACGTATGTGAAGTATGCGAAAGTATGAGTCTGGTGAGTGAAAATCCCAGGCCTAACCTAGACCTAACATGCGTTATCCTCTAAAATATTGATCAAAACGGAAATTAATGGACTGTTTCAGTGTGGTACCACATTACTACGCGATCAAAACCAGAAAAAACCCAGAATCTGTTCAACAAGTACGTGAAGAATGCGAAAGCATGAGCCGGATGAGGGCAAATCCCAGACCTATCCCAGACCTAACTTGCGTTATCCTTGAAAATATTGATCGAAACCAGGTTCAATGGACTGTTTCTGTGTGGTACCACATTACTACGTGATCCAAACCAGAAGAAACCCAGGATCTAGCCATGTAGTAAGAGAAAAATGCGGAAGTATGAGCCTGACGAGGGCAAATCCTAGACCAAACCCAGACCTAACAAGCGTAATACTCTAAAATATTTATCAAGACCAGGTTTAATTGCATGTTTCAGTGTGGTACCACATTACTACGTGATCCAAACCAGAGAAAACCCAGGATCCGTTCAACAAGTATGTGAAAAACGCGAAAGTATGAGCCTGATGAAGGCAAATCCCAGTCCTAACCTAGACCCAACATGTGTTATCCTCTAAAATAATAATCGAAACCAGGATTAATCCACTGTTTCAGTGTGGTAGCACATTACTACGTGATCCAAACCAGAAAAAAACCCAGGATCTATTCAACAAGTATGTGAAGTATGCGAAAGGATGAGTCTGATGAGGGCAAATCCCAGGCCTAACCTAGACATAACATGCGTTATCCTCTAAAATATTGATCGAAACCAGGTTTAATCGACTGTGGCAGTGTGGTAACACTTTACAACGTTATCGATACCAGAAAAAGCCAGGGATCTGTTCAACAAATATGTGAGAAATGCGAAAGTATGACCGTGATGAGGGCAAATCCCAGACCTATCCCAGACCTAACTTGCGTTGTCCTCTAAAATATTGATGGAAACCAGGTTTAAATGACTGTTTCAGTGTGGTACCTCACTAGTACGTGATCCAATCCAGAAAAAGTCCAGGATCTAGCCATCAAGTATGAGAAATATGCGAAAGAATGACCCTGATGAGGGCAAATCCCATATCTAACCTAGACCTAACATGTGTTATCCGGTAAAATAATAATTGGAACTAGGTTTGATGGTCTGCTTCAGTGTGGTACCACATTACTACGTGATCCAATCCAGAAAAAGCCCAGGATCTAGCTATGAAGTATGAGAAATATACGAAAGTATGTGTCTGATGAGGGCAAATCCCAAGCCTAACCTAGACATAACATGCGTTATCCTCTAAAATATTGATCGAAACCAGGTTTAATTGACTGTTTCAGTGTGGTACCACATTACTACGTGATCCAATCCAGAAATAGCCCAGGATCTATCCATGAAGTATGAGAAATATGCGAAAGTATGAGCCTGATGAGGGCAAATCCTAGACCTAACCCAGACCTAACATGCGTTAACCTCAAAAATATTTATCAAGACCAGGTTTAATTGAATGTTTCAGTGTGGTACCACATTACTACGTGAACCAAACCAGAAAAAACCCAGGATCCGTTCAACAAGTATGTGAAGAATGCGAAAGTATGACTCCGATCAGTGAAAATCTTTGGCCTAACCTAGACCTGACATGCGTTATCTTCCAAAATATTGATCGAACACAGGTTTAATTGAATGTTTCAGTGTGGTACCACTTTACTACGTGATCCAAAGTAGAAAAAACCCAGGATATGTTCAACAAGTATGTAAAGTATACGAAAGTACGAGCCTGATGAGAGCAAATCCCAGACCTATCCCAGACTTAACTTGCGTTATCCTCTAAAATATTGATCGAAACCGGGTTTAATCGACTCTTTCAGTGTGGTACCACATTACTGCGTGATCCAAACCAGAAAAAAACCAGGATCTGTTCAACAAGTATGTGAAAAATGCGAAAGCATGAGCCGGATGAGGGCAAACCCCCGACCTATCCCAGACCTAACTTGCGTTAACCTCTAAAATATTGATCGTAACCAGGTTTAATGGACTGCTTCAGTGTGGTACCACATTACTATGTGATCCAAACCAGAAAAAGCAAGGGATCTGTTGAACAAGTATGTAAAAAATGCGAAAATGTGACCCTGATGAGGACAAATCCCAGACCTATCTCAGACATAACTTGCGTTATCCTCTAAAATATTGACCGAAACCAGGTTTAATCGACTGTTTTAGTGTGGTACCACTTTACTACGTGATCCAGAGCAGGAAAAACCCTCGATCAGGTCAACATATATGTTAAAACTACGAAAGTATGACCCTGATGAGGGCAAATCCCAGACCTATCCCAGACCTAACTTGCGTTATCCTCTAAAATATTGATCGAAACCGGGCTTAATCGACTGTTTCAGTGTGGTAGCACATTACTACGTGATCCAAACCAGAAAAAAACCCAGGATCTGTTCAACAAGTATGTGAAGTATGCGAAAGGATGAGTCTGATGAGGGCAAATCCCAGGCCTAACCTAGACGTAACTTGCGTTATCCTCTAAAATATTTATCAAGACCAGGAGTAATTGACTGTTTCAGTGTGGTATCACATTACTACGTGATCCAGACCAGTGGTAGCCCAGGATCTGGCCAACAAGAATGAGAAATATGCGAAAGTATGAGCCTAACGAGAGCAAATCCCAGACCTAACCTAGACCTAACATGCGTTATCCTCAAAAATATTGATCGAAACCCGGTTTAATTGACTGTTTCAGTGTGGCACCACATTACTACGTGATCCAATCCAGTGGAAGCGCAGGATCTGCCCAACAAGAATGAGAAATATGCGAAAGTATGAGCCTGACGAGAGCCAATCCCAGACCTAACCTAGACCTAACATGCGTTATCCTACAAAATATTGATCGAAACCAGGTTTAATCGACTGTTTCAGTGTGGTACCACATCACTACGTTATCCAAACCAGAAAAAATCCAGGATCTAGCCATCAAGTATGAGAAATATACGAAAATATGTGTCTGATGAGAGCAAATCCCAAGCCTAACCTAGACATAACATGCGTTATCCTCTAAAATATTGATCGAAAACAGGTTTAATGGACTGTTTCAGTGTGGTACCACATTACTACGTGATCCAAACCAGAGAAAGCTCAGAATCTGGCCATCAAGTATGAGAAATATTCGAAAGTACGAGCCAGATGGGAGCAAATCCCAGACCTAACCTACACCTAACATGCGTTATCCTCAAAAATATTGATCGAAACCAGGTTTAATTGACTGTTTCAGTGTGGTACCACATTACTACGTGATCCAATCCAGAAAAAACCCAGAATCTGTTCAACAAGTATATGAAAAACGCGAAAGTATGAGCCTGATGAGGGCAAATCTCAGACGTATCCCAGACATAACTTGCGTTATCCTCTAAAATATTTATTAAGACCAGGATTAATTGACTGTTTCAGTGTGGCATCACATTACTACGTGATCCAGACTAGAGGTAGCCCAGGATCTGGCCAACAAGAATGAGAAATATGCGAAAGTATGAGCCTAACGAGAGCAAATCCCAGACCTAACCTAGACCTAGCATGCGTTATCCTCAAAAATATTGATCGAAACCAGGTTTAATTGACTGTTTCAGTGTGGTACCACATTACTACGTGATCCAATCCAGAAAAATCCCAGGATCTAGCTATGAAGTATGAGAAATATACGAAAGTATGTGTCTGATGAGGGCAAATCCCGAGCCTAACCTAGACGTAACATGCGTTATCCTCTATAATATTGATCGAAAACAGGTTTAATGGACTGGTTCAGTGTGGTACCACATTACTACGTGATCCAAACCAGAGAAAGCTCAGAATCTGGCCATCAAGTATGAGAAATATACGAAAGTATGTGTCTGATGAGAGCAAATCCCAGACCTAACCCAGACCTAACATGAATTATTCTCTAAAATATTGATCGAAACCAGGTTTAATGGACTGTTTCAGTGTGGTACCACATTACTACGTGATCCAAACCAGAAAAAACCCAGAATCTGTTCAACAAGTATATGAAAAACGCGAAAGTACGAGCCTGATAAGCGCAAATCCCAGACCTATCCCAGACCTAACTTGCGTTGTCCTCTAAAATATTGATGGAAACCAGGTTTAAATGACTGTTTCAGTGTGGTACCACATTACTACGTGATCCAAACTAGAGAAAGCTCAGAATCTGGCCATCAAGTATGAGAAATATTCGAAAGTACGAGCCAGATGAGAGCAAATCCCAGACCTAACCTAGACCTAACATGCGTTATCCTCAAAAATATTAATCGAGACCAGGTTTAATCGACTGTTTCAGTGTGGTACCACATTACTGCATGATCCAAACCAGAAAAATCCCAGGATCTGTTCAACAAGTATATGAAATACGCGAAAGTATGACCCTGATGAGGGCAAATCCCAGACCTATCCCAGACCTAACTTGCGTTGTCCTCTAAGATACTGATCGAAACCAGGTTTAATTTACTGTTTCAGTGTGGTACCACTTTGCTACGTGATCCAAAGCAGAAAAAACCATCGATCAGGTCAACATGTATGTTAAAACTGCGAAAGTATGACCCTGATGAGGGCAAATCCCAGACATAACCTAGACCTAACATGTGCGATCCTCTAAAATAATAATCGAAACCAGGTTTAATGGTCTGCTTCAGTGTGGTACCACATTACTACGTGATCGAAACCAGAAAAAACCCAGGATCTGTTCAAGAAGTATGTGAAGAATGCGAAAATATGAGACTGATGGGGGCAAATCCTAGACCTATCCCAGACCTAACTTGCGTTGTCCTCTAAAATATTGATGGAAACCAGGTTTAAATGACTGTTTCAGTGTGGTACCACACTAGTACGTGATCCAATCCAGAAAAAGTCCAGGATCTAGCCATCAAGTATGAGAAATATGCGAAAGAATGAGCCTGATGAGGGCAAATCCTAGACCTAACCCAGACCTAACATGCGTTATCCTCTAAAATATTTATCAAGACCAGGATTAATTGACTGTTTCAGTCTGGCACCACATTACTACGTGATCCAATCCAGTAGAAGCCCAGGATCTGCCCAACAAGAATGAGAAATATGCGAAAGTATGAGCCTGACGAGAGCCAATCCCAGACCTAACCTAGACCTAACATGCGTTATCCTAAAAAATATTGATCGAAACCAGGTTTAATCGACTGTTTCAGTGTGGTACCACATTACTACGTTATCCAAACCAGAAAAAGTCCAGGATCTAGCCATCAAGTATGAGAAATATGCGAAAGAATGAGCCTGGTGAGGGCAAATCCTAGACCTAACCCAGACCTAACATGCGTTATCCTCTAAAATATTTATCAAGACCAGGATTAATTGACTGTTTCAGTGTGGCATCACATTACTACGTGATCCAAACCAGTGGAAGCCCAGGATCTGGCCAACAAGAATGGGAAATATGCGAAAGTATGAGCCTGACGAGAGTAAATCCCAGATCTAACCGTGACCTAACATGCGTTATCCTCAAAAATATTGATCGCAACCAGGCATAATCGACTCTTTCAGTGTTGTACCACATTACTACGTTATCCAAACCAGAAAAAACCCAGGATCTGTTCAAAAAGTATGTGAAGAATGCGAAAGTATGACCCTGATGAGGGCAAATCCCAGACCTATCCCAGACCTAACTTGCGTTGTCGTCTAAAATATTCATGGAAACCAGGTTTAAATGACTGTCTCAGTGTGGTACCACATTACTACGTGATCCAATCCAGAAAAAGTCCAGGATCTAGCCATCAAGAATGAGAAATATGCGAAAGTAAGAGCCTGACGAGAGCAAATCCCAGATCTAACCGAGACCTAACATGCGTTATCCTCAAAAATATTGATCGAAACCAGGTTTAATCGTCTGTTTCAGTGTGGTACCACGTTACTACGTGATCCAAACCAGAAAAAGCCCAGAATCTGGCCATCAAGTATGAGAAATATGCGAAAGTACGAGCCTCATGAGAGCAAATCCCAGACCTAACCCAGACCTAACATGAATTATCCTCAAAAATATTGATCGAAACCAGCTTTAATCGACTGTTTCAGTGTGGTACCACGTTACTACGTGATCCAAACCAGAAAAAGCCCAGAATCTGGCCATCAAGTATGAGAAATATGCGAAAGTACGAGCCTCTTGAGAGCAAATCCCAGGCCTAACCCAGACCCAACATGAATTATTCTCTAAAATATTGATCGAAACCAGGTTTAATCGACTGTTTCAGTGTGGTAGCACATTACTACATGATCCGAACCAGAAAAAACCCAGGATCTGTTCAACAAGTATGTGAAAAATGCGAAAGTACGAGCCTGATGAGAGCAAATCCCAGACTTATCCCAGATCTAACTTGCGTTGTCCACTAAAATATTTATCAAGACCAGGATTAATTGACTGTTGCAGTGTGGCATCACATTACTACGTGATTCAAACCAGTGGAAGCCCAGAATCTGGCCATCAAGTATGAGAAATATGCGAAAGTACGAGCCTCATGAGAGCAAATCCCAGGCCTAACCCAGACCTAACATGAATTATTCTCTAAAATATTGATCGAAACCAGGTTTAATCGACTGTTTCAGTGTGGTAGCACATTACTACATGATCCGAACCAGAAAAAACCCAGGATCTGTTCAACAAGTATGTGAAAAACGCGAAAGTCTGAGCCTCATAAGGGCAAATCCCAGGCCTATCCTGGACCTAACATGTGTTATCCTCTAAAATATTGATCGAAACCAGGTTTAATTCACCGTTTCAGTGTGGCATCACATTACTACGTGATCCAAACCAGTGGAAGCCCAGGATCTAGCCAACAAGAATGAGAAGTAAGCGAAAGTATGAGCCTGATGATGGCAAATCCTAGACCTAACCCAGACCTAACATGCGTTATCCTCTAAAATATTTATCAAGACCAGGTTTAATTGAATGTTTCAGTGTGGTACCACATTACTACGTGATCCGAACCAGAAAAAACCCAGGATCTGTTCAACAAGTATGTGAAAAACGCGAAAGTATGACCCTGATGAGGGCAAATCCCAGGCCTAACCTAGACCTAATTTGCGTTATCCTATAAAATATTGATCGAAACCAGGTTTAATTGACTGTTTCAGTGTGATACCACATTACTACGTGATCCAATCCAGAAAAAGCCCAGGATCTAGCCATGAAGTATGAGAAATATGCGAAAGTATGAGCCTGACGAGGGCAAATCCCCGACCTAACCCAGACCTAACATGCGTTATCCTCTAAAATATTGACCGAAACCAGGTTTAATTGACTGTTTCTGAGTGGTACCACTTTACTACGTGATCCAAACCAGAAAAAACCGAGGATCAGTTCAACAAGTATGTGAAAAACGCGAAAGTATGAGCCTGATGAGGGCAAATCCCAGACCTATTCCAGACATAACTTGCGTTATCCCCTAAAATATTTATCATGACCAGGATTAATTGACTGTTTCAGTGTGGCATCACATTACTACGTGATCCAAACCAGTGGAAGCCCACGATCTGGCCAACAAGTATGTGAAAAACGCGAAAGTATGACCCTGATGAGGGCAAATCCCAGACCTAACCAAGACCTAACATGTGTCATCCTCTAAAATAATAATCGAAACCAGGTTTAATGGTCTGCTTCAGTGTGGTACCACATTACTGCGTGATCCAAACCAGAAAAAAACCAGGATCTGTTCAACAAGTATGTGAAAAATACGAAAGCATGAGCCGGATGAGGGCAAGCCCCCGACCTATCCCAGACCTAACTTGCGTTAACCTCTAAAATATTGATCGTAACCAGGTTTAATGGAATGTTTTAGTGTGTTACCACTATACTACGTGATCCAAAGCAGAAAAAACCCTGGATCAGGTCAACATGTATGTTAAAACTGCGAATGTATGAGCCTGACGAGAGCAAATCCCAGAACTACCCTAGACCTAACATGCGTTATCCTCAAAAATATTGATCGAAACCAGGTTTATTCGACTGTTTCAGTGTGGTACCACATTACTACGTGATCCAAACCAGAAAAAACCCAGGATCTGTTCAACAAGTATGTGAAAAATGCGAAAGTATGAGCCTGATGAGGGCAAATCCCAGACGTATCCCAGACATAACTTGCGTTATCCTCTAAAAGATTTATCAAGACCAGGATTAATGACTGTTTCAGTGTGGCATCACATTACTACGTGATCCAAACCAGTGGAAGCCCAGGATCTGGCCAACAAGAATGAGATATATGCGAAAGTATGCGCCTGATGAGGGCAAATCCTAGACCAAACCCAGACCTAACATGCGTTATCCTCCAAAATATTTGTCAAGACCAGGTTTAATTGAATGTTTCAGTGTGGTACCTCATTACTACGTGATTCGAACCAGAAAAAACCCAGGATCTGTTCAACAAGTATGTGAAAAATGCGAAAGTATGAGCCTGATGAGGGCAAATCCCAGACGTATCCCAGACATAACTTGCGTTATCCTCTAAAAGATTTATCAAGACCAGGATTAATGACTGTTTCAGTGTGGCATCACATTACTACGTGATCCAAACCAGTGGAAGCCCAGGATCTGGCCAACAAGAATGAGATATATGCGAAAGTATGCGCCTGATGAGGGCAAATCCTAGACCAAACCCAGACCTAACATGCGTTATCCTCCAAAATATTTGTCAAGACCAGGTTTAATTGAATGTTTCAGTGTGGTACCACATTACTACGTGATTCGAACCAGAAAAAACCCAGGATCTGTTCAAAAAGAATGTGAAGATTGCGAAAGTATGACCCTGATGAGGGCAAATCCCAGGCCTAAGCTAGACCTAACTTGCGTTATCCTGTAAGATATTGTGCAAAACCAGGTTTAATTGACTGTTTCAGTGTGGTAACACATTACTACGAGATCCAATCCAGAGAAAGCCCAGGATCTAGCCATGAAGTATGAGATATATGCGAAAGTATGAGCCTGACGAGGGCAAATCCCCGACCTAACCCAGACCTAACATGCGTTAACCTCTAAGATATTTATCAAGACCAGGTTTAATTGAATGTTTCAGTGTGGTACCACATTACTACGTGATCCAAACCAGAAGAAACCCAGGATCCGTTCAACAAATATGTGAAGAATGCGAAAGTATGAGTCTGGTGAGTGAAAATCCCAGGCCTAACCTAGACCTAACATGCGTTATCCTCAAAAATATTGATCGAACCCAGGTTTAATCGACTGTTTCAGCGTGGTAGCACATTACTACGTGATTCGAACCAGTGGAAGAAAAGGATCTGGCCAACAAGAATGAGAAGTATGCGAAAGTATGAGCCTGATGATGGCACATCCCAGAACTAACCCAGACGTAACTTGCGTTATCCTCAAAAATGTTGATCGAAACCAGGTTTAATCGTCTGTTTCAGTGTGGTACCACTTTACTACGTGGTCCAAACCAGAAAAAACCCAGGATCCGTTCAACAAGTATGTGAAAAACGCGAAAGTATGAGCCTGATGAGGGCAAATCCCAGACCTATCCCAGACATAACTTGCGTTATCCTCTAAAATATTTATCAAGACCAGGATTAATTGACTGTTTCAGTGTGGCATCACATTACTACGTGATCCAAACCAGTGGAAGCTCACGATCTGGCCAACAAGTATGTGAAAAACGCGAAAGTATGACCCTGATGAGGGCAAATCCCAGACCTAACCAAGACCTAACATGTGTCATCCTCTAAAATAATAATCGAAACCAGGTTTAATGGTCTGCTTCAGTGTGGTACCACATTACTGCGTGATCCAAACCAGAAAAAAAAACCAGGATCTGTTCAACAAGTATGTGAAAAATGCGAAAGCATGAGCCGGATGAGGGCAAGCCCCCGACCTATCCCAGACCTAACTTGCGTTAACCTCTAAAGTATTGATCGTAACCAGGTTTAATGGAATGTTTTAGTGTGTTACCACTATACTACGTGATCCAAAGCAGAAAAAACCCTGGATCAGGTCAACATGTATGTTAAAACTGCGAATGTATGAGCCTGACGAGAGCAAATCCCAGAACTACCCTAGACCTAACATGCGTTATCCTCAAAAATATTGATCGAAACCAGGTTTATTCGACTGTTTCAGTGTGGTACCACATTACTACGTGATCCAAACCAGAAAAAACCCAGGATCTGTTCAACAAGTATGTGAAAAATGCGAAAGTATGAGCCTGATGAGGGCAAATCCCAGACGTATCCCAGACATAACTTGCGTTATCCTCTAAAAGATTTATCAAGACCAGGATTAATGACTGTTTCAGTGTGGCATCACATTACTACGTGATCCAAACCAGTGGAAGCCCAGGATCTGGCCAACAAGAATGAGATATATGCGAAAGTATGCGCCTGATGAGGGCAAATCCTAGACCAAACCCAGACCTAACATGCGTTATCCTCCAAAATATTTGTCAAGACCAGGTTTAATTGAATGTTTCAGTGTGGTACCTCATTACTACGTGATTCGAACCAGAAAAAACCCAGGATCTGTTCAACAAGTATGTGAAAAATGCGAAAGTATGAGCCTGATGAGGGCAAATCCCAGACGTATCCCAGACATAACTTGCGTTATCCTCTAAAAGATTTATCAAGACCAGGATTAATGACTGTTTCAGTGTGGCATCACATTACTACGTGATCCAAACCAGTGGAAGCCCAGGATCTGGCCAACAAGAATGAGATATATGCGAAAGTATGCGCCTGATGAGGGCAAATCCTAGACCAAACCCAGACCTAACATGCGTTATCCTCCAAAATATTTGTCAAGACCAGGTTTAATTGAATGTTTCAGTGTGGTACCACATTACTACGTGATCCAAACCAGAAGAAACCCAGGATCCGTTCAACAAATATGTGAAGAATGCGAAAGTATGAGTCTGGTGAGTGAAAATCCCAGGCCTAACCTAGACCTAACATGCGTTATCCTCAAAAATATTGATCGAACCCAGGTTTAATCGACTGTTTCAGTGTGGTAGCACATTACTACGTGATTCGAACCAGAAAAAACCCAGGATCTGTTCAAAAAGTATGTGAAGATTGCGAAAGTATGACCCTGATGAGGGCAAATCCCAGGCCTAAGCTAGACCTAACTTGCATTATCCTGTAAGATATTGCGCGAATCCAGGTTTAATTGACTGTTTCAGTGTGGTACCACATTACTACGAGATCCAATCCAGAGAAAGCCCAGGATCTAGCCATGAAGTATGAGAAATATGCGAAAGTATGAGCCTGACGAGGGCAAATCCCCGACCTAACCCAGACCTAACATGCGTTATCCTCTAAGATATTTATCAAGACCAGGTTTAATTGAATGTTTCAGTGTGGTACCACATTACTACGTGATCCAAACCAGAAGAAACCCAGGATCCGTTCAACAAATATGTGAAGAATGCGAAAGTATGAGTCTGGTGAGTGAAAATCCCAGGCCTAACCTAGACCTAACATGCGTTATCCTCAGAAATATTGATCGAACCCAGGTTTAATAGACTGTTTCAGTGTGGTAGCACATTACTACATGATCCGAACCAGAAAAAACCCTGGATCTGTTCAACAAGTATGTGAAAAACGCGAAAGAATGAGCCTGATGAGGGCAAATCCTAGACCTAACCCAGACCTAACATGCGTTATCCTCTAAAATATTTATCAAGACCAGGATTAATTGACTGTTTCAGTGTGGCATCTCATTACTACGTGATCCAAACCAGTGGAAGCCCAGGATCTGGCCAACAAGAATGAGAAAAATGCGAAAATATGAGCCTGACGAGAGCAAATCCCAGACCTATCCTGGGCCTAACACGCGTTATGCTCAAAAATATTGATCGAAACCAGGTTTCATCGACTGTTTCAGTGTGGTACCACATTACTACGTTATCCAACTCAGAAAAAGCCCAGAATCTGGCCACCAAGTATGAGAAATATGCGAAAGTACGAGCCTGATGAGAGCAAATCCCAGACTTATCCCAGAACTAATTTGCGTTGTCCACTAAAATATTTATCAAGACCAGGATTAATTGACTGTTTCAGTGTGGCATCACATTACTACGTGATCCAAACCAGTGGAAGTCCAGGATCTGGCCAACAAGAATGAGAAATATGCGAAAGTATGAGCCTGACGAGAGCAAATCCCAGACCTAACATGCGTTATCCCACAGAAATATTGACCGAAACCAGGTTTAGTGGACTGCTCCAGTGTGGTACCACATTACTGCGTGATCCAACCCAGAAAAAACCCAGGATCTATTCAACAAGTATGTGAAAAATGCGACAGTATGACCCTGATGAGGGCAAATCCCAGACCTATCCCAGACCGAACTTGCGTTGTCGTCTAAAATATTCATGGAAACTAGGTTTAAATGATTGTCTCAGTGTGGTACCACATTACTACGTGATCCAATCCAGAAAAAGTCCAGGATCTAGCCATCAAGAATGAGAAATATGCGAAAGTAAGAGCCTGACGAGAGCAATTCCCAGATCTAACCGAGACCTAACATGCGTTATCCTCAAAAATATTGATCGAAACCAGGCATAATCGACTCTTTCAGTGTGGTACCACATTACTACGTTATCCAAACCAGAAAAAACCCAGGATCTGTTCAAAAAGTATGTGAAGAATGCGAAAGTATGACCCCGATGAGGGCGAATCCTAGACCTAACCCAGACCTAACATACGTTATCCTCTAAAATATTTATCAAGACCAGGTTTAATTGAATGTTTCAGTGTGGTACCACATTACTACGTGATCCAGTGCAGAAAAAGTCCAGGATCTAGCCATCAAGAATGAGAAATATACGAAAGTAAGAGCCTGACGAGAGCAAATCCCAGATCTAACCGAGACCTAACATGCGTTATCCTCAAAAATATTGACCGAAACCTGGTTTAATCGACTGTTTCAGTGTGGTACCACGTTACTACGTGATCCAAACCAGAAAAAGCCCAGAATCTGGCCATCAAGTATGAGAAATATGCGAAAGTACGAGCCTCATGAGAGCAAATCCCAGACCTAACCCAGACCTAACTTGCGTTGTCGTCTAAAATATTCATGGAAACCAGGTTTAAATGACTGTCTCAGTGTGGTACCACATTACTACGTGTTCCAATCCAGAAAAAGTCCAGGATCTAGTCATCAAGAATGAGAAATATGCAAAAGTAAGAGCCTGACGAGGGCAAATCCCCGACCTAACCCAGACCTAACATGCGTTATCCCCTAAAATATTCATCAAAACCAGGTTTAATTGACCGTTTCAGTGTGGTAACACTTTACAACGTGATCGAAACCAGAAAAAGCCAGGGATCTGTTCAACAAGTATGTGAAAAATGCGTAAGTATGACCCTGACGGGAGCAAATCCCAGACCTAACCTAGACCTAACATGCGTTATCCTCAAAAATATTGATCGAAACCAGGCTTAATCGACTCTTTCAGTGTGGTACCACATTACTACGTTATCCAAACCAGAAAAAACCTAGGATCTGTTCAAAAAGTATGTGAAGAATGCGAAAGTATGACCCTGATGAGGGCAAATCCTAGACCTAACCCAGACCTAACATACGTTATCCTCTAAAATATTTATCAAGACCAGGATTAATTGACTGTTTCAGTGTGGCATCACATTACTACCTGATCCAAACCAGTGGAAGAAAAGGATCTGGCCAACAAGAATGAGAAGTATGACCCTGATGATGGCAAATCCCAGAACTAACCCAGACATAACTTGCGTTATCCTCAAAAATATTGATCGAAACCAGCTTTAATCGACTGTTTCAGTGTGGTACCACGTTACTACGTGATCCAAACCAGAAAAAGCCCAGAATCTGGCCATCAAGTATGAGAAATATGCGAAAGTACGAGCCTCATGAGAGCAAATCCTAGGCCTAACCCAGACCTAACATGAATTATTCTCTAAAATATTGATCGAAACCAGGTTTAATCGACTGTTTCAGTGTGGTACCACATTACTACGTGATCCGAACCAGAAAAAACCCAGGATCTGTTCAACAAGTATGTGAAAAACGCGAAAGTCTGAGCCTGATGAGGGCAAATCCCAGAACTTACCCAGACATAACTTGCGCTATCCTCTAAAATATTTATCAAGACCAGGATTAATTGACTGTTTCTGAGTGGTACCACTTTACTACGTGATCCAAACCAGAAAAAACCGAGGATCAGTTCAACAAGTATGTGAAAAACGCGAAAGTATGAGCCTGATGAGGGCAAATTCCAGACCTATTCCAGACATAACTTGCGTTATCCCCTAAAATATTCATCAAAGCCAGGTTTAATTGACCGTTTCAGTGTGGTAACACTTTACAACGTGATCGAAACCAGAAAAAGCCAGGGATCTGTTCAACAAGTATGTGAAAAATGCGTAAGTATGAGCCTGACGAGAGCAAATCCCAGACCTAACCTAGACCTAACATGCGTTATCCTCAAAAATATTGATCGAAACCAGGTTTAATTGACTGTTTCAGTGTGGTACCACATTACTACGTGATCCAATCCAGAAAAAGCCCAGGATCTAGCCATGAAGTATGAGAAATATGCGAAAGTATGAGCCTGACGAGGGCAAATCCCAGACCTAACCCAGACCTAACATGCGTTATCCTCTAAAATATTTAAGAAGACCAGGTTTAATCGACTGTTTCAGTGTGGTACCACATTACTACGTGATCCAAACCAGAAAAAACCGAGGATCAGTTCAACAAGTATGTGAAAAACGCGAAAGTATGAGCCTGATGAGGGCAAATCCCAGACCTATCCCAGACATAACTTGCGTTATCCCCTAAAATATTCATCAAAACAAGGTTTAATTGACCGTTTCAGTGTGGTAACACTTTACAACGTGATCGAAACCAGAAAAAGCCAGGGATCTGTTCAACAAGTATGTGAAAAATGCGTAAGTATGAGCCTGACGAGAGCAAATCCCAGAACTAACCTAGACCTAACATGCGTTATCCTCAAAAATATTGATCGAAACCAGGCTTAATCGACTCAATCAGTGTGGTACCACATTACTACGTTATCCAAACCAGAAAAAACCTAGGATCTGTTCAAAAAGTATGTGAAGAATGCGAAAGTATGACCCTGATGAGGGCAAATCCTAGACCTAACCCAGACCTAACATGAATTATTCTCTAAAATATTGATCGAAACCAGGTTTAATCGACAGTTTCAGTGTGGTAACACAATGCTACGTGATCCAAACCAGAAAAAACCCAGGATGTGTTCAACAAGTATGTGAAAAACGCGAAAGTCTGAGCCTGATGAGGGCAAATCCCAGAAATAACCCAGACATAACTTTTTTTTTTTTTTTTTTTTTTTTTTTTTTGTCGTGGGGAAAATCTTCGAAAGACTCCCTCCCACCTCCTAGGGGAGAGGTGGGAGGGGTGTGTGGGATTCCCCGCGCCCGTACAACGACAGGCGCGGGACCTACCCACTAAAAACCCCACGGTGACCCTTCGGCACGCTTTGAGAGGATACCGGGAATCGCTCGAAGCATTCTTCCGGTATCCTCCCCGTGCCCGCGCTTTCGCGCCCATCCCCCGGGGGGACAATCGGTCCCCCCAGTAGACACACTGCCTCATAGCGGCGGGACGGGGCCACTCCATCCCGCCGCTATCCGTCCCGGGGCCGTGTTTAGTGGCGGCTGCGAGCCCCAACTCGCAACCGCCCGCGACCCCGTTTCCACCCCTCGGCGGCCGGGCGTTCATGGCCGCACCAGACCGCCGAGGGTGCCTCCCCTTGCGTCGGACCGGTAGGGGGAGGCACTCCTACCACCAACCGGTCCGACCCGGCGCCGCCTGGCGGGAGGAGGGTCCCCTCAGGACCCCCCTCCCAGCCTAGGTCATCCGCCACGCCGAGGCGGCCGCCCGCGACGCCTCGCGACCGGGCGACGACCTCGGGCCACCGCACGAGCGCGAGCTTCAGCCGCTGAAGCTCGCGCACCCTCCCCGCAGCCTCCTTCTGCAACATTACGTTCTCGCAGAAGGAGGCCACGGCCCTCCACTTCTCCTCGCTGCCGAGCATGGCGCGCACCACGCCCGGCAGCGAGACATCCCGCCCGACGACGCCGACCAGGACACGGCGCTCCCCCTCCCACGCGGGGCATACCTCCAGGGTATGATCCGCCGTGTCCTGCTCAGCGTCGCAGTGGCAGCAACGCGCCGTCGGCTCCTTCCCTATCCGGCATAGGTATCTTCCGAAGCTGCCATGCCCGGAAAATACCTGTGCCATCCGGTAGGTGAGGCTGCCATGGCCTCTGTCCAGCCACTCCTTCAGGAGTGGCCCAACCGCCCCGACAGTCCGGTGCCCCGCGGTTGGCAGAGCCAGCCGCTCCTGCCACGCGAGCAACACGGACTGCCGGGCCTGGCGCTTCAAATCGCCCCAAGCAGGTTCCTGCCCGCCCGGGACCGCCCCCACCCCCGCGCGACGGTCGACGCGGTGCCGGTACATCACCGCGTGCGACCGCGCGAGCAGGTCCATGGGCGGCATCCCCGCTAGAACCGTCGCCGCAACATGTGACATGGTCCGATACCCGCGGACGACCCTGAGCGCCATGCGCCTCTGCACCCGACGCAGCATAGTCATGCTGCGCCGGGAGGCAGCCAGGTCGTCCGCCCAGACGGGGGCCCCGTATAGGGCCACCGACTGGACCATTGCCACATAGAGGCGACGAACTCGGCCCGCCGGGCCCCCCAGGTTGGGCAGGATCCGGCCCAGAGCCGCAACCATCCTTTCCAACCGGGGGACCAGGCAGCGGAAATGCTCCTCGAAACGCCAGTGGCTATCGAGGATCAGCCCTAGATACCTGATCTGGGGCTTCACCTCGATGTCAGCCCCACCCACCCGGATCAGAGGGGGTGGCGGATCCTGCCGAGGTGAATGAAACGCAATCACCTCGGTCTTATGGACCGCCACCGTCATCCCCATCCCCCTGATCCGGTCGACGACGCGTTGCGACCCCTCCTCCGCGCGACGCATGGCCCTCCCCCAGTGCGCCCCGACGGCCAGCACCAGTGTGTCATCCGCATAACACACCGTGCTGACGCCGTCGGGGAGGCCGGCCCGCAACACCGAGTCGTACGCGATGTTCCACAGGAGTGGCCCGAGGACCGACCCCTGCGGAACACCGCAGTACACCTCCCTCCGCATATCACCATCCCGGCCCGGATACTCGATCCACCTGCCGCGGAGATAATCCCC
This sequence comes from Colletes latitarsis, assembly GCF_051014445.1. NCBI lineage: Eukaryota > Metazoa > Arthropoda > Insecta > Hymenoptera > Colletidae > Colletes > Colletes latitarsis. Next base: position 25,825,128 of record NW_027488367.1, on the reverse strand, counting down.
GACGACCGCCCTGAGACAAGGGGGGACTCGATGATATTCGAGTCCCCTCCTTATCTCTTCCCAGGGGAGGGTGTTAAAGGCATTGGCAATATCCAAGGATATTGCCAATGCCACCCCTCCCCGGGAGACGGCCGCCCCCGAGAGGGCCCTCACACGACCTATCGCGTCGATAGTCGATCGGCCCCCCCGGAAACCGAACTGGCAGTCTGCCAGACCGGGATCACCCCGCGACAGGTGCTCGACGAGGCGGGCAGCAATCACACGCTCGAAGAGCTTGCCCACCTCGTCGAGGAGACAAATGGGCCGGTATGCGGAGGGAGACTCCGCGGGCCGACCCTCCTTCCGGAGGAGGACCATCCTCGCCACCTTCCAACTGGGGGGGAATCGCCCGTCCCTCAGGCAGCGGTCGAACAACCGCCTGAGGTCGGCCCCAAGGACGCCCTGGGTCAAGACCCAAACCCGGCCGGGTACACCATCCGGACCCGGGGCCGTGTTACGAACCCCGAGCCGTCTGATGGCCGCTGCCAGCTCCTCCTGCGTGACCCCCAGCTCGGCCGTCCACTCCACTGGAACAGCCGCCGCCGCCGGAGGACGCGGTCCCCTCTCCCCAATTGGGAAGAGTGTATTGACCACGTCCTCCAGCAGCCGGGGGTCAAGACCCTCGGTGACGGGGGGCGCCCACGGGCGGAGCTTATTCAGCACCACCTTATATGGGCGCCCCCATGGATCGTCATCAAGGGTCTGGAGGAGCTCCTTCCATGCCCGGGTCTTGGCCCGTTTGATGGCGACCTGCAGAGCAACCCGCGCCACGCGGTATGCTCCATACAGGTCATCAGCTGCCCTCGCTCGCGCCACGCCGTCGCCTGTACGTTGACGACGGCGCGCGCGGGTGTACTGGCGTCGGGCGCGGACAGTCGCGACTCGCAACTCCGCGATCGCGTCCGACCACCAGTACACCGCCCGGCGAGGAGAAGCCCGCCCGACCCGAGGCATCGCCGCGTCGCAAATACCCGCGACCAATGCTCCGAGCCGGGCGACCTCCTCCTCTATGCTCGGCAACTCGGCCGCTCCCTGCGGCCAAGTTGCAGCGAGGGTAGCTGCCATCAGGGCGTCCTTGTCCAGGCGCCGAAGCGCCCAGCGGCGTGGTGGGGTGCCACGCAGGCGGCCGTGTCGGGATGCACTCGCGGCGGCAGAGACCTTCATCCGGATGTACCGGTGATCGGAGAGTGTCTCTGCCCCCGCGACCACGTGCCAACCCGACACCATGCGCACGGCGTTGGGGGTCGCGAATCCAACATCCACGATGGACCCCCCATATCGCCGCACGCATGTGTGCTCCGACCCCCGGTTCAATACCCGGAGGTCGAGCCCCGCCGCCCAATCGCCCAGGATCCCGCCGCGAACGGAGGTCCTGGGGGATCCCCAAGCCACCGACATAGCATTAAAATCCCCCAGGACCAGCACCGGCCGGGTCGCGTAGCGCTGCACGCATGCCGCGACCTCGGCCAAGTACAGCTCGAACGCAGCGTGACCGCTACGGGGCGAAATGTAGCACCCCACCACAGCGACTCCCCCCCATTCCACGGCGACGAATCCCCGACCGCGCTCCAACAAGGAGAACGGTGGGGACCCGTCGCGCCCTCCCCATACCGTCGCCACCAAGCCGTCCGCGTCGCCCACCCAATGAGGGTGATCAGGGACGCGGTACGGCTCGGCGGCGACCGCCAGGCCAACCCCCCACTCCGCGAGGACTTGGGACATCAAGTCCTGTGCCGCGCGGCAGTGGTTGAGGTTGGCCTGGAGGAGGAGGCGGGGCGGCATTAATTAATGGCCGCGCCAGCCTCCTCCCGGCCGTCCGTCCCCGTAGCACCGTCCACCTCCATGGAGGACGATGCCACCGCCCTCGGCACCGGAGCCGGTGCAGCCCGCCTCTTCCTCTCCTTCCGGGAGGGGGGGGAGCACTTCTTGCTCCCCACCCTGTGATCGGCTGGCCTCCCCATGTCCGCACACAGCGGGCAGTGGGGGGCCACCGAGCACTGGCTCGCACGGTGCTCTTTGGCACCGCAGCGGTAACACTGACCGCTGCGGTCCACCGGCGAGGTGCACCACTGCCTCACGTGCCCCAATTCGAGGCAGCGGTGACACTGGAGCGGGCGCGGCGCGAGGATTTCCACTCGCGCCGAAACCCACCCCACCAACACCCTCCCGGATTCCGCCACCTTACGGGCGGCGGAGAGGGGGCACCGGGCCCACACCGACCCGAGGCCGGAGGGCGACCTGCGGATCTCTCCGATCCGCAGGTCCTCCACAGGACAGTCCCCCGCCCTCGCAAGGGCACGGGACACATCCTGTGCGCTGACCGAGTCGTCCAGCCCACAAACGCGCATCTCCGTGCGCTTCGTGGGCCGAGCGACCCAGACACCTCGCTCGCCCAGCTGCTCCCGGAGCCTCTGGGCGAGACGATCCGCCTTCGCGCCGCCTTCTGCACCGGGGATCTCCAGCAAGAGACCCCCGGTCACGGCCCTCTTCGCCCTCACGGAGGCGATGCCCAGCTCTTCCAGGGAGATATTCTCCCTGGCGAGCCGCATCGCCTCCGCGAGGGTCAGGTCGCCCCCCTGCGCAACGGTCAGCGTCACCGCTGCCGTCTTTGGGGGACGACCTGGTCGTGCCTTCCCGACCTTCGCGGCCTTTACCTTGGCCGCCGGCGGCGGAGGCGGAGGCTGCGGTTGCGAGGCCTTCCTCGCCGCCCGCTTCGCCTTCCGCCCCACCACCTCACTCCACGCCACCCCCCCTTGGGAGGGTGCTGTGGAGGACGCGACCACCGCGACCACGGGTACACCACCCCCCTTGGGGGTCACCCAGACATAACTTGCGTTATCCTCTAAAATATTTATCAAGACCAGGATTAATTGACTGTTTCAGTGTGGCATCACATTACTACGTGATCCAAACCAGTGGAAGCCCAGGATCTGGCCAACAAGAATGAGAAGTATGCGAAAGTATGACCCTGATGAGGGCAAATCCTAGACCTAACCCAGACCTAACATACGTTATCCTCTAAAATATTTATCAAGACCAGGTTTAATTGAATGTCTCAGTGTGGTACCACATTACTACGTGTTCCGAACCAGAAAAAACCCAGGATCTGTTCAACAAGTATGTGAAGAATGCGAAAGTATGACCCTGATGAGGGCAAATCCCAGACCTAACCTAGACCTAATTTGCGTTATCCTATAAAATATTGATCGAAACCAGGTTTAATTGAATGTTTCAGTGTGGTACCACATTACTACGTGATCCAATCCAGAAAAAGCCCAGGATCTAGCCATGAAGTATGAGAAATATGCGAAAGTATGAGCCTGACGAGGGCAAATCCCCGTCCTAACCCAGACCTAACATGCGTTATCCTCTAAAATATTGACCGAAACCAGGTTTAATTGACTTTTTCTGAGTGGTACCACTTTACTACGCGGTCCAAACCAGAAAAAACCCAGGATCCGTTCAACAAGTATGTGAAGAATGCGAAAGTATGAGTCTGGTGAGTGAAAATCCCAGGCCTAACCCAGGCCTAAAATGCGTTATCCTCAAAAATATTGATCGAAACCAGGTTTAATCGACTGTTTCAGTGTGGTACCACATTACTACGTGATCCGAACCAGAAAAAACCCAGGATCTGTTCAACAAGTATGTGAAAAACGCGAAAGAATGAGCCTGATGAGGGCAAATCCTAGACCTAACCCAGACCTAACATGTGGTGTCCTCTAGAATATTTATCAAGACCAGGATTAATTGACTGTTTCAGTGTGGCATCACATTACTACGTGATCCAAACCAGACAAAGCCCAGAATCTGGCCATCAAGTATGAGAAATATGCGAAAGTACGAGCGTCATGAGAGCAAATCCCAGACCTAACATGAATTATTCTCTAAAATATTGATCGAAACCAGGTTTAATCGACTGTTTCAGTGTGGTACCACATTACTACGTGATCCGAACCAGAAAAAACCCAGGATCTGTTCAACAAGTATGTGAAGAATGCGAAAGTATGACCCTGATGAGGGCAAATCCCAGGCCTAACCTAGACCTAATTTGCGTTATCCTATAAAATATTGATCGAAACCAGGTTTAATTGACTGTTTCAGTGTGGTACCACATTACTACGTGATCCAATCCAGAAAAAGCCCAGGATCTAGCCATGAAGTATGAGAAATATGCGAAAGTATGAGCCTGACGAGGGCAAATCCCCGACCTAACCCAGACCTAACATGAATTATTCTCTAAAATATTGATCGAAACCAGATTTAATGAACTGTTTCAGTGTGGTACCACATTACTACGTGATCCAATCCAGAAAAAGCCCTGGATCTAGCCATGAAGTATGAGAAATATGCGAAAGTATGAGCCTGACGAGGGCAATCCCCGACCAAACCCAGACCTAACATGCGTTGTCCTCTAGAATATTTATCAAGATCAGGATTAATTGACTGTTTCAGTGTGGCATCACATTACTACGTGATCCAAACCAGTGGAAGCCCAGGATGTGGCCAACAAGAATGAGAAATATGCGAAAGTACGAGCCTCATGAGAGCAAATCCCAGACCTAACCCAGACCTAACATGAATTATTCTCTAAAATATTGATCGAAACCAGGTTTAATCGACTGTTTCAGTGTGGTACCACGTTACTACGTGATCCAAACCAGAAAAACCCAGGATCTGTTCAACAAGTATGTGAAAAACGCGAAAGTCTGAGCCTGATGAGGGCAAATCCCAGGCCTAACCTGGACCTAACATGTGTTATCCTCTAAAATATTGATCGAAACCAGGTTTAATGGACTGTTTCAGTGTGGTACCACATTACTACGTGATCCAAACCAGAAAAAACCGAGGATCAGTTCAACAAGTATGTGAAAAACGCGAAAGTATGAGCCTGATGAGGGCAAATCCCAGACCTATCCCAAACATAACTTGCGTTATCCCCTAAAATATTCATCAAAACCAGGTTTAATTGACCGTTTCAGTGTGGTAACACTTTACCACGTGATCGAAACCAGAAAAAGCCAGGAATCTGTTCAACAAGTATGTGAAAAATGCGTAAGTATGAGCCTGACGAGAGCAAATCCCAGACCTAACCTAGACCTAACATGCGTTATCCTCAAAAATATTGATCGAAACCAGGCTTAATCGACTCTTTCAGTGTGGTACCACATTACTACGTTATCCAAACCAGAAAAAACCTAGGATCTGTTCAAAAAGTATGTGAAGAATGCGAAAGTATGACCCTGATGAGGGCAAATCCTAGACCTAACCCAGACCTAACATACGTTATCCTCCAAAATATTTATCAAGACAAGGTTTAATTGAATGTTTCAGTGTGGTACCACATTACTACGTGATCCGAACCAGAAAAAACCCAGGATCTAGCCATCAAGAATGAGAAATATGCGAAAGAACGAGCCTCATGAGAGCAAATCCCAGACCTAACCCAGACCTAACATGAATTATTCTCTAAAATATTGATCGAAACCAGGCTCAATCGACTCCTTCAGTGTGGTACCACATTACTACGTTATCCAAACCAGAAAAAACCGAGGATCTGTTCAAAGAGTATGTGAAAAATGCGAAAGTATGAACCTGATGAGGGCAAATCCCAGACCTATCCCAGACCTAACTTGCGTTGTCGTCTAAAATATTCATGGAAACCAGGTTTAAATGACTGTCTCAGTGTGGTACCACATTACTACGTGATCCAATCCAGAAAAAGTCCAGGATCTAGCCATCAAGAATGAGAAATATGCGAAAGTAAGAGCCTGACGAGAGCAAATCCCAGACCTAACCGAGACCTAACATGCGTTATCCTCAAAAATATTGATCGAAACCTGGTTTAATCGACTGTTTCAGTGTGGTACCACTTTACTACGAGATCCAAACCAGAAAAAGCCCAGAATCTGGCCATCAAGTATGAGAAATATGCGAAAGTACGAGCCTCATGTGAGCAAATCCCAGACCTAACCCAGACCTAACATGAATTATTCTGTAAAATATTGATCGAAACCAGGTTTAATCGACAGTTTCAGTGTGGTAACACATTACTACGTGATCCAAACCACAAAAAATCCAGGATCTGTTCAACAAGTATTTGAAAAACGGGAAAGTCTGAGCCTGATGAGGGCAAATCCCAGAACTAACCCAGACATAACTTGCGTTATCCTCTAAAATATTTATCAAGACCAGGATTAATTGACAGTTTCAGTGTGGCATCACATTACTACGTGATCCAAACCAGTGGAAGCCCAGGATCTGGACAACAAGAATGAGAAATATGCGAAAGTATGAGCCTGATGTTGGCAAATCCTAGACCTAACCCAGACCTAACATGCGTTATCCTCTAAATATTGATCGAAGCCAGGCTTAATCGACTCTTTCAGTGTGGTACCACATTACTACGTTATCCAAACCAGAAAAAACCTAGGATCTGTTCAAAAAGTATGTGAAGAATGCGAAAGTATGACCCTGATGAGGGCAAATCCTAGACCTAACCCAGACCTAACATACGTTATCCTCTAAAATATTTATCAAGACCAGGTTTAATTGAATGTCTCAGTGTGGTACCACATTACTACGTGTTCCGAACCAGAAAAAACCCAGGATCTGTTCAACAAGTATGTGAAGAATGCGAAACTATGACCCTGATGAGGGCAAATCCCAGACCTAACCTAGACCTAATTTGCGTTATCCTATAAAATATTGATCGAAACCAGGTTTAATTGAATGTTTCAGTGTGGTACCACATTACTACGTGATCCAATCCAGAAAAAGCCCAGGATCTAGCCATGAAGTATGAGAAATATGCGAAAGTATGAGCCTGACGAGGGCAAATCCCCGACCTAACCCAGACCTAACATGCGTTATCCTCTAAAATATTGACCGAAACCAGGTTTAATTGACTTTTTCTGAGTGGTACCACTTTACTACGTGGTCCAAACCAGAAAAAACCCAGGATCCGTTCAACAAGTATGTGAAGAATGTGAAAGTATGAGTCTGGTGAGTGAAAATCCCAGGCCTAACCCAGGCCTAAAATGCGTTATCCTCAAAAATATTGATCGAAACCAGGTATAATCGACTGTTTCAGTGTGGTACCACATTACTACGTGATCCGAACCAGAAAAAACCCAGGATCTGTTCAACAAGTATGTGAAAAACGCGAAAGAATGAGCCTGATGAGGGCAAATCCTAGACCTAACTCAGACCTAACATGTGGTGTCCTTTAGAATATTTATCAAGACCAGGATTAATTGACTGTTTCAGTGTGGCATCACATTACTACCTGATCCAAACCAGAAAAAGCCCAGAATCTGGCCATGAAGTATGAGAAATATGCGAAAGTATGAGCCTGACGAGGGCAAATCCCCGACCTAACCCAGACCTAAATTGCGTTATCCTCTAACATATTGATCGAAACCAGGTTTAGTGGACTGTTCCAGTGTGGTACCACATTACTGCATGATCCAACCCAGAAAAAACCCAGGATCTGTTCAACAAGTATGAGAAAAATGCGAGAGTATGACCCTGATGAGGGCAAATCCCAGAACTATCCCAGACCTAACTTGCGTTGTCGTCTAAAATATTCATGGAAACAAGGTTTAAATGACTGTTTCAGTGTGGTACCACATTACTACGTGATCCAATCCAGAAAAAGTCCAGGATCTAGCCATCAAGAATGAGAAATATGCGAAAGTAAGAGCCTGACGAGAGCAAATCCCAGACCTAACCTAGACCTAACATGCGTTATCCTCAAAAATACTGATCGAAACTAGGTTTAATCGACTGTTTCAGTGTGGTACCACGTTACTACGTGATCCAAACCAGAAAAACCCAGGATCTGTTCAACAAGTATGTGAAAAACGTGAAAGAATGAGCCTGATGAGGGCAAATCCTAGACCTAACCCAGACCTAACATGTGGTGTCCTCTAGAATATTTATCAAGACCAGGATTAATTGACTGTTTCAGTGTGGCATCACATTACTACGTGATCCAAACCAGTGGAAGCCCAGGATCTGGCCAACGAGAATAAGAAGTATGCGAAAGTATGAGCCTGATGATGGCAAATCCTAGACCTAACCTAGACCTAACATGCGTTATCCTCAAAAATATTGATCGAAACCAGGCTTAATCGACTCTTTCAGTGTGGTACCACATTACTACGTTATCCAAACCAGAAAAAACCTAGGATCTGTTCAAAAAGTATGTGAAGAATGCGAAAGTATGACCCTGATGAGGGCAAATCCTAGACCTAACCCAGACCTAACATACGTTATCCTCCAAAATATTTATCAAGACAAGGTTTAATTGAATGTTTCAGTGTGGTACCACATTACTACGTGATCCGAACCAGAAAAAACCCAGGATATGTTCAACAAGTATGTGAAGAATGCGAAAGTATGACCCTGATGAGGGCAAATCCCAGGCCTAACATAGACCTAATTTGCGTTATCCTATAAAATATTGATCGAAACCAGGTTTAATTGACTGTTTCAGTGTGGTACCACATTACTACGTGATCCAATCCAGAAAAAGCCCCGGATCTAGCCATGAAGTATGAGAAATATGCGAAAGTATGAGCCTGACGAGGGCAAATCCCCGACCTAACCCAGACCTAACATGCGTTATCCTCTAAAATATTGACCGAAACCAGGTTTAATTGACTGTTTCTGAGTGGTACCACATTACTTCGTGATCCGAACCAGAAAAAACCCAGGATCTGTTCAACAAGTATGTGAAAAACGTGAAAGAATGAGCCTGATGAGGGCAAATCCTAGACCTAACCCAGACCTAACATGTGGTGTCCTCTAGAATATTTATCAAGGCCAGGATTAATTGACTGTTTCAGTGTGGCATCACATTACTACGTGATCCAAACCAGAAAAAGCCCAGAATCTGGCCATCAAGTATGAGAAATATGCGAAAGTACGAGCGTCATGAGAGCAAATCCCAGACCTAACATGAATTATTCTCTAAAATATTGATCGAAACCAGGTTTAATCGACTGTTTCAGTGTGGTACCACATTACTACGTGATCCGAACCAGAAAAAACCCAGGATCTAGCCATGAAGTATGAGAAATATGCGAAAGTATGAGCCTGACGAGGGCAATCCCCGACCTAACCCAGACTTAACATGCGTTGTCCTGTAGAATATTTATCAAGATCAGGATTAATTGACTGTTTCAGTGTGGCATCACATTACTACGTGATCCAAACCAGTGGAAGAAAAGGATCTGGCCAACAAGAATGAGAAGTATGCGAATGTATGAGCCTGATGATGGCAAATCCCAGAACTAACCCAGACATAAATTGCGTTATCCTCTAAAATATTTATCAAGACCAGGATTAATTGACTGTTTCAGTGTGGCATCACATTACTACGTGATCCAAACCAGTGGAAGCCCAGGATCTGGCCAACAAGAATGAGAAGTATGCGAAAGTATGAGCCTGATGATGGCAAATCCTAGACCTAACCCAGACCTAACATGCGTTATCATCTAAAATATTTATCAAGACCAGGTTTAATTGAATGTTTCAGTGTGGTAACACTTTACAACGTGTTCGAAACCAGTAAAAGCCAGGGATCTGTTCAACAAGTATGTGAAAAATGCGTAAGTATGAGCCTGGCGAGACCAAATCCCAGACCTAACCTAGACATAACATGCGTTATCCTCAAAAATATTGATCGAAACCAGGCTTAATCGACTCTTTCAGTGTGGTACCACATTACTACGTTATCCAAACCAGAAAAAACCCAGGATCTGTTCAAAAAGTATGTGAAGAATGCGAAAGTATGACCCTGATGAGGGCAAATCCTAGACCTAACCCAGACCTAACATACGTTATCCTCTAAAATATTTATCAAGACCAGGTTTAATTGAATGCTTCAGTGTGGTACCACATTACTACGTGATCCGAACCAGAAAAAACCCAGGATCTGTTCAACAAGTATGGGAAGAATGCGAAAGTATGACCCTGATCAGGGCAAATCCCAGGCCAAACCTAGACCTAATTTGCGTTATCCTATAAAATATTGATCGAAACCAGGTTTAATTGACAGTTTCAGTGTGGTACCACATTACCACGTGATCCAATCCAGAAAAAGTCCAGGATCTAGCCATCAAGAGTGAGAAATATGCGAAAGTACGAGCCTCATGAGAGCAAATCCCAGACCTTACCCAGACCTAACATGAATTATTCTCTAAAATATTCATCGGAACCAGGCTTCATCGACTCTTTCAGTGTGGCATCACGTTACTACGTGATCCAAACCAGAAAAACCCAGGATCTGTTCAACAAGTATGTGAAAAACGCCAAAGTCTGAGCCTGATGAGGGCAAATCCCAGGCCTAACCTGGACCTAACATGTGTTATCCTCTAAAATATTGATCGAAACCAGGTTTAATGAACTGTTTCAGTGTGGTACCACATTACTACGTGATCCAAACCAGAAAAAACCGAGGATCAGTTCAACAAGTATGTGAAAAACGCGAAAGTATGACCCTGATGAGGGCAAATCCCAGACCTATCCCAGACATAACTTGCGTTATCCCCTAAAATATTCATCAAAACCAGGTTTAATTGACCGTTTCAGTGTGGTAACACTTCACAACGTGATCGAAACCAGAAAAAGCCAGGGATCTGTTCAACAAGTATGTGAAAAATGCGTAAGTATGAGCCTGACAAGAGCAAATCCCGGACCTAACCTAGACCTCACATGCGTTATCCTCTAAAATATTGATCGAAACCAGGTTTAATGGACTGTCTCAGTGTGGTACCACATTACTACGTGATCCAAACCAGAAAAAACCGAGGATCAGTTCAACAAGTATGTGAAAAACGCGAAAGTATGAGCCTGATGAGGGCAAATCCCAAACCTATCCCATACATAACTTGCGTTATCCCCTGAAATATTCATCAAAACCAGGTTTAATTGACCGTTTCAGTGTGGTAACACTTTACAACGTGATCGAAACCAGAAAAAGCCAGGGATCTGTTCAACAAGTATGTGAAAAATGCGTAAGTATGAGCCTGACGAGAGCAAATCCCAGACCTAACCTAGACCTAACATGCGTTATCCTCAAAAATATTGATCGAAACCAGGCTTAATCGACTCTTTCAGTGTGGTACCACATTACTACGTTATCCAAACCAGAAAAAACCTAGGATCTGTTCAAAAAGTATGTGAAGAATGCGAAAGTATGACCCTGATGAGGGCAAATCCTAGACCTAACCCAGACCTAACATACGTTATCCTCCAAAATATTTATCAAGACAAGGTTTAATTGAATGTTTCAGTGTGGTACCACATTACTACGTGATCCGAACCAGAAAAAACCCAGGATATGTTCAACAAGTATGTGAAGAATGCGAAAGTATGACCCTGATGAGGGCAAATCCCAGGCCTAACATAGACCTAATTTGCGTTATCCTATAAAATATTAATCGAAACCAGGTTTAATTGACTGTTTCAGTGTGGTACCACATTACTACGTGATCCAATCCAGAAAAAGCCCAGGATCTAGCCATGAAGTATGAGAAATATGCGAAAGTATGAGCCTGACGAGGGCAAATCCCCGACCTAACCCAGACCTAACATGCGTTATCCTCTAAAATATTGACCGAAACCAGGTTTAATTGACTGTTTCTGAGTGGTACCACATTACTTCGTGATCCGAACCAGAAAAAACCCAGGATCTGTTCAACAAGTATGTGAAAAACGCGAAAGAATGAGCCTGATGAGGGCAAATCCTAGACCTAACCCAAACCTAACATGTGGTGTCCTCTAGAATATTTATCAAGGCCAGGATTAATTGACTGTTTCAGTATGGCATCACATTACTACGTGATCCAAACCAGAAAAAGCCCAGAATCTGGCCATCAAGTATGAGAAATATGCGAAAGTACGAGCGTCATGAGAGCAAATCCCAGACCTAACATGAATTATTCTCTAAAATATTGATCGAAACCAGGTTTAATCGACTGTTTCAGTGTGGTACCACATTACTACGTGATCCGAACCAGAAAAAACCCAGGATCTAGCCATGAAGTATGAGAAATATGCGAAAGTATGAGCCTGACGAGGGCAATCCCCGACCTAACCCAGACCTAACATGCGTTGTCCTGTAGAATATTTATCAAGATCAGGATTAATTGACTGTTTCAGTGTGGCATCACATTACTACGTGATCCAAACCAGTGGAAGAAAAGGATCTGGCCAACAAGAATGAGAAGTATGCGAATGTATGAGCCTGATGATGGCAAATCCCAGAACTAACCCAGACATAAATTGCGTTATCCTCTAAAATATTTATCAAGACCAGGATTAATTGACTGTTTCAGTGTGGCATCACATTACTACGTGATCCAAACCAGTGGAAGCCCAGGATCTGGCCAACAAGAATGAGAAGTATGCGAAGGTATGAGCCTGATGATGGCAAATCCTAGACCTAACCCAGACCTAACATGCGTTATCATCTAAAATATTTATCAAGACCAGGTTTAATTGAATGTTTCAGTGTGGTAACACTTTACAACGTGTTCGAAACCAGAAAAAGCCAGGGATCTGTTCAACAAGTATGTGAAAAATGCGTAAGTATGAGCCTGGCGAGACCAAATCCCAGACCTAACCTAGACATAACATGCGTTATCCTCAAAAATATTGATCGAAACCAGGCTTAATCGACTCTTTCAGTGTGGTACCACATTACTACGTTATCCAAACCAGAAAAAACCCAGGATCTGTTCAAAAAGTATGTGAAGAATGCGAAAGTATGACCCTGATGAGGGCAAATCCTAGACCTAACCCAGACCTAACATACGTTATCCTCTAAAATATTTATCAAGACCAGGTTTAATTGAATGCTTCAGTGTGGTACCACATTACTACGTGATCCGAACCAGAAAAAACCCAGGATCTGTTCAACAAGTATGGGAAGAATGCGAAAGTATGACCCTGATGAGGGCAAATCCCAGGCCTAACCTAGACCTAATTTGCGTTATCCTATAAAATATTGATCGAAACCAGGTTTAATTGACTGTTTCAGTGTGGTACCACATTACTACGTGATCCAATCCAGAAAAAGCCCAGGATCTAGCCATGAAGTATGAGAAATATGCGAAAGTATGAGCTTGACGAGGGCAAATGCCCGACCTAACCCAGACTTAACATGCGTTATCCTCTAAAATATTGACCGAAACCAGGTTTAATTGACTGTTTCTGAGTGGTACCACCTTACTACGTGGTCCAAACCAGAAAAAGCCCAGAATCTGTTCAAAAAGTATGTGAAGAATGCGAAAGTATGACCCTGATGAGGGCAAATCCTAGACCTAACCCAGACCTAACATACGTTATCCTCTAAAATATTTATCAAGACCAGGTTTAATTGAATGCTTCAGTGTGGTACCACATTACTACGTGATCCGAACCAGAAAAAACCCAGGATCTGTTCAACAAGTATGGGAAGAATGCGAAAGTATGACCCTGATCAGGGCAAATCCCAGGCCAAACCTAGACCTAATTTGCGTTATCCTATAAAATATTGATCGAAACCAGGTTTAATTGACTGTTTCAGTGTGGTACCACATTACCACGTGATCCAATCCAGAAAAAGTCCAGGATCTAGCCATCAAGAGTGAGAAATATGCGAAAGTACGAGCCTCATGAGAGCAAATCCCAGACCTTACCCAGACCTAACATGAATTATTCTCTAAAATATTCATCGGAACCAGGCTTCATCGACTCTTTCAGTGTGGCATCACGTTACTACGTGATCCAAACCAGAAAAACCCAGGATCTGTTCAACAAGTATGTGAAAAACGCCAAAGTCTGAGCCTGATGAGGGCAAATCCCAGGCCTAACCTGGACCTAACATGTGTTATCCTCTAAAATATTGATCGAAACCAGGTTTAATGAACTGTTTCAGTGTGGTACCACATTACTACGTGATCCAAACCAGAAAAAACCGAGGATCAGTTCAACAAGTATGTGAAAAACGCGAAAGTATGACCCTGATGAGGGCAAATCCCAGACCTATCCCAGACATAACTTGCGTTATCCCCTAAAATATTCATCAAAACCAGGTTTAATTGACCGTTTCAGTGTGGTAACACTTCACAACGTGATCGAAACCAGAAAAAGCCAGGGATCTGTTCAACAAGTATGTGAAAAATGCGTAAGTATGAGCCTGACAAGAGCAAATCCCGGACCTAACCTAGACCTCACATGCGTTATCCTCTAAAATATTTATCAAGACCAGGTTTAATTGAAAGTTTCAGTGTGGTACCACATTACAACGTGATCCGAACCAGAAAAAACCCAGGATCTGTTCAACAAGTATGTGAAGAATGCGAAAGTATGACCCTGATGAGGGCAAATCCCAGGCCTAACCTAGACCTAATTTGCGTTATCCTATAAAATATTGATCGAAACCAGGTTTAATTGACTGTTTCAGTGTGGTACCACATTACTACGTGATCCAATCCAGAAAAAGCCCAGGATCTAGCCATGAAGTATGAGAAATATGCGAAAGTATGAGCTTGACGAGGGCAAATGCCCGACCTAACCCAGACTTAACATGCGTTATCCTCTAAAATATTGACCGAAACCAGGTTTAATTGACTGTTTCTGAGTGGTACCACCTTACTACGTGGTCCAAACCAGAAAAAGCCCAGAATCTGGCCATCATAGCGGCGGGATGGAGTGGCCCCGTCCCGCCGCTATGAGGCAGTGTGTCTACTGGGGGGACCGATTGTCCCCCCGGGGGATGGGCGCGAAAGCGCGGGCACGGGGAGGATACCGGAAGAATGCTTCGAGCGATTCCCGGTATCCTCCCAAAGCGTGCCGAAGGGTCACCGTGGGGTTTTTAGTGGGTAGGTCCCGCGCCTGTCGTTGTACGGGCGCGGGGAATCCCACACACCCCTCCCACCTCTCCCCAAGGAGGTGGGAGGGAGTCTTTCGAAGATTTTCCCCACGACAAAAAAAAAAAAAAAAAAAAAAAAAAAAAAAAAAAAAAAGTATGAGAAATATGCGAAAGTACGAGCCTCATGAGAGCAAATCCCAGACCTAACCCAGACCTAACATGAATTATTCTCTAAAATATTGATCGAAACCAGGCTTAATCGACTCTTTCAGTGTGGTACCACATTACTACGTTATCCAAACCAGAAAAAACCTAGGATCTGTTCAAAAAGTATGTGAAGAATGCGAAAGTATGACCCTGATGAGGGCAAATCCTAGACCTAACCCAGACCTAACATACGTTATCCTCCAAAATATTTATCAAGACAAGGTTTAATTGAATGTTTCAGTGTGGTACCACATTACTACGTGATCCGAACCAGAAAAAACCCAGGATATGTTCAACAAGTATGTGAAGAATGCGAAAGTATGACCCTGATGAGGGCAAATCCCAGGCCTAACATAGACCTAATTTGCGTTATCCTATAAAATATTGATCGAAACCAGGTTTAATTGACTGTTTCAGTGTGGTACCACATTACTACGTGATCCAATCCAGAAAAAGCCCAGGATCTAGCCATGAAGTATGAGAAATATGCGAAAGTATGAGCCTGACGAGGGCAAATCCCCGACCTAACCCAGACCTAACATGCGTTATCCTCTAAAATATTGACCGAAACCAGGTTTAATTGACTGTTTCTGAGTGGTACCACATTACTTCGTGATCCGAACCAGAAAAAACCCAGGATCTGTTCAACAAGTATGTGAAAAACGCGAAAGAATGAGCCTGATGAGGGCAAATCCTAGACCTAACCCAAACCTAACATGTGGTGTCCTCTAGAATATTTATCAAGGCCAGGATTAATTGACTGTTTCAGTATGGCATCACATTACTACGTGATCCAAACCAGAAAAAGCCCAGAATCTGGCCATCAAGTATGAGAAATATGCGAAAGTACGAGCGTCATGAGAGCAAATCCCAGACCTAACATGAATTATTCTCTAAAATATTGATCGAAACCAGGTTTAATCGACTGTTTCAGTGTGGTACCACATTACTACGTGATCCGAACCAGAAAAAACCCAGGATCTAGCCATGAAGTATGAGAAATATGCGAAAGTATGAGCCTGACGAGGGCAATCCCCGACCTAACCCAGACCTAACATGCGTTGTCCTGTAGAATATTTATCAAGATCAGGATTAATTGACTGTTTCAGTGTGGCATCACATTACTACGTGATCCAAACCAGTGGAAGAAAAGGATCTGGCCAACAAGAATGAGAAGTATGCGAATGTATGAGCCTGATGATGGCAAATCCCAGAACTAACCCAGACATAAATTGCGTTATCCTCTAAAATATTTATCAAGACCAGGATTAATTGACTGTTTCAGTGTGGCATCACATTA
The DNA here is from genome assembly GCF_051014445.1 of Colletes latitarsis. NCBI lineage: Eukaryota > Metazoa > Arthropoda > Insecta > Hymenoptera > Colletidae > Colletes > Colletes latitarsis. The sequence continues at coordinate 25,808,716 of NW_027488367.1, read as the reverse complement.
CTACGTGATCCAAACCAGTGGAAGCCCAGGATCTGGCCAACAAGAATGAGAAGTATGCGAAGGTATGAGCCTGATGATGGCAAATCCTAGACCTAACCCAGACCTAACATGCGTTATCATCTAAAATATTTATCAAGACCAGGTTTAATTGAATGTTTCAGTGTGGTAACACTTTACAACGTGTTCGAAACCAGAAAAAGCCAGGGATCTGTTCAACAAGTATGTGAAAAATGCGTAAGTATGAGCCTGGCGAGACCAAATCCCAGACCTAACCTAGACATAACATGCGTTATCCTCAAAAATATTGATCGAAACCAGGCTTAATCGACTCTTTCAGTGTGGTACCACATTACTACGTTATCCAAACCAGAAAAAACCCAGGATCTGTTCAAAAAGTATGTGAAGAATGCGAAAGTATGACCCTGATGAGGGCAAATCCTAGACCTAACCCAGACCTAACATACGTTATCCTCTAAAATATTTATCAAGACCAGGTTTAATTGAATGCTTCAGTGTGGTACCACATTACTACGTGATCCGAACCAGAAAAAACCCAGGATCTGTTCAACAAGTATGGGAAGAATGCGAAAGTATGACCCTGATCAGGGCAAATCCCAGGCCAAACCTAGACCTAATTTGCGTTATCCTATAAAATATTGATCGAAACCAGGTTTAATTGACTGTTTCAGTGTGGTACCACATTACCACGTGATCCAATCCAGAAAAAGTCCAGGATCTAGCCATCAAGAGTGAGAAATATGCGAAAGTACGAGCCTCATGAGAGCAAATCCCAGACCTTACCCAGACCTAACATGAATTATTCTCTAAAATATTCATCGGAACCAGGCTTCATCGACTCTTTCAGTGTGGCATCACGTTACTACGTGATCCAAACCAGAAAAACCCAGGATCTGTTCAACAAGTATGTGAAAAACGCCAAAGTCTGAGCCTGATGAGGGCAAATCCCAGGCCTAACCTGGACCTAACATGTGTTATCCTCTAAAATATTGATCGAAACCAGGTTTAATGAACTGTTTCAGTGTGGTACCACATTACTACGTGATCCAAACCAGAAAAAACCGAGGATCAGTTCAACAAGTATGTGAAAAACGCGAAAGTATGACCCTGATGAGGGCAAATCCCAGACCTATCCCAGACATAACTTGCGTTATCCCCTAAAATATTCATCAAAACCAGGTTTAATTGACCGTTTCAGTGTGGTAACACTTCACAACGTGATCGAAACCAGAAAAAGCCAGGGATCTGTTCAACAAGTATGTGAAAAATGCGTAAGTATCACCCTCGGCGGTCTGGTGCGGCCATGAACGCCCGGCCGCCGAGGGGTGGAAACGGGGTCGCGGGCGGTTGCGAGTTGGGGCTCGCAGCCGCCACTAAACGCGGCCCCGGGACGGATAGCGGCAGGATGGAGTGGCCCCGTCCCGCCGCTATGAGGCAGTGTGTCTACTGGGGGGACCGATTGTCCCCCCGGGGGATGGGCGCGAAAGCGCGGGCACGGGGAGGATACCGGAAGAATGCTTCGAGCGATTCCCGGTATCCTCCCAAAGCGTGCCGAAGGGTCACCGTGGGGTTTTTAGTGGGTAGGTCCCGCGCCTGTCGTTGTACGGGCGCGGGGAATCCCACACACCCCTCCCACCTCTCCCCAAGGAGGTGGGAGGGAGTCTTTCGAAGATTTTCCCCACGACAAAAAAAAAAAAAAAAAAAAAAAAGTATGAGCCTGACAAGAGCAAATCCCGGACCTAACCTAGACCTCACATGCGTTATCCTCTAAAATATTTATCAAGACCAGGTTTAATTGAAAGTTTCAGTGTGGTACCACATTACAACGTGATCCGAACCAGAAAAAACCCAGGATCTGTTCAACAAGTATGTGAAGAATGCGAAAGTATGACCCTGATGAGGGCAAATCCCAGGCCTAACCTAGACCTAATTTGCGTTATCCTATAAAATATTGATCGAAACCAGGTTTAATTGACTGTTTCAGTGTGGTACCACATTACTACGTGATCCAATCCAGAAAAAGCCCAGGATCTAGCCATGAAGTATGAGAAATATGCGAAAGTATGAGCTTGACGAGGGCAAATGCCCGACCTAACCCAGACTTAACATGCGTTATCCTCTAAAATATTGACCGAAACCAGGTTTAATTGACTGTTTCTGAGTGGTACCACCTTACTACGTGGTCCAAACCAGAAAAAGCCCAGAATCTGTTCAAAAAGTATGTGAAGAATGCGAAAGTATGACCCTGATGAGGGCAAATCCTAGACCTAACCCAGACCTAACATACGTTATCCTCTAAAATATTTATCAAGACCAGGTTTAATTGAATGCTTCAGTGTGGTACCACATTACTACGTGATCCGAACCAGAAAAAACCCAGGATCTGTTCAACAAGTATGGGAAGAATGCGAAAGTATGACCCTGATCAGGGCAAATCCCAGGCCAAACCTAGACCTAATTTGCGTTATCCTATAAAATATTGATCGAAACCAGGTTTAATTGACTGTTTCAGTGTGGTACCACATTACCACGTGATCCAATCCAGAAAAAGTCCAGGATCTAGCCATCAAGAGTGAGAAATATGCGAAAGTACGAGCCTCATGAGAGCAAATCCCAGACCTTACCCAGACCTAACATGAATTATTCTCTAAAATATTCATCGGAACCAGGCTTCATCGACTCTTTCAGTGTGGCATCACGTTACTACGTGATCCAAACCAGAAAAACCCAGGATCTGTTCAACAAGTATGTGAAAAACGCCAAAGTCTGAGCCTGATGAGGGCAAATCCCAGGCCTAACCTGGACCTAACATGTGTTATCCTCTAAAATATTGATCGAAACCAGGTTTAATGAACTGTTTCAGTGTGGTACCACATTACTACGTGATCCAAACCAGAAAAAACCGAGGATCAGTTCAACAAGTATGTGAAAAACGCGAAAGTATGACCCTGATGAGGGCAAATCCCAGACCTATCCCAGACATAACTTGCGTTATCCCCTAAAATATTCATCAAAACCAGGTTTAATTGACCGTTTCAGTGTGGTAACACTTCACAACGTGATCGAAACCAGAAAAAGCCAGGGATCTGTTCAACAAGTATGTGAAAAATGCGTAAGTATGAGCCTGACAAGAGCAAATCCCGGACCTAACCTAGACCTCACATGCGTTATCCTCTAAAATATTTATCAAGACCAGGTTTAATTGAAAGTTTCAGTGTGGTACCACATTACAACGTGATCCGAACCAGAAAAAACCCAGGATCTGTTCAACAAGTATGTGAAGAATGCGAAAGTATGACCCTGATGAGGGCAAATCCCAGGCCTAACCTAGACCTAATTTGCGTTATCCTATAAAATATTGATCGAAACCAGGTTTAATTGACTGTTTCAGTGTGGTACCACATTACTACGTGATCCAATCCAGAAAAAGCCCAGGATCTAGCCATGAAGTATGAGAAATATGCGAAAGTATGAGCTTGACGAGGGCAAATGCCCGACCTAACCCAGACTTAACATGCGTTATCCTCTAAAATATTGACCGAAACCAGGTTTAATTGACTGTTTCTGAGTGGTACCACCTTACTACGTGGTCCAAACCAGAAAAAGCCCAGAATCTGGCCATCATAGCGGCGGGATGGAGTGGCCCCGTCCCGCCGCTATGAGGCAGTGTGTCTACTGGGGGGACCGATTGTCCCCCCGGGGGATGGGCGCGAAAGCGCGGGCACGGGGAGGATACCGGAAGAATGCTTCGAGCGATTCCCGGTATCCTCCCAAAGCGTGCCGAAGGGTCACCGTGGGGTTTTTAGTGGGTAGGTCCCGCGCCTGTCGTTGTACGGGCGCGGGGAATCCCACACACCCCTCCCACCTCTCCCCAAGGAGGTGGGAGGGAGTCTTTCGAAGATTTTCCCCACGACAAAAAAAAAAAAAAAAAAAAAAAAAAAAAAAAAAAAAAAGTATGAGAAATATGCGAAAGTACGAGCCTCATGAGAGCAAATCCCAGACCTAACCCAGACCTAACATGAATTATTCTCTAAAATATTGATCGAAACCAGGCTTAATCGACTCCTTCAGTGTGGTACCACATTACTACGTTATCCAAACCAGAAAAAACCGAGGATCTGTTCAAAGAGTATGTGAAGAATGCGAAAGTATGACCCTGATGAGGGCAAATCCTAGACCTAACCCAGACCTAACATACGTTATCCTCTAAAATATTTATCAAGACCAGGTTTAATCGACTGTTTCAGTGTGGTACCACATTACTACGTGATCCAAACCAGAAAAAACTGAGGATCAGTTCTCAAGTATGTGAAAAACGCGAAAGTATGAGCCTGATGAGGGCAAATCCCAGACCTATCCCAGACATAACTTGCGTTATCCCCTAAAATATTCATCAAAACCAGGTTTAATTGACCGTTTCAGTGTGGTAACACTTCACAACGTGATCGAAACCAGAAAAAGCCAGGGATCTGTTCAACAAGTATGTGAAAAATGCGTAAGTATGAGCCTGACGAGAGCAAATCCCAGACCTAACCTAGACCTCACATGCGTTATCCTCTAAAATATTTATCAAGACCAGGTTTAATTGAATGTTTCAGTGTGGTACCACATTACAACGTGATCCGAACCAGAAAAAACCCAGGATCTGTTCAACAAGTATGTGAAGAATGCGAAAGTATGACCCTGATGAGGGCAAATCCCAGGCCTAACCTAGACCTAATTTGCGTTATCCTATAAAATATTGATCGAAACCAGGTTTAGTTGACTGTTTCAGTGTGGTACCACATTACTACGTGATCCAATCCAGAAAAAGCCCAGGATCTAGCCATGAAGTATGAGAAATATGCGAAAGTATGAGCTTGACGAGGGCAAATGCCCGACCTAACCCAGACCTAACATGCGTTATCCTCTAAAATATTGACCGAAACCAGGTTTAATTGACTGTTTCTGAGTGGTACCACCTTACTACGTGGTCCAAACCAGAAAAAGCCCAGAATCTGGCCATCAAGTATGAGAAATATGCGAAAGTACGAGCCTCATGAGAGCAAATCCCAGACCTAACCCAGACCTAACATGAATTATTCTCTAAAATATTGATCGAAACCAGGTATAATCGACTGTTTCAGTGTGGTACCACATTACTACGTGATCCGAACCAGAAAAAACCCAGGATCTGTTCAACAAGTATGTGAAAAACGCGAAACTCTGAGCCTGATGAGGTCAAATCCCAGACCTAACCCAGACCTAACATGAATTATTCTCTAAAATATTGATCGAAACCAGGTATAATCGACTGTTTCAGTGTGGTACCACATTACAACGTGATCCGAACCAGAAAAAACCCAGGATCTGTTCAACAAGTATGTGAAGAATGCGAAAGTATGACCCTGATGAGGGCAAATCCCAGGCCTAACCTAGACCTAATTTGCGTTATCCTATAAAATATTCATCGAAACCAGGTTTAATTGACTGTTTCAGTGTGGTACCGCATTACTACATGATCCAATCCAGAAAAAGCCCAGGATCTAGCCATGAAGTATGAGAAATATGCGAAAGTATGAGCCTGACGAGGGCAAATCCCCGACCTAACCCAGACCTAAATTGCGTTATCCTCTAAAATATTGATCGAAACCAGGATTAATCGACTGTTTCAGTGTGGTAGCACATTACTACGTGATCCGAACCAGAAAAAATCCAGGATCTGTTCAGCAAGTATGTGAAAAACGCGAAAGAATGAGCCTGATGAGGGCAGATCCTAGACCTAACCCAGACCAAACATGCGTTGTCCTCTAGAATATTTATCAAGACCAGGATTAATTGACTGTTTCAGTGTGGCATCACATTACTACGTGATCCAAGCCAGTGGAGGCCCAGGATGTGGCCAACAAGAATGAGAAATATGCGAAAGTATGAGCCTGACGAGAGCAAATCCCAGACCTAATATAGACCTAACATGCGTTATCCTCTCAAATATTGACCGAAACCAGGTTTAGTGGACTGTTCCAGTGTGGTACCACATTACTGCGTGATCCAACCCAGAAAAAACCCAGGATCTGTTCAACAAGTATGAGAAAAATGCGAAAGTATGACCCTAATGAGGGCAAATCCCAGAACTATCCCAGACCTAACTTGCGTTGTCGTCTAAAGTATTCATGGAAACCAGGTTTAAATGACTGTTTCAGTGTGGTACCACATTACTACGTGATCCAATCCAGAAAAAGTCCAGGATCTAGCCATCAAGAATGAGAAATATGCGAAAGTGAGAGCCTGACGAGAGCAAATCCCAGACCTAACCTAGACCTAACATGCGTTATCCTCAAAAATACTGATCGAAACCAGGTTTAATCGACTGTTTCAGTGTGGTACCACGTTACTACGTGATCCAAACCAGAAAAACCCAGGATCTGTTCAACAAGTATGTGAAAAACGCGAAAGTCTGTGCCTGATGAGGTCAAATCCCAGACCTAACCCAGACCTAACATGCGTTATGCTCTAAAATATTTATCAGGACCAGGTTTAATTGGATGTTTCAGTGTGGTACCACATTACTACGTGATCCGAACCAGAAAAAACCCAGGATCTGTTCAACAAGTATGTGAAAAACGCGAAAGTCTGAGCCTGATGAGGTCAAATCCCAGACCTAACCCAGACCTAACATGAATTATTCTCTAAAATATTGATCGAAACCCGGATTAATGGACTGTTGCAGTGTGGTACCACATTACTACGTGATCCAAACCAGAAAAAGCCCAGAATCTGGCCATCAAGTATGAGAAATATGCGATAGTACGAGCGTCATGAGAGCAAATCCCAGACCTAACATGAATTATTCTCTAAAATATTGATCGAAACCAGGTTTAATCGACTGTTTCAGTGTGGTACCACATTACTACGTGATCCGAACCAGAAAAAACCCAGGATCTGTTCAACAAGTATGTGAAGAATGCGAAAGTATGACCCTGATGAGGGCAAATCCCAGGCCTAACCTAGACCTAATTTGCGTTATCCTATAAAATATTGATCGAAACCAGGTTTAATTGACTGTTTCAGTGTGGTACCACATTACTACGTGATCCAATCCAGAAAAAGCCCAGGATCTAGCCATGAAGTATGAGAAATATGCGAAAGTATGAGCCTGACGAGGGCAAATCCCCGACCTAACCCAGACCTAACATGCGTTATCCTCTAAAATATTGACCGAAACCAGGTTTAATTGACTGTTTCTGAGTGGTACCACATTACTTCGTGATCCGAACCAGAAAAAACCCAGGATCTGTTCAACAAGTATGTGAAAAACGCGAAAGAATGAGCCTGATGAGGGCAAATCCTAGACCTAACCCAGACCTAACATGTGGTGTCCTCTAGAATATTTATCAAGGCCAGGATTAATTGACTGTATCAGTGTGGCATCACATTACTACGTGACCCAAACCAGAAAAAGCCCAGAATCTGGCCATCAAGTATGAGAAATATGCGAAAGTACGAGCGTCATGAGAGCAAATCCCAGACCTAACATGAATTATTCTCTAAAATATTGATCGAAACCAGGTTTAATCGACTGTTTCAGTGTGGTACCACATTACTACGTGATCCGAACCAGAAAAAACCCAGGATCTAACCATGAAGTATGAGAAATATGCGAAAGTATGAGCCTGACGAGGGCAATCCCCGACCTAACCCAGACCTAACATGCGTTGTCCTGTAGAATATTTATCAAGATCAGGATTAATTGACTGTTTCAGTGTGGCATCACATTACTACGTGATCCAAACCAGTGGAAGAAAAGGATCTGGCCAACAAGAATGAGAAGTATGCGAATGTATGAGCCTGATGATGGCAAATCCCAGAACTAACCCAGACATAAATTGCGTTATCCTCTAAAATATTTATCAAGACCAGGATTAATTGACTGTTTCAGTGTGGCATCACATTACTACGTGATCCAAACCAGTGGAAGCCCAGGATCTGGCCAACAAGAATGAGAAGTATGCGAAAGTATGAGCCTGATGATGGCAAATCCTAGACCTAACCCAGACCTAACATGCGTTATCATCTAAAATATTTATCAAGACCAGGTTTAATTGAATGTTTCTGTGTGGTAACACTTTACAACGTGTTCGAAACCAGCAAAAGCCAGGGATCTGTTCAATAAGTATGTGAAAAATGCGTAAGTATGAGCCTGGCGAGACCAAATCCCAGACCTAACCTAGACATAACATGCGTTATCCTCAAAAATATTGATCGAAACCAGGCTTAATCGACTCTTTCAGTGTGGTACCACATTACTACGTTATCCAAACCAGAAAAAACCCAGGATCTGTTCAAAAAGTATGTGAAGAATGCGAAAGTATGACCCTGATGAGGGCAAATCCTAGACCTAACCCAGACCTAACATACGTTATCCTCTAAAATATTTATCAAGACCAGGTTTAATTGAATGCTTCAGTGTGGTACCACATTACTACGTGATCCGAACCAGAAAAAACCCAGGATCTGTTCAACAAGTATGGGAAGAATGCGAAAGTATGACCCTGATCAGGGCAAATCCCAGGCCAAACCTAGACCTAATTTGCGTTATCCTATAAAATATTGATCGAAACCAGGTTTAATTGACTGTTTCAGTGTGGTACCACATTACCACGTGATCCAATCCAGAAAAAGTCCAGGATCTAGCCATCAAGAGTGAGAAATATGCGAAAGTACGAGCCTCATGAGAGCAAATCCCAGACCTTACCCAGACCTAACATGAATTATTCTCTAAAATATTCATCGGAACCAGGCTTCATCGACTCTTTCAGTGTGGCATCACGTTACTACGTGATCCAAACCAGAAAAACCCAGGATCTGTTCAACAAGTATGTGAAAAACGCGAAAGTCTGAGCCTGATGAGGGCAAATCCCAGGCCTAACCTGGACCTAACATGTGTTATCCTCTAAAATATTGATCGAAACCAGGTTTAATGAACTGTTTCAGTGTGGTACCACATTACTACGTGATCCAAACCAGAAAAAACGAGGATCAGTTCAACAAGTATGTGAAAAACGCGAAAGTATGAGCCTGATGAGGGCAAATCCCAGACCTATCCCAGACATAACTTGCGTTATCCCCTAAAATATTCATCAAAACCAGGTTTAATTGACCGTTTCAGTGTGGTAACACTTCACAACGTGATCGAAACCAGAAAAAGCCAGGGATCTGTTCAACAAGTATGTGAAAAATGCGTAAGTATGAGCCTGACAAGAGCAAATCCCTAGACCTAGACCTCACATGCGTTATCCTCTAAAATATTTATCAAGACCAGGTTTAATTGAATGTTTCAGTGTGGTACCACATTACAACGTGATCCGAACCAGAAAAAACCCAGGATCTGTTCAACAAGTATGTGAAGAATGCGAAAGTATGACCCTGATGAGGGCAAATCCCAGGCCTAACCTAGACCTAATTTGCGTTATCCTACAAAATATTGATCGAAACCAGGTTTAATTGACTGTTTCAGTGTGGTACCACATTACTACGTGATCCAATCCAGAAAAAGCCCAGGATCTAGCCATGAAGTATGAGAAATATGCGAAAGTATGAGCTTGACGAGGGCAAATGCCCGACCTAACCCAGACTTAACATGCGTTATCCTCTAAAATATTGACCGAAACCAGGTTTAATTGACTGTTTCTGAGTGGTACCACCTTACTACGTGGTCCAAACCAGAAAAAGCCCAGAATCTGGCCATCAAGTATGAGAAATATGCGAAAGTACGAGCCTCATGAGAGCAAATCCCAGACCTAACCCAGACCTAACATGAATTATTCTCTAAAATATTGATCGAAACCAGGTATAATCGACTGTTTCAGTGTGGTACCACATTACTACGTGATCCGAACCAGAAAAAACCCAGGATCTGTTCAACAAGTATGTGAAAAACGCGAAACTCTGAGCCTGATGAGGTCAAATCCCAGACCTAACCCAGACCTAACATGAATTATTCTCTAAAATATTGATCGAAACCAGGTATAATCGACTGTTTCAGTGTGGTACCACATTACAACGTGATCCGAACCAGAAAAAACCCAGGATCTGTTCAACAAGTATGTGAAGAATGCGAAAGTATGACCCTGATGAGGGCAAATCCCAGGCCTAACCTAGACCTAATTTGCGTTATCCTATAAAATATTCATCGAAACCAGGTTTAATTGACTGTTTCAGTGTGGTACCGCATTACTACATGATCCAATCCAGAAAAAGCCCAGGATCTAGCCATGAAGTATGAGAAATATGCGAAAGTATGAGCCTGACGAGGGCAAATCCCCGACCTAACCCAGACCTAAATTGCGTTATACTCTAAAATATTGATCGAAACCAGGATTAATCGACTGTTTCAGTGTGGTAGCACATTACTACGTGATCCGAACCAGAAAAAATCCAGGATCTGTTCAGCAAGTATGTGAAAAACGCGAAAGAATGAGCCTGATGAGGGCAGATCCTAGACCTAACCCAGACCAAACATGCGTTGTCCTCTAGAATATTTATCAAGACCTGGATTAATTGACTGTTTCAGTGTGGCATCACATTACTACGTGATCCAAGCCAGTGGAGGCCCAGGATGTGGCCAACAAGAATGAGAAATATGCGAAAGTATGAGCCTGACGAGAGCAAATCCCAGACCTAATATAGACCTAACATGCGTTATCCTCTCAAATATTGACCGAAACCAGGTTTAGTGGACTGTTCCAGTGTGGTACCACATTACTGCGTGATCCAACCCAGAAAAAACCCAGGATCTGTTCAACAAGTATGAGAAAAATGCGAAAGTATGACCCTAATGAGGGCAAATCCCAGAACTATCCCAGACCTAACTTGCGTTGTCGTCTAAAGTATTCATGGAAACCAGGTTTAAATGACTGTTTCAGTGTGGTACCACATTACTACGTGATCCAATCCAGAAAAACTCCAGGATCTAGCCATCAAGAATGAGAAATATGCGAAAGTGAGAGCCTGACGAGAGCAAATCCCAGACCTAACCTAGACCTAACATGCGTTATCCTCAAAAATACTGATCGAAACCAGGTTTAATCGACTGTTTCAGTGTGGTACCACGTTACTACGTGATCCAAACCAGAAAAACCCAGGATCTGTTCAACAAGTATGTGAAAAACGCGAAAGTCTGAGCCTGATGAGGTCAAATCCCAGACCTAACCCAGACCTAACATGCGTTATGCTCTAAAATATTTATCAGGACCAGGTTTAATTGGATGTTTCAGTGTGGTACCACATTACTACGTGATCCGAACCAGAAAAAACCCAGGATCTGTTCAACAAGTATGTGAAAAACGCGAAAGTCTGAGCCTGATGAGGTCAAATCCCAGACCTAACCCAGACCTAACATGAATTATTCTCTAAAATATTGATCGAAACCCGGATTAATGGACTGTTGCAGTGTGGTACCACATTACTACGTGATCCAAACCAGAAAAAGCCCAGAATCTGGCCATCAAGTATGAGAAATATGCGATAGTACGAGCGTCATGAGAGCAAATCCCAGACCTAACATGAATTATTCTCTAAAATATTGATCGAAACCAGGTTTAATCGACTGTTTCAGTGTGGTACCACATTACTACGTGATCCGAACCAGAAAAAACCCAGGATCTGTTCAACAAGTATGTGAAGAATGCGAAAGTATGACCCTGATGAGGGCAAATCCCAGGCCTAACCTAGACCTAATTTGCGTTATCCTATAAAATATTGATCGAAACCAGGTTTAATTGACTGTTTCAGTGAGGTACCACATTACTACGTGATCCAATCCAGAAAAAGCCCAGGATCTAGCCATGAAGTATGAGAAATATGCGAAAGTATGAGCCTGACAAGGGCAAATCCCCGACCTAACCCAGACCTAACATGAATTATTCTTTAAAATATTGATCGAAACCAGATTTAATGAACTGTTTCAGTGTGGTACCACATTACTACGTGGTCCAATCCAGAAAAAGCCCTGGATCTAGCCATGAAGTATGAGAAATATGCGAAAGTATGAGCCTGACGAGGGCAATCCCCGACCTAACCCAGACCTAACATGCGTTGTCCTCTAGAATATTTATCAAGACCAGGATTAATTGACTGTTTCAGTGTGGCATCACATTACTAGGTGATCCAAACCAGTGGAAGCCCAGGATGTGGCCAACAAGAATGAGAAATATGCGAAAGTATGAGCCTGACGAGAGCAAATTCCAGACCTAACCTAGACCTAACATGCGTTATCCTCAAAAATATTGATTGAAACCAGGCTTAATCGACTGTTTCAGTGTGGTACCACATTACTACGTTATCCAAACCAGAAAAAACCTAGGATCTGTTCAAAAAGTATGTGAAGAATGCGAAAGAATTACCCTGATGAGGGCAAATCCTAGACCTAACCCAGACCTAACATACGTTATCCTCTAAAATATTTAACAAGACCAGGTTTAATCGACTGTTTCAGTGTGGTACCACATTACTACGTGATCCAAACCAGAAAAAACTGAGGATCAGTTCAACAAGTATGTGAAAAACGCGAAAGTATGAGCCTGATGAGGGCAAATCCCAGACCTATCCCAGACATAACTTGCGTTATCCCCTAAAATATCCATCAAAACCAGGTTTAATTGACCGTTTCAGTGTGGTAACACTTTACAACGTGATCGAAACCAGAAAAAGCCAGGGATCTGTTCAACAAGTATGTGAAGAATGCGTAAGTATGAGCCTGACGAGAGCAAATCCCAGACCTAACCTAGACCTAACAAGCGTTATCCTCAAAAATATTGATCGAAACCAGGCTTAATCGACTCAATCAGTGTGGTACCACATTACTACGTTATCCAAACCAGAAAAAACCTAGGATCTGTTCAAAAAGTATGTGAAGAATGCGAAAGTATGACCCTGATGAGGGCAAATCCTAGACCTAACCCAGACCTAACATGTGGTGTCCTCTAGAATATTTATCAAGACCAGGATTAATTGACTGTTTCAGTGTGGCATCACATTACTACGTCATCCAAACCAGTGGAAGCCTAGGATCTGGCCGACAAGAATGAGAAATATGCGAAAGTATGAGCCTGGCGAGAGCTAATCCCAGACCTAACCTAGACCTAACATGCTTTATCCCACAATAATATTGACCGAAATCAGGTTTAGTGGACTGTTCCAGTGTGGTACCATATTAATGCGTGATCCAACCCAGAAAAAACCCAGGATCTGTTCAACAAGTATGTGAAAAATGCGAAAGTATGAACCTGATGAGGGCAAATCCCAGACCTATCCCAGACCTACCTTGCGTTGTCGTCTAAAATATTCATGGAAACCAGGTTTAAATGACTGTCTCAGTGTGGTACCACATTACTACGTGATCCAATCCAGAAAAAGTCCAGGATCTAGCCATCAAGAATGAGAAATATGCGAAAGTAAGAGCCTGACGAGAGCAAATCCCAGACCTAACCTAGACCTAACATGCGTTATCCTCAAAAATACTGATCGAAACCAGGTTTAATCGACTGTTTCAGTGTGGTACCACGTTACTACGTGATCCAAACCAGAGAAACCCAGGATCTGTTCAACAAGTATGTGAAAAACGCGAAAGTCTGAGCCTGATGAGGGCAAATCCCAGAACTAACCCAGACCTAACATGCGTTATCCTCTAAAATATTTATCAGGACCAGGTTTAATTGGATGTTTCAGTGTGGTACCACATTACTACGTGATCCGAACCAGAAAAAACCCAGGATCTGTTCAACAAGTATGTGAAAAACGCGAAAGTCTGAGCCTGATGAGGTCAAATCCCAGACCTAACCCAGACCTAACATGAATTATTCTCTAAAATATTGATCGAAACCAGGTTTAATCGACAGTTTCAGTGTGGTAACACATTACTACGTGATCCAAACCAGAAAAAATCCAGGATCTGTTCAACAAGTATGTGAAAAACGCGAAAGTCTGAGCCTGATGAGGGCAAATCCCAGAACTAACCCAGACATAACTTGCGTTATCCTCTAAAATATTTATCAAGACCAGGATTAATTGACTCTTTCAGTGTGGCATCACATTACTACGTGATCCAAACCAGTGGAAGCCCAGGATCTGGACAACAAGAATGAGAAATATGCGAAAGTATGAGCCTGATGATGGCAAATCCTAGACCTAACCCAGACCTAACATGAATTATTCTCTAAAATATTGATCGAAACCAGGTTTAATCGACTGTTTCAGTGTGGTACCACATTACTACGTGATCCGAACCTGAAAAAACCCAGGATCTGTTCAACAAGTATGTGAAGAATGCGAAAGTATGACCCTGATGAGGGCAAATCCCAGGCCTAACCTAGACCTAATTTGCGTTATCCTATAAAATATTCATCGAAACCAGGTTTAATTGACTGTTTCAGTGTGGTACCGCATTACTACATGATCCAATCCAGAAAAAGCCCAGGATCTAGCCATGAAGTATGAGAAATATGCGAAAGTATGAGCCTGACGAGGGCAAATCCCCGACCTAACCCAGACCTAAATTGCGTTATCCTCTAAAATATTGATCGAAACCAGGATTAATCGACTGTTTCAGTGTGGTAGCACATTACTACGTGATCCGAACCAGAAAAAATCCAGGATCTGTTCAGCAAGTATGTGAAAAACGCGAAAGAATGAGCCTGATGAGGGCAGATCCTAGACCTAACCCAGACCAAACATGCGTTGTCCTCTAGAATATTTATCAAGACCAGGATTAATTGACTGTTTCAGTGTGGCATCACATTACTACGTGATCCAAGCCAGTGGAGGCCCAGGATGTGGCCAACAAGAATGAGAAATATGCGAAAGTATGAGCCTGACGAGAGCAAATCCCAGACCTAATATAGACCTAACATGCGTTATCCTCTCAAATATTGACCGAAACCAGGTTTAGTGGACTGTTCCAGTGTGGTACCACATTACTGCGTGATCCAACCCAGAAAAAACCCAGGATCTGTTCAACAAGTATGAGAAAAATGCGAAAGTATGACCCTAATGAGGGCAAATCCCAGAACTATCCCAGACCTAACTTGCGTTGTCGTCTAAAGTATTCATGGAAACCAGGTTTAAATGACTGTTTCAGTGTGGTACCACATTACTACGTGATCCAATCCAGAAAAAGTCCAGGATCTAGCCATCAAGAATGAGAAATATGCGAAAGTGAGAGCCTGACGAGAGCAAATCCCAGACCTAACCTAGACCTAACATGCGTTATCCTCAAAAATACTGATCGAAACCAGGTTTAATCGACTGTTTCAGTGTGGTACCACGTTACTACGTGATCCAAACCAGAAAAACCCAGGATCTGTTCAACAAGTATGTGAAAAACGCGAAAGTCTGAGCCTGATGAGGTCAAATCCCAGACCTAACCCAGACCTAACATGCGTTATCCTCTAAAATATTTATCAGGACCAGGTTTAATTGGATGTTTCAGTGTGGTACCACATTACTACGTGATCCGAACCAGAAAAAACCCAGGATCTGTTCAACAAGTATGTGAAAAACGCGAAAGTCTGAGCCTGATGAGGTCAAATCCCAGACCTAACCCAGACCTAACATGAATTATTCTCTAAAATATTGATCGAAACCCGGATTAATGGACTGTTGCAGTGTGGTACCACATTACTACGTGATCCAAACCAGAAAAAGCCCAGAATCTGGCCATCAAGTATGAGAAATATGCGATAGTACGAGCGTCATGAGAGCAAATCCCAGACCTAACATGAATTATTCTCTAAAATATTGATCGAAACCAGGTTTAATCGACTGTTTCAGTGTGGTACCACATTACTACGTGATCCGAACCAGAAAAAACCCAGGATCTGTTCAACAAGTATGTGAAGAATGCGAAAGTATGACCCTGATGAGGGCAAATCCCAGGCCTAACCTAGACCTAATTTGCGTTATCCTATAAAATATTGATCGAAACCAGGTTTAATTGACTGTTTCAGTGTGGTACCACATTACTACGTGATCCAATCCAGAAAAAGCCCAGGATCTAGCCATGAAGTATGAGAAATATGCGAAAGTATGAGCCTGACAAGGGCAAATCCCCGACCTAACCCAGACCTAACATGAATTATTCTTTAAAATATTGATCGAAACCAGATTTAATGAACTGTTTCAGTGTGGTACCACATTACTACGTGGTCCAATCCAGAAAAAGCCCTGGATCTAGCCATGAAGTATGAGAAATATGCGAAAGTATGAGCCTGACGAGGGCAATCCCCGACCTTACCCAGACCTAACATGCGTTGTCCTCTAGAATATTTATCAAGACCAGGATTAATTGACTGTTTCAGTGTGGCATCACATTACTAGGTGATCCAAACCAGTGGAAGCCCAGGATGTGGCCAACAAGAATGAGAAATATGCGAAAGTATGAGCCTGACGAGAGCAAATCCCAGACCTAACCTAGACCTAACATGCGTTATCCTCAAAAATATTGATCGAAACCAGGCTTAATCGACTGTTTCAGTGTGGTACCACATTACTACGTTATCCAAACCAGAAAAAACCTAGGATCTGTTCAAAAAGTATGTGAAGAATGCGAAAGAATTACCCTGATGAGGGCAAATCCTAGACCTAACCCAGACCTAACATACGTTATCCTCTAAAATATCCATCAAAACCAGGTTTAATTGACCGTTTCAGTGTGGTAACACTTTACAACGTGATCGAAACCAGAAAAAGCCAGGGATCTGTTCAAGAAGTATGTGAAAAATGCGTAAGTATGAGCCTGACGAGAGCAAATCCCAGACCTAACCTAGACCTAACATGCGTTATCCTCAAAAATATTGATCGAAACCAGGCTTAATCGACTCAATCAGTGTGGTACCACATTACTACGTTATCCAAACCAGAAAAAACCTAGGATCTGTTCAAAAAGTATGTGAAGAATGCGAAAGTATGACCCTGATGAGGGCAAATCCTAGACCTAACCCAGACCTAACATGTGGTGTCCTCTAGAATATTTATCAAGACCAGGATTAATTGACTGTTTCAGTGTGGCATCACATTACTACGTCATCCAAACCAGTGGAAGCCCAGGATCTGGCCGACAAGAATGAGAAATATGCGAAAGTATGAGCCTGGCGAGAGCTAATCCCAGACCTAACCTAGACCTAACATGCTTTATCCCACAATAATATTGACCGAAATCAGGTTTAGTGGACTGTTCCAGTGTGGTACCATATTAATGCGTGATCCAACCCAGAAAAAACCCAGGATCTGTTCAACAAGTATGTGAAAAATGCGAAAGTATGAACCTGATGAGGGCAAATCCCAGACCTATCCCAGACCTACCTTGTGTTGTCGTCTAAAATATTCATGGAAACCAGGTTTAAATGACTGTCTCAGTGTGGTACCACATTACTACGTGATCCAATCCAGAAAAAGTCCAGGATCTAGCCATCAAGAATGAGAAATATGCGAAAGTAAGAGCCTGACGAGAGCAAATCCCAGACCTAACCTAGACCTAACATGCGTTATCCTCAAAAATACTGATCGAAACCAGGTTTAATCGACTGTTTCAGTGTGGTACCACGTTACTACGTGATCCAAACCAGAAAAACCCAGGATCTGTTCAACAAGTATGTGAAAAACGCGAAAGTCTGAGCCTGATGAGGGCAAATCCCAGAACTAACCCAGACCTAACATGCGTTATCCTCTAAAATATTTATCAGGACCAGGTTTAATTGGATGTTTCAGTGTGGTACCACATTACTACGTGATCCGAACCAGAAAAAACCCAGGATCCGTTCAACAAGTATGTGAAAAACGCGAAAGTCTGAGCCTGATGAGGTCAAATCCCAGACCTAACCCAGACCTAACATGAATTATTCTCTAAAATATTGATCGAAACCAGGATTAATCGACAGTTTCAGTGTGGTACCACATTACTACGTGATCCGAACCAGAAAAAACCCAGGATCTGTTCAACAAGTATGTGAAAAACGCGAAAGAATGAGCCTGATGAGGGCAAATCCTAGACCTAACCCAGACCTAACATGTGGTGTCCTCTAGAATATTTATCAAGACCAGGATTAATTGACTGTTTCAGTGTGGTACCACATTACTACGTGATCCGAACCAGAAAAAACCCAGGATCTGTTCAACAAGTATGTGAAAAACGCGAAAGTATGAGCCTGATGAGGGCAAATCCCAGACCTATCCCAGACATAACTTGCGTTATCCCCTGAAATAATCATCAAAACCAGGTTTAATTGACCGTTTCAGTGTGGTAACACTTTACAACGTGATCGAAACCGGAAAAAGCCAGGGATCTGTTCAACAAGTATGTGAAAAATGCGTAAGTATGAGCCTGACGAGAGCAAATCCCAGACCTAACCTAGACCTGACATGCGTTATCCTCAAAAATATTGATCGAAACCAGGCTTAATCGACTCTTTCAGTGTGGTACCACATTACTACGTTATCCAAACCAGAAAAAACCTAGGATCTGTTCAAAAAGTATGTGAAGAATGCGAAAGTATGACCCTGATGGGGGCAAATCCTAGACCTAACCCAGACCTAACATACGTTATCCTCCAAAATATTTATCAAGACAAGGTTTAATTGAATGTTTCAGTGTGGTACCACATTACTACGTGATCCGAACCAGAAAAAACCCATGATATGTTCAACAAGTATGTGAGGAATGCGAAAGTATGACCCTGATGAGGGCAAATCCCAGGCCTAACATAGACCTAATTTGCGTTATCCTATAAAATATTGATCGAAACCAGGTTTAATTGACTGCTTCAGTGTGGTACCGCATTACTACGTGATCCAATCCAGAAAAAGCCCAGGATCTAGTCATGAAGTATGAGAAATATGCGAAAGTATGAGCCTGACGAGGGCAAATCCCCGACCTAACCCAGACCTAACATGCGTTATCCTCTAAAATATTGACCGAAACCAGGTTTAATTGACTGTCTTTGAGTGGTACCACTTTACTACGTGGTCCAAACCAGAAAAAACCCAGGATCCGTTCAACAAGTATGTGAAGAATGCGAAAGTATGAGTCTGGTGAGTGGAAATCCCAGGCCTAACCCAGACCTAACATGCGTTATCCTCAAAAATATTGATCGAAACCAGGTTTAATCGACTGTTTCAGTGTGGTACCACATTACTACGTGATCCGAACCAGAAAAAACCCAGGATCTGTTCAACAAGTATGTGAAAAACGCGAAAGAATGAGCCTGATGAGGGCAAATCCTAGACCTAACCCAGACCTAACATGCGGTGTCCTCTAGAATATTTATCAAGACCAGGATTAATTGACTGTTTCAGTGTGGCATCACATTACTACGTGATCCAAACCAGAAAAAGCCCAGAATCTGGCCATCAAGAATGAGAAATATGCGAAAGTACGAGCGTCATGAGAGCAAATCCCAGACCTAACATGAATTATTCTCTAAAATATTGATCGAAACCAGGTTTAATCGACTGTTTCAGTGTGGTACCACATTACTACGTGATCCGAACCAGAAAAAACCCAGGATCTGTTCAACAAGTATGTGAAGAATGCGAAGGTATGACCCTGATGAGGGCAAATCCCAGGCCTAACCTAGACCTAATTTGCGTTATCCTATAAAATATTGATCGAAACCAGGTTTAATTGACTGTTTCAGTGTGGTACCACATTACTACGTGATCCAATCCAGAAAAAGCCCAGGATCTAGCCATCCAGAATGAGAAATATGCGAAAGTAAGAGCCTGACGAGAGCAAATCCCAGACCTAACCCAGACCTATCATGAATTATTCTCTAAAATATTGATCGAGACCAGGTTTAATCGACTGTTTCAGTGTGGTACCACATTACTACGTGATCCGAACCAGAAAAAACCCAGGATCTGTTCAACAAGTATGTGAAAAACGCGAAAGTCTGAGCCTGATGAGGTCAAATCCCAGACCTAACCCAGACCTAACATGAATTATTCTCTAAAATATTGATCGAAACCAGGTTTAATCGACAGTTTCAGTGTGGTAACACATTTCTACGTGATCCAAACCAGGATCTGTTCAACAAGTATGTGAAAAACGCGAAAGTCTGATCCTGATGAGGGCAAATCCCAGAACTAACCCAGACATAACTTGCGTTATCCTCTAAAATATTTATCAAGACAAGGATTAATTGACTGTTTCAGTGTGGCATCACATTACTACGTGATCCAAACCAGTGGAAGCCCAGGATCTGGCCAAGAAGAATGAGAAGTGTGCGAATGTATGAGCCCGATGATGGCAAATCCTAGACCTAACCCAGACCTAACATGCGTTGTCCTCTAAAATATTTATCGAAACCAGGTTTAATGGACTGTTTCAGTGTGGTACCACATTACTACGTGATCCAAACCAGAAAAAACCGAGGATCAGTTCAACAAGTATGTGAAAAACGCGAAAGTATGAGCCAGATGAAGGCAAATCCCTGACCTATCCCAGACATAACTTGCGTTATCCCCTAAAATATTCATCAAAACCAGGTTTAATTGACCGTTTCAGTGTGGTAACACTTTACAACGTGTTCGAAACCAGAAAAAGCCAGGGATCTGTTCAACAAGTATGTGAAAAATGCGTAAGTATGAGCCTGATGAGGGCAAATCCTAGACCTAACCCAGACCTAACATGTGGTGTCCTCTAGAATATTTATCAAGACCAGTATTAATTGACTGTTTCAGTGTGGCATCACATTACTACGTGATCCAAACCAGAAAAAGCCCAGAATCTGGCCATCAAGTATGAGAAATATGCGAAAGTACGAGCCTCATGGGAGCAAATCCCAGACCTAACCCAGACCTAACATGAATTATTCTCTAAAATATTGATCGAAACCAGGTTTAATCGACTGTTTCAGTGTGGTACCACATTACTACGTGATCGGAACCAGAAAAAACCCAGGATCTGTCCAACAAGTATGTGAAGAATGCGAAAGTATGAGTCTGATGAGTGAAAATCCCCGGTCTAACCTAGACTTAACATGCGTTACCCTCAAAAATATTGACCGAAACCAGGTTTAATCGACTGTTTCAGTGTGGTACCACATTACTACGTGATCCAAACCAGATAAAGCCAGGGATCTGTTCAACAAGTATGTGAAGAATGCGATAGTATGAGTCTGATGAGGGCAAAGCCCAGGCCTAACCTAGACTTAACATGCGTTATCATCTAAAATATTGATCGAAACCTGGTTTAATCGACTGTTTCAGTGTGGTACCACATTACTACGTGATCCAAAGCAAAAAAAGCCCAGGATCTGTTCAACAAGTATGTGAAATACGCGAAACTATTAGCCTGATGAGGGCAAATCCCAGACCTATCCCAGACCTAGCATGAGTTATCCTCTAAAATAATGATCGAAACCAGGCTTAATGGACTGTTTCAGTGTGGTACCACATTACTACGTGATCCAGACCAGTGAAAGCCCAGGATCTGGCCAAAAGGATGTGAGAAATGCGAAGGTATGAGCATGATGAGGGGCAGATCCCACACCTATCCCAGACCTAACTTGCGTTATCCTATAAAATATTGATCGAGACCGGGATTAATCGACTGTTTCAGTGTGGTACCACTTTACTACGTCATCCAAACCTGAAAAAGCCGGGGTTCTGTTCAACAAGTATGTGAAAAATGCGAAAGTATGACCCTGATGAGGGCAAATCCCAGACCTATCCCAGACCTAACATGGTGTATCCTCTAAAATATTGGTCGTATCCAGGTTTAATTAACTGTTTCACTGTGGTACCACATTACTACGTGATCCAATCCAGAAAAATCCAAGGATCTGCCCAACAAGTATGAGAAATATGCGAAAGTTTGAGTCCGATGAGGGCAAATCCCAGGCCTAACCTAGACCTAACATGCGTTATCCTCTAAAATATTGATCGAAACGAGGTTTAATGGACTCTTTCAGTGTGGTACCACATTACTACGTGATCCAGACCAGTGAAAGCCCAGGATCTGGCCAAAAGGATGTGAGAAATGCGAAGGTATGATACTGATGAGGGGCAGATCCCACACCTATCCCAGACCTGACTTGCGTTATCCTATAAAATATTGATCGAGACCGGGATTAATCGACTGTTTCAGTGTGGTACCACATTACTACGTGATCCAAACCAGAAAAAACCCAGGATCTATTGAACAAGTATGTGAAGTATGCGAAAGTATGAGTCTGATGAGGGCAAATCCCAGACCTATCCCAGACCTAACATGCGATAACGTCCAAAATATTGATCGAAACCAGGTTTAATCAAATGTTTCAGTGTGGTACCACATTACTACGTAATCCAATCCAGAAAAAGCCCAGGATCTGTTCAACAAGTATGTGAAAAACGCGAAACTATGAGCTTGTTGAGGGCAAATCCCAGACCTATCCCAGACCTAGCATGAGTTATCCTCTAAAATATTGATCGAAACCAGGTTTAATGGACTGTTTCAGTATGGTACCACATTACTACGTGATCCAGACCAGAGAAAACCCAGGATCTGGCCAACAAGTATGTGAGAAATGCGAAGGTATGAGCCTGATGAGGGCAGATCCCACACCTATCCCAGACCTAACTTGCGTTATCCTATAAAATATTTATCAAGACCAGGTTTAATTGAATGTTTCAGTGTGGTACCACATTACTACGTGATCCAAACCAGGGAAAAACCCAGGATCTGTTCAACAAGTATGTGAAGAATGCGAAAGTATGAGTCTGATGAGGGCAAATCGCAGGCCTAACCTTGACTTAACATGCGTTATCATGTAAAATATTGATCGAAACCTAGTTTAATCGACTGTTTCAGTGTGATACCACATTACTCGCTGATCCAGACCAGAAATAACCCAGGAACTGTTCAACTAGTATGTGAAGTATGCGAAAGTATGACCCTGATGAGGGCAAATCCCAGACCTATCCCAGACCTAACATGCGATATCGTCCAAAATATTGATCGAAACCAGGTTTAATCAAATGTTTCAGTGTGGTACCACATTACTACGTAATCCAATCCAGAAAAAGCCCAGGATCTGTTCAACAAGTATGTGAAAAACGCGAAACTATGAGCTTGTTGAGGGCAAATCCCAGACCTATCCCAGACCTAGCATGAGTTATCCTCTAAAATATTGATCGAAACCAGGTTTAATGGACTGTTTCAGTATGGTACCACATTACTACGTGATCCAGACCAGAGAAAACCCAGGATCTGGCCAACAAGTATGTGAGAAATGCGAAGGTATGAGCCTGATGAGGGCAGATCCCACACCTATCCCAGACCTAACTTGCGTTATCCTATAAAATATTGATCGAGACCGGGATTAATCGACTGTTTCAGTGTGGTACCACTTTACTACGTCATCCAAACCTGAAAAAGCCGGGGTTCTGTTCAACAAGTATGTGAAAAATGCGAAAGTATGACCCTGATGAGGGCAAATCCCAGACCTATCCCAGACCTAACATGGTGTATCCTCTAAAATATTGGTCGTATCCAGGTTTAATTAACTGTTTCACTGTGGTACCACATTACTACGTGATCCAGACCAGTGAAAGCCCAGGATCTGGCCAAAAGGATGTGAGAAATGCGAAGGTATGAGTCTGATGAGTGATAATCCCAGGCCTAACCTAGACCTAACATGCGTTTCCCTCGAAAATATTGATCGAAACCAGGTTTAATCGACTGTTTCAGTGTGGTACCACATTACTACGTGATCCAAACCAGAAAAAACCCAGGATCTATTCAACAAGTATGTGAAGTATGCGAAAGTATGAGTCTGATGAGTGAAAATCCCAGGCCTAACCTAGACCTAACATGCGTTACCCCCAAAAATATTGATCGAAACCAGGTTTAATCGACTGTTCCAGTGTGGTACCACATTACTACGTGATCCAAACCAGAAAAAACCCAGGATCTATTGAACAAGTATGTGAAGTATGCGAAAGTATGAGTCTGATGAGGGCAAATCCCAGACCTATCCCAGACCTAACATGCGTTATCCTCTAAAATATTGATCGAAACCAGGTTTAATCGACTGTTTCAGTGTGGTACCACATTACTACGTGATCCAAACCAGAAAAAACCCAGGATCCATTCAACAAGTATGTGAAGTATGCGAAAGTATGAGTCTGATGAGGGCAAATCCCAGACCTATCCCAGACCTAACATGCGTTATCCTCTAAAATATTGATCGAAACCAGGTTTAATGGACTGCTTCAGTGTGGTACCACATTACTACGTGATCCAAACCAGAAAAAGCCAGGGATCTGCTCAACAAGTATGTGAAGAATGCGATAGTATGAGTCTGATGAGGGCAAATGCCAGGCCTAACCTAGACTTAACATGCGTTTTCATCTAAAATATTGATCGAAACCTGGTTTAATCGACTGTTTCAGTGTGGTACCACATTACTAGCTGATCCAAACCAGAAATAACCCAGGAACTGTACATCTAGTATGTGAAGTATGCGAAAGTATGACCCTGATGAGGGCAAATCCCAGACCTATCCCATACCTAACATGGTGTATCCACTAAAATATTGGTCGTATCCAGGTTTAATTAACTGTTTCACTGTGGTACCACATTACTACGTGATCCAATCCAGAAAAATCCAAGGATCTGCCCAACAAGTATGAGAAAAACGCGAAACTATGAGCCTGATGAGGGCAAATTCCAGACCTATGCCAGACCTAACATGCGTTATCCTCTAAAATATTTATCAAGACCAGGTTTAAATGAATGTTTCAGTGTGGTCCCACATTACTACGTGATCCAAACCAGGGAAAAACCCAGGATCTGTTCAACAAGTATGTGAAGAATGCGAAAGTATGAGTCTGATGAGTGAAAATCCCAGGCCTAACCAAGACCTAACATGCGTAACCCTAAAAAATATTGATCGAAACCAGGTTTAATCGACTGCTTCAGTGTGGTACCACATTACTACGTGATCCAAACCAGAAAAAACCCAGGATCTATTCAACAAGTATGTGAAGTATGCGAAAGTATGAGTCTGATGAGTGAAAATCCCAGGCCTAACCTAGACCTAACATGCGTTACCCTCAAAAATATTGATCGAAACCTGGTTTAGTCGACTGTTTCAGTGTGGTACCACATTACTAGCTGATCCAAACCAGGAATAACCAAGGAACTGTTCAACTAGTATGTGAGGAATACGAAAGTATGGGTCTGATGAGGGCAAATCCCAGACCTATCCCAGACCTAGCATGCGATATCGTCGAAAATATTGATCGAAACCAGGTTTAATCGACTGTTTCAGTGTCGTACCACATTACTACGTGATCCTAACCAAAAAAAGCCCAGGATCTGTTCAACAAGTATGTGAAAAACGCGAACCAATTAGCCTGATGAGGGCAAATCCCAGACCTATCCCAGACCTAGCATGAGTGTACTCTAAAATATTGATCGAAACCAGGCTTAATGGACTATTTCAGAGTGGTACCACATTACTACCTGATCCAAACCAGAAATAACCAAGGAACTGTTCAACTAGTATGTGAGGAATACGAAAGTATGGGTCTGATGAGGGCAAATCCTAGGCCTAACCTAGACCTAGCATGAGTTATCCTCTAAAATATTGATCGAAACCAGGTTTAATGGACTGTTTCAGTGTGGTACCACACTACTACGAGATCCAGACAAGTGAAAGCTCAGGATCTGGCGAACAAGTATGTGAGAAATGCGAAGGCATGAGCCTGGTGAGGGCAGAACCCACACCTGTCCCAGACCTAACTTTCGTTATCCTATAAAATATTGATCGAGACCGGGATTAATCGACTGTTTCAGTGTGGTACCACATTACTACGTGATTCAAACCGGAAAAAGCCCAGAATCTGGCCATCAAGTATGAGAAATATGCGAAAGTACGAGCGTGATGAGAGCATATCCGAGACCTAACCAAGACCTAACATGCGTTATTCTCAAGAATATTGATCGAAACCAGGTTTAATGGACTGTTTCAGTGTGGTACCACATTACTACGTGATCCAAACCAGAAAAAGCCCAGGATCTGTTCAACAAGTATGTGAAAAACGCGAAACTATGAGCCTGATGAGGGCAAATTCCAGACCTATGCCAGACCTAACATGCGTTATCCTCTAAAATATTTATCAAGACCAGGTTTAGTTGAATGTTCCAGTGTGGTACCACATTACTACGTGATCCAGACCAGTGAAAGCCCAGGATCTGGCCAAAAGGATGTGAGAAATGCGAAGGTATGAGCCTGATGAGGGGCAGATCCCACACCTATCCCAGACCTAACATGCGATATCGTCTATAATATTGTTCGAGACCAGGATTAATCGACTGTTTCAGTGTGGTACCACTTTACTACGTGATCCAAACCAGAAAAAGCCCAGGATCTGGCCAACGAGTATGCGAAAAATGCGAAAGTATGACCCTGATAAGGGCAAATCCCAGACCTAAACCAGACCTAACATGCGATATCGTCTATAATATTGTTCGAGACCAGGATTAATCGACTGTTTCAGTGTGGTACCACTTTACTACGTGATCCAAACCAGAAAAAGCCCAGGATCTGGCCAACGAGTATGCGAAAAATGCGAAAGTATGACCCTGATAAGGGCAAATCCCAGACCTATCCCAGACCTAACATGCGATATCGTCTATAATATTGTTCGAGACCAGGATTAATCGACTGTTTCAGTGTGGTACCACTTTACTACGTGATCCAAACCAAAAAAAGCCCAGGATCTGTTCAACAAGTATGTGAAAAACGCGAAACTATTAGCCTGATGAGGGCAAATCCCAGACCTATCCCAGACCTAGCATGCGATATCGTCGAAAATATTGATCGAAACCAGGTTTAATCGACTGTTTCAGTGGGGTGCCTCATTACTACGTGATCCAAACCAGAAAAACCCCAGGATCTGGCCAACGAGTATGCGAAAGATGCGAAAGAATGAGCCAGATGAGGGCAAATCCCAGACCTATCCCAGACCTAACATGCGATATCGTCTAAAATATTGAACGAAACCAGGTTTAATCGACTGTTTCAGTGTGGTACCACATTACTCGCTGATCCAAACCAGAAATAACCCAGGAACTGTTCAACTAGTATGTGAAGTATGCGAAAGTATGACCTTGATGAGGGCAAATCCCAGACCTATCCCAGACCTAACATGCGATAACGTCCAAAATATTGATCGAAACCTGGTTTAATCGACAGTTTCAGTGTGGTACCACATTACTCGCTGATCCAAACCAGAAATAACCCAGGAACTGTTAACTAGTATGTGAAGTATGCGAAAGTATGACCTTGATGAGGGCAAATCCCACACCTATCCCAGACCTAACATGCGATAACGTCCAAAATATTGATCGAAACCAGGTTTAATCGAATGTTTCAGTGTGGTACCACATTACTACGTAATCCAAACCAGAAAAAGCTCAGGATCTGTTCAACAAGTATGTGAAAAACGCGAAACTATGTGCCTGTTGAGGGCAAATCCCAGACCTATCCCAGACCTAACTTGCGTTATCCTATAAAATATTGATCGAGACCGGGATTAATCGACTGTTTCAGTGTGGTACCACTTTACTACGTGATCCAAACCAGAAAAAGCCAGGGTTCTGTTCAACAAGTATGTGAAAAATGCGAAGGTATGTGCCCGATGAGGGCAAATCCCAGGCCTAACCTTGACCTAACTTGCGTTATCCTATAAAATATTGATCGAGACCGGGATTAATCGACTGCTTCAGTGTGGTACCACTTTACTACGTGATCCAAACCAGAAAAAGCCAGGGTTCTGTTCAACAAGTATGTGAAAAATGCGAAAGTATGAGCCCGATGTGGGCAAATCCCAGGCCTAACCTAGACCTAACATGCGTTATCCTCTAAAATATTGTTCGAGACCAGGATTAATCGACTGTTTCAGTGTGGTACCACTTTACTACGTGATCCAAACCAGAAAAAGCCCAGGATCTGGCCATCGAGTAAGCGAAAAATGCGAAAGTATGACCCTGATGAGGGCAAATCCCAGACCTATCCCAGACCTAACATGCGATATCGTCTATAATATTGTTCGAGACCAGGATTAATCGACTGTTTCAGTGTGGTACCAGTTTACTACGTGATCCAAACCAAGAAAAGCCCAGGATCTGTTCAACAAGTATGTGAAAAACGCGAAACTATTAGCCTGATGAGGGCAAATCCCAGACCTATCCCAGACCTAGCATGCGATATCGTCTAAAATATTGATCGAAACCAGGTTTAATCGACTGTTTCAGTGTGGTGCCACATTACTACGTGATCCAAACCAGAAAAACCCCAGGATCTGGCCAACGAGTATGCGAAAAATGCGAAAGAATGAGCCTGATGAGGGCAAATCCCAGACCTATCCCAGACCTAGCATGCGATATCGTCTAAAATATTGATCGAAACCAGGTTTAATCGACTGTTTCAGTGTGGTTCCACTTTACTACGTGTTCCAAAGCAGAAAAAACCCTCGATCAGGTCAACATGTATGTTAAAACTGCGAAAGTATGAACCTGATGAGGGCAAATCCCAGACCAAACCTAGTCCTAACATGTGTTATCCTCAAAAATATTGATCGAAACCAGGTTTAATCGACTGTTTCATTGTGGTACCACATCACTACGTGATCCAAACCAGAAAAAACCTAGGATCTGATAAACAAGTATGTGAAAAACGCGAAAATATTAGCCAGATGAGGGCAAATCCCAGACCTATCCCAGACCTAACATGCGTTATCATGTAAAATATTGATCGAAACCTAGTTTAATCAACTGTTTCAGTGTGGTACCACATTACTTGCTGATCCAAACCAGAAATAAGCCAGGAACTATTCAACTAGTATGTGAAGTATGCGAAAGTATGACCCTGATGAGGGCAAATCCCAGACCAATCCCATACCTAACATGGTGTATCCTCTAAAATATTGGTCGTATCCAGGTTTAATTAACTGTTTCACTGTGGTACCACATTACTACGTGATCCAATCCAGAAAAATCCAAGGTTCTGCCCAACAAGTATGAGAAATATGCGAAAGTTTGTGTCTGATGAGGGCAAATCCCAGGCCTAACCTAGACCTAACATGCGTTATCCTCTAAAATATTGATCGAAACCAGGTTTAATGGACTCTTTCAGTGTGGTACCACATTACTACGTGATCCAGACCAGTGAAAGCCCAGGATCTGGCAAAAAGGATGTGAGAAATGCGAAGGTATGAGCCTGATGAGGGCAAATTCCAGACCTATGCCAGACCTAACATGCGTTATCCTCTAAAATATCTATCAAGACCAGGTTTAATTGAATGTTACAGTGTGGTACCACATTACTACGTGATCCAGAACAGGGAAATACCCAGGATCTGTTCAACAAGTATGTGAAGAATGCGAAAGTATGAGTCTGATGAGTGAAAATCCCAGGCCTAACCTAGACCTAACATGCGTTACCCTCAAAAATATTGATCGAAACCAGGTTTAATCGACTGTTTCAGTGTGGTACCACATTACTACGTGATCCAAACCAGAAAAAACCCAGGATCTATTCAACAAGTATGTGAAGTATGCGAAAGTATGAGTCTGATGAGTGAAAATCCCAGGCCTAACCTAGACCTAACATGCGTTACCCTCAAAAATATTGATGGAAACCAGGTTTAATCGACTGTTTCAGTGTGGTACCACATTACTAGCTGATCCAAACCAGAAATAACCCAGGAACTGTACAACTAGTATGTGAAGTATGCGAAAGTATGACCCTGATGAGGGCAAATCCTAGGCCTAACCTAGATCTAGCATGAGTTATCCTCTAAAATATTGATCGAAACCAGGTTTAATGGACTGTTTCAGTGTGGTACCACACTACTACGAGATCCAGACAAGTGAAAGCTCAGGATCTGGCGAACAAGTATGTGAGAAATGCGAAGGCATGAACCTGGTGAGGGCAGAACCCACACCTGTCCCAGACCTAACTTTCGTTATCCCATAAAATATTGATCGAGACCGGGATTAATCGACTGTTTCAGTGTGGTACCCCTTTACTACGTGATCCAAACCAGAAAAAGTCAGGGTTCTGTTCAACAAGTATGTGAAAAATGCGAAAGTATGACCCTGATGAGGGCAAATCCCAGACCTATCCCAGACCTAACATGCGATATCGTCTAAAATATTGATCGAAACCAGGTTTAATCGACTGTTTTAGTGTGGTGCCACATTACTACGTGATCCAAACCAGAAAAACCCCAGGATCTGGCCAACGAGTATGCGAAAAATGCGAAAGAATGAGCCAGATGTGGGCAAATCCTAGACCTAACCCAGACCTAACATGCGTTATCATCTAAAATATTGATCGAAACCAGTCTTAATCGACTGTTTCAGAGTGGTACCACATTACTACCTGATCCAAACCAGAAATAACCCAGGAACTGTTCAACTAGTATGTGAGGAATACGAATGCATGGGTCTGATGAGGGCAAATCCTAGGCCTAACCTAGACCTAGCATGAGTTCTCCTCTAAAATATTGATCGAAACCAGGTTTAATGGACTGTTTCAGTGTGGTACCACATTACTACGAGATCCAGACAAGTGAAAGCTCAGGATCTGGCCAACAAGTATGTGAGAAATGCGAAGGTATGAGCCTGGTGAGGGCAGAACCCACACCTATCCCAAACCTAACTTTCGTTATCGTATAAAATATTGATCGAGACCGGGATTAATCGACTGTTTCAGTGTGGTACCACATTACTACGTGATCCAAACCAGAAAAAGCCAGGGTTCTGTTCAACAAGTATGTGAAAAATGCGAAAGTATGACCCTGATGAGGGCAAATCCCAGACCTATACCTGACCTAACATGCGATATCGTCTAAGATATTGTTCGAGACCAGGATTAATCGACTGTTTCAGTGTGGTACCACTTTACTACGTGATCCAAACCAGAAAAAGCCCAGGATCTGGCCAACGAGTATGCGAAAAATGCGAAAGTATGACCCTGATAAGGGCAAATCCCAGACCTATCCCAGACCTAACATGCGATATCGTCTATAATATTGTTCGAGACCAGGATTAATCGACTGTTTCAGTGTGGTACCACTTTACTACGTGATCCAAACCAAAAAAAGCCCGGGATCTGTTCAACAAGTATGTGAAAAACGCGAAACTATTAGCCTGATGAGGGCAAATCCCAGACCTATCCCAGACCTAACATGCGTTATCCTCTAAAATATTGTTCGAGACCAGGATTAATCGACTGTTTCAGTGTGGTACCACTTTACTACGTGATCCAAACCAGAAAAAGCCCAGGATCTGGCCATCGAGTATGCGAAAAATGCGAAAGTATGACCCTGATGAGGGCAAATCCCAGACCTATCCCAGACCTAACATGCGATATCGTCTAAAATATTGATCGAAACCAGGTTTAATCGACTGTTTCAGTGTGGTACCACATTACTACCTGATCCAAACCAGAAAAAGCCCAGGATCTGGCCAACGAGTATGCGAAAAAAGCGAATGTATGACCCTGATGAGGGCAAATCCCAGACCTATTCCAGACCTAACATGCGATATCGTCTAAAATATTGATCGAAACCAGGTCTAATCGACTGTTTCAGTGTGGTACCACATTACTACGTGATCCAAACCAAAAAAAGCCCAGGATCTGTTCAACAAGTGTGTGAAAAACGCGAAACCATTAGCCTGATGAGGGCAAATCCCAGACCTATCCCAGACCTAGCATGAGTTATCCTCTAAAATATTGATCGAAACCAGGCTTAATGGACTGTTTCAGTGTGGTACCACATTACTACGTGATCCAGACCAGTGAAAGCCCAGGATCTGTCCAAAAGGATGTGAGAAATGCGAAGGTATGAGCCTGATGAGGGGCAGATCCCACACCTATCCCAGACCTAACTTGCGTTATCCTATAAAATATTGATCGAGACCGGGATTAATCGACTGTTTCAGTGTGGTACCACATTGCTACGTGATTCAAACCAGAAAAAGCCCAGAATCTGGCCATCAAGTATGAGAAATATGCGAAAGTACGAGCGTGATGAGAGCATATCCGAGATCTAACCAAGACCTAACACGCGTTATTCTCTAGAATATTGTTCGAAACCAGGTTTAATGGACGGTTTCAGTGTGGTACCACATTACTACGTGATCCAAACCAGAAAAAGCTCAGGATCTGTTCAACAAGTATGTGAAAAACGCGAAACTATGTGTCTGTTGAGGGCAAATCCCAGACCTATCCCAGACCTAACTTGCGTTATCCTATAAAATATTGATCGAGACCGGGATTAATCGACTGTTTCAGTGTGGTACCACATTACTACGTGATCCAGACCAGTGAAAGCCCAGGATCTGGCCAAAAGGATGTGGGAAATGCGAAGGTATGAGCCTGATGAGTGGCAGATCCCACACCTATCCCAGACCTAACTTGCGTTATCCTATAAAATATTGATCGAGACCGGGATTAATCGACTGTTTCAGTGTGGTACCACATTACTACGTGATCCAAACCAGGGAAAAACCCAGGATCCGTTCAACAAGTATGTGAGGAACGCGAAACTATTAGTCTGATGAGGGCAAATCCCAGGCCTAACCTAGACCTAACATGCGTTATCCTTTAAAATATTGTTCGAGACCAGGATTAATCGACTGTATCAGTGTGGTACCACATTACCACGTGATTCAAGCCAGAAAAAATCCAGGATCTGTACAACAAGTATGTGAAAAATGCGAAAGTATGAGCCTGATGAGGGCAAATCCCAGGCCTAAGCTTGACCTAACATGCGTTACCCTCTAAAATACTGTTCGAGACCAGGATTAATCGACTGTTTCAGTGTGGTTCCACTTTACTACGTGATCCAAACCAGAAAAAGCCCAGGATCTGGCCAACTAGTATGCGAAAAATGCGAAAGTATGACCCTGATGAGGGCAAATCCCAGACCTATCCCAGACCTAACATGCGATATCGTCTAAAATATTGATCGAAACAAGGTTTAGTCGACTGTTTCAGTGTGGTACCACATTACCACGTGATCCAAACCAGAAAAAGCCCAGGATCTGGCCAACGAGTATGCGAAAAATGCGAAAGAATGAGCCAGATGAGAGCAAATCCTAGACCTAACCCAGACCTAACATGCGTTACCCTCAAAAATATTGATCGAAGCCAGTTTTAATCGACTGTTTCAGAGTGGTACCACATTACTACCTGATCCAAACCAGAAATAGCCCAGGATTTGGCCAACATGTATGAGAAATATGCGAAAGTTTGAGTCTGATCAGGGCATATCCCAGGCCTAACATAGACCTAACATCCGTTATCCTCTAAAATATTGATCGAAACCAGGTTTCATGGACTCTACCAGTGTGGTACCACATTACCACGTGATTCAAGCCTGAGAAAACCCAGGATCTGTACAACAAGTATGAGAAATATGCGAAAGTTTGAGTCTGATCAGGGCATATCCCAGGCCTAACATAGACCTAACATCCGTTATCCTCTAAAATATTGATCGAAACCAGGTTTCATGGACTCTATCAGTGTGGTACCACATTACCACGTGATTCAAGCCAGAGAAAACCCAGGATCTGTACAACAACTATGTGAAAAATGCGAAAGTATGAGTCTGATGAAGGCAAATCCCAGGCCTAACCTAGACCTAACATGCGTTATCCTCTAAAATATTGTTGGAGACCAGGATTAATCGACTGTTTCAGTGTGGTACCACTTTACTACGTGATCCGAACCAGAAATAACCCAGGATCTGTTCAACAAGTATGTGAAGAATGCGAAAGTATGGGTCTGATGAAGGCAAATCCTAGACCTAACCCAGACCTAACATGCGTTATCATCAAAAATATTGATCAAAACCAGGTTTAATCGGCTGTTTCAGAGTGGTACCACATTACTACGTGATCCAATCCAGTAAAATCCAAGGATCTGCCCAACAGGTATGAAAAATATGCGAAAGTTTGAGCCTGATGAGGGCAAATCCCAGGCCTAACCCAGACCTAAAATGCGTTATCCTCTAAAATATTGGTCGTGTCCAGGTTTAACTGACTGTTTTAGTGTGGTTCCACTTTACTACGTGATCCAAAGCAGAAAAAACCCTCGATCAGGTCAACATGTATGTTAAAACTGCGAAAGTATGAACCTGATGAGGGCAAATCCCAGACCAAACCTAGCCCTGACGTGCGATAACGTCCAAAATATTGATCGAAACCAGGTTTAATCGAATGTTTCAGTGTGGTACCACATTACTACGTAATCCAAACCAGAAAAAGCCCAGGATCTGTTCAACAAGTATGTGAAAAACGCGAAACTGTGAGCCTGATGAGGGCAAATCTTAGACCTAACCCAGACCTAAGATGCGTTATCCTCTAAAATATTTATCCAGACCAGGTTTCATTGAATGTTTCAGTGAGGTACCACTTTACTACGTGATCCAATCCAGAAATAGCCCAGGATCTAGCCATGAAGTATGAGAAATATGCGAAAGTAAGAGCCTGATGAGGGCAAATACTAGACCTATCCCAGACCTAACTTGCGTTATCTTCCAAAATATTGATCGAAACCAGGTTTAGTTGACTGTTTCAGCGTGGTACCACATTACTACGTGATACAATCCAGAAACAGCCCAGGATCTAGCCATGAAGTATGTGAAATATGCGAAAGTATGAGCCTGATGAGGGCAAATCCTAGACCTAACCCAGACCTAACATGCGTTATCCTCTAAAATATTTATCAAGACCAGGTTTAATTGGTTGTTTCAGTGTGGTACCACATTACTACGTGATCCAAACCAGAAAAAACCCAGGATCTGTTCAACATGTATGAGAAATATGCGAAAGAATGAGTCTGATCAGTGAAAATCTCAGGCCTTACCTAAACCTAACTTGCGTTGTCCTCTAAAATATTGATGGAAACCAGGTTTCATTGACTGTTTCAGTGTGGTACTACATTACTACGTAATGCAATCCAGAAAAAGCCCAGGATCTAGCCATCAAGTATGAGAAATATGCGAAAGAATGATCCTGATGAGAGCAAATCCCAGACCTTGCCTAGACCTAACACGCGTTATCCTCTAAAATATTGAGCGAAACCAGGTTTAATGGACAGTTTCAGTGTGGTACCACACTAATTCGTGATCCAATCCAGAAAAAACCCAGGATCTGTTCAACAAGTATGTGAAAAACGCGAAACTGTGAGCCTGATGAGGTCAAATCTTAGACCTAACCCAGACCTAAGATGCGTTATCCTCTAAAATATTTATCCAGACCAGGTTTCATTGAATGTTTCAGTGTGGTACCACTTTACTACGTGATCCAATCCAGAAATAGCCCAGGATCTAGCCATGAAGTATGAGAAATATGCGAAAGTAAGAGCCTGATGAGGGCAAATCCTAGACCTATCCCAGACCTAACTTGCGTTATCCTCCAAAATATTGATCGAAACCAGGTTTAGTTGACTGTTTCAGCGTGGTACCACATTACTACGTGATACAATCCAGAAACAGCCCAGGATCTAGCCATAAAGTATGAGAAATATGCGAAAGTATGAGCCTGATGAGGGCAAATCCCAGACCTAACCCAGACCTAACATGCGTTATCCTCTAAAATATTTATCAAGACCCGGTTTAATTGATTGTTTCAGTGTGGTACCACATTACTACGTGATCCAAACCAGAAAAAACCCAGGATCAGTTCAACAAGTATGTGAAAAACGCGAAAGTATGAGCCTGATTAGGGCGAATCCCAGCCCTATCCCAGACCTAACTTGCGGTATCCTCTAAAATATTGATCGAAACCAGGTTTAATTAACTGTTTCAGTGTGGTACCACACTACTTCGTGATCCAAACCAGAAAAAACCCAGGATCTGTTCAACAAGTAGGTGAAAAACGCGAAACTGTGAGCCTGATGAGGGCAAAACTTAGACCTAACCCAGACCTAAGATGCGTTATCCTCTAAAATATTTATCCAGACCAGGTTTCATTGAATGTTTCAGTGTGGTACCACTTTACTACGTGACCCAAACCAGAAGAAACCCAGGATCTGTTCAACATGTATGAGAAATATGCGAAAGAATGAGTCTGATGAGAGCAAATCCTAGACCTATCCCAGACCTAACTTGCGTTATCCTCTAAAGTATTGATCGAAACCAGGTTTAATTGACTGTTTCAGCGTGATACCACATTACTACGTGATACAATCCAGAAACAGCCCAGGATCTAGCCATGAAGTATGAGAAGTATGCGAAAGTATGAGCCTGATGAGGGCAAATCGTAGACCTAACCCAGACCTAACATGCGTTATCCTCTAAAATATTGATCGAAACCTGGTTTAATCGTCTGTTTCAGAGTGGTACCACATTACTATGTGATCCAAACCAGAAAATATCCCAGGATCTGTTCAACGAGTATGTGAAGTGTGCGAAAGTATGAGTCTGATGAGTGAAAATCCCAGGGCTAACCTAGCCCTAACATGCGTTATCCTCTAAAATATTGATCCAGACCAGGATTCATTGAATGTATCAGTGTGGTACCACTGTACTACGTGATCCAATCCAGAAAAAGCCCACGATCTAGCCATGAAGTATGAGAAATATGCGAAAGTAAGAGCCTGATGAGGGCAAATCCTAGACCTATCCCAGACCTAACTTGCATTATCCTCCAAAATATTGATCGAAACCAGGTTTAATTGACTGTTTCAGCGTGGTACCACATTACTACGTGATACAATCCAGAAACAGCCCAGGATCTAGCCATGAAGTATGAGATATATGCGAAAGTATGAGCCTGATGAGGGCAAATCCTAGACCTAACCCAGGCCTAACATGCGTTATCCTCCAAAATAATTATCAAGACCAGGTTTAATTGATTGTTTCAGTGTGGTCCCACATTACTACGTGATCCAAACCAGAAAAAACCCAGGATCCGTTCAACAAGTATCTGAAGAATGCGAGAGTATGAGTCTGATGAGTGAAAATCCCAGGCCTAACCTAGACCTAACATGAATTATTCTTTAAAATATTGATCGAAACCAGGTTTAATTGACTGTTTCAGTGTGGTCCCACATTACTACCTGATCCAAACCAGAAAAAACCCAGGATCTGTTCAACAAGTATGTGAAAAACGCGAAAGTATGAGTTTGATGAGGTCAAATTCCAGACCTATCCCAGACTTAACTTGCGTTATCCTCTAAAATATTGATCGAAACCGGGTCTAATCAACTGTTTCAGCGTGGTACCACATTACTACGTGATCCAAACCAGAAAAAACCCAGGATCTGTTCAACAAGTATGTGAAAAACGCGAAAGTATGAGCCTGATGAGGGCAAATTTCAGACCTATCCCAGACCTAACTTGCGTTGTCCTCTAAGATATTGATGGAAACCAGGTTTAAGTGACTGTTTCAGTGTTGTACTTCATTACTACGTGATGCGATCAAGAAAAAGCCCAGGATCTAGCCATCATGTATGAGACATATGCGAAAGAATAAGCCTGATGAGGGCAATTCCGAGACCTAACCCAGACCTAACATGCGTTATCCTCTAAAATATTTATCCAGACCAGGTTCCATTGAATGTTTCAGTGTGGTACCACTTTACTACGAGATCCAATCCAGAAATATCCCAGGATCTAGCCATGAAGTATGAGAAATATGCGAAAGTATGAGCCTGATGAGGGCAAATCCTAGACCTAACCCAGACCTAACATGCGTTATCTTCTAAAATATTTATCAAGACCAGGTTTAATTGAATGTTTCAGTGTGGTACCACATTACTACGTGATCCAATCCAGAAAAAGCCCAGGATCTAGCCATCAAGTTTGAGAAATATGCGAAAGAATGAGCCTGATGAGGGCAAGTACTAGACCTAACCCAAACCTAACATGCGTTATCCTCTATAATATTGATCGCAACCAGGTTTAATGGACTGTTTCAGTGTGGTACCACACTACTACGTGATCCAAACCAGAAAAAACCCAGGATCTGTTCAACAAGTATGTGAAAAACGCGAAAGTATGAGTCTGATGAGGTCAAATCCGAGACCTATCCCAGACTTAACTTGCGTTGTCCTCTGAAATATTTATCCAGACCAGGTTTCATTGAATGTTTCAGTGTGGTACCACTTTACTACGTGATCCAATCCAGAAATAGCCCAGGATCTAGCCATGAAGTATGAGAAATATGCGAAAGTATGAGCCTGATGAGGGCAAATCCAAGACCTATCCCAGACCTAACTTGCGTTGTCCTCTAAGATATTGATGGAGACCAGGTTCAATTCACTGTTTCAGTGTTGTACTTCATTACTACGTGATGCAATCCAGAAAAAGCCCAGGATCTAGCCATGAAGTATGAGAAATATGCGAAAGTATGAGCCTGATGAGTGCAAATCCTAGACCTAACCCAGACCTAACATGCGTTATCCTCTGAAATATTTATCAAGACCAGGTTTAATTGAATGTTTCAGTGTGGTACTACATTACTACGTGATGCAATCCAGAAAAAGCCCAGGATCTAGCCATCAAGTTTGAGAAATATGCGAAAGAATGAGCCTGATGAGGGCAAATCCTAGACCTAACCCAAACCTAACATGCGCTATCCTCTAAAATATTTATCAAGACCAGGTTTAATTGAATGTTTCAGTGTGGTACCACATTACTACGTGAACCAAACCAGAAAGAACCCAGGATCCGTTCAACAAGTATGTTAAAACTGCGACAGTATGACCCTGATGAGGGCAAATCCCAGGCCTAACCTAGACCTAACATGCGTTGTCCTCTAAAATATTGATGGAAACCAAGTTTAATTGACTGTTTCAGTGTTGTACTTCATTACTACGTGATGCAATCCAGAAAAAGCCCAGGATCTAGCCATCAAGTATGAGAAATATGCGAAAGAATGAGCCTGATGAGAGCAAATCCCTGACCTAACCTAGACCTAACATGAATTATTCTCTAAAATATTGATCAAAACCAGGTTTAATTGACTGTTTCAGTGTGGTGCCACAATACTACATGATCCAATCCACTAATAGCCCAGGATCTAGCCATGAAGTATGAGAGATATGCGAAAGTATGAGCATGATGAGGGCAAATCCTAGACCTAACCCAGACCTAACATGCGTTATTCTCTAAAATATTTATCAAAACAAGGTTTAATTGAATGTTTCAGTGTGGTACCACATTACTACGTGATCAAAACCAGAAAAAACCCAGGATCCGTTCAACAAGTATGTGAAGAATGCGAAAGTATGAGTCTGATCAGTGAAAATCTCAGGCCTTACCTAGACCTAACTTGCGTTGTCCTCTAAAATATTGATGGGAACTAGGTTTCATTGACTGTTTCAGTGTGGAACTACATTACGACGTGATGCAATCCAGAAAAAGCCCAGTATCTAGCCATCAAGTATGAGAAATATGCGAAAGAATGAGCCTGATGACGGCAAATCCTAGACCTAACCCAGACCTAACATGCGTTATCCTCTAAAATATTTATCCAGACCAGGTTTCATTGAATGTTTCAGTGTGGTACCACTTTACTACGTGATCCAATCCAGAAATAGCCCAGGATCTAGCCATGAAGTATGAGAAATATGCGAAAGTATGAGCCTGATGAGGGCAAACCCAAGACCTATCCCAGACCTAACTTGCGTTATCCTCTGAAATATTTATCAAGACCAGGTTTAATTGAATGTTTCAGTGTGGTACTACATTACTACGTGATGCAATCCAGAAAAACCCCAGGATCTAGCCATTAAGTTTGAGAAATATGCGAAAGAATGAGCCTGATGAGGGCAAATACTAGACCTAACCAAGACTTAACATGCGTTATCCTCTAAAACATTGATCGCAACCAGGTTTAATGGACTGTTTCAGTGTGGTACCACACTACTACGTGATCCAATCCAGAAATAGCCCAGGATCTAGCCATGAAGTATGAGAGATATGCGAAAGTATGAGCCTGATGAGTGCAAATCCTAGACCTAACCAAGACCTAACATGCGTTATCCTCTGAAATATTTATCAAGACCAGGTTTAATTGAATGTTTCAGTGTGGTACTACATTACTACGTGATGCAATCCAGAAAAACCCCAGGATCTAGCCATTAAGTTTGAGAAATATGCGAAAGAATGAGCCTGATGAGGGCAAATACTAGACCTAACCCAGACCTAACATGCGTTATCCTCTAAAACATTGATCGCAACCAGGTTTAATGGACTGTTTCAGTGTGGTACCACACTACTACGTGATCCAAACCAGAAAAAACCCAGGATCTGTTCAACAAGTATGTGAAAAACGCGAAAGTATGAGTCTGATGAGGTCAAATCCCAGACCTAT
The DNA here is from genome assembly GCF_051014445.1 of Colletes latitarsis. Lineage (NCBI taxonomy): Eukaryota > Metazoa > Arthropoda > Insecta > Hymenoptera > Colletidae > Colletes > Colletes latitarsis. The sequence goes on along the minus strand of NW_027488367.1, from coordinate 25,768,338 downwards.
CCCAGACTTAACTTGCGTTATCCTCTAAAATAGTGATCGAAACCAGGTTTAATCGACTGTTTCAGCGTGGTACCACATTACTACGTGATACAATCCAGAAACAGCCCAGGATCTAGCCATGAAGTATGAGAAATATGCGAAAGTATGAGCCTAATGAGGGCAAATCCTAGACCTAACCCAAACCTAACATGCGTTATCCTCTAAAATATTTATCCAGACCAGGTTTCATTGAATGTTTCAGTGTGGTACCACTTTACTACGTGATCCAATCCAGAAATAGCCCAGGATCTAGCCATGAAGTATGAGAAATATGCGAAAGTATGAGCCTGATGAGGGCAAATCCAAGACCTATCCCAGACCTAACTTGCGTTATCCTCTGAAATATTTATCAAGACCAGGTTTAATTGAATGTTTCAGTGTGGTACTACATTACTACGTGATGCAATCCAGAAAAACCCCAGGATCTAGCCATTAAGTTTGAGAAATATGCGAAAGAATGAGCCTGATGAGGGCAAATACTAGACCTAACCAAGACTTAACATGCGTTATCCTCTAAAACATTGATCGCAACCAGGTTTAATGGACTGTTTCAGTGTGGTACCACACTACTACGTGATCCAATCCAGAAATAGCCCAGGATCTAGCCATGAAGTATGAGAGATATGCGAAAGTATGAGCCTGATGAGTGCAAATCCTAGACCTAACCAAGACCTAACATGCGTTATCCTCTGAAATATTTATCAAGACCAGGTTTAATTGAATGTTTCAGTGTGGTACTACATTACTACGTGATGCAATCCAGAAAAACCCCAGGATCTAGCCATTAAGTTTGAGAAATATGCGAAAGAATGAGCCTGATGAGGGCAAATACTAGACCTAACCCAGACCTAACATGCGTTATCCTCTAAAACATTGATCGCAACCAGGTTTAATGGACTGTTTCAGTGTGGTACCACACTACTACGTGATCCAAACCAGAAAAAACCCAGGATCTGTTCAACAAGTATGTGAAAAACGCGAAAGTATGAGTCTGATGAGGTCAAATCCCAGACCTATCCCAGACTTAACTTGCGTTATCCTCTAAAATAGTGATCGAAACCAGGTTTAATCGACTGTTTCAGCGTGGTACCACATTACTACGTGATACAATCCAGAAACAGCCCAGGATCTAGCCATGAAGTATGAGAAATATGCGAAAGTATGAGCCTAATGAGGGCAAATCCTAGACCTAACCCAAACCTAACATGCGTTATCCTCTAAAATATTTATCAAGACCAGGTTTAATTGAATGTTTCAGTGTGGTACCACATTACTACGTGAACCAAACCAGAAAAAACCCAGGATCCGTTCAACAAGTATGTTAAAACTGCGGCAGTATGACCCTGATGAGGGCAAATCCCAGGGCTAACCTAGACCTAACATGCGTTATCCTCTAAAATATTGATCGATACCAGGTTTAATCGACTGTTTCAGTGTGATACCACATTACTACGTGATCCAAACCAGAAAAAACCCAGGATCAGTTCAACAAGTATGTGAAGAATGCGAAAGTATGAGTCTGATGAGTGAAAATCCCAGGGCTAACCTAGACCTAACATGCGTTATCCTCTAAAATATTGATCGAAACCAGGTTTAATCGACTGTTTCAGTGTGGTATCACACTACTACGTGACCCAAACCAGAAAAAACCCATGATGTGTTCAACAAGTATGTGAAAAACGCGGAAAGTATGAGCCTGATGAAGGCAAATCCCAGACCTATCCCAGACCTAACATGCGTTATCCTCTAAAATATTGATCGAAACCCGGTTTAATTGACCGTTTCAGTGTGGTGCTACATTACTACGTGATGCAATCTAGAAAAAGCCCAGGATCTAGCCACCAAGTATGAGAAATATGCGAAAGAATGAGCCTGATGAGAGCAAATCCCAGACCTAACCTAGACCTAACATGCGTTATCCTCTAAAATATTGAGCGAAACCAGGTTTAATGAACTGTTTCAGTGTGGTCCCACATTACTACGTGATCCAAACCAGAAAAAACCCAGGATCCGTTCAACAAGTATGTGAAGAATGCGGAAGTATGAGTCTGATGAGTGAAAATCCCAGACCTAACCTAGGCCTAACATGCGTTATCCTCTAAAATATTGATCGAAACCAGGTTTAATCGACTGTTTCAGTGTGGTACCACATTACTACGTGATCCAAACCAGAAATAGCCCAGGATCTAGCCATGAAGTATGAGAAATATGCGAAAGTATGAGCCTGACAAGGGCTAATCCTAGACCTAACCCAGACCTAACATGCGTTATCCTCCAAAATATTTATCAAGACCAGGTTTAATTGATTGTTTCAGTGTGGTTCCACATTACTACGTGATCCAAACCAGAAAAAACCCAGGATCTGTTCAACGAGTATGTGAAGTGTGCGAAAGTATGAGTCTGATGAGGGCTAATCCCCGACCTATCCCAGACCTAACATACGTTATCCTCTAAAATATTTATCAAGACCAGGTTTAATTGATTGTTTCAGTGTGGTCCCACATTACTACGTGATCCAAACCAGAAAAAACCCAGGATCTGTTCAACAAGTATGTGAAAAACGCGGAAAGTATGAGCCTGATGAGGGCAAATCCCAGAGCTATCCCAGACCTAACTTGCGTTGTCCTCTAAGATATTGATGGAAACCAGGTTTAATTGACTGTTTCAGTGTTGTACTTCATTACTACGTGATGCAATCCAGAAAAAGCCCAGGATCTAGCCATCAAGTATGAGAAATATGCGAAAGAATGAGCCTGATGAGAGCAAATCCCAGACCTAACCTAGATCTAACATGTATTATTCTCAAAAATATTGATCGAAACCTGGTTTAATTGACTGTTTCAGTGTGGTCCCACATTACTACGTGATCCAAACCAGAAAAAACCCAGGATCCGTACAACAAGTATGTGAAGAATGCGAAAGTATGAGTCTGATGAGTAAAAATCCCAGGCCTAACCTAGACCTAACATGCGTTATCCTCAAAAATATTGATCGAAACCTGGTATAATCGACTGTTTCAGTGTGGTACCACATTACTATGTGATCCAAACCAGAAAATAACCCAGGATCTGTTCAACGAGTATGTGAAGTGTGCGAAAGTATGAGTCTGATGAGGTCAAATCCCAGACCTATCACAGACTTAACTTGCGTTATCCTCTAAAATATTGATCGAAACCAGGTTTAGTCGACTGTTTCAGTGTGGTACCACATTACTACGTGATCCAAACCAGAAAAAACCCAGGATCTGTTCAACGAGTATGTGAAGTGTGCGAAAGTATGAGTCTGATGAGGGCAAATCCCAGACCTATCCCAGACCTAACATGCGTTATCCTCTAAAATATTGATCCAAACCAGGTTTAATGGACTGTTTCAGTGTGGTACCACACTACTACGTGATCCAAACCAGAAAAAACCCAGGATCTGTTCAACAAGTATGTGAAAAACGCGAAAGTATGAGTCTGATGAGTGAAAATCCCAGGGCTAACCTAGACCTAACATGCGTTATCCTCTAAAATATTGATCGAAACCAGGTTTAATCGACTGTTTCAGTGTGGTACCACATTACTAAGTGATCCAAACCAGAAAAAACCCAGGATCCGTTCAACAAGTATGTGAAGAATGCGAAAGTATGAGTCTGATGAGTGAAAATCCCCGACCTAACCTAGACCTAACATGCGTTATCCTCTAAAATATTGACCCAAACCAGGTTTAATGGACTGTTTCAGTGTGGTACCACACTACTACGTGATCCAAACCAGAAAAAACCCAGGATCTGTTCAACAAGTATGTGAAAAACGCGAAAGTATGAGTCTGATGAGTGAAAATCCCAGGGCTAACCTAGACCTAACATGCGTTATCCTCTAAAATATTGATCGAAACCAGGTTTAATGGACTGTTTCAGTGTGGTACCACACTACTACGTGATCCAAACCAGAAAAAACACAGGATCTGTTCAACAAGTATGTGAAAAACGCGAAAGTATGAGCCTGATGAGGGCAAATCCCAGACCTATCCCAGACCTAACTTGCGTTGTCCTCTAAGATATTGATGGAAACCAGGTTTAATTGACTGTTTCTGTGTTGTACTTCATTACTACGTGATGCAATCCAGAAAAAGCCCAGCATCTAGCCATCAAGTATGAGAAATATGCGAAAGAATGAGCCTGATGAGAGCAAATCCCAGACCTAACCTAGACCTAACATGTATTATTCTCAAAAATATTGATCGAAACCAGGTTTAATTGACTGTTTCTGTGTGGTCCCACATTACTACGTGATCCAAACCAGAAAAAACCCAGGATCCGTACAACAAGTATGTGAAGAATGCGAAAGTATGAGTCTGATGAGTGAAATTCCCAGACCTAACCTAGACCTAACATGCGTTATCCTCTAAAATATTGACCCAAACCAGGTTTAATGGACTGTTTCAGTGTGGTACCACACTACTACGTGATCCAAACCAGAAAAAACCCAGGATCTGTTCAAAAAGTATGTGAAAAACGCGAAAGTATGAGCCTGATGAGGGCAAATCCCAGACCTAACCCAGACCTAACATGCGTTATCCTCTAAAATATTTATCAAGACCAGGTTTAATTGATTGTTTCAGTGTGGTACCACATTACTACGTGATCCAAACCAGAAAAAACCCAGGATCAGTTCAACAAGTATGTGAAAAACGCGAAAGTATGAGCCTGATTAGGGCGAATCCCAGCCCTATCCCAGACCTAACTTGCGGTATCCTCTAAAATATTGATCGAAACCAGGTTTAATTAACTGTTTCAGTGTGGTACCACACTACTTCGTGATCCAAACCAGAAAAAACCCAGGATCTGTTCAACAAGTAGGTGAAAAACGCGAAACTGTGAGCCTGATGAGGGCAAAACTTAGACCTAACCCAGACCTAAGATGCGTTATCCTCTAAAATATTTATCCAGACCAGGTTTCATTGAATGTTTCAGTGTGGTACCACTTTACTACGTGACCCAAACCAGAAAAAACCCAGGATCTGTTCAACATGTATGAGAAATATGCGAAAGAATGAGTCTGATGAGAGCAAATCCTAGACCTATCCCAGACCTAACTTGCGTTATCCTCTAAAGTATTGATCGAAACCAGGTTTAATTGACTGTTTCAGCGTGATACCACATTACTACGTGATACAATCCAGAAACAGCCCAGGATCTAGCCATGAAGTATGAGAAATATGCGAAAGTATGAGCCTGATGAGGGCAAATCGTAGACCTAACCCAGACCTAACATGCGTTATCCTCTAAAATATTGATCGAAACCTGGTTTAATCGTCTGTCTCAGAGTGGTACCACATTACTATGTGATCCAAACCAGAAAATATCCCAGGATCTGTTCAACGAGTATGTGAAGTGTGCGAAAGTATGAGTCTGATGAGTGAAAATCCCAGGGCTAACCTAGCCCTGACATGCGTTATCCTCTAAAATATTGATCCAGACCAGGATTCATTGAATGTATCAGTGTGGTACCACTGTACTACGTGATCCAATCCAGAAATAGCCCACGATCTAGCCATGAAGTATGAGAAATATGCGAAAGTAAGAGCCTGATGAGGGCAAATCCTAGACCTATCCCAGACCTAACTTGCGTTATCCTCCAAAATATTGATCGAAACCAGGTTTAATTGACTGTTTCAGCGTGGTACCACATTACTACGTGATACAATCCAGAAACAGCCCAGGATCTAGCCATGAAGTATGAGATATATGCGAAAGTATGAGCCTGATGAGGGCAAATCCTAGACCTAACCCAGGCCTAACATGCGTTATCCTCCAAAATAATTATCAAGACCAGGTTTAATTGATTGTTTCAGTGTGGTCCCACATTACTACGTGATCCAAACCAGAAAAAACCCAGGATCCGTTCAACAAGTATCTGAAGAATGCGAGAGTATGAGTCTGATGAGTGAAAATCCCAGGCCTAACCTAGACCTAACATGAATTATTCTTTAAAATATTGATCGAAACCAGGTTTAATTGACTGTTTCAGTGTGGTCCCACATTACTACGTGATCCAAACCAGAAAAAACCCAGGATCTGTTCAACAAGTATGTGAAAAACGCGAAAGTATGAGTTTGATGAGGTCAAATTCCAGACCTATCCCAGACTTAACTTGCGTTATCCTCTAAAATATTGATCGAAACCGGGTCTAATCAACTGTTTCAGCGTGGTACCACATTACTACGTGATCCAAACCAGAAAAAACCCAGGATCTGTTCAACAAGTATGTGAAAAACGCGAAAGTATGAGCCTGATGAGGGCAAATTTCAGACCTATCCCAGACCTAACTTGCGTTGTCCTCTAAGATATTGATGGAAACCAGGTTTAAGTGACTGTTTCAGTGTTGTACTTCATTACTACGTGATGCGATCAAGAAAAAGCCCAGGATCTAGCCATCATGTATGAGACATATGCGAAAGAATAAGCCTGATGAGGGCAATTCCGAGACCTAACCCAGACCTAACATGCGTTATCCTCTAAAATATTTATCCAGACCAGGTTCCATTGAATGTTTCAGTGTGGTACCACTTTACTACGAGATCCAATCCAGAAATATCCCAGGATCTAGCCATGAAGTATGAGAAATATGCGAAAGTATGAGCCTGATGAGGGCAAATCCTAGACCTAACCCAGACCTAACATGCGTTATCTTCTAAAATATTTATCAAGACCAGGTTTAATTGAATGTTTCAGTGTGGTACCACATTACTACGTGATCCAATCCAGAAAAAGCCCAGGATCTAGCCATCAAGTTTGAGAAATATGCGAAAGAATGAGCCTGATGAGGGCAAGTACTAGACCTAACCCAAACCTAACATGCGTTATCCTCTATAATATTGATCGCAACCAGGTTTAATGGACTGTTTCAGTGTGGTACCACACTACTACGTGATCCAAACCAGAAAAAACCCAGGATCTGTTCAACAAGTATGTGAAAAACGCGAAAGTATGAGTCTGATGAGGTCAAATCCGAGACCTATCCCAGACTTAACTTGCGTTGTCCTCTGAAATATTTATCCAGACCAGGTTTCATTGAATGTTTCAGTGTGGTACCACTTTACTACGTGATCCAATCCAGAAATAGCCCAGGATCTAGCCATGAAGTATGAGAAATATGCGAAAGTATGAGCCTGATGAGGGCAAATCCAAGACCTATCCCAGACCTAACTTGCGTTGTCCTCTAAGATATTGATGGAGACCAGGTTCAATTCACTGTTTCAGTGTTGTACTTCATTACTACGTGATGCAATCCAGAAAAAGCCCAGGATCTAGCCATGAAGTATGAGAAATATGCGAAAGTATGAGCCTGATGAGTGCAAATCCTAGACCTAACCCAGACCTAACATGCGTTATCCTCTGAAATATTTATCAAGACCAGGTTTAATTGAATGTTTCAGTGTGGTACTACATTACTACGTGATGCAATCCAGAAAAAGCCCAGGATCTAGCCATCAAGTTTGAGAAATATGCGAAAGAATGAGCCTGATGAGGGCAAATCCTAGACCTAACCCAAACCTAACATGCGCTATCCTCTAAAATATTTATCAAGACCAGGTTTAATTGAATGTTTCAGTGTGGTACCACATTACTACGTGAACCAAACCAGAAAAAACCCAGGATCCGTTCAACAAGTATGTTAAAACTGCGACAGTATGACCCTGATGAGGGCAAATCCCAGGCCTAACCTAGACCTAACATGCGTTGTCCTCTAAAATATTGATGGAAACCAAGTTTAATTGACTGTTTCAGTGTTGTACTTCATTACTACGTGATGCAATCCAGAAAAAGCCCAGGATCTAGCCATCAAGTATGAGAAATATGCGAAAGAATGAGCCTGATGAGAGCAAATCCCTGACCTAACCTAGACCTAACATGAATTATTCTCTAAAATATTGATCAAAACCAGGTTTAATTGACTGTTTCAGTGTGGTGCCACAATACTACATGATCCAATCCACTAATAGCCCAGGATCTAGCCATGAAGAATGAGAGATATGCGAAAGTATGAGCCTGATGAGGGCAAATCCTAGACCTAACCCAGACCTAACATGCGTTATTCTCTAAAATATTTATCAAAACAAGGTTTAATTGAATGTTTCAGTGTGGTACCACATTACTACGTGATCAAAACCAGAAAAAACCCAGGATCCGTTCAACAAGTATGTGAAGAATGCGAAAGTATGAGTCTGATCAGTGAAAATCTCAGGCCTTACCTAGACCTAACTTGCGTTGTCCTCTAAAATATTGATGGGAACTAGGTTTCATTGACTGTTTCAGTGTGGTACTACATTACGACGTGATGCAATCCAGAAAAAGCCCAGTATCTAGCCATCAAGTATGAGAAATATGCGAAAGAATGAGCCTGATGACGGCAAATCCTAGACCTAACCCAGACCTAACATGCGTTATCCTCTAAAATATTTATCCAGACCAGGTTTCATTGAATGTTTCAGTGTGGTACCACTTTACTACGTGATCCAATCCAGAAATAGCCCAGGATCTAGCCATGAAGTATGAGAGATATGCGAAAGTATGAGCCTGATGAGTGCAAATCCTAGACCTAACCCAGACCTAACATGCGTTATCCTCTGAAATATTTATCAAGACCAGGTTTAATTGAATGTTTCAGTGTGGTACTACATTACTACGTGATGCAATCCAGAAAAACCCCAGGATCTAGCCATTAAGTTTGAGGAATATGCGAAAGAATGAGCCTGATGAGGGCAAATACTAGACCTAACCAAGACTTAACATGCGTTATCCTCTAAAACATTGATCGCAACCAGGTTTAATGGACTGTTTCAGTGTGGTACCACACTACTACGTGATCCAAACCAGAAAAAACCCAGGATCTGTTCAACAAGTATGTGAAAAACGCGAAAGTATGAGTCTGATGAGGTCAAATTCCAGACCTATCCCAGACTTAACTTGCGTTATCCTCTAAAATATTGATCGCAACCAGGTTTAATGGACTGTTTCAGTGTGGTACCACACTACTACGTGATCCAAACCAGAAAAAACCCAGGATCTAGCCATGAAGTATGAAAAATATGCGAAAGTATGAGCCTGATGAGGGCAAATCCTAGACCTAACCCAAACCTAACATGCGCTATCCTCTAAAATATTTATCAAGACCAGGTTTAATTGAATGTTTCAGTGTGGTACCACATTACTACGTGAACCAAAACAGAAAAAACCCAGGATCCGTTCAACAAGTATGTTAAAACTGCGACAGTATGACCCTGATGAGGGCAAATCCCAGGCCTAACCTAGACCTAACATGCGTTGTCCTCTAAAATATTGATGGAAACCAAGTTTAATTGACTGTTTCAGTGTTGTACTTCATTACTACGTGATGCAATCCAGAAAAAGCCCAGGATCTAGCCATCAAGTATGAGAAATATGCGAAAGAATGAGCCTGATGAGAGCAAATCCCTGACCTAACCTAGACCTAACATGAATTATTCTCTAAAATATTGATCAAAACCAGGTTTAATTGACTGTTTCAGTGTGGTGCCACATTACTACATGATCCAATCCAGAAATAGCCCAGGATCTAGCCATGAAGTATGAGAGATATGCGAAAGTATGAGCCTGATGAGGGCAAATCCTAGACCTAACCCAGACCTAACATGCGATATTCTCTAAAATATTTATCAAGACAAGGTTTAATTGAATGTTTCAGTGTGGTACCACATTACTACGTGACCAAAACCAGAAAAAACCCAGGATCCGTTCAACAAGTATGTGAAGAATGCGAAAGTATGAGTCTGATCAGTGAAAATCTCAGGCCTTACCTAGACCTAACTTGCGTTGTCCTCTAAAATATTGATGGGAACTAGGTTTCATTGACTGTTTCAGTGTGGTACTACATTACTACGTGATGCAATCCAGAAAAAGCCCAGTATCTAGCCATCAAGTATGAGAAATATGCGAAAGAATGAGCCTGATGACGGCAAATCCTAGACCTAACCCAGACCTAACATGCGTTATCCTCTAAAATATTTATCCAGACCAGGTTTCATTGAATGTTTCAGTGTGGTACCACTTTACTACGTGATCCAATCCAGAAATAGCCCAGGATCTAGCCATGAAGTATGAGAAATATGCGAAAGTATGAGCCTGATGAGGGCAAATCCAAGACCTATCCCAGACCTAACTTGCGTTGTCCTCTAAGATATTGATGGAGACCAGGTTCAATTGACTGTTTCAGTGTTGTACTTCATTACTACGTGATGCAGACCAGAAAAAGCCCAGGATCTAGCCATGAAGTATGAGAAATATGCGAAAGTATGAGCCTGATGAGTGCAAATCCTAGACCTAACCCAGACCTAACATGCGTTATCCTCTGAAATATTTATCAAGACCAGGTTTAATTGAATGTTTCAGTGTGGTACTACATTACTACCTGATGCAATCCAGAAAAACCCCAGGATCTAGCCATTAAGTTTGAGAAATATGCGAAAGAATGAGCCTGATGAGGGCAAGTACTAGACCTAACCCAGACCTAACATGCGTTATCCTCTAAAACATTGATCGCAACCAGGTTTAATGGACTCTTTCAGTGTGGTACCACACTACTACGTGATCCAAACCAGAAAAAACCCAGGATCTGTTCAACAAGTATGTGAAAAACGCGAAAGTATGAGTCTGATGAGGTCAAATCCCAGACCTATCCCAGACTTAACTTGCGTTATCCTCTAAAATAGTGATCGAAACCAGGTTTAATCGACTGTTTCAGCGTGGTACCACATTACTACGTGATACAATCCAGAAACAGCCCAGGATCTAGCCATGATGTATGAGAAATATGCGAAAGTATGAGCCTAATGAGGGCAAATCCTAGACCTAACCCAAACCTAACATGCGTTATCCTCTAAAATATTTATCAAGACCAGGTTTAATTGAATGTTTCAGTGTGGTACCACATTACTACGTGAACCAAACCAGAAAAAACCCAGGATCCGTTCAAACAGTATGTTAAAACTGCGGCAGTATGACCCTGATGAGGGCAAATCCCAGGGCTAACCTAGACCTAACATGCGTTATCCTCTAAAATATTGATCGATACCAGGTTTAATCGACTGTTTCAGTGTGATACCACATTACTACGTGATCCAAACCAGAAAAAACCCAGGATCAGTTCAACAAGTATGTGAAGAATGCGAAAGTATGAGTCTGATGAGTGAAAATCCCAGGGCTAACCTAGACCTAACATGCGTTATCCTCTAAAATATTGATCGAAACCAGGTTTAATCGACTGTTTCAGTGTGGTATCACACTACTACGTGACCCAAACCAGAAAAAACCCATGATGTGTTCAACAAGTATGTGAAAAACGCGAAAGTATGAGCCTGATGAAGGCAAATCCCAGACCTATCCCAGACCTAACATGCGTTATCCTCTAAAATATTGATCGAAACCCGGTTTAATTGACCGTTTCAGTGTGGTGCTACATTACTACGTGATGCAATCTAGAAAAAGCCCAGGATCTAGCCACCAAGTATGAGAAATATGCGAAAGAATGAGCCTGATGAGAGCAAATCCCAGACCTAACCTAGACCTAACATGCGTTTTCCTCTAAAATATTGAGCGAAACCAGGTTTAATGAACTGTTTCAGTGTGGTCCCACATTACTACGTGATCCAAACCAGAAAAAACCCAGGATCCGTTCAACAAGTATGTGAAGAATGCGGAAGTATGAGTCTGATGAGTGAAAATCCCAGACCTAACCTAGGCCTAACATGCGTTATCCTCTAAAATATTGATCGAAACCAGGTTTAATCGACTGTTTCAGTGTGGTACCACATTACTACGTGATCCAAACCAGAAATAGCCCAGGATCTAGCCATGAAGTATGAGAAATATGCGAAAGTATGAGCCTGATGAGGGCAAATCCCAGAGCTATCCCAGACCTAACTTGCGTTGTCCTCTAAGATATTGATGGAAACCAGGTTTAATTGACTGTTTCAGTGTTGTACTTCATTACTACGTGATGCAATCCAGAAAAAGCCCAGGATCTAGCCATCAAGTATGAGAAATATGCGAAAGAATGAGCCTGATGAGAGCAAATCCCAGACCTAACCTAGATCTAACATGCGTTATCCTCTAAGATATTGATGGAAACCAGGTTTAATTGACTGTTTCTGTGTTGTACTTCATTACTACGTGATGCAATCCAGAAAAAGCCCAGCATCTAGCCATCAAGTATGAGAAATATGCGAAAGAATGAGCCTGATGAGAGCAAATCCCAGACCTAACCTAGACCTAACATGTATTATTCTCAAAAATATTGATCGAAACCAGGTTTAATTGACTGTTTCTGTGTGGTCCCACATTACTACGTGATCCAAACCAGAAAAAACCCAGGATCCGTACAACAAGTATGTGAAGAATGCGAAAGTATGAGTCTGATGAGTGAAATTCCCAGACCTAACCTAGACCTAACATGCGTTATCCTCTAAAATATTGATCCAAACCAGGTTTAATGGACTGTTTCAGTGTGGTACCACACTACTACGTGATCCAAACCAGAAAAAACCCAGTATCTGTTCAAAAAGTATGTGAAAAACGCGAAAGTATGAGCCTGATGAGGGCAAATCCAAGACCTATCCCAGACCTAACTTGCGTTGTCCTCTAAGTTATTGATGGAAACCAGGTTTAATTGACTGTTTCTGTGTTGTACTTCATTACTACGTGATGCAATCCAGAAAAAGCCCAGCATCTAGCCATCAAGTATGAGAAATATTCGAAAGAATGAGCCAGATGAGAGCAAATCCCAGACCTAACCTAGACCTAACATGTATTATTCTCAAAAATATTGATCGAAACCTGGTTTAATTGACTGTTTCAGTGTGGTCCCACATTACTACGTGATCCAAACCAGAAAAACCCGAGGATCCGTACAACAAGTATGTGAAGAATGCGAAAGTATGAGTCTGATGAGTGAAATTCCCAGACCTAACCTAGACCTAACATGCGTTATCCTCTAAAATATTTATCAAGACCAGGTTTAATTGATTGTTTCAGTGTAGTTCCACATTACTACGTGATCCAAACCAGAAAAAACCCAGGATCTGATCAACGAGTATGTGAAGTGTGCGAAAGTATGTGTCTGATGAGTGAAAATCCCAGGGCTAACCTAGACCTAAAATGCGTTATCCTCTAAAATATTGATCCAAACCAGGTTTAATGGACTGTTTCAGTGTGGTACCACTTTACTACGTGATCCAAAGCAGAAAAAACCCTCGATCAGGTCAACATGTATGTTAATACTGCGAAAGTATGAGTCTGATGAGTGTAAATCCCAGGCCTAACCTAGACCTACCATGCGTTATCCTCAAAAATATTGATCGAAACCTGGTTTAATCGACTATTTCAGTGTGGTACCACATTACTATGTGATCCAAACCAGAAAATAACCCAGGATCTGTTCAACGAGTATGTGAAGTGTGCGAAAGTATGAGTCTGATGAGGTCAAATCCCAAACCAATCCCAGACTTAACTTGCGTTATCCTCTAAAATATTGATCGAAACCAGGTTAAATCGACTGTTTCAGTGTGGTACCACATTACTACGTGATCCAAACCAGAAAAAACCCAGGATCCGTTCAACAAGTATGTGAAGAATGCGAAAGTATGAGCCTGATCAATGAAAATCTCAGGCCTTACCTAGACCTAACTTGCGTTGTCCTCTCAAATATTGATGAAAACCAGGTTTCATTGACTTTTTCAGTGTGGTACTACATTACTACGTGATGCAATCCAGAAAAAGCCCAGGATCTAGCCATCAAGTATGAGAAATATGCGAAAGAATGAGCCTGATGAGAGCAAATCCCAGACCTAACCTAGACCTAACATGCGTTATCCTCTAAAATATTGAGCGAAACCAGGTTTAATGAACTGTTTCAGTGTGGTCCCACATTACTACGTGATCCAAACCAGAAAAAACCCAGGATCCGTTCAACAAGTATGTGAAGAATGCGAAAGTATGAGTCTGATGAGTGAAAATCCCAGACCTAACCTAGACCTAACATGCGTTATCCTCTAAAATATTTATCAAGATCAGGTTTAATTGATTGTTTCAGTGTGGTACCACATTACTACGTGATCCACACCAGAAAAAACCCAGGATCCGTTCAACAAGTATGTGAAGAATGCGAAAGTATGAGTCTGATGAGTGAAAATCCCAGGCCTAACCTAGACCTACCATGCGTTATCCTCAAAAATATTGATCGAAACCTGGTTTAATCGACTGTTTCAGTGTGGTACCACATTACTATGTGATCCAAACCAGAAAAAACCCAGGATCCGTTCAACAAGTATGTGAAGAATGCGAAAGTATGAGCCTGATCAGTGAAAATCTCAGGCCTTACCTAGACCTAACTTGCGTTGTCCTCTAAAATATTGATGAAAACCAGGTTTCATTGACTGTTTCAGCGTGGTACCACATTACTATGTGATACAATCCAGACACAGCTCAGGATCTAGCCATGAAGTTTGAGAAATATGCGAAAGTATGAGTCTGATGAGTGAAAGTCCCCGGCCTAACCTAGACCTAACATGCGTTATCCTCAAAAATATTGATCTAAACAAGGTTTAATGGACTGTTTCAGTGTGGTACCACCTTACTACGTGATCCAAAGCAGAAAAAACCCTCGATCAGGTCAACATGTATGTTAAAACTGCGAAAGTATGACCCTGATGAGAGCCAATCCCAGGCCTAACCTAGACCTGACATGCGTTGTCCTCTAAAATATTGATGGAAACCAGGTTTAATTGACTGTTTCAGTGTTGTACTTCATTACTACGTGATGCAATCCAGAGGAAGCCCAGGATCTAGCCGTCAAGTATGAGAAATATGCGAAAGAATGAGCCTGATGAGAGCAAATCCCAGACCTAACCAAGACCTAAAATGCGTTATCCTCAAAAATATTGATCGAAACCTGGTTTAATCGACTGTTTCAGTGTGGTACCACATTACTATGTTATCCAAACCAGAAAATAACCCAGGATCTGTTCAACGAGTATGTGAACTGTGCGAAAGTATGAGTCTGATGAGGGCAAATCCCAGACCTATCCCAGACCTAACATGCGTTATCCTCTAAAATATTTATCAAGATCAGGTTTAATTGATTGTTTCAGTGTGGTCCCAGACTACTACGTGGTCCAAACCAGAAAAAACCCAGGATCTGTTCAACAAGTATGTGAAAAACGCGGAAAGTATGAGCCTGATGAGGGCAAATCCCAGACCTATCCCAGACCTAACTTGCGTTGTCCTCTAAGATAATGATGGAAACCAGGTTTAACTGACTGTTTCAGTGTTGTAATTCATTACTACGTGATGCAATCCAGAAAAAGCCCAGCATCTAGCCGTCAAGTATGAGAAATATGCGAAAGAATGAGCCTGATGAGAGCAAATCCCAGACCTAACCTAGACATAACATGAATTATTCTCTAAAATATTGATCGAAACCAGGTTTAATTGACTGTTTCAGTGTGGTCCCACATTACTACGTGATCCAATCCAGAAAATAACCCAGGATCCGTTCAACAAGTATGTGAAGAATGCGAAAGAATGAGTCTGATGAGTGAAAATCCCAGGCCTAACCTAGACCTACCATGCGTTATCCTCAAAAATATTGATCGAAACCTGGTTTAATCGACTGTTTCAGTGTGGTACCACATTACAATGTGATCCAAACCAGAAAATAACCCAGGATCTGTTCAACGAGTATGTGAAGTGTGCGAAAGTATGAGTCTGATGAGGTCAAATCCCAAACCAATCCCAGACTTAACTTGCGTTATCCTCTAAAATATTGATCGAAACCAGGTTTAATCGACTGTTTCAGTGTGGTACCACATTACTACGTGATCCAAACCAGAAAAAACCCAGGATCCGTTCAACAAGTATGTGAAGAATGCGAAAGTATGAGCCTGATCAGTGAAAATCTCAGGCCTTACCTAGACCTAACTTGCGTTGTCCTCTAAAATATTGATGAAAACCAGGTTTCATTGACTGTTTCAGTGTGGTACTACATTACTACGTGATGCAATCCAGAAAAAGCCCAGGATCTAGCCATCAAGTATGAGAGATATGCGAAAGAATGAGCCTGATGAGGGCAAATCCCAGACCTATCCCAGACCTAACTTGCGTTGTCCTCTAAGATAATGATGGAAACCAGGTTTAACTGACTGTTTCAGTGTTGTAATTCATTACTACGTGATGCAATCCAGAAAAAGCCCAGCATCTAGCCGTCAAGTATGAGAAATATGCGAAAGAATGAGCCTGATGAGAGCAAATCCCAGACCTAACCTAGACATAACATGAATTATTCTCTAAAATATTGATCGAAACCAGGTTTAATTGACTGTTTCAGTGTGGTCCCACATTACTACGTGATCCAAACCAGAAAATAACCCAGGATCCGTTCAACAAGTATGTGAAGAATGCGAAAGAATGAGTCTGATGAGTGAAAATCCCAGGCCTAACCTAGACCTACCATGCGTTATCCTCAAAAATATTGATCGAAACCTGGTTTAATCGACTGTTTCAGTGTGGTACCACATTACTATGTGATCCAAACCAGAAAATAACCCAGGATCTGTTCAACGAGTATGTGAAGTGTGCGAAAGTATGAGTCTGATGAGGTCAAATCCCAAACCAATCCCAGACTTAACTTGCGTTATCCTCTAAAATATTGATCGAAACCAGGTTTAATCGACTGTTTCAGTGTGGTACCACATTACTACGTGATCCAAACCAGAAAAAACCCAGGATCCGTTCAACAAGTATGTGAAGAATGCGAAAGTATGAGCCTGATCAGTGAAAATCTCAGGCCTTACCTAGACCTAACTTGCGTTGTCCTCTAAAATATTGATGAAAACCAGGTTTCATTGACTGTTTCAGTGTGGTACTACATTACTACGTGATGCA
The DNA here is from genome assembly GCF_051014445.1 of Colletes latitarsis. Classification (NCBI taxonomy): domain Eukaryota; kingdom Metazoa; phylum Arthropoda; class Insecta; order Hymenoptera; family Colletidae; genus Colletes; species Colletes latitarsis. The sequence continues at coordinate 25,751,339 of NW_027488367.1, read as the reverse complement.
ATCCAGAAAAAGCACAGGATCTAGCCATCAAGTATGAGAGATATGCGAAAGAATGAGCCTGATGAGAGCAAATCCCAGACCTAACCTAGACCTAACATGAATTATTCTCTAAAATATTTATCCAGACCAGGTTTCATTGAATGTTTCAGTGTGGTACCACTTTACTACGTGATCCAATCCAGAAATAGCCCAGGATCTAGCCATGAAGTATGAGAAATATGCGAAAGTATGAGCCTGATGAGGGCAAATCCCAGACCTATCCCAGACCTAACTTGCGTTGTCCTCTAAGATATTGATGGAAACCAGGTTTAATTGACTGTTTCAGTGTGGTACCACATTACTACGTGATCTAATCCAGAAATAGCCCAGGATCTAGCCATGAAGTATGAGAAATATGCGAAAGTATGAGCCTGACGAGGGCAAATCCTAGACCTTACCCAGACCTAACATGCGTTATCCTCTAAAATATTTATCAAGACCAGGTTTAATTGATTGTTTCAGTGTGGTCCCACATTACTACGTGATCCAAACCAGAAAAAACCCATGATCCGTTCAACAAGTATGTGAAGAATGCGAAAGTATGAGTCTGATGAGTGAAAATCCCAGACCTATCCCAGACCTAACTTGCGTTGTCCTCTAAGATAATGATGGAAACCAGGTTTAATTGACTGTTTCAGTGTTGTACTCCATTACTACGTGATGCAATCCAGAAACAGCCCAGGATCTAGCCATGAAGTATGAGAAATATGCGAAAGTATGTGTCTGATGTGTGAAAATCCTAGGGCTAACCTAGACCTAACATGCGTTATCCTCTAAAATATTGATCGCAACCAGGTTTAATCGCCTGTTTCAGTGTGGTACCACATCACTACGTGATCCAAACCAGAAAATACCCAGGATCTGTTCAACGAGTATGTGAAGTGTGCGAAAGTGTGAGTCTGATGAGGTCAAATCCCAGACCAATCCCAGACTTAACTTGCGTTATCCTCTAAAATATTGATCGAAACCAGGTTTAATCGACTGTTTCAGTGTGGTACCACATTACTACGTGATCCAAACCAGAAAAAACCCAGGATCCGTTCAACACGTATGTGAAGAATGCGAAAGTATGAGTCTGATGAGTGAAAATCCCAGACCTATCCCAGACCTAACTTGCGTTGTCCTCTAAGATAATGATGGAAACCAGGTTTAATTGACTGTTTCAGTGTTGTACTCCATTACTACGTGATGCAATCCAGAAAAAGCCCAGGATCTAGCCATCAAGTATGAGAAATATGCGAAAGAATGAGCCTGATGAAAGCAAATCCCAGACCTAACCTAGACATAACATGAATTATTCTCTAAAATATTGACCGAAACCAGGTTTAATTGACTGTTTCAGTGTGGTACCACATTACTACCTGATCCAAACCAGAAAATAACCCAGGATCTGTCAAACGAGTATGTGAAGTGTGCGAAAGTATGAGCCTGATAAGAGCAAATCCCAGACCTAACCTAGACCTAACATGAATTATTCTCTAAAATATTGATCGAAACTAGGTTTAATTGACTGTTTCAGTGTGGTCCCACATTACTACGTGATCCAAACCAGAAAAAACCCAGGATCCGTTCAACAAGTATGTGAAGAATGCGAAAGTATGAGTCTGATGAGTGAAAATCCCAGGCCTAACCTAGACCTAACATGCGTTATCCTCAAAAATATTGATCGAAACCTGGTTTAATCGACTGTTTCAGTGTGGTACCACATTACTATGTGATCCAAACCAGAAAATAACCCAGGATCTGTTCAACGAGTATGTGAAGTGTGCGAAAGTATGAGTGTGATGAGGTCAAATCCCAAACCAATCCCTGACTTAACTTGCGTTATCCTCTAAAATATTGATCGAAACCAGGTTTAATCGACTGTTTCAGTGTGGTACCACATTACTACGTGATCCAAACCAGAAAGAACCCAGGATCCGTTCAACAAGTATGTGAAGAATGCGAAAGTATGAGTCTGATCAGTGAAAATCTCAGGCCTTACCTAGACCTGACTTGCGTTGTCCTCTAAAATATTGATCCAAACCAGGTTCAATGGACTGTTTCAGTGTGGTACCATACTACTACGTGATCCAAACCAGAAAAAACCCAGGATCTGTTCAAAAAGTATGTGAAAATCGCGAAAGTATGAGCCTGATGAGGGCAAATCCAAGACCTATCCCAGACCTAACTTGCGTTGTCCTTTAAGATATTGATGGAAACCAAGTTTAATTGACTGTTTCAGTGTGGTGCCACATTACTACGTGATCTAATCCAGAAATAGCCCTGGATCTAGCCATGAAGTATGAGAAATATGCGAAAGTATGAGCCTGACGAGGGCAAATCCTAGACCTTACCCAGACCTAACATGCGTTATCCTCTAAAATATTTATCAAGACCAGGTTTAATTTATTGTTTCAGTGTGGTTCCACATTACTACGTGATCCAAACCAGAAAAAACCCAGGATCTGTTCAACGAGTATGTGAAGTGTGCGAAAGTATGAGGCTGATGAGGGCAAATCCCCGACCTATCCCAGACCTAACATGCGTTATCCTCTAAAATATTTATCAAGACCAGGTTTAATTGATTGTTTCAGTGTGGTCCCACATTACTACGTGATCCAAACCAGAAAAAACCCATGATCCGTTCTACAAGTATGTGAAGAATGCGAAAGTATGAGTCTGATGAGTGAAAATTCCAGACCTAACCAAGACCTAACATGAATTATTCTCAAAAATATTGATCGAAACCAGGTTTAATTGACTGTTTCAGTGTGGTTCCACATTACTACGTGATCCAAACCAGAAAAAACCCAGGATCCGTACAACAAGTATGTGAAGAATGCGAAAGTATGAGTCTGATGAGTGAAAATCCCAGACCTAACCAAGACCTAACATGAATTATTCTCAAAAATATTGATCGAAACCAGGTTTAATTGACTGTTTCAGTGTGGTACCACATTACTACGTGATCTAATCCAGAAATAGCCCAGGATCTAGCCATGAAGTATGAGAAATATGCGAAAGTATGAGCCTGACGAGTGAAATTCCCTGGCCTAACCTAGACCTAACATGCGTTATCCTCAAAAATATTGATCGAAACCTGGTTTAATCGACCGTTTCAGTGTGGTATCACATTACTACGTGATCCAAACCAGAAAAAACCCAGGATCCGTTCAACAAGTATGTGAAGAATGCGAAAGTATGAGTCTGATCAGTGAAAATCTCAGGCCTTACCTAGACCTAACTAGCGTTGTCCTCTAAAATATTGATCCAAACCAGGTTCAATGGACTGTTTCAGTGTGGTACCATACTACTACGTGATCCAAACCAGAAAAAACCCAGGATCTGTTCAAAAAGTATGTGAAAAACGCGAAAGTATGAGCCTGATGAGGGCAAATCCAAGACCTATCCCAGACCTAACTTGCGTTGTCCTTTAAGATATTGATGGAAACCAGGTTTAATTGACTGTTTCAGTGTTGTACTCCATTACTACGTGATGCAATCCAGAAACAGCCCAGGATCTAGCCATGAAGTATGAGAAATATGCGAAAGTATGAGCCTGATGAGGGCAAATCCCAGACCTATCCCAGACCTAACTTGCGTTGTCCTCTAAGATATTGATGGAAACCAGGTTTAATTGACTGTTTCAGTGTGGTACCACATTACTACGTGATGCAATCCAGAAACAGCCCAGGATCTAGCCATCAAGTATGAGAGATATGCGAAAGAATGAGCCTGATGAGAGCAAATCCCAGACCTAACCTAGACCTAACATGAATTATTCTCTAAAATATTTATCCAGACCAGGTTTCATTGAATGTTTCAGTGTGGTACCACTTTACTACGTGATCCAATCCAGAAATAGCCCAGGATCTAGCCATGAAGTATGAGAAATATGCGAAAGTATGAGCCTGATGAGGGCAAATCCCAGACCTATCCCAGACCTAACTTGCGTTGTCCTCTAAGATATTGATGGAAACCAGGTTTAATTGACTGTTTCAGTGTGGTACCACATTACTACGTGATCTAATCCAGAAATAGCCCAGGATCTAGCCATGAAGTATGAGAAATATGCGAAAGTATAAGCCTGACGAGGGCAAATCCTAGACCTTACCCAGACCTAACATGCGTTATCCTCTAAAATATTTATCAAGACCAGGTTTAATTGATTGTTTCAGTGTGGTCCCACATTACTACGTGATCCAAACCAGAAAAAACCCATGATCCGTTCAACAAGTATGTGAAGAATGCGAAAGTATGAGTCTGATGAGTGAAAATCCCAGACCTATCCCAGACCTAACTTGCGTTGTCCTCTAAGATAATGATGGAAACCAGGTTTAATTGACTGTTTCAGTGTTGTACTCCATTACTACGTGATGCAATCCAGAAACAGCCCAGGATCTAGCCATGAAGTATGAGAAATATGCGAAAGTATGTGTCTGATGTGTGAAAATCCTAGGGCTAACCTAGACCTAACATGCGTTATCCTCTAAAATATTGATCGCAACCAGGTTTAATCGCCTGTTTCAGTGTGGTACCACATCACTACGTGATCCAAACCAGAAAATACCCAGGATCTGTTCAACGAGTATGTGAAGTGTGCGAAAGTGTGAGTCTGATGAGGTCAAATCCCAGACCAATCCCAGACTTAACTTGCGTTATCCTCTAAAATATTGATCGAAACCAGGTTTAATCGACTGTTTCAGTGTGGTACCACATTACTACGTGATCCAAACCAGAAAAAACCCAGGATCCGTTCAACACGTATGTGAAGAATGCGAAAGTATGAGTCTGATGAGTGAAAATCCCAGACCTATCCCAGACCTAACTTGCGTTGTCCTCTAAGATAATGATGGAAACCAGGTTTAATTGACTGTTTCAGTGTTGTACTCCATTACTACGTGATGCAATCCAGAAAAAGCCCAGGATCTAGCCATCAAGTATGAGAAATATGCGAAAGAATGAGCCTGATGAAAGCAAATCCCAGACCTAACCTAGACATAACATGAATTATTCTCTAAAATATTGACCGAAACCAGGTTTAATTGACTGTTTCAGTGTGGTACCACATTACTACCTGATCCAAACCAGAAAATAACCCAGGATCTGTCAAACGAGTATGTGAAGTGTGCGAAAGTATGAGCCTGATAAGAGCAAATCCCAGACCTAACCTAGACCTAACATGAATTATTCTCTAAAATATTGATCGAAACTAGGTTTAATTGACTGTTTCAGTGTGGTCCCACATTACTACGTGATCCAAACCAGAAAAAACCCAGGATCCGTTCAACAAGTATGTGAAGAATGCGAAAGTATGAGTCTGATGAGTGAAAATCCCAGGCCTAACCTAGACCTAACATGCGTTATCCTCAAAAATATTGATCGAAACCTGGTTTAATCGACTGTTTCAGTGTGGTACCACATTACTATGTGATCCAAACCAGAAAATAACCCAGGACCTGTTCAACGAATATGTGAAGTGTGCGAAAGTATGAGTGTGATGAGGTCAAATCCCAAACCAATCCCTGACTTAACTTGCGTTATCCTCTAAAATATTGATCGAAACCAGGTTTAATCGACTGTTTCAGTGTGGTACCACATTACTACGTGATCCAAACCAGGAAAAACCCAGGATCCGTTCAACAAGTATGTGAAGAATGCGAAAGTATGAGTCTGATGAGTGAAAATCCCAGACCTAACCTAGACCTAACATGCGTTATCCTCTAAAATATTGATCGAAACCTGGTTTAATCGACTGTTTCAGTGTGGTACCACATTACTATGTGATCCAAACCAGAAAATAACCCAGGATCTGTTCAAGGAGTATGTGAAGTGTGCGAAAGTATGAGCCTGATGAGGGCAAATCCAAGACCTATCCCAGACCTAACTTGCGATGTCCTTTAAGATATTGATGGAAACCAAGTTTAATTGACTGTTTCAGTGTGGTACCACATTACTACGTGATCTAATCCAGAAATAGCCCAGGATCTAGCCATGAAGTATGAGAAATATGCGAAAGTATGAGCCTGACGGGGGCAAATCCTAGACCTTACCCAGACCTAACATGCGTTATCCTCTAAAATATTTATCAAGACCAGGTTTAATTGATTGTTTCAGTGTGGTCCCACATTACTACGTGATCCAAACCAGAAAAAACCCAGGATCTGTTCAACGAGTATGTGAAGTGTGCAAAAGTATGAGGCTGATGAGGGCAAATCCCTGACCTATCCCAGACCTAACATGCGTTATCCTCTAAAATATTTATCAAGATCAGGTTAAATTGATTGTTTCAGTGTGGCACCACATTACTACGTGATCCACACCAGAAAAAACCCAAGATAAGTTCAACAAATATGTGAAGAATGCGAAAGTATGAGTCTGATGAGTGAAAATCCCAGGGCTAACCTAGACCTAACATGCGTTATCCTCTAAAATATTGATCGCAACCAGGTTTAATCGACTGTTTCAGTGTGGTACCACATCACTACGTGATCCAACCCAGAAAATACCCAGGATCTGTTCAACGAGTATGTGAAGTGTGCGAAAGTGTGAGTCTGATGAGGTCAAATCCCAGACCAATCCCAGACCTAACATGCGTTATCCTCTAAAATATTTATCAAGATCAGGTTTAATTGATTGTTTCAGTGTGGTACCACATTACTACGTGATCCAAACCAGAAAAAACCCATGATCCGTTCAACAAGTATGTGAAGAATGCGAAAGTATGAGCCTGATGAGGGCAAATCCAAGACCTATCCCAGACCTAACTTGCGATGTCCTTTAAGCTATTGATGGAAACCAAGTTCAATTGACTGTTTCAGTGTGGTACCACATTACTACGTGATCTAATCCAGAAATAGCCCAGGATCTAGCCATGAAGTATGAGAAATATGCGAAAGTATGAGCCTGACGGGGGCAAATCCTAGACCTTACCCAGACCTAACATGCGTTATCCTCTAAAATATTTATCAAGACCAGGTTTAATTGATTGTTTCAGTGTGGTACCACATTACTATGTGATCCAAACCAGAAAATAACCCAGGATCTGTTCAACGAATATGTGAAGTGTGCGAAAGTATGAGTGTGATGAGGTCAAATCCCAAACCAATCCCTGACTTAACTTGCGTTATCCTCTAAAATATTGATCGAAACCAGGTTTAATCGACTGTTTCAGTGTGGTACCACATTACTACGTGATCCAAACCAGAAAAAACCCAGGATCCGTTCAACAAGTATGTGAAGAATGCGAAAGTATGAGTCTGATCAGTGAAAATCTCAGGCCTTACCTAGACCTGACTTGCGTTGTCCTCTAAAATATTGATCCAAACCAGGTTCAATGGACTGTTTCAGTGTGGTACCATACTACTACGTGATCCAAACCAGAAAAAACCCAGGATCTGTTCAAAAAGTATGTGAAAATCGCGAAAGTATGAGCCTGATGAGGGCAAATCCAAGACCTATCCCAGACCTAACTTGCGTTGTCCTTTAAGATATTGATGGAAACCAAGTTTAATTGACTGTTTCAGTGTGGTGCCACATTACTACGTGATCTAATCCAGAAATAGCCCTGGATCTAGCCATGAAGTATGAGAAATATGCGAAAGTATGAGCCTGACGAGGGCAAATCCTAGACCTTACCCAGACCTAACATGCGTTATCCTCTAAAATATTTATCAAGACCAGTTTTAATTTATTGTTTCAGTGTGGTTCCACATTACTACGTGATCCAAACCAGAAAAAACCCAGGATCTGTTCAACGAGTATGTGAAGTGTGCGAAAGTATGAGGCTGATGAGGGCAAATCCCCGACCTATCCCAGACCTAACATGCGTTATCCTCTAAAATATTTATCAAGACCAGGTTTAATTGATTGTTTCAGTGTGGTCCCACATTACTACGTGATCCAAACCAGAAAAAACCCATGATCCGTTCTACAAGTATGTGAAGAATGCGAAAGTATGAGTCTGATGAGTGAAAATTCCAGACCTAACCAAGACCTAACATGAATTATTCTCAAAAATATTGATCGAAACCAGGTTTAATTGACTGTTTCAGTGTGGTTCCACATTACTACGTGATCCAAACCAGAAAAAACCCAGGATCCGTACAACAAGTATGTGAAGAATGCGAAAGTATGAGTCTGATGAGTGAAAATCCCAGACCTAACCAAGACCTAACATGAATTATTCTCAAAAATATTGATCGAAACCAGGTTTAATTGACTGTTTCAGTGTGGTACCACATTACTACGTGATCTAATCCAGAAATAGCCCAGGATCTAGCCATGAAGTATGAGAAATATGCGAAAGTATGAGCCTGACGAGTGAAATTCCCTGGCCTAACCTAGACCTAACATGCGTTATCCTCAAAAATATTGATCGAAACCTGGTTTAATCGGCCGTTTCAGTGTGGTATCACATTACTACGTGATCCAAACCAGAAAAAACCCAGGATCCGTTCAACAAGTATGTGAAGAGTGCGAAAGTATGAGTCTGATCAGTGAAAATCTCAGGCCTTACCTAGACCTAACTAGCGTTGTCCTCTAAAATATTGATCCAAACCAGGTTCAATGGACTGTTTCAGTGTGGTACCATACTACTACGTGATCCAAACCAGAAAAAACCCAGGATCTGTTCAAAAAGTATGTGAAAAACGCGAAAGTATGAGCCTGATGAGGGCAAATCCAAGACCTATCCCAGACCTAACTTGCGTTGTCCTTTAAGATATTGATGGAAACCAAGTTTAATTGACTGTTTCAGTGTGGTGCCACATTACTACGTGATCTAATCCAGAAATAGCCCAGGATCTAGCCATGAAGAATGAAAAATATGCGAAAGTGTGAGCCTGACGAGAGCAAATCCTAGACCTTACCCAGACCTAACATGCGTTATCCTCTAAAATATTTATCAAGACCAGGTTTAATTGGTTGTTTCAGTGTGGTTCCACATTACTACGTGATCCAAACCAGAAAAAACCCAGGATCTGTTCAACGAGTATGTGAAGTGTGCGAAAGTATGAGGCTGATGAGGGCAAATCCCCGACCTATCCCAGACCAAACATGCGTTATCCTCTAAAATATTTATCAAGACCAGGTTTAATTCATTGTTTCAGTGTGGTCCCACATTACTACGTGATCCAAACCAGAAAAAACCCATGATCCGTTCTACAAGTATGTGAAGAATGCGAAAGTATGAGTCTGATGAGTGAAAATCCCAGACCTAACCAAGACCTAACATGAATTATTCTCAAAAATATTGATCGAAACCAGGTTTAATTGACTGTTTCAGTGTGGTTCCACATTACTACGTGATCCAAACCAGAAAAAACCCAGGATCCGTACAACAAGTATGTGAAGAATGCGAAAGTATGAGTCTGATGAGTGAAAATCCCAGGCCTAACCTAGACCTAACATGCGTTATCCTCAAAAATATAGATCGAAACCTGGTTTAATAGACCGTTTCAGTGTGGTATTACATTACTATGTGATCCAAACCAGAAAATAACCCAGGATCTGTTCAACGAGTATGTGAAGTGTGCGAAAGTGTGAGTCTGATGAGGTCAAATCCCAGACCAATCCCAGACTTAACTTGCGCTATCCTCTAAAATATTGATCGAAACCAGGTTTAATCGACTGTTTCAGTGTGGTACCACATTACTACGTGATCCAAACCAGAAAAAACCCAGGATCCGTTCAACAAGTATGTGAAGAATGCGAAAGTATGAGTCTGATGAGTGAAAATCCCAGACCTAACCTAGACCTAACATGCGTTATCCTCTAAAATATTTATCAAGACCAGGTTTAATTGATTGTTTCAGTGTGGTCCCACATTACTACGTGATCCAAACCAGAAAAAACCCAGGATCTGTTCAAAAAGTATGTGAAAAACGCGAAAGTATGAGCCTGATGAGGGCAAATCCAAGACCTATCCCAGACCTAACTTGCGATGTCCTTTAAGATATTGATGGAAACCAAGTTTAATTGACTGTTTCAGTGTGGTACCACATTACTACGTGATCTAATCCAGAAATAGCCCAGGATCTAGCCATGAAGTATGAGAAATATGCGAAAGTATGAGCCTGACGGGGGCAAATCCTAGACCTTACCCAGACCTAACATGCGTTATCCTCTAAAATATTTATCAAGACCAGGTTTAATTGATTGTTTCAGTGTGGTCCACATTACTACGTGATCCAAACCAGAAAAAACCCAGGATCTGTTCAACGAGTATGTGAAGTGTGCGAAAGTATGAGGCTGATGAGGGCAAATCCCCGACCTATCCCAGACCTAACATGCGTTATCCTCTAAAATATTTATCAAGACCAGGTTTAATTGATTGTTTCAGTGTGGTCCCACATTACTACGTGATCCAAACCAGAAAAAACCCATGATCCTTTCTACAAGTATGTGAAGAATGCGAAAGTATGAGTCTGATGAGTGAAAATCCCAGACCTAACCAAGACCTAACATGAATTATTCTCAAAAATATTGATCGAAACCAGGTTTAATTGACTGTTTCAGTGTGGTTCCACATTACTACGTGATCCAAACCAGAAAAAACCCAGGATCCGTACAACAAGTATGTGAAGAATGCGAAAGTATGAGTCTGATGAGTGAAAATCCCAGGCCTAACCTAGACCTAACATGCGTTATCCTCAAAAATATAGATCGAAACCTGGTTTAATCGACCGTTTCAGTGTGGTATTACATTACTATGTGATCCAAACCAGAAAATAACCCAGGATCTGTTCAACGAGTATGTGAAGTGTGCGAAAGTGTGAGTCTGATGAGGTCAAATCCCAGACCAATCCCAGACTTAACTTGCGTTATCCTCTAAAATATTGATCGAAACCAGGTTTAATCGACTGTTTCAGTGTGGTACCACATTACTACGTGATCCAAACCAGAAAAAACCCAGGATCCGTTCAACAAGTATGTGAAGAATGCGAAAGTATGAGTCTGATGAGTGAAAATCCCAGACCTAACCTAGACCTAACATGCGTTATCCTCTAAAATATTTATCAAGACCAGGTTTAATTGATTGTTTCAGTGTGGTCCCACATTACTACGTGATCCAAACCAGAAAAAACCCAGGATCTGTTCAAAAAGTATGTGAAAAACGCGAAAGTATGAGCCTGATGAGGGCAAATCCAAGACCTATCCCAGACCTAACTTGCGATGTCCTTTAAGATATTGATGGAAACCAAGTTTAATTGACTGTTTCAGTGTGGTACCACATTACTACGTGATCTAATCCAGAAATAGCCCAGGATCTAGCCATGAAGTATGAGAAATATGCGAAAGTATGAGCCTGACGGGGGCAAATCCTAGACCTTACCCAGACCTAACATGCGTTATCCTCTAAAATATTTATCAAGACCAGGTTTAATTGATTGTTTCAGTGTGGTCCCACATTACTACGTGATCCAAACCAGAAAAAACCCAGGATCTGTTCAACGAGTATGTGAAGTGTGCAAAAGTATGAGGCTGATGAGGGCAAATCCCTGACCTATCCCAGACCTAACATGCGTTATCCTCTAAAATATTTATCAAGATCAGGTTAAATTGATTGTTTCAGTGTGGCACCACATTACTACGTGATCCACACCAGAAAAAACCCAAGATAAGTTCAACAAATATGTGAAGAATGCGAAAGTATGAGTCTGATGAGTGAAAATCCCAGGGCTAACCTAGACCTAACATGCGTTATCCTCTAAAATATTGATCGCAACCAGGTTTAATCGACTGTTTCAGTGTGGTACCACATCACTACGTGATCCAACCCAGAAAATACCCAGGATCTGTTCAACGAGTATGTGAAGTGTGCGAAAGTGTGAGTCTGATGAGGTCAAATCCCAGACCAATCCCAGACCTAACATGCGTTATCCTCTAAAATATTTATCAAGATCAGGTTTAATTGATTGTTTCAGTGTGGTACCACATTACTACGTGATCCAAACCAGAAAAAACCCATGATCCGTTCAACAAGTATGTGAAGAATGCGAAAGTATGAGCCTGATGAGGGCAAATCCAAGACCTATCCCAGACCTAACTTGCGATGTCCTTTAAGCTATTGATGGAAACCAAGTTCAATTGACTGTTTCAGTGTGGTACCACATTACTACGTGATCTAATCCAGAAATAGCCCAGGATCTAGCCATGAAGTATGAGAAATATGCGAAAGTATGAGCCTGACGGGGGCAAATCCTAGACCTTACCCAGACCTAACATGCGTTATCCTCTAAAATATTTATCAAGACCAGGTTTAATTGATTGTTTCAGTGTGGTACCACATTACTATGTGATCCAAACCAGAAAATAACCCAGGATCTGTTCAACGAATATGTGAAGTGTGCGAAAGTATGAGTGTGATGAGGTCAAATCCCAAACCAATCCCTGACTTAACTTGCGTTATCCTCTAAAATATTGATCGAAACCAGGTTTAATCGACTGTTTCAGTGTGGTACCACATTACTACGTGATCCAAACCAGAAAAAACCCAGGATCCGTTCAACAAGTATGTGAAGAATGCGAAAGTATGAGTCTGATCAGTGAAAATCTCAGGCCTTACCTAGACCTGACTTGCGTTGTCCTCTAAAATATTGATCCAAACCAGGTTCAATGGACTGTTTCAGTGTGGTACCATACTACTACGTGATCCAAACCAGAAAAAACCCAGGATCTGTTCAAAAAGTATGTGAAAATCGCGAAAGTATGAGCCTGATGAGGGCAAATCCAAGACCTATCCCAGACCTAACTTGCGTTGTCCTTTAAGATATTGATGGAAACCAAGTTTAATTCACTGTTTCAGTGTGGTGCCACATTACTACGTGATCTAATCCAGAAATAGCCCTGGATCTAGCCATGAAGTATGAGAAATATGCGAAAGTATGAGCCTGACGAGGGCAAATCCTAGACCTTACCCAGACCTAACATGCGTTATCCTCTAAAATATTTATCAAGACCAGTTTTAATTTATTGTTTCAGTGTGGTTCCACATTACTACGTGATCCAAACCAGAAAAAACCCAGGATCTGTTCAACGAGTATGTGAAGTGTGCGAAAGTATGAGGCTGATGAGGGCAAATCCCCGACCTATCCCAGACCTAACATGCGTTATCCTCTAAAATATTTATCAAGACCAGGTTTAATTGATTGTTTCAGTGTGGTCCCACATTACTACGTGATCCAAACCAGAAAAAACCCATGATCCGTTCTACAAGTATGTGAAGAATGCGAAAGTATGAGTCTGATGAGTGAAAATTCCAGACCTAACCAAGACGTAACATGAATTATTCTCAAAAATATTGATCGAAACCAGGTTTAATTGACTGTTTCAGTGTGGTTCCACATTACTACGTGATCCAAACCAGAAAAAACCCAGGATCCGTACAACAAGTATGTGAAGAATGCGAAAGTATGAGTCTGATGAGTGAAAATCCCAGACCTAACCAAGACCTAACATGAATTATTCTCAAAAATATTGATCGAAACCAGGTTTAATTGACTGTTTCAGTGTGGTACCACATTACTACGTGATCTAATCCAGAAATAGCCCAGGATCTAGCCATGAAGTATGAGAAATATGCGAAAGTATGAGCCTGACGAGTGAAATTCCCTGGCCTAACCTAGACCTAACATGCGTTATCCTCAAAAATATTGATCGAAACCTGGTTTAATCGACCGTTTCAGTGTGGTATCACATTACTACGTGATCCAAACCAGAAAAAACCCAGGATCCGTTCAACAAGTATGTGAAGAGTGCGAAAGTATGAGTCTGATCAGTGAAAATCTCAGGCCTTACCTAGACCTAACTAGCGTTGTCCTCTAAAATATTGATCCAAACCAGGTTCAATGGACTGTTTCAGTGTGGTACCATACTACTACGTGATCCAAACCAGAAAAAACCCAGGATCTGTTCAAAAAGTATGTGAAAAACGCGAAAGTATGAGCCTGATGAGGGCAAATCCAAGACCTATCCCAGACCTAACTTGCGTTGTCCTTTAAGATATTGATGGAAACCAAGTTTAATTGACTGTTTCAGTGTGGTGCCACATTACTACGTGATCTAATCCAGAAATAGCCCAGGATCTAGCCATGAAGAATGAAAAATATGCGAAAGTGTGAGCCTGACGAGAGCAAATCCTAGTCCTTACCCAGACCTAACATGCGTTATCCTCTAAAATATTTATCAAGACCAGGTTTAATTGGTTGTTTCAGTGTGGTTCCACATTACTACGTGATCCAAACCAGAAAAAACCCAGGATCTGTTCAACGAGTATGTGAAGTGTGCGAAAGTATGAGGCTGATGAGGGCAAATCCCCGACCTATCCCAGACCTAACATGCGTTATCCTCTAAAATATTTATCAAGACCAGGTTTAATTGATTGTTTCAGTGTGGTCCCACATTACTACGTGATCCAAACCAGAAAAAACCCATGATCCGTTCTACAAGTATGTGAAGAATGCGAAAGTATGAGTCTGATGAGTGAAAATCCCAGACCTAACCAAGACCTAACATGAATTATTCTCAAAAATATTGATCGAAACCAGGTTTAATTGACTGTTTCAGTGTGGTTCCACATTACTACGTGATCCAAACCAGAAAAAACCCAGGATCCGTACAACAAGTATGTGAAGAATGCGAAAGTATGAGTCTGATGAGTGAAAATCCCAGGCCTAACCTAGACCTAACATGCGTTATCCTCAAAAATATAGATCGAAACCTGGTTTAATCGACCGTTTCAGTGTGGTATTACATTACTATGTGATCCAAACCAGAAAATAACCCAGGATCTGTTCAACGAGTATGTGAAGTGTGCGAAAGTGTGAGTCTGATGAGGTCAAATCCCAGACCAATCCCAGACTTAACTTGCGCTATCCTCTAAAATATTGATCGAAACCAGGTTTAATCGACTGTTTCAGTGTGGTACCACATTACTACGTGATCCAAACCAGAAAAAACCCAGGATCCGTTCAACAAGTATGTGAAGAATGCGAAAGTATGAGTCTGATGAGTGAAAATCCCAGACCTAACCTAGACCTAACATGCGTTATCCTCTAAAATATTTATCAAGACCAGGTTTAATTGATTGTTTCAGTGTGGTCCCACATTACTACGTGATCCAAACCAGAAAAAACCCAGGATCTGTTCAAAAAGTATGTGAAAAACGCGAAAGTATGAGCCTGATGAGGGCAAATCCAAGACCTATCCCAGACCTAACTTGCGATGTCCTTTAAGATATTGATGGAAACCAAGTTTAATTGACTGTTTCAGTGTGGTACCACATTACTACGTGATCTAATCCAGAAATAGCCCAGGATCTAGCCATGAAGTATGAGAAATATGCGAAAGTATGAGCCTGACGGGGGCAAATCCTAGACCTTACCCAGACCTAACATGCGTTATCCTCTAAAATATTTATCAAGACCAGGTTTAATTGATTGTTTCAGTGTGGTCCCACATTACTACGTGATCCAAACCAGAAAAAACCCAGGATCTGTTCAACGAGTATGTGAAGTGTGCGAAAGTATGAGGCTGATGAGGGCAAATCCCCGACCTTTCCCAGACCTAACATGCGTTATCCTCTAAAATATTTATCAAGACCAGGTTTAATTGATTGTTTCAGTGTGGTCCCACATTACTACGTGATCCAAACCAGAAAAAACCCATGATCCTTTCTACAAGTATGTGAAGAATGCGAAAGTATGAGTCTGATGAGTGAAAATCCCAGACCTAACCAAGACCTAACATGAATTATTCTCAAAAATATTGATCGAAACCAGGTTTAATTGACTGTTTCAGTGTGGTTCCACATTACTACGTGATCCAAACCAGAAAAAACCCAGGATCCGTACAACAAGTATGTGAAGAATGCGAAAGTATGAGTCTGATGAGTGAAAATCCCAGGCCTAACCTAGACCTAACATGCGTTATCCTCAAAAATATAGATCGAAACCTGGTTTAATCGACCGTTTCAGTGTGGTATTACATTACTATGTGATCCAAACCAGAAAATAACCCAGGATCTGTTCAACGAGTATGTGAAGTGTGCGAAAGTGTGAGTCTGATGAGGTCAAATCCCAGACCAATCCCAGACTTAACTTGCGTTATCCTCTAAAATATTGATCGAAACCAGGTTTAATCGACTGTTTCAGTGTGGTACCACATTACTACGTGATCCAAACCAGAAAAAACCCAGGATCCGTTCAACAAGTATGTGAAGAATGCGAAAGTATGAGTCTGATGAGTGAAAATCCCAGACCTAACCTAGACCTAACATGCGTTATCCTCTAAAATATTTATCAAGACCAGGTTTAATTGATTGTTTCAGTGTGGTCCCACATTACTACGTGATCCAAACCAGAAAAAACCCAGGATCTGTTCAAAAAGTATGTGAAAAACGCGAAAGTATGAGCCTGATGAGGGCAAATCCAAGACCTATCCCAGACCTAACTTGCGATGTCCTTTAAGATATTGATGGAAACCAAGTTTAATTGACTGTTTCAGTGTGGTACCACATTACTACGTGATCTAATCCAGAAATAGCCCAGGATCTAGCCATGAAGTATGAGAAATATGCGAAAGTATGAGCCTGACGGGGGCAAATCCTAGACCTTACCCAGACCTAACATGCGTTATCCTCTAAAATATTTATCAAGACCAGGTTTAATTGATTGTTTCAGTGTGGTCCCACATTACTACGTGATCCAAACCAGAAAAAACCCAGGATCTGTTCAACGAGTATGTGAAGTGTGCAAAAGTATGAGGCTGATGAGGGCAAATCCCCGACCTATCCCAGACCTAACATGCGTTATCCTCTAAAATATTTATCAAGATCAGGTTAAATTGATTGTTTCAGTGTGGCACCACATTACTACGTGATCCACACCAGAAAAAACCCAAGATAAGTTCAACAAATATGTGAAGAATGCGAAAGTATGAGTCTGATGAGTGAAAATCCCAGGGCTAACCTAGACCTAACATGCGTTATCCTCTAAAATATTGATCGCAACCAGGTTTAATCGACTGTTTCAGTGTGGTACCACATCACTACGTGATCCAACCCAGAAAATACCCAGGATCTGTTCAACGAGTATGTGAAGTGTGCGAAAGTGTGAGTCTGATGAGGTCAAATCCCAGACCAATCCCAGACCTAACATGCGTTATCCTCTAAAATATTTATCAAGATCAGGTTTAATTGATTGTTTCAGTGTGGTACCACATTACTACGTGATCCACACCAGAAAAAACCCAAGATCCGTTCAACAAATATGTGAAGACTGCGAAAGTATGAGACTGATGAGTGAAAATCCCAGGCCTAACCTAGACCTAACATGCGTTATCCTCAATAATATTGATCGAAACCAGGTTTAATTGAGTGTTTCAGTGTTGTACTTCATTACATCGTGATGCAATCCAGAAAAAGCACAGGATCTAGCCATCTAGTATGAGAAATATGCGAAAGTATGAGTCTGATGAGTGAAAATCCCAGACCTAACCAAGACCTAACATGCGTAATCCTCAAAAATATTGATCGAAACCTGGTTTAATCGACTGTTTCAGTGAGGTACCACATCACTGCGTGATCCAACCCAGAAAATACCCAGGATCTGTTCAACGAGTATGTGAACTGTGCGAAAGTATGAGTCTGATGAGGGCAAATCCCAGACCTATCCCAGACCTAACATGCGTTATCCTCTAAAATATTTATCAAGATCAGGTTTAATTGATTGTTTCAGTGTGGTCCCACATTACTACGTGATCCAAACCAGAAAAAACCCAGGATCTGTTCAAAAAGTATGTGAAAAACGCGAAAGTATGAGCCTGATGAGGGCAAATCCAAGACCTATCCCAGACCTAACTTGCGATGTCCTTTAAGATATTGATGGAAACCAAGTTTAATTGACTGTTTCAGTGTGGTACCACATTACTACGTGATCTAATCCAGAAATAGCCCAGGATCTAGCCATGAAGTATGAGAAATATGCGAAAGTATGAGCCTGACGGGGGCAAATCCTAGACCTTACCCAGACCTAACATGCGTTATCCTCTAAAATATTTATCAAGACCAGGTTTAATTGATTGTTTCAGTGTGGTCCCACATTACTACGTGATCCAAACCAGAAAAAACCCAGGATCTGTTCAACGAGTATGTGAAGTGTGCGAAAGTATGAGGCTGATGAGGGCAAATCCCCGACCTTTCCCAGACCTAACATGCGTTATCCTCTAAAATATTTATCAAGACCAGGTTTAATTGATTGTTTCAGTGTGGTCCCACATTACTACGTGATCCAAACCAGAAAAAACCCATGATCCTTTCTACAAGTATGTGAAGAATGCGAAAGTATGAGTCTGATGAGTGAAAATCCCAGACCTAACCAAGACCTATCATGAATTATTCTCAAAAATATTGATCGAAACCAGGTTTAATTGACTGTTTCAGTGTGGTTCCACATTACTACGTGATCCAAACCAGAAAAAACCCAGGATCCGTACAACAAGTATGTGAAGAATGCGAAAGTATGAGTCTGATGAGTGAAAATCCCAGGCCTAACCTAGACCTAACATGCGTTATCCTCAAAAATATAGATCGAAACCTGGTTTAATCGACCGTTTCAGTGTGGTATTACATTACTATGTGATCCAAACCAGAAAATAACCCAGGATCTGTTCAAC
Source organism: Colletes latitarsis (assembly GCF_051014445.1). Lineage (NCBI taxonomy): Eukaryota > Metazoa > Arthropoda > Insecta > Hymenoptera > Colletidae > Colletes > Colletes latitarsis. The sequence goes on along the minus strand of NW_027488367.1, from coordinate 25,732,643 downwards.
GAGTATGTGAAGTGTGCGAAAGTGTGAGTCTGATGAGGTCAAATCCCAGACCAATCCCAGACTTAACTTGCGTTATCCTCTAAAATATTGATCGAAACCAGGTTTAATCGACTGTTTCAGTGTGGTACCACATTACTACGTGATCCAAACCAGAAAAAACCCAGGATCCGTTCAACAAGTATGTGAAGAATGCGAAAGTATGAGTCTGATGAGTGAAAATCCCAGACCTAACCTAGACCTAACATGCGTTATCCTCTAAAATATTTATCAAGACCAGGTTTAATTGATTGTTTCAGTGTGGTCCCACATTACTACGTGATCCAAACCAGAAAAAACCCAGGATCTGTTCAAAAAGTATGTGAAAAACGCGAAAGTATGAGCCTGATGAGGGCAAATCCAAGACCTATCCCAGACCTAACTTGCGATGTCCTTTAAGATATTGATGGAAACCAAGTTTAATTGACTGTTTCAGTGTGGTACCACATTACTACGTGATCTAATCCAGAAATAGCCCAGGATCTAGCCATGAAGTATGAGAAATATGCGAAAGTATGAGCCTGACGGGGGCAAATCCTAGACCTTACCCAGACCTAACATGCGTTATCCTCTAAAATATTTATCAAGACCAGGTTTAATTGATTGTTTCAGTGTGGTCCCACATTACTACGTGATCCAAACCAGAAAAAACCCAGGATCTGTTCAACGAGTATGTGAAGTGTGCAAAAGTATGAGGCTGATGAGGGCAAATCCCCGACCTATCCCAGACCTAACATGCGTTATCCTCTAAAATATTTATCAAGATCAGGTTAAATTGATTGTTTCAGTGTGGCACCACATTACTACGTGATCCACACCAGAAAAAACCCAAGATAAGTTCAACAAATATGTGAAGAATGCGAAAGTATGAGTCTGATGAGTGAAAATCCCAGGGCTAACCTAGACCTAACATGCGTTATCCTCTAAAATATTGATCGCAACCAGGTTTAATCGACTGTTTCAGTGTGGTACCACATCACTACGTGATCCAACCCAGAAAATACCCAGGATCTGTTCAACGAGTATGTGAAGTGTGCGAAAGTGTGAGTCTGATGAGGTCAAATCCCAGACCAATCCCAGACCTAACATGCGTTATCCTCTAAAATATTTATCAAGATCAGGTTTAATTGATTGTTTCAGTGTGGTACCACATTACTACGTGATCCACACCAGAAAAAACCCAAGATCCGTTCAACAAATATGTGAAGACTGCGAAAGTATGAGACTGATGAGTGAAAATCCCAGGCCTAACCTAGACCTAACATGCGTTATCCTCAATAATATTGATCGAAACCAGGTTTAATTGAGTGTTTCAGTGTTGTACTTCATTACATCGTGATGCAATCCAGAAAAAGCACAGGATCTAGCCATCTAGTATGAGAAATATGCGAAAGTATGAGTCTGATGAGTGAAAATCCCAGACCTAACCAAGACCTAACATGCGTAATCCTCAAAAATATTGATCGAAACCTGGTTTAATCGACTGTTTCAGTGAGGTACCACATCACTGCGTGATCCAACCCAGAAAATACCCAGGATCTGTTCAACGAGTATGTGAACTGTGCGAAAGTATGAGTCTGATGAGGGCAAATCCCAGACCTATCCCAGACCTAACATGCGTTATCCTCTAAAATATTTATCAAGATCAGGTTTAATTGATTGTTTCAGTGTGGTCCCACACTACTACGTGATCCAAACCAGAAAAAACCCAGGATCTGTTCAACAAGTATGTGAAAAACGCGGAAAGTATGAGCCTGATGAGGGCAAATCCCAGACCTATCCCAGACCTAACTTGCGTTGTCCTCTAAGATAATGATGGAAACCAGGTTTAATTGACTGTTTCAGTGTTGTACTTCATTACTACGTGATGCAATCCAGAAAAAGCCCAGCATCTAGCCATCAAGTATGAGAAATATGCGAAAGAATGAGCCTGATGAGAGCAAATCCCAGACCTAACCTAGACCTAACATGCGTTATCATCTAAAATATTTATCAAGACCAGGTTTAATTGATTGTTTCAGTGTGGTCCCACATTACTACGTGATCCAAACCAGAAAAAACCCCTGATCCGTTCAATAAGTATGTGAAGAATGCGAAAGTATGAGTCTGATCAGTGAAAATCTCAGGCCTTACCTAGACCTAACTTGCGTTGTCCTCTAAAATATTGATCCAAACCAGGTTCAATGGACAGTTTCAGTGTGGTACCATACTACTACGTGATCCAAACCAGAAAAAACCCAGGATACGTTCAACAAGTATGTGAAGAATGCGAAAGTATGAGTCTGATGAGTGAAAATCCCAGGCCTAACCTAGACCTAACATGCGTTATCCTCAAAAATATTGATCGAAACCTGGTTTAATCGACTGTTTCAGTGTGGTACCACATTACTATGTGATCCAAACCAGAAAATAACCCAGGATCTGTTCAACGAGTATGTGAAGTGTGCGAAAGTATGAGTCTGATGAGGTCAAATCCCAAACCAATCCCAGACTTAACTTGCGTTATCCTCTAAAATATTGATCGAAACCTGGTTTAATCGACTGTTTCAGTGTGGTACCACATTACTACATGATCTAATCCAGAAATAGCCCAGGATCTAGCCATGAAGTATGAGAAATATGCGAAAGTATGAGCCTGACGAGGGCAAATCCTAGACCTTACCCAGACCTAACATGCGTTATCCTCTAAAATATTTATCAAGACCAGGTTTAATTGATTGTTTCAGTGTGGTTCCACATTACTACGTGATCCAAACCAGAAAAAACCCAGGATCTGTTCAACGAGTATGTGAAGTGTGCGAAAGTATGAGGCTGATGAGGGCAAATCCCCGACCTATCCCAGACCTAACATGCGTTATCCTCTGAAATATTTATCAAGACCGGGTTTAATTGATTGTTTCAGTGTGGTCCCACATTACTACGTGATCCAAACCAGAAAAAACCCATGATCCGTTCTACAAGTATGTGAAGAATGCGAAAGTATGAGTCTGATGAGTGAAAATCCCGGACCTAACCGAGACCTAACATGCGTTATCCTCTAAAATATTTATCAAGACCAGGTTTAATTGATTGTTTCAGTGTGGTACCACATTACTATGTGATCTAATCCAGAAATAGCCCAGGATCTAGCCATGAAGTATGAGAAATATGCGAAAGTATGAGCCTGACGAGTGAAATTCCCAGGCCTAACCTAGACCTAACATGCGTTATCCTCAAAAATATTGATCGAAACCTGGTTTAAACGACCGTTTCAGTGTGGTATCACATTACTATGTGATCCAATCCAGAAAATAACCCAGGATCTATTCAACGAGTATGTGAAGTGTGCGAAAGTGTGAGTCTGATGAGGTCAAATCCCAGACCAATCCCAGACTTAACTTGCGTTATCCTCTAAAATATTGATCGAAACCAGGTTTAATCGACTGTTTCAGTGTGGTACCACATTACTACGTGATCCAAACCAGAAAAAACCCAGGATCCGTTCAACAAGTATGTGAAGAATGCGAAAGTATGAGTCTGATGAGTGAAAATCCCAGACCTAACCTAGACCTAACATGCGTTATCATCTAAAATATTTATCAAGACCAGGTTTAATTGATTGTTTCAGTGTGGTCCCACATTACTACGTGATCCAAACCAGAAAAAACCCCTGATCCGTTCAATAAGTATGTGAAGAATGCGAAAGTATGAGTCTGATGAGTGAAAATCCCAGGCCTAACCAAGACCTAACATGCGTTATCCTCAAAAATATTGATCGAAACCTGGTTTAATCGACTGTTTCAGTGTGGTACCACATTACTATGTGATCCAAACCAGAAAATAACCCAGGATCTGTTCCAAAAGTATGTGAAGTGTGCGAAAGTATGAGTCTGATGAGGGCAAATCCCCGACCTATCCCAGACCTAACTTGCGTTGTCCTCTAAGATATTGATGGAAACCAGGTTTAATTGACTGTTTCAGTGTTGTACATCATTACTACGTGATGCAATCCAGAAAAAGCCCAGGATCTAGATATCAAGTATGAGAAATATGCGAATGAATGAGCCTGATGAGAGCAAATCCCAGACCTAACCTAGACCTAACATGAATTATTCTCTAAAATATTGATCGAAACCAGGTTTAATTGGCTGTTTCAGTGTGGTCCCACATTACTACGTGATCCAAACCAGAAAAAACCCAGGATCCGTTCAACAAGTCTGTGAAGAATGCGAAAGTATGAGCCTGATGAGTGAAAATCCCAGACCTAACCTAGACCTAATATGCGTTATCCTCTAAAATATTTATCAAGACCAGGTTTAATTGATTGTTTCAGTGTGATCCCACACTACTACGTGATCCAAACCAGAAAAAACCCTGGATCTGTTCAACAAGCATGTGAAAAACGCGGAAAGTATGAGCCTGATGAGGGCAAATCCCAGACCTATCCCAGACCTAACTTGCGTTGTCCTCTAAGATATTGATGGAAACCAGGTTTAATTGACTGTTTCAGTGTTGTACTTCATTACTACGTGATGCAATCCAGAAAAAGCCCAGCATCTAGCCATCGAGTATGAGAAATATGCGAAAGAATGAGCCTCATGAGAGCAAATCCCAGACCTATCCCAGACCTAACTTGCGTTGGCCTCTAAGATATTGATCGAAACCTGGTTTAATTGACTGTTTCAGGGTGGTACCAAATTACTACGTGATACAATCCAGAAACAGCCCAGGATCTAGCCATGAAGTATGAGAAATATGCGAAAGTATGAGTCTGATGAGTGAAAATCCTAGGGCTAACCTAGACCTAACATGCGTTATCCTCTAAAATATTGATCGCAACCAGGTTTAATCGCCTGTTTCAGTGTGGTACCACATCACTACGTGATCCAAACCAGAAAATACCCAGGATCTGTTCAACGAGTATGTGAAGTGTGCGAAAGTGTGAGTCTGATGAGGTCAAATCCCAGAACAATCCCAGACTTAACTTGCGTTATCCTCTAAAATATTGATCGAAACCAGGTTTAATCGACTGTTTCAGTGTGGTACCACATTACTACGTGATCCAAACCAGAAAAAACCCAGGATCCGTTCAACACGTATGTGAAGAATGCGAAAGTATGAGTCTGATGAGTGAAAATCCCAGACCTATCCCAGACCTAACTTGCGTTGTCCTCTAAAATATTGATCGAAACCAGGTTTAATCGACTGTTTCAGTGTGGTACCACATTACTACGTGATCCAAACCAGAAAAAAACCCAGGATCCGTTCAACAAGTATGTGAAGAATGCGAAAGTATGAGTCTGATCAGTGAAAATCCCAGACCTAACCTAGACCTAACATGCGTTATCCTCTAAAATATTTATCAAGACCAGGTTTAATTGATTGTTTCAGTGTGGTCCCACATTACTACGTGATCCAAACCAGAAAAAACCCAGGATCTGTTCAAAAAGTATGTAAAAAACGCGAAAGTATGAGCCTGATGAGGGCAAATCCAAGACCTATCCCAGACCTAACATGCGTTATCCTCTAAAATATTTATCAAGACCAGGTTTAATTGATTGTTTCAGTGTGGTCCCACATTACTACGTGATCCAAACCAGAAAAAACCCATGATCCGTTCTACAAGTATGTGAAGAATGCGAAAGTATGAGTCTGATGAGTGAAAATTCCAGACCTAACCAAGACCTAACATGAATTATTCTCAAAAATATTGATCGAAACCAGGTTTAATTGACTGTTTCAGTGTGGTTCCACATTACTACGTGATCCAAACCAGAAAAAACCCAGGATCCGTACAACAAGTATGTGAAGAATGCGAAAGTATGAGTCTGATGAGTGAAAATCCCAGACCTAACCAAGACCTAACATGAATTATTCTCAAAAATATTGATCGAAACCAGGTTTAATTGACTGTTTCAGTGTGGTACCACATTACTACGTGATCTAATCCAGAAATAGCCCAGGATCTAGCCATGAAGTATGAGAAATATGCGAAAGTATGAGCCTGACGAGTGAAATTCCCAGGCCTAACCTAGACCTAACATGCGTTATCCTCAAAAATATTGATCGAAACCTGGTTTAATCGACCGTTTCAGTGTGGTATCACATTACTACGTGATCCAAACCAGAAAAAACCCAGGATCCGTTCAACAAGTATGTGAAGAATGCGAAAGTATGAGTCTGATGAGTGAAAATCCCAGGCCTAACCTAGACCTAACATGCGTTATCCTCAAAAATATTGATCGAAACCTGGTTTAATCGACTGTTTCAGTGTGGTACCACATTACTATGTGATCCAAACCAGAAAATAACCCAGGATCTGTTCAACGAGTATGTGAAGTGTGCGAAAGTATGAGTCTGATGAGGTCAAATCCCAAACCAATCCCAGACTTAACTTGCGTTATCCTCTAAAATATTGATCGAAACCTGGTTTAATCGACTGTTTCAGTGTGGTACCACATTACTACGTGATCTAATCCAGAAATAGCCCAGGATCTAGCCATGAAGTATGAGAAATATGCGAAAGTATGAGCCTGACGAGGGCAAATCCTAGACCTTACCCAGACCTAACATGCGTTATCCTCTAAAATATTTATCAAGACCAGGTTTAATTGATTGTTTCAGTGTGGTTCCACATTACTACGTGATCCAAACCAGAAAAAACCCAGGATCTGTTCAACGAGTATGTGAAGTGTGCGAAAGTATGAGGCTGATGAGTGAAAATCCCAGGCCTAACCTAGACCTAACATGCGTTATCCTCAAAAATATTGATCGAAACCTGGTTTAATCGACTGTTTCAGTGTGGTACCACATTACTATGTGATCCAAACCAGAAAATAACCCAGGATCTGTTCAACGAGTATGTGAAGTGTGCGAAAGTATGAGTCTGATGAGGTCAAATCCCAAACCAATCCCAGACTTAACTAGCGTTATCCTCTAAAATATTGATCGAAACCAGGTTTAATCGACTGTTTCAGTGTGGTACCACATTACTACGTGATCCAAACCAGAAAAAACCCAGGATCCGTTCAACAAGTATGTGAAGAATGCGAAAGTATGAGTCTGATCAGTGAAAATCTCAGGCCTTACCTAGACCTAACTTGCGTTGTCCTCTAAAATATTGATCCAAACCAGATTCAATGGACTGTTTCAGTGTGGTACCATACTACTACGTGATCCAAACCAGAAAAAACCCAGGATCTGTTCAAAAAGTATGTGAAAAACGCGAAAGTATGAGCCTGATGAGGGCAAATCCAAGACCTATCCCAGACCTAACTTGCGTTGTCCTTTAAGATATTGATGGAAACCAAGTTTAATTGACTATTTCAGTGTGGTACCACATTACTACGTGATCTAATCCAGAAATAGCCCAGGATCTAGCCATGAAGTATGAGAAATATGCGAAAGTATGAGCCTGACGAGGGCAAATCCTAGACCTTACCCAGACCTAACATGCGTTATCCTCTAAAATATTTATCAAGACCAGGTTTAATTGATTGTTTCAGTGTGGTTCCACATTACTACGTGATCCAAACCAGAAAAAACCCAGGATCTGTTCAACGAGTATGTGAAGTGTGCGAAAGTATGACGCTGATGAGGGCAAATCCCCGACCTATCCCATACCTAACATGCGTTATCCTCTGAAATATTTATCAAGACCGGGTTTAATTGATTGTGTCAGTGTGGTCCCACATTACTACGTGATCCAAACCTGAAAAAACCCATGATCCGTTCTACAAGTATGTGAAGAATGCGAAAGTATGAGTCTGATGAGTGAAAATCCCGGACCTAACCGAGACCTAACATGCGTTATCCTCTAAAATATTTATCAAGACCAGGTTTAATTGATTGTTTCAGTGTGGTACCACATTACCATGTGATCTAATCCAGAAATAGCCCAGGATCTAGCCATGAAGTATGAGAAATATGCGAAAGTATGAGCCTGACGAGTGAAATTCCCAGGCCTAACCTAGACCTAACATGCGTTATCCTCAAAAATATTGATCGAAACCTGGTTTAATCGACCGTTTCAGTGTGGTATCACATTACTATGTGATCCAAACCAGAAAATAACCCAGGATCTGTTCAACGAGTATGTGAAGTGTGCGAAAGTGTGAGTCTGATGAGGTCAAATCCCAGACCAATCCCAGACTTAACTTTGCGTTATCCTCTAAAATATTGATCGAAACCAGGTTTAATCGACTGTTTCAGTGTGGTACCACATTACTACGTGATCCAAACCAGAAAAAACCCAGGATCCGATCAACAAGTATGTGAAGAATGCGAAAGTATGAGTCTGATGAGTGAAAATCCCAGACCTAACCTAGACCTAACATGCGTTATCATCTAAAATATTTATCAAGACCAGGTTTAATTGATTGTTTCAGTGTGGTCCCACATTACTACGTGATCCAAACCAGAAAAAACCCATGATCCGTTCAATAAGTATGTGAAGAATGCGAAAGTATGAGTCTGATGAGTGAAAATCCCAGGCCTAACCAAGACCTAACATGCGTTATCCTCAAAAATATTGATTGAAACCTGGTTTAATCGACTGTTTCAGTGTGGTACCACATTACTATGTGATCCAAACCAGAAAATAACCCAGGATCTGTTCCAAAAGTATGTGAAGTGTGCGAAAGTATGAGTCTGATGAGGGCAAATCCCCGACCTATCCCAGACCTAACTTGCGTTGTCCTCTAAGATATTGATGGAAACCAGGTTTAATTGACTGTTTCAGTGTTGTACATCATTACTACGTGATGCAATCCAGAAAAAGCCCAGGATCTAGATATCAAGTATGAGAAATATGCGAATGAATGAGCCTGATGAGAGCAAATCCCAGACCTAACCTAGACCTAACATGAATTATTCTCTAAAATATTGATCGAAACCAGGTTTAATTGGCTGTTTCTGTGTGGTCCCACATTACTACGTGATCCAAACCAGAAAAAATCCAGGATCCGTTCAACAAGTCTGTGAAGAATGCGAAAGTATGAGCCTGATAAGTGAAAATCCCAGACCTAACCTAGACCTAATATGCGTTATGCTCTAAAATATTGATCCAAACCAGGTTTAATGGACTGTTTCAGTGTGGTACCACGCTACTACGTGATCCAAACCAGAAAATAACCCAGGATCTGTTCAACGAGTATGTGAAGTGTGCGAAAGTATGAGTCTGATGAGGGCAAATCCCAGACCTATCCCAGACCTAACATGCGTTATCCTCTAAAATATTTATCAAGACCAGGTTTAATTGATTGTTTCAGTGTGATCCCACACTACTACGTGATCCAAAGCAGAAAAAACCCAGGATCTGTTCAACAAGCATGTGAAAAACGCGGAAAGTATGAGCCTGATGAGGGCAAATCCCAGACCTATCCCAGACCTAACTTGCGTTGTCCTCTAAGATATTGATGGAAACCAGGTTTAATTGACTGTTTCAGTGTTGTACTTCATTACTACGTGATGCAATCCAGAAAAAGCCCAGCATCTAGCCATCGAGTATGAGAAATATGCGAAAGAATGAGCCTCATGAGAGCAAATCCCAGACCTAACCTAGACCTAACATGAATTATTCTCTAAAATATTGATCGAAACCAGGTTTAATTGACTGTTTCAATGTGGTCCCACATTACTACGTGATCCAAACCAGAAAATAAACCAGGATCTGTCAAACGAGTATGTGAAGTGTGCGAAAGTATGAGCCTGATGAGAGCAAATCCCAGACCTAACCTAAACCTAACATGAATTATTCTCTAAAATATTGATCGAAACCAGGCTTAATTGACTGTTTCAGTGTGGTACCACATTACTACGTGATCCAAACCAGAAAAAGCCCAGGATCAGTTCAACAAGTATGTGAAAAACGCGAAAGTATGAGTCTGATGAGGGCGAATCCCAGACCTATGCCAGACCTAACATGCGTTATCCTGCAAAATATTGATCGAAACCAGGTTTAATTGACTGTTTCAGCGTGGTACCAAATTACTACGTGATACAATCCAGAAACAGCCCAGGATCTAGCCATGAAGTATGAGAAATATGCGAAAGTATGAGCCTGATGAGTGAAATTCCCCGGCCTAACCTAGACCTAACATGCGTTATCCTCAAAAATATTGATCCAAACCAGGTTTAATGGACTGTTTCAGTGTGGTACCACTTTACTACGTGATCCAAAGCAGAAAAAACTCTCGATCAGGTCAACATGTATGTTAAAACTGCGAAAGTATGACCCTGATGAGAGCAAATCCCAGGCCTAACCTAGACCTAACATGCGCTGTCCTCTAAAATATTGATGGAAACCAGGTTTAATTGACTGTTTCAGTGTTGTACTTCATCACTACGTGATGCAATCCAGAGAAAGCCCAGGATCTAGCCGTCAAGTATGAGAAATATGCGAAAGAATGAGCCTGATGAGAGCACATCCCAGACCTAACCTAGACCTAACATGAATTATTCTCTAAAATATTGATCGAAACCAGGTTTAATTGACTGTTTCAGTGTTGTACTTCATTACTACCTGATGCAATCCAGAAAAAGCCCAGGATCTAGCCGTCAAGTATGAGAAATATGCGAAAGTATGAGCCTGATGAGGGCAAATCCTAGACCTAACCCAGACCTAACATGCGTTATCCTGTAAAATATTTATTAAGATCAGGTTTAATTGATTGTTTCAGTGTGGTACCACATTACTACGTGATCCACACCAGAAAAAACCCAAGATCCGTTCAACAAATATGTGAAGAATGCGAAAGTATGAGTCTGATGAGTGAAAATCCCAGGCCACCCTAGACCTAACGTGCGTTACCCTCAATAATATTGATCGAAACCAGGTTTAATTGAGTGTTTCAGTGTTGTACTTCATTACTACGTGATGCAATCCAGAAAAAGCCCAGGATCTAGCCATCTAGTATGAGAAATATGCGAAAGAATGAGCCTGATGAGAGCAAATCCCTGACCTAACCTAGACCTAACATGAATTATTCTCTAAAATGTTCATCAAAACCAGGTTTAATTGACTGTTTCAGTGTGGTACCACATTACTACGTGATCCAATCCAGAAATAGCCCAGGATCCAGCCATGAAGTATGAGAAATATGCGAAAGTATGAGCCTGATGAGGGCAAATCCTAGACCTAACCCAGACCTAACATGCGTTATCCTCTAAAATATTTATCTAGACCAGGTTTAATTGAATGTTTCAGTGTGGTACCACATTACTACGTGATCCAAACCGGTAAAAACCCAGGATCCGCTCAACAAGTATGTGAAGAATGCGAAAGTATGAGTCTGATGAGAGAAAATCCCCGGCCTAACCTAGACCTAACATGCGTTATCCTCAAAAATATTGATCGAAACCAGGTTTAATCGACTGTTTCAGTGTGGTACCACACTACTACGTGACCCAATCCAGAAAAAAGCCAGGATCTGTTCAACAAGTGTGTGAAAAACGCGAAAGTATGAGTCTGATGAGGGCAAATCCGAGACCTAACCTAGACCTAACATGCGTTATCCTCTAACATATAGATCCAAACCAGGTTTAATGGACTGTATCAGTGTGGTACCCTCCACTACGTGATCCAAACCAGAGAAAACCCAGGATCTGTTCAACAAGTATGTGAAAAACGCGAAAGTATGAGCCTGATGCGGGCAAATCCCAGACCTATCCCAGACCCAACTTGCGAAGTCCACTAAGATATTGATGGAAACTAGGTTTAATTGACTGTTTCAGTGTTGTACTTCATTACTACGTGATGGAATCCAGAAAAAGCCCAGGATCTAGCCATCAAGTATGACAAATATGCGAAAGAATGAGCCTGATGGGAGCAAATCGCAGACCTAACCTAGACCTAACATGAATTATTCTCAAAAATATTAATCGAAACCTGGTTTAATTGACTGTTTCAGTGTTGTACTTCATTGCTACGTGATGCAATCCAGAAAAAGCCCAGGATCTAGCCATCAAGTATGAGAAATATGCGAAAGAATGAGCCTGATGAGAGCAAATCGCAGACCAAACCTAGACCTAACATGAATTATTCTCTAAAATATTGATCAAAACCAGGTTTAATGGACTGTTTCAGTGTGGTACCACACTACTACGTGACCCAATCCAGAAAAAAGCCAGGATCTGTTCAACAAGTGTGTGAAAAACGCGAAAGTATGAGCCTGATGAGGGCAAATCCGAGACCTAACCTAGACCTAACATGCGTTTTCCTCTAAAATATAGATCCAAACCAGGTTTAATGGACTGTATCAGTGTGGTACCCTCCACTACGTGATCCAAACCAGAAAAAACCCAGGATCTGTTCAACAAGTATGTGAAAAACGCGAAAGTATGAGCCTGATGAGGGCAAATCCCAGACCTATCCCAGACCCAACTTGCGTTGTCCTCTAAGATATTGATGGATACTAGGTTTAATTGACTGTTTCAGTGTTGTACTTCATTACTACGTGATGCAATCCAGAAAAAGCGCAGGATCTAGCCATCAAGTATGACAAATATGCGAAAGAATGAGTCTGATGGGAGCAAATCCCAGACCTAACCTAGACCTAACATGAGTTAATCTCTAAAATATTGATCGAAACCTGGTTTAATTGACTGTTTCAGTGTTGTACTTCATTGCTACGTGATGCAATCCAGAAAAAGCCCAGGATCTAGCCATCAAGTATGAGAAATATGCGAAAGAATGAGCCTGATGAGAGCAAATCGCAGACCTAACCTAGACCTAACATGAATTATTCTCTAAAATATTGATCAAAACCAGGTTTTATGGACTGTTTCAGTGTGGTACCACACTACTACGTGATCCAAACCAGAAAAAACCCAGGATCTGTTCAACAAGTATGTGAAAAATGCGAAAGTATGAGTCTGATGAGGTCAAATCCCAGACCTATCCCAGACTTAACTTGCGTTATCCTCTAAAATATTGATCGAAACCAGGTTTAATCGACTGTTTCAGCGTGGTACCACATTACTATGTGATACAATCCAGAAACAGCCCAGGATCTAGCCATGAAGTATGAGAGATATGCGAAAGTATGAGCCTGATGAGGGCAAATCCTAGACCTAACCCAAACCTAACATGCGTTATCCTCTAAAATATTTATCAAGACCAGGTTTAATTGAACGTTTCAGTGTGGTACCACATTACTACGTGAACCAAACCAGAAAAAACCCAGGATCCGTTCAACAAGTAAGTTAAAACTGCGACAGTATGACCCTTATGAGAGCAAATCCCAGACCTAACCTAGACCTGACATGCGTTGTCCTCTAAAATATTGATGGAAACCAGGTTTAATTGACTGTTTCAGTGTTGTGCTTCATTACTACGTGAAGCAATCCAGAAAATGCCCAGGATCTAGCCATCAAGTATGAGAAATATGCGAAAGAATGTGCCTGATGAGAGCATATCCCTGACCGAACCTAGACCTAACATGAATTATTCTCTAAAATATTGATCAAAACCAGGTTTAATTGACTGTTTCAGTGTGGTGCCACATTACTATGTGATCCAATCCAGAAATAGCCCAGGATCCAGCCATGAAGTATGAGAAATATGCGAAAGGAGGAGCCTGATGAGGGCAAATCCTAGACCTAACCCAGACCTAACATGCGTTATCCTCTAAAATATTTATCAAGACCAGGTTTAATTGATTGTTTCAGTGTGGTCCCACATTACTACGTGATCCAAACCAGAAAAAACCCATGATCCGTTCAATAAGTATGTGAAGAATGCGAAAGTATGAGTCTGATGAGTGAAAATCCCAGGCCTAACCAAGACCTAACATGCGTTATCCTCAAAAATATTGATCGAAGCCTGGTTTAATCGACTGTTTCAGTGTGGCACCACATTACTATGTGATCCAAACCAGAAAATAACCCAGGATCTGTTCCAAAAGTATGTGAAGTGTGCGAAAGTATGAGTCTGATGAGGGCAAATCCCCGACCTATCCCAGACCTAACTTGCGTTGTCCTCTAAGATATTGATGGAAACCAGGTTTAATTGACTGTTTCAGTGTTCTACATCATTACTACGTGATGCAATCCAGAAAAAGCCCAGGATCTAGATATCAAGTATGAGAAATATGCGAATGAATGAGCCTGATGAGAGCAAATCCCAGACCTAACCTAGACCTAACATGAATTATTCTCTAAAATATTGATCGAAACCAGGTTTAATTGGCTGTTTCAGTGTGGTCCCACATTACTACGTGATCCAAACCAGAAAAAACCCAGGATCTGTTCAACGAGTATGTGTAGTGTGCGAAAGTATGAGTCTGATGAGGGCAAATCCCCGACCTATCCCAGACCTAACTTGCGTTGTCCTCTAAGATATTGATGGAAACCAGGTTTAATTGACTGTTTCAGTGTTGTGCTTCATTACTACGTGAAGCAATCCAGAAAATGCCCAGGATCTAGCCATCAAGTATGAGAAATATGCGAAAGAATGTGCCTGATGAGAGCATATCCCTGACCGAACCTAGACCTAACATGAATTATTCTCTAAAATATTGATGAAAACCAGGTTTAATTGACTGTTTCAGTGTGGTGCCACATTACTATGTGATCCAATCCAGAAATAGCCCAGGATCCAGCCATGAAGTATGAGAAATATGCGAATGGAGGAGCCTGATGAGGGCAAATCCTAGACCTAACCTAGACCTAACATGCGTTATCCTCAAAAATATTTATCAAGACCAGGTTTAACTGAATGTTTCAGTGTGGTACCACACTACAACGTGATCCAAACCAGAAAAAAACCCAGGATCTGTTCAACAAGTATGTGAAAAATGCGAAAGCATGAGTCTGATGAGGGCAAATCCCAGGCCTAACCTAGACATAACTTTCGTTATCCTCTAAAATATTGATCGAAACCAGGTTTAGTGGGCTGTTTCAGTGTGATACCACATTACTGCGCGATGCAAACCAGAAAACCCCCAGGATCTGTTCAACAAGTATGTGAAAAATGCGAAAGTATGACCCTGATGTGGGCAAATCCCAGACCTATCCCAGACCTAACTTGCATTGTCCTCTAAAATATTGATCGAAACCAGGTTTAATTGACTGTTTCAGTGTGGTACCACATTACTATGTGATCCAATCCAGAAATAGCCCAGGATCTAGCCATGAAATATGAGAAATATGCGAAAGTATGAGCCTGATGAGGGCAAATTCTAGACCTAACCCAGACCTAACATGCGTTATCCTCTAAAATATTTATCAAGACCAGGTTGAATTGATTGTTTCAGTGTGGTCCCACATTACTACGTGATCCAAACCAGAAAAAACCCAGGATCCGTTCAACAATTATGTGAAAAACGAAACGTATGAGCCTGATGAGGGCAAATCCCAGACCTATCCCAGACCTAACTTGCGTTATCCTCTAAAATATCGATCGAAACAAGGTTTAATTGACTGTTTCAGCGTGGTACCACATTACTACGTGATACAATCCAGAAACAGCCCAGGATCTAGCCATGAAGTATGAGAAATATGCGAAAGTATGAGCCTGATGTGGGCAAATCCTAGACCTAACCCAAACCTAACATGCGTTATCCTCTAAAATATTTATCAAGACCAGGTTTACTTGAATGTTTCAGTGTGGTACCACATTACCGCGTGATCCAATCCAGAAAAAGCCCAGGATCTAGCTATGAAGTATGAGAAATATACGAAAGTATGTGTCTGATGAGGGCAAATCCCAAGCCTAACCTAGACATAACATGCGTTATCCTCTAAAATATTGATCGAAAACAGGTTTAATGGACTGTTTCAGTGTGGTACCACATTACTACGTGATCCAAACCAGAAAAAACCCAGAATCTGTTCAACAAGTATGTGATAAACGCGAAAGTATGAGCCTGATGAGGGCAAATCTCAGACGTATCCCAGACATAACTTGCGTTATCCTCTAAAATATTTATCGAAACCAGGTTTAATTGACTGTTTCAGTGTAGTACCACATTACAGCGTGATCCAAACCAGAAAAAACTCAGGATCCGTTCAACACGTATGTGAAGTATGCGAAAGTATGAGTCTGGTGAGTGAAAATCCCAGGCCTAACCTAGACCTGACATGCGTTATCCTCTAAAATATTGATCAAAACGGGAATTAATGGACTGTTTCAGTGTGGTACCACATTACTACGCGATCAAAACCAGAAAAAACCCAGAATCTGTTCAACAAGTACGTGAAGAATGCGAAAGTATGTGTCTGATGAGGGCAAATCCCAAGCCAACCTAGACATAACATGCGTTATCCTCTAAAATATTGATCGTAACCAGGTTTAATGGACTGTCTCAGTGTGGTACCACATTCCTACGTGATCCAAACCAGTGGAAGCCCAGGATCTGGCCAACAAGTATGTGAAAAACGCGATAGTATGACCCTGATGAGGGCAAATCCCAGACCTAACCAAGACCTAACATGTGTCATCCTCTAAAATAATAATCGAAACCAGGTTTAATGGTCTGCTTCAGTGTGGTACCACATTACTATGTGATCCAAACCAGAAAAAGCCAGGGATCTGTTGAACAAGTATATAAAAAATGCGAAAATGTGACCCTGATGAGGGCAAATCCCAGACCTATCCCAGACCTAACTTGCGTTATCCTCGAAAATATTGATCGAAACCGGGTTCGATGGACTGTTTCTGTGTGGTACCACATTACTACGTGATCCAAACCAGAAAAAACCCAGGATCTAGCCATGTAGTAAGAGAAAAATGCGGAAGTATGAGCCTGACGAGGGCAAATCCTAGACCAAACCCAGACCTAACAAGCTTAATCCTCTAAAATATTTATCAAGACCGGGTTTAATTGCATGTTTCAGTGTGGTACCACATTACTACGTGATCCAAACCAGAAAAAACCCAGGATCCGTTCAACAAGTATGTGAAAAACGCGAAAGTATGAGCCTGATGAAGGCAAATCCCAGTCCTAACCTAGACCCAACATGTGTTATCCTCTAAAATAATAATCGAAACAAGGTTTAATCCACTGTTTCAGTGTGGTAGCACATTACTACGTGATCCAAACCAGAAAAAAACCCAGGATCTGTTCAACAAGTATGTGAAGTATGCGAAAGGATGAGTCTGATGAGGGCAAATCCCAGGCCTAACCTAGACATAACATGCGTTATCCTCTAAAATATTGATCGAAACCAAGTTTAATCGACTGTGGCAGTGTGATAACACTTTACAACGTTATCGAAACCAGAAAAAGCCAGGGATCTGATCAACAAGTATGTGAAAAACGCGAAAGTATGAGCCTGATGAAGGCAAATCCCAGTCCTAACCTAGACCCAACATGTGTTATCCTCTAAAATAATAATCGAAACAAGGTTTAATCCACTGTTTCAGTGTGGTAGCACATTACTACGTGATCCAAACCAGAAAAAAACCCAGGATCTATTCAACAAGTATGTGAAGTATGCGAAAGGATGAGTCTGATGAGGGCAAATCCCAGGCCTAACCTAGACCTAACTTGCGTTGTCCTCTAAAATAATGACCGAAACCAGGTTTAGTGGACTGTTTCAGTGTGGTACCACATTACTACGCGATCCAATCCAGAGAAAGCTCAGAATCTGGCCATCAAGTATGAGAAATATTCGAAAGTACGAGCCAGATGAGAGCAAATCCCAGACCTAACCCAGACCTAACATGAATTATTCTCTAAAATATTGATCGAAACCAGGTTTAATGGACTGTTTCAGTGGGGTACCACATTACTACGTGATGCAATCCAGAAAAAGCCCTGGATCTCGCCATCAAGTATGAGAAATATGCGAAAGTATTACACTGATGAGCGCAAATCCCAGACCTAACCCAGACATAACATGCGTTATCTTCCAAAATATTGATCGAACACAGGTTTAATTGAATGTTTTAGTGTGGTACCACTTTACTACGTGATCCAATGTAGAAAAAACCCAGGATATGTTCAACAAGTATGTGAAGTATGCGAAAGTATGAGTCTGATGAGGGAAAATCCCCGGCCCAACCAGGACATAAAATAAGTTATCCTCAAAAATAATGACCAAAACCAGGTTTAGTGGGCTGTTTCAGTGTGGTACCACATTACTACGCGATCCAATCCAGAAAAAGCCCAGGATCTAGCCATCAAGTATGAGAAATATGCGAAAGTACGAGCCTTATGAGAGCAAATCCCAGACCTATCCCAGACTTAACTTGCGTTATCCTCTAAAATATTGATCGAAACCGGGTTTAATCGACTGTTTCAGTGTGGTACCACATTACTACGTGATCCAGTCCAGAAAAAGTCCAGGATCTAGCCATCAAGTATGAGAAATATGCGAAAGTATGAGCCTGACGAGGGCAAATCCTAGACCTAACCCAGACCTAACATGCGTTATCCTCTAAAATATTGATCGAAACCAGGTTTAATAGACTGTTTCAGTGTGGCACCATTTTGCTACGTTATGCAAAGCAGAAAAAACCATCGATCAGGTCAGCATGTATGTTAAAACTGCGAAAGCATGACCCTGATGAGGGCAAATCCCATATCTAACCTAGACCTAACATGTGTTATCCGCTAAAATGATAATTGGAACTAGGTTTGATGGTCTGCTTCAGTGTGGTACCACATTACTACGTGATCCAATCCAGAAATAGCCCAGGATCTATCCATGAAGTATGAGAAATATGCGAAAGTATGAGCCTGATGGGGGCAAATCCTAGACCTAAACCAGACCTAACATGCGTTATCCTCTCAAATATTTATCAAGACCAGGTTTAATTGACTGTTTCAGTGTGGCACCATTTTGCTACGTTATGCAAAGCAGAAAAAACCATCGATCAGGTCAGCATGTATGTTAAAACTGCGAAAGCATGACCCTGATGAGGGCAAATCCCATATCTAACTTAGACCTAACATGTGTTATCCGCTAAAATGATAATTGGAACTAGGTTTGATGGTCTGCTTCAGTGTGGTACCACATTACTACGTGATCCAATCCAGAAATAGCCCAGGATCTATCCATGAAGTATGAGAAATATGCGAAAGTATGAGCCTGATGGGGGCAAATCCTAGACCTAAACCAGACCTAACATGCGTTATCCTCTCAAATATTTATCAAGACCAGGTTTAATTGACTGTTTCAGTGTGGCATCACATTACTACGTGATCCAAACCAGTGGAAGCCCAGGATCTGGCCAACAAGAATGGGAAATATGCGAAAGTATGAGCCTGACGAGAGTAAATCCCAGACCTAACCTAGACCTAACATGCGTTTTCCACAAAAATATTGATCGAAACCAGGTTTAATTGACTGTTTCAGTGTGGTACCACATTACTACGTGATACAATCCAGAAATAGCCCAGGATCTAGCCATGAAGTATGAGAAATATGCGAAAGTATGAACCTGATGAGGGCAAATCCTAGACCTAACCCAGACCTAACATGCGTTATCCTCTAAAATATTTTTCAAGACCAGGTTTAATTGAATGTTTCAGTGTGGTACCACATTACTACGTGAACCAAACCAGAAAAAACCCAGGATCCGTTCAACAAGTATGTGAAGAATGCGAAAGTATGACTCCGATCAGTGAAAATCTTTGGCCTAACCTAGACCTGACATGCGTTATCCTCAAAAATATTGATCGAAACCAGGTTTAATGGACTGTTTCAGTGTGGTACCACTTTACTACGTGATCCAAAGCAGAAAAAACTCTCGATTATGTCAACATGCATGTTAAAACTGCGAAAGTATGACCCTGATGAGGGCAAATCCCAGGCCTATCCTTGACCTAACATGCGATATCCTCTAAAATACTTATCCAGACCAGGTATAATTGAATGTTTCGGTGTGGTACCCCATTACTGCGTGATCCAATCCAGAAAAAACCCAGGATCTGTTCTACAGGTATGTGAAAAACGCG
This sequence comes from Colletes latitarsis, assembly GCF_051014445.1. Lineage (NCBI taxonomy): Eukaryota > Metazoa > Arthropoda > Insecta > Hymenoptera > Colletidae > Colletes > Colletes latitarsis. Next base: position 25,712,724 of record NW_027488367.1, on the reverse strand, counting down.
AAAGTACGAGCCTGATGAGGACAAATCCAAGACCTATCCCAGACCTAACTTCTGTTAATCCTCTAAGATATTGATCGAAACCAGGTTTAATTGACTGTTTCAGTGTGGTACCACATTACTACGTGATGCAATCAAGAAGAAGCCCAGGATCTCGCCCTCAAGTATGAGAAATATGCGAAAGTATTGCACTGATGAGCGCAAATCCCAGACCTAACCCAGACCTAACATGCGTTATCTTCCAAAATATTGATCGAACACAGGTTTAATTGAATGTTTCAGTGTGGTACCACTTTACTACGTGATCCAAAGTAGAAAAAACCCAGGATCTGTTCAACATGTATGTGAAGTATGCGAAAGTATGACTCTGATGAGGGAAAATCCCCGGCCTAACCAGGACATAAAATGAGTTATCCTCTAAAATAATGACCGACACCAGGTTTAGTGGACTGTTTCAGTGTGGTACCACATTACTACGCGATCCAATCCAGAAAAAGCCCAGGATCTAGCCATCAAGTATGAGAAATATGCGAAAGTACGAGCCTGATGAGAGCAAATCCCAGACCTATCCTAGACCTAACATGCGTTATCCTCTAAAATATTGATCGAAACCAGGTGTAATGGACTGTTTCTGTGTGGTACCACATTACTACGTGATCCAATCCAGAAAAAACCCAGGGTCTGTTTAACAAGTATGTGAAAAACGCGAAAGTATGAGCCTGATGAGGGCAAATCCCAGAACTATCCGAGACCTAACTTGCGTTATCCAGTAAAATATTGATCGAAACCAGGTTTAATTGACTGTTTCAGTGTGGTACCACATTACTACGTGATCCAATCCAGTAATAGTTCAGGATCTAGCCATGAAGTATGAGAAATATGCGAATGTATGAGCCTGATGAGGGCAAATCCTAGACCTAAACAAGACAGATAACATGCGTTATCCTCTAAAATATTTATCAAGACCAGGTTTAATTGAATGTTTCAGTGTGGTACCACATTACTACGTGAACCAAACCAGAAAAAACCCAGGATCCGTTCTACAAGTATGTGAAGAATGCAAAAGTATGACTCCGATCAGTGAAAATCTTTGGCCTAACCTAGACCTGACATGCGTTATCCTCAAAAATATTGATCGAAACCAGGTTTAATGGACTGTTTCATTGTGGTACCACTTTACTACGTGATCCAAAGCAGAAAAAACTCTCGATTATGTCAACATGCATGTTAAAACTGCGAAAGTATGACCCTGATGAGGTCAAATCCCAGGCCTATCCTAGACCTAACATGCGATATCCTCTAAAATACTTATCCAGACCAGATTTAATTGAATGTTTCGGTGTGGTACCACATTACTGCGTGATCCAATCCAGAAAAAACCCAGGATCTGTTCTACAGGTATGACAAAAACGCGAAAGTACGCGCCTGATGAGGGCAAATCCAAGACTTATCCCAGACCTAACTTCTGTTAATCCTCTAAAATATTGATCGAAACCAGGTTTAATTGACTGTTTCAGTGGGGTACCACATTACTACGTGATGCAATCCAGAAAAAGCCCAGGATCTCGCCATCAAGTATGAGAAATATGTGAAAGTATTACACTGATGAGCGCAAATCCCAGACCTAACCCAGACCTAACATGCGTTATCTTCCAAAATATTGATCGAACACAGGTTTAATTGAATGTTTCAGTGTGGTACCACTTTACTACGTGATCCAAAGTAGAAAAAACCCAGGATCTGTTCAACAAGTATGTGAAGTATGCGAAAGTACGAGCCTGATGAGAGCAAATCCCAGACCTATCCCAGACTTAACTTGCGTTATCCTCTAAAATATTGATCGAAACCGGGTTTAATCGACTGTTTCAGTGTGGTACCACATTACTACGTGATCCAGTCCAGAAAAAGTCCAGGATCTATCCATCAAGTATGAGAAATATGCGAAAGTATGAGCCTGACGAGGACAAATCCTAGACCTAACCCAGACCTAACATGCGTTATCCTCTAAAATATTGATCGAAACCAGGTTTAATAGACTGTTTCAGTGTGGCACCATTTTGCTACGTTATGCAAAGCAGAAAAAACCATCGATCGGGTCAGCATGTATGTTAAAACTGGGAAAGCATGACCCTGATAAGGGCAAATCCCATAGCTAACCTAGACCTAACATGTGTTATCCTCTAAAATAATAATTGGAACCAGGTTTGATGGTCTGCTTCAGTGTGGTACCACATTACTACGTGATCGAAACCAAAAAAAACACAGGATCTGTTCTACAGGTATGTGAAAAACGCGGAAGTATGAGCCTGATGAGGGCAAATCCCAGACCTATCCCAGACATAACTTGCGTTATCCTCTAAAATATTGATGGAAACCAGGTTTAAATGACTGTTTCAGTGTGGTACCACATTACTACGTTATCCAAACCAGTGGAAGCCCAGGATCAGGTCAACATGTATGTTAAAACTGCGAAAGTGTGAAATATTGATCGATACCAGGTTTAATTGACTGTTTCAGTGTGGTACCACATTACTACGTGATCCAGTCCAGAAAAAGTCCAGGATCTAGCCATCAAGTATGAGAAATATGCGAAAGTATGAGCCTGACGAGAGCAAATCCCAGACCTAACCTAGACCTAACATGCGTTATCCTCAAAAATATTGGTCGAAACCAGGTTTAATCGACTGTTTCAGTGTGGTACCACATTACTACGTTATCCAAACCAGTGGAAGCCCAGGATCAGGTCAACATGTATGTTAAAACTGCGAAAGTGTGAAATATTGATCGATACCAGGTTTAATTGACTGTTTCAGTGTGGTACCACATTACTACGTGATCCAATCCAGAAAAAGCCCAGGATCTAGCCATGAAGTATGAAAAATATGCGAAAGTATGAGCCTGATGTGGGCAAATCCTAGACCTAACCCAGACCTAGCATGCGTTATCCTCTAAAATATTTATCAAGACCAGGTTTAATTGAATGTTTCAGTGTGCTACCACATTACTACGTGATCCATACCGGAAAAAACCCAGGATCTGTTCAACAAGTATGTGAAAAACGCGGAAGTATGAGCCTGATGAGGGCAAATCCCAGACCTATCTCAGACATAACTTGCGTTATCCTCTAAAATATTGACCGAAACCAGGTTTAATCGACTGTTTTAGTGTGGTACTACTTTACTACGTGATCCAGAGCAGGAAAAACCCTCGATCAGGTCAACATATATGTTAAAACTACGAAAGTATGACCCTGATGAGGGCAAATCCCAGACCTATCCCAGACCTAACTTGCGTTATCCTCTAAAATATTGATCGTAACCAGGTTTAATGGACTGTTTCAGTGTGGTACCACATTACTGCGTGATCCAAACCAGAAAAAAACCAGGATCTGTTCAACAAGTATGTGAAAAATGCGAAAGCATGAGCCGGATGAGGGCAAACCCCCGACCTATCCCAGACCTAACTTGCGTTAACCTCTAAAATATTGATCGTAACCAGGTTTAATGGACTGCTTCAGTGTGGTACCACATTACTATGTGATCCAAACCAGAAAAAAACCAGGATCTGTTCAACAAGTATGTGAAAAATGCGAAAGCATGAGCCGGATGAGGGCAAATCCCAGACCTATCCCAGACCTAACTTGCGTTATCCTTGAAAATATTGATCGAAACCGGGTTCAATGGACTGTTTCTGTGTGGTACCACATTACTACGTGATCCAAACCAGAAAAAACCCAGGATCTAGCCATGTAGTAAGAGAAAAATGCGGAAGTATGAGCCTGACGAGGGCAAATCCTAGACCAAACCCAGACCTAACAAGCGTAATACTCTAAAATATTTATCAAGACCAGGTTTAATTGCATGTTTCAGTGTGGTACCACATTACTACGTGATCCAAACCAGAGAAAACCCAGGATCCGTTCAACAAGTATGTGAAAAACGCGAAAGTATGAGCCTGATGAAGGCAAATCCCAGTCCTAACCTAGACCCAACATGTGTTATCCTCTAAAATAATAATCGAAACCAGGTTTAATCCACTGTTTCAGTGTGGTAGCACATTACTACGTGATCCAAACCAGAAAAAAACCCAGGATCTATTCAACAAGTATGTGAAGTATGCGAAAGGATGAGTCTGATGAGGGCAAATCCCAGGCCTAACCTAGACATAACTTGCGTTATCCTCTAAAATATTGATCGAAACCAGGTTTAATCGACTGTGGCAGTGTGGTAACACTTTACAACGTTATCGAAACCAGAAAAAGCCAGGGATCTGTTCAACAAATATGTGAGAAATGCGAAAGTATGACCGTGATGAGGGCAAATCCCAGACCTATCCCAGACCTAACTTGCGTTGTCCTCTAAAATATTGATGGAAACCAGGTTTAAATGACTGTTTCAGTGTGGTACCACACTAGTACGTGATCCAATCCAGAAAAAGTCCAGGATCTAGCCATCAAGTATGAGAAATATGCGAAAGAATGACCCTGATGAGGGCAAATCCCATATCTAACCTAGACCTAACATGTGTTATCCGGTAAAATAATAATTGGAACTAGGTTTGATGGTCTGCTTCAGTGTGGTACCACATTACTACGTGATCCAATCCAGAAAAGCCCAGGATCTAGCTATGAAGTATGAGAAATATACGAAAGTATGTGTCTGATGAGGGCAAATCCCAAGCCTAACCTAGACATAACATGCGTTATCCTCTAAAATATTGATCGAAACCAGGTTTAATTGACTGTTTCAGTGTGGTACCACATTACTACGTGATCCAATCCAGAAATAGCCCAGGATCTATCCATGAAGTATGAGAAATATGCGAAAGTATGAGCCTGATGAGGGCAAATCCTAGACCTAACCCAGACCTAACATGCGTTAACCTCAAAAATATTTATCAAGACCAGGTTTAATTGAATGTTTCAGTGTGGTACCACATTACTACGTGAACCAAACCAGAAAAAACCCAGGATCCGTTCAACAAGTATGTGAAGAATGCGAAAGTATGACTCCGATCAGTGAAAATCTTTGGCCTAACCTAGACCTGACATGCGTTATCTTCCAAAATATTGATCGAACACAGGTTTAATTGAATGTTTCAGTGTGGTACCACTTTACTACGTGATCCAAAGTAGAAAAAACCCAGGATATGTTCAACAAGTATGTAAAGTATACGAAAGTACGAGCCTGATGAGAGCAAATCCCAGACCTATCCCAGACTTAACTTGCGTTATCCTCTAAAATATTGATCGAAACCGGGTTTAATCGACTCTTTCAGTGTGGTACCACATTACTGCGTGATCCAAACCAGAAAAAAACCAGGATCTGTTCAACAAGTATGTGAAAAATGCGAAAGCATGAGCCGGATGAGGGCAAACCCCCGACCTATCCCAGACCTAACTTGCGTTAACCTCTAAAATATTGATCGTAACCAGGTTTAATGGACTGCTTCAGTGTGGTACCACATTACTATGTGATCCAAACCAGAAAAAAACCAGGATCTGTTCAACAAGTATGTGAAAAATGCGAAAGCATGAGCCGGATGAGGGCAAATCCCAGACCTATCCCAGACCTAACTTGCGTTATCCTTGAAAATATTGATCGAAACCGGGTTCAATGGACTGTTTCTGTGTGGTACCACATTACTACGTGATCCAAACCAGAAAAAACCCAGGATCTAGTCATGTAGTAAGAGAAAAATGCGGAAGTATGAGCCTGACGAGGGCAAATCCTAGACCAAACCCAGACCTAACAAGCGTAATACTCTAAAATATTTATCAAGACCAGGTTTAATTGCATGTTTCAGTGTGGTACCACATTACTACGTGATCCAAACCAGAGAAAACCCAGGATCCGTTCAACAAGTATGTGAAAAACGCGAAAGTATGAGCCTGATGAAGGCAAATCCCAGTCCTAACCTAGACCCAACATGTGTTATCCTCTAAAATAATAATCGAAACCAGGTTTAATCCACTGTTTCAGTGTGGTAGCACATTACTACGTGATCCAAACCAGAAAAAAACCCAGGATCTATTCAACAAGTATGTGAAGTATGCGAAAGGATGAGTCTGATGAGGGCAAATCCCAGGCCTAACCTAGACATAACTTGCGTTATCCTCTAAAATATTGATCGAAACCAGGTTTAATCGACTGTGGCAGTGTGGTAACACTTTACAACGTTATCGAAACCAGAAAAAGCCAGGGATCTGTTCAACAAATATGTGAGAAATGCGAAAGTATGACCGTGATGAGGGCAAATCCCAGACCTATCCCAGACCTAACTTGCGTTGTCCTCTAAAATATTGATGGAAACCAGGTTTAAATGACTGTTTCAGTGTGGTACCACACTAGTACGTGATCCAATCCAGAAAAAGTCCAGGATCTAGCCATCAAGTATGAGAAATATGCGAAAGAATGACCCTGATGAGGGCAAATCCCATATCTAACCTAGACCTAACATGTGTTATCCGGTAAAATAATAATTGGAACTAGGTTTGATGGTCTGCTTCAGTGTGGTACCACATTACTACGTGATCCAATCCAGAAAAGCCCAGGATCTAGCTATGAAGTATGAGAAATATACGAAAGTATGTGTCTGATGAGGGCAAATCCCAAGCCTAACCTAGACATAACATGCGTTATCCTCTAAAATATTGATCGAAACCAGGTTTAATTGACTGTTTCAGTGTGGTACCACATTACTACGTGATCCAATCCAGAAATAGCCCAGGATCTATCCATGAAGTATGAGAAATATGCGAAAGTATGAGCCTGATGAGGGCAAATCCTAGACCTAACCCAGACCTAACATGCGTTAACCTCAAAAATATTTATCAAGACCAGGTTTAATTGAATGTTTCAGTGTGGTACCACATTACTACGTGAACCAAACCAGAAAAAACCCAGGATCCGTTCAACAAGTATGTGAAGAATGCGAAAGTATGACTCCGATCAGTGAAAATCTTTGGCCTAACCTAGACCTGACATGCGTTATCTTCCAAAATATTGATCGAACACAGGTTTAATTGAATGTTTCAGTGTGGTACCACTTTACTACGTGATCCAAAGTAGAAAAAACCCAGGATATGTTCAACAAGTATGTAAAGTATACGAAAGTACGAGCCTGATGAGAGCAAATCCCAGACCTATCCCAGACTTAACTTGCGTTATCCTCTAAAATATTGATCGAAACCGGGTTTAATCGACTCTTTCAGTGTGGTACCACATTACTGCGTGATCCAAACCAGAAAAAAACCAGGATCTGTTCAACAAGTATGTGAAAAATGCGAAAGCATGAGCCGGATGAGGGCAAACCCCCGACCTATCCCAGACCTAACTTGCGTTAACCTCTAAAATATTGATCGTAACCAGGTTTAATGGACTGCTTCAGTGTGGTACCACATTACTATGTGATCCAAACCAGAAAAAGCCAGGGATCTGTTGAACAAGTATGTAAAAAATGCGAAAATGTGACCCTGATGAGGACAAATCCCAGACCTATCTCAGACATAACTTGCGTTATCCTCTAAAATATTGACCGAAACCAGGTTTAATCGACTGTTTTAGTGTGGTACCACTTTACTACGTGATCCAGAGCAGGAAAAACCCTCGATCAGGTCAACATATATGTTAAAACTACGAAAGTATGACCCTGATGAGGGCAAATCCCAGACCTATCCCAGACCTAGCTTGCGTTATCCTCTAAAATATTGATCGAAACCGGGCTTAATCGACTGTTTCAGTGTGGTACCACATTACTACGTGATCCAAACCAGAAAAAACCCAGGATCTGTTCAACAAGTATGTGAAGTTTGCGAAAGTACGAGCCTGATGAGAGCAAATCCCAGACCTATCCTAGACCTAACATGTGCTATCCTCTAAAATAATATTCGAAACCAGGTTTAATTGACTGTTTCAGTGTGGTACCACATTACAGCGTGATCCAAACCAGAAAAAACTCAGGATCCGTTCAACAAGTACGTGAAGAATGCGAAAGTATGTGTCTGATGAGGGCAAATCCCAAGCCAACCTAGACATAACATGCGTTATCCTCTAAAATAATATTCGAAACCAGGTTTAATCCACTGTTTCAGTGTGGTAGCACATTACTACGTGATCCAAACCAGAAAAAAACCCAGGATCTGTTCAACAAGTATGTGAAAAACGCGAAAGTATGAGCCTGATGATGGCAAATCCCAGACCTATCCCAGACATAACTTGCGTTATCCTCTAAAATATTTATCAAGACCAGGTTGAATTGCATGTTTCAGTGTGGTACCACATTACTACGTGATCCAAACCAGAAAAAACCCAGGATCCGTTCAACAAGTATGTGAAAAACGCGAAAGTATGAGCCTGATGAAGGCAAATCCCAGTCCTAACCTAGACCCAACATGTGTTATCCTCTAAAATAATAATCGAAACCAGGTTTAATCCACCGTTTCAGTGTGGTAGCACATTACTACGTGATCCAAACCAGAAAAAAACCCAGGATCTATTCAACAAGTATGTGGAGTATGCGAAAGGATGAGTCTGATGAGGGCAAATCCCAGGCCTAACCTAGACATAACTTGCGTTATCCTCTAAAATATTTATCAAGACCAGGATTAATTGACTGTTTCAGTGTGGTATCACATTACTACGTGATCCAGACCAGTGGTAGCCCAGGATCTGGCCAACAAGAATGAGAAATATGCGAAAGTATGAGCCTAACGAGAGCAAATCCCAGACCTAACCTAGACCTAACATGCGTTATCCTCAAAAATATTGATCGAAACCCGGTTTAATTGACTGTTTCAGTGTGGCACCACATTACTACGTGATCCAATCCAGTGGAAGCGCAGGATCTGCCCAACAAGAATGAGAAATATGCGAAAGTATGAGCCTGACGAGAGCCAATCCCAGACCTAACCTAGACCTAACATGCGTTATCCTACAAAATATTGATCGAAACCAGGTTTAATCGACTGTTTCAGTGTGGTACCACATCACTACGTTATCCAAACCAGAAAAAATCCAGGATCTAGCCATCAAGTATGAGAAATATACGAAAGTATGTGTCTGATGAGGGCAAATCCCAAGCCTAACCTAGACATAACATGCGTTATCCTCTAAAATATTGATCGAAAACAGGTTTAATTGACTGTTTCAGTGTGGCACCACATTACTACGTGATCCAATCCAGTGGAAGCGCAGGATCTGCCCAACAAGAATGAGAAATATGCGAAAGTATGAGCCTGACGAGAGCCAATCCCAGACCTAACCTAGACCTAACATGCGTTATCCTACAAAATATTGATCGAAACCAGGTTTAATCGACTGTTTCAGTGTGGTACCACATCACTACGTTATCCAAACCAGAAAAAATCCAGGATCTAGCCATCAAGTATGAGAAATATACGAAAGTATGTGTCTGATGAGGGCAAATCCCAAGCCTAACCTAGACATAACATGCGTTATCCTCTAAAATATTGATCGAAAACAGGTTTAATGGACTGTTTCAGTGTGGTACCACATTACTACGTGATCCAATCCAGAAAAAACCCAGAATCTGTTCAACAAGTATATGAAAAACGCGAAAGTATGAGCCTGATGAGGGCAAATCTCAGACGTATCCCAGACATAACTTGCGTTATCCTCTAAAATATTTATTAAGACCAGGATTAATTGACTGTTTCAGTGTGGCATCACATTACTACGTGATCCAGACTAGAGGTAGCCCAGGATCTGGCCAACAAGAATGAGAAATATGCGAAAGTATGAGCCTAACGAGAGCAAATCCCAGACCTAACCTAGACCTAGCATGCGTTATCCTCAAAAATATTGATCGAAACCAGGTTTAATTGACTGTTTCAGTGTGGTACCACATTACTACGTGATCCAAACCAGAAAAAACCCAGGATCCGTTCAACAAGTATGTGAAAAACGCGAAAGTATGAGCCTGATGAAGGCAAATCCCAGTCCTAACCTAGACCCAACATGTGTTATCCTCTAAAATAATAATCGAAACCAGGTTTAATCCACCGTTTCAGTGTGGTAGCACATTACTACGTGATCCAAACCAGAAAAAAACCCAGGATCTATTCAACAAGTATGTGAAGTATGCGAAAGGATGAGTCTGATGAGGGCAAATCCCAGGCCTAACCTAGACATAACTTGCGTTATCCTCTAAAATATTTATCAAGACCAGGATTAATTGACTGTTTCAGTGTGGTATCACATTACTACGTGATCCAGACCAGTGGTAGCCCAGGATCTGGCCAACAAGAATGAGAAATATGCGAAAGTATGAGCCTAACGAGAGCAAATCCCAGACCTAACCTAGACCTAACATGCGTTATCCTCAAAAATATTGATCGAAACCCGGTTTAATTGACTGTTTCAGTGTGGCACCACATTACTACGTGATCCAATCCAGTGGAAGCGCAGGATCTGCCCAACAAGAATGAGAAATATGCGAAAGTATGAGCCTGACGAGAGCCAATCCCAGACCTAACCTAGACCTAACATGCGTTATCCTACAAAATATTGATCGAAACCAGGTTTAATCGACTGTTTCAGTGTGGTACCACATCACTACGTTATCCAAACCAGAAAAAATCCAGGATCTAGCCATCAAGTATGAGAAATATACGAAAGTATGTGTCTGATGAGGGCAAATCCCAAGCCTAACCTAGACATAACATGCGTTATCCTCTAAAATATTGATCGAAAACAGGTTTAATGGACTGTTCCAGTGTGGTACCACATTACTACGTGATCCAATCCAGAAAAATCCCAGGATCTAGCTATGAAGTATGAGAAATATACGAAAGTATGTGTCTGATGAGGGCAAATCCCGAGCCTAACCTAGACGTAACATGCGTTATCCTCTAAAATATTGATCGAAAACAGGTTTAATGGACTGGTTCAGTGTGGTACCACATTACTACGTGATCCAAACCAGAGAAAGCTCAGAATCTGGCCATCAAGTATGAGAAATATACGAAAGTATGTGTCTGATGAGAGCAAATCCCAGACCTAACCCAGACCTAACATGAATTATTCTCTAAAATATTGATCGAAACCAGGTTTAATGGACTGTTTCAGTGTGGTACCACATTACTACGTGATCCAAACCAGAAAAAACCCAGAATCTGTTCAACAAGTATATGAAAAACGCGAAAGTACGAGCCTGATGAGCGCAAATCCCAGACCTATCCCAGACCTAACTTGCGTTGTCCTCTAAAATATTGATGGAAACCAGGTTTAAATGACTGTTTCAGTGTGGTACCACATTACTACGTGATCCAAACCAGAGAAAGCTCAGAATCTGGCCATCAAGTATGAGAAATATTCGAAAGTACGAGCCAGATGAGAGCAAATCCCAGACCTAACCTAGACCTAACATGCGTTATCCTCAAAAATATTAATCGAGACCAGGTTTAATCGACTGTTTCAGTGTGGTACCACATTACTGCATGATCCAAACCAGAAAAATCCCAGGATCTGTTCAACAAGTATATGAAAAACGCGAAAGTATGACCCTGATGAGGGCAAATCCCAGACCTATCCCAGACCTAACTTGCGTTGTCCTCTAAGATACTGATCGAAACCAGGTTTAATTTACTGTTTCAGTGTGGTACCACTTTGCTACGTGATCCAAAGCAGAAAAAACCATCGATCAGGTCAACATGTATGTTAAAACTGCGAAAGTATGACCCTGATGAGGGCAAATCCCAGACATAACCTAGACCTAACATTTGCGATCCTCTAAAATAATAATCGAAACCAGGTTTAATGGTCTGCTTCAGTGTGGTACCACATTACTACGTGATCGAAACCAGAAAAAACCCAGGATCTGTTCAAGAAGTATGTGAAGAATGCGAAAATATGAGACTGATGCGGGCAAATCCTAGACCTATCCCAGAGCTAACTTGCGTTGTCCTCTAAAATATTGATGGAAACCAGGTTTAAATGACTGTTTCAGTGTGGTACCACACTAGTACGTGATCCAATCCAGAAAAAGTCCAGGATCTAGCCATCAAGTATGAGAAATATGCGAAAGAATGAGCCTGATGAGGGCAAATCCTAGACCTAACCCAGACCTAACATGCGTTATCCTCTAAAATATTTATCAAGACCAGGATTAATTGACTGTTTCAGTCTGGCACCACATTACTACGTGATCCAATCCAGTAGAAGCCCAGGATCTGCCCAACAAGAATGAGAAATATGCGAAAGTATGAGCCTGACGAGAGCCAATCCCAGACCTAACCTAGACCTAACATGCGTTATCCTAAAAAATATTGATCGAAACCAGGTTTAATCGACTGTTTCAGTGTGGTACCACATTACTACGTTATCCAAACCAGAAAAAGTCCAGGATCTAGCCATCAAGTATGAGAAATATGCGAAAGAATGAGCCTGGTGAGGGCAAATCCTAGACCTAACCCAGACCTAACATGCGTTATCCTCTAAAATATTTATCAAGACCAGGATTAATTGACTGTTTCAGTGTGGCATCACATTACTACGTGATCCAAACCAGTGGAAGCCCAGGATCTGGCCAACAAGAATGGGAAATATGCGAAAGTATGAGCCTGACGAGAGTAAATCCCAGATCTAACCGTGAACTAACATGCGTTATCCTCAAAAATATTGATCGCAACCAGGCATAATCGACTCTTTCAGTGTTGTACCACATTACTACGTTATCCAAACCAGAAAAAACCCAGGATCTGTTCAAAAAGTATGTGAAGAATGCGAAAATATGAGACTGATGGGGGCAAATCCCAGAACTATCCCAGACCTAACTTGCGTTGTCGTCTCAAATATTCATGGAAACCAGGTTTAAATGACTGTCTCAGTGTGGTACCACATTACTACGTGATCCAATCCAGAAAAAGTCCAGGATCTAGCCATCAAGGATGAGAAATATGGGAAAGTAAGAGCCTGACGAGAGCAAATCCCAGATCTAACCGAGACCTAACATGCGTTATCCTCAAAAATATTGATCGAAACCAGGTTTAATCGTCTGTTTCAGTGTGGTACCACGTTACTACGTGATCCAAACCAGAAAAAGCCCAGAATCTGGCCATCAAGTATGAGAAATATGCGAAAGTACGAGCCTCATGAGAGCAAATCCCAGACCTAACCCTGACCTAACATGAATTATCCTCAAAAATATTGATCGAAACCAGCTTTAATCGACTGTTTCAGTGTGGTACCACGTTACTACGTGATCCAAACCAGAAAAAGCCCAGAATCTGGCCATCAAGTATGAGAAATATGCGAAAGTACGAGCCTCTTGAGAGCAAATCCCAGGCCTAACCCAGACCCAACATGAATTATTCTCTAAAATATTGATCGAAACCAGGTTTAATCGACTGTTTCAGTGTGGTAGCACATTACTACATGATCCGAACCAGAAAAAACCCAGGATCTGTTCAACAAGTATGTGAAAAATGCGAAAGTACGAGCCTGATGAGAGCAAATCCCAGACTTATCCCAGATCTAACTTGCGTTGTCCACTAAAATATTTATCAAGACCAGGATTAATTGACTGTTTCAGTGTGGCATCACATTACTACGTGATTCAAACCAGTGGAAGCCCAGAATCTGGCCATCAAGTATGAGAAATATGCGAAAGTACGAGCCTCATGAGAGCAAATCCCAGGCCTAACCCAGACCTAACATGAATTATTCTCTAAAATATTGATCGAAACCAGGTTTAATCGACTGTTTCAGTGTGGTAGCACATTACTACATGATCCGAACCAGAAAAAACCCAGGATCTGTTCAACAAGTATGTGAAAAACGCGAAAGTCTGAGCCTGATAAGGGCAAATCCCAGGCCTATCCTGGACCTAATTTGCGTTATCCTATAAAATATTGATCGAAACCAGGTTTAATTGACTGTTTCAGTGTGATACCACATTACTACGTGATCCAATCCAGAAAAAGCCCAGGATCTAGCCATGAAGTATGAGAAATATGCGAAAGTATGAGCCTGACGAGGGCAAATCCCCGACCTAACCCAGACCTAACATGCGTTATCCTCTAAAATATTGACCGAAACCAGGTTTAATTGACTGTTTCTGAGTGGTACCACTTTACTACGTGATCCAAACCAGAAAAAACCGAGGATCAGTTCAACAAGTATGTTTAAAACGCGAAAGTATGAGCCTGATGAGGGCAAATTCCAGACCTATTCCAGACATAACTTGCGTTATCCCCTAAAATATTCATCAAAACCAGGTTTAATTGACCGTTTCAGTGTGGTAACACTTTACAACGTGATCGAAACCAGAAAAAGCCAGGGATCTGTTCAACAAGTATGTGAAAAATGCGTAAGTATGAGCCTGACGAGAGCAAATCCCAGACCTAACCTAGACCTAACATGCGTTATCCTCAAAAATATTGATCGAAACCAGGTTTAATTGACTGTTTCAGTGTGGTACCACATTACTACGTGATCCAATCCAGAAAAAGCCCAGGATCTAGCCATGAAGTATGAGAAATATGCGAAAGTATGAGCCTGACGAGGGCAAATCCTAGACCTAACCCAGACCTAACATACGTTATCCTCTAAAATATTTATCAAGACCAGGTTTAATGGAATGTTTCAGTGTGGTACCACATTACTACGTGATCCGAACCAGTGGAAGCCCAGGATCTGGCCAACAAGAATGAGAAACATGCGAAAGTATGAGCCTGATGAGGGCAAATCCCAGAACTTACCCAGACATAACTTGCGTTATCCTCTAAAACATTTATCAAGACCAGGATTAATTGACTGTTTCAGTGTGGCATCATATTACTACGTGATCCAAACCAGTGGAAGAAAAGGATCTGGCCATCAAGAATGAGAAATATGCGAAAGTAAGAGCCTGACGAGAGCAAATCCCAGATCTAACCGAGACCTAACATGCGTTATCCTTAAAAATATTGATCGAAACCTGGTTTAATCGACTGTTTCAGTGTGGTACCACGTTACTACATGATCCAAACCAGAAAAAGCCCAGAATCTGGCCATCAAGTATGAGGAAAATGCGAAAGTACGAGCCTCATGAGAGCAAATCCCAGACCTAACCCAGACCTAACATGAATTATCCTCTAAAATATTGATCGAAACCAGGTTTAATTCACCGTTTCAGTGTGGCATCACATTACTACGTGATCCAAACCAGTGGAAGCCCACGATCTGGCCAACAAGTATGTGAAAAACGCGAAAGTATGACCCTGATGAGGGCAAATCCCAGACCTAACCAAGACCTAACATGTGTCATCCTCTAAAATAATAATCGAAACCAGGTTTAATGATCTGCTTCAGTGTGGTACCACATTACTGCGTGATCCAAACCAGAAAAAAACCAGGATCTGTTCAACAAGTATGTGAAAAATGCGAAAGCATGAGCCGGATGAGGGCATGCCCCCGACCTATCCCAGACCTAACTTGCGTTAACCTCTAAAATATTGATCGTAACCAGGTTTAATGGAATGTTTTAGTGTGTTACCACTATACTACGTGATCCAAAGCAGAAAAAACCCTGGATCAGGTCAACATGTATGTTAAAACTGCGAATGTATGAGCCTGACGAGAGCAAATCCCAGAACTACCCTAGACCTAACATGCGTTATCCTCAAAAATATTGATCGAAACCAGGTTTCTTCGACAGTTTCAGTGTGGTACCACATTACTACGTGATCCAAACCAGAAAAAACCCAGGATCTGTTCAACAAGTATGTGAAAAATGCGAAAGTATGAGCCTGATGAGGGCAAATCCCAGACGTATCCCAGACATAACTTGCGTTATCCTCTAAAAGATTTATCAAGACCAGGATTAATGACTGTTTCAGTGTGGCATCACATTACTACGTGATCCAAACCAGTGGAAGCCCAGGATCTGGCCAACAAGAATGAGATATATGCGAAAGTATGCGCCTGATGAGGGCAAATCCTAGACCAAACCCAGACCTAACATGCGTTATCCTCCAAAATATTTGTCAAGACCAGGTTTAATTGAATGTTTCAGTGTGGTACCACATTACTACGTGATCCAATCCAGAAAAAGTCCAGGATCTAGCCATCAAGAATGAGAAATATGCGAAAGTAAGGGCCTGACGAGGACAAATCCCAGATCTAACCGCGACCTAACATGCGTTATCCTCAAGAATATTGATCGAAACCTGGTTTAATCGACTGTTTCAGTGTGGTACCACGTTACTACGTGATCCAAACCAGAGAAAGCCCAGAATCTGGCCATCAAGTATGAGAAATATGCGAAAGTACGAGCCTCATGAGAGCAAATCCCAGACCTTACCCAGACCTAACTTCAGTTGTCGTCTAAAATATTCATGGAAACCAGGTTTAAATGTCTGTCTCAGTGTGGTACCACATTACTACGTGTTCCAATCCAGAAAAAGTCCAGGATCTAGCCATCGAGAATGAGAAATATGCGAAACTAAGAGCCTGACGAGAGCAAATCCCAGATCTAACCGAGACCTAACATGCGTTATCCTCAAAAATATTGATCGAAACCTAGTTTAATCGACTGTTTCAGTGTGGTACCACGTTACTACGTGATCCAAACCAGAAAAAGCCCAGAATCTGGCCATCAAGTATGAGGAAAATGCGAAAATACGAGCCTCATGAGAGCAAATCCCAGGCCTAAGCTAGACCTAACTTGCATTATCCTGTAAGATATTGTGCGAATCCAGGTTTAATTGACTGTTTCAGTGTGGTACCACATTACTACGAGATCCAATCCAGAGAAAGCCCAGGATCTAGCCATGAAGTATGAGAAATATGCGAAAGTATGAGCCTGACGAGGGCAAATCCCCGACCTAACCCAGACCTAACATGCGTTATCCTCTAAAATATTGACCGAAACCAGGTTTAATTGACTGTTTCTGAGTGGTACCACTTTACTACGTGATCCAAACCAGAAAAAACCGAGGATCAGTTCAACAAGTATGTGAAAAACGCGAAAGTATGAGCCTGATGAGGGCAAATCCCAGACCTATTCCAGACATAACTTGCGTTATTCCCTAAAATATTCATCAAAACCAGGTTTAATTGACCGTTTCATTGTGGTAACTCTTTACAACGCGATCGAAACCAGAAAAAGCCAGGGATCTGTTCAACAAGTATGTGAAAAATGCGTAAGTATGAGCCTGACGGGAGCAAATCCCAGACCTACCCTAGACCTAACATGCGTTATCCTCAAAAATATTGATCGAAACCAGGTTTATTCGACTCTTTCAGTGTGGTACCACATTACTACGTTATCCAAACCAGAAAAAACCTAGGATCTGTTCAAAAAGTATGTGAAGAATGCGAAAGTATGACCCTGATGAGGGCAAATCCTAAACCTAACCCAGACCTAACATACGTTATCCTCTAAAACATTTATCAAGACCAGGTTTAATGGAATGTTTCAGTGTGGTACCACATTACTACGTGATCCGAACCAGTGGAAGCCCAGGATCTGGCCAACAAGGATGAGATATATGCGAAAGTATGCGCCTGATGAGGGCAAATCCTAGACCAAACCCAGACCTAACATGCGTTATCCTCCAAAATATTTGTCAAGACCAGGTTTAATTGAATGTTTCAGTGTGGTACCACATTACTACGTGATTCGAACCAGAAAAAACCCAGGATCTGTTCAAAAAGAATGTGAAGATTGCGAAAGTATGACCCTGATGAGGGCAAATCCCAGGCCTAAGCTAGACCTAACTTGCGTTATCCTGTAAGATATTGTGCAAAACCAGGTTTAATTGACTGTTTCAGTGTGGTACCACATTACTACGAGATCCAATCCAGAGAAAGCCCAGGATCTAGCCATGAAGTATGAGATATATGCGAAAGTATGAGCCTGACGAGGGCAAATCCCCGACCTAACCCAGACCTAACATGCGTTATCCTCTAAGATATTTATCAAGACCAGGTTTAATTGAATGTTTCAGTGTGGTACCACATTACTACGTGATCCAAACCAGAAGAAACCCAGGATCCGTTCAACAAATATGTGAAGAATGCGAAAGTATGAGTCTGGTGAGTGAAAATCCCAGGCCTAACCTAGACCTAACATGCGTTATCCTCAAAAATATTGATCGAACCCAGGTTTAATCGACTGTTTCAGTGTGGTAGCACATTACTACGTGATTCGAACCAGAAAAAACCCAGGATCTGTTCAAAAAGAATGTGAAGATTGCGAAAGTATGACCCTGATGAGGGCAAATCCCAGGCCTAAGCTAGACCTAACTTGCGTTATCCTGTAAGATATTGTGCAAAACCAGGTTTAATTGACTGTTTCAGTGTGGCACCACATTACTACGAGATCCAATCCAGAGAAAGCCCAGGATCTAGCCATGAAGTATGAGATATATGCGAAAGTATGAGCCTGACGAGGGCAAATCCCCGACCTAACCCAGACCTAACATGCGTTATCCTCTAAGATATTTATCAAGACCAGGTTTAATTGAATGTTTCAGTGTGGTACCACATTACTACGTGATCCAAACCAGAAGAAACCCAGGATCCGTTCAACAAATATGTGAAGAATGCGAAAGTATGAGTCTGGTGAGTGAAAATCCCAGGCCTAACCTAAACCTAACATGCGTTATCCTCAAAAATATTGATCGCACCCAGGTTTAATCGACTGTTTCAGTGTGGTAGCACATTACTACGTGATTCGAACCAGAAAAAACCCAGGATCTGTTCAAAAAGTATGTGAAGATTGCGAAAGTATGACCCTGATGAGGGCAAATCCCAGGCCTAAGCTAGACCTAACTTGCATTATCCTGTAAGATATTGTGCGAATCCAGGTTTAATTGACTGTTTCAGTGTGGTACCACATTACTACGAGATCCAATCCAGAGAAAGCCCAGGATCTAGCCATGAAGTATGAGAAATATGCGAAAGTATGAGCCTGACGAGGGCAAATCCCCGACCTAACCCAGACCTAACATGCGTTATCCTCTAAGATATTTATCAAGACCAGGTTTAATTGAATGTTTCAGTGTGGTACCACATTACTACGTGATCCAAACCAGAAGAAACCCAGGATCCGTTCAACAAATATGTGAAGAATGCGAAAGTATGAGTCTGATGAGTGAAAATCCCAGGCCTAACCTAGACCTAACATGCGTTATCCCACAGAAATATTGACCGAAACCAGGTTTAGTGGACTGCTCCAGTGTGGTACCACATTACTGCGTGATCCAACCCAGAAAAAACCCAGGATCTGTTCAACAAGTATGTGGAAAATGCGAAAGTATGACCCTGATGAGGGCAAATCCCAGACCTATCCCAGACCGAACTTGCGTTGTCGTCTAAAATATTCATGGAAACCAGGTTTAAATGACTGTCTCAGTGTGGTACCACATTACTACGTGATCCAATCCAGAAAAAGTCCAGGATCTAGCCATCAAGAATGAGAAATATGCGAAAGTAAGAGCCTGACGAGAGCAAATCCCAGATCTAACCGAGACCTAACATGCGTTATCCTCAAAAATATTGATCGAAACCAGGCATAATCGACTCTTTCAGTGTGGTACCACATTACTACGTTATCCAAACCAGAAAAAACCCAGGATCTGTTCAAAAAGTATGTGAAGAATGCGAAAGTATGACCCTGATGAGGGCAAATCCTAGACCTAACCCTGACCTAACATACGTTATCCTCTAAAATATTTATCAAGACCAGGATTACTTGAATGTTTCAGTGTGGTACCACATTACTACGTGATCCAGTCCAGAAAAAGTCCAGGATCTAGCCATCAAGAATGAGAAATATGCGAAAGTATGACCCTGATGAGGGCAAATCCCAGACCTATCCCAGACCGAACTTGCGTTGTCGTCTAAAATATTCATGGAAACCAGGTTTAAATGACTGTCTCAGTGTGGTACCACATTACTACGTGATCCAATCCAGAAAAAGTCCAGGATCTAGCCATCAAGAATGAGAAATATGCGAAAGTAAGAGCCTGACGAGAGCAAATCCCAGATCTAACCGAGACCTAACATGCGTTATCCTCAAAAATATTGATCGAAACCAGGCATAATCGACTCTTTCAGTGTGGTACCACATTACTACGTTATCCAAACCAGAAAAAACCCAGGATCTGTTCAAAAAGTATGTGAAGAATGCGAAAGTATGACCCTGATGAGGGCAAATCCCAGAACTTACCCAGACATAACTTGCGTTATCCTCTAAAACATTTATCAAGACCAGGATTAATTGACTGTTTCAGTGTGGCATCACATTACTACGTGATCCAAACCAGTGGAAGAAAAGGATCTGGCCAACAAGAATGAGAAGTATGCGAAAGTATGAGCCTGATGATGGCACATCCCAGAACTAACCCAGACGTAACTTGCGTTATCCTCAAAAATGTTGATCGAAACCAGGTTTAATCGTCTGTTTCAGTGTGGTACCACTTTACTACGTGGTCCAAACCAGAAAAAACCCAGGATCCGTTCAACAAGTACGTGAAAAACGCGAAAGTATGAGCCTGATGAGGGCAAATCCCAGACCTAACCAAGACCTAACATGTGTCATCCTCTAAAATAATAATCGAAACCAGGTTTAATGGTCTGCTTCAGTGTGGTACCACATTACTGCGTGATCCAAACCAGAAAAAAACCAGGATCTGTTCAACAAGTATGTGAAAAATACGAAAGCATGAGCCGGATGAGGGCAAGCCCCCGACCTATCCCAGACCTAACTTGCGTTAACCTCTAAAATATTGATCGTAACCAGGTTTAATGGAATGTTTTAGTGTGTTACCACTATACTACGTGATCCAAAGCAGAAAAAACCCTGGATCAGGTCAACATGTATGTTAAAACTGCGAATGTATGAGCCTGACGAGAGCAAATCCCAGAACTACCCTAGACCTAACATGCGTTATCCTCAAAAATATTGATCGAAACCAGGTTTAATTGACTGTTTCTGAGTGGTACCACTTTACTACGTGATCCAAACCAGAAAAAACCGAGGATCAGTTCAACAAGTATGTGAAAAACGCGAAAGTATGAGCCTGATGAGGGCAAATTCCAGACCTATTCCAGACATAACTTGCGTTATCCCCTAAAATATTCATCAAAGCCAGGTTTAATTGACCGTTTCAGTGTGGTAACACTTTACAACGTGATCGAAACCAGAAAAAGTCAGGGATCTGTTCAACAAGTATGTGAAAAATGCGTAAGTATGAGCCTGACGAGAGCAAATCCCAGACCTAACCTAGACCTAACATGCGTTATCCTCAAAAATATTGATCGAAACCAGGTTTAATTGACTGTTTCAGTGTGGTACCACATTACTACGTGATCCAATCCAGAAAAAGCCCAGGATCTAGCCATGAAGTATGAGAAATATGCGAAAGTATGAGCCTGACGAGGGCAAATCCCAGACCTAACCCAGACCTAACATGCGTTATCCTCTAAAATATTTAAGAAGACCAGGTTTAATCGACTGTTTCAGTGTGGTACCACATTACTACGTGATCCAAACCAGAAAAAACCGAGGATCAGTTCAACAAGTATGTGAAAAACGCGAAAGTATGAGCCTGATGAGGGCAAATCCCAGACCTATCCCAGACATAACTTGCGTTATCCCCTAAAATATTCATCAAAACCAGGTTTAATTGACCGTTTCAGTGTGGTAACACAATGCTACGTGATCCAAACCAGAAAAAACCCAGGATGTGTTCAACAAGTATGTGAAAAACGCGAAAGTCTGAGCCTGATGAGGGCAAATCCCAGAAATAACCCAGACATAACTTTTTTTTTTTTTTTTTTTTTTTTTTTTTTGTCGTGGGGAAAATCTTCGAAAGACTCCCTCCCACCTCCTAGGGGAGAGGTGGGAGGGGTGTGTGGGATTCCCCGCGCCCGTACAACGACAGGCGCGGGACCTACCCACTAAAAACCCCA
Source organism: Colletes latitarsis (assembly GCF_051014445.1). Lineage (NCBI taxonomy): Eukaryota > Metazoa > Arthropoda > Insecta > Hymenoptera > Colletidae > Colletes > Colletes latitarsis. The sequence goes on along the minus strand of NW_027488367.1, from coordinate 25,690,807 downwards.
CGGTGACCCTTCGGCACGCTTTGAGAGGATACCGGGAATCGCTCGAAGCATTCTTCCGGTATCCTCCCCGTGCCCGCGCTTTCGCGCCCATCCCCCGGGGGGACAATCGGTCCCCCCAGTAGACACACTGCCTCATAGCGGCGGGACGGGGCCACTCCATCCCGCCGCTATCCGTCCCGGGGCCGTGTTTAGTGGCGGCTGCGAGCCCCAACTCGCAACCGCCCGCGACCCCGTTTCCACCCCTCGGCGGCCGGGCGTTCATGGCCGCACCAGACCGCCGAGGGTGCCTCCCCTTGCGTCGGACCGGTAGGGGGAGGCACTCCTACCACCAACCGGTCCGACCCGGCGCCGCCTGGCGGTAGGAGGGTCCCCTCAGGACCCCCCTCCCAGCCTAGGTCATCCGCCACGCCGAGGCGGCCGCCCGCGACGCCTCGCGACCGGGCGACGACCTCGGGCCACCGCACGAGCGCGAGCTTCTGCGCGCCGCTGAAGCTCGCGCGCCCTCCCCGCGGCCTCCTTCTGCAACATTACGTTCTCGCAGAAGGAGGCCACGGCCCTCCACTTCTCCTCGTTGCCGAGCATGGCGCGCACCACGCCCGGCAGCGAGACATCCCGCCCGACGACGCCGACCAGGACACGGCGCTCCCCCTCCCACGCGGGGCATACCTCCAGGGTATGATCCGCCGTGTCCTGCTCAGCGTCGCAGTGGCAGCAACGCGCCGTCGGCTCCTTCCCTATCCGGCACAGGTATCTTCCGAAGCTGCCATGCCCGGAAAATACCTGTGCCATCCGGTAGGTGAGGCTGCCATGGCCTCTGTCCAGCCACTCCTTCAGGAGTGGCCCAACCGCCCCGACAGTCCGGTGCCCCGCGGTTGGCAGAGCCAGCCGCTCCTGCCACGCGAGCAACACGGACTGCCGGGCCTGGCGCTTCAAATCGCCCCAAGCAGGTTCCTGCCCGCCCGGGACCGCCCCCACCCCCGCGCGACGGTCGACGCGGTGCCGGTACATCACCGCGTGCGACCGCGCGAGCAGGTCCATGGGCGGCATCCCCGCTAGAACCGTCGCCGCCTCATGTGACATGGTCCGATACCCGCGGACGACCCTGAGCGCCATGCGCCTCTGCACCCGACGCAGCATAGTCATGCTGCGCCGGGAGGCAGCCAGGTCGTCCGCCCAGACGGGGGCCCCGTATAGGGCCACCGACTGGACCATTGCCACATAGAGGCGACGAACTCGGCCCGCCGGGCCCCCCAGGTTGGGCAGGATCCGGCCCAGAGCCGTAACCATCCTTTCCAACCGGGGGACCAGGCAGCGGAAATGCTCCTCGAAACGCCAGTGGCTATCGAGGATCAGCCCTAGATACCTGATCTGGGGCTTCACCTCGATGTCAGCCCCACCCACCCGGATCAGAGGGGGTGGCGGATCCTGCCGAGGTGAATGAAACGCAATCACCTCGGTCTTATGGACCGCCACCGTCATCCCCATCCCCCTGATCCGGTCGACGACGCGTTGCGACCCCTCCTCCGCGCGACGCATGGCCCTCCCCCAGTGCGCCCCGACGGCCAGCACCAGTGTGTCATCCGCATAACACACCGTGCTGACGCCGTCGGGGAGGCCGGCCCGCAACACCGAGTCGTACGCGATGTTCCACAGGAGTGGCCCGAGGACCGACCCCTGCGGAACACCGCAGTACACCTCCCTCCGCATATCACCATCCCGGCCCGGATACTCGATCCACCTGCCGCGGAGATAATCCCCGACGACCGCCCTGAGACAAGGGGGGACTCGATGATATTCGAGTCCCCTCCTTATCTCTTCCCAGGGGAGGGTGTTAAAGGCATTGGCAATATCCAAGGATATTGCCAATGCCACCCCTCCCCGGGAGACGGCCGCCCCCGAGAGGGCCCTCACACGACCTATCGCGTCGATAGTCGATCGGCCCCCCCGGAAACCGAACTGGCAGTCTGCCAGACCGGGATCACCCCGCGACAGGTGCTCGACGAGGCGGGCAGCAATCACACGCTCGAAGAGCTTGCCCACCTCGTCGAGGAGACAAATGGGCCGGTATGCGGAGGGAGACTCCGCGGGCCGACCCTCCTTCCGGTGGAGGACCATCCTCGCCACCTTCCAACTGGGGGGGAATCGCCCGTCCCTCAGGCAGCGGTCGAACAACCGCCTGAGGACGGCCCCAAGGACGCCCTGGGTCAAGACCCCAACCCGGCCGGGTACACCATCCGGACCCGGGGCCGTGTTACGAACCCCGAGCCGTCTGATGGCCGCTGCCAGCTCCTCCTGCGTGACCCCCAGCTCGGCCGTCCACTCCACTGGAACAGCCGCCGCCGCCGGAGGACGCGGTCCCCTCTCCCCAATTGGGAAGAGTGTATTGACCACGTCCTCCAGCAGCCGGGGGTCAAGACCCTCGGTGACGGGGGGCGCCCACGGGCGGAGCTTATTCAGCACCACCTTATATGGGCGCCCCCATGGATCGTCATCAAGGGTCTGGAGGAGCTCCTTCCATGCCCGGGTCTTGGCCCGTTTGATGGCGACCTGCAGAGCAACCCGCGCCACGCGGTATGCTCCATACAGGTCATCAGCTGCCCTCGCTCGCGCCACGCCGTCGCCTGTACGTTGACGACGGCGCGCGCGGGTGTACTGGCGTCGGGCGCGGACAGTCGCGACTCGCAACTCCGCGATCGCGTCCGACCACCAGTACACCGCCCGGCGAGGAGAAGCCCGCCCGACCCGAGGCATCGCCGCGTCGCAAATACCCGCGACCAATGCTCCGAGCCGGGCGACCTCCTCCTCTATGCTCGGCAACTCGGCCGCTCCCTGCGGCCAAGTTGCAGCGAGGGTAGCTGCCATCAGGGCGTCCTTGTCCAGGCGCCGAAGCGCCCAGCGGCGTGGTGGGGTGCCACGCAGGCGGCCGTGTCGGGATGCACTCGCGGCGGCAGAGACCTCCATCCGGATGTACCGGTGATCGGAGAGTGTCTCTGCCCCCGCGCCCACGTGCCAACCCGACACCATGCGCACGGCGTTGGGGGTCGCGAATCCAACATCCACGATGGACCCCCCATATCGCCGCACGCATGTGTGCTCCGACCCCCGGTTCAATACCCGGAGGTCGAGCCCCGCCGCCCAATCGCCCAGGATCCCGCCGCGAACGGAGGTCCTGGGGGATCCCCAAGCCACCGACATAGCATTAAAATCCCCCAGGACCAGCACCGGCCGGGTCGCGTAGCGCTGCACGCATGCCGCGACCTCGGCCAAGTACAGCTCGAACGCAGCGTGACCGCTACGGGGCGAAATGTAGCACCCCACCACAGCGACTCCCCCCCATTCCACGGCGACGAATCCCCGACCGCGCTCCAACAAGGAGAACGGTGGGGACCCGTCGCGCCCTCCCCATACCGTCGCCACCAAGCCGTCCGCGTCGCCCACCCAATGAGGGTGATCAGGGACGCGGTACGGCTCGGCGGCGACCGCCAGGCCAACCCCCCACTCCGCGAGGACTTGGGACATCAAGTCCTGTGCCGCGCGGCAGTGGTTGAGGTTGGCCTGGAGGAGGAGGCGGGGCGGCATTAATTAATGGCCGCGCCAGCCTCCTCCCGGCCGTCCGTCCCCGTAGCACCGTCCACCTCCATGGAGGACGATGCCACCGCCCTCGGCACCGGAGCCGGTGCAGCCCGCCTCTTCCTCTCCTTCCGGGAGGGGGGGGAGCACTTCTTGCTCCCCACCCTGTGATCGGCTGGCCTCCCCATGTCCGCACACAGCGGGCAGTGGGGGGCCACCGAGCACTGGCTCGCACGGTGCTCTTTGGCACCGCAGCGGTAACACTGACCGCTGCGGTCCACCGGCGAGGTGCACCACTGCCTCACGTGCCCCAATTCGAGGCAGCGGTGACACTGGAGCGGGCGCGGCGCGAGGATTTCCACTCGCGCCGAAACCCACCCCACCAACACCCTCCCGGATTCCGCCACCTTACGGGCGGCGGAGAGGGGGCACCGGGCCCACACCGACCCGAGGCCGGAGGGCGACCTGCGGATCTCTCCGATCCGCAGGTCCTCCACAGGACAGTCCCCCGCCCTCGCAAGGGCACGGGACACATCCTGTGCGCTGACCGAGTCGTCCAGCCCACAAACGCGCATCTCCGTGCGCTTCGTGGGCCGAGCGACCCAGACACCTCGCTCGCCCAGCTGCTCCCGGAGCCTCTGGGCGAGACGATCCGCCTTCGCGCCGCCTTCTGCACCGGGGATCTCCAGCAAGAGACCCCCGGTCACGGCCCTCTTCGCCCTCACGGAGGCGATGCCCAGCTCTTCCAGGGAGATATTCTCCCTGGCGAGCCGCATCGCCTCCGCGAGGGTCAGGTCGCCCCCCTGCGCAACGGTCAGCGTCACCGCTGCCGTCTTTGGGGGACGACCTGGTCGTGCCTTCCCGACCTTCGCGGCCTTTACCTTGGCCGCCGGCGGCGGAGGCGGAGGCTGCGGTTGCGAGGCCTTCCTCGCCGCCCGCTTCGCCTTCCGCCCCACCACCTCACTCCACGCCACCCCCCCTTGGGAGGGTGCTGTGGAGGACGCGACCACCGCGACCACGGGTACACCACCCCCCTTGGGGGTCACCCAGACATAACTTGCGTTATCCTCTAAAATATTTATCAAGACCAGGATTAATTGACTGTTTCAGTGTGGCATCACATTACTACGTGATCCAAACCAGTGGAAGCCCAGGATCTGGCCAACAAGAATGAGAAGTATGCGAAAGTATGACCCTGATGAGGGCAAATCCTAGACCTAACCCAGACCTAACATACGTTATCCTCTAAAATATTTATCAAGACCAGGTTTAATTGAATGTCTCAGTGTGGTACCACATTACTACGTGTTCCGAACCAGAAAAAACCCAGGATCTGTTCAACAAGTATGTGAAGAATGCGAAAGTATGACCCTGATGAGGGCAAATCCCAGACCTAACCTAGACCTAATTTGCGTTATCCTATAAAATATTGATCGAAACCAGGTTTAATTGAATGTTTCAGTGTGGTACCACATTACTACGTGATCCAATCCAGAAAAAGCCCAGGATCTAGCCATGAAGTATGAGAAATATGCGAAAGTATGAGCCTGACGAGGGCAAATCCCCGACCTAACCCAGACCTAACATGCGTTATCCTCTAAAATATTGACCGAAACCAGGTTTAATTGACTTTTTCTGAGTGGTACCACTTTACTACGTGGTCCAAACCAGAAAAAACCCAGGATCCGTTCAACAAGTATGTGAAGAATGCGAAAGTATGAGTCTGGTGAGTGAAAATCCCAGGCCTAACCCAGGCCTAAAATGCGTTATCCTCAAAAATATTGATCGAAACCAGGTTTAATCGACTGTTTCAGTGTGGTACCACATTACTACGTGATCCGAACCAGAAAAAACCTAGGATCTGTTCAAAAAGTATGTGAAGAATGCGAAAGAATTACCCTGATGAGGGCAAATCCTAGACCTAACCCAGACCTAACATACGTTATCCCCTAAAATATTCATCAAAACCAGGTTTAATTGACCGTTTCAGTGTGGTAGCACTTTACAACGTGATCGAAACCAGAAAAAGCCAGGAATCTGTTCAACAAGTATGTGAAAAATGCGTAAGTATGAGCCCGACGAGAGCAAATCCCAGACCTAACCCAGACCTAATTTGCGTTATCCTATTAAATATTGATCAAAACCAGGTTTAGTTGACTGTTTCAGTGTGGTACCACATTACTACGTGATCCAATCCAGAAAAAGTCCAGGATCTAGCCATCAAGAATGAGAAATATGCGAAAGAACGAGCCTCATGAGAGCAAATCCCAGACCTAACCCAGACCTAACATGAATTATTCTCTAAAATATTGATCGAAACCAGGCTTAATCGACTCCTTCAGTGTGGTACCACATTACTACGTTATCCAAACCAGAAAAAACCGAGGATCTGTTCAAAAAGTATGTGAAGAATGCGAAAGTATGACCCTGATGAGGGCAAATCCTAGACCTAACCCAGACCTAACATGTGGTGTCCTCTAGAATATTTATCAAGACCAGGATTAATTGACTGTTTCAGTGTGGCATCACATTACTACGTCATCCAAACCAGTGGAAGCCCAGGATCTGGCCGACAAGAATGAGAAATATGCGAAAGTATGAGCCTGGCGAGAGCTAATCCCAGACCTAACCTAGACCTAACATGCTTTATCCCACAATAATATTGACCGAAATCAGGTTTAGTGGACTGTTCCAGTGTGGTACCATATTAATGCGTGATCCAACCCAGAAAAAACCCAGGATCTGTTCAACAAGTATGTGAAAAATGCGAAAGTATGAACCTGATGAGGGCAAATCCCAGACCTATCCCAGACCTAACTTGCGTTGTCGTCTAAAATATTCATGGAAACCAGGTTTAAATGACTGTCTCAGTGTGGTACCACATTACTACGTGATCCAATCCAGAAAAAGTCCAGGATCTAGCCATCAAGAATGAGAAATATGCGAAAGTAAGAGCCTGACGAGAGCAAATCCCAGACCTAACCGAGACCTAACATGCGTTATCCTCAAAAATATTGATCGAAACCTGGTTTAATCGACTGTTTCAGTGTGGTACCACTTTACTACGAGATCCAAACCAGAAAAAGCCCAGAATCTGGCCATCAAGTATGAGAAATATGCGAAAGTACGAGCCTCATGTGAGCAAATCCCAGACCTAACCCAGACCTAACATGAATTATTCTGTAAAATATTGATCGAAACCAGGTTTAATCGACAGTTTCAGTGTGGTAACACATTACTACGTGATCCAAACCACAAAAAATCCAGGATCTGTTCAACAAGTATTTGAAAAACGCGAAAGTCTGAGCCTGATGAGGGCAAATCCCAGAACTAACCCAGACATAACTTGCGTTATCCTCTAAAATATTTATCAAGACCAGGATTAATTGACAGTTTCAGTGTGGCATCACATTACTACGTGATCCAAACCAGTGGAAGCCCAGGATCTGGACAACAAGAATGAGAAATATGCGAAAGTATGAGCCTGATGTTGGCAAATCCTAGACCTAACCCAGACCTAACATGCGTTATCCTCTAAATATTGATCGAAGCCAGGCTTAATCGACTCTTTCAGTGTGGTACCACATTACTACGTTATCCAAACCAGAAAAAACCTAGGATCTGTTCAAAAAGTATGTGAAGAATGCGAAAGTATGACCCTGATGAGGGCAAATCCTAGACCTAACCCAGACCTAACATACGTTATCCTCTAAAATATTTATCAAGACCAGGTTTAATTGAATGTCTCAGTGTGGTACCACATTACTACGTGTTCCGAACCAGAAAAAACCCAGGATCTGTTCAACAAGTATGTGAAGAATGCGAAAGTATGACCCTGATGAGGGCAAATCCCAGACCTAACCTAGACCTAATTTGCGTTATCCTATAAAATATTGATCGAAACCAGGTTTAATTGAATGTTTCAGTGTGGTACCACATTACTACGTGATCCAATCCAGAAAAAGCCCAGGATCTAGCCATGAAGTATGAGAAATATGCGAAAGTATGAGCCTGACGAGGGCAAATCCCCGACCTAACCCAGACCTAACATGCGTTATCCTCTAAAATATTGACCGAAACCAGGTTTAATTGACTTTTTCTGAGTGGTACCACTTTACTACGTGGTCCAAACCAGAAAAAACCCAGGATCCGTTCAACAAGTATGTGAAGAATGCGAAAGTATGAGTCTGGTGAGTGAAAATCCCAGGCCTAACCCAGGCCTAAAATGCGTTATCCTCAAAAATATTGATCGAAACCAGGTTTAATCGGCTGTTTCAGTGTGGTACCACATTACTACGTGATCCGAACCAGAAAAAACCCAGGATCTGTTCAACAAGTATGTGAAAAACGCGAAAGAATGAGCCTGATGAGGGCAAATCCTAGACCTAACCCAGACCTAACATGTGGTGTCCTCTAGAATATTTATCAAGACCAGGATTAATTGACTGTTTCAGTGTGGCATCACATTACTACCTGATCCAAACCAGAAAAAGCCCAGAATCTGGCCATGAAGTATGAGAAATATGCGAAAGTATGAGCCTGACGAGGGCAAATCCCCGACCTAACCCAGACCTAAATTGCGTTATCCTCTAACATATTGATCGAAACCAGGTTTAGTGGACTGTTCCAGTGTGGTACCACATTACTGCGTGATCCAACCCAGAAAAAACCCAGGATCTGTTCAACAAGTATGAGAAAAATGCGAGAGTATGACCCTGATGAGGGCAAATCCCAGAACTATCCCAGACCTAACTTGCGTTGTCGTCTAAAATATTCATGGAAACAAGGTTTAAATGACTGTTTCAGTGTGGTACCACATTACTACGTGATCCAATCCAGAAAAAGTCCAGGATCTAGCCATCAAGAATGAGAGATATGCGAAAGTAAGAGCCTGACGAGAGCAAATCCCAGACCTAACCTAGACCTAACATGCGTTATCCTCAAAAATACTGATCGAAACTAGGTTTAATCGACTGTTTCAGTGTGGTACCACGTTACTACGTGATCCAAACCAGAAAAACCCAGGATCTGTTCAACAAGTATGTGAAAAACGTGAAAGAATGAGCCTGATGAGGGCAAATCCTAGACCTAACCCAGACCTAACATGTGGTGTCCTCTAGAATATTTATCAAGACCAGGATTAATTGACTGTTTCAGTGTGGCATCACATTACTACGTGATCCAAACCAGTGGAAGCCCAGGATCTGGCCAACGAGAATGAGAAGTATGCGAAAGTATGAGCCTGATGATGGCAAATCCTAGACCTAACCCAGCCCTAACATGCGTTATCCTCTAAAATATTGATCGAAACCAGGTTTAATGGACTGTCTCAGTGTGGTACCACATTACTACGTGATCCAAACCAGAAAAAACCGAGGATCAGTTCAACAAGTATGTGAAAAACTCGAAAGTATGAGCCTGATGAGGGCAAATCCCAAACCTATCCCATACATAACTTGCGTTATCCCCTGAAATATTCATCAAAACCAGGTTTAATTGACCGTTTCAGTGTGGTAACACTTTACAACGTGATCGAAACCAGGAAAAGCCAGGGATCTGTTCAACAAGTATGTGAAAAATGCGTAAGTATGAGCCTGACGAGAGCAAATCCCAGACCTAACCTAGACCTAACATGCGTTATCCTCAAAAATATTGATCGAAACCAGGCTTAATCGACTCTTTCAGTGTGGTACCACATTACTACGTTATCCAAACCAGAAAAAACCTAGGATCTGTTCAAAAAGTATGTGAAGGATGCGAAAGTATGACCCTGATGAGGGCAAATCCTAGACCTAACCCAGACCTAACATACGTTATCCTCCAAAATATTTATCAAGACAAGGTTTAATTGAATGTTTCAGTGTGGTACCACATTACTACGTGATCCGAACCAGAAAAAACCCAGGATATGTTCAACAAGTATGTGAAGAATGCGAAAGTATGACCCTGATGAGGGCAAATCCCAGGCCTAACATAGACCTAATTTGCGTTATCCTATAAAATATTGATCGAAACCAGGTTTAATTGACTGTTTCAGTGTGGTACCACATTACTACGTGATCCAATCCAGAAAAAGCCCAGGATCTAGCCATGAAGTATGAGAAATATGCGAAAGTATGAGCCTGACGAGGGCAAATCCCCGACCTAACCCAGACCTAACATGCGTTATCCTCTAAAATATTGACCGAAACCAGGTTTAATGGACTGTCTCAGTGTGGTACCACATTACTACGTGATCCAAACCAGAAAAAACCGAGGATCAGTTCAACAAGCATGTGAAAAACTCGAAAGTATGAGCCTGATGAGGGCAAATCCCAAACCTATCCCATACATAACTTGCGTTATCCCCTGAAATATTCATCAAAACCAGGTTTAATTGACCGTTTCAGTGTGGTAACACTTTACAACGTGATCCGAACCAGAAAAAACCCAGGATCTGTTCAACAAGTATGTGAAAAACGCGAAAGAATGAGCCTGATGAGGGCAAATCCTAGACCTAACCCAGACCTAACATGTGGTGTCCTCTAGAATATTTATCAAGACCAGGATTAATTGACTGTTTCAGTGTGGCATCACATTACTACGTGATCCAAACCAGAAAAAGCCCAGAATCTGGCCATCAAGTATGAGAAATATGCGAAAGTACGAGCGTCATGAGAGCAAATCCCTGACCTAACATGAATTATTCTCTAAAATATTGATCGAAACCAGGTTTAATCGACTGTTTCAGTGTGGTACCACATTACTACGTGATCCGAACCAGAAAAAACCCAGGATCTAGCCATGAAGTATGAGAAATATGCGAAAGTATGAGCCTGATGAGGGCAATCCCCGACCTAACCCAGACCTAACATGCGTTGTCCTGTAGAATATTTATCAAGATCAGGATTAATTGACTGTTTCAGTGGGGCATCACATTACTACGTGATCCTAACCAGTGGAAGAAAAGGATCTGGCCAACAAGAATGAGAAGTATGCGAATGTATGAGCCTGATGATGGCAAATCCCAGAACTAACCCAGACATAAATTGCGTTATCCTCTAAAATATTTATCAAGACCAGGATTAATTGACTGTTTCAGTGTGGCATCACATTACTACGTGATCCAAACCAGTGGAAGCCCAGGATCTGGCCAACAAGAATGAGAAGTATGCGAAAGTATGAGCCTGATGATGGCAAATCCTAGACCTAACCCAGACCTAACATGCGTTATCATCTAAAATATTTATCAAGACCAGGTTTAATTGAATGTTTCAGTGTGGTAACACTTTACAACGTTTTCGAAACCAGAAAAAGCCAGGGATCTGTTCAACAAGTATGTGAAAAATGCGTAAGTATGAGCCTGGCGAGACCAAATCCCAGACCTAACCTAGACATAACATGCGTTATCCTCAAAAATATTGATCGAAACCAGGCTTAATCGACTCTTTCAGTGTGGTACCACATTACTACGTTATCCAAACCAGAAAAAACCCAGGATCTGTTCAAAAAGTATGTGAAGAATGCGAAAGTATGACCCTGATGAGGGCAAATCCTAGACCTAACCCAGACCTAACATACGTTATCCTCTAAAATATTTATCAAGACCAGGTTTAATCGAATGCTTCAGTGTGGTACCACATTACTACGTGATCCGAACCAGAAAAAACCCAGGATCTGTTCAACAAGTAAGGGAAGAATGCGAAAATATGACCCTGATCAGGGCAAATCCCAGGCCAAACCTAGACCTAATTTGCGTTATCCTATAAAATATTGATCGAAACCAGGTTTAATTGACTGTTTCAGTGTGGTACCACATTACCACGTGATCCAATCCAGAAAAAGTCCAGGATCTAGCCATCAAGAGTGAGAAATATGCGAAAGTACGAGCCTCATGAGAGCAAATCCCAGACCTTACCCAGACCTAACATGAATTATTCTCTAAAATATTCATCGGAACCAGGCTTCATCGACTCTTTTAGTGTGGCATCACGTTACTACGTGATCCAAACCAGAAAAACCCAGGATCTGTTCAACAAGTATGTGAAAAACGCGAAAGTCTGAGCCTGATGAGGGCAAATCCCAGGCCTAACCTGGACCTAACATGTGTTATCCTCTAAAATATTGATCGAAACCAGGTTTAATGAACTGTTTCAGTGTGGTACCACATTACTACGTGATCCAAACCAGAAAAAACCGAGGATCAGTTCAACAAGTATGTGAAAAACGCGAAAGTATGACCCTGATGAGGGCAAATCCCAGACCTATCCCAGACATAACTTGCGTTATCCCCTAAAATATTCATCAAAACCAGGTTTAATTGACCGTTTCAGTGTGGTAACACTTCACAACGTGATCCGAACCAGAAAAAATCCAGGATCTGTTCAGCAAGTATGTGAAAAACGCGAAAGAATGAGCCTGATGAGGGCAGATCCTAGACCTAACCCAGACCAAACATGCGTTGTCCTCTAGAATATTTATCGAGACCAGGATTAATTGACTGTTTCAGTGTGGCATCACATTACTACGTGATCCAAGCCAGTGGAGGCCCAGGATGTGGCCAACAAGAATGAGAAATATGCGAAAGTATGAGCCTGACGAGAGCAAATCCCAGACCTAATATAGACCTAACATGCGTTATCCTCTCAAATATTGACCGAAACCAGGTTTAGTGGACTGTTCCAGTGTGGTACCACATTACTGCGTGATCCAACCCAGAAAAAACCCAGGATCTGTTCAACAAGTATGAGAAAAATGCGAAAGTATGACCCTAATGAGGGCAAATCCCAGAACTATCCCAGACCTAACTTGCGTTGTCGTCTAAAGTATTCATTGAAACCAGGTTTAAATGACTGTTTCAGTGTGGTACCACATTACTACGTGATCCAATCCAGAAAAAGTCCAGGATCTAGCCATCAAGAATGAGAAATATGCGAAAGTGAGAGCCTGACGAGAGCAAATCCCAGACCTAACCTAGACCTAACATGCGTTATCCTCAAAAATACTGATCGAAACCAGGTTTAATCGACTGTTTCAGTGTGGTACCACGTTACTACGTGATCCAAACCAGAAAAACCCAGGATATGTTCAACAAGTATGTGAAAAACGCGAAAGTCTGAGCCTGATGAGGTCAAATCCCTGACCTAACCCAGACCTAACATGCGTTATCCTCTAAAATATTTATCAGGACCAGGTTTAATTGGATGTTTCAGTGTGGTACCACATTACTACGTGATCCGAACCAGAAAAAACCCAGGATCTGTTCAACAAGTATGTGAAAAACGCGAAAGTCTGAGCCTGATGAGGTCAAATCCCAGACCTAACCCAGACCTAACATGAATTATTCTCTAAAATATTGATCGAAACCCGGATTAATGGACTGTTGCAGTGTGGTACCACATTACTACGTGATCCAAACCAGAAAAAGCCCAGAATCTGGCCATCAAGTATGAGAAATATGCGATAGTACGAGCGTCATGAGAGCAAATCCCAGACCTAACATGAATTATTCTCTAAAATATTGATCGAAACCAGGTTTAATCGACTGTTTCAGTGTGGTACCACATTACTACGTGATCCGAACCAGAAAAAACCCAGGATCTGTTCAACAAGTATGTGAAGAATGCGAAAGTATGACCCTGATGAGGGCAAATCCCAGGCCTAACCTAGACCTAATTTGCGTTATCCTATAAAATATTGATCGAAACCAGGTTAAATTGACTGTTTCAGTGTGGTACCACATTACTACGTGATCCAATCCAGAAAAAGCCCAGGATCTAGCCATGAAGTATGAGAAATATGCGAAAGTATGAGCCTGACAAGGGCAAATCCCCGACCTAACCCAGACCTAACATGAATTATTCTTTAAAATATTGATCGAAACCAGATTTAATGAACTGTTTCAGTGTGGTACCACATTACTACGTGGTCCAATCCAGAAAAAGCCCTGGATCTAGCCATGAAGTATGAGAAATATGCGAAAGTATGAGCCTGACGAGGGCAATCCCCGACCTAACCCAGACCTAACATGCGTTGTCCTCTAGAATATTTATCGAGACCAGGATTAATTGACTGTTTCAGTGTGGCATCACATTACTAGGTGATCCAAACCAGTGGAAGCCCAGGATGTGGCCAACAAGAATGAGAAATATGCGAAAGTACGAGCCTCATGAGAGCAAATCCCAGACCTAACCCAGACCTAACATGAATTATTCTCTGAAATATTGATCGAAACCAGGTTTAATCGACTGTTTCAGTGTGGTACCACGTTACTACGTGATCCAAACCAGAAGAACCCAGGATCTGTTCAACAAGTATGTGAAAAACGCGAAAGTCTGAGCCTGATGAGGGCAAATCCCAGGCCTAACCTGGACCTAACATGTGTTATCCTCTAAAATATTGATCGAAACCAGGTTTAATGGACTGTTTCAGTGTGGTACCACATTACTACGTGATCCAAACCAGAAAAAACCGAGGATCAGTTCAACAAGTATGTGAAAAACGCGAAAGTATGAGCCGGATGAGGGCAAATCCCAGACCTATCCCAGACATAACTTGCGTTATCCACCTAAAATATTCATCAAAACCAGGTTTAATCGACCGTTTCAGTGTGGTAACACTTTACAACGTGATCGAAACCAGAAAAAGCCAGGAATCTGTTCAACAAGTATGTGAAAAATGCGTAAGTATGAGCCTGACGAGAGCAAATCCCAGACCTAACCTAGACCTAACATGCGTTATCCTCAAAAATATTGATCGAAACCAGGCTTAATCGACTGTTTCAGTGTGGTACCACATTACTACGTTATCCAAACCAGAAAAAACCTAGGATCTGTTCAAAAAGTATGTGAAGAATGCGAAAGAATTACCCTGATGAGGGCAAATCCTAGACCTAACCCAGACCTAACATACGTTATCCTCTAAAATATTTAACAAGACCAGGTTTAATCGACTGTTTCAGTGTGGTACCACATTACTACGTGATCCAAACCAGAAAAAACCTAGGATCTGTTCAAAAAGTATGTGAAGAATGCGAAAGTATGACCCTGATGAGGGCAAATCCTAGACCTAACCCAGACCTAACATGTGGTGTCCTCTAGAATATTTATCAAGACCAGGATTAATTGACTGTTTCAGTGTGGCATCACATTACTACGTCATCCAAACCAGTGGAAGCCCAGGATCTGGCCGACAAGAATGAGAAATATGCGAAAGTATGAGCCTGGCGAGAGCTAATCCCAGACCTAACCTAGACCTAACATGCTTTATCCCACAATAATATTGACCGAAATCAGGTTTAGTGGACTGTTCCAGTGTGGTACCATATTAATGCGTGATCCAACCCAGAAAAAACCCAGGATCTGTTCAACAAGTATGTGAAAAATGCGAAAGTATGAACCTGATGAGGGCAAATCCCAGACCTATCCCAGACCTACCTTGCGTTGTCGTCTAAAATATTCATGGAAACCAGGTTTAAATGACTGTCTCAGTGTGGTACCACATTACTACGTGATCCAATCCAGAAAAAGTCCAGGATCTAGCCATCAAGAATGAGAAATATGCGAAAGTAAGAGCCTGACGAGAGCAAATCCCAGACCTAACCTAGACCTAACATGCGTTATCCTCAAAAATACTGATCGAAACCAGGTTTAATCGACTGTTTCAGTGTGGTACCACGTTACTACGTGATCCAAACCAGAAAAACCCAGGATCTGTTCAACAAGTATGTGAAAAACGCGAAAGAATGAGCCTGATGAGGGCAAATCCTAGACCTAACCCAGACCTAACATGTGGTGTCCTCTAGAATATTTATCAAGACCAGGATTAATTGACTGTTTCAGTGTGGCATCACGTTACTACGTGATCCAGACCAGTGGAAGCCCAGGATCTGGCCAACAAGAATGAGAAGTATGCGAAAGTATGAGCCTGATGATGGCAAATCCTAGACCTAACCCAGCCCTAACATGCGTTATCCTCTAAAATATTGATCGAAACCAGGTTTAATGGACTGTTTCAGTGTGGTACCACATTACTACGTTATCCAAACCAGAAAAAACCGAGGATCAGTTCAACAAGTATGTGAAAAACGCGGAAGTATGAGCCTGATGAGGGCAAATCCCAGACCTATCCCAGACATAACTTGCGTTATCCCCTGAAATATTCATCAAAACCAGGTTTAATTGACCGTTTCAGTGTGGTAACACTTTACAACGTGATCGAAACCGGAAAAAGCCAGGGATCTGTTCAACAAGTATGTGAAAAATGCGAAAGTATGACCCTGATGGGGGCAAATCCTAGACCTAACCCAGACCTAACATACGTTATCCTCCAAAATATTTATCAAGACATGGTTTAATTGAATGTTTCAGTGTGGTACCACATTACTACGTGATCCGAACCAGAAAAAACCCATGATATGTTCAACAAGTATGTGAAGAATGCGAAAGTATGACCCTGATGAGGGCAAATCCCAGGCCTAACATAGACCTAATTTGCGTTATCCTATAAAATATTGATCGAAACCAGGTTTAATTGACTGCTTCAGTGTGGTACCACATTACTACGTGATCCAATCCAGAAAAAGCCCAGGATCTAGTCATGAAGTATGAGAAATATGCGAAAGTATGAGCCTGACGAGGGCAAATCCCCGACCTAACACAGACCTAACATGCGTTATCCTCTAAAATATTGACCGAATCCAGGTTTAATTGACTGGCTTTGAGTGGTACCACTTTACTACGTGGTCCAAACCAGAAAAAACCCAGGATCCGTTCAACAAGTATGTGAAGAATGCGAAAGAATTACCCTGATGAGGGCAAATCCTAGACCTAACCCAGACCTAACATGTGGTGTCCTCTAGAATATTTATCAAGACCAGGATTAATTGACTGTTTCAGTGTGGCATCACATTACTACGTCATCCAAACCAGTGGAAGCCCAGGATCTGGCCGACAAGAATGAGAAATATGCGAAAGTATGAGCCTGGCGAGAGCTAATCCCAGACCTAACCTAGACCTAACATGCTTTATCCCACAATAATATTGACCGAAATCAGGTTTAGTGGACTGTTCCAGTGTGGTACCATATTAATGCGTGATCCAACCCAGAAAAAACCCAGGATCTGTTCAACAAGTATGTGAAAAATGCGAAAGTATGAACCTGATGAGGGCAAATCCCAGACCTATCCCAGACCTACCTTGCGTTGTCGTCTAAAATATTCATGGAAACCAGGTTTAAATGACTGTCTCAGTGTGGTACCACATTACTACGTGATCCAATCCAGAAAAAGTCCAGGATCTAGCCATCAAGAATGAGAAATATGCGAAAGTAAGAGCCTGACGAGAGCAAATCCCAGACCTTACCTAGACCTAACATGCGTTATCCTCAAAAATACTGATCGAAACCAGGTTTAATCGACTGTTTCAGTGTGGTACCACGTTACTACGTGATCCAAACCAGAAAAACCCAGGATCTGTTCAACAAGTATGTGAAAAACGCGAAAGAATGAGCCTGATGAGGGCAAATCCTAGACCTAACCCAGACCTAACATGTGGTGTCCTCTAGAATATTTATCAAGACCAGGATTAATTGACTGTTTCAGTGTGGCATCACGTTACTACGTGATCCAGACCAGTGGAAGCCCAGGATCTGGCCAACAAGAATGAGAAGTATGCGAAAGTATGAGCGTCATGAGAGCAAATCCCAGACCTAACATTAATTATTCTCTAAAATATTGATCGAAACCAGGTTTAATCGACTGTTTCAGTGTGGTACCACATTACTACGTGATGCAATCCAGAAAAAGCCCAGGATCTAGTCATGAAGTATGAGAAATATGCGAAAGTATGAGCCTGACGAGGGCAAATCCCCGACCTAACCCAGACCTAACATGCGTTGTCGTCTAAAATATTCATGGAAACCAAGTTTAATTGAATGTTTCAGTGTGGTACCACATTACTACGTGATCCGAACCAGAAAAAACCCATGATATGTTCAACAAGTATGTGAAGAATGCGAAAGTATGACCCTGATGAGGGCAAATCCCAGGCCTAACATAGACCTAATTTGCGTTATCCTATAACATATTGATCGAAACCAGGTTTAATTGACTGCTTCAGTGTGGTACCACATTACTACGTGATCCAATCCAGAAAAAGCCCAGGATCTAGTCATGAAGTATGAGAAATATGCGAAAGTATGAGCCTGACGAGGGCAAATCCCCGACCTAACCCAGACCTAACATGCGTTATCCACTAAAATATTGACCGAAACCAGGTTTAATTGACTGTCTTTGAGTGGTACCACTTTACTACGTGGTCCAAACCAGAAAAAACCCAGGATCCGTTCAACAAGTATCTGAAGAATGCGAAAGTATGAGTCTGGTGAGTGGAAATCCCAGGCCTAACCCAGACCTAACATGCGTTATCCTCAAAAATATTGATCGAAACCAGGTTTAATCGACTGTTTCAGTGTGGTACCACATTACTACGTGATCCGAACCAGAAAAAACCCAGGATCTGTTCAACAAGTATGTGAAAAACGCGAAAGTATGAGCCAGATGAAGGCAAATCCCTGACCTATCCCAGACATAACTTGCGTTATCCCCTAAAATATTCATCAAAACCAGGTTTAATTGACCGTTTCAGTGTGGTAACACTTTACAACGTGTTCGAAACCAGAAAAAGCCAGGGATCTGTTCAACAAGTATGTGAAAAATGCGTAAGTATGAGCCTGATGAGGGCAAATCCTAGACCTAACCCAGACCTAACATGTGGTGTCCTCTAGAATATTTATCAAGACCAGTATTAATTGACTGTTTCAGTGTGGCATCACATTACTACGTGATCCAAACCAGAAAAAGCCCAGAATCTGGCCATCAAGTATGAGAAATATGCGAAAGTACGAGCCTCATGGGAGCAAATCCCAGACCTAACCCAGACCTAACATGAATTATTCTCTAAAATATTGATCGAAACCAGGTTTAATCGACTGTTTCAGTGTGGTACCACATTACTACGTGATCGGAACCAGAAAAAACCCAGGATCTGTCCAACAAGTATGTGAAGAATGCGAAAGTATGAGTCTGATGAGTGAAAATCCCAGGTCTAACCTAGACCTAACATGCGTTACCCTCAAAAATATTGACCGAAACCAGGTTTAATCGACTGTTTCAGTGTGGTACCACATTACTACGTGATCCAAACCAGATAAAGCCAGGGATCTGTTCAACAAGTATGTGAAGAATGCGATAGTATGAGTCTGATGAGGGCAAAGCCCAGGCCTAACCTAGACTTAACATGCGTTATCATCTGAAATATTGATCGAAACCTGGTTTAATCGACTGTTTCAGTGTGGTACCACATTACTACGTGATTCAAAGCAAAAAAAGCCCAGGATCTGTTCAACAAGTATGTGAAATACGCGAAACTATTAGCCTGATGAGGGCAAATCCCAGAACTATCCCAGACCTAGCATGAGTTATCCTCTAAAATATTGATCGAAACCAGGCTTAATGGACTGTTTCAGTGTGGTACCACATTACTACGTGATCCAGACCAGTGAAAGCCCAGGATCTGGCCAAAAGGATGTGAGAAATGCGAAGGTATGAGCATGATGAGGGGCAGATCCCACACCTATCCCAGACCTAACTTGCGTTATCCTATAAAATATTGGTCGTATCCAGGTTTAATTAACTGTTTCACTGTGGTACCACATTACTACGTGATCCAATCCAGAAAAATCCAAGGATCTGCCCAACAAGTATGAGAAATATGCGAAAGTTTGAGTCCGATGAGGGCAAATCCCAGGCCTAACCTAGACCTAACATGCGTTATCCTCTAAAATATTGATCGAAACGAGGTTTAATGGACTCTTTCAGTGTGGTACCACATTACTACGTGATCCAGACCAGTGAAAGCCCAGGATCTGGCCAAAAGGATGTGAGAAATGCGAAGGTATGATACTGATGAGGGGCAGATCCCACACCTATCCCAGACCTGACTTGCGTTATCCTATAAAATATTGATCGAGACCGGGATTAATCGACTGTTTCAGTGTGGTACCACATTACTACGTGATTCAAACCGGAAAAAGCCCAGAATCTGGCCATCAAGTATGAGAAATATGCGAAAGTACGAGCGTGATGAGAGCATATCCGAGACCTAGCCAAGACCTAACATGCGTTATTCTCAAGAATATTGATCGAAACCAGGTTTAATCGACTGTTTCAGTGTGGTACCACATTTCTACGTGATCCAAACCAGAAAAAGCCCAGGATCTGTTCAACAAGTATGTGAAAAACGCGAAACTATGAGCGTGATGAGGGCAAATTCCAGACCTATGCCAGACCTAACATGCGTTATCCTCTAAAATATTTATCAAGACCAGGTTTAATTGAATGTTTCAGTGTGGTACCACATTACTACGTGATCCAAACCAGGGAAAAACCCAGGATCTGTTCAACAAGTATGTGAAGAATGCGAAAGTATGAGTCTGATGAGGGCAAATCGCAGGCCTAACCTTGACTTAACATGCGTTATCATGTAAAATATTGATCGAAACCTAGTTTAATCGACTGTTTCAGTGTGATACCACATTACTCGCTGATCCAGACCAGAAATAACCCAGGAACTGTTCAACTAGTATGTGAAGTATGCGAAAGTATGACCCTGATGAGGGCAAATCCCAGACCTATCCCAGACCTAACATGCGATAACGTCCAAAATATTGATCGAAACCAGGTTTAATCAAATGTTTCAGTGTGGTACCACATTACTACGTAATCCAATCCAGAAAAAGCCCAGGATCTGTTCAACAAGTATGTGAAAAACGCGAAACTATGAGCTTGTTGAGGGCAAATCCCAGACCTATCCCAGACCTAGCATGAGTTATCCTCTAAAATATTGATCGAAACCAGGTTTAATGGACTGTTTCAGTATGGTACCACATTACTACGTGATCCAGACCAGAGAAAACCCAGGATCTGGCCACCAAGTATGTGAGAAATGCGAAGGTATGAGCCTGATGAGGGCAGATCCCACACCTATCCCAGACCTAACTTGCGTTATCCTATAAAATATTGATCGAGACCGGGATTAATCGACTGTTTCAGTGTGGTACCACTTTACTACGTCATCCAAACCTGAAAAAGCCGGGGTTCTGTTCAACAAGTATGTGAAAAATGCGAAAGTATGACCCTGATGAGGGCAAATCCCAGACCTATCCCAGACCTAACATGGTGTATCCTCTAAAATATTGGTCGTATCCAGGTTTAATTAACTGTTTCACTGTGGTACCACATTACTACGTGATCCAATCCAGAAAAATCCAAGGATCTGCCCAACAAGTATGAGAAATATGCGAAAGTTTGAGTCCGATGAGGGCAAATCCCAGGCCTAACCTAGACCTAACATGCGTTATCCTCTAAAATATTGATCGAAACGAGGTTTAATGGACTCTTTCAGTGTGGTACCACATTACTACGTGATCCAGACCAGTGAAAGCCCAGGATCTGGCCAAAACGATGTGAGAAATGCGAAAGTATGATACTGATGAGGGGCAGATCCCACACCTATCCCAGACCTGACTTGCGTTATCCTATAAAATATTGATCGAGACCGGGATTAATCGACTGTTTCAGTGTGGTACCACATTACTACGTGATTCAAACCGGAAAAAGCCCAGAATCTGGCCATCAAGTATGAGAAATATGCGAAAGTACGAGCGTGATGAGAGCATATCCGAGACCTAGCCAAGACCTAACATGCGTTATTCTCAAGAATATTGATCGAAACCAGGTTTAATCGACTGTTTCAGTGTGGTACCACATTACTACGTGATCCAAACCAGAAAAAGCCCAGGATCTGTTCAACAAGTATGTGAAAAACGCGAAACTATGAGCGTGATGAGGGCAAATTCCAGACCTATGCCAGACCTAACATGCGTTATCCTCTAAAATATTTATCAAGACCAGGTTTAATCAAACGTTTCAGTGTGGTACCACATTACTACGTAATCCAAACCAGAAAAAGCCCAGGATCTGTTCAACAAGTATGTAAAAACGCGAAACTATGAGCCTGTTGAGGGCAAATCCCAGACCTATCCCAGACCTAGCATGAGTTATCCTCTAAAATATTGATCGAAACCAGGTTTAATGGACTGTTTCAGTATGGTACCACATTACTACGTGATCCAGACCAGTGAAAACCCAGGATCTGGCCAACAAGTATGTGAAAAATGCGAAAGTATGACCCCGATGAGGGCAAATCCCAGACCTATCCCAGACCTAACATGGTGTATCCTCTAAAATATTGGTCGTATCCAGGTTTAATTAACTGTTTCACTGTGGTACCACATTACTACGTGATCCAATCCAGAAAAATCCAAGGACCTGCCCAACAAGTATGAGAAATATGCGAAAGTTTGAGTCCGATGAGGGCAAATCCCAGGCCTAACCTAGACCTAACATGCGTTATCCTCTAAAATATTGATCGAAACGAGGTTTAATGGACTCTTTCAGTGTGGTACCACATTACTACGTGATCCAGACCAGAAATAACCCAGGAACTGTTCAACTAGTATGTGAAGTATGCGAAAGTATGACCCTGATGAGGGTAAATCCCAGACCTATCCCATACCTAACATGGTGTATTCTCTAAAATATTGGTCGTCTCCAGGTTTAATTAACTGTTTCACTATGGTACCACATTACTACGTGATCCAATCCAGAAAAATCCAAGGATCTGCCCAACAAGTATGAGAAATATGCGAAAGTTTGTGTCTGATGAGGGCATATACCAGGCCTAACCTAGACCTAACATGCGTTATCCTCTAAAATATTGATCGAAACCAGGTTTAATGGACTCTTTCAGTGTGGCACCACATTACTACGTGATCCAGATTAGTGAAAGCCCAGGATCTGGCCAAAAGGATGTGAGAAATGCGAAGGTATGAGTCTGATGAGTGATAATCCCAGGCCTAACCTAGACCTAACATGCGTTTCCCTCGAAAATATTGATCGAAACCAGGTTTAATCGACTGTTTCAGTGTGGTACCACATTTCTACGTGATCCAAACCAGAAAAAACCCAGGATCTATTCAACAAGTATGTGAAGTATGCGAAAGTATGAGTCTGATGAGTGAAAATCCCAGGCCTAACCTAGACCTAACATGCGTTACCCCCAAAAATATTGATCGAAACCAGGTTTAATCGACTGTTTCAGTGTGGTACCACATTACTACGTGATCCAAACCAGAAAAAACCCAGGATCTATTGAACAAGTATGTGAAGTATGCGAAAGTATGAGTCTGATGAGGGCAAATCCCAGACCTATCCCAGACCTAACATGCGTTATCCTCTAAAATATTGATCGAAACCAGGTTTAATGGACTGTTTCAGTGTGGTACCACATTACTACGTGATCCAAACCAGAAAAAGCCAGGGATCTTTTCAACAAGTATGTGAAGAATGCGATAGTATGAGTCTGATGAGGGCAAATCCCAGGCCTAACCTAGACTTAACATGCGTTATCATGTAAAATATTGATCGAGACCTGGTTTAATCGACAGTTTCAGTGTGGTACCACATTACTCGCTGATCCAAACCAGAAATAACCCAGGAACTGTTCTACTAGTATGTGAAGTATGAGAAAGTATGACCCTGATGAGGGCAAATCCCAGACCTATCCCAGACCTAACATGCGATAACGTCCAAAA
This sequence comes from Colletes latitarsis, assembly GCF_051014445.1. NCBI lineage: Eukaryota > Metazoa > Arthropoda > Insecta > Hymenoptera > Colletidae > Colletes > Colletes latitarsis. Next base: position 25,667,545 of record NW_027488367.1, on the reverse strand, counting down.
TATTGATCGAAACCAGGTTTAATCAAATGTTTCAGTGTGGTACCACATTACTACGTAATCCAAACCAGAAAAAGCCCAGGATCTGTTCAACTTGTATGTGAAAAACGCGAAACCATGAGCCTGTTGAGGGCAAATCCCAGACCTATCCCAGACCTAGCATGAGTTATCCTCTAAAATATTGATCGAAACCAGGTTTAATGGACTGTTTCAGTGTGGTACCACATTACTACGTGATCCAGACCAGTGAAAACCCAGGATCTGGCCAACAAGTATGTGAGAAATGCGAAGGTATGACCCTGATGAGGGCAAATCCCAGGCCTAACCTGGACCTAACATGCGTTATCCTCTAAAATATTGTTCGAGACCAGGATTAATCGACTGTTTCAGTGTGGTACCACTTTACTACGTGATCCAAACCAGAAAAACCCCTGGATCTGGCCAACGAGTATGCGAAAAATGCGAAAGTATGATCCTGATGAGGGCAAATCCCAGACCTATCCCAGACCTAACATGGTGTATCCTCTAAAATATTGGTCGTATCCAGGTTTAATTAACTGCTTCACTGTGGTACCACATTACTACGTGATCCAATCCAGAAAAATCCAAGGATCTGCCCAACAAGTATGAGAAATATGCGAAAGTATGAGTCTGATGAGGGCAAATCCCAGGCCTAACCTAGACCTAACATGCGTTATCCTCTAAAATATTGATCGAAACCAGGTTTAATGGACTCTTTCAGTGTGGTACCACATTACTACGTGATCCAGACCAGTGAAAGCCCAGGATCTGGCCAAAAGGATGTGAGAAATGCGAAGGTATGACCCTGATGAGGGGCAGATCCCACACCTATCCCAGACCTAACTTGCGTTATCCTATAAAATATTGATCGAGACCGGGATTAATCGACTGTTTCAGTGTGGTACCACATTACTACGTGATTCAAACCAGAAAAAGCCCAGGATCTGGCCAACGAGTATGCGAAAAATGCGAAAGTATGATCCTGATGAGGGCAAATCCCAGACCTATTCCAGACCTAACATGGTGTATCCTCTAAAATATTGGTCGTATCCAGGTTTAATTAACTGTTTCACTGTGGTACCACATTACTACGTGATCCAATCCAGAAAAATCCAAGGATCTGCCCAACAAGTATGAGAAATATGCGAAAGTATGATCCTGATGAGGGCAAATCCCAGACCTATCCCAGACCTAACATGGTGTATCCTCTAAAATATTGACCGAAACCAGGTTTAATGGACTGTTTCAGTGTGGTACTGATGAGTGAAAATCCCAGGTCTAACCTAGACCTAACATGCGTTACCCTCAAAAATATTGACCGAAACCAGGTTTAATCGACTGTTTCAGTGTGGTACCACATTACTACGTGATCCAAACCAGATAAAGCCAGGGATCTGTTCAACAAGTATGTGAAGAATGCGATAGTATGAGTCTGATGAGGGCAAATCTCAGGCCTAACCTAGACTTAACATGCGTTATCCTCTAAAATATTGATCGAAACCAGGTTTAATGGACTCTTTCAGTGTGGCACCACATTACTACGTGATCCAGATTAGTGAAAGCCCAGGATCTGGCCAAAAGGATGTGAGAAATGCGAAGGTATGAGTCTGATGAGTGATAATCCCAGGCCTAACCTAGACCTAACATGCGTTTCCCTCGAAAATATTGATCGAAACCAGGTTTAATCGACTGTTTCAGTGTGGTACCACATTTCTACGTGATCCAAACCAGAAAAAACCCAGGATCTATTCAACAAGTATGTGAAGTATGCGAAAGTATGAGTCTGATGAGTGAAAATCCCAGGCCTAACCTAGACCTAACATGCGTTACCCCCAAAAATATTGATCGAAACCAGGTTTAATCGACTGTTTCAGTGTGGTACCACATTACTACGTGATCCAAACCAGAAAAAACCCAGGATCTATTGAACAAGTATGTGAAGTATGCGAAAGTATGAGTCTGATGAGGGCAAATCCCAGACCTATCCCAGACCTAACATGCGTTATCCTCTAAAATATTGATCGAAACCAGGTTTAATGGACTGTTTCAGTGTGGTACCACATTACTACGTGATCCAAACCAGAAAAAGCCAGGGATCTTTTCAACAAGTATGTGAAGAATGCGATAGTATGAGTCTGATGAGGGCAAATCCCAGGCCTAACCTAGACTTAACATGCGTTATCATGTAAAATATTGATCGAGACCTGGTTTAATCGACAGTTTCAGTGTGGTACCACATTACTCGCTGATCCAAACCAGAAATAACCCAGGAACTGTTCTACTAGTATGTGAAGTATGAGAAAGTATGACCCTGATGAGGGCAAATCCCAGACCTATCCCAGACCTAACATGCGATAACGTCCAAAATATTGATCGAAACCAGGTTTAATCAAATGTTTCAGTGTGGTACCACATTACTACGTAATCCAAACCAGAAAAAGCCCAGGATCTGTTCAACTTGTATGTGAAAAACGCGAAACCATGAGCCTGTTGAGGGCAAATCCCAGACCTATCCCAGACCTAGCATGAGTTATCCTCTAAAATATTGATCGAAACCAGGTTTAATGGACTGTTTCAGTGTGGTACCACATTACTACGTGATCCAGACCAGTGAAAACCCAGGATCTGGCCAACAAGTATGTGAGAAATGCGAAGGTATGACCCTGATGAGGGCAAATCCCAGGCCTAACCTGGACCTAACATGCGTTATCCTCTAAAATATTGTTCGAGACCAGGATTAATCGACTGTTTCAGTGTGGTACCACTTTACTACGTGATCCAAACCAGAAAAACCCCTGGATCTGGCCAACGAGTATGCGAAAAATGCGAAAGTATGATCCTGATGAGGGCAAATCCCAGACCTATCCCAGACCTAACATGGTGTATCCTCTAAAATATTGGTCGTATCCAGGTTTAATTAACTGCTTCACTGTGGTACCACATTACTACGTGATCCAATCCAGAAAAATCCAAGGATCTGCCCAACAAGTATGAGAAATATGCGAAAGTATGAGTCTGATGAGGGCAAATCCCAGGCCTAACCTAGACCTAACATGCGTTATCCTCTAAAATATTGATCGAAACCAGGTTTAATGGACTCTTTCAGTGTGGTACCACATTACTACGTGATCCAGACCAGTGAAAGCCCAGGATCTGGCCAAAAGGATGTGAGAAATGCGAAGGTATGACCCTGATGAGGGGCAGATCCCACACCTATCCCAGACCTAACTTGCGTTATCCTATAAAATATTGATCGAGACCGGGATTAATCGACTGTTTCAGTGTGGTACCACATTACTACGTGATTCAAACCAGAAAAAGCCCAGGATCTGGCCAACGAGTATGCGAAAAATGCGAAAGTATGATCCTGATGAGGGCAAATCCCAGAACTATTCCAGACCTAACATGGTGTATCCTCTAAAATATTGGTCGTATCCAGGTTTAATTAACTGTTTCACTGTGGTACCACATTACTACGTGATCCAATCCAGAAAAATCCAAGGATCTGCCCAACAAGTATGAGAAATATGCGAAAGTATGATCCTGATGAGGGCAAATCCCAGACCTATCCCAGACCTAACATGGTGTATCCTCTAAAATATTGACCGAAACCAGGTTTAATGGACTGTTTCAGTGTGGTACTGATGAGTGAAAATCCCAGGTCTAACCTAGACCTAACATGCGTTACCCTCAAAAATATTGACCGAAACCAGGTTTAATCGACTGTTTCAGTGTGGTACCACATTACTACGTGATCCAAACCAGATAAAGCCAGGGATCTGTTCAACAAGTATGTGAAGAATGCGATAGTATGAGTCTGATGAGGGCAAATCTCAGGCCTAACCTAGACTTAACATGCGTTATCATCTAAAATATTGATCGAAACCTGGTTTAATCGACTGTTTCAGTGTGGTACCACATTACTACGTGATCCAAAGCAAAAAAAGCCCAGGATCTGTTCAACAAGTATGTGAAATACGCGAAACTATTAGCCTGATGAGGGCAAATCCCAGACCTATCCCAGACCTAGCATGAGTTATCCTCTAAAATATTGATCGAAACCAGGCTTGATGGACTGTTTCAGTGTGGTACCACATTACTACGTGATCCAGACCAGTGAAAGCCCAGGATCTGGCCAAAAGGATGTGAGAAATGCGAAGGTATGAGCATGATGAGGGGCAGATCCTACACCTATCCCAGACCTAACTTGCGTTATCCTATAAAATATTGATCGAGACCGGGATTAATCGACTGTTTCAGTGTGGTACCACTTTACTACGTCATCCAAACCTGAAAAAGCCGGGGTTCTGTTCAACAAGTATGTGAAAAATGCGAAAGTATGACCCTGATGAGGGCAAATCCCAGACCTATCCCAGACCTAACATAGTGTATCCTCTAAAATATTGGTCGTATCCAGGTTTAATTAACTGTTTCACTGTGGTACCACATTACTACGTGATCCAATCCAGAAAAATCCAAGGATCTGCCCAACAAGTATGAGAAATATGCGAAAGTTTGAGTCCGATGAGGGCAAATCCCAGGCCTAACCTAGACCTAACATGCGTTATCCTCTAAAATATTGATCGAAACGAGGTTTAATGGACTCTTTCAGTGTGGTACCACATTACTACGTGATCCAGACCAGTGAAAGCCCAGGATCTGGCCAAAAGGATGTGAGAAATGCGAAGATATGATACTGATGAGGGGCAGATCCCACACCTATCCCAGACCTGACATGCGTTATCCTATAAAATATTGATCGAGACCGGGATTAATCGACTGTTTCAGTGTGGTACCACTTTACTACGTCATCCAAACCTGAAAAAGCCGGGGTTTTGTTCAACAAGTATGTGAAAAATGCGAAAGTATGACCCTGATGAGGGCAAATCCCAGACCTATCCCAGACCTAACATGGTGTATCCTCTAAAATATTGGTCGTATCCAGGTTTAATTAACTGTTTCACTGTTGTACCACATTACTACGTGATCCAATCCAGAAAAATCCAAGGATCTGCCCAACAAGTATGAGAAATATGCGAAAGTTTGAATCCGATGAGGGCAAATCCCAGGCCTAACCTAGACCTAACATGCGTTATCCTCTAAAATATTGATCGAAACGAGGTTTAATGGACTCTTTCAGTGTGGTACCACATTACTACGTGATCCAGACCAGTGAAAGCCCAGGATCTGGCCAAAAGGATGTGAGAAATGCGAAGGTATGATACTGATGAGGGGCAGATCCCACACCTATCCCAGACCTGACATGCGTTATCCTATAAAATATTGATCGAGACCGGGATTAATCGACTGTTTCAGTGTGGTACCACATTACTACGTGATTCAAACCGGAAAAAGCCCAGAATCTGGCCATCAAGTATGAGAAATATGCGAAAGTACGAGCGTGATGAGAGCATATCCGAGACCTAGCCAAGACCTAACATGCGTTATTCTCAAGAATATTGATCGAAACCAGGTTTAATCGACTGTTTCAGTGTGGTACCACATTACTACGTGATCCAAACCAGAAAAAACCCAGGATCTGTTCAACAAGTATGTGAAAAACGCGAAACTATGAGCGTGATGAGGGCAAATTCCAGACCTATGCCAGACCTAACATGCGTTATCCTCTAAAATATTTATCAAGACCAGGTTTAATTGAATGTTTCAGTGTGGTACCACATTACTACGTGATCCAAACCAGGGAAAAACCCAGGATCTGTTCAACAAGTATGTGAAGAATGCGAAAGTATGAGTCTGATGAGGGCAAATCGCAGGCCTAACCTAGAGTTAACATGCGTTATCATGTAACATATTGATCGAAACCTAGTTTAATCGACTGTTTCAGTGTGGTACCACATTACTCGCTGATCCAGACCAGAAATAACCCAGGAACTGTTCAACTAGTATGTGAAGTATGCGAAAGTATGACCCTGATGAGGGCAAATCCCAGACCTATCCCAGACCTAACATGCGATAACGTCCAAAATATTGATCGAAACCAGGTTTAAACAAATGTTTCAGTGTGGTACCACATTACTACGTAATCCAATCCAGAAAAAGCCCAGGATCTGTTCAACAAGTATGTGAAAAACGCGAAACTATGAGCTTGTTGAGGGCAAATCCCAGACCTATCCCAGACCTAGCATGAGTTATCCTCTAAAATATTGATCGAAACCAGGTTTAATGGACTGTTTCAGTATGGTACCACATTACTACGAGATCCAGACCAGAGAAAACCCAGGATCTGGCCAACAAGTATGTGAGAAATGCGAAGGTATGAGCCTGATGAGGGCAGATCCCACACCTATCCCAGGCCTAACTTGCGTTATCCTATAAAATATTGATCGAGACCGGGATCAATCGACTGTTTCAGTGTGGTACCACTTTACTACGTCATCCTAACCTGAAAAAGCCGGGGTTCTGTTCAACAAGTATGTGAAAAATGCGAAAGTATGACCCTGATGAGGGCAAATCCCAGACCTATCCCAGACCTAACATGGTGTATCCTCTAAAATATTGGTCGTATCCAGGTTTAATTAACTGCTTCACTGTGGTACCACATTACTACGTGATCCAATCCAGAAAAATCCAAGGATCTGCCCAACAAGTATGAGAAATATGCGAAAGTATGAGTCTGATGAGGGCAAATCCCAGGCCTAACCTAGACCTAACATGCGTTATCCTCTAAAATATTGATCGAAACCAGGTTTAATGGACTCTTTCAGTGTGGTACCACATTACTACGTGATCCAGACCAGTGAAAGCCCAGGATCTGGCCAAAAGGATGTGAGAAATGCGAAGGTATGACCCTGATGAGGGGCAGATCCCACACCTATCCCAGACCTAACTTGCGTTATCCTATAAAATATTGATCGAGACCGGGATTAATCGACTGTTTCAGTGTGGTACCACATTACTACGTGATTCAAACCAGAAAAAGCCCAGGATCTGGCCAACGAGTATGCGAAAAATGCGAAAGTATGATCCTGATGAGGGCAAATCCCAGACCTATTCCAGACCTAACATGGTGTATCCTCTAAAATATTGGTCGTATCCAGGTTTAATTAACTGTTTCACTGTGGTACCACATTACTACGTGATCCAATCCAGAAAAATCCAAGGATCTGCCCAACAAGTATGAGAAATATGCGAAAGTATGATCCTGATGAGGGCAAATCCCAGACCTAACCTAGACCTAACATGCGTTATCCTCTAAAATATTGATCGAAACCAGGTTTAATGGACTCTTTCAGTGTGGTACCACATTACTACGTGATCCAGACCAGTGAAAGCCCAGGATCTGGCCAAAAGGATGTGAGAAATGCGAAGGTATGACCCTGATGAGGGGCAGATCCCACACCTATCCCAGACCTGACATGCGTTATCCTATAAAATATTGATCGAGACCGGGATTAATCGACTGTTTCAGTGTGGTACCACATTACTACGTGATTCAAACCGGAAAAAGCCCAGAATCTGGCCATCAAGTATGAGAAATATGCGAAAGTACGAGCGTGATGAGAGCATATCCGAGACCTAGCCAAGACCTAACATGCGTTATTCTCAAGAATATTGATCGAAACCAGGTTTAATCGACTGTTTCAGTGTGGTACCACATTACTACGTGATCCAAACCAGAAAAAACCCAGGATCTGTTCAACAAGTATGTGAAAAACGCGAAACTATTAGCCTGATGAGGGCAAATCCCAGACCTATCCCAGACCTAGCATGAGTTATCCTCTAAAATATTGATCGAAACCAGGCTTAATGGACTGTTTCAGTGTGGTACCACATTACTACGTGATCCAGACCAGTGAAAGCCCAGGATCTGGCCAAAAGGATGTGAGAAATGCGAAGGTATGAGCATGATGAGGGGCAGATCCTACACCTATCCCAGACCTAACTTGCGTTATCCTATAAAATATTGATCGAGACCGGGATTAATCGACTGTTTCAGTGTGGTACCACTTTACTACGTCATCCAAACCTGAAAAAGCCGGGGTTCTGTTCAACAAGTATGTGAAAAATGCGAAAGTATGACCCTGATGAGGGCAAATCCCAGACCTATCCCAGACCTAACATAGTGTATCCTCTAAAATATTGGTCGTATCCAGGTTTAATTAACTGTTTCACTGTGGTACCACATTACTACGTGATCCAATCCAGAAAAATCCAAGGATCTGCCCAACAAGTATGAGAAATATGCGAAAGTTTGAGTCCGATGAGGGCAAATCCCAGGCCTAACCTAGACCTAACATGCGTTATCCTCTAAAATATTGATCGAAACGAGGTTTAATGGACTCTTTCAGTGTGGTACCACATTACTACGTGATCCAGACCAGTGAAAGCCCAGGATCTGGCCAAAAGGATGTGAGAAATGCGAAGATATGATACTGATGAGGGGCAGATCCCACACCTATCCCAGACCTGACATGCGTCATCCTATAAAATATTGATCGAGACCGGGATTAATCGACTGTTTCAGTGTGGTACCACTTTACTACGTCATCCAAACCTGAAAAAGCCGGGGTTTTGTTCAACAAGTATGTGAAAAATGCGAAAGTATGACCCTGATGAGGGCAAATCCCAGACCTATCCCAGACCTAACATGGTGTATCCTCTAAAATATTGGTCGTATCCAGGTTTAATTAACTGTTTCACTGTTGTACCACATTACTACGTGATCCAATCCAGAAAAATCCAAGGATCTGCCCAACAAGTATGAGAAATATGCGAAAGTTTGAATCCGATGAGGGCAAATCCCAGGCCTAACCTAGACCTAACATGCGTTATCCTCTAAAATATTGATCGAAACGAGGTTTAATGGACTCTTTCAGTGTGGTACCACATTACTACGTGATCCAGACCAGTGAAAGCCCAGGATCTGGCCAAAAGGATGTGAGAAATGCGAAGGTATGATACTGATGAGGGGCAGATCCCACACCTATCCCAGACCTGACATGCGTTATCCTATAAAATATTGATCGAGACCGGGATTAATCGACTGTTTCAGTGTGGTACCACATTACTACGTGATTCAAACCGGAAAAAGCCCAGAATCTGGCCATCAAGTATGAGAAATATGCGAAAGTACGAGCGTGATGAGAGCATATCCGAGACCTAGCCAAGACCTAACATGCGTTATTCTCAAGAATATTGATCGAAACCAGGTTTAATCGACTGTTTCAGTGTGGTACCACATTACTACGTGATCCAAACCAGAAAAAACCCAGGATCTGTTCAACAAGTATGTGAAAAACGCGAAACTATGAGCGTGATGAGGGCAAATCCCAGACCTATCCCAGACCTAACATGCGTTATCCTCTAAAATATTGATCGAAACCAGGTTTAATGGACTGTTTCAGTGTGGTACCACATTACTACGTGAGCCAAACCAGAAAAAGCCAGGGATCTTTTCAACAAGTATGTGAAGAATGCGATAGTATGAGTCTGATGAGGGCAAATCCCAGGCCTAACCTAGACTTAACATGCGTTATCATGTAAAATATTGATCGAAACCTGGTTTAATCGACAGTTTCAGTGTGGTACCACATTACTCGCTGATCCAAACCAGAAATAACCCAGGAACTGTTCTACAAGTATGTGAAGTATGAGAAAGTATGACCCTGATGAGGGCAAATCCCAGACCTATCCCAGACCTAACATGCGATAACGTCCAAAATATTGATCGAAACCAGGTTTAATCAAATGTTTCAGTGTGGTACCACATTACTACGTAATCCAAACCAGAAAAAGCCCAGGATCTGTTCAACTTGTATGTGAAAAACGCGAAACCATGAGCCTGTTGAGGGCAAATCCCAGACCTATCCCAGACCTGGCATGAGTTATCCTCTAAAATATTGATCGAAACCAGGTTTAATGGACTGTTTCAGTGTGGTACCACATTACTACGTGATCCAAACCAGGGAAAAACCCAGGATCTGTTCAACAAGTATGTGAAGAATGCGAAAGTATGAGTCTGATGAGGGCAAATCGCAGGCCTAACCTAGACTTAACATGCGTTATCATGTAAAATATTGATCGAAACCTAGTTTAATCGACTGTTTCAGTGTGGTACCACATTACTCGCTGATCCAGACCAGAAATAACCCAGGAACTGTTCAACTAGTATGTGAAGTATGCGAAAGTATGACCCTGATGAGGGCAAATCCCAGACCTATCCCAGACCTAACATGCGATAACGTCCAAAATATTGATCGAAACCAGGTTTAATCAAATGTTTCAGTGTGGTACCACATTACTACGTAATCCAATCCAGAAAAAGCCCAGGATCTGTTCAACAAGTATGTGAAAAACGCGAATCTATGAGCCTGTTGAGGGCAAATCCCAGACCTATCCCAGACCTAGCATGAGTTATCCTCTAAAATATTGATCGAAACCAGGTTTAATGGACTGTTTCAGTATGGTACCACATTACTACGTGATCCAGACCAGAGAAAACCCAGGATCTGGCCAACAAGTATGTGAGAAATGCGAAGGTATGAGCATGATGAGGGCAGATCCCACACCTATCCCAGACCTAACTTGCGTTATCCTATAAAATATTGATCGAGAACGCGATTAATCGACTGTTTCAGTGTGGTACCACTTTACTACGTCATCCAAACCTGAAAAAGCCGGGGTTCTGTTCAACAAGTATGTGAAAAATGCGAAAGTATGACCCCGATGAGGGCAAATCCCAGACCTATCCCAGACCTAACATGGTGTATCCTCTAAAATATTGGTCGTATCCAGGTTTAATTAACTGTTTCACTGTGGTACCACATTACTACGTGATCCAATCCAGAAAAATCCAAGGACCTGCCCAACAAGTATGAGAAATATGCGAAAGTTTGAGTCCGATGAGGGCAAATCCCAGGCCTAACCTAGACCTAACATGCGTTATCCTCTAAAATATTGATCGAAACGAGGTTTAATGGACTCTTTCAGTGTGGTACCACATTACTACGTGATCCAGACCAGAAATAACCCAGGAACTGTTCAACTAGTATGTGAAGTATGCGAAAGTATGACCCTGATGAGGGTAAATCCCAGACCTATCCCATACCTAACATGGTGTATTCTCTAAAATATTGGTCGTCTCCAGGTTTAATTAACTGTTTCACTATGGTACCACATTACTACGTGATCCAATCCAGAAAAATCCAAGGATCTGCCCAACAAGTATGAGAAATATGCGAAAGTTTGTGTCTGATGAGGGCAAATACCAGGCCTAACCTAGACCTAACATGCGTTATCCTCTAAAATATTGATCGAAACCAGGTTTAATGGACTCTTTCAGTGTGGCACCACATTACTACGTGATCCAGATTAGTGAAAGCCCAGGATCTGGCCAAGAGGATGTGAGAAATGCGAAGGCATGAGTCTGATGAGTGATAATCCCAGGCCTAACCTAGACCTAACATGCGTTTCCCTCGAAAATATTGATCGAAACCAGGTTTAATCGACTGTTTCAGTGTGGTACCACATTACTACGTGATCCAAACCAGAAAAAACCCAGGATCTATTCAACAAGTATGTGAAGTATGCGAAAGTATGAGTCTGATGAGTGAAAATCCCAGGCCTAACCTAGACCTAACATGCGTTACCCCCAAAAATATTGATCGAAACCAGGTTTAATCGACTGTTTCAGTGTGGTACCACATTACTACGTGATCCAAACCAGAAAAAACCCAGGATCTATTGAACAAGTATGTGAAGTATGCGAAAGTATGAGTCTGATGAGGGCAAATCCCAGACCTATCCCAGACCTAACATGCGTTATCCTCTAAAATATTGATCGAAACCAGGTTTAATGGACTGTTTCAGTGTGGTACCACATTACTACGTGATCCAAACCAGAAAAAGCCAGGGATCTTTTCAACAAGTATGTGAAGAATGCGATAGTATGAGTCTGATGAGGGCAAATCCCAGGCCTAACCTAGACTTAACATGCGTTATCATGTAAAATATTGATCGAGACCTGGTTTAATCGACAGTTTCAGTGTGGTACCACATTACTCGCTGATCCAAATCAGAAATAACCCAGGAACTGTTCTACAAGTATGTGAAGTATGAGAAAGTATGACCCTGATGAGGGCTAATCCCAGACCTATCCCAGACCTAACATGCGATAACGTCCAAAATATTGATCGAAACCAGGTTTAATCAAATGTTTCAGTGTGGTACCACATTACTACGTAATCCAAACCAGAAAAAGCCCAGGATCTGTTCAACTTGTATGTGAAAAACGCGAAACCATGAGCCTGTTGAGGGCAAATCCCAGACCTATCCCAGACCTAGCATGAGTTATCCTCTAAAATATTGATCGAAACCAGGTTTAATGGACTGTTTCAGTGTGGTACCACATTACTACGTGATCCAGACCAGTGAAAACCCAGGATCTGGCCAACAAGTATGTGAGAAATGCGAAGGTATGACCCTGATGAGGGCAAATCCCAGGCCTAACCTGGACCTAACATGCGTTATCCTCTAAAATATTGTTCGAGGCCAGGATTAATCGACTGTTTCACTGTGGTACCACATTACTACGTGATCCAATCCAGAAAAATCCAAGGATCTGCCCAACAAGTATGAGAAATATGCGAAAGTATGATCCTGATGAGGGCAAATCCCAGACCTATCCCAGACCTAACATGGTGTATCCTCTAAAATATTGACCGAAACCAGGTTTAATGGACTGTTTCAGTGTGGTACTGATGAGTGAAAATCCCAGGTCTAACCTAGACCTAACATGCGTTACCCTCAAAAATATTGACCGAAACCAGGTTTAATCGACTGTTTCAGTGTGGTACCACATTACTACGTGATCCAAACCAGATAAAGCCAGGGATCTGTTCAACAAGTATGTGAAGAATGCGATAGTATGAGTCTGATGAGGGCAAATCCCAGGCCTAACCTAGACTTAACATGCGTTATCATGTAAAATATTGATCGAAACCTAGTTTAATCGACTGTTTCAGTGTGGTACCACATTACTACGTGATTCAAACCGGAAAAAGCCCAGAATCTGGCCATCAAGTATGAGAAATATGCGAAAGTACGAGCGTGATGAGAGCATATCCGAGACCTAGCCAAGACCTAACATGCGTTATTCTCAAGAATATTGATCGAAACCAGGTTTAATCGACTGTTTCAGTGTGGTACCACATTACTACGTGATCCAAACCAGAAAAAACCCAGGATCTGTTCAACAAGTATGTGAAAAACGCGAAACTATTAGCCTGATGAGGGCAAATCCCAGACCTATCCCAGACCTAGCATGAGTTATCCTCTAAAATATTGATCGAAACCAGGCTTAATGGACTGTTTCAGTGTGGTACCACATTACTACGTGATCCAGACCAGTGAAAGCCCAGGATCTGGCCAAAAGGATGTGAGAAATGCGAAGGTATGAGCATGATGAGGGGCAGATCCTACACCTATCCCAGACCTAACTTGCGTTATCCTATAAAATATTGATCGAGACCGGGATTAATCGACTGTTTCAGTGTGGTACCACTTTACTACGTCATCCAAACCTGAAAAAGCCGGGGTTCTGTTCAACAAGTATGTGAAAAATGCGAAAGTATGACCCTGATGAGGGCAAATCCCAGACCTATCCCAGACCTAACATAGTGTATCCTCTAAAATATTGGTCGTATCCAGGTTTAATTAACTGTTTCACTGTGGTACCACATTACTACGTGATCCAATCCAGAAAAATCCAAGGATCTGCCCAACAAGTATGAGAAATATGCGAAAGTTTGAGTCCGATGAGGGCAAATCCCAGGCCTAACCTAGACCTAACATGCGTTATCCTCTAAAATATTGATCGAAACGAGGTTTAATGGACTCTTTCAGTGTGGTACCACATTACTACGTGATCCAGACCAGTGAAAGCCCAGGATCTGGCCAAAAGGATGTGAGAAATGCGAAGATATGATACTGATGAGGGGCAGATCCCACACCTATCCCAGACCTGACATGCGTTATCCTATAAAATATTGATCGAGACCGGGATTAATCGACTGTTTCAGTGTGGTACCACTTTACTACGTCATCCAAACCTGAAAAAGCCGGGGTTTTGTTCAACAAGTATGTGAAAAATGCGAAAGTATGACCCTGATGAGGGCAAATCCCAGACCTATCCCAGACCTAACATGGTGTATCCTCTAAAATATTGGTCGTATCCAGGTTTAATTAACTGTTTCACTGTTGTACCACATTACTACGTGATCCAATCCAGAAAAATCCAAGGATCTGCCCAACAAGTATGAGAAATATGCGAAAGTTTGAATCCGATGAGGGCAAATCCCAGGCCTAACCTAGACCTAACATGCGTTATCTTCTAAAATATTGATCGAAACGAGGTTTAATGGACTCTTTCAGTGTGGTACCACATTACTACGTGATCCAGACCAGTGAAAGCCCAGGATCTGGCCAAAAGGATGTGAGAAATGCGAAGGTATGATACTGATGAGGGGCAGATCCCACACCTATCCCAGACCTGACATGCGTTATCCTATAAAATATTGATCGAGACCGGGATTAATCGACTGTTTCAGTGTGGTACCACATTACTACGTGATTCAAACCGGAAAAAGCCCAGAATCTGGCCATCAAGTATGAGAAATATGCGAAAGTACGAGCGTGATGAGAGCATATCCGAGACCTAGCCAAGACCTAACATGCGTTATTCTCAAGAATATTGATCGAAACCAGGTTTAATCGACTGTTTCAGTGTGGTACCACATTACTACGTGATCCAAACCAGAAAAAACCCAGGATCTGTTCAACAAGTATGTGAAAAACGCGAAACTATGAGCGTGATGAGGGCAAATCCCAGACCTATCCCAGACCTAACATGCGTTATCCTCTAAAATATTGATCGAAACCAGGTTTAATGGACTGTTTCAGTGTGGTACCACATTACTACGTGAGCCAAACCAGAAAAAGCCAGGGATCTTTTCAACAAGTATGTGAAGAATGCGATAGTATGAGTCTGATGAGGGCAAATCCCAGGCCTAACCTAGACTTAACATGCGTTATCATGTAAAATATTGATCGAAACCAGGTTTAATCAAATGTTTCAGTGTGGTACCACATTACTACGTAATCCAATCCAGAAAAAGCCCAGGATCTGTTCAACAAGTATGTGAAAAACGCGAATCTATGAGCCTGTTGAGGGCAAATCCCAGACCTATCCCAGACCTAGCATGAGTTATCCTCTAAAATATTGATCGAAACCAGGTTTAATGGACTGTTTCAGTATGGTACCACATTACTACGTGATCCAGACCAGAGAAAACCCAGGATCTGGCCAACAAGTATGTGAGAAATGCGAAGGTATGAGCATGATGAGGGCAGATCCCACACCTATCCCAGACCTAACTTGCGTTATCCTATAAAATATTGATCGAGACCGCGATTAATCGACTGTTTCAGTGTGGTACCACTTTACTACGTCATCCAAACCTGAAAAAGCCGGGGTTCTGTTCAACAAGTATGTGAAAAATGCGAAAGTATGACCCTGATGAGGGCAAATCCCAGACCTATCCCAGACCTAACATGGTGTATCCTCTAAAATATTGGTCGTATCCAGGTTTAATTAACTGTTTCACTGTGGTACCACATTACTACGTGATCCAATCCAGAAAAATCCATGGATCTGCCCAACAAGTATGAGAAATATGCGAAAGTTTGAGTCCGATGAGGGCAAATCCCAGGCCTAACCTAGACCTAACATGCGTTATCCTCTAAAATATTGATCGAAACGAGGTTTAATGGACTCTTTCAGTGTGGTACCACATTACTACGTGATCCAGACCAGAAATAACCCAGGAACTGTTCAACTAGTATGTGAAGTATGCGAAAGTATGACCCTGATGAGGGCAAATCCCAGACCTATCCCATACCTAACATGGTGTATTCTCTAAAATATTGGTCGTCTCCAGGTTTAATTAACTGTTTCACTGTGGTACCACATTACTACGTGATCCAATCCAGAAAAATCCAAGGATCTGCCCAACAAGTATGAGAAATATGCGAAAGTTTGTGTCTGATGAGGGCAAATCCCAGGCCTAACCTAGACCTAACATGCGTTATCCTCTAAAATATTGATCGAAACCAGGTTTAAAGGACTCTTTCAGTGTGGTACCACATTACTACGTGATCCAGATTAGTGAAAGCCCAGGATCTGGCCAAAAGGATGTGAGAAATGCGAAGGTATGAGTCTGATGAGTGAAAATCCCAGGCCTAACCTAGACCTAACATGCGTTACCCTCGAAAATATTGATCGAAACCAGGTTTAATCGACTGTTTCAGTGTGGTACCACATTACTACGTGATCCAAACCAGAAAAAACCCAGGATCTATTCAACAAGTATGTGAAGTATGCGAAAGTATGAGTCTGATGAGTGAAAATCCCAGGCCTAACCTAGACCTAACATGCGTTACCCTCAAAAATATTGATCGAAACCAGGTTTAATCGACTGTTTCAGTGTGGTACCACATTACTACGTGATCCAAACCAGAAAAAACCCAGGATCCATTCAACAAGTATGTGAAGTATGCGAAAGTATGAGTCTGATGAGGGCAAATCCCAGACCTATCCCAGACCTAACATGCGTTATCCTCTAAAATATTGATCGAAACCAGGTTTAATGGACTGCTTCAGTGTGGTACCACATTACTACGTGATCCAAACCAGAAAAAGCCAGGGATCTGCTCAACAAGTATGTGAAGAATGCGATAGTATGAGTCTGATGAGGGCAAATCCCAGGCCTAACCTAGACTTAACATGCGTTTTCATCTAAAATATTGATCGAAACCTGGTTTAATCGACTGTTTCAGTGTGGTACCACATTACTAGCTGATCCAAACCAGAAATAACCCAGGAACTGTACATCTAGTATGTGAAGTATGCGAAAGTATGACCCTGATGAGGGCAAATCCCAGACCTATCCCATACCTAACATGGTGTATCCACTAAAATATTGGTCGTATCCAGGTTTAATTAACTGTTTCACTGTGGTACCACATTACTACGCGATCCAATCCAGAAAAATCCAAGGATCTGCCCAACAAGTATGAGAAAAACGCGAAACTATGAGCCTGATGAGGGCAAATTCCAGACCTATGCCAGACCTAACATGCGTTATCCTCTAAAATATTTATCAAGACCAGGTTTAAATGAATGTTTCAGTGTGGTACCACATTACTACGTGATCCAAACCAGGGAAAAACCCAGGATCTGTTCAACAAGTATGTGAAGAATGCGAAAGTATGAGTCTGATGAGTGAAAATCCCAGGCCTAACCAAGACCTAACATGCGTAACCCTAAAAAATATTGATCGAAACCAGGTTTAATCGACTGCTTCAGTGTGGTACCACATTACAACGTGATCCAAACCAGAAAAAACCCAGGATCTATTCAACAAGTATGTGAAGTATGCGAAAGTATGAGTCTGATGAGTGAAAATCCCAGGCCTAACCTAGACCTAACATGCGTTACCCTCAAAAATATTGATCGAAACCTGGTTTAGTCGACTGTTTCAGTGTGGTACCACATTACTAGCTGATCCAAACCAGGAATAACCCAGGAACTGTACAACTTGTTTGTGAAGTATGCGAAAGTATGACCCTGATGAGGGCAAATCCCAGACCTATCCCAGACCTAACATGCGATATCGTCAAAAATATTGATCGAAACCAGGTTTAATCGACTGTTTCAGTGTCGTACCACATTACTACGTGATCCTAACCAAAAAAAGCCCAGGATCTGTTCAACAAGTATGTGAAAAACGCGAACCAATTAGCCTGATGAGGGCAAATCCCAGACCTATCCCAGACCTAGCATGAGTGTACTCTAAAATATTGATCGAAACCAGGCTTAATGGACTATTTCTGAGTGGTACCACATTACTACCTGATCCAAACCAGAAATAACCAAGGAACTGTTCAACTAGTATGTGAGGAATACGAAAGTATGGGTCTGATGAGGGCAAATCCTAGGCCTAACCTAGACCTAGCATGAGTTATCCTCTAAAATATTGATCGAAACCAGGTTTAATGGACTGTTTCAGTGTGGTACCACACTACTACGAGATCCAGACAAGTGAAAGCTCAGGATCTGGCGAACAAGTATGTGAGAAATGCGAAGGCATGAGCCTGGTGAGGGCAGAACCCACACCTGTCCCAGACCTAACTTTCGTTATCCTATAAAATATTGATCGAGACCGGGATTAATCGACTGTTTCAGTGTGGTACCACATTACTACGTGACCCAAACCAGAAAAAGCCAGAGATCTTTTCAACAGGTATGTGAAGAATGCGATAGTATGAGTCTGATGAGGGCAAATCCCAGGCCTGACCTAGACTTAACATGCGTTATCATGTAAAATATTCATCGAAACCTAGTTTAATCAACAGTTTTAGTGTGGCACCACATTACTCGCTGATCCAAACCAGAAATAAGCCAGGAACTGTTCAACTAGTATGTGAAGTATGCGAAAGTATGACCCTGATGAGGGCAAATCCCAGACCTATCCCATACCTAACATGGTGTATCCTCTAAAATATTGGTCGTATCCAGGTTTAATTAACTGTTTCACTGTGGTACCACATTACTACGTGATCCAATCCAGAAAAATCCAAGGATCTGTTCAACAAGTATGTGAAAAACGCGAAACTATGAGCCTGATGAGGGCAAATTCCAGACCTATGCCAGACCTAACATGCGTTATCCTCTAAAATATTTATCAAGACCAGGTTTAGTTGAATGTTCCAGTGTGGTACCACATTACTACGTGATCCAGACCAGTGAAAGCCCAGGATCTGGCCAAAAGGATGTGAGAAATGCGAAGGTATGAGCCTGATGAGGGGCAGATCCCACACCTATCCCAGACCTAACTTGCGTTATCCTACAAAATATTGATCGAGACCGGGATTAATCGACTGTTTCAGTGTGGTACCACATTACTACGTGATTCAAACCGGAAAAAGCCCAGAATCTGGCCATCAAGTATGAGAAATATGCGAAAGTACGAGCGTGATGAGAGCATATCCGAGACCTAACCAAGACCTAACATGCGTTATTCTCAAGAATATTGATCGAAACCAGGTTTAATGGACTGTTTCAGTGTGGTACCACATTACTACGTGATCCAAACCAGAAAAAGCCCAGGATCTGTTCAACAAGTATGTGAAAAACGCGAAACTATGAGCCTGATGAGGGCAAATTCCAGACCTATGCCAGACCTAACATGCGTTATCCTCTAAAATATTTATCAAGACCAGGTTTAGTTGAATGTTCCAGTGTGGTACCACATTACTACGTGATCCAAACCAGGGAAAAACCCAGGATCTGTTCAACAAGTATGTGAAGAATGCGAAAGTATGAGTCTGATGAGTGAAAATCCCAGGCCTAACCTAGACCTAACATGCGTTACCCTCAAAAATATTGATCGAAACCAGGTTTAATCGACTGTTTCAGTGTGGTACCACATTACTAGCTGATCCAAACCAGAAATAACCCAGGAACTGTACAACTAGCATGTGAAGTATGCGAAACAATTAGCCTGATGAGGGCAAATCCCAGACCTATCCCAGATCTAGCATGAGTTATCCTCTAAAATTTTGATCGAAACCAGGCTTAATGGACTGTTTCAGAGTGGTACCACATTACTATCTGATCCAAACCAGAAATAACCAAGGAACTGTTCAACTAGTATGTGAGGAATACGAAAGTATGGGTCTGATGAGGGCAAATCCTAGGCCAAACCTAGACCTAGCATGAGTTATCCTCTAAAATATTGATCGAGACCGGGATTAATCGACTGTTTCAGTGCGGTACCACTTTACTACGTGATCCAAACCAGAAAAAGCCAGGGTTCTGTTCAACAAGTATGTGAAAAATGCGAAAGTATGACCCTGATGAGGGCAAATCCCAGACCTATCCCAGACCTAACATGTGATATCGTCTAAAATATTGATCGAAACCAGGTTTAATCGACTGTTTCAGTGTGGTACCACATTACTACGTGATCCAAACCAGAAAAAACCCAGGATCTATTGAACAAGTATGTGAAGTATGCGAAAGTATGAGTCTGATGAGGGCAAATCCCAGACCTATCCCAGACCTAACATGCGTTATCCTCTAAAATATTGATCGAAACCAGGTTTAATGGACTGCTTCAGTGTGGTACCACATTACTACGTGATCCAAACCAGAAAAAGCCCAGGATCTGTTCAACAAGTATGTGAAAAACGCGAAACTATGAGCCTGATGAGGGCAAATCCCAGACCTATCCCAGACCTAACATGCGTTATCCTCTAAAATATTGATCGAAACCAGGTTTAATGGACTGTTTCAGTGTGGTACCACATTACTACGTGAGCCAAACCAGAAAAAGCCAGGGATCTTTTCAACAAGTATGTGAAGAATGCGATAGTATGAGTCTGATGAGGGCAAATCCCAGGCCTAACCTAGACTTAACATGCGTTATCATGTAAAATATTGATCGAAACCTGGTTTAATCGACAGTTTCAGTGTGGTACCACATTACTCGCTGATCCAAACCAGAAATAACCCAGGAACTGTTCTACAAGTATGTGAAGTATGAGAAAGTATGACCCTGATGAGGGCAAATCCCAGACCTATCCCAGACCTAACATGCGATAACGTCCAAAATATTGATCGAAACCAGGTTTAATCAAATGTTTCAGTGTGGTACCACATTACTACGTAATCCAAACCAGAAAAAGCCCAGGATCTGTTCAACTTGTATGTGAAAAACGCGAAACCATGAGCCTGTTGGGGGCAAATCCCAGACCTATCCCAGACCTAGCATGAGTTATCCTCTAAAATATTGATCGAAACCAGGTTTAATGGACTGTTTCAGTGTGGTACCACATTACTACGTGATCCAAACCAGGGAAAAACCCAGGATCTGTTCAACAAGTATGTGAAGAATGCGAAAGTATGAGTCTGATGAGGGCAAATCGCAGGCCTAACCTAGACTTAACATGCGTTATCATGTAAAATATTGATCGAAACCTAGTTTAATCGACTGTTTCAGTGTGGTACCACATTACTCGCTGATCCAGACCAGAAATAACCCAGGAACTGTTCAACTAGTATGTGAAGTATGCGAAAGTATGACCCTGATGAGGGCAAATCCCAGACCTATCCCAGACCTAACATGCGATAACGTCCAAAATATTGATCGAAACCAGGTTTAATCAAATGTTTCAGTGTGGTACCACATTACTACGTAATCCAATCCAGAAAAAGCCCAGGATCTGTTCAACAAGTATGTGAAAAACGCGAATCTATGAGCCTGTTGAGGGCAAATCCCAGACCTATCCCAGACCTAGCATGAGTTATCCTCTAAAATATTGATCGAAACCAGGTTTAATGGACTGTTTCAGTATGGTACCACATTACTACGTGATCCAGACCAGAGAAAACCCAGGATCTGGCCAACAAGTATGTGAGAAATGCGAAGGTATGAGCATGATGAGGGCAGATCCCACACCTATCCCAGACCTAACTTGCGTTATCCTATAAAATATTGATCGAGACCGCGATTAATCGACTGTTTCAGTGTGGTACCACTTTACTACGTCATCCAAACCAGAAAAAACCCAGGATCCATTCAACAAGTATGTGAAGTATGCGAAAGTATGAGTCTGATGAGGGCAAATCCCAGACCTATCCCAGACCTAACATGGTGTATCCTCTAAAATATTGGTCGTATCCAGGTTTAATTAACTGTTTCACTGTGGTACCACATTACTACGTGATCCAATCCAGAAAAATCCAAGGATCTGCCCAACAAGTATGAGAAATATGCGAAAGTTTGAGTCCGATGAGGGCAAATCCCAGGCCTAACCTAGACCTAACATGCGTTATCCTCTAAAATATTGATCGAAACGAGGTTTAATGGACTCTTTCAGTGTGGTACCACATTACTACGTGATCCAGACCAGAAATAACCCAGGAACTGTTCAACTAGTATGTGAAGTATGCGAAAGTATGACCCTGATGAGGGCAAATCCCAGACCTATCCCATACCTAACATGGTGTATTCTCTAAAATATTGGTCGTCTCCAGGTTTAATTAACTGTTTCACTGTGGTACCACATTACTACGTGATCCAATCCAGAAAAATCCAAGGATCTGCCCAACAAGTATGAGAAATATGCGAAAGTTTGAGTCCGATGAGGGCAAATCCCAGGCCTAACCTAGACCTAACATGCGTTATCCTCTAAAATATTGATCGAAACGAGGTTTAATGGACTCTTTCAGTGTGGTACCACATTACTACGTGATCCAGACCAGAAATAACCCAGGAACTGTTCAACTAGTATGTGAAGTATGCGAAAGTATGACCCTGATGAGGGCAAATCCCAGACCTATCCCATACCTAACATGGTGTATTCTCTAAAATATTGGTCGTCTCCAGGTTTAATTAACTGTTTCACTGTGGTACCACATTACTACGTGATCCAATCCAGAAAAATCCAAGGATCTGCCCAACAAGTATGAGAAATATGCGAAAGTTTGTGTCTGATGAGGGCAAATCCCAGGCCTAACCTAGACCTAACATGCGTTATCCTCTAAAATATTGATCGAAACCAGGTTTAAAGGACTCTTTCAGTGTGGTACCACATTACTACGTGATCCAGATTAGTGAAAGCCCAGGATCTGGCCAAAAGGATGTGAGAAATGCGAAGGTATGAGTCTGATGAGTGAAAATCCCAGGCCTAACCTAGACCTAACATGCGTTACCCTCGAAAATATTGATCGAAACCAGGTTTAATCGACTGTTTCAGTGTGGTACCACATTACTACGTGATCCAAACCAGAAAAAACCCAGGATCTATTCAACAAGTATGTGAAGTATGCGAAAGTATGAGTCTGATGAGTGAAAATCCCAGGCCTAACCTAGACCTAACATGCGTTACCCTCAAAAATATTGATCGAAACCAGGTTTAATCGACTGTTTCAGTGTGGTACCACATTACTACGTGATCCAAACCAGAAAAAACCCAGGATCCATTCAACAAGTATGTGAAGTATGCGAAAGTATGAGTCTGATGAGGGCAAATCCCAGACCTATCCCAGACCTAACATGCGTTATCCTCTAAAATATTGATCGAAACCAGGTTTAATGGACTGCTTCAGTGTGGTACCACATTACTACGTGATCCAAACCAGAAAAAGCCAGGGATCTGCTCAACAAGTATGTGAAGAATGCGATAGTATGAGTCTGATGAGGGCAAATCCCAGGCCTAACCTAGACTTGACATGCGTTTTCATCTAAAATATTGATCGAAACCTGGTTTAATCGACTGTTTCAGTGTGGTACCACATTACTAGCTGATCCAAACCAGAAATAACCCAGGAACTGTACATCTAGTATGTGAAGTATGCGAAAGTATGACCCTGATGAGGGCAAATCCCAGACCTATCCCATACGTAACATGGTGTATCCACTAAAATATTGGTCGTATCCAGGTTTAATTAACTGTTTCACTGTGGTACCACATTACTACGCGATCCAATCCAGAAAAATCCAAGGATCTGCCCAACAAGTATGAGAAAAACGCGAAACTATGAGCCTGATGAGGGCAAATTCCAGACCTATGCCAGACCTAACATGCGTTATCCTCTAAAATATTTATCAAGACCAGGTTTAAATGAATGTTTCAGTGTGGTACCACATTACTACGTGATCCAAACCAGGGAAAAACCCAGGATCTGTTCAACAAGTATGTGAAGAATGCGAAAGTATGAGTCTGATGAGTGAAAATCCCAGGCCTAACCAAGACCTAACATGCGTAACCCTAAAAAATATTGATCGAAACCAGGTTTAATCGACTGCTTCAGTGTGGTACCACATTACTACGTGATCCAAACCAGAAAAACCCAGGATCTATTCAACAAGTATGTGAAGTATGCGAAAGTATGAGTCTGATGAGTGAAAATCCCAGGCCTAACCTAGACCTAACATGCGTTACCCTCAAAAATATTGATCGAAACCTGGTTTAGTCGACTGTTTCAGTGTGGTACCACATTACTAGCTGATCCAAACCAGGAATAACCCAGGAACTGTACAACTTGTTTGTGAAGTATGCGAAAGTATGACCCTGATGAGGGCAAATCCCAGACCTATCCCAGACCTAACATGCGATATCGTCAAAAATATTGATCGAAACCAGGTTTAATCGACTGTTTCAGTGTCGTACCACATTACTACATGATCCTAACCAAAAAAAGCCCAGGATCTGTTCAACAAGTATGTGAAAAACGCGAACCAATTAGCCTGATGAGGGCAAATCCCAGACCTATCCCAGACCTAGCATGAGTGTACTCTAAAATATTGATCGAAACCAGGCTTAATGGACTATTTCTGAGTGGTACCACATTACTACCTGATCCAAACCAGAAATAACCAAGGAACTGTTCAACTAGTATGTGAGGAATACGAAAGTATGGGTCTGATGAGGGCAAATCCTAGGCCTAACCTAGACCTAGCATGAGTTATCCTCTAAAATATTGATCGAAACCAGGTTTAATGGACTGTTTCAGTGTGGTACCACACTACTAAGAGATCCAGACAAGTGAAAGCTCAGGATCTGGCGAACAAGTATGTGAGAAATGCGAAGGCATGAGCCTGGTGAGGGCAGAACCCACACCTGTCCCAGACCTAACTTTCGTTATCCTATAAAATATTGATCGAGACCGGGATTAATCGACTGTTCCAGTGTGGTACCACATTACTACGTGATCCAGACCAGTGAAAGCCCAGGATCTGGCCAAAAGGATGTGAGAAATGCGAAGGTATGAGCCTGATGAGGGGCAGATCCCACACCTATCCCAGACCTAACTTGCGTTATCCTACAAAATATTGATCGAGACCGGGATTAATCGACTGTTTCAGTGTGGTACCACATTACTACGTGATTCAAACCGGAAAAAGCCCAGAATCTGGCCATCAAGTATGAGAAATATGCGAAAGTACGAGCGTGATGAGAGCATATACGAGACCTAACCAAGACCTAACATGCGTTATTCTCAAGAATATTGATCGACACCAGGTTTAATGGACTGTTTCAGTGTGGTACCACATTACTACGTGATCCAAACCAGAAAAAGCCCAGGATCTGTTCAACAAGTATGTGAAAAACGCGAAACTATGAGCCTGATGAGGGCAAATTCCATACCTATGCCAGACCTAACATGCGTTATCCTCTAAAATATTTATCAAGACCAGGTTTAGTTGAATGTTCCAGTGTGGTACCACATTACTACGTGATCCAAACCAGGGAAAAACCCAGGATCTGTTCAACAAGTATGTGAAGAATGCGAAAGTATGAGTCTGATGAGTGAAAATCCCAGGCCTAACCTAGACCTAACATGCGTTACCCTCAAAAATATTGATCGAAACCAGGTTTAATCGACTGTTTCAGTGTGGTACCACATTACTAGCTGATCCAAACCAGAAATAACCCAGGAACTGTACAACTAGTATGTGAAGTATGCGAAAGTATGACCCTGATGAGGGCAAATCCCAGACCTATCCCAGACCTAACATGCGATATCGTCAAAAATATTGATCGAAACCAGGTTTAATCGACTGTTTCAGTGTCGTACCACATTACTACGTGATCCAAACCAAAAAAAGCCCAGGATCTGTTCAACAAGTATGTGAAAAACGCGAAACAATTAGCCTGATGAGGGCAAATCCCAGACCTATCCCAGATCTAGCATGAGTTATCCTCTAAAATTTTGATCGAAACCAGGCTTAATGGACTGTTTCAGAGTGGTACCACATTACTATCTGATCCAAACCAGAAATAACCAAGGAACTGTTCAACTAGTATGTGAGGAATACGAAAGTATGGGTCTGATGAGGGCAAATCCTAGGCCAAACCTAGACCTAGCATGAGTTATCCTCTAAAATATTGATCGAGACCGGGATTAATCGACTGTTTCAGTGCGGTACCACTTTACTACGTGATCCAAACCAGAAAAAGCCAGGGTTCTGTTCAACAAGTATGTGACAAATGCGAAAGTATGACCCTGATGAGGGCAAATCCCAGACCTATCCCAGACCTAACATGTGATATCGTCTAAAATATTGATCGAAACCAGGTTTAATCGACTGTTTCAGTGTGGTACCACATTACTACGTGATCCAAACCAGAAATAAGCCAGGATCTGTTCAACAAGTATGTGAAGAATGCGAAAGTATGGGTCTGATGGGGGCAAATCCCAGGCCTAACCTAGACCGAGCATGAGTTATCCTCTAAAATATTGATCGAAACCAGGTTTAATGGACTGTTTCAGTGTGGTACCACACTACTACGAGATCCAGACAAGTGAAAGCTCAGGATCTGGCCAACAAGTATGTGAAGAATGCGAAAGTATGACCCTGATGAGGGCAAATCCTGGACCTATCCCAGACGTAACATGCGTTATCCTCTAAAATATTGATCGAGACCGGGATTAATCGACTGTTTCAGTGCGGTACCACTTTACTACGTGATCCAAACCAGAAAAAGCCGGGGTTCTGTTCATCAAGTATGGGAAAAAAGCGACAGTATGACCCTGATGAGTGCAAATCCCAGACCTAACATGCGATATCGTCTAAAATATTGATCGAAACCAGGTTTAATCGACTGTTTCAGTGTGGTGCCACATTACTACGTGATCCAAACCAGAAAAAGCCAGGGTTCTGTTCAACAAGTATGTGAAAAATGCGAAAGTATGACCCTGATGAGGGCAAATCCCAGACCTATCCCAGACCTAACATGCGATATCGTCTATAATATTGTTCGAGACCAGGATTAATCGACTGTTTCAGTGTGGTACCACTTTACTACGTGATCCAAACCAGAAAAAGCCCAGGATCTGGCCAACGAGTATGCGAAAAATGCGAAAGTATGACCCTGATAAGGGCAAATCCCAGACCTATCCCAGACCTAACATGCGATATCGTCTATAATATTGTTCGAGACCAGGATTAATCGACTGTTTCAGTGTGGTACCACTTTACTACGTGATCCAAACCAAAAAAAGCCCAGGATCTGTTCAACAAGTATGTGAAAAACGCGAAACTATTAGCCTGATGAGGGCAAATCCCAGACCTATCCCAGACCTAGCATGCGATATCGTCTAAAATATTGATCGAAACCAGGTTTAATCGACTGTTTCAGTGTGGTGTCACATTACTACGTGATCCAAACCGGAAAAACCCCAGGATCTGGCCAACGAGTATGCGAAAAATGCGAAAGAATGAGCCTGATGAGGGCAAATCCCAGACCTATCCCAGACCTAGCATGCGATATCGTCTAAAATATTGATCGAAACCAGGTTTAATCGACTGTTTCAGTGTGGTGCCTCATTACTACGTGATCCAAACCAGAAAAACCCCAGGATCTGGCCAACGAGTATGCGAAAGATGCGAAAGAATGAGCCAGATGAGGGCAAATCCCAGACCTATCCCAGACCTAACATGCGATATCGTCTAAAATATTGAAGGAAACCAGGTTTAATCGACTGTTTCAGTGTGGTACCACATTACTCGCTGATCCAAACCAGAAATAACCCAGGAACTGTTCAACTAGTATGTGAAGTATGCGAAAGTATGACCTTGATGAGGGCAAATCCCAGACCTATCCCAGACCTAACATGCGATAACGTCCAAAATATTGATCGAAACCTGGTTTAATCGACAGTTTCAGTGTGGTACCACATTACTCGCTGATCCAAACCAGAAATAACCCAGGAACTGTTAACTAGTATGTGAAGTATGCGAAAGTATGACCTTGATGAGGGCAAATCCCACACCTATCCCAGACCTAACATGCGATAACGTCCAAAATATTGATCGAAACCAGGTTTAATCGAATGTTTCAGTGTGGTACTACATTACTACGTAATCCAAACCAGAAAAAGCTCAGGATCTGTTCAACAAGTATGTGAAAAACGCGAAACTATGTGCCTGTTGAGGGCAAATCCCAGACCTATCCCAGACCTAACTTGCGTTATCCTATAAAATATTGATCGAGACCGGGATTAATCGACTGTTTCAGTGTGGTACCACTTTACTACGTGATCCAAACCAGAAAAAGCCAGGGTTCTGTTCAACAAGTATGTGAAAAATGCGAAAGTATGAGCCCGATGTGGGCAAATCCCAGGCCTAACCTAGACCTAACATGCGTTATCCTCTAAAATATTGTTCGAGACCAGGATTAATCGACTGTTTCAGTGTGGTACCACTTTACTACGTGATCCAAACCAGAAAAAGCCCAGGATCTGGCCATCGAGTAAGCGAAAATTGCGAAAGTATGACCCTGATGAGGGCAAATCCCAGACCTATCCCAGACCTAACATGCGATATCGTCTATAATATTGTTCGAGACCAGGATTAATCGACTGTTTCAGTGTGGTACCAGTTTACTACGTGATCCAAACCAAGAAAAGCCCAGGATCTGTTCAACAAGTATGTGAAAAACGCGAAACTATTAGCCTGATGAGGGCAAATCCCAGACCTATCCCAGACCTAGCATGCGATATCGTCTAAAATATTGATCGAAACCAGGTTTAATCGACTGTTTCAGTGTGGTGCCACATTACTACGTGATCCAAACCAGAAAAACCCCAGGATCTGGCCAACGAGTATGCGAAAAATGCGAAAGAATGAGCCTGATGAGGGCAAATCCCAGACCTATCCCAGACCTAGCATGCGATATCGTCTAAAATATTGATCGAAACCAGGTTTAATCGACTGTTTCAGTGTGGTGCCACATTACTACGTGATCCAAACCAGAAAAACCCCAGGATCTGGCCAACGAGTATGCGAAAGATGCGAAAGAATGAGCCAGATGAGGGCAAATCCCAGACCTATCCCAGACCTAACATGCGATATCGTCTAAAATATTGAACGAAACCAGGTTTAATCGACTGTTTCAGTGTGGTACCACATTACTACGTGATCCAAACCAGAAATAGCCTAGGATCTGGCCAACATGTATGAGAAATATGCGAAAGTTTGAGTCTGATGAGGGCAAATCCCAGGCCTAACCTAGACCTAACATGCGTTATCCTCGAAAATATTGGTCGTGTCCAGGTTTAACTGACTGTTTTAGTGTGGTTCCACTTTACTACGTGTTCCAAAGCAGAAAAAACCCTCGATCAGGTCAACATGTATGTTAAAACTGCGAAAGTATGAACCTGATGAGGGCAAATCCCAGACCAAACCTAGTCCTAACATGTGTTATCCTCAAAAATATTGATCGAAACCAGGTTTAATCGACTGTTTCATTGTGGTACCACATCACTACGTGATCCAAACCAGAAAAAACCTAGGATCTGATAAACAAGTATGTGAAAAACGCGAAAATATTAGCCAGATGAGGGCAAATCCCAGACCTATCCCAGACCTAACATGCGTTATCATGTAAAATATTGATCGAAACCTAGTTTAATCAACTGTTTCAGTGTGGCACCACATTACTTGCTGATCCAAACCAGAAATAAGCCAGGAACTATTCAACTAGTATGTGAAGTATGCGAAAGTATGACCCTGATGAGGGCAAATCCCAGATCAATCCCATACCTAACATGGTGTATCCTCTAAAATATTGGTCGTATCCAGGTTTAATTAACTGTTTCACTGTGGTACCACATTACTACGTGATCCAATCCAGAAAAATCCAAGGTTCTGCCCAACAAGTATGAGAAATATGCGAAAGTTTGTGTCTGATGAGGGCAAATCCCAGGCCTAACCTAGACCTAACATGCGTTATCCTCTAAAATATTGATCGAAACCAGGTTTAATGGACTCTTTCAGTGTGGTACCACATTACTACGTGATCCAGACCAGTGAAAGCCCAGGATCTGGCCAAAAGGATGTGAGAAATGCGAAGGTATGAGCCTGATGAGGGCAAATTCCAGACCTATGCCAGACCTAACATGCGTTATCCTCTAAAATATCTATCAAGACCAGGTTTAATTGAATGTTACAGTGTGGTACCACATTACTACGTGATCCAGACCAGGGAAAAACCCAGGATCTGTTCAACAAGTATGTGAAGAATGCGAAAGTATGAGTCTGATGAGTGAAAATCCCAGGCCTAACCTAGACCTAACATGCGTTACCCTCAAAAATATTGATCGAAACCAGGTTTAATCGACTGTTTCAGTGTGGTACCACATTACTACGTGATCCAAACCAGAAAAAACCCAGGATCTATTCAACAAGTATGTGAAGTATGCGAAAGTATGAGTCTGATGAGTGAAAATCCCAGGCCTAACCTAGACCTAACATGCGTTACCCTCAAAAATATTGATGGAAACCAGGTTTAATCGACTGTTTCAGTGTGGTACCACATTACTAGCTGATCCAAACCAGAAATAACCCAGGAACTGTACAACTAGTATGTGAAGTATGCGAAAGTATGACCCTGATGAGGGCAAATCCCAGACCTATCCCAGACCTAACATGCGATATCGTCTAAAATATTGATCGAAACCAGGTTTAATCGACTGTTTTAGTGTGGTGCCACATTACTACGTGATCCAAACCAGAAAAACCCCAGGATCTGGCCAACGAGTATGCGAAAAATGCGAAAGAATGAGCCAGATGTGGGCAAATCCTAGACCTAACCCAGACCTAACATGCGTTATCATCTAAAATATTGATCGAAACCAGTCTTAATCGACTGTTTCAGAGTGGTACCACATTACTACCTGATCCAAACCAGAAATAACCCAGGAACTGTTCAACTAGTATGTGAGGAATACGAATGCATGGGTCTGATGAGGGCAAATCCTAGGCCTAACCTAGACCTAGCATGAGTTCTCCTCTAAAATATTGATCGAAACCAGGTTTAATGGACTGTTTCAGTGTGGTACCACATTACTACGAGATCCAGACAAGTGAAAGCTCAGGATCTGGCCAACAAGTATGTGAGAAATGCGAAGGTATGAGCCTGGTGAGGGCAGAACCCACACCTATCCCAAACCTAACTTTCGTTATCGTATAAAATATTGATCGAGACCGGGATTAATCGACTGTTTCAGTGTGGTACCACATTACTACGTGATCCAAACCAGAAAAAGCCAGGGTTCTGTTCAACAAGTATGTGAAAAATGCGAAAGTATGACCCTGATGAGGGCAAATCCCAGACCTATACCTGACCTAACATGCGATATCGTCTAAGATATTGTTCGAGACCAGGATTAATCGACTGTTTCAGTGTGGTACCACTTTACTACGTGATCCAAACCAGAAAAAGCCCAGGATCTGGCCAACGAGTATGCGAAAAATGCGAAAGTATGACCCTGATAAGGGCAAATCCCAGACCTATCCCAGACCTAACATGCGATATCGTCTATAATATTGTTCGAGACCAGGATTAATCGACTGTTTCAGTGTGGTACCACTTTACTACGTGATCCAAACCAAAAAAAGCCCGGGATCTGTTCAACAAGTATGTGAAAAACGCGAAACTATTAGCCTGATGAGGGCAAATCCCAGACCTATCCCAGACCTAACATGCGTTATCCTCTAAAATATTGTTCGAGACCAGGATTAATCGACTGTTTCAGTGTGGTACCACTTTACTACGTGATCCAAACCAGAAAAAGCCCAGGATCTGGCCATCGAGTATGCGAAAAATGCGAAAGTATGACCCTGATGAGGGCAAATCCCAGACCTATCCCAGACCTAACATGCGATATCGTCTATAATATTGTTCGAGACCAGGATTAATCGACTGTTTCAGTGTGGTACCAGTTTACTACGTGATCCAAACCAAGAAAAGCCCAGGATCTGTTCAACAAGTATGTGAAAAACGCGAAACTATTAGCCTGATGAGGGCAAATCCCAGACCTATCCCAGACCTAGCATGCGATATCGTCTAAAATATTGATCGAAACCAGGTTTAATCGACTGTTTCAGTGTGGTGCCACATTACTACGTGATCCAAACCAGAAAAACCCCAGGATCTGGCCAACGAGTATGCGAAAAATGCGAAAGAATGAGCCTGATGAGGGCAAATCCCAGACCTATCCCAGACCTAGCATGCGATATCGTCTAAAATATTGATCGAAACCAGGTTTAATCGACTGTTTCAGTGTGGTGCCACATTACTACGTGATCCAAACCAGAAAAACCCCAGGATCTGGCCAACGAGTATGCGAAAGATGCGAAAGAATGAGCCAGATGAGGGCAAATCCCAGACCTATCCCAGACCTAACATGCGATATCGTCTAAAATATTGAACGAAACCAGGTTTAATCGACTGTTTCAGTGTGGTACCACATTACTACGTGATCCAAACCAGAAATAGCCTAGGATCTGGCCAACATGTATGAGAAATATGCGAAAGTTTGAGTCTGATGAGGGCAAATCCCAGGCCTAACCTAGACCTAACATGCGTTATCCTCGAAAATATTGGTCGTGTCCAGGTTTAACTGACTGTTTTAGTGTGGTTCCACTTTACTACGTGTTCCAAAGCAGAAAAAACCCTCGATCAGGTCAACATGTATGTTAAAACTGCGAAAGTATGAACCTGATGAGGGCAAATCCCAGACCAAACCTAGTCCTAACATGTGTTATCCTCAAAAATATTGATCGAAACCAGGTTTAATCGACTGTTTCATTGTGGTACCACATCACTACGTGATCCAAACCAGAAAAAACCTAGGATCTGATAAACAAGTATGTGAAAAACGCGAAAATATTAGCCAGATGAGGGCAAATCCCAGACCTATCCCAGACCTAACATGCGTTATCATGTAAAATATTGATCGAAACCTAGTTTAATCAACTGTTTCAGTGTGGTACCACATTACTTGCTGATCCAAACCAGAAATAAGCCAGGAACTATTCAACTAGTATGTGAAGTATGCGAAAGTATGACCCTGATGAGGGCAAATCCCAGACCAATCCCATACCTAACATGGTGTATCCTCTAAAATATTGGTCGTATCCAGGTTTAATTAACTGTTTCACTGTGGTACCACATTACTACGTGATCCAATCCAGAAAAATCCAAGGTTCTGCCCAACAAGTATGAGAAATATGCGAAAGTTTGTGTCTGATGAGGGCAAATCCCAGGCCTAACCTAGACCTAACATGCGTTATCCTCTAAAATATTGATCGAAACCAGGTTTAATGGACTCTTTCAGTGTGGTACCACATTACTACGTGATCCAGACCAGTGAAAGCCCAGGATCTGGCCAAAAGGATGTGAGAAATGCGAAGGTATGAGCCTGGTGAGGGCAAATTCCAGACCTATGCCAGACCTAACATGCGTTATCCTCTAAAATATCTATCAAGACCAGGTTTAATTGAATGTTACAGTGTGGTACCACATTACTACGTGATCCAGACCAGGGAAAAACCCAGGATCTGTTCAACAAGTATGTGAAGAATGCGAAAGTATGAGTCTGATGAGTGAAAATCCCAGGCCTAACCTAGACCTAACATGCGTTACCCTCAAAAATATTGATCGAAACCAGGTTTAATCGATTGTTTCAGTGTGGTACCACATTACTACGTGATCCAAACCAGAAAAAACCCAGGATCTATTCAACAAGTATGTGAAGTATGCGAAAGTATGAGTCTGATGAGTGAAAATCCCAGGCCTAACCTAGACCTAACATGCGTTACCCTCAAAAATATTGATGGAAACCAGGTTTAATCGACTGTTTCAGTGTGGTACCACATTACTAGCTGATCCAAACCAGAAATAACCCAGGAACTGTACAACTAGTATGTGAAGTATGCGAAAGTATGACCCTGATGAGGGCAAATCCCAGACCTATCCCAGACCTAACATGCGATATCGTCTAAAATATTGATCGAAACCAGGTTTAATCGACTGTTTTAGTGTGGTGCCACATTACTACGTGATCCAAACCAGAAAAACCCCAGGATCTAAACCCTGATAAGGGCAAATCCCAGACCTATCCCAGACCTAACATGCGATATCGTCTATAATATTGTTCGAGACCAGGATTAATCGACTGTTTCAGTGTGGTACCACTTTACTACGTGATCCAAACCAAAAAAAGCCCGGGATCTGTTCAACAAGTATGTGAAAAACGCGAAACTATTAGCCTGATGAGGGCAAATCCCAGACCTATCCCAGACCTAACATGCGTTATCCTCTAAAATATTGTTCGAGACCAGGATTAATCGACTGTTTCAGTGTGGTACCACTTTACTACGTGATCCAAACCAGAAAAAGCCCAGGATCTGGCCATCGAGTATGCGAAAAATGCGAAAGTATGACCCTGATGAGGGCAAATCCCAGACCTATCCCAGACCTAACATGCGATATCGTCTAAAATATTGATCGAAACCAGGTTTAATCGACTGTTTCAGTGTGGTACCACATTACTACCTGATCCAAACCAGAAAAAGCCCAGGATCTGGCCAACGAGTATGCGAAAAAAGCGAATGTATGACCCTGATGAGGGCAAATCCCAGACCTATTCCAGACCTAACATGCGATATCGTCTAAAATATTGATCGAAACCAGGTCTAATCGACTGTTTCAGTGTGGTACCACATTACTACGTGATCCAAACCAAAAAAAGCCCAGGATCTGTTCAACAAGTGTGTGAAAAACGCGAAACCATTAGCCTGATGAGGGCAAATCCCAGACCTATCCCAGACCTAGTATGAGTTATCCTCTAAAATATTGATCGAAACCAGGCTTAATGGACTGTTTCAGTGTGGTACCACATTACTACGTGATCCAGACCAGTGAAAGCCCAGGATCTGTCCAAAAGGATGTGAGAAATGCGAAGGTATGAGCCTGATGAGGGGCAGATCCCACACCTATCCCAGACCTAACTTGCGTTATCCTATAAAATATTGATCGAGACCGGGATTAATCGACTGTTTCAGTGTGGTACCACATTGCTACATGATTCAAACCAGAAAAAGCCCAGAATCTGGCCATCAAGTATGAGAAATATGCGAAAGTACGAGCGTGATGGGAGCATATCCGAGATCTAACCAAGACCTAACACGCGTTATTCTCTAGAATATTGTTCGAAACCAGGTTTAATGGACGGTTTCAGTGTGGTACCACATTACTACGTGATCCAAACCAGAAAAAGCTCAGGATCTGTTCAACAAGTATGTGAAAAACGCGAAACTATGTGTCTGTTGAGGGCAAATCCCAGACCTATCCCAGACCTAACTTGCGTTATCCTATCAAATATTGATCGAGACCGGGATTAATCGACTGTTTCAGTGTGGTACCACATTACTACGTGATCCAGACCAGTGAAAGCCCAGGATCTGGCCAAAAGGATGTGGGAAATGCGAAGGTATGAGCCTGATGAGTGGCAGATCCCACACCTATCCCAGACCTATCTTGCGTTATCCTATAAAATATTGATCGAGACCGGGATTAATCGACTGTTTCAGTGTGGTACCACATTACTACGTGATCCAAACCAGGGAAAAACCCAGGATCCGTTCAACAAGTATGTGAGGAACGCGAAACTATTAGTCTGATGAGGGCAAATCCCAGGCCTAACCTAGACCTAACATGCGTTATCCTTTAAAATATTGTTCGAGACCAGGATTAATCGACTGTATCAGTGTGGTACCACATTACCACGTGATTCAAGCCAGAAAAAATCCAGGATCTGTACAACAAGTATGTGAAAAATGCGAAAGTATGAGCCTGATGAGGGCAAATCCCAGGCCTAAGCTTGACCTAACATGCGTTACCCTCTAAAATACTGTTCGAGACCAGGATTAATCGACTGTTTCAGTGTGGTACCACTTTACTACGTGATCCAAACCAGAAAAAGCCCAGGATCTGGCCAACTAGTATGCGAAAAATGCGAAAGTATGACCCTGATGAGGGCAAATCCCAGACCTATCCCAGACCTAACATGCGATATCGTCTAAAATATTGATCGAAACAAGGTTTAGTCGACTGTTTCAGTGTGGTACCACATTACCACGTGATCCAAACCAGAAAAAGCCCAGGATCTGGCCAACGAGTATGCGAAAAATGCGAAAGAATGAGCCAGATGAGAGCAAATCCTAGACCTAACCCAGACCTAACATGCGTTACCCTCAAAAATATTGTTCGAAGCCAGTTTTAATCGACTGTTTCAGAGTGGTACCACATTACTACCTGATCCAAACCAGAAATAGCCCAGGATTTGGCCAACATGTATGAGAAATATGCGAAAGTTTGAGTCTGATCAGGGCATATCCCAGGCCTAACATAGACCTAACATCCGTTATCCTCTAAAATATTGATCGAAACCAGGTTTCATGGACTCTACCAGTGTGGTACCACATTACCACGTGATTCAAGCCTGAGAAAACCCAGGATCTGTACAACAAGTATGAGAAATATGCGAAAGTTTGAGTCTGATCAGGGCATATCCCAGGCCTAAAATAGACCTAACATCCGTTATCCTCTAAAATATTGATCGAAACCAGGTTTCATGGACTCTATCAGTGTGGTACCACATTACCACGTGATTCAAGCCAGAGAAAACCCAGGATCTGTACAACAACTATGTGAAAAATGCGAAAGTATGAGTCTGATGAGGGCAAATCCTGGACCTAACCCAGACCTAACATGCGTTATCATCAAAAATATTGATCAAAACCAGGTTTAATCGGCTGTTTCAGAGTGGTACCACATTACTACGTGATCCAATCCAGTAAAATCCAAGGATCTGCCCAACAGGTATGAAAAATATGCGAAAGTTTGAGCCTGATGAGGGCAAATCCCAGGCCTAACCTAGACCTAACATGCGTTACCCTCAAAAATATTGATGGAAACCAGGTTTAATCGACTGTTTCAGTGTGTTACCACATTACTAGCTGATCCAAACCAGAAATAACCCAGGAACTGTACAACTAGTATGTGAAGTATGCGAAAGTATGACCCTGATGAGGGCAAATCCCAGACCTATCCCAGACCTAACATGCGATATCGTCTAAAATATTGATCGAAACCAGGTTTAATCGACTGTTTTAGTGTGGTGCCACATTACTACGTGATCCAAACCAGAAAAACCCCAGGATCTGGCCAACGAGTATGCGAAAAATGCGAAAGAATGAGCCAGATGTGGGCAAATCCTAGACCTAACCCAGACCTAACATGCGTTATCATCTAAAATATTGATCGAAACCAGTCTTAATCGACTGTTTCAGAGTGGTACCACATTACTACCTGATCCAAACCAGAAATAACCCAGGAACTGTTCAACTAGTATGTGAGGAATACGAATGCATGGGTCTGATGAGGGCAAATCCTAGGCCTAACCTAGACCTAGCATGAGTTCTCCTCTAAAATATTGATCGAAACCAGGTTTAATGGACTGTTTCAGTGTGGTACCACATTACTACGAGATCCAGACAAGTGAAAGCTCAGGATCTGGCCAACAAGTATGTGAGAAATGCGAAGGTATGAGCCTGGTGAGGGCAGAACCCACACCTATCCCAAACCTAACTTTCGTTATCGTATAAAATATTGATCGAGACCGGGATTAATCGACTGTTTCAGTGTGGTACCACATTACTACGTGATCCAAACCAGAAAAAGCCAGGGTTCTGTTCAACAAGTATGTGAAAAATGCGAAAGTATGACCCTGATGAGGGCAAATCCCAGACCTATACCTGACCTAACATGCGATATCGTCTAAGATATTGTTCGAGACCAGGATTAATCGACTGTTTCAGTGTGGTACCACTTTACTACGTGATCCAAACCAGAAAAAGCCCAGGATCTGGCCAACGAGTATGCGAAAAATGCGAAAGTATGACCCTGATAAGGGCAAATCCCAGACCTATCCCAGACCTAACATGCGATATCGTCTATAATATTGTTCGAGACCAGGATTAATCGACTGTTTCAGTGTGGTACCACTTTACTACGTGATCCAAACCAAAAAAAGCCCGGGATCTGTTCAACAAGTATGTGAAAAACGCGAAACTATTAGCCTGATGAGGGCAAATCCCAGACCTATCCCAGACCTAACATGCGTTATCCTCTAAAATATTGTTCGAGACCAGGATTAATCGACTGTTTCAGTGTGGTACCACTTTACTACGTGATCCAAACCAGAAAAAGCCCAGGATCTGGCCATCGAGTATGCGAAAAATGCGAAAGTATGACCCTGATGAGGGCAAATCCAAGACCTATCCCAGACCTAACATGCGATATCGTCTAAAATATTGATCGAAACCAGGTTTAATCGACTGTTTCAGTGTGGTACCACATTACTACCTGATCCAAACCAGAAAAAGCCCAGGATCTGGCCAACGAGTATGCGAAAAAAGCGAATGTATGACCCTGATGAGGGCAAATCCCAGACCTATTCCAGACCTAACATGCGATATCGTCTAAAATATTGATCGAAACCAGGTCTAATCGACTGTTTCAGTGTGGTACCACATTACTACGTGATCCAAACCAAAAAAAGCCCAGGATCTGTTCAACAAGTGTGTGAAAAACGCGAAACCATTAGCCTGATGAGGGCAAATCCCAGACCTATCCCAGACCTAGCATGAGTTATCCTCTAAAATATTGATCGAAACCAGGCTTAATGGACTGTTTCAGTGTGGTACCACATTACTACGTGATCCAGACCAGTGAAAGCCCAGGATCTGTCCAAAAGGATGTGAGAAATGCGAAGGTATGAGCCTGATGAGGGGCAGATCCCACACCTATCCCAGACCTAACTTGCGTTATCCTATAAAATATTGATCGAGACCGGGATTAATCGACTGTTTCAGTGTGGTACCACATTGCTACGTGATTCAAACCAGAAAAAGCCCAGAATCTGGCCATCAAGTATGAGAAATATGCGAAAGTACGAGCGTGATGAGAGCATATCCGAGATCTAACCAAGACCTAACACGCGTTATTCTCTAGAATATTGTTCGAAACCAGGTTTAATGGACGGTTTCAGTGTGGTACCACATTACTACGTGATCCAAACCAGAAAAAGCTCAGGATCTGTTCAACAAGTATGTGAAAAACGCGAAACTATGTGTCTGTTGAGGGCAAATCCCAGACCTATCCCAGACCTAACTTGCGTTATCCTATCAAATATTGATCGAGACCGGGATTAATCGACTGTTTCAGTGTGGTACCACATTACTACGTGATCCAGACCAGTGAAAGCCCAGGATCTGGCCAAAAGGATGTGGGAAATGCGAAGGTATGAGCCTGATGAGTGGCAGATCCCACACCTATCCCAGACCTAACTTGCGTTATCCTATAAAATATTGATCGAGACCGGGATTAATCGACTGTTTCAGTGTGGTACCACATTACTACGTGATCCAAACCAGGGAAAAACCCAGGATCCGTTCAACAAGTATGTGAGGAACGCGAAACTATTAGTCTGATGAGGGCAAATCCCAGGCCTAACCTAGACCTAACATGCGTTATCCTTTAAAATATTGTTCGAGACCAGGATTAATCGACTGTATCAGTGTGGTACCACATTACCACGTGATTCAAGCCAGAAAAAATCCAGGATCTGTACAACAAGTATGTGAAAAATGCGAAAGTATGAGCCTGATGAGGGCAAATCCCAGGCCTAAGCTTGACCTAACATGCGTTACCCTCTAAAATACTGTTCGAGACCAGGATTAATCGACTGTTTCAGTGTGGTACCACTTTACTACGTGATCCAAACCAGAAAAAGCCCAGGATCTGGCCAACTAGTATGCGAAAAATGCGAAAGTATGACCCTGATGAGGGCAAATCCCAGACCTATCCCAGACCTAACATGCGATATCGTCTAAAATATTGATCGAAACAAGGTTTAGTCGACTGTTTCAGTGTGGTACCACATTACCACGTGATCCAAACCAGAAAAAGCCCAGGATCTGGCCAACGAGTATGCGAAAAATGCGAAAGAATGAGCCAGATGAGAGCAAATCCTAGACCTAACCCAGACCTAACATGCGTTACCCTCAAAAATATTGATCGAAGCCAGTTTTAATCGACTGTTTCAGAGTGGTACCACATTACTACCTGATCCAAACCAGAAATAGCCCAGGATTTGGCCAACATGTATGAGAAATATGCGAAAGTTTGAGTCTGATCAGGGCATATCCCAGGCCTAACATAGACCTAACATCCGTTATCCTCTAAAATATTGATCGAAACCAGGTTTCATGGACTCTACCAGTGTGGTACCACATTACCACGTGATTCAAGCCTGAGAAAACCCAGGATCTGTACAACAAGTATGAGAAATATGCGAAAGTTTGAGTCTGATCAGGGCATATCCCAGGCCTAACATAGACCTAACATCCGTTATCCTCTAAAATATTGATCGAAACCAGGTTTCATGGACTCTATCAGTGTGGTACCACATTACCACGTGATTCAAGCCAGAGAAAACCCAGGATCTGTACAACAACTATGTGAAAAATGCGAAAGTATGAGTCTGATGAGGGCAAATCCCAGGCCTAACCTAGACCTAACATGCGTTATCCTCTAAAATATTGTTGGAGACCAGGATTAATCGACAGTTTCAGTGTGGTACCACTTTACTACGTGATCCAAACCAGAAATAACCCAGGATCTGTTCAACAAGTATGTGAAGAATGCGAAAGTATGGGTCTGATGAAGGCAAATCCTGGACCTAACCCAGACCTAACATGCGTTATCATCAAAAATATTGATCAAAACCAGGTTTAATCGGCTGTTTCAGAGTGGTACCACATTACTACGTGATCCAATCCAGTAAAATCCAAGGATCTGCCCAACAGGTATGAAAAATATGCGAAAGTTTGAGCCTGATGAGGGCAAATCCCAGGCCTAACCTAGACCTAACATGCGTTATCCTCTAAAATATTGGTCGTGTCCAGGTTTAACTGACTGTTTTAGTGTGGTTCCACTTTACTACGTGATCCAAAGCAGAAAAAACCCTCGATCAGGTCAACATGTATGTTAAAACTGCGAAAGTATGAACCTGATGAGGGCAAATCCCAGACCAAACCTAGCCCTGACGTGCGATAACGTCCAAAATATTGATCGAAACCAGGTTTAATCGAATGTTTCAGTGTGGTACCACATTACTACGTAATCCAAACCAGAAAAAGCCCAGGATCTGTTCAACAAGTATGTGAAAAACGCGAAACTGTGAGCCTGATGAGGGCAAATCTTAGACCTAACCCAGACCTAAGATGCGTTATCCTCTAAAATATTTATCCAGACCAGGTTTCATTGAATGTTTCAGTGAGGTACCACTTTACTACGTGATCCAATCCAGAAATAGCCCAGGATCTAGCCATGAAGTATGAGAAATATGCGAAAGTAAGAGCCTGATGAGGGCAAATACTAGACCTATCCCAGACCTAACTTGCGTTATCCTCCAAAATATTGATCGAAACCAGGTTTAGTTGACTGTTTCAGCGTGGTACCACATTACTACGTGATACAATCCAGAAACAGCCCAGGATCTAGCCATGAAGTATGTGAAATATGCGAAAGTATGAGCCTGATGAGGGCAAATCCTAGACCTAACCCAGACCTAACATGCGTTATCCTCTAAAATATTTATCAAGACCTGGTTTAATTGGTTGTTTCAGTGTGGTACCACATTACTACGTGATCCAAACCAGAAAAAACCCAGGATCTGTTCAACATGTATGAGAAATATGCGAAAGAATGAGTCTGATGAGTGAAAATCCCAGGGCTAACCTAGCCCTAACATGCGTTATCCTCTAAAATATTGATCCAGACCAGGATTCATTGAATGTATCAGTGTGGTACCACTGTACTACGTGATCCAATCCAGAAATAGCCCACGATCTAGCCATAAAGTATGAGAAATATGCGAAAGTAAGAGCCTGATGAGGGCAAATCCTAGACCTATCCCAGACCTAACTTGCGTTATCCTCCAAAATATTGATCGAAACCAGGTTTAATTGACTGTTTCAGCGTGGTACCACATTACTACGTGATACAATCCAGAAACAGCCCAGGATCTAGCCATGAAGTATGAGATATATGCGAAAGTATGAGCCTGATGAGGGCAAATCCTAGACCTAACCCAGGCCTAACATGCGTTATCCTCCAAAATAATTATCAAGACCAGGTTTAATTGATTGTTTCAGTGTGGTCCCACATTACTACGTGATCCAAACCAGAAAAAACCCAGGATCCGTTCAACAAGTATCTGAAGAATGCGAGAGTATGAGTCTGATGAGTGAAAATCCCAGGCCTAACCTAGACCTAACATGAATTATTCTTTAAAATATTGATCGAAACCAGGTTTAATTGACTGTTTCAGTGTGGTCCCACATTACTACGTGATCCAAACCAGAAAAAACCCAGGATCTGTTCAACAAGTATGTGAAAAACGCGAAAGTATGAGTTTGATGAGGTCAAATTCCAGACCTATCCCAGACTTAACTTGCGTTATCCTCTAAAATATTGATCGAAACCGGGTCTAATCAACTGTTTCAGCGTGGTACCACATTACTACGTGATCCAAACCAGAAAAAACCCAGGATCTGTTCAACAAGTATGTGAAAAACGCGAAAGTATGAGCCTGATGAGGGCAAATTTCAGACCTATCCCAGACCTAACTTGCGTTGTCCTCTAAGATATTGATGGAAACCAGGTTTAAGTGACTGTTTCAGTGTTGTACATCATTACTACGTGATGCGATCAAGAAAAAGCCCAGGATCTAGCCATCATGTATGAGACATATGCGAAAGAATAAGCCTGATGAGGGCAATTCCGAGACCTAACCCAGACCTAACATGCGTTATCCTCTAAAATATTTATCCAGACCAGGTTCCATTGAATGTTTCAGTGTGGTACCACTTTACTACGAGATCCAATCCAGAAATATCCCAGGATCTAGCCATCAAGTATGAGAAATATGCGAAAGTATGAGCCTGATGAGGGCAAATCCTAGACCTAACCCAGACCTAACATGCGTTATCTTCTAAAATATTTATCAAGACCAGGTTTAATTGAATGTTTCAGTGTGGTACCACATTACTACGTGATCCAATCCAGAAAAAGCCCAGGATCTAGCCATCAAGTTTGAGAAATATGCGAAAGAATGAGCCTGATGAGGGCAAGTACTAGACCTAACCCAAACCTAACATGCGTTATCCTCTATAATATTGATCGCAACCAGGTTTAATGGACTGTTTCAGTGTGGTACCACACTACTACGTGATCCAAACCAGAAAAAACCCAGGATCTGTTCAACAAGTATGTGAAAAACGCGAAAGTATGAGTCTGATGAGGACAAATCCGAGACCTATCCCAGACTTAACTTGCGTTGTCCTCTGAAATATTTATCCAGACCAGGTTTCATTGAATGTTTCAGTGTGGTACCACTTTACTACGTGATCCAATCCAGAAATAGCCCAGGATCTAGCCATGAAGTATGAGAAATATGCGAAAGTATGAGCCTGATGAGGGCAAATCCAAGACCTATCCCAGACCTAACTTGCGTTGTCCTCTAAGATATTGATGGAGACCAGGTTCAATTCACTGTTTCAGTGTTGTACTTCATTACTACGTGATGCAATCCAGAAAAAGCCCAGGATCTAGCCATGAAGTATGAAAAATATGCGAAAGTATGAGCCTGATGAGTGCAAATCCTAGACCTAACCCAGACCTAACATGCGTTATCCTCTGAAATATTTATCAAGACCAGGTTTAATTGAATGTTTCAGTGTGGTACTACATTACTACGTGATGCAATCCAGAAAAAGCCCAGGATCTAGCCATCAAGTTTGAGAAATATGCGAAAGAATGAGCCTGATGAGGGCAAATCCTAGACCTAACCCAAACCTAACATGCGCTATCCTCTAAAATATTTAACAAGACCAGGTTTAATTGAATGTTTCAGTGTGGTACCACATTACTACGTGAACCAAACCAGAAAAAACCCAGGATCCGTTCAACAAGTAAAACTGCGACAGTATGACCCTGATGAGGGCAAATCCCAGGCCTAACCTAGACCTAACATGCGTTGTCCTCTAAAATATTGATGGAAACCAAGTTTAATTGACTGTTTCAGTGTTGTACTTCATTACTACGTGATGCAATCCAGAAAAAGCCCAGGATCTAGCCATCAAGTATGAGAAATATGCGAAAGAATGAGCCTGATGAGAGCAAATCCCTGACCTAACCTAGACCTAACATGAATTATTCTCTAAAATATTGATCAAAACCAGGTTTAATTGACTGTTTCAGTGTGGTGCCACAATACTACATGATCCAATCCAGAAATAGCCCAGGATCTAGCCATGAAGTATGAGAGATATGCGAAAGTATGAGCCTGATGAGGGCAAATCCTAGACCTAACCCAGACCTAACATGCGTTATTCTCTAAAATATTTATCAAAACAAGGTTTAATTGAATGTTTCAGTGTGGTACCACATTACTACGTGATCAAAACCAGAAAAAACCCAGGATCCGTTCAACAAGTATGTGAAGAATGCGAAAGTATGAGTCTGATCAGTGAAAATCTCAGGCCTTACCTAG
Source organism: Colletes latitarsis (assembly GCF_051014445.1). NCBI lineage: Eukaryota > Metazoa > Arthropoda > Insecta > Hymenoptera > Colletidae > Colletes > Colletes latitarsis. The sequence goes on along the minus strand of NW_027488367.1, from coordinate 25,622,970 downwards.
ACCTAACTTGCGTTGTCCTCTAAAATATTGATGGGAACTAGGTTTCATTGACTGTTTCAGTGTGGTACTACATTACGACGTGATGCAATCCAGAAAAAGCCCAGTATCTAGCCATCAAGTATGAGAAATATGCGAAAGAATGAGCCTGATGACGGCAAATCCTAGACCTAACCCAGACCTAACATGCGTTATCCTCTAAAATATTTATCCAGACCAGGTTTCATTGAATGTTTCAGTGTGGTACCACTTTACTACGTGATCCAATCCAGAAATAGCCCAGGATCTAGCCATGAAGTATGAGAAATATGCGAAAGTATGAGCCTGATGAGGGCAAATCCAAGACCTATCCCAGACCTAACTTGCGTTGTCCTCTAAGATATTGATGGAGACCAGGTTCAATTGACTGTTTCAGTGTTGTACTTCATTACTACGTGATGCAATCCAGAAAAAGCCCAGGATCTAGCCATGAAGTATGAGAAATATGCGAAAGTATGAGCCTGACGAGTGCAAATCCTAGACCTAACCCAGACCTAACATGCGTTATCCTCTGAAATATTTATCAAGACCAGGTTTAATTGAATGTTTCAGTGTGGTACTACATTACTACGTGATGCAATCCAGAAAAACCCCAGGATCTAGCCATTAAGTTTGAGAAATATGCGAAAGAATGAGCCTGATGAGGGCAAATACTAGACCTAACCAAGACTTAACATGCGTTATCCTCTAAAACATTGATCGCAACCAGGTTTAATGGACTGTTTCAGTGTGGTACCACACTACTACGTGATCCAAACCAGAAAAAACCCAGGATCTGTTCAACAAGTATGTGAAAAACGCGAAAGTATGAGCCTGATGAGGTCAAATTCCAGACCTATCCCAGACTTAACTTGCGTTATCCTCTAAAATATTGATCGCAACCAGGTTTAATGGACTGTTTCAGTGTGGTACCACACTACTACGTGATCCAAACCAGAAAAAACCCAGGATCTAGCCATGAAGTATGAAAAATATGCGAAAGTATGAGCCTGATGAGGGCAAATCCTAGACCTAACCCAAACCTAACATGCGCTATCCTCTAAAATATTTATCAAGACCAGGTTTAATTGAATGTTTCAGTGTTGTACTTCATTACTACGTGATGCAATCCAGAAAAAGCCCAGGATCTAGCCATGAAGTATGAGAAATATGCGAAAGTATGAGCCTGATGAGTGCAAATCCTAGACCTAACCCAGACCTAACATGCGTTATCCTCTGAAATATTTATCAAGGCCAGGTTTAATTGAATGTTTCAGTGTGGTACTACATTACTACGTGATGCAATCCAGAAAAACCCCAGGATCTAGCCATTAAGTTTGAGAAATATGCGAAAGAATGAGCCTGATGAGGGCAAATACTAGACCTAACCAAGACTTAACATGCGTTATCCTCTAAAACATTGATCGCAACCAGGTTTAATGGACTGTTTCAGTGTGGTACCACACTACTACGTGATCCAAACCAGAAAAAACCCAGGATCAGTTCAACAAGTATGTGAAGAATGCGAAAGTATGAGTCTGATGAGTGAAAATCCCAGGGCTAACCTAGACCTAACATGCGTTATCCTCTAAAATATTGATCGAAACCAGGTTTAATCGACTGTTTCAGTGTGGTATCACACTACTACGTGACCCAAACCAGAAAAAACCCATGATGTGTTCAACAAGTATGTGAAAAACGCGAAAGTATGAGCCTGATGAAGGCAAATCCCAGACCTATCCCAGACCTAACATGCGTTATCCTCTAAAATATTGATCGAAACCCGGTTTAATTGACCGTTTCAGTGTGGTGCTACATTACTACGTGATGCAATCCAGAAAAAGCCCAGGATCTAGCCACCAAGTATGAGAAATATGCGAAAGAATGAGCCTGATGAGAGCAAATCCCAGACCTAACCTAGACCTAACATGCGTTATCCTCTAAAATATTGAGCGAAACCAGGTTTAATGAACTGTTTCAGTGTGGTCCCACATTACTACGTGATCCAAACCAGAAAAAACCCAGGATCCGTTCAACAAGTATGTGAAGAATGCGGAAGTATGAGTCTGATGAGTGAAAATCCCAGACCTAACCTAGGCCTAACATGCGTTATCCTCTAAAATATTGATTGAAACCAGGTTTAATTGACTGTTTCAGCGTGGTACCACATTACTACGTGATACAATCCAGAAACAGCCCAGGATCTAGCCATGAAGTATGAGAAATATGCGAAAGTATGAGCCTGATGAGGGCAAATCCTAGACCTAACCCAGACCTAACATGCGTTATCCTCTAAAATATTTATCAAGACCAGGTTTAATTGATTCTTTCAGTGTGGTCCCACATTACTACGTGATCCAAACCAGAAAAAACCCAGGATCTGTTCAACATGTATGAGAAATATGCGAAAGAATGAGCCTGATGAGAGCAAATCCCAGACCTAACCTAGACCTAACATGAATTATTCTCTAAAATATTGATCGAAACCTGGTTTAATCGACTGTTTCAGTGTGGTACCACATTACTATGTGATCCAAACCAGAAAATAACCCAGGATCTGTTCAACGAGTATGTGAAGTGTGCGAAAGTATGAGTCTGATGAGGTCAAATCCCAGACCTATCCCAGACCTAAATTGCGTTAACCTCTAAAATATTGATCGAAACCAGGTTTAATCGACTGTTTCAGTGTGGTACCACATTACTACGTGATCCAAACCAGAAATAGCCCAGGATCTAGCCATGAAGTATGAGAAATATGCGAAAGTATGAGCCTGACAAGGGCTAATCCTAGACCTAACCCAGACCTAACATGCGTTATCCTCCAAAATATTTATCAAGACCAGGTTTAATTGATTGTTTCAGTGTGGTTCCACATTACTACGTGATCCAAACCAGAAAAAACCCAGGATCTGTTCAACGAGTATGTGAAGTGTGCGAAAGTATGAGTCTGATGAGGGCTAATCCCCGACCTATCCCAGACCTAACATGCGTTAACCTCTAAAATATTTATCAAGACCAGGTTTAATTGATTGTTTCAGTGTGGTCCCACATTACTACGTGATCCAAACCAGAAAAAAACCCAGGATCTGTTCAACAAGTATGTGAAAAACGCGGAAAGTATGAGCCTGATGAGGGCAAATCCCAGAGCTATCCCAGACCTAACTTGCGTTGTCCTCTAAGATATTGATGGAAACCAGGTTTAATTGACTGTTTCAGTGTTGTACTTCATTACTACGTGATGCAATCCAGAAAAAGCCCAGGATCTAGCCATCAAGTATGAGAAATATGCGAAAGAATGAGCCTGATGAGAGCAAATCCCAGACCTAACCTAGATCTAACATGTATTATTCTCAAAAATATTGATCGAAACCTGGTTTAATTGACTGTTTCAGTGTGGTCCCACATTACTACGTGATCCAAACCAGCAAAAACCCAGGATCCGTACAACAAGTATGTGAAGAATGCGAAAGTATGAGTCTGATGAGTAAAAATCCCAGGCCTAACCTAGACCTAACATGCGTTATCCTCAAAAATATTGATCGAAACCTGGTATAATCGACTGTTTCAGTGTGGTACCACATTACTATGTGATCCAAACCAGAAAATAACCCAGGATCTGTTCAACGAGTATGTGAAGTGTGCGAAAGTATGAGTCTGATGAGGTCAAATCCCAGACCAATCACAGACTTAACTTGCGTTATCCTCTAAAATATTGATCGAAACCAGGTTTAGTCGACTGTTTCAGTGTGGTACCACATTACTACGTGATCCAAACCAGAAAAAACCCAGGATCTGTTCAACGAGTATGTGAAGTGTGCGAAAGTATGAGTCTGATGAGGGCAAATCCCAGACCTATCCCAGACCTAACATGCGTTATCCTCTAAAATATTGATCCAAACCAGGTTTAATGGACTGTTTCAGTGTGGTACCACACTACTACGTGATCCAAACCAGAAAAAACCCAGGATCTGTTCAACAAGTATGTGAAAAACGCGAAAGTATGAGTCTGATGAGTGAAAATCCCAGGGCTAACCTAGACCTAACATGCGTTATCCTCTAAAATATTGATCGAAACCAGGTTTAATCGACTGTTTCAGTGTGGTACCACATTACTAAGTGATCCAAACCAGAAAAAACCCAGGATCCGTTCAACAAGTATGTGAAGAATGCGAAAGTATGAGTCTGATGAGTGAAAATCCCCGACCTAACCTAGACCTAACATGCGTTATCCTCTAAAATATTGATCCAAACCAGGTTTAATGGACTGTTTCAGTGTGGTACCACACTACTACGTGATCCAAACCAGAAAAAACACAGGATCTGTTCAACAAGTATGTGAAAAACGCGAAAGTATGAGCCTGATGAGGGCAAATCCCAGACCTATCCCAGACCTAACTTGCGTTGTCCTCTAAGATATTGATGGAAACCAGGTTTAATTGACTGTTTCTGTGTTGTACTTCATTACTACGTGATGCAATCCAGAAAAAGCCCAGCATCTAGCCATCAAGTATGAGAAATATGCGAAAGAATGAGCCTGATGAGAGCAAATCCCAGACCTAACCTAGACCTAACATGTATTATTCTCAAAAATATTGATCGAAACCAGGTTTAATTGACTGTTTCTGTGTGGTCCCACATTACTATGTGATCCAAACCAGAAAAAACCCAGGAACCGTACAACAAGTATGTGAAGAATGCGAAAGTATGAGTCTGATGAGTGAAATTCCCAGACCTAACCTAGACCTAACATGCGTTATCCTCTAAAATATTGATCCAAACCAGGTTTAATGGACTGTTTCAGTGTGGTACCACACTACTACGTGATCCAAACCAGAAAAAACCCAGGATCTGTTCAAAAAGTATGTGAAAAACGCGAAAGTATGAGCCTGATGAGGGCAAATCCAAGACCTATCCCAGACCTAACTTGCGTTGTCCTCTAAGTTATTGATGGAAACCAGGTTTAATTGACTGTTTCTGTGTTGTACTTCATTACTACGTGATGCAATCCAGAAAAAGCCCAGCATCTAGCCATCAAGTATGAGAAATATTCGAAAGAATGAGCCAGATGAGAGCAAATCCCAGACCTAACCTAGACCTAACATGTATTATTCTCAAAAATATTGATCGAAACCTGGTTTAATTGACTGTTTCAGTGTGGTCCCACATTACTACGTGATCCAAACCAGAAAAACCCGAGGATCCGTACAACAAGTATGTGAAGAATGCGAAAGTATGAGTCTGATGAGTGAAATTCCCAGACCTAACCTAGACCTAACATGCGTTATCCTCTAAAATATTTATCAAGACCAGGTTTAATTGATTGTTTCAGTGTAGTTCCACATTACTACGTGATCCAAACCAGAAAAAACCCAGGATCTGATCAACGAGTATGTGAAGTGTGCGAAAGTATGTGTCTGATGAGTGAAAATCCCAGGGCTAACCTAGACCTAAAATGCGTTATCCTCTAAAATATTGATCCAAACCAGGTTTAATGGACTGTTTCAGTGTGGTACCACTTTACTACGTGATCCAAAGCAGAAAAAACCCTCGATCAGGTCAACATGTATGTTAATACTGCGAAAGTATGAGTCTGATGAGTGTAAATCCCAGGCCTAACCTAGACCTACCATGCGTTATCCTCAAAAATATTGATCGAAACCTGGTTTAATCGACTATTTCAGTGTGGTACCACATTACTATGTGATCCAAACCAGAAAATAACCCAGGATCTGTTCAACGAGTATGTGAAGTGTGCGAAAGTATGAGTCTGATGAGGTCAAATCCCAAACCAATCCCAGACTTAACTTGCGTTATCCTCTAAAATATTGATCGAAACCAGGTTAAATCGACTGTTTCAGTGTGGTACCACATTACTACGTGATCCAAACCAGAAAAAACCCAGGATCCGTTCAACAAGTATGTGAAGAATGCGAAAGTATGAGCCTGATCAGTGAAAATCTCAGGCCTTACCTAGACCTAACTTGCGTTGTCCTCTAAAATATTGATGAAAACCAGGTTTCATTGACTGTTTCAGTGTGGTACTACATTACTACGTGATGCAATCCAGAAAAAGCCCAGGATCTAGCCATGAAGTATGAGAAATATGCGAAAGTATGAGCCTGACGGGGGCAAATCCTAGCCTTACCCAGACCTAACATGCGTTATCCTCTAAAATATTTATCAAGACCAGGTTTAATTGATTGTTTCAGTGTGGTCCCACATTACTACGTGATCCAAACCAGAAAAAACCCAGGATCTGTTCAAAAAGTATGTGAAAAACGCGAAAGTATGAGCCTGATGAGGGCAAATCCAAGACCTATCCCAGACCTAACTTGCGATGTCCTTTAAGATATCGATGGAAACCTAGTTTAATTGACTGTTTCAGTGTGGTACCACATTACTACGTGATCTAATCCAGAAATAGCCCAGGATCTAGCCATGAAGTATGAGAAATATGAGAAAGTATGAGCCTGATGGGGGCAAATCCTAGACCTTACCCAGACCTAACATGCGTTATCCTCTAAAATATTTATCAAGACCAGGTTTAATTGATTGTTTCAGTGTGGTCCCACATTACTACGTGATCCAAACCAGAAAAAACCCAGGATCTGTTCAACGAGTATGTGAAGTGTGCGAAAGTATGAGGCTGATGAGGGCAAATCCCCGACCTATCCCAGACCTAACATGCGTTATCCTCTAAAATATTTATCAAGACCAGGTTTAATTGATTGTTTCAGTGTGGTCCCACATTACTACGTGATCCAAACCAGAAAAAACCCATGATCCGTTCTACAAGTATGTGAAGAATGCGAAAGTATGAGTCTGATGAGTGAAAATCCCAGACCTAACCAAGACCTAACATGAATTATTCTCAAAAATATTGATCGAAACCAGGTTTAATTGACTGTTTCAGTGTGGTTCCACATTACTACGTGATCCAAACCAGAAAAAACCCAGGATCCGTACAACAAGTATGTGAAGAATGCGAAAGTATGAGTCTGATGAGTGAAAATCCCAGGCCTAACCTAGACCTAACATGCGTTATCCTCAAAAATATAGATCGAAACCTGGTTTAATCGACCGTTTCAGTGTGGTATTACATTACTATGTGATCCAAACCAGAAAATAACCCAGGATCTGTTCAACGAGTATGTGAAGTGTGCGAAAGTGTGAGTCTGATGAGGTCAAATCCCAGACCAATCCCAGACTTAACTTGCGTTATCCTCTAAAATATTGATCGAAACCAGGTTTAATCGACTGTTTCAGTGTGGTACCACATTACTACGTGATCCAAACCAGAAAAAACCCAGGATCCGTTCAACAAGTATGTGAAGAATGCGAAAGTATGAGTCTGATGAGTGAAAATCCCAGACCTAACCTAGACCTAACATGCTTTATCCTCTAAAATATTTATCAAGACCAGGTTTAATTGATTGTTTCAGTGTGGTCCCACATTACTACGTGATCCAAACCAGAAAAAACCCAGGATCTGTTCAAAAAGTATGTGAAAAACGCGAAAGTATGAGCCTGATGAGGGCAAATCCAAGACCTATCCCAGACCTAACTTGCGATGTCCTTTAAGATATTGATGGAAACCAAGTTTAATTGACTGTTTCAGTGTGGTACCACATTACTACGTGATCTAATCCAGAAATAGCCCAGGATCTAGCCATGAAGTATGAGAAATATGCGAAAGTATGAGTCTGATGAGTGAAAATCCCAGGCCTAACCTAGACCTAACATGCGTTATCCTCAAAAATATAGATCGAAACCTGGTTTAATCGACCGTTTCAGTGTGGTATTACATTACTATGTGATCCAAACCAGAAAATAACCCAGGATCTGTTCAACGAGTATGTGAAGTGTGCGAAAGTGTGAGTCTGATGAGGTCAAATCCCAGACCAATCCCAGACTTAACTTGCGTTATCCTCTAAAATATTGATCGAAACCAGGTTTAATCGACTGGTTCAGTGTGGTACCACATTACTACGTGATCCAAACCAGAAAAAACCCAGGATCCGTTCAACAAGTATGTGAAGAATGCGAAAGTATGAGTCTGATGAGTGAAAATCCCAGACCTAACCTAGACCTAACATGCGTTATCCTCTAAAATATTTATCAAGACCAGGTTTAATTGATTGTTTCAGTGTGGTCCCACATTACTACGTGATCCAAACCAGAAAAAACCCAGGATCTGTTCAAAAAGTATGTGAAAAACGCGAAAGTATGAGCCTGATGAGGGCAAATCCAAGACCTATCCCAGACCTAACTTGCGATGTCCTTTAAGATATTGATGGAAACCAAGTTTAATTGACTGTTTCAGTGTGGTACCACATTACTACGTGATCTAATCCAGAAATAGCCCAGGATCTAGCCATGAAGTATGAGAAATATGCGAAAGTATGAGCCTGACGGGGGCAAATCCTAGACCTTACCCAGACCTAACATGCGTTATCCTCTAAAATATTTATCAAGACCAGGTTTAATTGATTGTTGCAGTGTGGTCCCACATTACTACGTGATCCAAACCAGAAAAAACCCAGGATCTGTTCAACGAGTATGTGAAGTGTGCGAAAGTATGAGGCTGATGAGGGCAAATCCCCGACCTATCCCAGACCTAACATGCGTTATCCTCTAAAATATTTATCAAGATCAGGTTTAATTGATTGTTTCAGTGTGGCACCACATTACTACGTGATCCACACCAGAAAAAACCCAAGATAAGTTCAACAAATATGTGAAGAATGCGAAAGTATGAGTCTGATGAGTGAAAATCCCAGGGCTAACCTAGACCTAACATGCGTTATCCTCTAAAATATTGATCGCAACCAGGTTTAATCGACTGTTTCAGTGTGGTACCACATCACTACGTGATCCAACCCAGAAAATACCCAGGATCTGTTCAACGAGTATGTGAAGTGTGCGAAAGTGTGAGTCTGATGAGGTCAAATCCCAGACCAATCCCAGACCTAACATGCGTTATCCTCTAAAATATTTATCAAGATCAGGTTTAATTGATTGTTTCAGTGTGGTACCACATTACTACGTGATCCACACCAGAAAAAACCCAAGATCCGTTCAACAAATATGTGAAGACTGCGAAAGTATGAGACTGATGAGTGAAAATCCCAGGCCTAACCTAGACCTAACATGCGTTATCCTCAATAATATTGATCGAAACCAGGTTTAATTGAGTGTTTCAGTGTTGTACTTCATTACATCGTGATGCAATCCAGAAAAAGCACAGGATCTAGCCATCTAGTATGAGAAATATGCGAAAGTATGAGTCTGATGAGTGAAAATCCCAGACCTAACCAAGACCTAACATGCGTAATCCTCAAAAATATTGATCGAAACCTGGTTTAATCGACTGTTTCAGTGAGGTACCACATCACTACGTGATCCAACCCAGAAAATACCCAGGATCTGTTCAACGAGTATGTGAACTGTGCGAAAGTATGAGTCTGATGAGGGCAAATCCCAGACCTATCCCAGACCTAACATGCGTTATCCTCTAAAATATTTATCAAGATCAGGTTTAATTGATAGTTTCAGTGTGGTCCCACACTACTACGTGATCCAAACCAGAAAAAACCCAGGATCTGTTCAACAAGTATGTGAAAAACGCGGAAAGTATGAGCCTGATGAGGGCAAATCCCAGACCTATCCCAGACCTAACTTGCGTTGTCCTCTAAGATAATGATGGAAACCAGGTTTAATTGACTGTTTCAGTGTTGTACTTCATTACTACGTGATGCAATCCAGAAAAAGCCCAGCATCTAGCCATCAAGTATGAGAAATATGCGAAAGAATGAGCCTGATGAGAGCAAATCCCAGACCTAACCTAGACATAACATGAATTATTCTCTAAAATATTGATCGAAACCAGGTTTAATTGACTGTTTCAGTGTGGTCCCACATTACTACGTGATCCAAACCAGAAAATAACCCAGGATCTGTCAAACGAGTATGTGAAGTGTGCGAAAGTATGAGCCTGATGAGAGCAAATCCCAGACCTAACCTAGACCTAACATGAATTATTCTCTAAAATATTGATCGAAACTAGGTTTAATTGACTGTTTCAGTGTGGTCCCACATTACTACGTGATCCAAACCAGAAAAAACCCAGGATCCGTTCAACAAGTATGTGAAGAATGCGAAAGTATGAGTCTGATCAGTGAAAATCTCAGGCCTTACCTAGACCTAACTTGCGTTGTCCTCTAAAATATTGATCCAAACCAGGTTCAATGGACTGTTTCATTGTGGTACCATACTACTACGTGATCCAAACCAGAAAAAACCCAGGATACGTTCAACAAGTATGTGAAGAATGCGAAAGTATGAGTCTGATGAGTGAAAATCCCAGGCCTAACCTAGACCTAACATGCGTTATCCTCAAAAATATTGATCGAAACCTGGTTTAATCGACTGTTTCAGTGTGGTACCACATTACTATGTGATCCAAACCAGAAAATAACCCAGGATCTGTTCAACGAGTATGTGAAGTGTGCGAAAGTATGAGTCTGATGAGGTCAAATCCCAAACCAATCCCAGACTTAACTTGCGTTATCCTCTAAAATATTGATCGAAACCTGGTTTAATCGACTGTTTCAGTGTGGTACCACATTACTACGTGATCTAATCCAGAAATAGCCCAGGATCTAGCCATGAAGTATGAGAAATATGCGAAAGTATGAGCCTGACGAGGGCAAATCCTAGACCTTACCCAGACCTAACATGCGTTATCCTCTAAAATATTTATCAAGACCAGGTTTAATTGATTGTTTCAGTGTGGTTCCACATTACTACGTGATCCAAACCAGAAAAAACCCAGGATCTGTTCAACGAGTATGTGAAGTGTGCGAAAGTATGAGGCTGATGAGGGCAAATCCCCGACCTATCCCAGACCAAACATGCGTTATCCTCTGAAATATTTATCAAGACCGGGTTTAATTGATTGTTTCAGTGTGGTCCCACATTACTACGTGATCCAAACCAGAAAAAACCCATGATCCGTTCTACAAGTATGTGAAGAATGCGAAAGTATGAGTCTGATGAGTGAAAATCCCGGACCTAACCGAGACCTAACATGCGTTATCCTCTAAAATATTTATCAAGACCAGGTTTAATTGATTGTTTCAGTGTGGTACCACATTACTATGTGATCTAATCCAGAAATAGCCCAGGATCTAGCCATGAAGTATGAGAAATATGCGAAAGTATGAGCCTGACGAGTGAAATTCCCAGGCCTAACCTAGACCTAACATGCGTTATCCTCAAAAATATTGATCGAAACCTGATTTAATCGACCGTTTCAGTGTGGTATCACATTACTATGTGATCCAAACCAGAAAATAACCCAGGATCTATTCAACGAGTATGTGAAGTGTGCGAAAGTGTGAGTCTGATGAGGTCAAATCCCAGACCAATCCCAGACTTAACTTGCGTTATCCTCTAAAATATTGATCGAAACCAGGTTTAATCGACTGTTTCAGTGTGGTACCACATTACTACGTGATCCAAACCAGAAAAAACCCAGGATCCGTTCAACAAGTATGTGAAGAATGCGAAAGTATGAGTCTGATGAGTGAAAATCCCAGACCTAACCTAGACCTAACATGCGTTATCATCTAAAATATTTATCAAGACCAGGTTTAATTGATTGTTTCAGTGTGGTCCCACATTACTACGTGATCCAAACCAGAAAAAACCCATGATCCGTTCAATAAGTATGTGAAGAATGCGAAAGTATGAGTCTGATGAGTGAAAATCCCAGGCCTAACCAAGACCTAACATGCGTTATCCTCAAAAATATTGATCGAAACCTGGTTTAATCGACTGTTTCAGTGTGGTACCACATTACTATGTGATCCAAACCAGAAAATAACCCAGGATCTGTTCCAAAAGTATGTGATGTGTGCGAAAGTATGAGTCTGATGAGGGCAAATCCCCGACCTATCCCAGACCTAACTTGCGTTGTCCTCTAAGATATTGATGGAAACCAGGTTTAATTGACTGTTTCAGTGTTGTACATCATTACTACGTGATGCAATCCAGAAAAAGCCCAGGATCTAGATATCAAGTATGAGAAATATGCGAATGAATGAGCCTGATGAGAGCAAATCCCAGACCTAACCTAGGCCTAACATGAATTATTCTCTAAAATATTGATCGAAACCAGGTTTAATTGGCTGTTTCAGTGTGGTCCCACATTACTACGTGATCCAAACCAGAAAAAACCCAGGATCTGTTCAACAAGCATGTGAAAAACGCGGAAAGTATGAGCCTGATGAGGGCAAATCCCAGACCTATCCCAGACCTAACTTGCGTTGTCCTCTAAGATATTGATGGAAACCAGGTTTAATTGACTGTTTCAGTGTTGTACTTCATTACTACGTGATGCAATCCAGAAAAAGCCCAGCATCTAGCCATCGAGTATGAGAAATATGCGAAAGAATGAGCCTCATGAGAGCAAATCCCAGACCTATCCCAGACCTAACTTGCGTTGTCCTCTAAGATATTGATCGAAACCTGGTTTAATTGACTGTTTCAGGGTGGTACCAAATTACTACGTGATACAATCCAGAAACAGCCCAGGATCTAGCCATGAAGTATGAGAAATATGCGAAAGTATGAGTCTGATGAGTGAAAATCCTAGGGCTAACCTAGACCTAACATGCGTTATCCTCTAAAATATTGATCGCAACCAGGTTTAATCGCCTGTTTCAGTGTGGTACCACATCACTACGTGATCCAAACCAGAAAATACCCAGGATCTGTTCAACGAGTATGTGAAGTGTGCGAAAGTGTGAGTCTGATGAGGTCAAATCCCAGAACAATCCCAGACTTAACTTGCGTTATCCTCTAAAATATTGATCGAAACCAGGTTTAATCGACTGTTTCAGTGTGGTACCACATTACTACGTGATCCAAACCAGAAAAATCCCAGGATCCGTTCAACACGTATGTGAAGAATGCGAAAGTATGAGTCTGATGAGTGAAAATCCCAGACCTATCCCAGACCTAACTTGCGTTGTCCTCTAAAATATTGATCGAAACCAGGTTTAATCGACTGTTTCAGTGTGGTACCACATTACTACGTGATCCAAACCAGAAAAAACCCAGGATCCGTTCAACAAGTATGTGAAGAATGCGAAAGTATGAGTCTGATCAGTGAAAATCCCAGACCTAACCTAGACCTAACATGCGTTATCCTCTAAAATATTTATCAAGACCAGGTTTAATTGATTGTTTCAGTGTGGTCCCACATTACTACGTGATCCAAACCAGAAAAAACCCAGGATCTGTTCAAAAAGTATGTAAAAAACGCGAAAGTATGAGCCTGATGAGGGCAAATCCAAGACCTATCCCAGACCTAACTTGCGATGTCCTTTAAGATATTGATGGAAACCAAGTTTAATTGACTGTTTCAGTGTGGTACCACATTACTACGTGATCCAAACCAGAAAAAACCCAGGATCCGATCAACAAGTATGTGAAGAATGCGAAAGTATGAGTCTGATGAGTGAAAATCCCAGACCTAACCTAGACCTAACATGCGTTATCATCTAAAATATTTATCAAGACCAGGTTTAATTGATTGTTTCAGTGTGGTCCCACATTACTACGTGATCCAAACCAGAAAAAACCCATGATCCGTTCAATAAGTATGTGAAGAATGCGAAAGTATGAGTCTGATGAGTGAAAATCCCAGGCCTAACCAAGACCTAACATGCGTTATCCTCAAAAATATTGATCGAAACCTGGTTTAATCGACAGTTTCAGTGTGGTACCACATTACTATGTGATCCAAACCAGAAAATAACCCAGGATCTGTTCCAAAAGTATGTGAAGTGTGCGAAAGTATGAGTCTGATGAGGGCAAATCCCCGACCTATCCCAGACCTAACTTGCGTTGTCCTCTAAGATATTGATGGAAACCAGGTTTAATTGACTGTTTCAGTGTTGTACATCATTACTACGTGATGCAATCCAGAAAAAGCCCAGGATCTAGATATCAAGTATGAGAAATATGCGAATGAATGAGCCTGATGAGAGCAAATCCCAGACCTAACCTAGACCTAACATGAATTATTCTCTAAAATATTGATCGAAACCAGGTTTAATTGGCTGTTTCAGTGTGGTCCCACATTACTACGTGATCCAAACCAGAAAAAACCCAGGATCCGTTCAACAAGTCTGTGAAGAATGCGAAAGTATGAGCCTGATAAGTGAAAATCCCAGACCTAACCTAGACCTAATATGCGTTATGCTCTAAAATATTGATCCAAACCAGGTTTAATGGACTGTTTCAGTGTGGTACCACGCTACTACGTGATCCAAACCAGAAAATAACCCAGGATCTGTTCAACGAGTATGTGAAGTGTGCGAAAGTATGAGTCTGATGAGGGCAAATCCCAGACCTATCCCAGACCTAACATGCGTTATCCTCAAAAATATTTATCAAGACCAGGTTTAATTGATTGTTTCAGTGTGATCCCACACTACTACGTGATCCAAACCAGAAAAAACCCAGGATCTGTTCAACAAGCATGTGAAAAACGCGGAAAGTATGAGCCTGATGAGGGCAAATCCCAGACCTATCCCAGACCTAACTTGCGTTGTCCTCTAAGATATTGATGGAAACCAGGTTTAATTGACTGTTTCAGTGTTGTACTTCATTACTACGTGATGCAATCCAGAAAAAGCCCAGCATCTAGCCAACGAGTATGAGAAATATGCGAAAGAATGAGCCTCATGAGAGCAAATCCCAGACCTAACCTAGACCTAACATGAATTATTCTCTAAAATATTGATCGAAACCAGGTTTAATTGACTGTTTCAATGTGGTCCCACATTACTACGTGATCCAAACCAGAAAATAAACCAGGATCTGTCAAACGAGTATGTGAAGTGTGCGAAAGTATGAGCCTGATGAGAGCAAATCCCAGACCTAACCTAAACCTAACATGAATTATTCTCTAAAATATTGATCGAAACCAGGCTTAATTGACAGTTTCAGTGTGGTACCACATTACTACGTGATCCAAACCAGAAAAAGCCCAGGATCAGTTCAACAAGTATGTGAAAAACGCGAAAGTATGAGTCTGATGAGGGCGAATCCCAGACCTATGCCAGACCTAACATGCGTTATCCTGCAAAATATTGATCGAAACCAGGTTTAATTGACTGTTTCAGCGTGGTACCAAATTACTACGTGATACAATCCAGAAACAGCCCAGGATCTAGCCATCAAGTATGAGAAATATGCGAAAGTATGAGCCTGATGAGTGAAATTCCCCGGCCTAACCTAGACCTAACATGCGTTATCCTCAAAAATATTGATCCAAACCAGGTTTAATGGACTGTTTCAGTGTGGTACCACTTTACTACGTGATCCAAAGCAGAAAAAACTCTCGATCAGGTCAACATGTATGTTAAAACTGCGAAAGTATGACCCTGATGAGAGCAAATCCCAGGCCTAACATAGACCTAACATGCGCTGTCCTCTAAAATATTGATGGAAACCAGGTTTAATTGACTGTTTCAGTGTTGTACTTCATCACTACGTGATGCAATCCAGAGAAAGCCCAGGATCTAGCCGTCAAGTATGAGAAATATGCGAAAGAATGAGCCTGATGAGAGCACATCCCAGACCTAACCTAGACCTAACATGAATTATGCTCTAAAATATTGATCGAAACCAGGTTTAATTGACTGTTTCAGTGTTGTACTTCATTACTACCTGATGCAATCCAGAAAAAGCCCAGGATCTAGCCGTCAAGTATGAGAAATATGCGAAAGTATGAGCCTGATGAGGGCAAATCCTAGACCTAACCCAGACCTAACATGCGTTATCCTGTAAAATATTTATTAAGATCAGGTTTAATTGATTGTTTCAGTGTGGTACCACATTACCACGTGATCCACACCAGAAAAAACCCAAGATCCTTTCAACAAATATGTCAAGAATGCGAAAGTATGAGTCTGATGAGTGAAAATCCCAGGCCACCCTAGACCTAACGTGCGTTACCCTCAATAATATTGATCGAAACCAGGTTTAATTGAGTGTTTCAGTGTTGTACTTCATTACTACGTGATGCAATCCAGAAAAAGCCCAGGATCTAGCCATCTAGTATGAGAAATATGCGAAAGAATGAGCCTGATGAGAGCAAATCCCTGACCTAACCTAGACCTAACATGAATTATTCTCTAAAATGTTCATCAAAACCAGGTTTAATTGACTGTTTCAGTGTGGTACCACATTACTACGTGATCCAATCCAGAAATAGCCCAGGATCCAGCCATGAAGTATGAGAAATATGCGAAAGTATGAGCCTGATGAGGGCAAATCCTAGACCTAACCCAGACCTAACATGCGTTATCCTCTAAAATATTTATCTAGACCAGGTTTAATTGAATGTTTCAGTGTGGTACCACATTACTACGTGATCCAAACCGGTAAAAACCCAGGATCCGCTCAACAAGTATGTGAAAAATGCGAAAGTATGAGCCTGATGTGGGCAAATCCTAGACCTAACCCAAACCTAACATGCGTTATCCTCTAAAATATTGATCGAAACCAGGTTTAATTGGCTGTTTCAGTGTGGTCCCACATTACTACGTGATCCAAACCAGAAAAAACCCAGGATCCGTTCAACAAGTCTGTGAAGAATGCGAAAGTATGAGCCTGATAAGTGAAAATCCCAGACCTAACCTAGACCTAATATGCGTTATGCTCTAAAATATTGATCCAAACCAGGTTTAATGGACTGTTTCAGTGTGGTACCACGCTACTACGTGATCCAAACCAGAAAATAACCCAGGATCTGTTCAACGAGTATGTGAAGTGTGCGAAAGTATGAGTCTGATGAGGGCAAATCCCAGACCTATCCCAGACCTAACATGCGTTATCCTCAAAAATATTTATCAAGACCAGGTTTAATTGATTGTTTCAGTGTGATCCCACACTACTACGTGATCCAAACCAGAAAAAACCCAGGATCTGTTCAACAAGCATGTGAAAAACGCGGAAAGTATGAGCCTGATGAGGGCAAATCCCAGACCTATCCCAGACCTAACTTGCGTTGTCCTCTAAGATATTGATGGAAACCAGGTTTAATTGACTGTTTCAGTGTTGTACTTCATTACTACGTGATGCAATCCAGAAAAAGCCCAGCATCTAGCCAACGAGTATGAGAAATATGCGAAAGAATGAGCCTCATGAGAGCAAATCCCAGACCTAACCTAGACCTAACATGAATTATTCTCTAAAATATTGATCGAAACCAGGTTTAATTGACTGTTTCAATGTGGTCCCACATTACTACGTGATCCAAACCAGAAAATAAACCAGGATCTGTCAAACGAGTATGTGAAGTGTGCGAAAGTATGAGCCTGATGAGAGCAAATCCCAGACCTAACCTAAACCTAACATGAATTATTCTCTAAAATATTGATCGAAACCAGGCTTAATTGACAGTTTCAGTGTGGTACCACATTACTACGTGATCCAAACCAGAAAAAGCCCAGGATCAGTTCAACAAGTATGTGAAAAACGCGAAAGTATGAGTCTGATGAGGGCGAATCCCAGACCTATGCCAGACCTAACATGCGTTATCCTGCAAAATATTGATCGAAACCAGGTTTAATTGACTGTTTCAGCGTGGTACCAAATTACTACGTGATACAATCCAGAAACAGCCCAGGATCTAGCCATCAAGTATGAGAAATATGCGAAAGTATGAGCCTGATGAGTGAAATTCCCCGGCCTAACCTAGACCTAACATGCGTTATCCTCAAAAATATTGATCCAAACCAGGTTTAATGGACTGTTTCAGTGTGGTACCACTTTACTACGTGATCCAAAGCAGAAAAAACTCTCGATCAGGTCAACATGTATGTTAAAACTGCGAAAGTATGACCCTGATGAGAGCAAATCCCAGGCCTAACATAGACCTAACATGCGCTGTCCTCTAAAATATTGATGGAAACCAGGTTTAATTGACTGTTTCAGTGTTGTACTTCATCACTACGTGATGCAATCCAGAGAAAGCCCAGGATCTAGCCGTCAAGTATGAGAAATATGCGAAAGAATGAGCCTGATGAGAGCACATCCCAGACCTAACCTAGACCTAACATGAATTATGCTCTAAAATATTGATCGAAACCAGGTTTAATTGACTGTTTCAGTGTTGTACTTCATTACTACCTGATGCAATCCAGAAAAAGCCCAGGATCTAGCCGTCAAGTATGAGAAATATGCGAAAGTATGAGCCTGATGAGGGCAAATCCTAGACCTAACCCAGACCTAACATGCGTTATCCTGTAAAATATTTATTAAGATCAGGTTTAATTGATTGTTTCAGTGTGGTACCACATTACCACGTGATCCACACCAGAAAAAACCCAAGATCCTTTCAACAAATATGTCAAGAATGCGAAAGTATGAGTCTGATGAGTGAAAATCCCAGGCCACCCTAGACCTAACGTGCGTTACCCTCAATAATATTGATCGAAACCAGGTTTAATTGAGTGTTTCAGTGTTGTACTTCATTACTACGTGATGCAATCCAGAAAAAGCCCAGGATCTAGCCATCTAGTATGAGAAATATGCGAAAGAATGAGCCTGATGAGTGCAAATCCCTGACCTAACCTAGACCTAACATGAATTATTCTCTAAAATGTTCATCAAAACCAGGTTTAATTGACTGTTTCAGTGTGGTACCACATTACTACGTGATCCAATCCAGAAATAGCCCAGGATCCAGCCATGAAGTATGAGAAATATGCGAAAGTATGAGCCTGATGAGGGCAAATCCTAGACCTAACCCAGACCTAACATGCGTTATCCTCTAAAATATTTATCTAGACCAGGTTTAATTGAATGTTTCAGTGTGGTACCACATTACTACGTGATCCAAACCGGTAAAAACCCAGGATCCGCTCAACAAGTATGTGAAAAATGCGAAAGTATGAGCCTGATGTGGGCAAATCCTAGACCTAACCCAAACCTAACATGCGTTATCCTCTAAAATATTGATCAAGACCAGGTTTAATTGAATGTTTCAGTTTGGTACCACATTACTACGTGAACCAAACCAGAAAAAACCCAGGATCCGTTCAACAAGTATGTGAAGAATACGAAAGTATGAGTCTGATGAGTGAAAATCCCAGGCCTAACCTAGACCTAACATGCGTTATCCTCAAAAATATTGATCGAAACCTGGTTTAATCGACTGTTTCAGTGTGGTACCACATTACTATGTGATCCAAACCAGAAAATAACCCAGGATCTGTTCAACGAGTATGTGAAGTGTGCGAAAGTATGAGTCTGATGAGGGCAAATCCCAGACCTATCCCAGACCTAACATGCGTTATCCTCTAAAATATTGATCCAAACCATGTTTAATGGACTGTTTCAGTGTGGTACCACTTTATTACGTGATCCAAGGCAGAAAAAACCCTCGATCACGTCAACATGTATGTTAAAACTGCGAAAGTATGACCCTGATGAGGGCAAATCCCAGGCCTAACCTAGACCTAACATGCGTTGTCCTCTAAAATATTGATGGAAACAAGGTTGAATTGACTGTTTCAGTGTAGTACTTCATTACTACGTGATGCAATCCGGAAAAAGCCCAGGATCTAGCCATCGAGTACGAGAAATATGGGAAAGAATGAGCCTGATGAGAGCAAATCCCAGACCTAACCTAGACCTGACATGAATTATTCTCTAAAATATTGATCAAAACCAGGTTTAATTGACTGTTTCAGTGTGGTACCACATTACTACCTGATCCAAACCAGAAATAGCCCAGGATCCAGCCATGAAGTATGAGAAATATGCGAAAGTATGAGCCTGATGGGGGCAAATCCTAGACCTAACCCAGACCTAACATGCGTTATCCTCTAAAATATTTATCTAGACCAGGTTTAATTGAATGTTTCAGTGTGGTACCACATTACTATGTGATCCAAACCAGTAAAAACCCAGGATCCGTTCAACAAGTATGTGAAGAATGCGAAAGTACGAGTCTGCTGAGTGAAAATCCCCGGCCTAACCTAGACCTAACATGCGTTATCCTCAAAAATATTGATCGAAACCAGGTTTAATCGACTGTTTCAGTGTGGTACCACACTACTACGTGACCCAAACCGGAAAAACCCAGGATCTGTTGAACAAGTATGTGAAAAACGCGAAAGTATGAGCCTGACGAGGGCAAATCCCAGACCTATCCCAGACCTAAGTTGCGTTATCCTCAAAAATATTGATCGAAACCTGGTTTAATCGACTGTTTCAGTGTGGTACCACATTACTACGTGATCCAATCCAGAAATAGCCCAGGATCTAGCCATGAAGTATGAGAAATATGCGAAAGTATGAGCCTGACGTGGGCAAATCCTAGACCTAACTAAGACCTAACATGCTTTATCCTCTAAAATATTTATCAAGACCAGGTTTATTTGATTGTTTCTGTGTGGTCCCTCATTACTACGTAATCCAAACCAGAAAAAACCCAGGATCCGTTCAACAAGTATGTGAAGAATACGAAAGTATGAGTCTGATGAGTGAAAATCCCAGGCCTAACCTAGACCTAACATGCGTTATCCTCAAAAATATTGATCGAAACCTGGTTTAATCGACTGTTTCAGTGTGGTACCACATTACTATGTGATCCAAACCAGAAAATAACCCAGGATCTGTTCAACGAGTATGTGAAGTGTGCGAAAGTATGAGTCTGATGAGGGCAAATCCCAGACCTATCCCAGACCTAACATGCGTTATCCTCTAAAATATTGATCCAAACAAGGTTTAATGGACTGTTTCAGTGTGGTACCACACTACTACGTGATCCAAACCAGAAAAAACCCATGATCCGTTCAATAAGTATGTGAAGAATGCGAAAGTATGAGTCTGATGAGAGAAAATCCCCGGCCTAACCTAGACCTAACATGCGTTATCCTCAAAAATATTGATCGAAACCAGGTTTAATCGACTGTTTCAGTGTGGTACCACACTACTACGTGACCCAATCCAGAAAAAAGCCAGGATCTGTTCAACAAGTGTGTGAAAAACGCGAAAGTATGAGCCTGATGCGGGCAAATCCCAGACCTATCCCAGACCCAACTTGCGAAGTCCTCTAAGATATTGATGGAAACTAGGTTTAATTGACTGTTTCAGTGTTGTACTTCATTACTACGTGATGCAATCCAGAAAAAGCCCAGGATCTAGCCATCAAGTATGACAAATATGCGAAAGAATGAGCCTGATGGGAGCAAATCGCAGACCTAACCTAGACCTAACATGAATTATTCTCAAAAATATTAATCGAAACCTGGTTTAATTGACTGTTTCAGTGTTGTACTTCATTGCTACGTGATGCAATCCAGAAAAAGCCCAGGATCTAGCCATCAAGTATGAGAAATATGCGAAAGAATGAGCCTGATGAGAGCAAATCGCAGACCAAACCTAGACCTAACATGAATTATTCTCTAAAATATTGATCAAAACCAGGTTTAATGGACTGTTTCAGTGTGGTACCACACTACTACGTGATCCAAACCAGAAAAAACCCAGGATCTGTTAAACGAGTCTGTGAAGTGTGCGAAAGTATGAGCCTGATGAGGGCGAATCCCAGACCTAACCCAGACCTAACTTGCGTTATCCTCTAAAATATTGATCGAAACAAGGTTTAATTGACTGTTTCAGCGTGGTACCACATTACTACGTGATACAATCCAGAAACAGCCCAGGAAGTATGAGAAATATGCGAAAGTATGAGCCTGATGTGGGCAAATCCTAGACCTAACCCAAACCTAACATCCGTAATCATCTAAAATATTTATCAAGACCTGGTTTAATTGATTGTTTCAGTGTGGTACCACATTACTACGTGAACCATACCAGAAAAAACCCAGGATCCGTTCAACAACTATCTGAAGAATGCGAATGTATGAGTCTGATGAGTGAAAATCTCAGGGCTAACCTAGACCTAACATGCATTATCCTCTAAAATATTGATCCAAACCTGGTTTAATCGACTGTTTCTGTGTGGTACCACATTACTATGTGATCCAAACCAGAAAATAGCCCAGGATCTATCCATGAAGTATAAGAAATATGCGAAAGTATGAGCCTGATGAGGGCAAATCCTAGACCTAACCCAGACCTAACATGCGTTATCGTCAAAAATATTTATCAAGACCAGGTTTAACTGAATGTTTCAGTATGGTACCAGATTCCTACGTGATCCATACCAGAAAAATCCCAGGATCTGTTCAACAAGCCTGTGAAAAATGCGAAAGTATGAGCCTGATGTGGGCAAATCCTAGACCTAACCCAAACCTAACATGCGTTATCCTCTAAAATATTGATCAAGACCAGGTTTAATTGAATGTTTCAGTTTGGTACCACATTACTACGTGAACCAAACCAGAAAAAACCCAGGATCTGTTAAACGAGTCTGTGAAGTGTGCGAAAGTATGAGCCTGATGAGGGCGAATCCCAGACCTAACCCAGACCTAACTTGCGTTATCCTCTAAAATATTGATCGAAACAAGGTTTAATTGACTGTTTCAGCGTGGTACCACATTACTACGTGATACAATCCAGAAACAGCCCAGGAAGTATGAGAAATATGCGAAAGTATGAGCCTGATGTGGGCAAATCCTAGACCTAACCCAAACCTAACATGCGTTATCCTCTAAAATATTTATCAAGACCAGGTTTATTTGAATGTTTCAGTGTGGTACCACATTACTACGTGATCCAAACCAGACAAAACCCAGGATCCGTTCAACAAGTATGTGAAAAACGCGAACGTATGAGTCTGATGAGGGCAAATCCCAGACCTATCCCAGACCTAACTTGCGTTGTCCTCTAAGATAATGATGGAAACCAGGTTTAATTGACTGTTTCAGTGTTGTACTTCATCACTACGTGATGCAATCCAGAAAAAGCCCAGGATCTAGCCATCAAGTAAGAGAAATATGCGAAAGTATGAGCCTGACGAGAGCAAATCCTAGACCTAACCCAGACCTAACATGCGTTATCCTCTAAAATATTTATCAAGACCAGGTTTAATTGATTGTTTCAGTGTGGTCCCACATTACTACGTGATCCAAACCAGAAAAAACCCAGGATCCGTTCAACAAGTATGTGAAAAACGCGAACGTATGAGTCTGATGACGGCAAATCCCAGACCTATCGCAGACCTAACTTGCGTTATCCTCAAGAATATTGATCGAAACCTGGTTTAATCGACTGTTTCAGTGTGGTACCACATTACTACGTGAACCATACCAGAAAAAACCCAGGATCCATTCAACAAGTATCTGAAGAATGCGAAAGTATGAGTCTGATGAGTGAAAATCTCAGGGCTAACCTAGACCTAACATGCATTATCCTCTAAAATATTGATCCAAACCAGGTTTAGTGGACTGTTTCAGTGTGGTACCACATTACTATGTGATCCAAACCAGAAAATAGCCCAGGATCTATCCATGAAGTATAAGAAATATGCGAAAGTATGAGCCTGATGAGGGCAAATCCTAGACCTAACCCAGACCAAACATGCGTTATCCTCAAAAATATTTATCAAGACCAGGTTTAACTGAATGTTTCAGTGTGGTACCACATTACTGCGTGATCCATACCAGAAAAAACCCAGGATCTGTTCAACAAGTATGTGAAAAATGCGAAAGCATGAGTCTGATGAGAGCAAATCCCAGGCCTAACCTAGACATAACTTTCGTTATCCTCTAAAATATTGATCGAAACCTGGTTTAATCGACTGTTTCTGTGTGGTACCACATTACTATGTGATCCAAACCAGAAAATAGCCCAGGATCTATCCATGAAGTATAAGAAATATGCGAAAGTATGAGCCTGATGAGGGCAAATCCTAGACCTAACCCAGACCTAACATGCGTTATCGTCAAAAATATTTATCAAGACCAGGTTTAACTGAATGTTTCAGTATGGTACCAGATTCCTACGTGATCCATACCAGAAAAATCCCAGGATCTGTTCAACAAGCCTGTGAAAAATGCGAAAGTATGAGCCTGATGTGGGCAAATCCTAGACCTAACCCAAACCTAACATGCGTTATCCTCTAAAATCTTGATCAAGACCAGGTTTAATTGAATGTTTCAGTTTGGTACCACATTACTACGTGGACCAAACCAGAAAAAACCCAGGATCTGTTAAACGAGTCTGTGAAGTGTGCGAAAGTATGAGCCTGATGAGGGCGAATCCCAGACCTAACCCAGACCTAACTTGCGTTATCCTCTAAAATATTGATCGAAACAAGGTTTAATTGACTGTTTCAGCGTGGTACCACATTACTACGTGATACAATCCAGAAACAGCCCAGGAAGTATGAGAAATATGCGAAAGTATGAGCCTGATGTGGGCAAATCCTAGACCTAACCCAAACCTAACATGCGTTATCCTCTAAAATATTTATCAAGACCAGGTTTATTTGAATGTTTCAGTGTGGTACCACATTACTACGTGATCCAAACCAGACAAAACCCAGGATCCGTTCAACAAGTATGTGAAAAACGCGAACGTATGAGTCTGATGAGGGCAAATCCCAGACCTATCCCAGACCTAACTTGCGTTGTCCTCTAAGATAATGATGGAAACCAGGTTTAATTGACTGTTTCAGTGTTGTACTTCATCACTACGTGATGCAATCCAGAAAAAGCCCAGGATCTAGCCATCAAGTAAGAGAAATATGCGAAAGTATGAGCCTGACGAGAGCAAATCCTAGACCTAACCCAGACCTAACATGCGTTATCCTCTAAAATATTTATCAAGACCAGGTTTAATTGATTGTTTCAGTGTGGTCCCACATTACTACGTGATCCAAACCAGAAAAAACCCAGGATCCGTTCAACAAGTATGTGAAAAACGCGAACGTATGAGTCTGATGACGGCAAATCCCAGACCTATCGCAGACCTAACTTGCGTTATCCTCAAGAATATTGATCGAAACCTGGTTTAATCGACTGTTTCAGTGTGGTACCACATTACTACGTGAACCATACCAGAAAAAACCCAGGATCCATTCAACAAGTATCTGAAGAATGCGAAAGTATGAGTCTGATGAGTGAAAATCTCAGGGCTAACCTAGACCTAACATGCATTATCCTCTAAAATATTGATCCAAACCAGGTTTAGTGGACTGTTTCAGTGTGGTACCACATTACTATGTGATCCAAACCAGAAAATAGCCCAGGATCTATCCATGAAGTATAAGAAATATGCGAAAGTATGAGCCTGATGAGGGCAAATCCTAGACCTAACCCAGACCAAACATGCGTTATCCTCAAAAATATTTATCAAGACCAGGTTTAACTGAATGTTTCAGTGTGGTACCACATTACTGCGTGATCCATACCAGAAAAAACCCAGGATCTGTTCAACAAGTATGTGAAAAATGCGAAAGCATGAGTCTGATGAGAGCAAATCCCAGGCCTAACCTAGACATAACTTTCGTTATCCTCTAAAATATTGATCGAAACCAGGTTTAGTGGGCTGTTTCAGTGTGGTACCACATTACTGCGCGATCCAAACCAGAAAAAACCCAGGATCTGTTCAACAAGTATGTGAAAAATGCGAAAGTATGACCCTGATGTGGCAAATCCCAGACCTATCCCAGACCTAACTTGCATTGTCCTCTAAAATATTGATCGAAACCAGGTTTAATTGACTGTTTCAGTGTGGTACCACATTACTACGTGATCCAATCCAGAAATAGCCCAGGATCTAGCCATGAAGTATGAGAAATATGCGAAAGTATGAGCCTGATGAGGGCAAATCCTAGACCTAACCCAGACCTAACATGTGTTATCATCTAAAATATTTATCAAGACCTGGTTTATTTGAATGTTTCAGTGTGGTACCACATTACTACGTGATCCAAACCAGAAAAAACCCAGGATCCGTTCAACAAGTATGTGAAAAACGCGAACGTATGAGTCTGATGAGGGCAAATCCCAGACCTATCGCAGACTTAACTTGCGTTGTCCTATAAGATATTGATGGAAACCAGGTTTAATTGACTGTTTCAGTGTTGTACTTCATTACTACGTGATGCAATCCAGAAAAAGCCCAGGATCTAGCCATCAAATATGAGAAATTTGCGAAAGTATGAGCCTGACGAGAGCAAATCCTAGACCTAACCCAGACCTAACATGCGTTATCCTCTAAAATATTTATCAAGACCAGGTTTAATTGATTGCTTCAGTGTGGTCCCACATTACTACGTGATCCAAACCAGAAAAAACCCAGGATCCGTTCAACAGGTATGTGAAGAATGCGAAAGAATGAGTCTGATGAGTGAAAATCCCAGGCCTTACCTAGACCTAACATGCGTTATCCTCAAGAATATTGATCGAAACCTGGTTTAATCGACTGTTTCAGTGTGGTACCACATTACTATGTGATCCAAACCAGAAAATAGCCCAGGATCTATCCATGAAGTATAAGAAATATGCGAAAGTATGAGCCTGATGAGGGCAAATCCTAGACCTAACCCAGACCTAACATGCGTTATCCTCAAAAATATTTATCAAGACCAGGTTTAACTGAATGTTTCAGTGTGGTACCACATTACTGCGTGATCCATACCAGAAAAAACCCAGGATCTGTTCAACAAGTATGTGAAAAATGCGAAAGCATGAGTCTGATGAGAGCAAATCCCAGGCCTAACCTAGACATAACTTTCGTTATCCTCTAAAATATTGATCGAAACCAGGTTTAGTGGGCTGTTTCAGTGTGGTACCACATTACTGCGCGATCCAAACCAGAAAAAACCCAGGATCTGTTCAACAAGTATGTGAAAAATGCGAAAGTATGACCCTGATGTGGCAAATCCCAGACCTATCCCAGACCTAACTTGCATTGTCCTCTAAAATATTGATCGAAACCAGGTTTAATTGACTGTTTCAGTGTGGTACCACATTACTACGTGATCCAAACCAGAAAATAGCCCAGGATCTATCCATGAAGTATAAGAAATATGCGAAAGTATGAGCCTGATGAGGGCAAATCCTAGACCTAACCCAGACCTAACATGCGTTATCCTCAAAAATATTGATCGAAACCAGGTTTAATTGACTGTTTCAGTGTGGTCCCACATTACTACGTGATCCAAACCAGAAAAAACCCAGGATCCGTTCAACAAGTATGTGAAGAATGCGAAAGTATGAGCCTGATGTGGGCAAATCCTAGACCTAACCCAAACCTAACATGCGTTATCCTCTAAAATATTTATCAAGACCAGGTTTATTTGAATGTTTCAGTGTGGTACCACATTACTACGTGATCCAAACCAGACAAAACCCAGGATCCGTTCAACAAGTATGTGAAAAACGCGAACGTATGAGTCTGATGAGGGCAAATCCCAGACCTATCCCAGACCTAACTTGCGTTGTCCTCTAAGATAATGATGGAAACCAGGTTTAATTGACTGTTTCAGTGTTGTACTTCATTACTACGTGATGCAATCCAGAAAAAGCCCAGGATCTAGCCATCAAGTAAGAGAAATATGCGAAAGTATGAGCCTGACGAGAGCAAATCCTAGACCTATCCCAGACCTAACATGCGTTATCGTCAAAAATATTTATCAAGACCAGGTTTAACTGAATGTTTCAGTATGGTACCAGATTCCTACGTGATCCATACCAGAAAAATCCCAGGATCTGTTCAACAAGCCTGTGAAAAATGCGAAAGTATGAGCCTGATGTGGGCAAATCCTAGACCTAACCCAAACCTAACATGCGTTATCCTCTAAAATATTGATCAAGACCAGGTTTAATTGAATGTTTCAGTTTGGTACCACATTACTACGTGAACCAAACCAGAAAAAACCCAGGATCTGTTAAACGAGTCTGTGAAGTGTGCGAAAGTATGAGCCTGATGAGGGCGAATCCCAGACCTAACCCAGACCTAACTTGCGTTATCCTCTAAAATATTGATCGAAACAAGGTTTAATTGACTGTTTCAGCGTGGTACCACATTACTACGTGATACAATCCAGAAACAGCCCAGGAAGTATGAGAAATATGCGAAAGTATGAGCCTGATGTGGGCAAATCCTAGACCTAACCCAAACCTAACATGCGTTATCCTCTAAAATATTTATCAAGACCAGGTTTATTTGAATGTTTCAGTGTGGTACCACATTACTACGTGATCCAAACCAGACAAAACCCAGGATCCGTTCAACAAGTATGTGAAAAACGCGAACGTATGAGTCTGATGAGGGCAAATCCCAGACCTATCCCAGACCTAACTTGCGTTGTCCTCTAAGATAATGATGGAAACCAGGTTTAATTGACTGTTTCAGTGTTGTACTTCATCACTACGTGATGCAATCCAGAAAAAGCCCAGGATCTAGCCATCAAGTAAGAGAAATATGCGAAAGTATGAGCCTGACGAGAGCAAATCCTAGACCTAACCCAGACCTAACATGCGTTATCCTCTAAAATATTTATCAAGACCAGGTTTAATTGATTGTTTCAGTGTGGTCCCACATTACTACGTGATCCAAACCAGAAAAAACCCAGGATCCGTTCAACAAGTATGTGAAAAACGCGAACGTATGAGTCTGATGACGGCAAATCCCAGACCTATCGCAGACCTAACTTGCGTTATCCTCAAGAATATTGATCGAAACCTGGTTTAATCGACTGTTTCAGTGTGGTACCACATTACTACGTGAACCATACCAGAAAAAACCCAGGATCCATTCAACAAGTATCTGAAGAATGCGAAAGTATGAGTCTGATGAGTGAAAATCTCAGGGCTAACCTAGACCTAACATGCATTATCCTCTAAAATATTGATCCAAACCAGGTTTAGTGGACTGTTTCAGTGTGGTACCACATTACTATGTGATCCAAACCAGAAAATAGCCCAGGATCTATCCATGAAGTATAAGAAATATGCGAAAGTATGAGCCTGATGAGGGCAAATCCTAGACCTAACCCAGACCAAACATGCGTTATCCTCAAAAATATTTATCAAGACCAGGTTTAACTGAATGTTTCAGTGTGGTACCACATTACTGCGTGATCCATACCAGAAAAAACCCAGGATCTGTTCAACAAGTATGTGAAAAATGCGAAAGCATGAGTCTGATGAGAGCAAATCCCAGGCCTAACCTAGACATAACTTTCGTTATCCTCTAAAATATTGATCGAAACCAGGTTTAGTGGGCTGTTTCAGTGTGGTACCACATTACTGCGCGATCCAAACCAGAAAAAACCCAGGATCTGTTCAACAAGTATGTGAAAAATGCGAAAGTATGACCCTGATGTGGCAAATCCCAGACCTATCCCAGACCTAACTTGCATTGTCCTCTAAAATATTGATCGAAACCAGGTTTAATTGACTGTTTCAGTGTGGTACCACATTACTACGTGATCCAATCCAGAAATAGCCCAGGATCTAGCCATGAAGTATGAGAAATATGCGAAAGTATGAGCCTGATGAGGGCAAATCCTAGACCTAACCCAGACCTAACATGTGTTATCATCTAAAATATTTATCAAGACCTGGTTTATTTGAATGTTTCAGTGTGGTACCACATTACTACGTGATCCAAACCAGAAAAAACCCAGGATCCGTTCAACAAGTATGTGAAAAACGCGAACGTATGAGTCTGATGAGGGCAAATCCCAGACCTATCGCAGACTTAACTTGCGTTGTCCTATAAGATATTGATGGAAACCAGGTTTAATTGACTGTTTCAGTGTTGTACTTCATTACTACGTGATGCAATCCAGAAAAAGCCCAGGATCTAGCCATCAAATATGAGAAATTTGCGAAAGTATGAGCCTGACGAGAGCAAATCCTAGACCTAACCCAGACCTAACATGCGTTATCCTCTAAAATATTTATCAAGACCAGGTTTAATTGATTGCTTCAGTGTGGTCCCACATTACTACGTGATCCAAACCAGAAAAAACCCAGGATCCGTTCAACAGGTATGTGAAGAATGCGAAAGAATGAGTCTGATGAGTGAAAATCCCAGGCCTTACCTAGACCTAACATGCGTTATCCTCAAGAATATTGATCGAAACCTGGTTTAATCGACTGTTTCAGTGTGGTACCACATTACTATGTGATCCAAACCAGAAAATAGCCCAGGATCTATCCATGAAGTATAAGAAATATGCGAAAGTATGAGCCTGATGAGGGCAAATCCTAGACCTAACCCAGACCTAACATGCGTTATCCTCAAAAATATTTATCAAGACCAGGTTTAACTGAATGTTTCAGTGTGGTACCACATTACTGCGTGATCCATACCAGAAAAAACCCAGGATCTGTTCAACAAGTATGTGAAAAATGCGAAAGCATGAGTCTGATGAGAGCAAATCCCAGGCCTAACCTAGACATAACTTTCGTTATCCTCTAAAATATTGATCGAAACCAGGTTTAGTGGGCTGTTTCAGTGTGGTACCACATTACTGCGCGATCCAAACCAGAAAAAACCCAGGATCTGTTCAACAAGTATGTGAAAAATGCGAAAGTATGACCCTGATGTGGCAAATCCCAGACCTATCCCAGACCTAACTTGCATTGTCCTCTAAAATATTGATCGAAACCAGGTTTAATTGACTGTTTCAGTGTGGTACCACATTACTACGTGATCCAAACCAGAAAATAGCCCAGGATCTATCCATGAAGTATAAGAAATATGCGAAAGTATGAGCCTGATGAGGGCAAATCCTAGACCTAACCCAGACCTAACATGCGTTATCCTCAAAAATATTGATCGAAACCAGGTTTAATTGACTGTTTCAGTGTGGTCCCACATTACTACGTGATCCAAACCAGAAAAAACCCAGGATCCGTTCAACAAGTATGTGAAGAATGCGAAAGTATGAGCCTGATGTGGGCAAATCCTAGACCTAACCCAAACCTAACATGCGTTATCCTCTAAAATATTTATCAAGACCAGGTTTATTTGAATGTTTCAGTGTGGTACCACATTACTACGTGATCCAAACCAGACAAAACCCAGGATCCGTTCAACAAGTATGTGAAAAACGCGAACGTATGAGTCTGATGAGGGCAAATCCCAGACCTATCCCAGACCTAACTTGCGTTGTCCTCTAAGATAATGATGGAAACCAGGTTTAATTGACTGTTTCAGTGTTGTACTTCATTACTACGTGATGCAATCCAGAAAAAGCCCAGGATCTAGCCATCAAGTAAGAGAAATATGCGAAAGTATGAGCCTGACGAGAGCAAATCCTAGACCTATCCCAGACCTAACATGCGTTATCCTCTAAAATATTTATCAAGACCAGGTTTAATTGATTGTTTCAGTGTGGTCCCACATTACTGCGTGATCCAAACCAGAAAAAACCCAGGATCCGTTCAACAGGTATGTGAAGAATGCGAAAGAATGAGTGTGATGAGTGAAAATCCCAGGCCTTACCTAGACCTAACATGCGTTATCCTCAAGAATATTGATCGAAACCTGGTTTAATCGACTGTTTCAGTGTGGTACCACATTACTACGTGAACCATACCAGAAAAAACCCAGGATCCATTCAACAAGTATCTGAAGAATGCGAAAGTATGAGTCTGATGAGTGAAAATCTCGGGGCTAACCTAGACCTAACATGCATTATCCTCTAAAATATTGATCCAAACCAGGTTTAGTGGACTGTTTCAGTGTGGTACCACATTACTATGTGATCCAAACCAGAAAATAGCCCAGGATCTATCCATGAAGTATAAGAAATATGCGAAAGTGTGAGCCTGATGAGGGCAAATCCTAGACCTAACCCAGACCTAACATGCGTTATCCTCAAAAATATTTATCAAGACCAGGTTTATTTGAATGCTTCAGTGTGGTACCACATTACTACGTGATCCAAACCAGACAAAACCCAGGATCCGTTCAACAAGTATGTGAAAAACGCGAACGTATGAGTCTGATGACGGCAAATCCCAGACCTATCGCAGACCTAACTTGCGTTGTCCTCTAAGATATTGATGGAAACCAGGTTTAATTGATTGTTTCAGTGTTGTACTTCATTACTACGTGATGCAATCCAGAAAAAGCCCAGGATCTAGCCATCAAGTATGAGAAATATGCGAAAGTATGAGCCTGACGAGAGCAAATCCTAGACCTAACCCAGACCTAACATGCGTTATCCTCAAAAATATTTATCAAGACCAGGTTTAACTGAATGTATCAGTGTGGTACCACATTACTACGCGATCCACACCAGAAAAAACCCAAGATCCGTTGAACAAGTATGTGAAGAATGCGAAAGTATGAGTCTGATGAGTGAAAATCCCAGGCCTAACCTAGACCTAACATGCGTTATCCTCAAAAATATTGATCGAAACCTGGTTTAATCGACTGTTTCAGTGTGGTACCACAATACTACGTGATGCAATCCAGAAAATGCCCAGGATCTAGCCATCAAGTAGGAGAAATATGCGAAAGAATGAGCCTGATGAGGGCAAATCCTAGACCTATCCCAGGCCTAACTTGCGTTATCCTCTAAAATATTGATCGAAACCAGGTTTAATTGACTGTTTTAGTGTGGTACCACTTTACTACGTGATCCAAAGCAGAAAAAACCCTTGATCAGGTCAACATGCATGTTAAAACTGCGAAAGTATGACCCTGATGAGGGCAAATCCCAGGCCTAACCTAGACCTAACATGCGTTATCTTCTAAGATATTGAGCGAAACCAGGGTTAATGGACTGTTTCAGTGTGGTACCTCACTACTTCGTGATCCAAACCAGAGAAAACCCAGGATCTGTTCAACAAGTATGCGAAAAACGCGAAACTGTGAGCGTGATGAGGGCAAATCCTAGACCTAACCCAGACCTAACATGCGTTATCCTCAAAAATATTTATCAAGACCAGGTTTAACTGAATGTTTCAGTATGGTACCACATTACTGCGTGATCCATACCAGAAAAAACCCAGGATCTGTTCAACAAGTATGTGAAAAATGCGAACGTATGACCCTGATGTGGGCAAATCCCAGACCTATCCCAGACCTAACTTGCATTGTCCTCTAAAATATTGATGGAAACCAGGTTTAATTGACTGTTTCAGTGTGGTACCACATTACTACGTGATCCAATCCAGAAAAAACCCAGGATCTGTTCAACAAGTGTGAGAAATATGCGAAAGTATGAGCCTGACGAGAGCAAATCCTAGACCTAACCCAGACCTAACATGCGTTATCCTCTAAAATATTTATCAAGACCAGGTTTAATTGATCGCTTCAGTGTGGTCCCACAGTACTACGTGATCAAAACCAGAAAAAACCCAGGATCCGTTCAACAGGTATGTGAAGAATGCGAAAGAATGTGTCTGATGAGTGAAAATCTCAGGGCTAACCTAGACCTAACATGCATTATCCTCTAAAATATTGATCCAAACCAGGTTTAGTGGACTGTTTCAGTGTGGTACCACTTTACTACGTGATCCAATGCAGAAAAAACCCTCGATCAGGTCAACATGTATGTTAGAACTGCGAAAGTATGACCCTGATGAGGGCAAATCCCAGGCCTAACCTAGACCTAACATGAATTGTTCTCTAAGATATTGATGGAAACCAGGTTTAGTGGACTGTTTTAGTGTGGTACCACTTTACTACGTGATCCAAAGCAGAAAAAACCCAGGATCCGTTCAACAAGTATGTGAAAAACGCGAACGTATGAGTCTGATGAGGGCAAGTCCCAGACCTATCCCAGACCTAACTTGCGTTGTCCTCTAAGATATTGATGGAAACCAGGTTTAATTGACTGTTTCAGTGTTGTACTTCATTACTACGTGATGCAATCCAGAAAAAGCCCAGGATCTAGCCATCAAGTATGAGAAATATGCGAAAGTATGAGCCTGACGAGAGCAAATCCTAGACCTAACCCAGACCTAACATGCGTTATCATCTAAAATATTTATCAAGACCAGGTTTATTTGATTGCTTCAGTGTGGTCCCACATTACTACGTGATCCAAACCAGAAAAAACCCAGGATCCGTTCAACAGGTATGTGAAGAATGCGAAAGAATGAGTCTGATCAGTGAAAATCCCAGGGCTAACCTAGACCTAACATGCATTATCCTCTAAAATATTGATCCAAACCAGGTTTAGTGGACTGTTTTAGTGTGGTACCACTTTACTACGTGATCCAAAGCAGAAAAAACCCTCGATCCGTTCAACAGGTATCTGAAGAATGCGAAAGAATGATTCTGATGAGTGAAAATCCCAGGGCTAACCTAGCCCTAACATGCGTTATCCTCTAAAATATTTATCAAGACCAGGTTTATTTGAATGTTTCAGTGTGGTACCACATTACTACCTGATCCAAACCAGAAAAAACCCAGGATCCGTTCAACAAGTATGTGAAGAATGCGAAAGTATGAGTCTGATGAGGGCAAATCCCAGACCTATCCCAGACCTAACTTGCGTTGTCCTCTAAGATATTGATGGAAACCAGGTTTAATTGTCTGTTTCAGTGTTGTACTTCATTACTACGAGATGCAATCCAGAAAAAGCCCAGGATCCGTTCAACAAGTATGTGAAGAATGCGAAAGTATGAGTCTGATGAGTGAAAATCCCAGGCCTAACCTGGACCTAACATGCGTTATCCTCAAAAATATTGATCGAAACCTGGTTTAATCGACTGTTTCAGTGTGGTACCACATTACTACGTGATCCAAACCAGAAAAAACCCAGGAACAGGTCAACATGTATGTTAAAACTGCGAAAGTATGACCCTGATGAGGGCAAATCCCAGGCCTAACCTAGACCTAACATGCGTTGTCCTGTAAAATATTGATAGAAACCAGGTTTAATGGACTGTTTCAGTGTGGTACCACTTTACTACGTGATCCAAAGCAGAAAAAACACTCGAT
Source organism: Colletes latitarsis (assembly GCF_051014445.1). Classification (NCBI taxonomy): domain Eukaryota; kingdom Metazoa; phylum Arthropoda; class Insecta; order Hymenoptera; family Colletidae; genus Colletes; species Colletes latitarsis. The sequence continues at coordinate 25,588,035 of NW_027488367.1, read as the reverse complement.
CAGGTCAAAATGTATGTTAGAACTGCGAAAGTATGAGCCTGATGAGGGCGAATCCCAGACCTATCCCAGACCTAACTTGCGTTATCCTCTAAAATATTGGTCGAAATCAGGTTTAATCGACTGTTTCAGTGTGGTCCCACATTACTACGTGATCCAAACCAGAAAAAACCCAGGATCCGTTCAACAAGTATGTGAAGAATGCGATAGTATGAGTCTGATGAGGGCTAATCCCAGACCTATCCCAGATCTAACTTGCGTTATCCTCTAAAATAATGATCGAAACCAAGTTTAATTGACTGTTTTAGTTGTGGTACCACTTTACTACGTGATCCAAAGCAGAAAAAACCCTCGATGAGGTCAACATGCATGTTAAAACTGCGAAAGTATGACCCTGATGAGGTCAAATCCCAGACCTATCCCAGACCTGACATGCGTTATCCTCTAAAATATTTATCAAGGCCAGGTTTAATTGATTGTTTCGGTGTGGTCCCACATTACTACGTGATCCAAACCAGAAAAAACCCAGGATCCGTTCAACAAGTATGTGATGAATGCGAAAGTATGAGTCTGATGACTGAAAATCCCAGACCTAACCTAGACCTAACAAGCGTTATCCTCTAAAATATTGATCCAAACCAGGTTTAATGGACTGTTTCAGTGTGGTACCACTTTACTACGTGATCCAAAGCAGAAAAAACACTCGATCAGGTCAACATGTATGTTAGAACTGCGAAAGAATGACCCTGATGAGGGCAAATCCCAGACCTATCCCAGACCTAACTTGCGTTGTCCTCTATGATATTGATGGAAACCAGGTTTAATTGACTGTCTCAGTGTTGTACTTCATGACTACGTGATGCAATCCAGAAAAAGCCCAGGATCTAGCCATCAAGTATGAGAAATATGCGAAAGAATGAGCCTGATGAGAGCAAATCCCAGACCTAACCTAGACCAAACATGAATTATTCTCCAAAATATTGATCGAATCCAGGTTTAATTGACTGTTTCAGTGTGGTCCCACATTACTACGTGATCCAAACCAGAAAAAACCCAGGAACCGTTCAACAAGTATGAGAAATATGCGAAAGTATGAGCCTGATGGGGGCAAATCCTAGAACTAACCCAGACCTAACATGCGTTATCCTCTAAGATATTTATCTAGACCAGGTTTAATTGAATGTTTCAGTGTGGTACCACATTACTATTTGATCCAAACCAGAAAATAACCCAGGATCTGTTCAACGAGTATGTGAAGTGTGCGAAAGAATGAGTCTGATGAGGTCAAATCCCAGACCTATCCCAGACTTAACTTGCGTTATCCTCTAAAATATTGATCGAAACCAGGTTTTATGGACTGTTCCAGTGTGGTACCACTTTACTACGTGATCCAAAGCATTAAGAACACTCGATCAGGTCAACATGTATGTTAAAACTGCGAAAGTATGACCCTGATGAGGGCAAATCCCAGGCCTTACCTAGACCTAACATGCGTTGTCCTCTAAAATATTGATGGAAACCAGGTTTAATTGACCGTTTCAGTGTTGTACTTCATTACTACGTGATGCAATCCAGAAAAAGCCCAGGATCTAGCCATCAAGTATGAGAAATATGCGAAAGAATGAGCCTCATGAGGGCAAATCCCAGGCCTATCCCAGACCTAACTTGCGTTATCCTCTAAAATATTGAACGAAACCAGGTTTAATTGACTGTTTCAGCGTGGTACCACATTACTACGTGGTACAATCCAGAAACAGCCCAGGATCTAGCCATGAAGTATGAGAAATATGCGAAAGCATGAGCCTGATGAGGGCAAATCCTAGACCTAACCCAAACCTAACATGCGTTATCCTCTAAAATATTTATCAAGACCAGGTTTAATTGAATGTTCCAGTGTGGTACCACATTACTACGTGAACCAAACCAGAAAAAACCCAGGATCCGTTCAACAAGTATGTGAAGAATGCGAATGTATGAGTCTGATGAGTGAAAATCCCAGGGCTAACCTAGACCTAACATGCGTTATCCTCTAAAATGTGGATACAAACCAGGTTTAATGGACTGTTTCAGTGTGGTACCACTTTACTACGTGATCCAAAGCAGAAGAAACCCTCGATCACGTCAACATGTATGTTAAAACTGCGAAAGTGTGACCCTGATGAGGGCAAATCCCAGGCCTAACCTAGACCTAACATGCGTTGTCCTCTAAAATATTGATGGAAACCAGGTTTAATTGACCGTTTCAGTGTTGTACCACATTACTACGTGATACAATCCAGAAACAGCCCAGGATCTAGCCAATGAAGTATGAGAAATATGCGAAAGTGTGAGCCTGATAAGGGCAAATCCTAGACATAACCCAATCCTAACATGCGTTATCCTCTAAATTATTTATCAAGACCAGGTTTAATTGAATGTTCCAGTGTGGTACCACATTACTACGTAATCCAAACCAGAAAAAACCCAGGATCCGTTCAACAAGTATGTGAAGAATACGAAAGTATGAGTCTGATGAGTGAAAATCCCAGGCCTAACCTAGACCTAACATGCGTTATCCTCAAAAATATTGATCGAAACCTGGTTTAATCGACTGTTTCAGTGTGGTACCACATTACTATGTGATCCAAACCAGAAAATAACCCAGGATCTGTTCAACGAGTATGTGAAGTGTGCGAAAGTATGAGTCTGATGAGGGCAAATCCCAGACCTATCCCAGACCTAACATGCGTTATCCTCTAAAATATTGATCCAAACCATGTTTAATGGACTGTTTCAGTGTGGTACCACTTTATTACGTGATCCAAGGCAGAAAAAACCCTCGATCACGTCAACATGTATGTTAAAACTGCGAAAGTATGACCCTGATGAGGGCAAATCCCAGGCCTAACCTAGACCTAACATGCGTTGTCCTCTAAAATATTGATGGAAACAAGGTTGAATTGACTGTTTCAGTGTTGTACTTCATTACTACGTGATGCAATCCGGAAAAAGCCCAGGATCTAGCCATCGAGTACGAGAAATATGCGAAAGAATGAGCCTGATGAGAGCAAATCCCAGACCTAACCTAGACCTGACATGAATTATTCTCTAAAATATTGATCAAAACCAGGTTTAATTGACTGTTTCAGTGTGGTACCACATTACTACCTGATCCAAACCAGAAATAGCCCAGGATCCAGCCATGAAGTATGAGAAATATGCGAAAGTATGAGCCTGATGGGGGCAAATCCTAGACCTAACCCAGACCTAACATGCGTTATCCTCTAAAATATTTATCTAGACCAGGTTTAATTGAATGTTTCAGTGTGGTACCACATTACTATGTGATCCAAACCAGTAAAAACCCAGGATCCGTTCAACAAGTATGTGAAGAATGCGAAAGTACGAGTCTGCTGAGTGAAAATCCCCGGCCTAACCTAGACCTAACATGCGTTATCCTCAAAAATATTGATCGAAACCAGGTTTAATCGACTGTTTCAGTGTGGTACCACACTACTACGTGACCCAAACCGGAAAAACCCAGGATCTGTTGAACAAGTATGTGAAAAACGCGAAAGTATGAGCCTGACGAGGGCAAATCCCAGACCTATCCCAGACCTAAGTTGCGTTATCCTCAAAAATATTGATCGAAACCTGGTTTAATCGACTGTTTCAGTGTGGTACCACATTACTACGTGATCCAATCCAGAAATAGCCCAGGATCTAGCCATGAAGTACGAGAAATATGCGAAAGTATGAGCCTGACGTGGGCAAATCCTAGACCTAACGAAGACCTAACATGCTTTATCCTCTAAAATATTTATCAAGACCAGGTTTATTTGATTGTTTCTGTGTGGTCCCTCATTACTACGTAATCCAAACCAGAAAAAACCCAGGATCCGTTCAACAAGTATGTGAAGAATACGAAAGTATGAGTCTGATGAGTGAAAATCCCAGGCCTAACCTAGACCTAACATGCGTTATCCTCAAAAATATTGATCGAAACCTGGTTTAATCGACTGTTTCAGTGTGGTACCACATTACTATGTGATCCAAACCAGAAAATAACCCAGGATCTGTTCAACGAGTATGTGAAGTGTGCGAAAGTATGAGTCTGATGAGGGCAAATCCCAGACCTATCCCAGACCTAACATGCGTTATCCTCTAAAATATTGATCCAAACAAGGTTTAATGGACTGTTTCAGTGTGGTACCACACTACTACGTGATCCAAACCAGAAAAAACACAGGATCTGTTCAACAAGTATGTGAAAAACGCGAAAGTATGAGCCTGATGAGGGCAAATCCCAGACTTATCCCAGACCTAACTTGCGTTGTCCACTAAGATATTGATGGAAACCAGGTTTAATTGACTGCTTCAGTGTTGTACTTCATTACTACGTGATGCAATCCAGAAAAAGCCCAGGATCTAGCCATCAAGTATGAGAAATATGCGAAGGTATGAGCCTGATGAGGGCGAATCCCAGACCTATCCCAGACCTAACTTGCGTTATCCTCTAAAATATTCATCGAAATCAGGCTTAATTGACTGTTTCAGCGTGGTACCACATTACTACGTGAACCAAACCAGAAAAAACCCAGGATCCGTTCAACAAGTATGTGAAGAATGCGAAAGTATGAGTCTGATGAGTGAAAATCACAGGGCTAACCTAGACCTAACATGCGTTATCCTCTAAAATATTGATCCAAAACCAGGTTTAATGGACTGTTTCAGTGTGGTACCACTTTACTACGTGATCCAAAGCAGAAAAAACCCTCGATCACGTCAACATGTATGTTAAAACTGCGAAAGTATGACCCTGATGAGGGCAAATCCCAGGCCTAACCTAGACCTAACATGCGTTGTCCTCTAAAATATTGATGGAAACCAGGTTGAGTTGACTGTTTCAGTGTTGTACTTCATTACTACGTGATGCAAACCGGAAAAAGCCCAGGATCTAGCCATCAAGTGTGAGAAATATGCGAAAGAATGAGCCTGATGAGAGCAAATCCCAGACCTAACCTAGACCTGACATGAATTATTCTCTAAAATATTGATCAAAACCAGGTTTAATTGACTGTTTCAGTGTGGTACCACATTACTACGTGATCCAAACCAGAAATAGCCCAGGATCCAGCCATGAAGTATGAGAAATATGCGAAAGTATGAGCCTGATGGGGGCAAATCCTAGTCCTAACCCAGACCTAACATGCGTTATCCTCTAAAATATTTATCAAGACTAGGTTTAATTGAATGTTTCAGTGTGGTACCACATTACTACGTGAACCAAACCATAAAAAACCCAGGATCTGTTCAACAAGTATGTGAAGAATGCGAAAGTATGAGTCTGATGAGTGAAAATCCCAGACCTAACCTAGACCAAACTTGCGTTATCCTCTAAAATATTGATCCAAACCAGGTTTAATGGACTGTTTCAGTGTGGTCCCACATTACTACGTGATCCAAACCAGAAAAAACCCAGGATCTGTTCAACAAGTATGTGAAAAACGCGAAAGTATGAGCCTGATGAGGGTGAATCCCAGACCTATCCCAGACCTAACTTGCGTTATCCTCTAAAATATTGATCGAAACCAGTTTTAATTGACTGTTTCAGCGTGGTACCACATTACTACGTGATACAATCCTGAAACAGCCCAGGATCTAGCCATGAAGTATGAGAAATATGCGAAAGTATGAGCCTGATGAGGGCAAATCCTAGACCTAACCCAAACCTAACATGCGTTATCCTCTAAAATATTTATCAAGACCAGGTTTAATTGACTGTTTCAGTGTTGTACTTCATTACTACGTGATGCAATCCAGAAAAAGCCCAGGATCTAGCCATCAAGTATGAGAAATATGCGAAAGAATGAGCCTGATGAGAGCAAATCCCAGACCTAACCTAGACATAACATGAATTATTCTCTAAAATATTGATCATGACCAGGTTTAATTGATTGTTTCAGTGTGGTCCCACATTATTACGTGATCCAAACCAGAAAAAACCCAGGATCCGTTCAACTAGTATGTGAAGAATGCGAAAGTATGAGCCTGATGAGGGCAAATCCCAGACCTATCCCAGACCAAACTTGCGTTATCCTCTAAAATATTGATCGAAACCAGTTTTAATTGACTGTTTCAGCGTGGTACCACATTACTACGTGATACAATCCTGAAACAGCCCAGGATCTAGCCATGAAGTATGAGAAATATGCGAAAGTATGAGCCTGATGAGTGCAAATCCTAGACCTAACCCAAACCTAACATGCGTTATCCTCTAAAATATTGATGGAAACCAGGTTTAATTGACTGTTTCAGTGTGGTACCACATTACCACGTGATCCAATCCAGAAATAGCCCAGGATCCAGCCATGAAGTATGAGAAATATGCGAAAGTATGAGCCTGATGGGGGCAAATCCTAGACCTAACCCAAACCTAACATGCGTTATCCTCTAAAATATTTATCAAGACCAGGTTTAATTGACTGTTTCAGTGTTGTACTTCATTACTACGTGATGCAATCCAGAAAAAGCCCAGGATCTAGCCATCAAGTATGAGAAATATGCGAAAGAATGAGCCTGATGAGAGCAAATCCCAGACCTAACCTAGACCTAACATGAAATATTCTCTAACACATTGATCGAAACCAGGTTTAATTGACTGCTCCAGTGTGGTCCCACATTACTACCTGATCCAAACCAGGAAAAACCCAGGATCCGTTCAACAAGTATGTGAAGAATGTGAAAATATGTGTCTGATGAGTGAAAATCCCAGGCCAACCTAGACCTAACATGCGTTATCCGCTAAAATATTGATCCAAACCAGGTTTAATGGTCTGCTTCAGTGCGGTACCACTTCACTACGTGATCCAAAGCAGAAAAAACCCTCGATCAGGCCAACATGTATGTTAAAACTGCGAAAGTATGACCCTGATGAGGGCAAATCCCAGGCCTAACCTAGGCCTAACATGCGTTATCTTCTAAAATATTCATAGAAACCTGGTTTAATCGACTGTTTCAGTGTGGTACCACATTACTACGTGATCCAATCCAGAAATAGCCCAGGATCTAGCCATGCAGTATGAGAAATATGCGAAAGTATGAGCCTGACGTGGGCAAATCCTAGACCAAACCCAGACCTAACATGCGTTATCCTCTAAAATAGTTATCATGACCAGGTTTAATTGATTGTTCCAGTGTGGTACCACATTACTACGTGAACCAAACCAGAAAAAACCCAGGATCCGTTCAACAAGTATGTGAAGAATGCGAAAGTATGAGTCTGTTGAGTGAAAATCCCAGGGCTAACCTAGACCTAACATGCGTTATCCTCTAAAATATTGATCCAAACCAGGTTTAATGGACTGTTTCAGTGTGGTACCACTTTACTACGTGATCCAAAGCACAAAAAACCCTCGATCACGTCAACATGTATGTTAAAACTGCGAAAGTATGACCCTGATGAGGGCAAATCCCAGGCCTAACCTAGACCTAACATGCGTCGTCCTCTAAAATATTGATGGAAACCAGGTTGAATTGACTGTTTCAGTGTTGTACTTCATTACTACGTTATGCAATCCGGAAAAAGCCCAGGATCTAGCCATCAAGTACGAGAAATATGCGAAAGAATGAGCCTGATGAGAGCAAATCCCAGACCTAACCTAGACCTGACATGAATTATTCTCTAAAATATTGATCAAAACCAGGTTTAATTGACTGTTTCAGTGTGGTACCACACTACTACGTGACCCAAACCGGAAAAACCCAGGATCTGTTGAACAAGTATGTGAAAAACGCGAAAGTATGAGCCTGACGAGGGCAAATCCCAGACCTATCCCAGACCTAAGTTGCGTTTCCTCAAAAATATTGATCGAAACCTGGTTTAATCGACTGTTTCAGTGTGGTACCACATTACTACGTGATCCAATCCAGAAATAGCCCAGGATCTAGCCATGAAGTATGAGAAATATGCGAAAGTATGAGCCTGACGAGGGCAAATCCTAGACCAAACCCAGACCTAACATGCGTTATCCTCTAAAATAGCTATCATGACCAGGTTTAATTGATTGTTCCAGTGTGGTACCACATTACTACGTGAACCAAACCAGAAAAAACCCAGGATCCGTTCAACAAGTATGTGAAGAATGCGAAAGTATGAGTCTGATGAGTGAAAATCCCAGGGCTAACCTAGACCTAACATGCGTTATCCTCTAAAATATTGATCCAAACCAGGTTTAATGGACTGTTTCAGTGTGGTACCACTTTACAACGTGATCCAAAGCACAAAAAACCCTCGATCACGTCAACATGTATGTTAAAACTGCGAAAGTATGACCCTGATGAGGGCAAATCCCAGGCCTAACCTAGACCTAACATGCGTTGTCCTCTAAAATATTGATGGAAACCAGGTTGAATTGACTGTTTCAGTGTTGTACTTCATTACTACGTGATGCAATCCGGAAAAAGCCCAGGATCTAGCCATCAAGTACGAGAAATATGCGAAAGTATGAGTCTGATGAGTGAAAATCTCAGGGCTAACCTAGACCTAACATGCATTATCCTCTAAAATATTGATCCAAACCAGGTTTAGTGGACTGTTTCAGTGTGGTACCACTTTACTACGTGATCCAAAGCAGAAAAAACCCTCGATCAGGTCAACATGTATGTTAGAACTGCGAAAGTATGAGCCTGATGGGGGCAAATCCTAGACCTAACCCAGACCTAACATGCGTTATCCTCTAAAATATTTATCTAGACCAGGTTTAATTGAATGTTTCAGTGTGGTACCACATTACTATGTGATCCAAACCAGTAAAAACCCAGGATCCGTTCAACAAGTATGTGAAGAATGCGAAAGTACGAGTCTGCTGAGTGAAAATCCCCGGCCTAACCTAGACCTAACATGCGTTATCCTCAAAAATATTAATCGAAACCAGGTTTAATCGACTGTTTCAGTGTGGTACCACACTACTACGTGACCCAAACCAGAAAAAACCCAGGATCCGTTCAACAAGTATGTGAAGAATGCGAAAGTATGAGTCTGATGAGTGAAAATCACAGGCCTAACCTAGGCCTAACATGCGTTATCTTCTAAAATATTGAGCGAAACCAGGTTTAATTGACTGTTTCAGTGTGGTACCACATTACCACGTGATACAATCCAGAAATAGCCCAGGATCTAGCCATGAAGTATGAGAAAAATGCGAAAGTATGAGCCTGATGAGTGAAAATCCCAGACCTAACCTAGAGCTAACATGCGTTGTCCTCTAAAATATTGATGGAAACCAGGTTGAGTTGACTGTTTCAGTGTTGTACTTCATTACTACGTGATGCAATCCAGAAAAAGCCCAGGATCTAGCCATCAAGTATGAGAAATATGCGAAAGAATGAGCCTGATGAGAGCAAATCCCAGACCTAACCAAGACATAACATGAATTATTCTCTAAAATATTGGTCATGACCAGGTTTAATTGATTGTTTCAGTGTGGTCCGACATTACTACGTGATCCAAACCAGAAAAAACCCAGGATCCGTTCAACAAGTATGTGAAGAATGCGAAAGTATGAGCCTGATGAGGGCAAATCCCAGACCTATCCCAGACCAAACTTGCGTTATCCTCTAAAATATTGATCGAAACCAGGTTTAACCGACTGCTTGAGTGTGGTACCACATTGCTACGTGATCCAAACCAGAAAAAACCGAGGACCAGTTGAACAAGTATGTGAAAAACGCGAAAGTATGAGCCTGATGAGGGCAAATCCCAGACCTATCCCAGACCAAACTTGCGTTATCCTCTAAAATATTGATCGAAACCAGTTTTAATTGACTGTTTCAGCGTGGTACCACATTACTACGTGATACAATCCTGAAACAGCCCAGGATCTAGCCATGAAGTATGAGAAATATGCGAAAGTATGAGCCTGATGAGTGCAAATCCTAGACCTAACCCAAACATAACATGCGTTATCCTCTAAAATACTGATCCAAACCAGGTTTAATGGTCTGCTACAGTGCGATACCACTTCACTACGTGATCCAAAGCAGAAAGAACCCTCGATCAGGTCAACATGTATGTTAAAACTGCGGAAGTATGGCCCTGATGAGGGCAAATCCCAGGCCTAACCTAGACCTAACATGCGTTTTCCTCTAAAATATTGATGGAAACCAGGTTTAATTGACTGTTTCCGTGTGGTACCACATTACCACGTGATCCAATCCAGAAATAGCCCAGGATCCAGCCATGAAGTATGAGAAATATGCGAAAGTATGAGCCTGATGAGAGCAAATCCCAGACCTTCCCTCAGGGGCTGCCAGCCTTTCAGCTGCAGTACGGGCTTAACGAACCCGGGGTACCCGAGTCATACACACACCGTAAGCCTCCTGTTGGTCGTCACAACGACCCATTCACAATTCCCTATTGGTTTTGTGAATGGTACGTGACGGCAGGAGGAACGGGGGTCTTGGCTTAACCGCCTGGGCCACGAGTATGGCGACTCTATAAAATCGCCCTCCAATCCTAAGCTATGGTGCGCGGCGATGGGATGCATGGTTGGGGCAGAAGGCCCAATCCCAAGCGACCACCTCCGGGGAACCTGCCGAACCCCCGGAGTATTAGGCTTACCCGGGTAAGGCGGCTCTGCCCGGGTGGACCTTTATTTCCGACCATCTCGTGGGACTATTATGGACACAGAAAATAAAATGGGGATGGGGCGGGTTTTGTCGGTTGGGGAGGACGGTGACGGGGTTGGGGTTAGGGTGGCGGCGCTCGCGCCCCACTCAGCGCCAGGTCCGGCTTCGTGGAGGGTGGAGGAGGACGACGAGACGGCGTCGGTCTCGTCCTTCTCCTCCAGCACGAGCCACATAGGCTCTAAGAGGAAGAGGACGGGGCAGGCCGTCGTCGAGGTGGGCGGGGCGATGAGCCCGTCGGTGAGGCTGAGTTGCCTCAGGGACGAGGTGACCGAGGAGATATCGGAGAGGATCTCCTCGTCCCTGAGGCGGGTGGAGAAAGTCGCCGCTGCCTGCGCCTTTAAGGGGCAGAAAAGCGGTGGCGCGGAGGCCCTGAAGGCCGCGGCAGAGGAAATGAGGGAGGCGGCGCGGGAGCTCAGAGGGCGGAACGCCCGTCTGCAGCTCCTGTTGGAGGAGGAGCGACAGGGGAGGAGGAGGGCAGAGGCGCTGTGGAACAGCGCGGCCCTCCCTCCCATCCTCCCTCCTCCTCCACCACCGCGTCCCTCGGCGGAGGTAAATAAGCGGAGTGCGGCGGCAGTGGTGCGGGGCACCGCGGGCCCCTCCACCCGCACTCCGCCCGTGAAGAAGTCCCCGTCCTCCTCAGAAGACGATCTTCTGAGGAGAATTGGGGACATGATTGATGGCAAGCTGGCCGCCTTCCGGGAGGAGCTCCTCGCCGGAAGAGCGGTCAGCAGGAAGGCGGTGCCTCCCCGACCTGTTCCGGTACAGTCGGGGAAGGCAAAGAAGGGCGGAGTGAAGGCTCCGCCCAGCGTTGCGGCACCAGGGCCCCGGGTCGCGACCCCCAAGGGGGGTGGTGTACCCGTGGTCGCGGTGGTCGCGTCCTCCACAGCACCCTCCCAAGGGGGGGTGGCGTGGAGTGAGGTGGTGGGGCGGAAGGCGAAGCGGGCGGCGAGGAAGGCCTCGCAACCGCAGCCTCCGCCTCCGCCGCCGGCGGCCAAGGTAAAGGCCGCGAAGGTCGGGAAGGCACGACCAGGTCGTCCCCCAAAAACGGCAGCGGTGACGCTGACCGTTGCGCAGGGGGGCGACCTGACCCTCGCGGAGGCGATGCGGCTCGCCAGGGAGAATATCTCCCTGGAAGAGCTGGGCATCGCCTCCGTGAGGGCGAAGAGGGCCGTGACCGGGGGTCTCTTGCTGGAGATCCCTGGTGCAGAAAGCGGCGCGAAGGCGGATCGTCTCGCCCAGAGGCTCCGGGAGCAGCTGGGCGAGCGAGGTGTCCGGGTCGCCCGGCCCACGAAGCGCACGGAGATGCGCGTTTGTGGGCTAGACGACTCGGTCAGCGCACAGGATGTGTCCCGTGCCCTTGCGAGGGCGGGGGACTGTCCTGTGGAGGACCTGCGGATCGGAGAGATCCGCAGGTCGCCCTCCGGCCTCGGGTCGGTGTGGGCCCGGTGCCCCCTCTCCGCCGCCCGTAAGGTGGCGGAATCCGGGAGGGTGTTGGTGGGGTGGGTTTCGGCGCGAGTGGAAATCCTCGCGCCGCGCCCGCTCCAGTGTCACCGCTGCCTCGAATTGGGGCACGTGAGGCAGTGGTGCACCTCGCCGGTGGACCGCAGCGGTCAGTGTTACCGCTGCGGTGCCAAAGAGCACCGTGCGAGCCAGTGCTCGGCGGCCCCCCACTGCCCGCTGTGTGCGGACATGGGGAGGCCAGCCGATCACAGGGTGGGGAGCAAGAAGTGCTCCCCCCCCACCCGGAAGGAGAGGAAGAGGCGGGCTGCACCGGCTCCGGTGCCGAGGGCGGTGGCATCGTCTTCCATGGAGGTGGACGGTGCTACGGGGACGGACGGCCGGGAGGAGGCTGGCGCGGCCATTAATTAATGCCGCCCCGCCTCCTCCTCCAGGCCAACCTCAACCACTGCCGCGCGGCACAGGACTTGATGTCCCAAGTCCTCGCGGAGTGGGGGGTTGGCCTGGCGGTCGCCGCCGAGCCGTACCGCGTCCCTGATCACCCTCATTGGGTGGGCGACGCGGACGGCTTGGTGGCGACGGTATGGGGAGGGGGCCACGGGTCCCCACCGTTCTCCTTGTTGGAGCGCGGTCGGGGATTCGTCGCCGTGGACTGGGGGGGAGTCGCTGTGGTGGGGTGCTACATTTCGCCCCGTAGCGGTCACGCTGCGTTCGAGCTGTACTTGGCCGAGGTCGCGGCATGCGTGCAGCGCTACGCGGCCCGGCCGGTGTTGGTCCTGGGGGATTTTAATGCCAAGTCGGTGGCTTGGGGATCCCCCAGGACCTCCGTTCGCGGCGGGATCCTGGGCGATTGGGCGGCGGGGCTCGACCTCCGGGTATTGAACCGGGGGTCGGAGCACACATGCGTGCGGCGATATGGGGGGTCCATCGTGGATGTTGGATTCGCGACCCCCAACGCCGTGCGCATGGTGTCGGGTTGGCACGTGGTCGCGGGGGCAGAGACACTCTCCGATCACCGGTACATCCGGATGGAGGTCTCTGCCGCCGCGAGTGCATCCCGACACGGCCGCCTGCGTGGCACCCCACCACGCCGCTGGGCGCTTCGGCGCCTGGACAAGGACGCCCTGATGGCAGCTGCCCTCGCTGCAACTTGGCCGCAGGGAGCGGCCGAGTTGCCGAGCATAGAGGAGGAGGTCGCCCGGCTCGGAGCATTGGTCGCGGGTATTTGCGACGCGGCGATGCCTCGGGTCGGGCGGGCTTCTCCTCGTCGGGCGGTGTACTGGTGGTCGGACGCGATCGCGGAGTTGCGAGTCGCGACTGTCCGCGCCCGACGCCAGTACACCCGCGCGCGCCGTCGTCAACGTACAGGCGACGGCGTGGCGCGAGCGAGGGCAGCTGATGACCTGTATGGAGCATACCGCGTGGCGCGGGTTGCTCTGCAGGTCGCCATCAAACGGGCCAAGACCCAGGCATGGAAGGAGCTCCTCCAGACCCTTGATGACGATCCATGGGGGCGCCCATATAAGGTGGTGCTGAATAAGCTCCGCCCGTGGGCGCCCCCCGTCACCGAGGGTCTTGACCCCCGGCTGCTGGAGGACGTGGTCAATACACTCTTCCCAATTGGGGAGAGGGGACCGCGTCCTCCGGCGGCGGCGGCTGTCCCAGTGGAGTGGACGGCCGAGCTGGGGGTCACGCAGGAGGAGCTGGCAGCGGCCATCAGACGGCTCGGGGTTCGTAACACGGCCCCGGGTCCGGATGGTGTGCCCGGCCGGGTTTGGGTCTTGACCCAGGGCGTCCTTGGGGCCGACCTCAGGCGGTTGTTCGACCGCTGTCTGAGGGACGGGCGATTCCCCCCCAGTTGGAAGGTGGCGAGGATGGTCCTCCTCCGGAAGGAGGGTCGGCCCGCGGAGTCTCCCTCCGCATACCGGCCCATTTGTCTCCTCGACGAGGTGGGCAAGCTCTTCGAGCGTGTGATTGCTGCCCGCCTCGTCGAGCACCTGTCGCGGGGTGATCCCGGTCTGGCCGACTGCCAGTTCGGTTTCCGGGGGGGCCGATCGACTATCGACGCGATAGGTCGTGTGAGGGCCCTCTCGGAGGCGGCCGTCTCCCGGGGAGGGGTGGCATTGGCAATATCCTTGGATATTGCCAATGCCTTTAACACCCTCCCCTGGGAAGAGATAAGGAGGGGACTCGAATATCATCGAGTCCCCCCTTGTCTCAGGGCGGTCGTCGGGGATTATCTCCGCGGCAGGTGGATCGAGTATCCGGGCCGGGATGGTGATATGCGGAGGGAGGTGTACTGCGGTGTTCCGCAGGGGTCGGTCCTCGGGCCACTCCTGTGGAACACCGCGTACGACTCTGTGTTGCGGGCCGGCCTCCCCGACGGCATCAGCACGGTGTGTTATGCGGATGACACACTGGTGCTGGCCGTCGGGGCGCACTGGGGGAGCGCCATGCGTCGCGCGGAGGAGGGGTCGCAACGCGTCGTCGACCGGATCAGGGGGATGGGGATGACGGTGGCGGTCCATAAGACCGAGGTGATTGCGTTTCATTCACCTCGGCAGGATCCGCCACCCCCTCTGATTCGGGTGGGTGGGGCTGACATCGAGGTGAAGCCCCAGATCAGGTATCTAGGGCTGATCCTCGATAGCCACTGGCGTTTCGAGAAGCATTTCCGCTGCCTGGTCCCCCGGTTGGAAAGGATGGTTGCGGCTCTGGGCCGGATCCTGCCCAACCTGGGGGGCCCGGCGGGCCGAGTTCGTCGCCTCTATGTGGCAATGGTCCAGTCGGTGGCCCTATACGGGGCCCCCGTCTGGGCGGACGACCTGGCTGCCTCCCGGCGCAGCATGACTATGCTGCGTCGGGTGCAGAGGCGCATGGCGCTCAGGGTCGTCCGCGGGTATCGGACCATGTCACATGAGGCGGCGACGGTTCTAGCGGGGATGCCGCCCATGGACCTGCTCGCACGGTCGCACGCGGTGATGTACCGGCACCGCGTCGACCGTCGCGCGGGGGTGGGGGCGGTCCCGGGCGGCCAGGAACCTGCTTGGGGCGATTTGAGGCGCCAGGCCCGGCAGTCCGTGTTGCTCGCGTGGCAGGAGCGGCTGGCTCTGCCAACCGCGGGGCACCGGACTGTCGGGGCTGTTCGGCCACTCCTGAAGGAGTCGCTGGACAGAGGCCATGGCAGCCTCATCTACCGGCTGGCACAGGTATTTTCCGGGCATGGCAGCTTCGGAAGATACCTGTGCCGGATAGGGAAGGAGCCGACGGCGCGTTGCTGCCACTGCGACGCTGAGCAGGACATGGCGGATCATACCCTGGAGGTATGCCCCGCGTGGGAGGGGGAGCGCCGAGTCCTGGTCGGCGTCGTCGGGCGGGATGTCTCGCTGCCGGGCGTGGTGCGCGCCATGCTCGGCAGCGAGGAGAAGTGGAGGGCCGTGGCCTCCTTCTGCGAGAACGTAATGTTGCAGAAGGAGGCTGCGGGGAGGGTGCGCGAGCTTCAGCGGCGCGCTGAAGCTCGCGCTCGTGCGGTGGCCCGAGGTCGTCGCCCGGTCGCGAGGCGTCGCGGGCGGCCGCCTCGGCGTGGCGGATGACCTAGGCTGGGAGGGGGGTCCTGAGGGGACCCTCCTCCCGCCAGGCGGCGCCGGGTCGGACCGGTTGGGGGTAGGAGTGCCTCCCCCTACCTGTCCGACGCAAGGGGAGGCACCCTCGGCGGTCTGGTGCGGCCATAAACGCCCGGCCGCCGAGGGGTGGAAACGGGGTCGCGGGCGGTTGCGAGTTGGGGCTCGCAGCCGCCACTAAACGCGGCCCCGGGACGGATAGCGGCGGGATGGAGTGGCCCCGTCCCGCCGCTATGAGGCAGTGTGTCAACTGGGGGGACAGATTGTCCCCCCGGGGGATGGGCGCGAAAGCGCGGGCACGGGGAGGATACCGGAAGAATGCTTCGAGCGATTCCCGGTATACTCCCAAAGCGTGCCGAAGGGTCACCGTGGGGTTTTTAGTGGGTAGGTCCCGCGCCTGTCGTTGTACGGGCGCGGGGAATCCCACACACCCCTCCCACCTCTCCCCAAGGAGGTGGGAGGGAGTCTTTCGAAGATTTTCCCCACGACAAAAAAAAAAAAAAAAAAAAAAAAAAAATCCCAGACCTAACCTAGACCTAACATGAAATATTCTCTAAAACATTCATCGAAACCAGGTTTAATTGACTGCTCCAGTGTGGTCCCACATTACTACCTGATCCAAACCAGGAAAAACCCAGGATCCGTTCAACAAGTATGTGAAGAATGCGAAAATTTGTGTTTGATGAGTGAAAATCCCAGGCCCAACCTAGACCTAACATGCGTTATCCTCAAAAATATTGATCGAAACCAGGTTTAATCGACTGTTTCAGTGTGGTACCACACTACTACGTGACCCAAACAGGAAAAAACCCAGGATCTGTTCAACAAGTATGTGAAAAACGCGAAAGTATGAGCCTGATGAGGGCAAATCCCAGACCTATCCCAGACCTAACTTGCGTTATCCTCAAAAATATTGATAGAAACCTGGTTTAATCGACTGTTTCAGTGTGGTACCACATTACTACGTGATCCAATCCAGAAATAGCCCAGGATCTAGCCATGAAGTATGAGAAATATGCGAAAGTATAAGCCTGATGGGGGCAAATCCTAGACCTAACCCAGACCTAACATGCGTTATCCTCTAAAATATTTATCAAGACCAGGTTTAATTGAATGTTTCAGTGTGGTACCACATTACTACGTGATCCAAACCAGACAAAACCCAGGATCCGTTCAACAAGTATGTGAAGAATGCGAAAGTATGTGTCTGATGAGGGCAAATCCCTGGGCTAACCTAGACCTAACATGCGTTGTCCTCTAAAATATTGATGGAAACCAGGCTTAATTGACTGTTTCAGTGTTGCACTTCATTACTACGTGATGCAATCCAGAAAAAGCCCAGGATCTAGCCATCAAGTATGAGAAATATGCGAAAGAATGAGCCCGACGAGAGCAAATCCCAGACCTAACCTGGACCTAACATGAATTATTCTCTAAAATATTGATCAAAACCAGGCTTAATTGACTGTTTCAGTGTGGTACCACATTACTACGTGACCCAATCCAGAAATAGCCCAGGATCCAGCCATGAAGTATGAGAAATATGCGAAAGTATAAGCCTGATGGGGGCAAATCCTAGACCTAACCCAGACCTAACTTGCGTTATCCTCTAAAATAGTGATCGAAACCAGGTTTAATTGACTGTTTTGGTTGTGGTACCACTTTACTACGTGATCCAAAGCAGAAAAAACACTCGATCAGGTCAACATGCATGTTAAAACTGCGAAAGTATGACCCTGATGAGGGCAAATCCCAGGCCTAACCTAGGCCTAACATGCGTTATCTTCTAAAATATTGAGCGAAACCAGGTTTAATTGACTGTTTCAGTGTGGTACCACATTACCACGTGATACAATCCAGAAATAGCCCAGGATCTAGCCATGATGTATGAGAAAAATGCGAAAGTATGAGCCTGATGAGTGAGAATCCCAGACCTAACCTAGACCTAACATGCGTTATCCTCAAAAATATTGATCGAAACCAGGTTTAATCGACTGTTTCAGTGTGGTACCACACTACTACGTGACCCAAACAGGAAAAAACCCAGGATCTGTTCAACAAGTATGTGAAAAACGCGAAAGTATGAGCCTGATGAGGGCAAATCCCAGACCTATCCCAGACCTAACTTGCGTTATCCTCAAAAATATTGATAGAAACCTGGTTTAATCGACTGTTTCAGTGTGGTACCACATTACTACGTGATCCAATCCAGAATTAGCCCAGGATCTAGCCATGAAGTATGAGAAATATGCGAAAGTATGAGCCTGACGATGGCAAATCCTAGACCAAACCCAGACCTAACATGCGTTATCCTCTAAAATATTTATCAAGACCAGGTTTAATTGATTGTTTCAGTGTGGTCCCACATTACTACGTGATCCAAACCAGAAAAAACCCAGGATCCGTTCAACAAGTATGAGAAGAATGCGAAAGTATGAGCCTGATGAGTGAAAATCCCAGGCCTAACCTAGACCTGACATGCGTTATCCTCAAAAATATTGATCGAAACCTGGTTTAATCGACTGTTTCAGTGTGGTACCACATTACTATGTGATCCAAACCAGAAAATAACCCAGGATCTGTTCAACGAGTATGTGAGGCGTGCGAAAGTATGAGTCTGATGCGTGCAAATCCCAGACCTATCCCAGACCTAACATGCGTTATCCTCTAAAATATTTATCAAGACCAGGTTTAATTGAATGTTTCAGTGTGGTACCACATTACTACGTGATCCAAACCAGTAAAAACCCAGGATCCGTTCAACAAGTATGAGAAGAATGCGAAAGTATGAGTCTGATGAGTGAAAATCCCCGGCCTAACCTAGACCTAACATGCGTTATCCTAAAAAATATTGTTCGAAACCAGGTTTAATCGACTGTTTCAGTGTGGTACCACACTACTACGTGACACAAACCGGAAGAAACCCAGGATCTAGCCATCAAGTATGAGAAATATGCGAAAGTATGAGCCTGATGAGGGCGAATCCCAGACCTATCCCAGACCTAACTTGCGTTATCCTCTAAAATATTGATCGAAATCAGGTTTAATTGACTGTTTCAGCGTGGTACCACATTACTACGTGATACAATCCAGAAACAGCCCAGGGTCTAGCCATGAAGTATGAGAGATATGCGAAAGTATGAGCCTGATGAGGGCAAATCCAAGACCTAACCCAAACCTAACATGCGTTATCCTCTAAAATATTTATCAAGACCAGGTTTAATTGAATGTTTCAGTGTGGTACCACACTACTACGTGATCCAAACCAGAAAAAACCAGGATCAGTTCAACAAGTATGTGAAAAACGCGAAAGTTTGAGCCTGATGAGGGCAAATCCCAGACCTATCCCAGACCTAACTTGCATTGTCTTCTAAAATAGTGTTCGATACCAGGTTTAATCGACAGTTTCAGTGTGGTACCACATTACTACGTGATCCAAACCAGAAAAAAACCCAGGATCTTGTCAACGAGTATGTGAAGTGTGCGAAAGTATGAGTCTGAGGAGTGAAAATCCCAGGCCTAACATAGACCTAACATGCGTTATCCTCAAAAATATTGATCCAACCAAGGTTTAATGGACTGTTTCAATGTGGTACCACTTTACTACGTGATCCAAAGCAGAAAAAACCCTCGATCACGTCAACATGTATGTTAAAACTGCGAAAGTATGACCCTGATGAGGGCAAATCCCAGGCCTAACCTAGACCTAACATGCGTTGTCCTCTAAAATATTCATGGAAACCAGGTTTAATTGACTGTTTCAGTGTTGTACTTCATTACTACGTGATGCAATCCAGAAAAAGCCCAGGATCTAGTCATCAAGTATGAGAAATATGCGAAAGTATGAGTCTGATGAGGGCTAATCCCAGACCTATCCCAGACCTAACTTGCGTTATCCTCTAAAATAGTGATCGAAACCAGGTTTAATTGACTGTTTTAGTTGTGGTACCACTTTACTACGTGATCCAAAGCAGAAAAAACACTCGATCAGGTCAACATGCATGTTAAAACTGCGAAAGTATGACCCTGATAAGGCAAATCCCAGGCCTAACCTAGGCCTAACATGCGTTATCTTCTAAAATATTGAGCGAACCCAGGTTTAATTGACTGTTTCAGTGTAGTACCACATTACTACGTGATCCAATCCAGAAATAGCCCAGGATCTAGCCATGAAGTATGAGAAATATGCGAAAGTATGAGCCTGATGAGGGCAAATCCTAGACCTAACCCAGACCTAACATACGTTGTCCTCTAAAATATTTATCAAGACCAGGTTTAATTGATTGTTTCAGTGTGGTCCCACATTACTACGTGATCCAAACCAGAAGAAACCCAGGATCCGTTCAACAAGTATGTGAAGAATGCGAAAGTATGAGCCTGATGAGTGAAAATCCCAGGCCTAACATAGACCTAACATGCGTTATCCTCAAAAATATTGATCCAAACAAGGTTTAATGGACTGTTTCAATGTGGTACCACTTTACTACGTGATCCAAAGCAGAAAAAACCCTCGATCACGTCAACATGTATGTTAAAACTGTGAAAGTATGACCCTGATGAGGGCAAATCCCAGGCCTAACCTAGACCTAACATGCGTTGTCCTCTAAAATATTCATGGAAACCAGGTTTAATTGACTGTTTCAGTGTTGTACTTCATTACTACGTGATGCAATCCAGAAAAAGCCCAGGATCTAGTCATCAAGTATGAGAAATATGCGAAAGTATGAGTCTGATGAGGGCTAATCCCAGACCTATCCCAGACCTAACTTGCGTTATCCTCTAAAACAGTGATCGAAACCAGGTTTAATTGACTGTTTTAGTTGTGGTACCACTTTACTACGTGATCCAAAGCAGAAAAAACACTCGATCAGGTCAACATGCATGTTAAAACTGCGAAAGTATGACCCTGATAAGGCAAATCCCAGGCCTAACCTAGGCCTAACATGCGTTATCTTCTAAAATATTGAGCGAACCCAGGTTTAATTGACTGTTTCAGTGTAGTACCACATTACTACGTGATCCAATCCAGAAATAGCCCAGGATCTAGCCATGAAGTATGAGAAATATGCGAAAGTATGAGCCTGGTGAGGGCAAATCCTAGACCTAACCCAGACCTAACATACGTTGTCCTCTAAAATATTTATCAAGACCAGGTTTAATTGATTGTTTCAGTGTGGTCCCACATTACTACGTGATCCAAACCAGAAGAAACCCAGGATCCGTTCAACAAGTATGTGAAGAATGCGAAAGTATGAGCCTGATGAGTGAAAATCCCAGGGCTAACCTAGACCTAACATGCGTTATCCTCAAAAATATTGATCCAAACCAGGTTTAATGGACTGTTTCAGTGTGGTACCACTTTACAGCGTAATCCAAAGCAGAAAAAACCCTCGATCAGGTCAACATGTATGTTAAAACTGCGAAAGTATGAGTCTGATGAGGGCAAATCCCAGACCTATCCCAGACCTAACATGCGTTATCCTCTAAAATATTTATCAAGACCAGGTTTAATTGAATGTTTCAGTGTGGTACCACATTACTATGTGATCCAAACCAGAAAATAACCCAGGATCTGTTCAACGAGTATGTGAGGCGTGCGAAAGTATGAGTCTGATGAGTGCAAATCCCAGACCTATCCCAGACCTAACATGCGTTATCCTCTAAAATATTTATCAAGACCAGGTTTAATTGAATGTTTCAGTGTGGTACCACATTACTACGTGATCCAAACCAGTAAAAACCCAGGATCTGTTCAACGAGTATGTGAGGCGTGCGAAAGTATGAGTCTGATGAGTGAAAATCCCCGGCCTAACCTAGACCTAACATGCGTTATCCTAAAAAATATTGTTCGAAACCAGGTTTAATCGACTGTTTCAGTGTGGTACCACACTACTACGTGACCCAAACCGGAAGAAACCCAGGATCTAGCCATGAAGTATGAGAAATATGCGAAAGTATGAGCCTGATGAGGGCAAATCCTAGACCTAACCCAGACCTAACATACGTTGTCCTCTAAAATATTTATCAAGACCAGGTTAAATTGATTGTTTCAGTGTGGTCCCACATTACTACGTGATCCAAACCAGAAAAAACCCAGGATCCGTTCAACAAGTATGTGAAGTATGCGAAAGTATGGGTCTGATGAGGGCAAATCCCAGGCCTAAACTAGACATAACTTTCGTTATCCTCTAAAATATTGATCGAAACCAGGTTTAATTGACTGTTTTAGTGTGGTACCACTTTACTACGTGATCCAAAGTAGAAAAAACCCTCGATCAGGTCAACATGCATGTTAAAACTGCGAAAGTATGAGTCTGATGAGGGCTAATCCCAGGCCTAACCTAGACCTAACTTGCGTTGTCCTCTAAAATATTGATCGAAACCAGGTTTAATCGACTGTTTCAGTGTGGTACCACATTACTACGTGATCCAAACCAGAAAAAAACCCAGGATCTTGTCAACGAGTATGTGAAGTGTGCGAAAGTATGAGTCTGATGAGTGAAAATCCCAGGCCTAACATAGACCTAACATGCGTTATCCTCAAAAATATTGATCCAAACAAGGTTTAATGGACTGTTTCAATGTGGTACCACTTCACTACGTGATCCAAAGCAGAAAAAACCCTCGATCACGTCAACATGTATGTTAAAACTGCGAAAGTATGACCCTGATGAGGGCAAATCCCAGACCTATCCCAGACCTAACTTGCATTGTCTTCTAAAATAGTGTTCGATACCAGGTTTAATCGACAGTTTCAGTGTGGTACCACATTACTACGTGATCCAAACCAGAAAAAAACCCAGGATCTTGTCAACGAGTATGTGAAGTGTGCGAAAGTATGAGTCTGATGAGGGCTAATCCCAGGCCTAACCTAGACCTAACTTGCGTTGTCCTCTAAAATATTGATCGAAACCAGGTTTAATCGACTGTTTCAGTGTGGTACCACATTACTACGTGATCCAAACCAGAAAAAAACCCAGGATCTTGTCAACGAGTATGTGAAGTGTGCGAAAGTATGAGCCTGCTGAGTGCAAATCCTAGACCTAACCCAAGCCTAACATGCGTTATCCTCTAAAATATTTATCAAGACTAGGTTTAATTGATTGTTTCAGTGTGGTCCCACATTACAACGTGATCCAAACCAGAAAAAACCCAGGATCCGTTCAACAAGTATGTGAAGAATGCGAAAGTATGAGTCTGATGAGTGAAAATCCCAGGCCTGACCTAGACCTAACATGCGTTATCCTTTAAAATATTGATCGAAACCAGGTTTAATCGACTGTTTCAGTGTGGTACCACATTACTACGTGATCCGAACCAGAAAAAACCCAGGATCTGTTCAACAAGTATGAGAAGAATGCGAAAGTATGAGTCTAATGAGTGAAAATCCCAGGGCTAACCTAGCCCTAACATGCGTTATCCTCTAAAATATTGATCCAAACCAGGTTTAATGGACTGTTTCAGTGTGGTACCACACTACTACGTGATACAAACCAGAAAAAACCCAGGATCTGTTCAACAAGTATGTGAAAAACGCGAAAGTATGAGCCTGATGAGGGCGAATCCCAGACCTATGCCAGACCTAACTTGCGTTATCCTCTAAAATATTGATCGAAACCAGGTTTAATTGACTGTTTCAGCGTGGTACCACATTACTACGTGATACAATCCAGAAACGGCCCAGGATCTAGCCGTGAAGTATGAGAGATATGCGAAAGTATGAGCCTGCTGAGTGCAAATCCTAGACCTAACCCAAGCCTAACATGCGTTACCCTCTAAAATATTTATCAAGACAAGGTTTAATTGATTGTTTCAGTGTGTTCCCACATTACAACGTGATACAAACTAGAAAAAAACCCAGGATCTCGTCAACGAGTATGTGAAGAATGCGAATATATGAGTCTGATCAGTGAAAATCTCAGGCCTTACCTAGACCTAACATGCGTTGTCCTCTAAAATATTCATGGAAACCAGGTTTAATTGACTGTTTCAGTGTTGTACTTCATTACTACGTGATGCAATCCAGAAAAAGCCCAGGATCTAGTCATCAAGTATGAGAAATATGCGAAAGTATGAGTCTGATGAGGGCTAATCCCAGACCTATCCCAGACCTAACTTGCGTTATCCTCTAAAATAGTGATCGAAACCAGGTTTAATTGACTGTTTTAGTTGTGGTACCACTTTACTACGTGATCCAAAGCAGAAAAAACACTCGATCAGGTCGACATGCATGTTAAAACTGCGAAAGTATGACCCTGATAAGGCAAATCCCAGGCCTAACCTAGGCCTAACATGCGTTATCTTCTAAAATATTGAGCGAACCCAGGTTTAATTGACTGTTTCAGTGTAGTACCACATTACTACGTGATCCAATCCAGAAATAGCCCAGGATCTAGCCATGAAGTATGAGAAATATGCGAAAGTATGAGCCTGATGAGGGCAAATCCTAGACCTAACCCAGACCTAACATACGTTGTCCTCTAAAATATTTATCAAGACCAGGTTTAATTGATTGTTTCAGTGTGGTCCCACATTACTACGTGATCCAAACCAGAAGAAACCCAGGATCCGTTCAACAAGTATGTGAAGAATGCGAAAGTATGAGCCTGATGAGTGAAAATCCCAGGGCTAACCTAGACCTAACATGCGTTATCCTCAAAAATATTGATCCAAACCAGGTTTAATGGACTGTTTCAGTGTGGTACCACTTTACAGCGTAATCCAAAGCAGAAAAAACCCTCGATCAGGTCAACATGTATGTTAAAACTGCGAAAGTATGAGTCTGATGAGGGCAAATCCCAGACCTATCCCAGACCTAACATGCGTTATCCTCTAAAATATTTATCAAGACCAGGTTTAATTGAATGTTTCAGTGTGGTACCACATTACTATGTGATCCAAACCAGAAAATAACCCAGGATCTGTTCAACGAGTATGTGAGGCGTGCGAAAGTATGAGTCTGATGAGTGCAAATCCCAGACCTATCCCAGACCTAACATGCGTTATCCTCTAAAATATTTATCAAGACCAGGTTTAATTGAATGTTTCAGTGTGGTACCACATTACTACGTGATCCAAACCAGTAAAAACCCAGGATCTGTTCAACGAGTATGTGAGGCGTGCGAAAGTATGAGTCTGATGAGTGAAAATCCCCGGCCTAACCTAGACCTAACATGCGTTATCCTAAAAAATATTGTTCGAAACCAGGTTTAATCGACTGTTTCAGTGTGGTACCACACTACTACGTGACCCAAACCGGAAGAAACCCAGGATCTAGCCATGAAGTATGAGAAATATGCGAAAGTATGAGCCTGATGAGGGCAAATCCTAGACCTAACCCAGACCTAACATACGTTGTCCTCTAAAATATTTATCAAGACCAGGTTAAATTGATTGTTTCAGTGTGGTCCCACATTACTACGTGATCCAAACCAGAAAAAACCCAGGATCCGTTCAACAAGCATGTGAAGAATGCGAAAGTATGAGTCTGATGGGTGAAAATCTCGGGGCTAACCTATACCTAACATGCGTTATCCTCTAAAATATTGATGCAAACCAGGATTAATGGACAGTTTCAGTGTGGTACCACTTTACTACGTGATCCAAAGCAGAAAAAACCCTCGATCAGGTGAACATGTATGTTAAAACTGCAAAAGTATGATCCTGATGAGGGCAAATCCCAGGCCTAACCTAGACCTAACTTGCGTTGTCCTCTAAAATATTGATGGAAACCAGGTTTAATTGACTGTTTCAGTGTTGTACTTCATTACTACGTGATGCAATCCAGAAAAAGCCCAGGATCTAGCCATCAAGTATGAGAAATATGCGAAAGAATGAGCCTGATGAGAGCAAATCCCAGACCTAACCCAGACCTAACATGAATTATTCTCTAAAATATTATTCGAAACCAGGTTTAATTGACTGTTTCAGTGTGGTACCACATTACTACGTGATCCAATCCAGAAATAGCCCAGGATCCAGCCATGAAGTATGAGAAATATGAGAAAGTATGAGCCTGATGAGGGCAAATCCTAGACCTGACCTAGACCTAACATGCGTTATCCTCAATAATATTGATCGAAACCAGGTTTAATTGACTGTTTCAGTGTAGTACCACATTACTACGTGATCCAATCCAGAAATAGCCCAGGATCTAGCCATGAAGTATGAGAAATATGCGAAAGTATGAGCCTGATGAGGGCAAATCCTAGACCTAACCCAGACCTAACATACGTTGTCCTCTAAAATATTTATCAAGACCAGGTTTAATTGATTGTTTCAGTGTGGTCCCACATTACTACGTGATCCAAACCAGAAAAAACCCAGGATCCGTTCAACAAGTATGTGAAGAATGCGAAAGTATGAGCCTGATGAGTGAAAATCCCAGGGCTAACCTAGACCTAACATGCGTTATCCTCAAAAATATTGATCCAAACCAGGTTTAATGGACTGTTTCAGTGTGGTACCACTTTACAGCTTAATCCAAAGCAGAAAAAACCCTCGATCAGGTCAACATGTATGTTAAAACTGCGAAAGTATGAGTCTGATGAGGGCAAATCCCAGACCTATCCCAGACCTAACATGCGTTATCCTCTAAAATATTTATCAAGACCAGGTTTAATTGAATGTTTCAGTGTGGTACCACATTACTATGTGATCCAAACCAGAAAATAACCCAGGATCTGTTCAACGAGTATGTGAGGCGTGCGAAAGTATGAGTCTGATGAGTGCAAATCCCAGACCTATCCCAGACCTAACATGCGTTATCCTCTAAAATATTTATCAAGACCAGGTTTAATTGAATGTTTCAGTGTGGTACCACATTACTACGTGATCCAAACCAGTAAAAACCCAGGATCCGTTCAACAAGTATGAGAAGAATGCGAAAGTATGAGTCTGATGAGTGAAAATCCCCGGCCTAACCTAGACCTAACATGCGCTATCCTAAAAAATATTGTTCGAAACCAGGTTTAATCGACTGTTTCAGTGTGGTACCACACTACTACGTGACCCAAACCGGAAGAAACCCAGGATCTAGCCATCAAGTATGAGAAATATGCGAAAGTATGAGCCTGATGAGGGCGAATCCCAGACCTATCCCAGACCTAACTCTTTTTTTTTTTTTTTTTTTTTTTTTTTTGTCGTGGGGAAAATCTTCGAAAGACTCCCTCCCACCTCCTTGGGGAGAGGTGGGAGGGGTGTGTGGGATTCCCCGCGCCCGTACAACGACAGGCGCCGGACCTACCCACTAAAAACCCCACGGCGACCCTTCGGCACGCTTTGGGAGGATACCGGGAATCGCTCGAAGCATTCTTCCGGTATCCTCCCCGTGCCCGCGCTTTCGCGCCCATCCCCCGGGGGGACAATCGGCCCCCCCAGTAGACAATCGGTCCCCCCAGTAGACACACTGCCTCATAGCGGCGGGACGGGGCCACTCCATCCCGCCGCTATCCGTCCCGGGGCCGCGTTTAGTGGCGGCTGCGAGCCCCAACTCGCAACCGCCCGCGACCCCGTTTCCACCCCTCGGCGGCCGGGCGTTCATGGCCGCACCAGACCGCCGAGGGTGCCTCCCCTTGCGTCGGACCGGTAGGGGGAGGCACTCCTACCCCCAACCGGTCCGACCCGGCGCCGCCTGGCGGGAGGAGGGTCCCCTCAGGACCACCCTCCCAGCCTAGATCCCAGACCTAACTTGCGTTATCCTCTAAAATATTGATCGAAACCAGGTTTAATTGACTGTTTCAGCGTGGTACCACATTACTACGTGATACAATCCAGAAAAAGCCCAGGATCTAGCCATGAAGTATGAGAAATATGCGAAAGTATGAGCCTGATGAGGGCAAATCCTAGACCTAACCCAAACCTAACATGCGTTATCCTCTAAAATATTCATGGAAACCAGGTTTAATTGACTGTTTCAGTGTTGTACTTCATTACTACGTGATACAATCCAGAAAAAGCCCAGGATCTAGACATCAAGTATGAGAAATATGCGAAAGAATGAGCCTGATG
Organism: Colletes latitarsis; assembly: GCF_051014445.1. Taxonomy (NCBI): domain Eukaryota; kingdom Metazoa; phylum Arthropoda; class Insecta; order Hymenoptera; family Colletidae; genus Colletes; species Colletes latitarsis. The sequence goes on along the minus strand of NW_027488367.1, from coordinate 25,560,283 downwards.
AGAGCAAATCCCAGACCTAACCTACACCTAACATGAATTATTCTCTAAAATATTGATCGAAACCGGGTTTAATGGATTGTTTCAGTGTGGTACCACATTACTACGTGATCCAAACCAGTAAAAACCCAGGATCCGTTCAACAAGTATGTGCAGAATGCGAAAGTATGAGACTGATGAGTGAAAATCCTCGGCCTAACCTAGACCTAACATGCGTTATCCTCAAAAATATTGATCGAAACCAGGTTTAATCGACTGTTTCAGTGTGGTACCACATTACTACGTGATCCAAACCAGAAAAAAACCCAGGATCCGTTCAACAAGTATGTGAAGTATGCGAAAGTATGGGTCTGATGAGGGCAAATCCCAGGCCTAAACTAGACATAACTTTCGTTATCCTCTAAAATATCGATCGAAACCAGGTTTAATTGACTGTTTTAGTGTGGTACCACTTTACTACGTGATCCAAAGTAGAAAAAACCCTCGATCAGGTCAACATGCATGTTAAAACTGCGAAAGTATGAGTCTGATGAGGGCTAATCCCAGGCCTAACCTAGACCTAACTTGCGTTGTCCTCTAAAATATTGATCGAAACCAGGTTTAATCGACTGTTTCAGTGTGGTACCACATTACTACGTGATCCAAACCAGAAAAAAACCCAGGATCTTGTCAACGAGTATGTGAAGTGTGCGAAAGTATGAGTATGATGAGTGAAAATCCCAGGCCTAACATAGACCTAACATGCGTTATCCTCAAAAATATTGATCCAAACAAGGTTTAATGGACTGTTTCAATGTGGTACCACTTTACTACGTGATCCAAAGCAGAAAAAACCCTCGATCACGTCAACATGTATGTTAAAACTGCGAAAGTATGACCCTGATGAGGGCAAATCCCAGACCTATCCCAGACCTAACTTGCATTGTCTTCTAAAATAGTGTTCGATACCAGGTTTAATCGACAGTTTCAGTGTGGTACCACATTACTACGTGATCCAAACCAGAAAAAAACCCAGGATCTTGTCAACGAGTATGTGAAGTGTGCGAAAGTATGAGTCTGATGAGGGCTAATCCCAGGCCTAACCTAGACCTAACTTGCGTTGTCCTCTAAAATATTGATCGAAACCAGGTTTAATCGACTGTTTCAGTGTGGTACCACATTACTACGTGATCCAAACCAGAAAAAAACCCAGGATCTTGTCAACGAGTATGTGAAGTGTGCGAAAGTATGAGCCTGCTGAGTGCAAATCCTAGACCTAACCCAAGCCTAACATGCGTTATCCTCTAAAATATTTATCAAGACTAGGTTTAATTGATTGTTTCAGTGTGGTCCCACATTACAACGTGATCCAAACCAGAAAAAACCCAGGATCCGTTCAACAAGTATGTGAAGAATGCGAAAGTATGAGTCTGATGAGTGAAAATCCCAGGCCTGACCTAGACCTAACATGCGTTATCCTTTAAAATATTGATCGAAACCAGGTTTAATCGACTGTTTCAGTGTGGTACCACATTACTACGTGATCCGAACCAGAAAAAACCCAGGATCTGTTCAACAAGTATGAGAAGAATGCGAAAGTATGAGTCTAATGAGTGAAAATCCCAGGGCTAACCTAGCCCTAACATGCGTTATCCTCTAAAATATTGATCCAAACCAGGTTTAATGGACTGTTTCAGTGTGGTACCACACTACTACGTGATACAAACCAGAAAAAACCCAGGATCTGTTCAACAAGTATGTGAAAAACGCGAAAGTATGAGCCTGATGAGGGCGAATCCCAGACCTATGCCAGACCTAACTTGCGTTATCCTCTAAAATATTGATCGAAACCAGGTTTAATTGACTGTTTCAGCGTGGTACCACATTACTACGTGATACAATCCAGAAACGGCCCAGGATCTAGCCGTGAAGTATGAGAGATATGCGAAAGTATGAGCCTGCTGAGTGCAAATCCTAGACCTAACCCAAGCCTAACATGCGTTACCCTCTAAAATATTTATCAAGACAAGGTTTAATTGATTGTTTCAGTGTGGTCCCACATTACAACGTGATACAAACTAGAAAAAAACCCAGGATCTCGTCAACGAGTATGTGAAGAATGCGAATGTATGAGTCTGATCAGTGAAAATCTCAGGCCTTACCTAGACCTAACTTGCGTTGTCCTCTAAAATATTGATGGAAACCAGGTTTAATTGAATGTTTCAGTGTGGTACCACATTACTACGTGATCCAAACCACAAAAAACCCAGGTTCTGTTCGACAACTATGTGAAAAACGCGAAACTGTGAGCCTGATGAGGGCAAATCTTAGACCTAACCTTGACCTAACATGCGTTATCCTTTAAAATTTATATCCAGACCAGGTTTCATTGAATGTTTCAGTGTGGTACCACTTTACTACGTGATCCAATCCAGAAATAGCCCAGGATCTAGCCATGAAGTATGAGAAATATGCGAAAGTATGAGTTTGATGAGGGCTAATCCCAGACCTATCCCAGACCTAACATGCGTTATCCTCTAAAATATTTATCAAGACAAGGTTTAATTGATTGTTTCAGTGTGGTCCCACATTACTACGTGATCCAAACCAGAAAAAACCCAGGATCCGTTCAACAAGTATGTGAAGAATGCGAATGTATGAGTCTGATCAGTGAAAATCTCAGGCCTATCCCAGACCTAACTTGCGACATCCTCTAAAATATTGATCGAAACCAGGTTTAATTGACTGTTTTATTGTGGTACCACACTACTACGGAATCCAAACCAGAAAAAACCCAGGATCTGTTCAACAAGTATGTGAAAAACGCGAAAGTATGAGCCTGATGAGGGCAAATCCCAGACCTATCCCAGACCTAACTTGCGTTGTCCTCTAAAATATTGATGGAAACCAGGTTTAATTGACTGCTTCAGTGTGGCCCCACCTTACTACGTGATCCAAACCAGAAAAAACCCAGGATCCGTTCAACAAGTATCTGAAGAATGCGAAAGTATGAGTCTGATGAGTGAAAATCCCAGGCCTAACCTAGACCTAACATGCGTTATCCTCTTAAATATTGATCGAAACCTGGTTTAATCGACTGTTTCAGTGTGGTACCACATTACTATGTGATCCAAACCAGAAAATAACCCAGGATCTGTTCAACGAGTATGTGAAGTGTGCGAAAGTATGAGTCTGATGAGGTCAAATCCCAGACCAATCCCAGACTTAACTTGCGTTATCCTCTAAAATATTTATCAAGACTAGGTTTAATTGATTGTTTCAGTGTGGTCCCACATTACAACGTGATCCAAACCAGAAAAAACCCAGGATCCGTTCAACAAGTATGTGAAGAATGCGAAAGTATGAGTCTGATGAGTGAAAATCTCAGGCCTGACCTAGACCTAACATGCGTTATCCTCTAAAATATTGATCGAAACCAGGTTTAATCGACTGTTTCAGTGTGGTACCACATTACTACGTGATCCAAACCAGAAAAAACCCAGGATCAGTTCAACAAGTATGAGAAGAATGCGAAAGTATGAGTCTAATGAGTGAAAATCCCAGGGCTAACCTAGCCCTAACATGCGTTATCCTCTAAAATATCGATCCAAACCAGGTTTAATGGACTGTTTCAGTGTGGTACCACACTACTACGTGATACAAACCAGAAAAAACCCAGGATCTGTTCAACAAGTATGTGAAAAACGCGAAAGTATGAGCCTGATGAGGGCGAATCCCAGACCTATGCCAGACCTAACTTGCGTTATCCTCTAAAATATTGATCGAAACCAGGTTTAATTGACTGTTTCAGCGTGGTACCACATTACTACGTGATACAATCCAGGAACGGCCCAGGATCTAGCCATGAAGTATGAGAGATATGCGAAAGTATGAGCCTGCTGAGTGCAAATCCTAGACCTAACCCAAGCCTAACATGCGTTACCCTCTAAAATATTTATCAAGACAAGGTTTAATTGATTGTTTCAGTGTGGTCCCACATTACAACGTGATACAATCTAGAAAAAAACCCAGGATCTCGTCAACGAGTATGTGAAGAATGCGAATGTATGAGTCTGATCAGTGAAAATCTCAGGCCTTACCTAGACCTAACTTGCGTTGTCCTCTAAAATATTGATGGAAACCAGGTTTCATTGACTGTTTCAGTATGGTACTACATTACTACGTGATGCAATACAGAAAAAGGCCAGGATCCGTTCAACAAGTATGAAGAAAGCGAAAGTATGAGTCTGATGAGGGCTAATCCCAGACCTATCCCAGACCTAACATGCGTTATCCTCTAAAATATTTAACAAGACCAGGTTTAATTGAATGTTTCAGTGTGGTACCACATTACTACGTGATCCAAACCACAAAAAACCCAGGTTCTGTTCGACAACTATGTGAAAAACGCGAAACTGTGAGCCTGATGAGGGCAAATCTTAGACCTAACCTTGACCTAACATGCGTTATCCTTTAAAATTTATATCCAGACCAGGTTTCATTGAATGTTTCAGTGTGGTACCACTTTACTACGTGATCCAATCCAGAAATAGCCCAGGATCTAGCCATGAAGTATGAGAAATATGCGAAAGTATGAGTCTGATGAGGGCTAATCCCAGACCTATCCCAGACCTAACATGCGTTATCCTCTAAAATATTTATCAAGACAAGGTTTAATTGACTGCTTCAGTGTGGCCCCACATTACTACGTGATCCAAACCAGAAAAAACCCAGGATCCGTTCAACAAGTATCTGAAGAATGCGAAAGTATGAGTCTGATGAGTGAAAATCCCAGGCCTAACCTAGACCTAACATGCGTTATCCTCTTAAATATTGATCGAAACCTGGTTTAATCGACTGTTTCAGTGTGGTACCACATTACTATGTGATCCAAACCAGAAAATAACCCAGGATCTGTTCAACGAGTATGTGAAGTGTGCGAAAGTATGAGTCTGATGAGGTCAAATCCCAGACCAATCCCAGACTTAACTTGCGTTATCCTCTAAGATATTGATCGAAACCAGGTTTAATCGTCTGTTTCAGTGTGGTACCACATCACTACGTGATCCAAACCAGAAAAAACCCAGGATCAGTTCAACAAGTATGAGAAGAATGCGAAAGTATGAGTCTGATGAGTGGAAATCCCAGGGCTAACCTAGACCTTACATGCGTTATCCTCTAAAATATTGATCCAAACCAGGTTTAATGGACTGTTTCAGTGTGGTACCACATTACTACGTGATACAATCCAGAAACAGCCCAGGATCTAGCCATGAAGTATGAGAGATATGCGAAAGTATGAGCCTGCTGAGTGCAAATCCTAGACCTAACCTAAGCCTAACATGCGTTATCCTCTGAAATATTTATCAAGACTAGGTTTAATTGATTGTTTCAGTGTGGTCCCACATTACAACGTGATCCAAACCAGAAAAAACCCAGGATCCGTTCAACAAGTATGTGAAGAATGCGAAAGTATGAGTCTAATGAGTGAAAATCCCAGGGCTAACCTAGCCCTAACATGCGTTATCCTCTAAAATATTGATCCAAACCAGGTTTAATGGACTGTTTCAGTGTGGTACCACACTACTACGTGATACAAACCAGAAAAAACCCAGGATCTGTTCAACAAGTATGTGAAAAACGCGAAAGTATGAGCCTGATGAGGGCGAATCCCAGACCTATGCCAGACCTAACTTGCGTTATCCTCTAAAATATTGATCGAAACCAGGTTTAATTGACTGTTTCAGCGTGGTACCACATTACTACGTGATACAATCCAGAAACAGCCCAGGATCTAGCCATGAAGTATGAGAGATATGCGAAAGTATGAGCCTGCTGAGTGCAAATCCTAGACCTAACCTAAGCCTAACATGCGTTATCCTCTAAAATATTTATCAAGACTAGGTTTAATTGATTGTTTCAGTGTGGTCCCACATTACAACGTGATCCAAACCAGAAAAAACCCAGGATCCGTTCAACAAGTATGTGAAGAATGCGAAAGTATGAGTCTGATGAGTGAAAATCCCAGGCCTGACCTAGACCTAACATGCGTTATCCTCTAAAATATTGATCGAAACCAGGTTTAATCGACTGTTTCAGTGTGGTACCACATTACTACGTGATCCAAACCAGAAAAAACCCAGGATCAGTTCAACAAGTATGAGAAGAATGCGAAAGTATGAGTCTAATGAGTGAAAATCCCAGGGCTAACCTAGCCCTAACATGCGTTATCCTCTAAAATATTGATCCAAACCAGGTTTAATGGACTGTTTCAGTGTGGTACCACACTACTACGTGATACAAACCAGCAAAAACCCAGGATCTGTTCAACAAGTATGTGAAACACGCGAAAGTATGAGCCTGATGAGGGCGAATCCCAGACCTATGCCAGACCTAACTTGCGTTATCCTCTAAAATATTGATCGAAACCAGGTTTAATTGACTGTTTCAGCGTGGTACCACATTACTACGTGATACAATCCAGAAACGGCCAGGATCTAGCCATGAAGTATGAGAGATATGCGAAAGTATGAGCCTGCTGAGTGCAAATCCTAGACCTAACCCAAGCCTAACATGCGTTACCCTCTAAAATATTTATCAAGACATGGTTTAATTGATTGTTTCAGTGTGGTCCCACATTACAACGTGATACAAACTAGAAAAAAACCCAGGATCTCGTCAACGAGTATGTGAAGAATGCGAATGTATGGGTCTGATCAGTGAAAATCTCAGGCCTTACCTAGACCTAACTTGCGTTGTCCTCTAGAATATTGATGGAAACCAGGTTTCATTGACTGTTTCAGTATGGTACTACATTACTACATGATGCAATCCAGAAAAAGGCCAGGATCCGTTCAACAAGTATGAAGAAAGCGAAAGTATGAGTCTGATGAGGGCTAATCCCAGACCTATCCCAGACCTAACATGCGTTATCCTCAAAAATATTGATCGAAACCAGGTTTAATCGACTGTTTCAGTGTGGTACCACATTACTGCGTGATCCAAACTTGAAAAAAACCCAGGATCTCGTCAACGAGTATGTGAAGTGTGCGGAAGTATGAGTCTGATGAGGGCTAATCCCAGACCTATCCCAGACCTAACATGCGTTATCCTCTAAAATATTTAACAAGACCAGGTTTAATTGAAGTTTCAGTGTGGTACCACATTACTACGTGATCCAAACCACATAAAACCCAGGTTCTGTTCGACAACTATGTGAAAAACGCGAAACTGTGAGCCTGATGAGGGCAAATCTTAGACCTAACCTTGACCTAACATGCGTTATCCTTTAAAATTTATATCCAGACCAGGTTTCATTGAATGTTTCAGTGTGGTACCACTTTACTACGTGATCCAATCCAGAAATAGCCCAGGATCTAGCCATGAAGTATGAGATATATGCGAAAGTATGAGTCTGATGAGGGCTAATCCCAGACCTATCCCAGACCTAACATGCGTTATCCTCTAAAATATTAATCAAGACAAGGTTTAATTGATTGTTTCAGTGTGGTCCCACATTACTACGTGATCCAAACCAGAAAAAACCCAGGATCCGTTCAACAAGTATGTGAAGAATGCGAATGTATGAGTCTGATCAGTGAAAATCTCAGGCCTTACCTAGACCTAACTTGCGTTGTCCTCTAAAATATTGATGGAAACCAGGTTTCATTGACTGTTTCAGTATGGTACTACATTACTACGTGATGCAATCCAGAAAAAGGCCAGGATCCGTTCAACAAGTATGAAGAAAGCGAAAGTATGAGTCTGATGAGGGCTAATCCCAGACCTATCCCAGACCTAACATGCGTTATCCCCTAAAATATTTATCAAGTCCAGGTTTAATTGAATGTTTCAGTGTGGTACCACATTACTACGTGATCCAAACCACAAAAAACCCAGGATCTGTTCGACAACTATGTGAAAAACGCGAAACTGTGAGCCTGATGAGGGCAAATCTTAGACCTAACCTTGACCTAACATGCGTTATCCTTTAAAATTTATATCCAGACCAGGTTTCATTGAATGTTTCAGTGTGGTACCACTTTACTACGTGATCCAATCCAGAAATAGCCCAGGATCTAGCCATGAAGTATGAGAAATATGCGAAAGTATGAGTCTGATGAGGGCTAATCCCAGACCTATCCCAGACCTAACATGCGTTATCCTCTAAAATATTAATCAAGACAAGGTTTAATTGATTGTTTCAGTGTGGTCCCACATTACTACGTGATCCAAACCAGAAAAAACCCAGGATCCGTTCAACAAGTATGTGAAAAATGCGAATGTATGAGTCTGATCAGTGCAAATCTCAGGCCTATCCCAGACCTAACTTGCGATATCCTCTAAAATATTGATCGAAACCAGGTTTAATTGACTGTTTTATTGTGGTACCACACTACTACGGGATCCAAACCAGAAAAAACCCAGGATCTGTTCAACAAGTATGTGAAAAACGCGAAAGTATGAGCCTGATGAGGGCAAATCCCAGACCTATCCCAGACCTAACTTGCGTTGTCCTCTAAAATATTGATGGAAACCAGGTTTAATTGACTGCTTCAGTGTGGCCCCACATTACTACGTGATCCAAACCAGAAAAAACCCAGGATCCGTTCAACAAGTATCTGAAGAATGCGAAAGTATGAGCCTGATGAGTGAAAATCCCAGGCCTAACCTAGACCTGACATGCGTTATCCTCTTAAATATTGATCGAAACCTGGTTTAATCGACCGTTTCAGTGTGGTACCACATTACTATGTGATCCAAACCAGAAAATAACCCAGGATCTGTTCAACGAGTATGTGAAGTGTGCGAAAGTATGAGTCTGATGAGGTCAAATCCCAGACCAATCCCAGACTTAACTTGCGTTATCCTCTAAGATATTGATCGAAACCAGGTTTAATCGTCTGTTTCAGTGTGGTACCACATTACTGCGTGATCCAAACCAGAAAAAAACCAGGATCCGTTCAACAAGTATCTGAAGAATGCGAAAGTATGAGCCTGATGAGTGAAAATCCCAGGCCTAACCTAGACCTGACATGCGTTATCCTCTTAAATATTGATCGAAACCTGGTTTAATCGACCGTTTCAGTGTGGTACCACATTACTATGTGATCCAAACCAGAAAATAACCCAGGATCTGTTCAACGAGTATGTGAAGTGTGCGAAAGTATGAGTCTGATGAGGTCAAATCCCAGACCAATCCCAGACCTAACTTGCGTTATCCTCTAAAATATTGATCGAAACCAGGTTTAATTGACTGTTTCAGCGTGGTACCACATTACTACGTGATACAATCCAGAAACGGCCCAGGATCTAGCCATGAAGTATGAGAGATATGCGAAAGTATGAGCCTGCTGAGTGCAAATCCTAGACCTAACCCAAGCCTAACATGCGTTACCCTCTAAAATATTTATCAAGACAAGGTTTAATTGATTGTTTCAGTGTGGTCCCACATTACAACGTGATACAAACTAGAAAAAAACCCAGGATCTCGTCAACGAGTATGTGAAGAATGCGAATGTATGGGTCTGATCAGTGAAAATCTCAGGCCTTACCTAGACCTAACTTGCGTTGTCCTCTAGAATATTGATGGAAACCAGGTTTCATTGACTGTTTCAGTATGGTACTACATTACTACGTGATGCAATCCAGAAAAAGGCCAGGATCCGTTCAACAAGTATGAAGAAAGCGAAAGTATGAGTCTGATGAGGGCTAATCCCAGACCTATCCCAGACCTAACATGCGTTATCCTCAAAAATATTGATCGAAACCAGGTTTAATCGACTGTTTCAGTGTGGTACCACATTACTGCGTGATCCAAACTTGAAAAAAACCCAGGATCTCGTCAACGAGTATGTGAAGTGTGCGGAAGTATGAGTCTGATGAGGGCTAATCCCAGACCTATCCCAGACCTAACATGCGTTATCCTCTAAAATATTTAACAAGACCAGGTTTAATTGAAGTTTCAGTGTGGTACCACATTACTACGTGATCCAAACCACATAAAACCCAGGTTCTGTTCGACAACTATGTGAAAAACGCGAAACTGTGAGCCTGATGAGGGCAAATCTTAGACCTAACCTTGACCTAACATGCGTTATCCTTTAAAATTTATATCCAGACCAGGTTTCATTGAATGTTTCAGTGTGGTACCACTTTACTACGTGATCCAATCCAGAAATAGCCCAGGATCTAGCCATGAAGTATGAGAAATATGCGAAAGTATGAGTCTGATGAGGGCTAATCCCAGACCTATCCCAGACCTAACATGCGTTATCCTCTAAAATATTTATCAAGACAAGGTTTAATTGATTGTTTCAGTGTGGTCCCACATTACTACGTGATCCAAACCAGAAAAAACCCAGGATCCGTTCAACAAGTATGTGAAGAATGCGAATGTATGAGTCTGATCAGTGAAAATCTCAGGCCTTACCTAGACCTAACTTGCGTTGTCCTCTAAAATATTGATGGAAACCAGGTTTCATTGACTGTTTCAGTATGGTACTACATTACTACGTGATGCAATCCAGAAAAAGGCCAGGATCCGTTCAACAAGTATGAAGAAAGCGAAAGTATGAGTCTGATGAGGGCTAATCCCAGACCTATCCCAGACCTAACATGCGTTATCCTCTAAAATATTTATCAAGTCCAGGTTTAATTGAATGTTTCAGTGTGGTACCACATTACTACGTGATCCAAACCACAAAAAACCCAGGATCTGTTCGACAACTATGTGAAAAACGCGAAACTGTGAGCCTGATGAGGGCAAATCTTAGACCTAACCTTGACCTAACATGCGTTATCCTTTAAAATTTATATCCAGACCAGGTTTCATTGAATGTTTCAGTGTGGTACCACTTTACTACGTGATCCAATCCAGAAATAGCCCAGGATCTAGCCATGAAGTATGAGAAATATGCGAAAGTATGAGCCTGATGAGGGCAAATCCTAGACCTAACCCAGACCTAACATGCGTTATTCTCTAAAATATTTATCAAGACCAGGTTTAATTGAATGTTTCAGTGTGGTACCACATTACTACGTGTTCCAAACCAGAAAAAACCCAGGATCCGCTCAACAAGTATGTGAAGAAGGTGAAAGTATGAGTCTGATCAGTGAAAATCTCAGGCCTTACCTAGACCTAACTTGCGTTGTCCTCTAAAATATTAATCGAAACCAGGTTTAATTGACTGTTTCAGTGTGTTACCACAATACTACGTGATCCAAACCAGAAAAAAACCCAGGATCTGTTCAACGAGTATGTGAAGTGTGCGAAAGTATGAGTCTGATGAGGGCTAATCCCAGACCTACCCCAGACCTAACTTGCGTTATCCTCTAAAATATTTATCCAGACCAGGTTTCATTGAATGTTTCAGTGTGGTACCACATTACTACGTGATCCAATCCAGAAATAGCCCAGGATCCAGCCATGAAGTATGAGAAATATGAGAAAGTATGAGCCTGATGAGGGCAAATCCTAGACCTGACCTAGACCTAACATGCGTTATCCTCAATAATATTGATCGAAACCAGGTTTAATCGACTGTTTCAGTGTGTTACCACATTACTACGTGATCCAAACCAGAAAAAAACCCAGGATCTGTTCAACGAGTATGTGAAGTGTGCGAAAGTATGAGTCTGATGAGGGCTAATCCCAGACCTACCCCAGACCTAACTTGCGTTATCCTCTAAAATATTTATTCAGACCAGGTTTCATTGAATGTTTCTGTGTGGTACCACATTACTACGTGATCCAATCCAGAAAAAACATAGGATCCGTTCAACAAGTATGTGAAGAATGCGAAAGTATGAGTCTGATGAGTGAAAATCCCAGACCTGACCTAGACCTAACATGCGTTATCCTCAAAAATATTGATCGAAACCTGGTTTAATCGACTGTTCCAGTGTGGTACCACATTACTATGTGATCCAAACCAGAAAATAACACAGGATCTGTTTAACGAGTATGTGAAGAAAGCGAAAGTGTGAGTCTGATGAGGGCTAATCCCAGACCTATCCCAGACCTAACTTGCGTTATCCTCTAAAATATTTATCCAGACCAGGTTTCATTGAATGAATCAGTGTGGTACCACATTACTACGTGATCCAATCCAGAAAAAACACAGGATCCGTTCAACAAGTATGTGAAGAATGCGAAAGTATGAGTCTGATGGGTGAAAATCCCAGACCTATCCCAGACCTAACTTGCGATATCCTCTAAAATATTGATCGAAACCAGGTTTAATTGACTGTTTCAGTGTGGTACCACATTACTATGTGATCCAAACCAGAAAATAACCCAGGATCTGTTCAACGAGTATGTGAAGTGTGCGAAAGTATGAGTCTGATGAGTGGAAATCCCAGGGCTAACCTAGACCTTACATGCGTTATCCTCTAAAATATTCATCCAAACCAGGTTTAATGGACTGTTTCAGTGTGGTACCACACTAATACGTGATACGAACCAGAAAAAACCCAGGATCTGTTCAACAAGTATGTGAAAAACGCGAAAGTATGAGCCTGCTGAGTGCAAATCCTAGACCTAACCCAAGCCTAACATGCGTTATCCTCTAAAATATTTATCAAGACTAGGTTTAATTGACTGTTTGAGTGTGGTCCCACATTACAACGTGACCCAAACCAGATAAAAACCAGGATCCGTTCAACAAGTATGTGAAGAATGCGAAAGTATGAGTCTGATGAGTGAAAATCCCAGGCCTGACCTAGACCTAGCATGCGTTACCCTCTAAAATATTTATCAAGACAAGGTTTAATTGATTGTTTCAGTGTGGTCCCACATTACAACGTGATACAAACTAGAAAAAAACCCAGGATCTCGTCAACGAGTATGTGAAGAATGCGAATGTATGAGTCTGATCAGTGAAAATCTCAGGCCTTACCTGGACCTAACTTGCGTTGTCCTCTAAAATATTGATGGAAACCAGGTTTCATTGACTGTTTCAGTATGGTACTACATTACTACGTGATGCAATCCAGAAAAAGGCCAGGATCCGTTCAACAAGTATGAAGAAAGCGAAAGTATGAGTCTGATGAGGGCTAATCCCAGACCTATCCCAGACCTAACATGCGTTATCCTTTAAAATTTATATCCAGACCAGGTTTCATTGAATGTTTCAGTGTGGTACCACTTTACTACGTGATCCAATCCAGAAATAGCCCAGGATCTAGCCATGAAGTATGAGAAATATGCGAAAGTATGAGTCTGATGAGGGCTAATCCCAGACCTATCCCAGACCTAACATGCGTTATCCTCTAAAATATTTATCAAGACAGGGTTTAATTGATTGTTTCAGTGTGGTCCCACATTACTACGTGATCCAAACCAGAAAAAACCCAGGATCCGTTCAACAAGTATGTGAAGAATGCGAATGTATGAGTCTGATCAGTGAAAATCTCAGGCCTTACCTAGACCTAACTTGCGTTGTCCTCTAAAATATTGATGGAAACCAGGTTTCATTGACTGTTTCAGTATGGTACTACATTACTACGTGATGCAATCCAGAAAAAGGCCAGGATCCGTTCAACAAGTATGTGAAGAATGCGAATGTATGAGTCTGATCAGTGAAAATCTCAGGCCTTACCTAGACCTAACTTGCGTTGTCCTCTAAAATATTGATGGAAACCAGGTTTCATTGACTGTTTCAGTATGGTACTACATTACTACGTGATGCAATCCAGAAAAAGGCCAGGATCCGTTCAACAAGTATGAAGAAAGCGAAAGTATGAGTCTGATGAGGGCTAATCCCAGACCTATCCCAGACCTAACTTGCGTTATCCTCTAAAATATTTATCCAGACCAGGTTTCATTGAATGTTTCAGTGTGCTACCACATTACTACGTGATTCAATCCAGAAAAAACACAGGATCCGTTCAACAAGTATGTGAAGAATGCGAAAGTATGAGTCTGATGAGTGAAAATCCCAGACCTATCCCAGACCTAACTTGCGATATCCTCTAAAATATTGATCGAAACCATGTTTAATTGACTGTTTCAGTGTGGTCCCACATTACTACGTGATCCAAACCAGAAAAAACCCAGGATCCGTTCAACAAGTATGTGAAGAATGCGAAAGTATGAGTCTGATGAGGTCAAATCCCAGGCCTAACCTAGACCTAACATGCGTTATCCTCTAAAATATTGATCGAAACCTGGTTTACTCGACTGTTTCAGTGTGGTACCACATTACTATGTGATCCAAACCAGAAAATAACCCAGGATCTGTTCAACGAGTATGTGAAGTGTGCGAAAGTATGAGTCTGATGAGGTCAAATCCCAGACCAATCCCAGACTTAACTTGCGTTATCCTCTAAGATATTGATCGAAACCAGGTTTAATCGTCTGTTTCAGTGTGGTACCACATTACTACGTGATCCAAACCAGAAAAAACCCAGGATCAGTTCAACAAGTATGAGAAGAATGCGAAAGTAGGAGTCTGATGAGTGGAAATCCCAGGGCTAACCTAGACCTTACATGCGTTATCCTCTAAAATATTCATCCAAACCAGGTTTAATGGACTGTTTCAGTGTGGTACCACACTACTACGTGATACAAACCAGAAAAAACCCAGGATCTGTTCAACAAGTATGTGAAGTGTGCGAAAGTATGAGTCTGATGAGGTCAAATCCCAGACCAATCCCAGACTTAACTTACGTTATCCTCTAAAATATTGATCGAAACCAGGTTTAATCGACTGTTTCAGCGTGGTACCACATTACTACGTGATACAATGCAGAAATAGCCCAGGATCTAGCCATGATGTATGAGAAAGATGCGAAAGTATGAGCATGATGAGGGCAAATTCTAGAGCTGACCCAGACCTAACATGCGTTATCCTCTAAAATATTTATCAAGACCAGGTTTAATTGACTGTTTCAGTGTGGTCCCACATTACTACGTGATCCTAACCAGAAAAAACCCAGGATCCGTTCTACAAGTACGTGAAGAATGCGAAAGTATGAGTCTGATGAGTGAAAATCCCAGGCCTAACCTAGACCTAACATGCGTTATCCTCAAAAATATTGATCGAAACCTGGTTTAATCGACTGTTTCAGTGTGGTACCACATTACTATGTGATCCAAACCAGAAAATAACCCAGGAACTGTTCAACGAGTATGTGAAGTGTGCGAAAGTATGAGTCTGATGAGGTCAAATCCCAGACCAATCCCAGACTTAACTTGCGTTATCCTCAAAAATATTGATCGAAACCAGGTTTAATCGACTGTTTCAGTGTGGTACCACATTACTACGTGATCCAAACCAGAAAAACCCCAAGATCAGTTCAACATGTATGAGAAGAATGCGAAAGTATGAGTCTGATGAGTGAAAATCCCAGGGCTAACCTAGACCTAACATGCGTTATCCTCTAAACAATTGATCCAAACCAGGTTTAATGGACTGTTTCAGTGTGGTACCACACTTCTACGTGATACACACCAGAAAAAACCCAGGATCTGTTCAACAAGTATGAGAAGAATGCGAAAGTATGAGTCTGATGAGTGAAAATCTCAGGGCTAACCTAGACCTAACATGCGTTATCCTCTAAACAATTGATCCAAACTAGGTTTAATGGACTGTTTCAGTGTGGTACCACTTTACTACGTGATCCAAAGCAGAAAAAACCCTCGATCAGGTCAACATGTATGTTAAAACTGCGAAAGTATGACCCTGATCAGTGCAAATCCCAGGCCTAACCTAGACCTAACATGCGCTGTCCTCTAAAATATTGATGGAAACCAGGTTTAATTGACTGTTTCAGTGTTGTACTTCATTACTACGTGATCCAATCCAGAAAAAGCCCAGGATCTAGCCATCAAGTATGAGAAATATGCGAAAGAATGAGCCTGATGAGAGAAAATCCCAGACCTAACCTAGAGCTAACATGAATTATTCTCTAAAATATTGGTCGAAACCAGGTTTAATTGACTGATTCAGTGTGGTCCCACATTACTACGTGATCCAAACCAGAAAAAACCCAGGATCCGTTCAACAAGTATGTGAAGAATGCGAAAGTATGAGTCTGATGTGTGAAAATCCCAGGCCTAACCTAGACCTAACATGCGTTATCCTCAAAAATATTGATCGAAACGTGGTTTAATCGACTGTTTCAGTGTGGTGCCACATTACTATGTGATCCAAACCAGAAAATAACCCAGGATCTGTTCAACAAGTATGAGAAGAATGCGAAAGTATGAGTCTGATGAGTGGAAATCCCAGGGCTAACCTAGACCTTACATGCGTTATCCTCTAAAATATTCATCCAAACCAGGTTTAATGGACTGTTTCAGTGTGGTACCACACTAATACGTGATACAAGCCAGACAAAACACAGGATCCGTTCAACAAGTATGTGAAGAATGCGAAAGTATGAGTCTGATGTGTGAAAATCCCAGGCCTAACCTAGACCTAACATGCGTTATCCTCAAAGATATTGATCGAAACGTGGTTTAATCGACTGTTTCAGTGTGGTGCCACATTACTATGTGATCCAAACCAGAAAATAACCCAGGATCTGTTCAACGAGTATGTGAAGTGTGCGAAAGTATGAGTCTGATGAGGTCAAATCCCAGACCAATCCCAGACCTAACTTGCGTTATCCACTAAAATATTGATCGAAACCAGGTTTAACCGACTGTTTCAGTGTGGAACCACATTACTACGTGATCCAAACCAGAAAAAAACCCAGTTTCAGTTCAACAAGTATGTGAAGAATGCGAAAGTATGAGTCTGATGAGTGAAAATCCCAGGCCTAACCTAGACCTAACATGCGTTGTCCTCAAAAATATTGATCGAAACCTGGTTTAATCGACTGTTTCAGTGTGGTACCACATTACTATGTGATCCAAACCAGAAAAAGCCCAGGATCTAGCCATCAAGTATGAGAAATATGCGAAAGAACGAGCCTGATGAGAGCAAATCCCAGACCTAACCTAGACCTAACATGAATTATTCTCTAAAATATTGATCGAAACCAGGTTTAATCGACTGCTTCAGTGTGGTACCACATTACTACCTGATCCAAACCAGAAAGTAACCCAGGATCCGTTCAACGAGTATGTGAAGTGTGCGAAAGTATGAGTCTGATGAGGGCAAATCCCAGACCTATCCCAGACCTAACATGCGTTATCCTCTAAAATATTTATCAAGACCAGGTTTAATTGATTGTTTCGTGTGGACCCACATTACTACGTCATACAATCCAGAAACAGCCCAGGATCTAGCCATCAAGTATGAGAAATATGCGAAAGAATGAGCCTGATGAGAGCAAATCCCAGACCTAACCTAGACCTAACATGAATTATTCTCTAAAATATTGATCGAAACCAGGTTTAATTGACTGTTTCAGTGTGGTACCACATTACTATGTGATCCAAACCAGAAAATAACCCGGGATCTGTTCAACGAGTATGTGAAGTGTGCGAAAGTATGAGTCTGATGAGGTCAAATCCCAGACCTATCCCAGACCTAACTTGCGTTGTCCTCTAAGATATTGATGGAAACCTGGTTTAATTGACTGTTTCAGTGTTGTACTTCATTACTACGTGACGCAATCCAGAAAAAGCCCAGGATCTAGCCATCAAGTATGAGAAATATGCGAAAGAACGAGCCTGATGAGAGCAAATCCCAGACCTAACCTAGACCTAACATGAATTATTCTCTAAAATATTGATCGAAACCAGGTTTAATCGACTGCTTCAGTGTGGTACCACATTACTATGTGATCCAAACCAGAAAATAACCCAGGATCTGTTCAACGAGTATGTGAAGTGTGCGAAAGTATGAGTCTGATGAGGTCAAATCCCAGACCTATCCCAAACCTAACTATGCGTTATCCTCTAAAATATTGATCATAACCAGTTTTAATCGACTGTTTCAGTGTGGTACCACATTACTACCTGATGCAAACCAGAAAAAACCCAGGATCCGTTCAACAAGTATGTGAAGAATGCGAAAGTATGAGTCTGATGAGTGAGAATCCCAGGCCTAACCTAGACCTAACATGCGTTATCCTCAAAAATATTGATCGAAACCTGGTTTAATCGACTGTTTCAGTGTGGTACCACATTACTATGTGATCCAAACCAGAAAGTAACCCAGGATCTGTTCAACGAGTATGTGAAGTGTGCGAAAGTATGAGTCTGATGAGGGCAAATCCCAGACCTATCCCAGACCTAACATGCGTTATCCTCTAAAATATTTATCAAGACCAGGTTTAATTGATTGTTTCAGTGTGGACCCACATTACTACGTCATACAATCCAGAAACAGCCCAGGATCTAGCCATCAAGTATGAGAAATATGCGAAAGAATGAGCCTGATGAGAGCAAATCCCAGACCTAACCTAGACCTAACATGAATTATTCTCTAAAATATTGATCGAAACCAGGTTTAATCGACTGTTTCAGTGTGGTACCACATTACTATGTGATCCAAACCAGAAAATAACCCAGGATCTTTTCAACGAGTATGTGAAGTGTGCGAAAGTATGAGTCTGATGAGGTCAAATCCCTGACCTATCCCAGACCTAACTTGCGTTGTCCTCTAAGATATTGATGGAAACCAGGTATAATTGACTGTTTCAGTGTTGTACTTCATTACTACGTGACGCAATCCAGAAAAAGCCCAGGATCTAGCCATCAAGTATGAGAAATATGCGAAAGAACGAGCCTGATGAGAGCAAATCCCAGACCTAACCTAGACCTAACATGAATTATTCTCTAAAATATTGATCGAAACCAGGTTTAATCGACTGTTTCAGTGTGGTACCACATTACTATGTGATCCAAACCAGAAAATAACCCAGGATCTGTTCAACGAGTATGTGAAGTGTGCGAAAGTATGAGTCTGATGAGGTCAAATCCCAGACCTATCCCAAACCTAACTATGCGTTATCCTCTAAAATATTGATCATAACCAGGTTTAATCGACTGTTTCAGTGTGGTACTACATTACTACCTGATCCAAACCAGAAAAAACCCAGGATCCGTTCAACAAGTATGTGAAGAATGCGAAAGTATGAGTCTGATGAGTGAAAATCCCAGGCCTAACCTAGACCTAACATGCGTTATCCTCAAAAATATTGATCGAAACCTGGTTTAATCGACTGTTTCAGTGTGGTACCACATTACTATGTGATCCAAACCAGAAAATAACCCAGGAACTGTTCAACGAGTATGTGAAGTGTGCGAAAGTATGAGTCTGATGAGGTCAAATCCCAGACCAATCCCAGACTTAACTTGCGTTATCCTCTAAGATATTGATCGAAACCAGGTTTAATCGACTGTTTCAGTGTGGTACCACATTACTACGTGATCCAAACCAGAAAAACCCCAAGATCAGTTCAACATGTATGAGAAGAATGCGAAAGTATGAGTCTGATGAGTGAAAATCCCAGGGCTAACCTAGACCTAACATGCGTTATCCTCTAAACAATTGATCCAAACCAGGTTTAATGGACTGTTTCAGTGTGGTACCACACTTCTACGTTATACAAACCAGAAAAAACCCAGGATCTGTTCAACAAGTATGAGAAGAATGCGAAAGTATGAGTCTGATGAGTGAAAATCTCAGGGCTAACCTAGACCTAACATGCGTTATCCTCTAAACAATTGATCCAAACTAGGTTTAATGGACTGTTTCAGTGTGGTACCACTTTACTACGTGATCCAAAGCAGAAAAAACCCTCGATCAGGTCAACATGTATGTTAAAACTGCGAAAGTATGACCCTGATCAGGGCAAATCCCAGGCCTAACCTAGACCTAACATGCGCTGTCCTCTAAAATATTGATGGAAACCAGGTTTAATTGACTGTTTCAGTGTTGTACTTCATTACTACGTGATCCTATCCAGAAAAAGCCCAGGATCTAGCCATCAAGTATGAGAAATATGCGAAAGAATGAGCCTGATGAGAGAAAATCCCAGACCTAACCTAGAGCTAACATGAATTATTCTCTAAAATATTGGTCGAAACCAGGTTTAATTGACTGATTCAGTGTGGTCCCACATTACTACGTGATCCAAACCAGAAAAAAACCAGGATCCGCTCAACAAGTATGTGAAGAATGCGAAAGTATGAGTCTGATGTGTGAAAATCCCAGGCCTAACCTAGACCTAACATGCGTTATCCTCAAAAATATTGATCGAAGCGTGGTTTAATCGACTGTTTCAGTGTGGTGCCACGTTACTATGTGATCCAAACCAGAAAATAACCCAGGATCTGTTCAACGAGTATGTGAAGTGTGCGAATGTATGAGTCTGATGAGGTCAAATCCCAGACCAATCCCTGACTTAACTTGCGTTATCCTCTAAAATATTGATCGAAACCAGGTTTAATCGACTGTTTCAGTGTGGTACCACATTACTACGTGATCCAAACCACAAAAAACCCAGGATCTGTTCGACAAGTATGTGAAAAACGCGAAACTGTGAGCCTGATGAGGGCAAATCCTAGACCTAACCCAAACCTAACATGCGTTATCCTCTAAAATATTTATCAAGACCAGGTTTAATTGAATGTTTCAGTGTGGTACCACTTTACTACGTGATCCAAAGCAGAAAAAACCCTCGATCAGGTCAACATGTATGTTAAAACTGCGAAAGTATGACCCTGATGAGGGCAAATCCCAGGCCTAACCTAGACCTAACTTGCGTTATCCTCTAAAATATTGATCGAAACGAGGTTTAATTCGCTGTTTCAGCGTGGTACCACATTACTACGTCATACAATCCAGAAACAGCCCAGGATCTAGCCATCAAGTATGGGAAATATGCGAAAGAATGAGCCTGATGAGAGCAAATCCCAGACCTAACCTGGACCTAACATGAATTATTCTCTAAAATATTGATCGAAACCAGGTTTAATCGACTGTTTCAGTGTGGTACCACATTACTACGTGATCCAAACCACAAAAAACCCAGGATCTGTTCGACAAGTATGTGAAAAACGCGAAACTGTGAGCCTGATGAGGGCAAATCCTAGACCTAACCCAAACCTAACTTGCGTTATCCTCTAAAATATTTATCAAGACCAGGTTTAATTGAATGTTTCAGTGTGGTACCACTTTACTACGTGATCCAAAGCAGAAAAAACCCTCGATCAGGTCAACATGTATGTTAAAACTGCGAAAGTATGACCCTGATGAGGGCAAATCCCAGGCCTAACCTAGACCTAACTTGCGTTATCCTCTAAAATATTGATCGAAACCAGGTTTAATTCGCTGTTTCAGCGTGGTACCACATTACTACGTCATACAATCCAGAAACAGCCCAGGATCTAGCCATCAAGTATGGGAAATATGCGAAAGAATGAGCCTGATGAGAGCAAATCCCAGACCTAACCTGGACCTAACATGAATTATTCTCTAAAATATTGATCGAAACCAGGTTTAATCGACTGTTTCAGTGTGGTACCACATTACTACGTGATCCAAACCAGTAAAAACCCAGGATCCGTTTAACAAGTATGTGAGGAATGCGAATGTATGAGTCTGATGAGTGAAAATCCCAGGCCTAACCTAGACCTAGCATGCGTTATCCTGGAAAATATTGATCGAAACCTGGTTTAATCGACTGTTTCAGTGTGGTACCACATTACTATGTGATCCAAACCAGAAAATAACCCAGGATCTGTTCAACGAGTATGTGAAGTGTGCGTAGGTATGAGTCTGATGAGGGCAAATCCCAGACCTATCCCAGACCTAACATGCGTTATCCTCAAAAATATTGATCGAAACCTGGTTTAATCGACTGTTTCAGTGTGGTACCACATTACTATGTGATCCAAACCAGAAAATAACCCAGGATCTGTTCAACGAGTATGTGAAGTGTGCGAAAGTATGAGTCTGATGAGGTCAAATCCCAGACCAATCCCAGACTTAACTTGCGTTATCCTCTAAAATATTGATCGAAACCAGGTTTAATCGACTGTTTCAGTGTGGTACCACATTACTACGTGATCCAACCCAGAAAAAACCCAGGATCAGTTTAACAAGTATAAGAAGAATGCGAAAGTATGAGTCTGATGAGTGAAAATCCCAGGGCTAACCTAGACCTAACATGCGTTATCCTCTAAAATATTGATCGAAACCTGGTTTAATCGACTGTTTCAGTTTGGTACCACATTACTATGTGATCCAAACCAGAAAATAACCCAGGATCTGTTCAACGAGTATGTGATGAATGCGAAAGTATGAGTCTGATGGGTGAAAATCCCAGGCCTAACCTAGACCTAACATGCGTTATCCTGGAAAATATTGATCGAAACCTGGTTTAATCGACTGTTTCAGTGTGGTACCACATTACTATGTGATCCAAACCAGAAAATAACCCAGGATCTGTTCAACGAGTATGTGAAGTGTGCGTAGGTATGAGTCTGATGAGGGCAAATCCCAGACCTATCCCAGACCAACCTTGCGTTATCCTCTAAAATATTGATCGAAACCAGGTTTAACCGACTGTTTCAGTGTGGAACCACATTACTACGTGATCCAAACCAGAAAAAACCCAGGATCCGTTCAACAAGTATGTGAAGAATGCGAAAGTATGAGTCTGATGAGTGAAAATCCCAGGCCTAACCTAGACCTAACATGCGTTATCCTCAAAAATATTGATCGAAACCTGGTTTAATCGACTGTTTCAGTGTGGTACCACATTACTATGTGATCCAAACCAGAAAATAACCCAGGATCTGTTCAACGAGTATGTGAAGTGTGCGAAAGTATGAGTCTGATGAGGTCAAATCCCAGACCAATCCCAGACTTAACTTGCGTTATCCTCTAAAATATTGATCCAAACCAGGTTTAATGGACTGTTTCTGTGTGGTACCACATTACTACGTGATACAAACCAGAAAAAACCCAGGATCCGATCAACAAGTAAGTGAGGAATGCGAATGTATGAGTCTGATGAGTGAAAATCCCAGGCCTAACCTAGACCTAACATGCGCTATCCTCAAAAATATTGATCGAAACCTGGTTTAATCGACTGTTTCAGTTTGGTACCACATTACTATGTGATCCAAACCAGAAAATAACCCAGGATCTGTTCAACGAGTATGTGAAGTGTGCGTAGGTATGAGTCTGATGAGGGCAAATCCCAGACCTATCCCAGACCTAACATGCGTTATCCTCTAAAATATTTATCAAGACCAGGTTTAATTGATTGTTTCAGTGTGGACCCACATTACTACGTGATCCAAACCAGAAAAAACCCAGGGTCCGTTCAACAAGTATGTGAAGAATGCGAAAGTATGAGTCTGATGAGTGAAAATCCCAGGCCTAACCTAGACCTAACATGCGTTATCCTCAAAAATATTGATCGAAACCTGGTTTAATCGACTGTTTCAGTGTGGTACCACACTACTATGTGATCCAAACCAGAAAATAACCCAGGATCTGTTCAACGAGTATGTGAAGTGTGCGTAGGTATGAGTCTGATGAGGGCATATCCCAGACCTATCCCAGACCTAACTTGCGTTATCCTCTAAAATATTGATCGAAACCAGGTTTAACCGACTGTTTCAGTGTGGAACCACATTACTACGTGATCCAAACCAGAAAAAACCCAGGATCAGTTCAACAAGTATGTGAGGAATGCGAAAGTATGAGTCTGATGAGTGAAAATCCCAGGCCTAACCTAGACCTAACATGCGTTATCCTCAAAAATATTGATCGAAACCTGGTTTAGTCGACTGTTTCAGTGTGGTACCACATTACTATGTGATCCAAACCAGTAAAAACCGAGGATCTGTTCAACGAGTATGTGAAGTGTCCGAAAGTATGAGTCTGATGAGGGCAAATCCCAGACCTATAACAGACCTAACATGCGTTATCCTCTAAAATATTGATCGAAACCAGGTTTAATGGACTGTTTCAGTGTGGTACCACATTACTACGTGATACAAACCAGAAAAAACCCAGGATCCGTTCAACAAGTATAAGAAGAATGCGAAAGTATGAGTCTGATGGGTGAAAATCCCAGGGCTAACCTAGACCTAACATGCGTTATCCTCTTAAATATTGATCCAAACCAGGTTTAATGGACTGTTTCAGTGTGGTACCACATTACTACGTGATACAAACCAGAAAAAACCCAGGATCCGTTCAACAAGTATGTGAGGAATGCGAAAGAATGAGTCTGGTGAGTGAAAATCCCAGGCCTAACCTAGACCTAACATGCGTTATCCTCAAAAATATTGATCGAAACCTGGTTTAATCGACTGTTTCAGTGTGGTACCACATTACTATGTGATCCAAACCAGTAAAAACCGAGGATCTGTTCAACGAGTATGTGAAGTGTGCGAAAGTATGAGTCTGATGAGGGCAAATCCCAGACCTATCCCAGACCTAACATGCGTTATCCTCTGAAATATTTATCAAGACCAGGTTTAGTTGATTGTTTCAGTGTGGACCCACATTACTACGTGATCCAAACCAGAAAAAACCCAGGATCCGTTCAACAGGTATGTGAAGAATGCGAAAGTATGAGTCTGATGAGTGAAAATCCCAGGCCTAACCTAGACCTAACATGCGTTATCCTCAAAAATATTGATCGAAACCTGGTTTATTCGACTGTTTCAGAGTGGTACCACATTACTATGTGATCCAAACCAGAAAATAACCCAGGATCTGTTCAACGAGTATGTGAAGAATGCGAAAGTATGAGTCTGATGAGTGACAAAATCAGGCCTGACCTAGACCTAACATGCGTTATCCTCTAAAATATTGAGCGAAACCAGGTTTAATGGACTGTTTCAGTGTGGTACCACACTACTACGGGATCCAAACCAGAAAAAACCCAGGATCTGTTCAACAAGTATGTGAAAAACGCGACAGTATGAGCCTGATGAGGGCGAATCCCAGACCTATGCCAGACCTAACTTGCGTTATCCTCTAAAATATTGATCGAAACCAGGTTTAATTGACTGTTTCAGCGTGGTACCACATTACTACGTGATACAAACCAAAAACAGCCCAGGATCTAGCCATGAAGTATGAGAAATATGCGAAAGTATGAGCCTGCTGGGGGCAAATCCTAGACCTATGCCAAACCTAACATGCGTTGTCCTCTAAAATATTTATCAAGACCAGGCTTAAATGAATGTTTCAGTGTGGTACCACATTACTACATGAACCAAACCAGAAAAAACCCAGGATCCGTTCAACAAGTATGTGAAGAATGCGAAAGTATGAGTCTCATGAGCGAAAATCCCAGACCTAACCTAGACCTAACATGCGTTATCCTCTAAAATATTGATCCAAACCAGGTTTAATAGACTGTTTCAGTGTGGTACCACATTACTACGTGATACAAACCAGAAAAAACCCAGGATCCGTTCAACAAGTATAAGAAGAATGCGAAAGTATGAGTCTGATGGGTGAAAATCCCAGGGCTAACCTAGACCTAACATGCGTTATCCTCTAAAATATTGATCCAAACCAGGTTTAATGGACTGTTTCAGTGTGGTACCACATTACTACGTGATACAAACCAGAAAAAACCCAGGATCCGTTCAACAAGTATGTGAGGAATGCGAAAGTATGAGTCTGGTGAGTGAAAATCCCAGGCCTAACCTAGACCTAACATGCGTTATCCTCAAAAATATTGATCGAAACCTGGTATAATCGACTGTTTCAGTTTGGTACCACATTACTATGTGATCCAAACAAGAAAATAACCCAGGATTTGTTCAACGAGTATGTGAAGTGTGCGTAGGTATGAGTCTGATGAGGGCAAATCCCAGACCTATCCCAGACCTAACATGCGTTATCCTCTAAAATATTTATCAAGACCAGGTTTAATTGAATGTTTCAGTGTGGTACCACATTACTACGTGATCCAAACCACAAAAAACCCAGGATCTGTTCAACAAGTATGTGAAAAACGCGAAACTGTGAGCCTGATGAGGGCAAATCTTAGACCTAACCCAGACCTAAGATGCGTTGTCCTCTAAAATTTTTATCAAGACCAGGTTTCATTGAATGTTTCAGTGTGGTACCACTTTACTACGTGATCCAATCCAGAAATAGCCCAGGATCTAGCCATGAAGTATGAGAAATATGCGAAAGTTTCAGCCTGATGAGGGCAAATCCTAGACCTAACCCAGACCTAACATGCGTTATCCTCTAAAATTTTTATCCAGACCAGGTTTCATTGAATGTTTCAGTGTGGTACCACTTTACTACGTGATCCAATCCAGAAATAGCCCAGGATCTAGCCATGAGGTATGAGAAATATGCGAAAGTATGAGCCTGATGAGGGCAAATCCTAGACCTAACCCAGACCCAACATGCGTTATCCTCTAAAATATTTATGAAGACCAGGTTTAATTGAATGTTTCAGTGTGGTACCACATTACTATGTGATCCAAACCAGAAAATAACGCAGGATCTGTTCAACGAGTATGTGAAGTGTGCGAAAGTATGAGTCTGATGAGGGCAAATCCCAGACCTATCCCAGACCTAACATGCGTTATCCTCTAAAATATTTATCAAGACCAGGTTTAATTGATTGTTTCAGTGTGGACCCACATTACTACGTGATCCAAACCAGAAAAAACCCAGGATCTGTTCGACAAGTATGTGAAAAACGCGAAACTGTGAGCGTGATGAGGGCAAATCTTAGACCTAACCTTGATCTAACATGCGTTATCCTCTAAAATTTTTATCAAGACCAGGTTTCATTGAATGTTTCAGTGTGGTACCACTTTACTACGTGATCCAATCCAGAAACAGCCCAGGATCTAGCCATGAAGTATGAGAAATATGCGAAAGTTTCAGCCTGATGAGGGCAAATCCTAGACCTAACCCAGACCTAACATGCGTTATTCTCTAAAATATTTATCAAGACCAGGTTTAATTGAATGTTTCAGTGTGGTACCACATTACTATGTGATCCAAACCAGAAAATAACGCAGGATCCGTTCAACAAGTATGTGAAGTGTACGAAAGTATGAGCCTGATGAGAGCAAATCCCATACCTAACCTAGACCTAACATGAATTATTCTCTAAAATATTGGTCGAAACCAGGTTTAATTGACTGTTTCAGTGTGGTCCCACATTACTACGTGACCTAAACCAGAAAAAACCCAGGATCCGTTCAACAAGTATGTGAAAAACGCGAAACTGTGAGCCTGATGAGGGCAAATCTTAGACCTAACCCTAAGATGCTTTATCCTCTAAAATATTTATCCAGAACAGGTTTCATTGAATGTTTCAGTGTGGTACCACTTTACTACGTGATCCAATCCAGAAATAGCCCAGGATCTAGCCATGAAGTATGAGAAATATGCGATAGTAAGAGCCTGATGAGGGCAAATCCTAGAAATATCCCAGACCTAACTTGCGTTATCCTCTAAAATATTGATCGAAACCAGGTTTAATTGACTGTTTCAGCGTGGTACCACATTACTACGTGATACAATGCAGAAACAGCCCAGGATCTCGCCATGAAGTATGAGAAATATGCGAAAGTATGAGCCTGATGAGGGCAAATCCTAGACGTAACCCAGACCTAACATGCGTTTGCCTCTAAAATATTTATCAAGACCATGTTTAATTGAATGTTTCAGTGTGGTACCACATTACTACGTGATCCAAACCAGAAAAAACCCAGGATCCGTTCAACAAGTATGTGAAGAATGCGAATGTATGAGTCTGATCAGTGAAAATCTCAGGCCTTACATAGACCTAACTTGCGTTGTCCTCTAAAATATTGATGGAAACCAGTTTTCATTGACTGTTTCAGTGTGGAACTACATTACTACGTGATGCAATGCGGAAAATCCCAGGATCCGTTCAACAAGTATGTGAAGAAAGCGAAAGTATGAGTCTGATGAGGTCAAATCCCAGACCTATCCCAAACCTAACTATGCGTTATCCTCTAAAATATTGATCAAAACCAGGTTTAATCGACTGTTTCAGTGTGGTACCACATTACTACGCGATCCAAACCAGAAAAAACCCAGGATCCGTTCAAGAAGTATGTGAAGAATGCGAAAGTATGTGTCTGAAGAGTGAAAATTCCAGACCTAACCTAGACCTAACATGCGTTATCCTCTAAAATATTGATCCAAACCAGGTTTAATGGACTGTTTCAGTGTGGTACCACACTACTACGTGATCCAAACCAGAGAAAACCCAGGATCATTCAACAAGTATGTAAAAAACGCGAAAGTATGAGCCCGATGAGGGCAAATCCCAGACCTATCCCAGAGCTAACTATGCGTTATCCTCTAAAATATTGCTCAAAACCAGGTTTAATTGACTGTTTCAGTGTGGTACCACATTACTATGTGATCCAAACCAGAAAAAACCCAGGATCCGTTCAACAAGTATGTGAAGAATTCGAAAGTATGAGTCTGAAGAGTGAAAATCCCAGACCTAACCTAGACCTCACATGCGTTATCCTCTAAAATATTGATCCAAACCAGGTTTAATGGACTGTTTCAGTGTGGTACCACACTACTACGTGATCCAAACCAGAAAAAACCCAGGATCCGTTCAACAAGTATGTGAAGAATGCGAAAGTATGAGGCTGATGAGTGAAAATCCTAGGCCTACCCTAGACCTAACATGCGTTATCCTCAAACATATTGATCGAAACCTGGTTTAATCGACTGTTTCAGTGTGGTACCACATTACTATCTGATCCAAACCAGAAAATAACCCAGGATCTGTTCAACGAGTATGTGAAGTGTGCGAAAGTATGAGCCTGATGAGGGCAAATCTTAGACCTAACCCAGACCTAAGATGCGTTATCCTCTAAAATATTTATCCAGAACAGGTTTCATTGAATGTTTCAGTGTGGTACCACTTTACTACGTGATCCAATCCAGAAATAGCCCAGGATCTAGCCATGAAGTATGAGAAATATGCGATAGTAAGAGCCTGATGAGGGCAAATCCTAGACCTATCCCAGACCTAACTTGCGTTATCCTCTAAAATATTGATCGAAACCAGGTTTAATTGACAGTTTCAGCGTGGTACCACATTACTACGTGATACAATGCAGAAACAGCCCAGGATCTAGCCATCAAGTATGAGAAATATGCGAAAGAACGAGCCTGATGAGAGCAAATCCCAGACCTGACCTAGACCTAACAAGAATTCTTCTCTAAAATATTGATCGAAACCAGGTTTAATTGACTGTTTCAGTGTGGACCCTCATTACTTCGTGATCCAAACCAGAAAAAACCCAGGATCCGTTCAACAAGTATGTGAAGAATGCGAAAGTATGAGTCTGATGAGTGAAAATCCCAGGCCTAACCTAGACCTAACATGCGTTATCTTCAAAAATATTGATCGGAACCTGGTTTAATCGACTGTTTCAGTGTGGTACCACATTACCATGTGATCCAAACCAGAAAATAACCCAGGATCTGTTCAACGAGTATGTGAAGTGTGCGAAAGTATGAGTCTGATGAGGTCAAATCCCAGACCAATCCCAGACTTAACTTGCGTTATCCTCTAAGATATTGATCGAAACCATGTTTAATCGACTGTTTCAGTGTGGTACCACATTACTACGTGATCCAAACCAGAAAAAACCCAGGATCAGTTCAGCAAGTATGAGAAGAATGCGAAAGTATGAGTCTGATGAGTGAAAATCGCAGGGCTAACCTAGACCTAACATGCGTTATCCTCTAAAATATTGATCCAAACCAGGTTTAATTGACTGTTTCAGTATTGTACTTCATTACTACGTGATACAAACCAGAAAAAACCCAGGATCTGTTCAACAAATATGTGAAAAACGCGAAAGTATGAGCCTGATGAGGGCGAATCCCAGACCTATGTCAGACCTAACTTGCGTTGTCCTCTAAGATATTGATGGAAACCAGGTTTAATTGACTGTTTCAGTGTTGTACTTCATTACTACGTGATGCAATCCAGAAAAAGCCCAGGATATAGCCATCAAGTATGAGAAATATGCGAAAGAATGAGCCTGATGAGAGCAAATCCCAGACCTAACCTAGACCTAACATGCGTTATCCTCTAGAATATTTATCAAGACCAGGTTTAATTGAATGTTTCAGTGTGGTACCACTTTACTACGTGATCCAGAGCAGAAAAAACCCTCGATCAGGTCAACATGTATGTTAAAACTGCGAAAGTATGACCCTGATGAGGGCAAATCCCAGGCCTAACCTAGACCAAACTTGCGTTATCCTCTAAAATATTGATCGAAACCAGGTTTAATTGACTGTTTCAGTGTGGTACCACATTACTACGTCATACAATCCAGAAACAGCCCAGGATCTAGCCATCAAGTATGAGAAATATGCGAAAGAATGTGCCTGATGAGAGCAAATCCCAGACCTAACCTAGACCTAACATGAATTATTCTCTAAAATATTGATCGAAACCAGGTTTAATTGACTGTTTCAGTGTTCTACTTCATTACTACGTGATGCAATCCAGAAAAAGTCCAGGATCTAGCCATCAAGTATGAGAAATATGCGAAAGAATGAGCCTGATGAGGGCAAATCCTAGACCTAACCCAGACCTAACATGCGTTATCCTCTAAAATGTTTATCAAGACCAGGTTTAATTGAATGTTTCAGTGTAGTATCACACTACTACGTGACCCAAACCAGAAAAAACCCAGGATCTGTTCAACAAGTATGTGAAAAACGCGAAAGTATGAGCCTGATGAGGGCAAATCCCGGACCTATCCCAGACCTAACTTGCGTTATCCTCTAAAATATTGATCGAAACCTGGTTTAATCGACTATTTCAGTGTGGTACCACATTACTATATGATCCAAACCAGAAAATAACCCAGGATCCGTTCAACAAGTATGTGAAGAATGCGAAAGTATGAGTCTGATGAGTGAAAATCCCAGGCCTGACCTAGACCTAACATGCGTTATCCTCTAAAATATTGAGCGAAACCAGGTTTAATGGACTGTTTCAGTGTGGTACCACACTACTACGGGATCCGAACCAGAAAAAACCCAGGATCTGTTCAACAAGTATGTGAAAAACGCGACAGTATGAGCCTGATGAGGGCAAATCCCAGACCTATCCCAGACCTAACTTGCGTTGTCCTCTAAAATATTGATGGAAATCAGGTTTAATTGACTGTTTCAGTGTTGTACTTCATTACTACGTGATGCAATCCAGAAAAAGCTCAGGATCTAGCCATCAAGTATGAGAAATATGCGAAAGAATGAGCCTGATGAGAGCAAATCCCAGACCTATCCCAGACCTAACTTGCGTTATCCTCTAAGATATTGATGGAAACCAGGTTTAATTGACTGTTTCAGTGTTGTACTTCATTACTACGTGATGCTATCCAGAAAAAGCCCAGGATCTAGCCATCAAGTATGAGAAATATGCGAAAGAACGAGCCTGATGAAAGCAAATCCCAGACCTAACCTAGACCTAACATGAATTCTTCTCTAAAATATTGATCGAAACCAGGTTTAATTGACTGTTTCAGAGTGGACCCTCATTACTTCGTGATCCAAACCAGAAAAAACCCAGGATCCGTTCAAAAAGTATGTGAAGAATGCGAAAGTATGAGTCTGATGAGTGAAAATCCCAGGCCTAACCTAGACCTAACATGCGTTATCTTCAAAAATATTGATCGGAACCTGGTTTAATCGATTGTTTCAGTGTGGTACCACATTACCATGTGATCCAAACCAGAAAATAACCCAGGATCTGTTCAACGAGTATGTGAAGTGTGCGATAGTATGAGTCTGATGAGGTCAAATCCCAGACCAATCCCAGACTTAACTTGCGTTATCCTCTAAGATATTGATCGAAACCAGGTTTAATCGACTGTTTCAGTGTGGTACCACCTTACTACGTGATCCAAACCAGAAAAAACCCAGGATCAGTTCAGCAAGTATGAGAAGAATGCGAAAGTATGAGTCTGATGAGTGAAAATCCCAGGGCTAACCTAGACCTAACATGCGTTATCCTCTAAAATATTGATCCAAACCAGGTTTAATGGACTGTTTCAGTGTGGTACCACACTACTACGTGATACAAGCCAGAAAAAACCCAGGATCTGTTCAACAAGTATGTGAAAAACGCGAAAGTATGAGCCTGATGAGGGCGAATCCCAGACCTATGCCAGACCTAACTTGCGTTGTCCTCTAAGATATTGGTGGAAACCAGGTTTAATTGACTGTTTCAGTATTGTACTTCATTACTACGTGATACAAACCAGAAAAAACCCAGGATCTGTTCAACAAATATGTGAAAAACGCGAAAGTATGAGCCTGATGAGGGCGAATCCCAGACCTATGCCAGACCTAACTTGCGTTGTCCTCTAAGATATTGATGGAAACCAGGTTTAATTGACTGTTTCAGTGTTGTACTTCATTACTACGTGATGCAATCCAGAAAAAGCCCAGGATATAGCCATCAAGTATGAGAAATATGCGAAAGAATGAGCCTGTTGAGAGCAAATCCCAGACCGAACCTAGACCTAACATGCGTTATCCTCTAAAATATTTATCAAGACCAGGTTTAATTGAATGTTTCAGTGTGGTACCACTTTACTACGTGCTCCAGAGCAGAAAAAACCCTCGATCAGGTCAACATGTATGTTAAAACTGCGAAAGTATGACCCTGATGAGGGCAAATCCCAGGCCTAACCTAGACCTAACTTGCGTTATCCTCTAAAATATTGATCGAAACCAGGTTTAATTGACTGTTTCAGTGTGGTACCACATTACTACGTCATACAATCCAGAAACAGCCCAGGATCTAGCCATCAAGTATGAGAAATATGCGAAAGAATGTGCCTGATGAGAGCAAATCCCAGACCTAACCTAGACCTAACATGAATTATTCTCTAAAATATTGATCGAAACCAGGTTTAATTGACTGTTTCAGTGTTGTACTTCATTACTACGTGATGCAATCCAGAAAAAGCCCAGGATCTAGCCATCAAGTATGAGAAATATGCGAAAGAATGAGCCTGATGAGGGCAAATCCTAGACCTAACCCAGACCTAACATGCGTTATCCTCTAAAATGTTTATCAAGACCAGGTTTAATTGAATGTTTCAGTGTAGTATCACACTACTACGTGACCCAAACCAGAAAAAACCCAGGATCTGTTCAACAAGTATGTGAAAAACGCGAAAGTATGAGCCTGATGAGGGCAAATCCCGGACCTATCCCAGACCTAACTTGCGTTATCCTCAAAAATATTGATCGAAACCAGGTTTAATCGACTGTTTCAGTGTGGTACCACATTACTGCGTGATCCAAACTAGAAAAAAACCCAGGATCTCGTCAACGAGTATGTGAAGTGTGCGAAAGTATGAGTCTGATGAGGGCAAATCCCAGACCTATCCCAGACCTAACATGCGTTATCCTCTAAAATATTTATCAAGACCAGGTTTAATTGATTGTTTCAGTGTGGACCCACATTACTACGTGAACCAAACCCGAAAAAACCCAGGATCCGTTCAGTAAGTATGTGAGGAATGCGAAACTATGAGTCTGATGAGTGAAAATCCCAGGCCTAACCTAGACCTAACATGCGTTGTCCTCAAAAATATTGATCGAAACCTGGTTTAATCGACTGTTTCAGTGTGGTACCACATTACTATGTGATCCAAACCAGAAAATAACCCAGGATCTGTTCAACGAATATGTGAAGTGTGCGAAAGTATGAGTCTGATGAGGGCAAATCCCAGACCTATCCCAGACCTAACATGCGTTATCCTCTAAAATGTTTATCAAGACCAGGTTTAATTGAATGTTTCAGTGTAGTATCACACTACTACGTGACCCAAACCAGAAAAAACCCAGGATCTGTTCAACAAGTATGTGAAAAACGCGAAAGTATGAGCCTGATGAGGGCAAATCCCGGACCTATCCCAGACCTAACTTGCGTTATCCTCTAAAATATTGATCGAAACCTGGTTTAATCGACTGTTTCAGTGTGGTACCACATTAGTATGTGATCCAAACCAGAAAATAACCCAGGATCTGTTCAACGAGTATGTGAAGTGTGCGATAGTATTAGTCTGATGAGGGCAAATCCCAGACCTATCCCAGACCTAACATGCGTTATCCTCTAAAATATTTATCAAGACCAGGTTTAATTGATTGTTTCAGTGTGGACCCACATTACTACGTGATCCAAACCAGAAAAAACCCAGGATCTGTTCGACAAGTATGTGAAAAACGCGAAACTGTGAGCCTGATGAGGGCAAATATTAGACCTAACCTTGACCTAACATGCGTTATCCTCTAAAATTTTTATCCAGACCAGGTTTCATTGAATGTTTCAGTGTGGTACCACTTTACTACGTGATCCAATCCAGAAATAGCCCAGGATCTAGCCATGAAGTATGAGAAATATGCGAAAGTTTCAGCCTGATGAGGGCAAATCCTAGACCTAACCCAGACCTAACATGCGTTATTCTCTAAAATATTTATCAAGACCAGGTTTAATTGAATGTTTCAGTGTGGTACCACATTACTATGTGATCCAAACCAGAAAATAACGCAGGATCCGTTCAACAAGTATGTGAAGTGTACGAATGTATGAGCCTGATGAGAGCAAATCCCATACCTAACCTAGACCTAACATGAATTATTCTCTAAAATATTGGTCGAAACCAGGTTTAATTGACTGTTTCAGTGTGGTCCCACATTACTACGTGACCCAATCCAGAAAAAACCCAGGATCCGTTCAACAAGTATGTGAAAAACGCGAAACTGTGAGCCTGATGAGGGCAAATCTTAGACCTAACCCTAAGATGCTTTATCCTCTAAAATATTTATCCAGAACAGGTTTCATTGAATGTTTCAGTGTCGTACCACTTTACTACGTGATCCAATCCAGAAATAGCCCAGGATCTAGCCATGAAGTATGAGAAATATGCGATAGTAAGAGCCTGATTAGGGCAAATCCTAGAAATATCCCAGACCTAACTTGCGTTATCCTCTAAAATATTGATCGAAACCAGGTTTAATTGACTGTTTCAGCGTGGTACCACATTACTACGTGATACAATGCAGAAACAGCCCAGGATCTAGCCATGAAGTATGAGAAATATGCGAAAGTATGAGCCTGATGAGGGCAAATCCTAGACGTAACCCAAACCTAACATGCGTTATCCTCTAAAATATTTATCCAGACCAGGTTTCATTGAATGTTTCAGTGTGGTACCACTTTACTACGTGATCCAATCCAGAAATAGCCCAGGATCTAGCCATGAAGTATGAGAAATATGCGAAAGTATGAGTCTGATCAGTGAAAATCCCACGGCTAACCTAGACCTTACATGCGTTATCCTCTAAAATATTTATCAAGACCAGGTTTAATTGAACGTTTCAGTGTGGTACCACATTACTACGTGTTCCAAACCAGAAAAAACCCAGGATCCGTTCAACAAGTATGTGAAGAAGGCGAAATTATGAGTCTGATCAGTGAAAATCTCAGGCCTTACCTAGACCTAACTTGCGATGGCTTCAAAAATATTGATGGAAACCAGGTTTCATTGACTGTTTCAGTGTGGTACTACATTACTACGTGATGCAATCCAGAGAAAGCCCATGATCTAGCCATCAAGTATGAGAAATATGCGAAAGAATGAGCCTCATGAGAGCAAATCCCAGACCTAACCTAGACCTAACATGCGTTATCCTCTAAAATATTGAGCGAAACCAGGTTTAATGGACTGTTTCAGTGTGGTACCACACTACTTCGTGATCCAAACCAGAAAAAACCCAGGATCTGTTTAACAGGTATGTGAAAAACTCGAAACTGTGAGCCTGATGAGGGCAAATCTTAGACCTAACCTTGACCTAAGATGCGTTATCCCCTAAAATATTGAGCGAAACCAGGTTTGATGGACTGTTTCAGTGTGGTACCACACTACTACGGGATCCAAACCAGAAAAAACCCAGGATCTGTTCAACAAGTATATGAAAAACACGAAAGTATGAGCCTGATGAGGGTGAATCCCAGACCTATGCCAGACCTAACTTGCGTTATCCTCTAAAATATTGATCGAAACCAGGTTTAATTGACTGTTTCAGCGTGGTACCACATTACTACGTGATACAATCCAGAAAGAGCCCAGGATCTAGCCATGAAGTATGAGAGATATGCGAAAGAACGAGCCTGATGAGAGCAAATCCCAGACCTAACCTAGACCTAACATGAATTATTCTCTAAAATATTGAGCGAAACCAGGTTTGATGGACTGTTTCAGTGTGGTGACACATTACTACGTGATCCAAACCAGAAGAAACCCAGGATCAGTTCAACAAGTATGAGAAGAATGCGATAGTATGAGTCTGATGAGTGAAAATCCCAGGGCTAACCTAGACCTTACATGCGTTATCCTCTAAAATATTCATCCAAACCAGGTTTAATGGACTGTTTCAGTGTGGTACCACATTACTACGTGATCCAAACCAGAAAAAACCCAGGATCCGTTCAACAAGTATGTGAAGAATTCGAAAGTATGAGCCTGCTGAGGGCAAATCCTAGACCTAACCCAAACCTAACATGCGTTATCCTCTAAAATATTTGTCAAGACCAGGTTTAATTGACTGTTTCAGTGTGGCCCCACATTACTACGTGATCCAAACCAGAAAAAACCCAGGATCCGTTCTACAAGTATGTGAAGAATGCGAAACTATGAGTCTGATGAGTGAAAATCCCAGGCCTAACCTAGACCTAACATGCGTTATCCTCAATAATATTGATCGAAACCTGGTTTAATCGACTGTTTCAGTGTGGTACCACATTACTATGTGATCCAAACCAGACAGTAACCCAGGATCTGTTCAACGAGTATGTGAAGTGTGCGAAAGTATGAGTCTGATGAGGTCAAATCCCAGACCTATCCCAAACCTAACTATGCGTTATCCTCTAAAATATTGATCAAAACCAGGTTTAATCGACTGTTTCAGTGTGGTACCACATTACTACGTGATCCAAACCAGAAAAAACCCAGGATCCGTTCAACAAGTATGTGAAGAATTCGAAAGTATGAGGCTGATGAGTGAAAATCCTAGGCCTACCCTAGACCTAACATGCGTTATCCTCAAAGATATTGATCGAAACCTGGTTTAATCGACTGTTTCAGTGTGGTACCACATTACTACGTGATCCAAACCGGAAAATAACCCAGGATCTGTTCAACGAGTATGTGAAGTGTGCGAAAGTATGAGCCTGATGAGGGCAAATCTTAGACCTAACCCAGACCTAAGATGCGTTATCCTCTAAAATATTTATCCAGAACAGGTTTCATTGAATGTTTCAGTGTGGTACCACTTTACTACGTGATCCAATCCAGAAATAGCCCAGGATCTAGCCATGAAGTATGAGAAATATGCGATAGTAAGAGCCTGATGAGGGCAAATCCTAGACCTATCCCAGACCTAACTTGCGTTATCCTCTAAAATATTGATCGAAACCAGGTTTAATTGACAGTTTCAGCGTGGTACCACATTACTACGTGATACAATGCAGAAACAGCCCAGGATCTAGCCATGAAGTATGAGAAATATGCGAAAGTATGAGCCTGATGAGGGCAAATCCTAGACGTAACCCAGACCTAACATGCGTTATCCTCTAAAATATTTATCAAGACCAGGTTTAATTGAATGTTTCAGTGTGGTACCACATTACTACGTGATCCAAACCAGAAAAAACCCAGGATCCGTTCAACAAGTATGTGAAGAATGCGAAAGTATGAGTCTCATGAGCGAAAATTCCAGACCTAACCTAGACCTAACATGCGTTATCCTCTAAAATATTGATCCAAACCAGGTTTAATGGACTGTTTCAGTGTGGTACCACACTACTACGTGATCCAAACCAGAAAAAACCCAGGATCTGTTCAACAAGTATGTGAAAAACGCGAAAGTATGAGCCTGATGAGGGCAAATCCCAGACCAATCCCAGACCTAACTTGCGTTGTCCTCTAAGATATTGATGGAAACCAGGTTTAATTGACTGTTTCAGTGTTGTACTTCATTACTACGTGATGCAATCCAGAAAAGGCCCAGGATCTAGCCATCAAGTATGAGAAATATGCGAAAGAACGAGCCTGATGAGAGCAAATCCCAGACCTAACCTAGACCTAACAAGAATTCTTCTCTAAAATATTGATCGAAACCAGGTTTAATTGACTGTTTCAGTGTGGACCCTCATTACTTCGTGATCCAAACCAGAAAAACCCAGGATCCGTTCAACAAGTATGTGAAGAATGCGAAAGTATGAGTCTGATGAGTGAAAATCCCAGGCCTAACCTAGACCTAACATGCGTTATCTTCAAAAATATTGATCGGAACCTGGTTTAATCGACTGTTTCAGTGTGGTACCACATTACCATGTGATCCAAACCAGAAAATAACCCAGGATCTGTTCAACGAGTATGTGAAGTGTGCGAAAGTATGAGTCTGATGAGGTCAAATCCCAGACCAATCCCAGACTTAACTTGCGTTATCCTCTAAGATATTGATCGAAACCATGTTTAATCGACTGTTTCAGTGTGGTACCACATTACTACGTGATCCAAACCAGAAAAAACCCAGGATCAGTTCAGCAAGTATGAGAAGAAGGCGAAAGTATGAGTCTGATGAGTGAAAATCGCAGGGCTAACCTAGACCTAACATGCGTTATCCTCTAAAATATTGATCCAAACCAGGTTTAATTGACTGTTTCAGTATTGTACTTCATTACTACGTGATACAAACCAGAAAAAACCCAGGATCTGTTCAACAAATATGTGAAAAACGCGAAAGTATGAGCCTGATGAGGGCGAATCCCAGACCTATGTCAGACCTAACTTGCGTTGTCCTCTAAGATATTGATGGAAACCAGGTTTAATTGACTGTTTCAGTGTTGTACTTCATTACTACGTGATGCAATCCAGAAAAAGCCCAGGATATAGCCATCAAGTATGAGAAATATGCGAAAGAATAAGCCTGATGAGAGCAAATCCCAGACCTAACCTAGACCTAACATGCGTTATCCTCTAGAATATTTATCAAGACCAGGTTTAATTGAATGTTTCAGTGTGGTACCACTTTACTACGTGATCCAGAGCAGAAAAAACCCTCGATCAGGTCAACATGTATGTTAAAACTGCGAAAGTATGACCCTGATGAGGGCAAATCCCAGGCCTAACCTAGACCTAACTTGCGTTATCCTCTAAAATATTGATCGAAACCAGGTTTAATTGACTGTTTCAGTGTGGTACCACATTACTACGTCATACAATCCAGAAACAGCCCAGGATCTAGCCATCAAGTATGAGAAATATGCGAAAGAATGTGCCTGATGAGAGCAAATCCCAGACCTAACCTAGACCTAACATGAATTATTCTCTAAAATATTGATCGAAACCAGGTTTAATTGACTGTTTCAGTGTTGTACTTCATTACTACGTGATGCAATCCAGAAAAAGCCCAGGATCTAGCCATCAAGTATGAGAAATATGCGAAAGAATGAGCCTGATGAGGGCAAATCCTAGACCTAACCCAGACCTAACATGCGTTATCCTCTAAAATGTTTATCAAGACCAGGTTTAATTGAATGTTTCAGTGTAGTATCACACTACTACGTGACCCAAACCAGAAAAAACCCAGGATCTGTTCAACAAGTATGTGAAAAACGCGAAAGTATGAGCCTGATGAGGGCAAATCCCGGACCTATCCCAGACCTAACTTGCGTTATCCTCTAAAATATTGATCGAAACCTGGTTTAATCGACTATTTCAGTGTGGTACCACATTACTATGTGATCCAAACCAGAAAATAACCCAGGATCCGTTCAACAAGTATGTGAAGAATGCGAAAGTATGAGTCTGATGAGTGATAATCCCAGGCCTGACCTAGACCTAACATGCGTTATCCTCTAAAATATTGAGCGAAACCAGGTTTAATGGACTGTTTCAGTGTGGTACCACACTACTACGGGATCCGAACCAGAAAAAACCCAGGATCTGTTCAACAAGTATGTGAAAAACGCGACAGTATGAGCCTGATGAGGGCAAATCCCAGACCTATCCCAGACCTAACTTGCGTTGTCCTCTAAAATATTGATGGAAACCAGGTTTAATTGACTGTTTCAGTGTTGTACTTCATTACTACGTGATGCAATCCAGAAAAAGCTCAGGATCTAGCCATCAAGTATGAGAAATATGCGAAAGAATGAGCCTGATGAGAGCAAATCCCAGACCTATCCCAGACCTAACTTGCGTTATCCTCCAAAATATTGATCGAAACCAGGTTTAATTGACTGTTTTAGTGTGGTACCACATTACTACGTGATCCAAACCAGAAAAAACCCAGGATCTGTCAAACAAATATGTGAAAAACGCGAAAGTATGAGCCTGATGAGGGCGAATCCCAGTCCTATGCCAGACCTAACTTGCGTTGTCCTCTAAGATATTGATGGAAACCAGGTTTAATGGACTATTTCAGTGTTGTACTTCATTGCTACGTGATGCAGTCCAGAAAAAGCCCAGGATATAGCCATCAAGTATGAGAAATATGCGAAAGAATGACCCTGATGAGAGCAAATCCCAGACCTAACCTAGACCTAACATGCGTTATCCTCTAAAATATTTATCAAGACCAGGTTTAATTGAATGTTTCAGTGTGGTACCACTTTACTACGTGATCCAAAGCAGAAAAAACCCTCGATCAGGTCAACATGTATGTTAAAACTGCGAAAGTATGACCCTGATGAGTGCAAATCCCAGGCCTAACCTAGACCTAACTTGCGTTATCCTCTAAAATATTGATCGAAACCAGGTTTAATTGACTGTTTCAGCGTGGTACCACATTACTACGTGATACAATCCAGAAAGAGCCCAGGATCTAGCCATGAAGTATGAGAGATATGCGAAAGAACGAGCCTGATGAGAGCAAATCCCAGACCTAACCTAGACCTAACATGAATTATTCTCTAAAATATTGAGCGAAACCAGGTTTGATGGACTGTTTCAGTGTGGTGACACATTACTACGTGATCCAAACCAGAAGAAACCCAGGATCAGTTCAACAAGTATGAGAAGAATGCGATAGTATGAGTCTGATGAGTGAAAATCCCAGGGCTAACCTAGACCTTACATGCGTTATCCTCTAAAATATTCATCCAAACCAGGTTTAATGGACTGTTTCAGTGTGGTACCACATTACTACGTGATCCAAACCAGAAAAAACCCAGGATCCGTTCAACAAGTATGTGAAGAATTCGAAAGTATGAGCCTGCTGAGGGCAAATCCTAGACCTAACCCAAACCTAACATGCGTTATCCTCTAAAATATTTGTCAAGACCAGGTTTAATTGACTGTTTCAGTGTGGCCCCACATTACTACGTGATCCAAACCAGAAAAAACCCAGGATCCGTTCTACAAGTATGTGAAGAATGCGAAACTATGAGTCTGATGAGTGAAAATCCCAGGCCTAACCTAGACCTAACATGCGTTATCCTCAATAATATTGATCGAAACCTGGTTTAATCGACTGTTTCAGTGTGGTACCACATTACTATGTGATCCAAACCAGACAGTAACCCAGGATCTGTTCAACGAGTATGTGAAGTGTGCGAAAGTATGAGTCTGATGAGGTCAAATCCCAGACCTATCCCAAACCTAACTATGCGTTATCCTCTAAAATATTGATCAAAACCAGGTTTAATCGACTGTTTCAGTGTGGTACCACATTACTACGTGATCCAAACCAGAAAAAACCCAGGATCCGTTCAACAAGTATGTGAAGAATTCGAAAGTATGAGGCTGATGAGTGAAAATCCTAGGCCTACCCTAGACCTAACATGCGTTATCCTCAAAGATATTGATCGAAACCTGGTTTAATCGACTGTTTCAGTGTGGTACCACATTACTACGTGATCCAAACCGGAAAATAACCCAGGATCTGTTCAACGAGTATGTGAAGTGTGCGAAAGTATGAGCCTGATGAGGGCAAATCTTAGACCTAACCCAGACCTAAGATGCGTTATCCTCTAAAATATTTATCCAGAACAGGTTTCATTGAATGTTTCAGTGTGGTACCACTTTACTACGTGATCCAATCCAGAAATAGCCCAGGATCTAGCCATGAAGTATGAGAAATATGCGATAGTAAGAGCCTGATGAGGGCAAATCCTAGACCTATCCCAGACCTAACTTGCGTTATCCTCTAAAATATTGATCGAAACCAGGTTTAATTGACAGTTTCAGCGTGGTACCACATTACTACGTGATACAATGCAGAAACAGCCCAGGATCTAGCCATGAAGTATGAGAAATATGCGAAAGTATGAGCCTGATGAGGGCAAATCCTAGACGTAACCCAGACCTAACATGCGTTATCCTCTAAAATATTTATCAAGACCAGGTTTAATTGAATGTTTCAGTGTGGTACCACATTACTACGTGATCCAAACCAGAAAAAACCCAGGATCCGTTCAACAAGTATGTGAAGAATGCGAAAGTATGAGTCTCATGAGCGAAAATTCCAGACCTAACCTAGACCTAACATGCGTTATCCTCTAAAATATTGATCCAAACCAGGTTTAATGGACTGTTTCAGTGTGGTACCACACTACTACGTGATCCAAACCAGAAAAAACCCAGGATCTGTTCAACAAGTATGTGAAAAACGCGAAAGTATGAGCCTGATGAGGGCAAATCCCAGACCAATCCCAGACCTAACTTGCGTTGTCCTCTAAGATATTGATGGAAACCAGGTTTAATTGACTGTTTCAGTGTTGTACTTCATTACTACGTGATGCAATCCAGAAAAGGCCCAGGATCTAGCCATCAAGTATGAGAAATATGCGAAAGAACGAGCCTGATGAGAGCAAATCCCAGACCTAACCTAGACCTAACAAGAATTCTTCTCTAAAATATTGATCGAAACCAGGTTTAATTGACTGTTTCAGTGTGGACCCTCATTACTTCGTGATCCAAACCAGAAAAACCCAGGATCCGTTCAACAAGTATGTGAAGAATGCGAAAGTATGAGTCTGATGAGTGAAAATCCCAGGCCTAACCTAGACCTAACATGCGTTATCTTCAAAAATATTGATCGGAACCTGGTTTAATCGACTGTTTCAGTGTGGTACCACATTACCATGTGATCCAAACCAGAAAATAACCCAGGATCTGTTCAACGAGTATGTGAAGTGTGCGAAAGTATGAGTCTGATGAGGTCAAATCCCAGACCAATCCCAGACTTAACTTGCGTTATCCTCTAAGATATTGATCGAAACCATGTTTAATCGACTGTTTCAGTGTGGTACCACATTACTACGTGATCCAAACCAGAAAAAACCCAGGATCAGTTCAGCAAGTATGAGAAGAAGGCGAAAGTATGAGTCTGATGAGTGAAAATCGCAGGGCTAACCTAGACCTAACATGCGTTATCCTCTAAAATATTGATCCAAACCAGGTTTAATTGACTGTTTCAGTATTGTACTTCATTACTACGTGATACAAACCAGAAAAAACCCAGGATCTGTTCAACAAATATGTGAAAAACGCGAAAGTATGAGCCTGATGAGGGCGAATCCCAGACCTATGTCAGACCTAACTTGCGTTGTCCTCTAAGATATTGATGGAAACCAGGTTTAATTGACTGTTTCAGTGTTGTACTTCATTACTACGTGATGCAATCCAGAAAAAGCCCAGGATATAGCCATCAAGTATGAGAAATATGCGAAAGAATAAGCCTGATGAGAGCAAATCCCAGACCTAACCTAGACCTAACATGCGTTATCCTCTAGAATATTTATCAAGACCAGGTTTAAT
This sequence comes from Colletes latitarsis, assembly GCF_051014445.1. Classification (NCBI taxonomy): domain Eukaryota; kingdom Metazoa; phylum Arthropoda; class Insecta; order Hymenoptera; family Colletidae; genus Colletes; species Colletes latitarsis. The sequence goes on along the minus strand of NW_027488367.1, from coordinate 25,516,530 downwards.
TGAATGTTTCAGTGTGGTACCACTTTACTACGTGATCCAGAGCAGAAAAAACCCTCGATCAGGTCAACATGTATGTTAAAACTGCGAAAGTATGACCCTGATGAGGGCAAATCCCAGGCCTAACCTAGACCTAACTTGCGTTATCCTCTAAAATATTGATCGAAACCAGGTTTAATTGACTGTTTCAGTGTGGTACCACATTACTACGTCATACAATCCAGAAACAGCCCAGGATCTAGCCATCAAGTATGAGAAATATGCGAAAGAATGTGCCTGATGAGAGCAAATCCCAGACCTAACCTAGACCTAACATGAATTATTCTCTAAAATATTGATCGAAACCAGGTTTAATTGACTGTTTCAGTGTTGTACTTCATTACTACGTGATGCAATCCAGAAAAAGCCCAGGATCTAGCCATCAAGTATGAGAAATATGCGAAAGAATGAGCCTGATGAGGGCAAATCCTAGACCTAACCCAGACCTAACATGCGTTATCCTCTAAAATGTTTATCAAGACCAGGTTTAATTGAATGTTTCAGTGTAGTATCACACTACTACGTGACCCAAACCAGAAAAAACCCAGGATCTGTTCAACAAGTATGTGAAAAACGCGAAAGTATGAGCCTGATGAGGGCAAATCCCGGACCTATCCCAGACCTAACTTGCGTTATCCTCTAAAATATTGATCGAAACCTGGTTTAATCGACTATTTCAGTGTGGTACCACATTACTATGTGATCCAAACCAGAAAATAACCCAGGATCCGTTCAACAAGTATGTGAAGAATGCGAAAGTATGAGTCTGATGAGTGATAATCCCAGGCCTGACCTAGACCTAACATGCGTTATCCTCTAAAATATTGAGCGAAACCAGGTTTAATGGACTGTTTCAGTGTGGTACCACACTACTACGGGATCCGAACCAGAAAAAACCCAGGATCTGTTCAACAAGTATGTGAAAAACGCGACAGTATGAGCCTGATGAGGGCAAATCCCAGACCTATCCCAGACCTAACTTGCGTTGTCCTCTAAAATATTGATGGAAACCAGGTTTAATTGACTGTTTCAGTGTTGTACTTCATTACTACGTGATGCAATCCAGAAAAAGCTCAGGATCTAGCCATCAAGTATGAGAAATATGCGAAAGAATGAGCCTGATGAGAGCAAATCCCAGACCTATCCCAGACCTAACTTGCGTTATCCTCCAAAATATTGATCGAAACCAGGTTTAATTGACTGTTTTAGTGTGGTACCACATTACTACGTGATCCAAACCAGAAAAAACCCAGGATCTGTCAAACAAATATGTGAAAAACGCGAAAGTATGAGCCTGATGAGGGCGAATCCCAGTCCTATGCCAGACCTAACTTGCGTTGTCCTCTAAGATATTGATGGAAACCAGGTTTAATGGACTATTTCAGTGTTGTACTTCATTGCTACGTGATGCAGTCCAGAAAAAGCCCAGGATATAGCCATCAAGTATGAGAAATATGCGAAAGAATGACCCTGATGAGAGCAAATCCCAGACCTAACCTAGACCTAACATGCGTTATCCTCTAAAATATTTATCAAGACCAGGTTTAATTGAATGTTTCAGTGTGGTACCACTTTACTACGTGATCCAAAGCAGAAAAAACCCTCGATCAGGTCAACATGTATGTTAAAACTGCGAAAGTATGACCCTGATGAGTGCAAATCCCAGGCCTAACCTAGACCTAACTTGCGTTATCCTCTAAAATATTGATCGAAACCAGGTTTAATTGACTGTTTCAGTGTGGTACCACATTACTACGTCATACAATCCAGAAACAGCCCAGGATCTAGCCATCAAGTATGAGAAATATGCGAAAGAATGTGCCTGATGAGAGAAAATCCCAGACCTAACCTAGACCTAACATGAATTATTCTCTAAAATATTTATCAAGACCATGTTTAATTGAATGTTTCAGTGTGGTACCACATTACTACGTCATACAATCCAGAAACAGCCCAGGATCTAGCCATCAAGTATGAGAAATATGCGAAAGAATGTGCCTGATGAGAGCAAATCCCAGACCTAACCTAGACCTAACATGAATTATTCTCTAAAATATTGATCGAAACCAGGTTTAATTGACTGTTTCAGCGTGGTACCACATTACTACGTGATACAATGCAGAAACAGCCCAGGATCTAGCCATGAAGTATGAGAAATATGCGAAAGTATGAGCCTGATGAGGGCAAATCCTAGACGTAACCCAGACCTAACATGCGTTTGCCTCTAAATTATTTATCAAGACCATGTTTAATTGAATGTTTCAGTGTGGTACCACATTACTACGTCATCCAAACCAGAAAAAACCCAGGATCCGTTCAACAAGTATGTGAAGAATGCGAATGTATGAGTCTGATCAGTGAAAATCTCAGGCCTTACATAGACCTAACTTGCGTTATCCTCTAAAATATTGCTCAAAACCAGGTTTAATTGACTGTTTCAGTGTGGTACCACATTACTATGTGATCCAAACCAGAAAAAACCCAGGATCCGTTCAACAAGTATGTGAAGAATTCGAAAGTATGAGTCTGAAGAGTGAAAATCCCAGACCTAACCTAGACCTCACATGCGTTATCCTCTAAAATATTGATCCAAACCAGGTTTAATGGACTGTTTCAGTGTGGTACCACACTACTACGTGATCCAAACCAGAAAAAACCCAGGATCCGTTCAACAAGTATGTGAAGAATGCGAAAGTATGAGGCTGATGAGTGAAAATCCTAGGCCTACCCTAGACCTAACATGCGTTATCCTCAAACATATTGATCGAAACCTGGTTTAATCGACTGTTTCAGTGTGGTACCACATTACTACGTGATCCAAACCAGAAAATAACCCAGGATCTGTTCAACGAGTATGTGAAGTGTGCGAAAGTATGAGCCTGATGAGGGCAAATCTTAGACCAAACCCAGACCTAAGATGCGTTATCCTCTAAAATATTTATCCAGAACAGGTTTCATTGAATGTTTCAGTGTGGTACCACTTTACTACGTGATCCAATCCAGAAATAGCCCAGGATCTAGCCATGAAGTATGAGAAATATGCGATAGTAAGAGCCTGATGAGGGCAAATCCTAGACCTATCCCAGACCTAACTTGCGTTATCCTCTAAAATATTGATCGAAACCAGGTTTAATTGACAGTTTCAGCGTGGTACCACATTACTACGTGATACAATGCAGAAACAGCCCAGGATCTAGCCATGAAGTATGAGAAATATGCGAAAGTATGAGCCTGATGAGGGCAAATCCTAGACGTAACCCAGACCTAACATGCGTTATCCTCTAAAATATTTATCAAGACCAGGTTTAATTGAATGTTTCAGTGTGGTACCACATTACTACGTGATCCAAACCAGAAAAAACCCAGGATCCGTTCAACAAGTATGTGAAGAATGCGAAAGTATGAGTCTCATGAGCGAAAATTCCAGACCTAACCTAGACCTAACATGCGTTATCCTCTAAAATATTGATCCAAACCAGGTTTAATGGACTGTTTCAGTGTGGTACCACACTACTACGTGATCCAAACCAGAAAAAACCCAGCATCTGTTCAACAAGTATGTGAAAAACGCGAAAGTATGAGCCTGATGAGGGCAAATCCCAGACCAATCCCAGACCTAACTTGCGTTGTCCTCTAAGATATTGATGGAAACCAGGTTTAATTGACTGTTTCAGTGTTGTACTTCATTACTACGTGATGCAATCCAGAAAAGGCCCAGGATCTAGCCATCAAGTATGAGAAATATGCGAAAGAACGAGCCTGATGAGAGCAAATCCCAGACCTAACCTAGACCTAACAAGAATTCTTCTCTAAAATATTGATCGAAACCAGGTTTAATTGACTGTTTCAGTGTGGACCCTCATTACTTCGTGATCCAAACCAGAAAAACCCAGGATCCGTTCAACAAGTATGTGAAGAATGCGAAAGTATGAGTCTGATGAGTGAAAATCCCAGGCCTAACCTAGACCTAACATGCGTTATCTTCAAAAATATTGATCGGAACCTGGTTTAATCGACTGTTTCAGTGTGGTACCACATTACCATGTGATCCAAACCAGAAAATAACCCAGGATCTGTTCAACGAGTATGTGAAGTGTGCGAAAGTATGAGTCTGATGAGGTCAAATCCCAGACCAATCCCAGACTTAACTTGCGTTATCCTCTAAGATATTGATCGAAACCATGTTTAATCGACTGTTTCAGTGTGGTACCACATTACTACGTGATCCAAACCAGAAAAAACCCAGGATCAGTTCAGCAAGTATGAGAAGAAGGCGAAAGTATGAGTCTGATGAGTGAAAATCGCAGGGCTAACCTAGACCTAACATGCGTTATCCTCTAAAATATTGATCCAAACCAGGTTTAATTGACTGTTTCAGTATTGTACTTCATTACTACGTGATACAAACCAGAAAAAACCCAGGATCTGTTCAACAAATATGTGAAAAACGCGAAAGTATGAGCCTGATGAGGGCGAATCCCAGACCTATGTCAGACCTAACTTGCGTTGTCCTCTAAGATATTGATGGAAACCAGGTTTAATTGACTGTTTCAGTGTTGTACTTCATTACTACGTGATGCAATCCAGAAAAAGCCCAGGATATAGCCATCAAGTATGAGAAATATGCGAAAGAATGAGCCTGATGAGAGCAAATCCCAGACCTAACCTAGACCTAACATGCGTTATCCTCTAGAATATTTATCAAGACCAGGTTTAATTGAATGTTTCAGTGTGGTACCACTTTACTACGTGATCCAGAGCAGAAAAAACCCTCGATCAGGTCAACATGTATGTTAAAACTGCGAAAGTATGACCCTGATGAGGGCAAATCCCAGGCCTAACCTAGACCTAACTTGCGTTATCCTCTAAAATATTGATCGAAACCAGGTTTAATTGACTGTTTCAGTGTGGTACCACATTACTACGTCATACAATCCAGAAACAGCCCAGGATCTAGCCATCAAGTATGAGAAATATGCGAAAGAATGTGCCTGATGAGAGCAAATCCCAGACCTAACCTAGACCTAACATGAATTATTCTCTAAAATATTGATCGAAACCAGGTTTAATTGACTGTTTCAGTGTTGTACTTCATTACTACGTGATGCAATCCAGAAAAAGCCCAGGATCTAGCCATCAAGTATGAGAAATATGCGAAAGAATGAGCCTGATGAGGGCAAATCCTAGACCTAACCCAGACCTAACATGCGTTATCCTCTAAAATGTTTATCAAGACCAGGTTTAATTGAATGTTTCAGTGTAGTATCACACTACTACGTGACCCAAACCAGAAAAAACCCAGGATCTGTTCAACAAGTATGTGAAAAACGCGAAAGTATGAGCCTGATGAGGGCAAATCCCGGACCTATCCCAGACCTAACTTGCGTTATCCTCTAAAATATTGATCGAAACCTGGTTTAATCGACTATTTCAGTGTGGTACCACATTACTATGTGATCCAAACCAGAAAATAACCCAGGATCCGTTCAACAAGTATGTGAAGAATGCGAAAGTATGAGTCTGATGAGTGATAATCCCAGGCCTGACCTAGACCTAACATGCGTTATCCTCTAAAATATTGAGCGAAACCAGGTTTAATGGACTGTTTCAGTGTGGTACCACACTACTACGGGATCCGAACCAGAAAAAACCCAGGATCTGTTCAACAAGTATGTGAAAAACGCGACAGTATGAGCCTGATGAGGGCAAATCCCAGACCTATCCCAGACCTAACTTGCGTTGTCCTCTAAAATATTGATGGAAACCAGGTTTAATTGACTGTTTCAGTGTTGTACTTCATTACTACGTGATCCAATCCAGAAAAAGCTCAGGATCTAGCCATCAAGTATGAGAAATATGCGAAAGAATGAGCCTGATGAGAGCAAATCCCAGACCTATCCCAGACCTAACTTGCGTTATCCTCCAAAATATTGATCGAAACCAGGTTTAATTGACTGTTTTAGTGTGGTACCACATTACTACGTGATCCAAACCAGAAAAAACCCAGGATCTGTCAAACAAATATGTGAAAAACGCGAAAGTATGAGCCTGATGAGGGCGAATCCCAGTCCTATGCCAGACCTAACTTGCGTTGTCCTCTAAGATATTGATGGAAACCAGGTTTAATGGACTATTTCAGTGTTGTACTTCATTACTACGTGATGCAGTCCAGAAAAAGCCCTGGATATAGCCATCAAGTATGAGAAATATGCGAAAGAATGACCCTGATGAGAGCAAATCCCAGACCTAACCTAGACCTAACATGCGTTATCCTCTAAAATATTTATCAAGACCAGGTTTAATTGAATGTTTCAGTGTGGTACCACTTTACTACGTGATCCAAAGCAGAAAAAACCCTCGATCAGGTCAACATGTATGTTAAAACTGCGAAAGTATGACCCTGATGAGTGCAAATCCCAGGCCTAACCTAGACCTAACTTGCGTTATCCTCTAAAATATTGATCGAAACCAGGTTTAATTGACTGTTTCAGTGTGGTACCACATTACTACGTCATACAATCCAGAAACAGCCCAGGATCTAGCCATCAAGTATGAGAAATATGCGAAAGAATGTGCCTGATGAGAGCAAATCCCAGACCTAACCTAGACCTAACATGAATTATTCTCTAAAATATTTATCAAGACCATGTTTAATTGAATGTTTCAGTGTGGTACCACATTACTACGTCATACAATCCAGAAACAGCCCAGGATCTAGCCATCAAGTATGAGAAATATGCGAAAGAATGTGCCTGATGAGAGCAAATCCCAGACCTAACCTAGACCTAACATGAATTATTCTCTAAAATATTGATCGAAACCAGGTTTAATTGACTGTTTCAGCGTGGTACCACATTACTACGTGATACAATGCAGAAACAGCCCAGGATCTAGCCATGAAGTATGAGAAATATGCGAAAGTATGAGCCTGATGAGGGCAAATCCTAGACGTAACCCAGACCTAACATGCGTTTGCCTCTAAATTATTTATCAAGACCATGTTTAATTGAATGTTTCAGTGTGGTACCACATTACTACGTCATCCAAACCAGAAAAAACCCAGGATCCGTTCAACAAGTATGTGAAGAATGCGAATGTATGAGTCTGATCAGTGAAAATCTCAGGCCTTACATAGACCTAACTTGCGTTGTCCTCTAAAATATTGATGGAAACCAGTTTTCATTGACTGTTTCAGTGTGGAACTACATTACTACGTGATGCAATCCAGAAAAAGCCCAGGATCCGTTCAACAAGTATGTGAAGAAAGCGAAAGTATGAGTCTGATGAGGGCTAATCCCAGACCTATCCCAGACCTAACATGCGTTATCCTCAAAAATATTGATCGAAACCAGGTTTAATCGACTGTTTCAGTGTGGTACCACATTACTGCGTGATCCAAACTAGAAAAAAACCCAGGATATCGTCAACGAGTATGTGAAGTGTGCGAAAGTATGAGTCTGATGAGGGCTAATCCCAGACCTATCCCAGACCTAACATGCGTTATCCTCTAAAATATTTATCAAGACCAGGTTTAATTGAATGTTTCAGTGTGGTACCACATTACTACGTGATCCAAACCACAAAAAACCCAGCATCAGTTCGACAAGTATGTGAAAAACGCGAAACTGTGACCCTGATAAGGGCAAATCTTAGACCTAACCTTGACCTAACATGCGTTATCCTCTAAGATTTTTATCCAGACCAGGTTTCATTGAATGATTCAGTGTGGTACCACTTTACTAAGTGATCCAATCCAGAAATTGCCCTGGATCTAGCCATGAAGTATGAGAAATATGCGAAAGTATGAGCCTGATGAGGGCAAATCCTAGACCTAACCCAGACCTAACATGCGTTATTCTCTAAAATATTTATCAAGATCAGGTTTAATTGAATGTTTCAGTGTGGTACCACATTACTACGTGTTCCAAACCAGAAAAAACCCAGGATCCGTTCAACAAGTATGTGAAGAAGGCGAAAGTATGAGCATGATGAGGGCAAATTCTAGACCTGATCCAGACCTAACATGCGTTATCCTCTAAAATATTTTTCAAGACCAGGTTTAATTGACTGTTTCAGTGTGGTCCCACATTACTACGTGATCCAAACCAGAAAAAACCCAGGATCCGTTCTACAAGTATGTGAAGAATGCGAAAGTATGAGTCTGATGAGTGAAAATCCCAGGCCTAACCTAGACCTAACATGCGTTATCCTCAAAAATATTGATAGAAACCTGGTTTAATCGACTGTTTCAGTGTGGTACCACATTACTATGTGATTCAAACCAGAAAGTAACCCAGGATCTGTTCAACGAGTATGTGAAGTTTGCGAAAGTATGAGTCTGATGAGGTCAAATCCCAGACCAATCCCAGAGTTAACTTGCGTTATCCTCTTAAATATTGATCGAAACCAGGTTTAATCGACTGTTACAGTGTGGTACCACATTACTACGTGATCCAAACCAGAAAAAACCCAGGATCAGTTCAACAAGTATGGCAAGAATGCGAAAGTATGAGTCTGATGAGTGAAAATCCCAGGGCTAACCTAGACCTAACATGCGTTATCCTCTAATATATTGATCCAAACCAGGTTTGATTGACTGTTTCAGCGTGGTACCACATTACTACGTGATACAATCCAGAAACAGCCCAGGATCTAGCCATGAAGTATGAGAAATATGCGAAAGTATGAACCTGATGAGGGCAAATCCTAGACCTAACCCATACCTAACATGTGTTATCCTCTAAAATATTTATCAAGACCAGGTTTAATTGAATGTTTCAGTGTGGTACCACTTTACTACGTGATCCAAAGCAGAAAAAACCCTCGAGCAGGTCAACATGTATGTTAAAACTGCGAAAGTATGACCCTGATGAGGGCAAATCCCAGGCCTAACCTAGACCTAACTTGCGTTATCCTCTAAAATATTGATCGAAACCAGGTTTAATTCGCTGTTTCAGCGTGGTACCGCATTACTACGTCATACAATCCAGGAACAGCCCAGGATCTAGCCATCAAGTATGAGAAATATGCGAAAGAATGAGCCTGATGAGAGCAAATCCCAGACCTAACCTAGACCTAACATGAATTATTCTCTAAAATATTGATCGAAACCAGGTTTAATCGACTGTTTCAGTGTGGTACCACATTACTATGTGATCCAAACAAGAAAATAACCCAGGATCTGTTCAACGAGTATGTGAAGTGTGCGAAAGTATGAGTCTGATGAGGTCAAATCCCAGACCTATCCCAAACCTAACTATGCGTTATCCTCTAAAATATTGATCAAAACCAGGTTTAATCGACTGTTTCAGTGTGGTACCACATTACTACGCGATCCAAACCAGAAAAAACCCAGGATCCGTTCAACAAGTATGTGAAGAATGCGAAAGTATGTGTCTGAAGAGTGAAAATTCCAGACCTAACCTAGACCTAACATGCGTTATCCTCTAAAATATTGATCCAAACCAGGTTTAATGGACTGTTTCAGTGTGGTACCACACTACTACGTGATCCAAACCAGAGAAAACCCAGGATCATTCAACAAGTATGTGAAAAACACGAAAGTATGAGCCAGATGAGGGCAAATCCCAGACCTATCCCAGACCTAACTTACGTTGTCCTCTAAGATATTGATGGAAACCAGGTTTAATTGACTGTTTCAGTGTTGTACTTCATTACTACGTGATGCAATCCAGAAAAAGCCCAGGATCTAGCCATCAAGTATGAGAAATATGCGAAAGAACGAGCCTGATGAGAGCAAATCCCTGACCTAACCTAGACCTAACATGAATTATTCTCTAAAATATTGATCGAAACCATGTTTAATCGACTGTTTCAGTGTGGTACCACATTACTATGTGATACAAACCAGAAAATAACCCAGGATCTGTTCAACGAGTATGTGAAGTGTGCGAAAGTATGAGTCTGATGAGGGCAAATCCCAGACCTATCCCAAACCTGACTATGCGTTATCCTCTAAAATATTGATCAAAACCAGGTTTAATCGACTGTTTCAGTGTGGTACCACATTACTACGTGATCCAAACCAGAAAAAACCCAGGATCCGTTCAACAAGTATGTGAAGAATGCGAAAGTATGAGGCTGATGAGTGAAAATCCCAGGCCTAACCTAGACCTAACATGCGTTATCCTCAAAAATATTGATCGAAACCAGGTTTAATTGACTGTTTCAGCGTGGTACCACATTACTACGTGATACAAACCAGAAACAGCCCAGGATCTAGCCATGAAGTATGAGAAATATGCGAAAGTATGAGCCTGCTGAGGGCAAATCCTAGACCTAACCCAAACCTAACATGCGTTATCCTCTAAAATATTTATCCAGACCAGGTTTCATTGAATGTTTCAGTGTGGTACCACTTTACTACGTGATCCAATCCAGAAATAGCCCAGGATCTAGCCATGAAGTATGAGAAATATGCGAAAGTATGAGTCTGATCAGTGAAAATCCCACGGCTAACCTAGACCTTACATGCGTTATCCTCTAAAATATTTATCAAGACCAGGTTTAATTGAACGTTTCAGTGTGGTACCACATTACTACGTGTTCCAAACCAGAAAAAACCCAGGATCTGTTCAACAAGTATGTGAAGAAGGCGAAATTATGAGTCTGATCAGTGAAAATCTCAGGCCTTACCTAGACCTAACTTGCGATGGCTTCAAAAATATTGATGGAAACCAGGTTTCATTGACTGTTTCAGTGTGGTACTACATTACTACGTGATGCAATCCAGAGAAAGCCCATGATCTAGCCATCAAGTATGAGAAATATGCGAAAGAATGAGCCTCATGAGAGCAAATCCCAGACCTAACCTAGACCTAACATGCGTTATCCTCTAAAATATTGAGCGAAACCAGGTTTAATGGACTGTTTCAGTGTGGTACCACACTACTTCGTGATCCAAACCAGAAAAAACCCAGGATCTGTTCAACAAGTATATGAAAAACACGAAAGTATGAGCCTGATGAGGGTGAATCCCAGACCTATGCCAGACCTAACTTGCGTTATCCTCTAAAATATTGATCGAAACCAGGTTTAATTGACTGTTTCAGCGTGGTACCACATTACTACGTGATCCAAACCAGAAAAAACCCAGGATCCGTTCAACAAGTATGTGAAGAATTCGAAAGTATGAGCCTGCTGAGGGCAAATCCTAGACCTAACCCAAACCTAACATGCGTTATCCTCTAAAATATTTGTCAAGACCAGGTTTAATTGACTGTTTCAGTGTGGCCCCACATTACTACGTGATCCAAACCAGAAAAAACCCAGGATCCGTTCTACAAGTATGTGAAGAATGCGAAACTATGAGTCTGATGAGTGAAAATCCCAGGCCTAACCTAGACCTAACATGCGTTATCCTCTAAAATATTGAGCGAAACCAGGTTTGATGGACTGTTTCAGTGTGGTACCACACTACTACGGGATCCAAACCAGAAAAAACCCAGGATCTGTTCAACAAGTATATGAAAAACACGAAAGTATGAGCCTGATGAGGGTGAATCCCAGACCTATGCCAGACCTAACTTGCGTTATCCTCTAAAATATTGATCGAAACCAGGTTTAATTGACTGTTTCAGCGTGGTACCACATTACTACGTGATACAATCCAGAAAGAGCACAGGATCTAGCCATGAAGTATGAGAGATATGCGAAAGAACGAGCCTGATGAGAGCAAATCCCAGACCTAACCTAGACCTAACATGAATTATTCTCTAAAATATTGAGCGAAACCAGGTTTGATGGACTGTTTCAGTGTGGTGACACATTACTACGTGATCCAAACCAGAAGAAACCCAGGATCAGTTCAACAAGTATGAGAAGAATGCGAAAGTATGAGTCTGATGAGTGAAAATCCCAGGGCTAACCTAGACCTTACATGCGTTATCTTCTAAAATATTCATCCAAACCAGGTTTAATGGACTGTTTCAGTGTGGTACCACATTACTACGTGATCCAAACCAGAAAAAACCCAGGATCCGTTCAACAAGTATGTGAAGAATTCGAAAGTATGAGCCTGCTGAGGGCAAATCCTAGACCTAACCCAAACCTAACATGCGTTATCCTCTAAAATATTTGTCAAGACCAGGTTTAATTGACTGTTTCAGTGTGGCCCCACATTACTACGTGATCCAAACCAGAAAAAACCCAGGATCCGTTCTACAAGTATGTGAAGAATGCGAAACTATGAGTCTGATGAGTGAAAATCCCAGGCCTAACCTAGACCTAACATGCGTTATCCTCAATAATATTGATCGAAACCTGGTTTAATCGACTGTTTCAGTGTGGTACCACATTACTATGTGATCCAAACCAGAAAGTAACCCAGGATCTGTTCAACGAGTATGTGAAGTGTGCGAAAGTATGAGTCTGATGAGGTCAAATCCCAGACCTATCCCAAACCTAACTATGCGTTATCCTCTAAAATATTGATCAAAACCAGGTTTAATCGACTGTTTCAGTGTGGTACCACATTACTACGTGATCCAAACCAGAAAAAACCCAGGATCCGTTCAACAAGTATGTGAAGAATTCGAAAGTATGAGTCTGAAGAGTGAAAATCCCAGACCTAACCTAGACCTCACATGCGTTATCCTCTAAAATATTGATCCAAACCAGGTTTAATGGACTGTTTCAGTGTGGTACCACACTACTACGTGATCCAAACCAGAAAAAACCCAGGATCCGTTCAACAAGTATGTGAAGAATGCGAAAGTATGAGGCTGATGAGTGAAAATCCTAGGCCTACCCTAGACCTAACATGCGTTATCCTCAAACATATTGATCGAAACCTGGTTTAATCGACTGTTTCAGTGTGGTACCACATTACTACGTGATCCAAACCAGAAAATAACCCAGGATCTGTTCAACGAGTATGTGAAGTGTGCGAAAGTATGAGCCTGATGAGGGCAAATCTTAGACCTAACCCAGACCTAAGATGCGTTATCCTCTAAAATATTTATCCAGAACGGGTTTCATTGAATGTTTCAGTGTGGTACCACTTTACTACGTGATCCAATCCAGAAATAGCCCAGGATCTAGCCATGAAGTATGAGAAATATGCGATAGTAAGAGCCTGATGAGGGCAAATCCTAGACCTATCCCAGACCTAACTTGCGTTATCCTCTAAAATATTGATCGAAACCAGGTTTAATTGACAGTTTCAGCGTGGTACCACATTACTACGTGATACAATGCAGAAACAGCCCAGGATCTAGCCATGAAGTATGAGAAATATGCGAAAGTATGAGCCTGATGAGGGCAAATCCTAGACGTAACCCAGACCTAACATGCGTTATCCTCTAAAATATTTATCAAGACCAGGTTTAATTGAATGTTTCAGTGTGGTACCACATTACTACGTGATCCAAACCAGAAAAAACCCAGGATCCGTTCAACAAGTATGTGAAGAATGCGAAAGTATGAGTCTCATGAGCGAAAATTCCAGACCTAACCTAGACCTAACATGCGTTATCCTCTAAAATATTGATCCAAACCAGGTTTAATGGACTGTTTCAGTGTGGTACCACACTACTACGTGATCCAAACCAGAAAAAACCCAGGATCTGTTCAACAAGTATGTGAAAAACGCGAAAGTATGAGCCTGATGAGGGCAAATCCCAGACCAATCCCAGACCTAACTTGCGTTGTCCTCTAAGATATTGATGGAAACCAGGTTTAATTGACTGTTTCAGTGTTGTACTTCATTACTACGTGATGCAATCCAGAAAAGGCCCAGGATCTAGCCATCAAGTATGAGAAATATGCGAAAGAACGAGCCTGATGAGAGCAAATCCCAGACCTAACCTAGACCTAACAAGAATTCTTCTCTAAAATATTGATCGAAACCAGGTTTAATTGACTGTTTCAGTGTGGACCCTCATTACTTCGTGATCCAAACCAGAAAAAACCCAGGATCCGTTCAACAAGTATGTGAAGAATGCGAAAGTATGAGTCTGATGAGTGAAAATCCCAGGCCTAACCTAGACCTAACATGCGTTATCTTCAAAAATATTGATCGGAACCTGGTTTAATCGACTGTTTCAGTGTGGTACCACATTACCATGTGATCCAAACCAGAAAATAACCCAGGATCTGTTCAACGAGTATGTGAAGTGTGCGAAAGTATGAGTCTGATGAGGTCAAATCCCAGACCAATCCCAGACTTAACTTGCGTTATCCTCTAAGATATTGATCGAAACCATGTTTAATCGACTGTTTCAGTGTGGTACCACATTACTACGTGATCCAAACCAGAAAAAACCCAGGATCAGTTCAGCAAGTATGAGAAGAATGCGAAAGTATGAGTCTGATGAGTGAAAATCGCAGGGCTAACCTAGACCTAACATGCGTTATCCTCTAAAATATTGATCCAAACCAGGTTTAATTGACTGTTTCAGTATTGTACTTCATTACTACGTGATACAAACCAGAAAAAACCCAGGATCTGTTCAACAAATATGTGAAAAACGCGAAAGTATGAGCCTGATGAGGGCGAATCCCAGACCTATGTCAGACCTAACTTGCGTTGTCCTCTAAGATATTGATGGAAACCAGGTTTAATTGACTGTTTCAGTGTTGTACTTCATTACTACGTGATGCAATCCAGAAAAAGCCCAGGATATAGCCATCAAGTATGAGAAATATGCGAAAGAATGAGCCTGATGAGAGCAAATCCCAGACCTAACCTAGACCTAACATGCGTTATCCTCTAGAATATTTATCAAGACCAGGTTTAATTGAATGTTTCAGTGTGGTACCACTTTACTACGTGATCCAGAGCAGAAAAAACCCTCGATCAGGTCAACATGTATGTTAAAACTGCGAAAGTATGACCCTGATGAGGGCAAATCCCAGGCCTAACCTAGACCTAACTTGCGTTATCCTCTAAAATATTGATCGAAACCAGGTTTAATTGACTGTTTCAGTGTGGTACCACATTACTACGTCATACAATCCAGAAACAGCCCAGGATCTAGCCATCAAGTATGAGAAATATGCGAAAGAATGTGCCTGATGAGAGCAAATCCCAGACCTAACCTAGACCTAACATGAATTATTCTCTAAAATATTGATCGAAACCAGGTTTAATTGACTGTTTCAGTGTTGTACTTCATTACTACGTGATGCAATCCAGAAAAAGCCCAGGATCTAGCCATCAAGTATGAGAAATATGCGAAAGAATGAGCCTGATGAGGGCAAATCCTAGACCTAACCCAGACCTAACATGCGTTATCCTCTAAAATGTTTATCAAGACGAGGTTTAATTGAATGTTTCAGTGTAGTATCACACTACTACGTGACCCAAACCAGAAAAAACCCAGGATCTGTTCAACAAGTATGTGAAAAACGCGACAGTATGAGCCTGATGAGGGCAAATCCCAGACCTATCCCAGACCTAACTTGCGTTGTCCTCTAAAATATTGATGGAAACCAGGTTTAATTGACTGTTTCAGTGTTGTACTTCATTACTACGTGATGCAATCCAGAAAAAGCTCAGGATCTAGCCAACAAGTATGAGAAATATGCGAAAGAATGAGCCTGATGAGAGCAAATCCCAGACCTATCCCAGACCTAACTTGCGTTATCCTCCAAAATATTGATCGAAACCAGGTTTAATTGACTGTTTTAGTGTGGTACCACATTACTACCTGATCCAAACCAGAAAAAACCCAGGATCTGTCAAACAAATATGTGAAAAACGCGAAAGTATGAGCCTGATGAGGGCGAATCCCAGTCCTATGCCAGACCTAACTTGCGTTGTCCTCTAAGATATTGATGGAAACCAGGTTTAATTGACTATTTCAGTGTTGTACTTCATTACTACGTGATGCAGTCCAGAAAAAGCCCAGGATATAGCCATCAAGTATGAGAAATATGCGAAAGAATGACCCTGATGAGAGCAAATCCCAGACCTAACCTAGACCTAACATGCGTTATCCTCTAAAATATTTATCAAGACCAGGTTTAATTGAATGTTTCAGTGTGGTACCACTTTACTACGTGATCCAAAGCAGAAAAAACCCTCGATCAGGTCAACATGTATGTTAAAACTGCGAAAGTATGACCCTGATGAGTGCAAATCCCAGACCAATCCCAGACCTAACTTGCGTTGTCCTCTAAGATATTGATGGAAACCAGGTTTAATTGACTGTTTCAGTGTTGTACTTCATTACTACGTGATGCTATCCAGAAAAAGCCCAGGCTCTAGCCATCAAGTATGAGAAATATGCGAAAGAACGAGCCTGATGAGAGCAAATCCCAGACCTAACCTAGACCTAACATGAATTCTTCTCTAAAATATTGATCGAAACCAGGTTTAATTGACTGTTTCAGTGTGGACCCTCATTACTTCGTGATCCAAACCAGAAAAAACCCAGGATCCGTTCAAAAAGTATGTGAAGAATGCGAAAGTATGAGTCTGATGAGTGAAAATCCCAGGCCTAACCTAGACCTAACATGCGTTATCTTCAAAAATATTGATCGGAACCTGGTTTAATCGATTGTTTCAGTGTGGTACCACATTACCATGTGATCCAAACCAGAAAATAACCCAGGATCTGTTCAACGAGTATGTGAAGTGTGCGATAGTATGAGTCTGATGAGGTCAAATCCCAGACCAATCCCAGACTTAACTTGCGTTATCCTCTAAGATATTGATCGAAACCAGGTTTAATCGACTGTTTCAGTGTGGTACCACATTACTACGTGATCCAAACCAGAAAAAACCCAGGATCAGTTCAGCAAGTATGAGAAGAATGCGAAAGTATGAGTCTGATGAGTGAAAATCCCAGGGCTAACCTAGACCTAACATGCGTTATCCTCTAAAATATTGATCCAAACCAGGTTTAATGGACTGTTTCAGTGTGGTACCACACTACTACGTGATACAAGCCAGAAAAAACCCAGGATCTGTTCAACAAGTATGTGAAAAACGCGAAAGTATGAGCCTGATGAGGGCGAATCCCAGACCTATGCCAGACCTAACTTGCGTTGTCCTCTAAGATATTGGTGGAAACCAGGTTTAATTGACTGTTTCAGTATTGTACTTCATTACTACGTGATACAAACCAGAAAAAACCCAGGATCTGTTCAACAAATATGTGAAAAACGCGAAAGTATGAGCCTGATGAGGGCGAATCCCAGACCTATGCCAGACCTAACTTGCGTTGTCCTCTAAGATATTGATGGAAACCAGGTTTAATTGACTGTTTCAGTGTTGTACTTCATTACTACGTGATGCAATCCAGAAAAAGCCCAGGATATAGCCATCAAGTATGAGAAATATGCGAAAGAATGAGCCTGATGAGGGCAAATCCTAGACCTAACCCAGACCTAACATGCGTTATCCTCTAAAATGTTTATCAAGACCAGGTTTAATTGAATGTTTCAGTGTAGTATCACACTACTACGTGACCCAAACCAGAAAAAACCCAGGATCTGTTCAACAAGTATGTGAAAAACGCGAAAGTATGAGTCTGATGAGGGCAAATCCCAGACCTATCCCAGACCTAACATGCGTTATCCTCTAAAATATTTATCAAGACCAGGTTTAATTGATTGTTTCAGTGTGGACCCACATAACTACGTGAACCAAACCCGAAAAAACCCAGGATCCGTTCAGTAGGTATGTGAGGAATGGAAACTATGAGTCTGATGAGTGAAAATCCCAGGCCTAACCTAGACCTAACATGCGTTGTCCTCAAAAATATTGATCGAAACCTGGTTTAATCGACTGTTTCAGTGTGGTACCACATTACTATGTGAACCAAACCAGAAAATAACCCAGGATCTGTTCAACAAGTATGTGAAGAATGCGAAAGTATGAGTCTGATGAGTGAAAATCCCTGGCCTAACCTAGACCTAACATGCGTTATCCTCAAAAATATTGATCGAAACCTGGTTTAATTGATTGTTTCAGTCTGGACCCACATTACTACGTGATCCAAACCAGAAAAAACCCAGGATCCGTTCAACAAGTATGTGAAGAATGCGAAAGTATGAGTCTGATGAGTGAAAATCCCTGGCCTAACCTAGACCTAACATGCGTTATCCTCAAAAATATTGATCGAAACCTGGTTTAATCGACTGTTTCAGTGTGGTACCACATTACTATGTGATCCAAACCAGAAAATAACCCAGGATCTGTTCAACGAGTATGTGAAGTGTGCGAAAGTATGAGTCTGATGAGGGCAAATCCCAGACCTATCCCAGACCTAACATGCGTTATCCTCTAAAATATTTATCAAGACCAGGTTTAATTGATTGTTTCAGTGTGGACCCACATTACTACGTGATCCAAACCAGAAAAAACTCAGGATTCGTTCAACAAGTATGTGAAGAATGCGAAAGTATGAGTCTGATGAGTGAAAAAACCAGGCCTGACCTAGGCCTAACATGCGTTATCCTCTAAAATATTGAGCGAAACCAGGTTTAATGGACTGTTTCAGTGTGGTACCACACTACTACGGGATCCAAACCAGAAAAAACCCAGGATCTGTTCAACAAGTATGTGAAAAACGCGACAGTATGAGCCTGATGAGGGCAAATCCCAGACCTATCCCAGACCTAACTTGCGTTGTCCTCTAAAATATTGATGGAAACCAGGTTTAATTGACTGTTTCAGTGTTGTACTTCATTACTACGTGATCCAAACCAGAAAAAACCCAGGATCAGTTCAGCAAGTATGAGAAGAATGCGAAAGTATGAGTCTGATGAGTGAAAATCCCAGGGCTAACCTAGACCTAACATGCGTTATCCTCTAAAATATTGATCCAAACCAGGTTTAATGGACTGTTTCAGTGTGGTACCACACTACTACGTGATACAAGCCAGAAAAAACCCAGGATCTGTTCAACAAGTATGTGAAAAACGCGAAAGTATGAGCCTGATGAGGGCGAATCCCAGACCTATGCCAGACCTAACTTGCGTTGTCCTCTAAAATATTGATCGAAACCAGGTTTAATTGACTGTTTCAGTGTGGTACCACATTACTACGTCATACAATCCAGAAACAGCCCAGGATCTAGCCATCAAGTATGAGAAATATGCGAAAGAATGTGCCTGATGAGAGCAAATCCCAGACCTAACCTAGACCTAACATGAATTATTCTCTAAAATATTGATCGAAACCAGGTTTAATTGACTGTTTCAGTGTTGTACTTCATTACTACGTGATGCAATCCAGAAAAAGCCCAGGATCTAGCCATCAAGTATGAGAAATATGCGAAAGAATGAGCCTGATGAGGGCAAATCCTAGACCTAACCCAGACCTAACATGCGTTATCCTCTAAAATGTTTATCAAGACCAGGTTTAATTGAATGTTTCAGTGTAGTATCACACTACTACGTGACCCAAACCAGAAAAAACCCAGGATCTGTTCAACAAGTATGTGAAAAACGCGAAAGTATGAGCCTGATGAGGGCAAATCCCGGACCTATCCCAGACCTAACTTGCGCTATCCTCTAAAATATTGATCGAAACCTGGTTTAATCGACTGTTTCAGTGTGGTACCACATTAGTATGTGATCCAAACCAGAAAATAACCCAGGATCTGTTCAACGAGTATGTGAAGTGTGCGAAAGTATGAGTCTGATGAGGGCAAATCCCAGATCTATCCCAGACCTAACATGCGTTATCCTCTAAAATATTTATCAAGACCAGGTTTAATTGATTGTTTCAGTCTGGACCCACATTACTACGTGATCCAAACCAGAAAAAACCCAGGATCCGTTCAACAAGTATGTGAAGAATGCGAAAGTATGAGTCTGATGAGTGAAAATCCCAGGCCTAACCTAGACCTAACATGCGTTATCCTCAAAAATATTGATCGAAACCTGGTTTAATCGTCTGTTTCAGTGTGGTACCACATTACTATGTGATCCAAACCAGAAAATAACCCAGGATCTGTTCAACGAATATGTGAAGTGTGCGAAAGTATGACTCTGGTGAGGGCATATCCCAGACCTATCCCAGACCTAACATGCGTTATCCTCTAAAATATTTATCAAGACCAGGTTTAATTGATTGTTTCAGTGTGGACCCACATTACTACGTGATCCAAACCAGAAAAAACTCAGGATCTGTTCAACAAGTATGTGAAGAATGCGAAAGTATGAGTCTGATGAGTGAAAAAACCAGGCCTGACCTAGGCCTAACATGCGTTATCCTCTAAAATATTGAGCGAAACCAGGTTTAATGGACTGTTTCAGTGTGGTACCACACTACTACGGGATCCAAACCAGAAAAAACCCAGGATCTGTTCAACAAGTATGAGAAATATGCGAAAGAATGAGCCTGATGACAGCAAATCCCAGACCTAACCTAGACCTAACTTGCGTTATCCTCTAAAATATTGATCGAAATCAGGTTTAATTAACTGTTTCAGCGTGGTACCACATTACTACGTGATACAATCCAGAAACAGCCCAGGATCTAGCCATGAAGTATGAGCAATATGCGAATGTATGAGCCTGATGAGTGCAAATCCTAGACCTAACCCAGACCTACCATGCGTTATCCTCTAAAATATTTATCAAGACCAGGTTTAATTGAATGTTTCAGTGGGGTACCACATTACTACGTGATCCAAACCAGAAAAAACCCAAGATCCGTTCAACAAGTATGTGAAGAATGCGAAAGTATGAGTCTGATGAGTGAAAATCCCAGGCCTAACCTAGACCTAACATGAATTATTCTCTAAAATATTGATCAAAACCAGATTTAATTGACTGTTTCACAGTGGTCCCACATTACTACGTGATCCAAACCTGAAAAAACCCTCGATCAGGTCAACATGCATGTTAAAACTGCGAAAGTATGACCCAGACGAGGGCAAATCACAAACCTAACCCAGACCTAACATGCGTTATCCTCTAAAATATTTATGAAGACCAGGTTTAATTTAATGTTTCAGTGTGGTACCACATTACTACGTGATCCAAACCAGAAAAAACCTTGGATCTGTTCAACAAGTATGTGAAAAACGCGAAACTGTGAGCCTGATGGGGGCAAATCTTAGACCTAACCTTGACCTAACATGCGTTATCCTCTAAAATATTTCTCCAGACCAGGTTTCATTGAATGTTTCAGTGTGGTACCACTTTACTACGTGATCCAATCCAGAAATAGCCCAGGATCTAGCCATGAAGTATGAGAAATATGCGAAAGTATGAGTCCGATGAGGGCAAATCCTAGACCTAACCCAGTCCTAACATGCGTTATTCTCTAAAATATTTATCAAGACCAGGTTTAATTGAATGTTTCAGTGTGGTACCACATTACTACGTGTTCCAAACCAGGAAAAACCCAGGATCAGTTCAACGAGTATTTGAAAAACGCGAAAGTATGAGCCTGATTAGGGCGAATCCCAGACCTATCCCAGACCTAACTTGCGTTATCCTCTAAAATATTGATCGAAACCAGGTTTAACTGACTGTTTCAGCGTGGTACCACATTACTACCTGATACAATCCAGAAACAGCCCAGGATCTAGCCATGAAGTATGAGAAATATGCGAAAGTATGAGCCTGATGAGGGCAAATCCTAGACCTAACCCAAACCTAACATGCGTTATCCTCTAAAATATTTATCAAGACCAGGTTTAATTGAATGTTTCAGTGTGGTACCACATTACTACGTGAAACAAAGCAGAAAAAAACAAGGATCAGTTCATCAAGTATGTGAAGAATGCGAAAGTATGAGTCTGATGAGTGAAAACCCCAGGGCTAACCTAGACCTAACATGAATTGTTCTCTAAAATAGTGATCGAAACCAGGTTTAATTGACTGTTTCAGTGTGGTCCCACATTACTACGTGATCCAAACCAGAAAAAACCCAGGATCCGTTCAGCAAGTATGTGAAGAATGCGAAAGTATGAGTCTGATGAGGGCAAATCCTAGACATAACCCAGACCTAACATGCGTTATCCTCTAAAATATTTATCAAGACCAGGTTTAATTGAATGTTTCAGTGTGGTACCACATTACTACGTGAACCAAACCAGAAAAAACCCAGGATCCGTTCAACAAGTATGTTAAAACTGCGACAGTATGATCCTGATGAGGGCAAATCCCAGGCCTAAACTAGACCTAACATGCGTTGTCCTCTAAAATATTGATGGAAACCAGGTTTAATGTACTGTTTCAGTGTGGCACCACTTTACTGCGTGATCCAAAGCAGGAAAAACCCTCGATCAGGCCAACATGTATGTTAAAACTGCGAAAGTATGACCCTGATGAGGGCAAATCCCAGGCCTAACCTAGACCTAATATGCGTTGTCCTCTAAAATATTGATGGAAAGCAGGTTTAATTGACTGTTTCAGTGTTGTACTTCATTACTACGTTATGCAATCCAGAAAAAGCCCAGAATCTAGCCATCAAGTATGAGAAATATGCGAACGGATGAGCCTGATAAGAGCAAATCCCAGAACTAACCTAGACCTAACATGAATTATTCTCTAAAATATTTATCGAAACCAGGTTTAATTGACTGTTTCAGTGTGGTCCCACATTACTACGTGATCCAAACCAGAAAAAACCCAGGATCCGTTCAAGACGCATGTGAAGAATGCGAATCTATGAGTCTGATGAGGGCAAATCCTAGACCTAACCCAAACCTAACATGCGTTATCCTCTAAAATATTTATCAAGACCAGGTTTAATTGAATGTTTCAGTGTGGTACCACATTACTACGTGAACCAAACCAGAAAATAACCCAGGATCTGTTCAACAAGTATGTGAAGACTGCGAAAGTATGAGTCTGATGAGGGCAAATCCTAGACATAACCCAGACCTAACATGCGTTATCCTCTAAAATATTTATCAAGACCAGGTTTAATTGAATGTTTCAGTGTGGTACCACATTACTACGTGATCCAATCCAGAAAAAGCCCAGGATCTAGCCATCAAGTATGAGTAATATGCGAAAGAATGAGCCTGATGAGAGTAAATCCCAGACCTAACCTAGACCTAACATGAATTATTCTCTAAAATATTGATCGAAACCAGGTTTATTTGACTGTTTCAGTGTGGTCCCACATTACTACGTGATCCAAACCAGAAAAAACCCAGGATCTAGCCATGAAGTATGAGAAATATGCGAAAGTATGAGCCTGATGAGGGCAAATCCTAGACCTAACCCAATCCTAACATGCGTTATCCTCTAAAATATTTATCAAGACCAGGTTTAATTGAATGTTTCAGTGTGGTACTACATTACTACGTGATGCAATCCAGAAAAAGCCCAGGATCTAGCCATCAAGTATGAGAAATATGCGAAAGTAAGAGCCTGATGAGGGCAAATCCTAGTCCTATCCCAGACCTAACTTGCGTTATCCTCTAAAATATTGATCGAAACCAGGTTTAATTGACTGTTTCAGTGTGGTCCCACATTACTACGTGATCCAAACCAGAAACAGCCCAGGATCTAGCCTTGAAGTATGAGAAATATGCGAAAGTATGAGCCTGATGAGGGCAAATCCTAGACCTAACCCAGACCTAACATGCGTTATCCTCTAAAAGATTTATCAAGACCAGGTTTAATTGATTGTTTCAGTGTGGTCCCACATTATTACGTGATCCAAACCAGAAAAAACCCAGGATCTGTTCAACATGTATGAGAAATATGCGAAAGAATGAGCCTGATGAGAGCAAATCCCAGACCTAACATAGACCTAACATGAATTATTCTCTAAGATATTGATCGAAACCAGGTTTAATTGACTGTTTCAGTGTGGTCCCACATTACTACGTGATCCAAACCAGAAATAACCCAGGATCCGTTCAACAAGTATGTGAAGAATGCGAAAGTATGAGTCTGATGAGTGAAAATCCCAGGCCTAACCTTGACCTAACATGCGTTATCCTCTAAAATATTGATCCAAACCAGGTTTAGTGGACTGTTTCAGCGTGGTACCACACTACTACGTGATCCAAACCAGAAAAAACCCAGGATCTGTTCAACAAGTATGTGAAAAACGCAAAAGTATGAGCCTGATGAGGGCAAATCCCAGACATATCCCAGACCTAACTTGCGTTGTCCTCTAAGATATTGATGGAAACCAGGTTTAATTGACTGTCTCAGTGTTGTACTTCAATACTACGTGATGCGATCCAGAAAAAGCCCAGGATCTAGCCATCAAGTATGAGAAATATGCGAAAGAATGAGCCTGATGAGAGCAAATCCCAGACCTAACCTAGACCTAACATGAATTATTCTCTAAAATATTGATCGAAACCAGGTTTAATTGACAGTTTCAGTGTGGTCCCACATTACTACGTGATCCAAACCAGAAAAAAACCAGGATCCGTTCAACAAGTATGTGAAGAATGCGAAAGTATGAGTCCGATGAGTGAAAATCCCTGGCCTAACCTAGACCTAACTTGCGTTATCCTCAAAAATATTGATCGAAACCTGGTTTAATCGACTGTTTCAGTGTGGTACCACATTACTATGTGATCCAAACCTGAAAAAACCCAGGATCTGTTCACCAAGTATGTGAAAAACGCGAAAGTATGAGTCTGATGAGTGAAAATCCCAGGCCTAACCTAGACCTAACATGCGTTATCCTCTAAAATATTTATCCAGACCAAGTTTCATTGAATGTTTCAGTGTGGTACCACATTACTAAGTGATACAATCCAGAAACAGCCCAGGATCTAGCCATGAAGTATGTGAAATATGCGAAAGTATGAGCCTGATGAGGGCAAATCCTAGACCTAACCCAAACCTAACATGCGTTATCCTCTAAAATATTGATCGAAACCAGGTTTAATTGACTGTTTCAGCGTGGTTCCACATTACTACGTGATACAATCCAGAAACAGCCCAGTGTCTAGCCTTGAAGTATGAGAAATATGCGAAAGTATGAGCCTGATGAGGGCAAATCCCAGACCTGACCTAGACCTAACATGAATTATTCTCTAAAATATTGATCGAAACCAGGTTTAATTGGCTGTTTCAGTGTGGTACCACATTACTACGTGAACCAAGCCAGAAAAAACCCAGGATCCGTTCAACAAGTATGTTAAAACTGCGACAGTATGACCCTGATGAGGGCAAATCCCAGGCCTAACCTAGACCTAACATGCGTTGTCCTCTAGAATATTGATCGAAACCAGGTTTAATCGACTGTTTCAGTGTGGTACCACATTACTACGTGATCCAAACCAGAAAAAACCCAGGATCTAGCCATCAACTATGAGAAATATGCGAAAGAATGATCCTGATGGGAGCAAATCCCAGACCTAACCTAGACCTTACATGCGTTATCCTCTAATATATTGAGCGAAACCAGGTTTAATGGACTGTTTCAGTGTGGTACCACACTACTTCGTGATCCAAACCAGAAAACACCCAGGATCTGTTCAACAAGTATGTGAAAAACGCTAAACTGTGAGCCTGATGAGGGCAAATCTTAGACCTAACCCAGACCTAAGATGCGTTATCCTCTAAAATATTTATCCAGACCAGGTTTCATTGAATGTTTCAGTGTGGTACCACTTTACTACGTGATCCAATCCAGAAATAGCCCAGGATCAAGCCATGAAGTATGAGAAATATGCGAAGGTTAGAGCCTGATGAGGGCAAATCCAAGACCTATCCCAGACCTAACTTGCGTTATCCTCTAAAATATTGATCGAAACCAGGTTTAATTGACTGTTTCAGCGTGGTTCCACATTACTACGTGATACAATCCAGAAACAGCCCAGTGTCTAGCCTTGAAGTATGAGAAATATGCGAAAGTATGAGCCTGATGAGGGCAAATCCCAGACCTGACCTAGACCTAACATGAATTATTCTCTAAAATATTGATCGAAACCAGGTTTAATTGGCTGTTTCAGTGTGGTACCACATTACTACGTGAACCAAGCCAGAAAAAACCCAGGATCCGTTCAACAAGTATGTTAAAACTGCGACAGTATGACCCTGATGAGGGCAAATCCCAGGCCTAACCTAGACCTAACATGCGTTGTCCTCTAGAATATTGATGGAAACCAGTTTTAATTGACTGTTTCAGTGTTGTACTTCATTACTACGTGATGCAATCCAGAAAAAGCCCAGGATCTAGCCATCAAGTATGAGAAACATGCGAAAGAATGAGCCTGATGGGAGCAAATCCCAGACCTAACCTAGACCTAACATGCGTTATCCTCTAAAATATTGAGCGAAACCAGGTTTAATGGACTGTTTCAGTGTGGTACCACACTACTTCGTGATCCAAACCAGAGAAAGCCCAGGATCTGTTCAAGAAGTATGTGAAAAACGCTAAACTGTGAGACTGATGAGGGCAAATCTTAGACCTAACCCAGACCTAAGATGCGTTATCCTCTAAAATATTTATCCAGACCAAGTTTCATTGAATGTTTCAGTGTGGTACCACTTTACTACCTGATACAATCCAGAAACAGCCCAGGATCTAGCCATGAAGTATGAGATATATGCGAAAGTATGAGCCTGATGAGGGCAAATCCTAGACCTAACCCAAACCTAACATGCGTTATCCTCTAAAATATTTATCAAGAAAAGGTTTAATTGAATGTTTCAGTGTGGTACCACATTACTACGTGAACCAAACCCGAAAAAACCCAGGATCTGTTCAACATGTATGAGAAACATGCGAAAGAATGAGCCTGATGAGAGCAAATCCCAGACCTATCCTAGACCTAACATGAATTATTCTCTAAAATATTGATCGAAAACAGGTTTACTTGAATGTTTCAGTGTGGCCCCACATTACTACGTAATCCAAACCAGAAAAAACCCAGGATCTGTTCAACAAGTATGTTAAAACTGCGACAGTATGACCCTGATGAGGGCAAATCCCAGGCCTAACCTAGACCTAACATGCGTTGTCCTCTAGAATATTGATGGAAACCAGGTTTAATTGACTGTTTCAGTGTTGTACTTCATTACTACGTGATGCAATCCAGAAAAAGCCCAGGATCTAGCCATCAAGTATGAGAAATATGCGAAAGTATGAGCCTGATGAGGGCAAATCCTAGACCTAACCCAAACCTAACATGCGTTTTCATCTAAAATATTTATCAAGACCAGGTTTAATTGAATGTTTCAGTGTGGTACCACATTACTACGTGAACCAAGCCAGAAAAAACCCAGGATCCGTTCAACAAGTATGTTAAAACTGCGACAGTATGACCCTGATGAGGGCAAATCCCAGGCCTAACCTAGACCTAACATGCGTTGTCCTCTAGAATATTGATGGAAACCAGGTTTAATTGACTGTTTCAGTGTTGTACTTCATTACTGCGTGATGCAATCCAGAAAAAGCCCAGGATCTAGCCACCAAGTATGAGAAACATGCGAAAGAATGAGCCTGATGGGAGCAAATCCCTGACCTAACCTAGACCTAACATGCGTTATCCTGTAAAATATTGAGCGAAACCAGGTTTAATGGACTGTTTCAGTGTGGTACCACACTACTTCGTGATCCAAACCAGAGAAAGCCCAGGATCTGTTCAAGAAGTATGTGAAAAACGCTAAACTGTGAGACTGATGATGGCAAATCTTAGACCTAACCCAGACCTAAGATGCGTTATCCTCTAAAATATTTATCCAGACCAGGTTTAATCGACTGTTTCAGTGTGGTACCACATTACTATGTGATCCAAACCAGAAAATAACCCAGGATCTGTTCAAGGAGTATGTGAAGTGTGCGAAAGTATGAGTCTGATGAGGTCAAATCCCAGACCTATCCCAGACCTAGCTTGCGTTATCCTCTAAAATATTGATCGAAACCAGGTTTAATCGACTGTTTCAGTGTGGTACCACATTACTACGTGATCCAAACCAGAAAAAACCCAGGATCCGTTCAACAAGTATGCTAAGAATGCGATAGTATGAGTCTGATGAGGTCAAATCCCAGGCCTAACCTAGACCTAACATGCGTTATCCTCAAAAATATTGATCGAAACCTGGTTTAATCGACTGTTTCCGTGTGGTACCACATTACTATGTGATCCAAACCAGGAAATAACCCAGGATCTGTTCAACGAGTATGTGAAGTGTGCGAAAGTATGAGTCTGATGAGGTCAAATCCCAGACCATTCCCAGACTTAACTTGCGTTATCCTCTAAAATATTGATCGAAACCAGGTTTAATCGACTGTTTCAGTGTGGTACCACATTACTACGTGATCCAAACCAGAAAAAACCCAGGATCTAGCCATCAACTATGAGAAATATGCGAAAGAATGATCCTGATGGGAGCAAATCCCAGACCTAACCTAGACCTTACATGCGTTATCCTCTAATATATTGAGCGAAACCAGGTTTAATGGACTGTTTCAGTGTGGTACCACACTACTTCGTGATCCAAACCAGAAAACACCCAGGATCTGTTCAACAAGTATGTGAAAAACGCTAAACTGTGAGCCTGATGAGGGCAAATCTTAGACCTAACCCAGACCTAAGATGCGTTATCCTCTAAAATATTTATCCAGACCAGGTTTCATTGAATGTTTCAGTGTGGTACCACTTTACTACGTGATCCAATCCAGAAATAGCCCAGGATCAAGCCATGAAGTATGAGAAATATGCGAAGGTTAGAGCCTGATGAGGGCAAATCCAAGACCTATCCCAGACCTAACTTGCGTTATCCTCTAAAATATTGATCGAAACCAGGTTTAATTGACTGTTTCAGCGTGGTTCCACATTACTACGTGATACAATCCAGAAACAGCCCAGTGTCTAGCCTTGAAGTATGAGAAATATGCGAAAGTATGAGCCTGATGAGGGCAAATCCCAGACCTGACCTAGACCTAACATGAATTATTCTCTAAAATATTGATCGAAACCAGGTTTAATTGGCTGTTTCAGTGTGGTCCCACATTACTACGTGATCTAAACCAGAAAAAACCCAGGATCCGTTCAACAAATATGTGAAGAATGCGAAAGTATGAGTCTGATGAGTGAAAATCCCAGGCCTAACCTAGACCTAACATGCGTTATCCTCAATAATATTGATCGAAACCTGGTTTAATCGTCTGTTTCAGTGTGGTACCACATTACTATGTGATCCAAACCAGAAAATAACCCAGGATCTGTTCAACGAGTATGTGAAGTGTGCGAAAGTATGAGTCTGATGAGGTCAAATCCCAGACCAATCCCAGACTTAACACGCGTTATCCTCTAAAATATTGATCGAAACCAGGTTTAATCGACTGTTTCAGTGTGGTACCACATTACTACGAGATCCAAACCAGAAAAAGCCCAGGATCTAGCCATCAAGTATGAGAAATATGCGAAAGAATGAGCCTGATGAGAGCAAATCCCAGACCTGACCTAGTCCTAACATGAATTATTCTCTAAAATATTGGTCGAAACCAGGTTTAATTGGCTGTTTCAGTGTGGTCCCACATTACTACGTGATCCAAACC
This sequence comes from Colletes latitarsis, assembly GCF_051014445.1. NCBI lineage: Eukaryota > Metazoa > Arthropoda > Insecta > Hymenoptera > Colletidae > Colletes > Colletes latitarsis. Next base: position 25,487,075 of record NW_027488367.1, on the reverse strand, counting down.
AGAAATAACCCAGGATCCGTTCAACAAGTATGTGAAGAATGCGAAACTATGAGTCTGATGAGTGAAAATCCCAGGCCTAACCTAGACCTAACATGCGTTGTCCTCAAAAATATTGATCGAAACCTGGTTTAATCGACTGTTTCAGTGTGGTACCACATTACTATGTGATCCAAACCAGAAAATAACCCAGGATCTGTTCAACGAGTATGTGAAGTGTGCGAAAGTATGAGTCTGATGAGGTCAAATCCCAGACCTATCCCAAACCTAACTATGCGTTATCCTCTAAAATATTGATCAAAACCAGGTTTAATCGACTGTTTCAGTGTGGTACCACATTACTACGCGATCCAAACCAGAAAAAACCCAGGATCCGTTCAACAAGTATGTGAAGAATGCGAAAGTATGTGTCTGAAGAGTGAAAATTCCAGACCTAACCTAGACCTAACATGCGTTATCCTCTAAAATATTGATCCAAACCAGGTTTAATGGACTGTTTCAGTGTGGTACCACACTACTACGTGATCCAAACCAGAGAAAACCCAGGATCATTCAACAAGTATGTGAAAAACACGAAAGTATGAGCCAGATGAGGGCAAATCCCAGACCTATCCCAGACCTAACTTACGTTGTCCTCTAAGATATTGATGGAAACCAGGTTTAATTGACTGTTTCAGTGTTGTACTTCATTACTACGTGATGCAATCCAGAAAAAGCCCAGGATCTAGCCATCAAGTATGAGAAATATGCGAAAGAACGAGCCTGATGAGAGCAAATCCCTGACCTAACCTAGACCTAACATGAATTATTCTCTAAAATATTGATCGAAACCATGTTTAATCGACTGTTTCAGTGTGGTACCACATTACTATGTGATACAAACCAGAAAATAACCCAGGATCTGTTCAACGAGTATGTGAAGTGTGCGAAAGTATGAGTCTGATGAGGGCAAATCCCAGACCTATCCCAAACCTGACTATGCGTTATCCTCTAAAATATTGATCAAAACCAGGTTTAATCGACTGTTTCAGTGTGGTACCACATTACTACGTGATCCAAACCAGAAAAAACCCAGGATCCGTTCAACAAGTATGTGAAGAATGCGAAAGTATGAGGCTGATGAGTGAAAATCCCAGGCCTAACCTAGACCTAACATGCGTTATCCTCAAAAATATTGATCGAAACCTGGTTTAATTGACTGTTTCAGCGTGGTACCACATTACTACGTGATACAAACCAGAAACAGCCCAGGATCTAGCCATGAAGTATGAGAAATATGCGAAAGTATGAGCCTGCTGAGGGCAAATCCTAAACCTAACCCAAACCTAACATGCGTTATCCTCTAAAATATTTATCCAGACCAGGTTTCATTGAATGTTTCAGTGTGGTACCACTTTACTACGTGATCCAATCCAGAAATAGCCCAGGATCTAGCCATGAAGTATGAGAAATATGCGAAAGTATGAGTCTGATCAGTGAAAATCCCACGGCTAACCTAGACCTTACATGCGTTATCCTCTAAAATATTTATCAAGACCAGGTTTAATTGAACGTTTCAGTGTGGTACCACATTACTACGTGTTCCAAACCAGAAAAAACCCAGGATCCGTTCAACAAGTATGTGAAGAAGGCGAAATTATGAGTCTGATCAGTGAAAATCTCAGGCCTTACCTAGACCTAACTTGCGATGGCTTCAAAAATATTGATGGAAACCAGGTTTCATTGACTGTTTCAGTGTGGTACTACATTACTACGTGATGCAATCCAGAGAAAGCCCATGATCTAGCCATCAAGTATGAGAAATATGCGAAAGAATGAGCCTCATGAGAGCAAATCCCAGTCCTAACCTAGACCTAACATGCGTTATCCTCTAAAATATTGAGCGAAACCAGGTTTAATGGACTGTTTCAGTGTGGTACCACACTACTTCGTGATCCAAACCAGAAAACACCCAGGATCTGTTCAACAAGTATGTGAAAAACGCTAAACTGTGAGCCTGATGAGGGCAAATCTTAGACCTAACCCAGACCTAAGATGCGTTATCCTCTAAAATATTTATCCAGACCAGGTTTCATTGAATGTTTCAGTGTGGTACCACTTTACTACGTGATCCAATCCAGAAATAGCCCAGGATCAAGCCATGAAGTATGAGAAATATGCGAAGGTTAGAGCCTGATGAGGGCAAATCCAAGACCTATCCCAGACCTAACTTGCGTTATCCTCTAAAATATTGATCGAAACCAGGTTTAATTGACTGTTTCAGCGTGGTTCCACATTACTACGTGATACAATCCAGAAACAGCCCAGTGTCTAGCCTTGAAGTATGAGAAATATGCGAAAGTATGAGCCTGATGAGGGCAAATCCCAGACCTGACCTAGACCTAACATGAATTATTCTCTAAAATATTGATCGAAACCAGGTTTAATTGGCTGTTTCAGTGTGGTACCACATTACTACGTGAACCAAGCCAGAAAAAACCCAGGATCCGTTCAACAAGTATGTTAAAACTGCGACAGTATGACCCTGATGAGGGCAAATCCCAGGCCTAACCTAGACCTAACATGCGTTGTCCTCTAGAATATTGATGGAAACCAGTTTTAATTAACTGTTTCAGTGTTGTACTTCATTACTACGTGATGCAATCCAGAAAAAGCCCAGGATCTAGCCATCAAGTATGAGAAACATGCGAAAGAATGAGCCTGATGGGAGCAAATCCCAGACCTAACCTAGACCTAACATGCGTTATCCTCTAAAATATTGAGCGAAACCAGGTTTAATGGACTGTTTCAGTGTGGTACCACACTACTTCGTGATCCAAACCAGAGAAAGCCCAGGATCTGTTCAAGAAGTATGTGAAAAACGCTAAACTGTGAGACTGATGAGGGCAAATCTTAGACCTAACCCAGACCTAAGATGCGTTATCCTCTAAAATATTTATCCAGACCAAGTTTCATTGAATGTTTCAGTGTGGTACCACTTTACTACCTGATACAATCCAGAAACAGCCCAGGATCTAGCCATGAAGTATGAGATATATGCGAAAGTATGAGCCTGATGAGGGCAAATCCTAGACCTAACCCAAACCTAACATGCGTTATCCTCTAAAATATTTATCAAGAAAAGGTTTAATTGAATGTTTCAGTGTGGTACCACATTACTACGTGAACCAAACCCGAAAAAACCCAGGATCTGTTCAACATGTATGAGAAATATGCGAAAGAATGAGCCTGATGAGAGCAAATCCCAGACCTATCCTAGACCTAACATGAATTATTCTCTAAAATATTGATCGAAAACAGGTTTACTTGAATGTTTCAGTGTGGCCCCACATTACTACGTAATCCAAACCAGAAAAAACCCAGGATCTGTTCAACAAGTATGTTAAAACTGCGACAGTATGACCCTGATGAGGGCAAATCCCAGGCCTAACCTAGACCTAACATGCGTTGTCCTCTAGAATATTGATGGAAACCAGGTTTAATTGACTGTTTCAGTGTTGTACTTCATTACTACGTGATGCAATCCAGAAAAAGCCCAGGATCTAGCCATCAAGTATGAGAAATATGCGAAAGTATGAGCCTGATGAGGGCAAATCCTAGACCTAACCCAAACCTAACATGCGTTTTCATCTAAAATATTTATCAAGACCAGGTTTAATTGAATGTTTCAGTGTGGTACCACATTACTACGTGAACCAAGCCAGAAAAAACCCAGGATCCGTTCAACAAGTATGTTAAAACTGCGACAGTATGACCCTGATGAGGGCAAATCCCAGGCCTAACCTAGACCTAACATGCGTTGTCCTCTAGAATATTGATGGAAACCAGGTTTAATTGACTGTTTCAGTGTTGTACTTCATTACTGCGTGATGCAATCCAGAAAAAGCCCAGGATCTAGCCACCAAGTATGAGAAACATGCGAAAGAATGAGCCTGATGGGAGCAAATCCCTGACCTAACCTAGACCTAACATGCGTTATCCTGTAAAATATTGAGCGAAACCAGGTTTAATGGACTGTTTCAGTGTGGTACCACACTACTTCGTGATCCAAACCAGAGAAAGCCCAGGATCTGTTCAAGAAGTATGTGAAAAACGCTAAACTGTGAGACTGATGATGGCAAATCTTAGACCTAACCCAGACCTAAGATGCGTTATCCTCTAAAATATTTATCCAGACCAGGTTTAATCGACTGTTTCAGTGTGGTACCACATTACTATGTGATCCAAACCAGAAAATAACCCAGGATCTGTTCAAGGAGTATGTGAAGTGTGCGAAAGTATGAGTCTGATGAGGTCAAATCCCAGACCTATCCCAGACCTAGCTTGCGTTATCCTCTAAAATATTGATCGAAACCAGGTTTAATCGACTGTTTCAGTGTGGTACCACATTACTACGTGATCCAAACCAGAAAAAACCCAGGATCCGTTCAACAAGTATGCTAAGAATGCGATAGTATGAGTCTGATGAGGTCAAATCCCAGGCCTAACCTAGACCTAACATGCGTTATCCTCAAAAATATTGATCGAAACCTGGTTTAATCGACTGTTTCCGTGTGGTACCACATTACTATGTGATCCAAACCAGGAAATAACCCAGGATCTGTTCAACGAGTATGTGAAGTGTGCGAAAGTATGAGTCTGATGAGGTCAAATCCCAGACCATTCCCAGACTTAACTTGCGTTATCCTCTAAAATATTGATCGAAACCAGGTTTAATCGACTGTTTCAGTGTGGTACCACATTACTACGTGATCCAAACCAGAAAAAACCCAGGATCTAGCCATCAACTATGAGAAATATGCGAAAGAATGATCCTGATGGGAGCAAATCCCAGACCTAACCTAGACCTTACATGCGTTATCCTCTAATATATTGAGCGAAACCAGGTTTAATGGACTGTTTCAGTGTGGTACCACACTACTTCGTGATCCAAACCAGAAAACACCCAGGATCTGTTCAACAAGTATGTGAAAAACGCTAAACTGTGAGCCTGATGAGGGCAAATCTTAGACCTAACCCAGACCTAAGATGCGTTATCCTCTAAAATATTTATCCAGACCAGGTTTCATTGAATGTTTCAGTGTGGTACCACTTTACTACGTGATCCAATCCAGAAATAGCCCAGGATCAAGCCATGAAGTATGAGAAATATGCGAAGGTTAGAGCCTGATGAGGGCAAATCCAAGACCTATCCCAGACCTAACTTGCGTTATCCTCTAAAATATTGATCGAAACCAGGTTTAATTGACTGTTTCAGCGTGGTTCCACATTACTACGTGATACAATCCAGAAACAGCCCAGTGTCTAGCCTTGAAGTATGAGAAATATGCGAAAGTATGAGCCTGATGAGGGCAAATCCCAGACCTGACCTAGACCTAACATGAATTATTCTCTAAAATATTGATCGAAACCAGGTTTAATTGGCTGTTTCAGTGTGGTCCCACATTACTACGTGATCTAAACCAGAAAAAACCCAGGATCCGTTCAACAAATATGTGAAGAATGCGAAAGTATGAGTCTGATGAGTGAAAATCCCAGGCCTAACCTAGACCTAACATGCGTTATCCTCAATAATATTGATCGAAACCTGGTTTAATCGTCTGTTTCAGTGTGGTACCACATTACTATGTGATCCAAACCAGAAAATAACCCAGGATCTGTTCAACGAGTATGTGAAGTGTGCGAAAGTATGAGTCTGATGAGGTCAAATCCCAGACCAATCCCAGACTTAACACGCGTTATCCTCTAAAATATTGATCGAAACCAGGTTTAATCGACTGTTTCAGTGTGGTACCACATTACTACGAGATCCAAACCAGAAAAAGCCCAGGATCTAGCCATCAAGTATGAGAAATATGCGAAAGAATGAGCCTGATGAGAGCAAATCCCAGACCTGACCTAGTCCTAACATGAATTATTCTCTAAAATATTGGTCGAAACCAGGTTTAATTGGCTGTTTCAGTGTGGTCCCACATTACTACGTGATCCAAACCAGAAATAACCCAGGATCCGTTCAACAAGTATGTGAAGAATGCGAAACTATGAGTCTGATGAGTGAAAATCCCAGGCCTAACCTAGACCTAACATGCGTTGTCCTCAAAAATATTGATCGAAACCTGGTTTAATCGACTGTTTCAGTGTGGTACCACATTACTATGTGATCCAAACCAGAAAATAACCCAGGATCTGTTCAACGAGTATGTGAAGTGTGCGAAAGTATGAGTCTGATGAGGTCAAATCCCAGACCTATCCCAAACCTAACTATGCGTTATCCTCTAAAATATTGATCAAAACCAGGTTTAATCGACTGTTTCAGTGTGGTACCACATTACTACGCGATCCAAACCAGAAAAAACCCAGGATCCGTTCAACAAGTATGTGAAGAATGCGAAAGTATGTGTCTGAAGAGTGAAAATTCCAGACCTAACCTAGACCTAACATGCGTTATCCTCTAAAATATTGATCCAAACCAGGTTTAATGGACTGTTTCAGTGTGGTACCACACTACTACGTGATCCAAACCAGAGAAAACCCAGGATCATTCAACAAGTATGTGAAAAACACGAAAGTATGAGCCAGATGAGGGCAAATCCCAGACCTATCCCAGACCTAACTTACGTTGTCCTCTAAGATATTGATGGAAACCAGGTTTAATTGACTGTTTCAGTGTTGTACTTCATTACTACGTGATGCAATCCAGAAAAAGCCCAGGATCTAGCCATCAAGTATGAGAAATATGCGAAAGAACGAGCCTGATGAGAGCAAATCCCTGACCTAACCTAGACCTAACATGAATTATTCTCTAAAATATTGATCGAAACCATGTTTAATCGACTGTTTCAGTGTGGTACCACATTACTATGTGATACAAACCAGAAAATAACCCAGGATCTGTTCAACGAGTATGTGAAGTGTGCGAAAGTATGAGTCTGATGAGGGCAAATCCCAGACCTATCCCAAACCTGACTATGCGTTATCCTCTAAAATATTGATCAAAACCAGGTTTAATCGACTGTTTCAGTGTGGTACCACATTACTACGTGATCCAAACCAGAAAAAACCCAGGATCCGTTCAACAAGTATGGGAAGAATGCGAAAGTATGAGGCTGATGAGTGAAAATCCCAGGCCTAACCTAGACCTAACATGCGTTATCCTCAAAAATATTGATCGAAACCTGGTTTAATTGACTGTTTCAGCGTGGTACCACATTACTACGTGATACAAACCAGAAACAGCCCAGGATCTAGCCATGAAGTATGAGAAATATGCGAAAGTATGAGCCTGCTGAGGGCAAATCCTAAACCTAACCCAAACCTAACATGCGTTATCCTCTAAAATATTTATCCAGACCAGGTTTCATTGAATGTTTCAGTGTGGTACCACTTTACTACGTGATCCAATCCAGAAATAGCCCAGGATCTAGCCATGAAGTATGAGAAATATGCGAAAGTATGAGTCTGATCAGTGAAAATCCCACGGCTAACCTAGACCTTACATGCGTTATCCTCTAAAATATTTATCAAGACCAGGTTTAATTGAACGTTTCAGTGTGGTACCACATTACTACGTGTTCCAAACCAGAAAAAACCCAGGATCCGTTCAACAAGTATGTGAAGAAGGCGAAATTATGAGTCTGATCAGTGAAAATCTCAGGCCTTACCTAGACCTAACTTGCGATGGCTTCAAAAATATTGATGGAAACCAGGTTTCATTGACTGTTTCAGTGTGGTACTACATTACTACGTGATGCAATCCAGAGAAAGCCCATGATCTAGCCATCAAGTATGAGAAATATGCGAAAGAATGAGCCTCATGAGAGCAAATCCCAGTCCTAACCTAGACCTAACATGCGTTATCCTCTAAAATATTGAGCGAAACCAGGTTTAATGGACTGTTTCAGTGTGGTACCACACTACTTCGTGATCCAAACCAGAAAAAACCCAGGATCTGTTTAACAGGTATGTGAAAAACTCGAAACTGTGAGCCTGATGAGGGCAAATCTTAGACCTAACCTTGACCTAAGATGCGTTATCCTCTAAAATATTGAGCGAAACCAGGTTTGATGGACTGTTTCAGTGTGGTACCACACTACTACGGGATCCAAACCAGAAAAAACCCAGGATCTGTTCAACAAGTATATGAAAAACACGAAAGTATGAGCCTGATGAGGGTGAATCCCAGACCTATGCCAGACCTAACTTGCGTTATCCTCTAAAATATTGATCGAAACCAGGTTTAATTGACTGTTTCAGCGTGGTACCACATTACTACGTGATACAATCCAGAAAGAGCCCAGGATCTAGCCATGAAGTATGAGAGATATGCGAAAGAACGAGCCTGATGAGAGCAAATCCCAGACCTAACCTAGACCTAACATGAATTATTCTCTAAAATATTGAGCGAAACCAGGTTTGATGGACTGTTTCAGTGTGGTACGACATTACTACGTGATCCAAACCAGAAAAATCCCAGGATCCGTTCAACAAGTATGTGAAGAATGCGATAGTATGAGTCTGATGAGGTCAAATCCCAGGCCTAACCTAGACCTAACATGCGTTATCCTCAAAAATATTGATCGAAACCTGGTTTAATCGACTGTTTCCGTGTGGTACCACATTACTATGTGATCCAAACCAGAAAATAACCCAGGATCTGTTCAACGAGTATGTGAAGTGTGCGAAAGTATGAGTCTGATGAGTGAAAATCCCAGGCCTAACCTAGACCTAACATGCGTTATCCTCAATAATATTGATCGAAACCTGGTTTAATCGTCTGTTTCAGTGTGGTACCACATTACTATGTGATCCAAACCAGAAAATAACCCAGGATCTGTTCAACGAGTATGTGAAATGTGCGAAACTATGAGTCTGATGAGGGCAAATCCCAGACCTATCCCAGACCTAACATGCGTTATCCTCTAAAATATTTATCAAGACCAGGTTTAATTGATTGTTTCAGTGTGGACCCACATTACTACGTGATCCAAACCAGAAAAAACTCAGGATTCGTTCAACAAGTATGTGAAGAATGCGAAAGTATGAGTCTGATGAGTGAAAAAACCAGGCCTGACCTAGGCCTAACATGCGTTATCCTCTAAAATATTGAGCGAAACCAGGTTTAATGGACTGTTTCAGTGTGGTACCACACTACTACGGGATCCAAACCAGAAAAAACCCAGGATCTGTTCAACAAGTATGTGAAAAACGCGACAGTATGAGCCTGATGAGGGCAAATCCCAGACCTATCCCAGACCTAACTTGCGTTGTCCTCTAAAATATTGATGGAAACCAGGTTTAATTGACTGTTTCAGTGTTGTACTTCATTACTACGTGATCCAAACCAGAAAAAACCCAGGATCAGTTCAGCAAGTATGAGAAGAATGCGAAAGTATGAGTCTGATGAGTGAAAATCCCAGGGCTAACCTAGACCTAACATGCGTTATCCTCTAAAATATTGATCCAAACCAGGTTTAATGGACTGTTTCAGTGTGGTACCACACTACTACGTGATACAAGCCAGAAAAAACCCAGGATCTGTTCAACAAGTATGTGAAAAACGCGAAAGTATGAGCCTGATGAGGGCGAATCCCAGACCTATGCCAGACCTAACTTGCGTTGTCCTCTAAGATATTGGTGGAAACCAGGTTTAATTGACTGTTTCAGTATTGTACTTCATTACTACGTGATACAAACCAGAGAAAACCCAGGATCTGTTCAACAAATATGTGAAAATCGCGAAAGTATGAGCCTGATGAGGGCGAATCCCAGACCTATGCCAGACCTAACTTGCGTTGTCCTCTAAGATATTGATGGAAACCAGGTTTAATTGACTGTTTCAGTGTTGTACCACATTACTACGTCATACAATCCAGAAACAGCCCAGGATCTAGCCATCAAGTATGAGAAATATGCGAAAGAATGTGCCTGATGAGAGCA